>NC_139028.1:71489371-72689371 GCF_964662115.1 Mustela nivalis | reverse complement strand
ATAAACAACTGGATTATGGAGAGCAATTTGCTCCAAACACTGAAAGGGGTATTTGTTTATAGGGAGAAATAGTGTTTACCACTTTCCTGTGGAAAGTTCCCAGCTTTTCTTTAAAAGACCCATAAGACTTATTCTGTTTATGGAGTATCTTTCCTCCAAATAGCTTTATAAATTTTTAATCAAAATTGTATTTTAGGAACTGAAAAATACTTGATTTCTACCAGACTGTCACATTTGAAAGGAATTTTATGAAACCCAAATGGGATTTTTTAATGCCTATATTTCTTCTTCAAGTGGGTTTCCAACCAAGGCTTTCAGATTTTCTCTCCTTTTTTTAAAAAAGACCTTTTATACACAGTGTCAAATCCAGAAATGTGACATTCAGTAAGTGACATTCTATTTTAATTCACTTTGACAAAATAATGAACTCTATTTGTAGGAGCAATATAGCCTCATCTGACAAGGAGATGTCTCTGGAGTTTTTCTATAAATGAAAAGAAAAAAAAAACTATTCCTTTTTTTTTTTCTTTTCATTGCCAAAAAACTATTCCTTTTTTTTTTTTTTTTCTAATAAAATGGCAAGTTTGAGATTTTGGAGAAACTTTTGGGAAGTTATGAGGAACGTCTATGGGTCAGAAGGAAGCCCCCACCATAGTCACATATCCTGCCACCTGTCAGTCATGTTTGGATCTCTGATTTGGGCTAGCCCATACTGTTGTCCTCCAGCTTCAGATTTTCCATCTCTGGGGGCCATGTCCAGTGCCTGGGGGAAAGCAAAGCCAACTTAGCTTCAGGACAGCCTTGCTTCCTGTCAAAGGTGGGTGACAAAGGTATACTGGTCTCTCTCCTCTCCTAGTGACACACATGGATGCTGGCCCAGATGAGAATACACGGGCGGCTGGAATTAGCAACCTCAAGGCAGGGCCCCGGTCACAGATCCAGCTCAAAACCCAAACCGGGTTTTCCCAGAAGCAGAGAAGTAAGTGTCTTCATAGCTTCTTTGTTTGAACGGTTTATGTTTAATATGTCTCCTTGGTCACTTTTAAAAATAAAGACCTGGGGGCGCCTGGGTGGCTCAGTGGGTTAAGCCGCTGCCTTCGGCTCAGGTCATGATCTCAGGGTCCTGGGATCGAGTCCCGCATCGGGCTCTCTGCTCAGCAGGGAGCCTGCTTCCCTTCCTCTCTCTCTGCCTGCCTCTCCATCTACTTGTGATTTCTCTCTGTCAAATAAATAAATAAAATCTTACAAAAATAAAATAAATAAATAAAGACCTGAAGTGGAGAAGGGAGACTAACTTTCAAGCTGAGTATAGAAACCTTGAATTATCAGGGAAGGCCACCAGAATGTCCTGGAAAAATGGGGTTGGAGATTTGGGTCATAACTGTCCAGCCCTTGGACTTGCTGCAAATGAAGGACACAAAAGCTGCCTCGGTCCCTGAGGGAGGAGAAAGGAAGTTCCATTCATAGTAGGAGGTAAAGGCAGGTGACCCTGCTTGGGACCCTGACTGTCACAAAAAGAGATGCATTCTATTTCTATGCTTTTTTTGAAAAATACCTTTAAAAATCAAATAAAATCATGTATAAACCCATGACATCTTTTAAAATTATTGAAATAGGAAATAAAACTCCTTTCCTCTGTCTCAACACCAACAGCCCTCTGCATGATAACCATTGCCCATCCCTCCTGACACTTTCTGTCTACAGACAAAAGACACATATTTCCATAGATATGTAGATATCTTTTAGCTTTATTGACACACCATGTACGTTGGTCCACATGACTTCTTTTTCCTTAACAATGTAACTTTCCAACAATATATATCAAATTAGAGTGGGTTTTTTTCATTATTATTATTAGTGTCATTTGCCTTCTGATCTTATCCTTGGGGAGCATGTCTTAAGTTCTTGGAGAAAGGGTTGCAAAGCAGAAGAGAATCTTGACTCCCAGTGGTTTTATTAGACAAGACTATAAGACAAGGATCCTCAGAATCATTACCCAGACCTCTGGTTCCAACTCCGGGCTCTCCTGGATCCAGCCAAATAAGATTAATGCAGTTTGGGAATATTATTATCTGATATTCTCTTGTTGTAAAATCTAACTGAAGACACCATAGCAAGCCTTCTATCATAAGAAAAACTCTTAGATCCTGGTGGACTTTTTGAAGGTCCTTTCATCTATCTGGGGATGAGGGAAGTAATAATGTTGGTTCATTGGCTCCCCACAAAAAGCTGCCTTTCTTTGTCCTTAAATATAACCTACTCCAATTGTAACAACAACAGTCAAACTAATACAGCTTTCAAATCACTAAAATATAATTTTTTCTATATTTAAAGAATGTTATTGATTTTTATTGTTTTAATTAAGATTTTTATTTATTTATTTGACAGAGAAAGAGAGAGACAGTGAGAGAGGGAACACAAGCAGGGGGAGTAGGAGAGGGAGAAGCAGGCTTCCCGCCAAGCAGGGAGCCCATTGCAGGGCTCCATCCCAGGACCCTGGGATCATGACCTGAGCTGCCGAAGGGAGACACTTAACCACTGAACCACCCAGCTGCCCCAGTTATTGATTTTTGTTGTAAAATATTTTTATCATACATAATACTATATGGCAAAAAATAATGTGAATACTCTTGAACCTGGTACTCAATTTAAGAAATAAAATAGTACCAATGTCACTGAAGCTTTCTTTCCCCAATTGCATTTTCCTGCCTCCCACATACTTCTTGTATCAGGGATAATCATTATGCTGAATTCTTTTCCTTTTTTCTCTTTGAACCATCATTCCCCCTTCAGACATTACACTCAGTGGGAGATTTGTTTTAACTACTGCGTAGTGTGATTCCGTTTTAGACTTTTACTCTTTCCTTTTGGAAACCATAGAGAAGAACAAAGAGAATGAAAAGGTGGAGAACACAAGTACATTTTAAATAGAAACTAAAAAATTGGGGGCACCTGGGTGGCTCAGTTCATTAAGCATCTGCCCTTGGCTCAGATCATGATCCCGGGGTCCCGGGATGGACTTCCCACATGGGCCCATTGCTCAGCAGGGAGCCTGGCTCTCCCTCAGCCTGCTAGTCCTCCCGGCTTGTGTTCTTCCTCTGTCTCGCTCTCTTTCTCTGGCAAATAAATAAATAAAATCTTTTTTTTTAATTTTTAAAAAATAATAAATAGAAACTAAAAGATAGAGAAAAACCTATGAAGTCCAGGTTATATGTAAATAATGTACAAAGCAGCTGTGACCAGCTGAATCCTCGGGGAATTCTCATAAGAGACAGAGATGGGAGATGTCAGGAAGAACAAGGTCCTAGGTAGCAGGTCTCAGATCATCAGCAAAAAATGCATTCCCAGATGGAGAGGAAAACTACCCTAGGAGGGATCTCTGCAAGCAGATCTAAGAAGGATCAGAGAGAAGGTGCCAAAGTGCCCCCTGTGGGTACAGTAATGGTGTAGCTCAAAAGCACAAATATATATTTGGTGGCAGGGGCTATGTCCAATAAGGAAACAAACAGGAAAATGAGGTGAGGTTGGAAGCCCTTCTAAGCCAGGTTATGTGCAGAGAGGCACAGCAAGTATGGCTGCATGGAGGTGCCATATTTGGAGGAAGTGGTCCACTGCTTAATGAATAGAAGAGCAAGACCTTGAGTTACAAAGCTTGGAGATTCACCATAGCCTCATTTCTCATCTCCTCTTACAGACCTCTCCAACATATGCATGAAGCAACTTCCTATAGAGAGTTGGTCCAGAAATTCATCCAAAATAATGGACTAACAAATATTGAATGGGTGCAGAACCCATTCAGACACTCACAAAAATGAAATACTCTCAAGGATGTAAAAAAAAAAAAAAAAATTTCCCACTACATAAATGTTATAGCCAAATTTTCCATCATAAAATTTAAAAGCTTGCTACATGCAGTGAGTGATGAAAAAAAAAGATGAAAACATCAGAAATATAGGAATGCAGGGAAGAAGGGAGATGAGAACTGGCAGAATCTAAGAATTAAAGAGGAGGCCCCCAATAAATTGTTTTCAGAAAAAAAAAAGAATAAATTAAAGGGAGGACAAGGAAGCTAAACACTACAGATAATACAGAAGATGCCTACAGATGTTAAAGAACAGAGGCCAAAAGCCAACATATGCATAATTGGTGTCTCCAAAGAAGAAAAACAAAAGTATGAGACAGCATAATTACTTAAAATATAATTCAAGAACACTTTCCTGAAGTAAAAGAAGATTTGAGAGGCGCTTCGGTGGCTCAGTGGGTTAAAACCTCTGCCTTTGGCTCTGGTCATGATCCCAGGGTACTGGGATCTAGCCCCGCATCAGGCTCTCTGCTCAGTGGGGAGCCTGCCTCCCCTACTTCCCCCTGCCTGCCTCTCTGCCTCCTTGTGATCTCCCTCTGTCAAATAAATAAATAAAATCTTAAAAAAAGAAGAAGAAGACTTGAATGTATATATTGAAAGGACAAATCATATACTAGGGAAAACTGACTCCAGGTGGTCATAATCAAGACATAGCCTAATGAAATTGTGAGATTTTTAAAGGTAAAGGATTCTTTCAGCAGCACAATAATCGAATTACTTATAAAGGAAAGAAACCAGGCTAATGTTAGTTAGACTTCTCCACAGCACTATTTCACTCCAATACAATGAAGCAATTCTTATAAGATATTCTAGGAACATAAATTAGAGACAACAATTTTATATCCAGACAAACTGTCTTTCAAGCCTAAAGGCTAACAGTCTGAACATGTAAGAACTCTGGGAAAATTGTTCTAATGAGCCTTTCCTGAGGAGAACAGTAGGATGTGATGGTGAATTTTATCTGTCAACCTGCCTGGGCCATGGGATGCCCAGATGTGTAGTCAAACATTATTCTAGGTGTGTCTGAGGGTGTTTGGGTTGGGATTAACATTTGAATCAGACTAAGTAAAGAAGTCTCATCTGATTAGTTGAAGACTTGAAAAGAACAAAAAGGCCTGGGTTGGGCCGACCCTGACCCCTGGACTGTTTGTGTGAAGGAGTCATGCCTCCTTTCCTTACAGGCAAGAGCCAAGAACTTGACTGATTTTCCTATGGTGCTAATTCCTATGTCAAAGGTGATTCCAGGAGCGTGAGACACCATTTTTCCCTTTCAGCGCCCTCCTCTAGAGGGCTTGATCCTCCCCAGACTTTTCCTGTTTCCTGTCCTGCAACTATTTTTTTTTTATTTTATTTTTTTAGTTTCTCTCTCTCATGATAAACATTTAAAAATTGTTTTATTTAAAGATATTTGTCTAATCTTAGAGTACACTTATCATGATGAGCACTGAGTAATGTACAGAATTATTGGATCATATTATTCACCTGAAACTGATAAGACACTGTATATTAATTATACCTCAATAAATAATATTTCAACAAGAATAAGAATAATCTTATGCTTGTGATTTCATATATTTTTATCTTCATAGTTTTAATTTTTAAATTTAGTTCTTAATCCTTAAATCCCATCTACTTGTACTCTTTTTTACACTTTTTTACCTTATGTTTTTACTCTTTTATCCTAATCTTTCATCTCATTTACTTTCATATCTTTAACCTTTTCTTTTGCTGGTTTATGGCCTTTTATATTTTCTTGTAAATCTCATCCATTCTATTCTATTGTTATTTTTAAGTCCCTAACCTTTCGTCTTTATTGTGATTTATATCCTCTTAAAAAATGTGTATTGCTTTTCTATCATTGTTTTAATCTCTTTCTAACCCTCTATATTCTCTCTCATGATTGAAATAATCATATTCATTTTTCCCCTTTCCTTATATATCTATTATAATTTTCATTTCTTTTTACAATGGCCAGCCAGAATGCATTACTATAGCTATAGTAGCAAAAGAAAAGCTCAGCCCTACGGAGATGTTGGGGCCCTTGTTCCTTGCATTTGTCCTAAAAGTTATACCCTGTTCCTCCAGAGGCTGAGATACTCCCTGTTTTTAAATCATTGATCTCCAAGTCAATTAGACCTGATAGGATTAGTTTCTATCCAGCTGGATATTAAACTTTTGTTCCATTGCCTCAGGGAGATGTTTTCTCTCTGACTTTCTACCAAGCAGAATGCTGATTACACTTGACCCTTGAACCACACGGGTTTACCCTATCAGATCTACATACCTGTGGATTTTTTTCAAAAAGTCCAGTAGTGTAAATGTATTTTCTCTTCCTTATGGTTTTCTTAATAACATATGCTTTTCTCTAGTTTACTTTATTATAAGAATACAGCATACAATGCGTGTAACACTCAGAATATGTGTTAATTGACCATTTCTGTTACTGGTCAGGCTTCCAATCAACAGTAGTTGATTAGACTAGTACTAACTACTACTAGTAGTTAAATTTGTGGAGAGTCAAAAGTTACACACCCCTAACCCTCACAGTGTTCAAGGGTCAACTGTATACTGAGAAGGTATACCTAAGAACTCTAGTTGTCAAAAGAAATCATCAGGTAAATGCACAGAGTGGGAAAAACTATTTGCAAAACACACATCTAACTAAGGCTTTATATCCAGACTATATAAGGAACATCTATAAATCAGTTAGAAAAAGATAACCCAACTGAGATATGGACAAAAGGCTTGAAAAGACACTTCACAAAGAGAACAACCAAATAACAACAACAACAACAAAAAAACAAAAACCAAGAATACCAAACCAACTCTATGAAAAGATACTAAACTTCTTTAATCATCCAGGAAACGCCAATTAAATCTACAGTGTACCGCCTCACACCCACCATAATGACTAAGAAGAAAAAGATGGGACATTCCCAATTAAAACTGGTGAGAAAGTAGAGCAAAGCGAATTTTCCTGCACTATTGATACAAGTATACATTGGTACAATGATTTGGGAAAACTGTCAGTGTCTAATAAAGCTGAACATATGTATATCTTACTACCCAGCTGTTTCACTTCTAGTTATATCCCTAGCAGAAAAGCACTCATTCATGGAGTCACCAACATTATGTACTAGAATGAATCGCAGAAGCACTATTTGTTATAGTAAAAGCTGGATATTACCCAAATATCCATCAAAAAATGATGGAATTAATTGTCACATATTCACATAATGGAACACTACGCAAAAATGAGAATAAATGGTCTACATCCACGCAAAAATATATGTGAAATTCAGAAAAGACAATATCGAGTGAAAAAAAGCAAGAGTATCCATTCATTATCCCATTTGTAGAGAGAAACAGAAACAGACAAAACTAATCTATAATTTTAGACAATTAGGGCAGTGGTTTGCCCTTGGGGTAGGCACACTGACTGGAAATGACCACACAGTGGTCATGTTGTTTCTTGACCTTGGTGCCGGTTATATGTGGGTTTAGTTCGTGAAAATTCATTGAGTTCAACATGTATAGTATGTTCACTAGGAAAGTATATCACGCTTCAGCAGAAAGTTAATGAAAACTTACCTTACACTCTGTAGCATAATGACCAGGATTAAGGAAAGTAACTTCTTAGCACAGATCCTGGCACATAATAACTATTCAAAAAATGACAGTTATTTCTTTTTTTTAATATTTTATTTATTTATTTGAGAGAGAGAGAGAGCATGAGAAGGGGCAGGGTCAGAGGGAGAAGCAGACTCCCTGCTGAGCAGAGAGCCCGATGTGGGACTCGATCCCCGGACTCCAGGATCATGACCTAAGCCGAAGGCGGTCGCTTAACCAACTGAGCCACCCAGGCACCCCAATGACAGTTATTTCTATTATTGCTACATAATATCATTGATTTTCTGATGCACATCTGCTACAGCTAATGCTATCTGCTTGATCTTACCTTGCTTGATGTTATCCTGACAAATGGGACTCTGTCCAGGCTTGACTGCTTCAGGGACCTTGAAATTTGTCAAAATTCATACAGCAATGTGGAGCATCATCAGATGTGGGAACCAGACCCCAGGGAACAGTAATGTCTGTTAATATGGAATCATTGCTCTCCACTTTCAGCATTTTCCTAAAGCAGTTCCAGCAAGTAAGGCGAAGACCCAGGGTTCCCAGAGTCATGTCTAGTGTGAATTTTACATACAGGTGTATCCAGGAGAGATTTGGAAATGGCTGCACTTAGGACTCTTTTGGGGGCCAGTGACTTTGAGGAGCATTTGAGATGCTGAGTTGTCCATTTTCTTTTGCCTCCTCAGCACCTCCTGGTCCCATTTGCCTTCTGTGTGAAATTTTTCTATGATCTGCCACTGTTATAGGGATCCTGAGGCTAAGTTCTTAGGTAGCTTCTGATGTCGTCCATGGTGAACATCCTTATCCATTTGTTTTCCATCTTATTCCAGAAAGGTTCAGCGTGGCTGAACGCTCTTGCTGGGGCCATCTGTAAGGGTGTCTGCCTAGCCTGTGACCCTCCCCTCTAAGAACTGCCCTTACACTTACAGTGGCAGGCCCAGAAGCCATGTTTGCACATCATTATCCTGCCCTCATAGTCCTGGGGGAATGGACCTAGTGGAAATGACTGACTCAAGCTGACCCAACTGCAATTTTCACCTTTGACTTTGAATTTGGTACTTGAAGACAGCAGTCAGTGTTCCACTGACTGGCTGAATGAGACCATGTTGACAGAAGCAGACAGAATGAAACAGATGCATAAAAAAAGGTAGAAATGGGGTGTTTGAAGAAGATAAAGGAGACTAGGACAGAGAATGCCTTGGTCTCTGATATTTTTCTCAATCCCAGCTTTTGTGTCTTCTGTAGCCCCATTGCACACTTCCTCCCCCATGTCTCTGAGATCACCCTATAATATTACAACATCTCTTTCCTATTCTTTTTAGGTCAAACTAGCTCAAGCAAGTTATCCACAAACAGTCTTCAACTAAAATAAAATATGTTGTAACAAGATAAAGTCACATTTAAAATGTGTTGATAAAGGCGCCTGGCTTTAGCTCGGGTCATGATACTGGGGTCCTGGGATCGAGCCCTAAGTCTGGCTCCTTGCTCAGCAGGGAGCCTGCTTCTCCCTCTCTCACTGTGTACTCTCTCTGTCTCTCAAATGAATAAATAGATCTTAAAAAATAAACAAATAAAGTGTGTTGACAAATGGAAAATGAATCCTGAAGGCTAGTGTGGTGTCAGGAGAGAGACATGAATAACAGGAGATAGGACACAAGTAACAGACACGGGACCCTTGGCATTCTGCTGGCAGCCAGGAAATGCCCAGGATGAGTCATTAAGGATCAGCTGTTCCCGACCTGACTGCCCAGTAGGAACACAGGGAGCTTCTGAAATGTCCTCCTTGGCCCCACCCCAGAGACCATGATTTTATTGGTCTGGGCTGGCATCTTTATGATGTAAAAGCTCCCTTGTGTTTCTCAAGTGCAGCCAGGGTGGAGAGTTCCTGAGTTACATGAGTCACCACATATAGAGAGAAAAATAAATACCAAACCAAACAAGAACAGTTTCTCCAAAGAGGTACAGAGCGGTCCTGAGGCCCCAGAGAGAGAGCAGCTCCTCCCACCAATCTGCATTCTCAGAGGAGGTAGGATGCAGTAAACAGGGTCCTCAGCCATCTCCTCATCCCACACAAGAAAGGGCCCCGGATGTGATAATCCCAAAACGCCATCCCGGAAAACACGGGTCCACAGGGTGGGGCACAGTATTTCTGCTGCCTGACTTCAACTTGGAATGGGTTTTAGAGTATTTAGAACAGATATTTATACCAAGACTTCTGAAATGTAAAGCAACTTTTTTCCCGCTGAGGAGAGGGGCCATAATTTTCATCAGATGAACAGTGGTGGCCAAAAGGTTCAGAACCACTGGAGGAGAATTCACATCCAAGAGTCTCTCACCTACCCGGGTGGACTTCTAGGGAGATTGCTTTACAAACACCGGGCAGGCGCTGGAGCTGCCATATTGCTTAGAGGAGCAGGGGACAAACCTGTCTCCACAGTCAGCCAGTGGGCTCAGGATTGGAGCACGCTTCAGGAAGCTGAGGAACCTGGCAAGGACATGTGTGTGAATAGAAGGCAAAGAGGAAGCCAGAAGGAGTCCTTGGTGAACCAAGAGCCTGTTCAGACAGCAATGTGAGATACACTCTAGTACACAGACAAAAGAGCAAATAACCTCCAGAAGTTCTTCAGCCAGGAACCAAACAGCAGTGATTTCTGCTTGGAAAAAATTTAGAGCAGGTGGACCAAATACCCATCTCGTTCATAAAATATCTCTGTTAACACCCATGGAACATTTAACCTTGAGAAATATAGTTTCCTGGTGCCCTCTCTAAACTAAATTGTTTGCAAAATATATGACTCCGAGACTGAATTAGTTAACTTGTTCCTTAAGGTTATTGACCATAAGTCAATTTAATGCTGGAGGCTGTCTACCAAAAATGATGACTTTGTTTTTAGAAGCGTTTGATCTGTAGTCCTTCTTTGCAACATTAATTTGATAGTAGGTAGGTTATCTATTAAGGTTGGTCTTGGCTCATGGCACAAATCTATACTATCTATGAATAAGTGAATTTCCCCTTTCAATTTCTTATAACAAGGGGGCGATACCCTGATATCCTAATCACTGAAGAGGAGTAGCAAGACTTTGAGGTGTCGATTAAAGAGAAGACAGGCCAGAATAAATGCCTGTTTTATTTCTTTGGGAAATGCTATGTGATCAAAGGAATACTCTTATGGGGTAGTTGCTAAATCAGGGGTCAGAAAACCACAGGCCACAGCTCACATCTGGTCTGCAGCCTGTTTTTGTGTGACCTATAAGCTAAGTTTGTTCTTTTGCATGTTTAACTGGTTGGGGGAAAAAAATCAGAAAAATAGTATTTTTGTAACACATAAAAATGATATGAAATTCAAATTTCAGTGTCCATAAATAAGATTTCACTGGACAACAACTGTGCTTATTAGTGTACGTTGTGGCTGCTTTCATACAACAATGACAGAGGTGAATAGTAGCTTACACGTGATATGGCCCACACAGCCTAAAATATTTAGGATCTGGACTTCTACAGAAAAAGCTTGTAGACCCCTGTTCTAGATAAATATAAGCAGCCTCTATGTCAAGACCAAGTTACTCTTGCCCACAGATCAAAAGTCAAAGAAATACCATCAGTGATCATCTATTATTCTTTTTTAAACATCTTAATTTTATTTTATTTTTTTTCAGTATTCCAAGACTCGTTGTTTATGCATGACACCCAGTGCTCCATGCAATACGTGTCCTCATTAATATCTGCCACCAGGCTCACCCACCCTTCACTGCTCCCCTCTTTTCGAAAACCCTCAGTTTGTTTCTCAGAGTCCACAGTCTCTCATGCTTCATTTCCTGCTCTGATTTCCCCCAACTCACTTTTCCTTTCCTTCTCCTAATGTCCTCCATGTTATTCCTTATGCTCCACAAGTAAGTGAAACCATACGATAACTGACTTTCTCCGCTTGACTTATTTTGCTCAGCATAACCTCCTCCAGTCTCGTCCATGTTGATACAAAACTTGGGTATTTATCCTTTCTGATGGAGGCGTAATACTCCATAGTATATATGAGCCATTCGTCTGTTGAGGGGATAACGGCTTTTTCCACAGTGTGACGATTTTGGACATTGCTAAAATCCATCGAGATGGTCCTTCCTTTCACTACATCTTTATCTTTGGGGTAAATACCCAGTAGTGCAATTGCAGGGTCATAGGGAAGCTCTATTTTTAATTTTTTGAGGAAGCTCCACACTGTTTTCCAAAGTGGCTGCACCAACTTGCATTCCCACCAACAGTGTAAAAGGGTTCCCCTTTCTCCACATCCTCTCCAACACTTGTTGTTTCCTAACCTGATGATTTTGGCCATTCTAACTGGTGTAAGGTGGTATCTCAATGTGGTTTTGATTTGAATCTCCCCGACAGCTAATGATGATGAACATTTTTTCATGTGTCTGTTAGCCATTCGTATGTCCTCTTTGGAGGACAAACGAAGGAGGACTTCTCTGTTCATGTCTTCTGCCCATTTTTTGACATGATTCTGTTTTTTGAGTGTTGAGTTTGAGGAGTTCTTTATAGATCTTGGATATCAGACCTTTGTCTGTATGTCATTTGCGAATATCTTCTCCCATCTATGGGTTGCCTCTTTGTTTTGTTGACTGTTTCCTTTGCTGTGCAGAAGCTTTTGATCTTGATGAAGTCCCAAAAGTTCATCTTCGCTTTTGTTTCCTTTGCCTTGTGTCTTGAACAAGTTGCTGTGGCCGATGTTGAAAAGGTTACTGCCTATGTTCTCCTCTAGGATTTTTTAATAGATCCCTGCCTCACGTTGAGGTCTTTCATTCCCTCACAACATACAAGATCTTCTATTATTCTTATCAGATTTTCCCCATAAGAAATAGTACAGTAATCAATAGTAGAGTATGCCTAAAACATACTTATGCCTAGTATAGAACACTAGCCTAAGAAACACAAATTTACCTTTTAATTAGAAGAAAAGGAAAGGGGCATAAATTTAGAAGAAATATCTAATAGCTGTGGAACATAAAGAGAATGCTCTTCATTTTTTGTCATTTAATTAGGTCAACAGATATTTATTGATAAATTACAATATGCCTGAAATATCAAGTTCAGAGTACTCATAACAGACTCAGAGTCCAAAATCAGACCACTGAGAACATCCTTGAGCAGTGCTGGGCACAAGAAATTTTGTTCAGGTGTTTTATTGAGCTTGAAGACTTTGTTTTAATCACCTGTATAAAATGGAAGATCATTAGCAGGTCTCAGTCAGAAGTGGCCCGGGATCCACAAGGTTTAAATAAATTGACCTTGCTTTATGAAGCTGTGAAAATCAAGCTCCCTGTCTCTCAGTAACCACACACAGACCTCCGGCAACTTCTTTCTAGACCCTTCCCACTGCTATTCTTCTAGCATGGATCAGTTATACCTGCAGAAGCTTAGCATACGATTGATTGCCCAGGAAGGTATCTCTTTTCCTTGAGGTTGCTGTTTAACCACAAACTAGGCAAGCAACTACCTTATTTCCTAGGATTCTCAGGGGTAGAAATCTATGAACCCTATAGCACCCTGGGGTGGGATTGGCAGCCCCACAGTGCTTCTGGGGGATGGCCAGCCAGAGGCCAACTGTCCATATACTGAGCTGCTCCCCTACCCCGAGACCAGTTACCAAGATGTCCCAGCAACATTTCAAATTCTGGGGAGCCCATCTGCTGCGCTTCGGGGTGGTGAGCTCATGGGAAGGGGAGGTGCCTGGCTTGATTTCTCCAGACCCCCACCCCCAGAGTCTGGAGGGAATCTCAGTCCAGAGGTCAGCCTGGGGTAGGGGTGGGGTGTGAGGGATGGGCAGGCAGGGGAAGCTGGCAGCCAGAAAGAACATGCATGGGTCTTGCATTGTGGGAAGGGGCCCCAGGACACCAATGAAGATCCACAGTCCGCTGCAAGTGTCACCATGCCTGGAGTGCCCACTCAGCCAGCTCCATGTCTGGGGCGGTGGGGAGAGGGGTGTCTACTCTTCCTCCCTCTATCTTCCCAAAGCTGGCTTGGACTCACCTCCTCTGGCCAGCTCAAGTCACCCTCTTGAGAGAAGCTGCAACGTATGAATTGTATAATTTCCTTGATTCCACCCAAGAGTTATATGCTCTCCTATTTGCATTTAAATTTGCATTGCACAATATAAAGAGGAAAAGTAAAATTCATGCTAATAAGTGAAAGCTTTAATTTTTCTTAGAATGACATTAAACAGTAAATGAAAAACACCATGACAAGTGTGAGAGAGACAGTCTACCAAAGAAAAAAGCTTTATCTGTAGCAGCACTTTTTTCCTGCTTTTTAACCTTGAGGCCCTGCATTTTCATTTTGCACTGAGCCACACAAATTATGTAGCCAGTTCTGGTTACACCTTGCTCTTTGCAGAAGCCAGTGCATGTGCAAGTCTGGCAGCTGACCCGAAACCAATAGCTAGAACCCAGTCCCACAATAATGTTACTTTCTGTGAGTGCCCCGTGGTGACTCACAGCTCAAGACCATATATTTCTCACTTGTCTGAATGCAAAGTAAAAGTGGCTATTTTTATAGAACAAAACCCAGGGAAAATATGGAATTCAGCCCATCTCTATGCACTGCTGCACCTGAGACACTCAGCACACATAATAAATCTGTCTTCGGAAACTTGCTCCTTTGCAGTTTTGACACAGATAAACGACAAGTATTAAATCTTAAGGGAAAAGAACCAGCTGCTGTAGTTGTTGAATTTCAGAGACATAAGCCTCTAGGCCTGCTGATTTGAAGTACCAGCCAGAGACCTGGAAAAGGGTATAGGTGCACTGGGAGAATGGGAGAGGTGCCCTTGGAATGGCTTTGTCTTCAGCAACCCCAAGAAACTCAAGGTCATGTCTAATATCATTGGATCTGAACTTCAGAAGCCACTGGACTTTGACCAGTGAGAGGACTTTGTCGGAGACAGATGCTACACAAGACAGTGGTTCAGAATTTTGTGTTCTAGTGTAATTTTTCTTTAACTGGGAAAAAAAGGTACCTGGTAAAAGAGCAAGATTGGCAACAGATATATTTATTTCTTCCCTGTTTGGCACAATATTGTTGGTAGGATCCAAGGGT
Organism: Mustela nivalis; assembly: GCF_964662115.1. Taxonomy (NCBI): domain Eukaryota; kingdom Metazoa; phylum Chordata; class Mammalia; order Carnivora; family Mustelidae; genus Mustela; species Mustela nivalis. The sequence goes on along the minus strand of NC_139028.1, from coordinate 72,674,786 downwards.
GAGAATGGGGGTAATCCTAGAATGTCACTGCCAAATATAGCTAGTGGATGAGACCTCCCTCTGCTGGTATGTTCCTTTGCACCAGAATGGAGCTCCTTGGGGGGAGGGGCTTTGGCTCCATTCTCTGAATGGGGAAGCCATGGCCCAGAGACTTTTAGTGGTATTCCCATAATCACACAGCTACTTAATGGCAAAGTTGGGACCAGAGCCAACACCTTCTGACCTCCCAATGTGAGCTCTTTTTCTTTAACATTTGGAGAGAAAATCTGTATCCTTTTCTTTGAAGGTTATATATGCATTATATGGATGGGGAAAGAGTCTCAACCATGAGCTGCTCCCTGGTCTGACCCCAGGAAAGGCAGAGCAGAGGAGCATCCTTGGGAAGGGGAGGATTTCTGACCACCTCCCATGACAGCAGAAGCCCAGCCCCAGCTGTGGACAGGCCACACCTGAGAGTGTGCCTTCCCTGCCCCCCAGCTCTGTCCCCGGACTTCTCCCTGCCCAGGAGCCACTGCTTGAACTTGTCAGACTTGGAGCTGGAAGCCCACCTCCTCAAACCCTCTCCCTCCACCCAACGTCCCTGCAATGGAGGCACAACAGCTTGAGGCACCCTCAGAGTCCGAGTGCCCTGGGCCTCACATCTCCCACTGACTGGCTGTGAACATGGACCAGTAACAGAACATCCCCAGGCCTCCATTTCTTTATCCAACACTGCTTCACAGGATGTCTGTGAGGATCCAGTGAATTATCGCCTGTGAGCACACATTGGACAGTGTTTAGTGATGGCCAACACTCAAGCCGTTCTGTTGGTCTAGCCCAAGGACAAACTATTTTGTTTGTCAGGCTCCTTTGGAACCTGACGATATTGGCAAGTAACTGAACATTTCTCAGTTTCCACATCTATAAAATGGGCATAATGACAATGCCTACCACAGGGATGTTAGAAGTCATGCCATACAATCCATGGAAATCAATCATAAAAATGTTGTAAGACTTTAAGTAAGTTCATATATAAACATAACCACCTGTAATAGGGCCTTGCACATGTGTATTAGCTATTACTCTGAATAACTTCTAACTACATACAGTTACAAATCATGAAAAAAGACAAGGCCTGAAAGTGCTCAGTGCTATTTCTAGAGGTTGGTTTATGTTCAGTAAATAGAAACTACCAGGTAATGTTACTTTATTGTTGCCTTTATTGTTTTCAGTAACAGGATTGAAACAGACAACCCCTCTTACCGGATCTCCGTTTCCTATCTTTGACTCAAACCCAGCCTGACTCCTGGAATAACATTCAAGTGTCCTCCCGTTGGTTCAGAATAGAAGTGCCATGTCCCCTGAAGATAAAATTGGAAGCTTGAGAAACTGAGAGGAAAAGAAAAACGGACGGCCAGGTTCCCATCACCCACGTGGGCTGGACCTCAGGTGTCTCTTGGGATCTTGCTACTCAAAGTGTGGCCTGAGGACTGGCAGGATCCCAGGGAGCTGGTGAGAGATGCAGACTCTCAGTGCCCTCTGCCAGACCTCCCCAGTCAGAATCTGCCCATTAACCTATTAACTGCCCCCCGCTACTCCCCACCATGACTCCCATTCACAGCAGCATTGAGCCCCAGTCACTGCCTGGGGGCTCAGCAGGACACTGCCAGCGTCAGCCTGGCCTGGTCCAGGTAACAGGGCTGGCATTTATCTTTGATTTCCCCAAAGCAGGCAGAGCTGCTTTCATGGGTGGGCAAGTTGTGCCATCATCTCCAGGGCCCTGTGCTCGGAAAGGCCCCATATATTTCGTGCGCTGCATTGCTGTCTGGAAATTCGTAATATTCTGAACCAGGAGCCCAATGTTTTCATTGTCCTCTGAGTTACACAAATGAGGTACTCCTACTAACCCCATACCCTGGGATCCTCTAGGACTGGGGCCTAGAATCGGCCCAGCTTTGGCCACCTTCCTTCCCCAAGCCAGATCCCCAAGTGCCGTTTCTGCCCCACACAGACACATCCTGAGGCCAGCTGCAGCCTGGCGACGTGGGGAATTCAGGGCACCCCACCTGACTGGAGGGATTTGTCCTTCTGGAGGCAAGGATTGCTAGAACTGCCACCTGAATCCCACACTTGAGTTGTCTCTTACTTAGCTTTTAAATGTCCTGGGTGCTATGCACTATCTTTAACTTGCCTCATCTCATTAAATTCTTCCAATAGCCAGGGGGCTATGTATTATTTTTCCAGTTTGACAGAGAAGAAAACTCAAAAACATTAAGTAATGGGCCAAAAATCAAATAACAGATCAAAAGCAAAACCAGGATATAAACCAACCTTTGTCTGGATACACAGCCTCCAGACTACCCTCCCTCGCTGCACCTGGTGGTCCTCTTCCGTGTCTGAATGAGGTTCCCTCCCTCCAGCCCACCCAGCCAGGTGCTCACTGCACGCCCAAGGCTTGCCTGTCCTCCCTCCACCATTGCTCTAGCGACCCCCACTCTCACAGTGCTTACAAAGCAGATGCTGCAGGGCTAACACGGGAAGGGCCTGTGTATTCATTTCTCAAGGCTGCTGTAACAAATTAGCCCCCAACTTGGTGTCTTAAGAAAAGAGAAATATATTCTCTCAGAGTTTTGGAGTTCAGAAGTCCAATATCATGGCCCTGGAATGAAGGTGTTGGCAGAGCCACAGTCTCCCTCAGAGGCCCGGGGACAGTCCTCTTCCAGATTCTGGTGGCTGCAGTCTTCCTTGGCCTGTGGCCACATCACTCCAGTCCCAAGGGCCAGCAGTGTCAAGTCTCTGCTCTGATTTCAGATCATCTTCTCAGTGCATGTCAAGCCTCCCTCTGCTTCCCTTTCCTGTAGGTATATGTGTGCTTGCACTCAGGGCCCACCGGTAATGCTGGATGACGACCCCAACCTGAGATCCTTAACTTTATTCCATCTGCAATTGTCCCTTTGGCCATAGGAGGTAACATTCACAGTTTTGGGGGATTGGGATGTAAATATCTTTGGGGAGGTCATTTTTTACCCAGCCAAAGTTGACTGATAGACTAATAGTTGGAGGAGTTCAACAGAAAAAGAAAGGCAAAAAAAAAAAAAAAAAAAAAAAAGGCCTTCTGGCCTTGTCTTCAGGAGGCTCCTCTTCTGGTCCTGCCCTCAGTAGGCTCCTCTCTTGAGGAACCCCCAAGCAATGCATCCCTTCCAAGGCAACCAGTTCCTCTGTACTTAAGCCACCACTCAGAGGAAGGGGAGGTTTGTGGAGAAGGCAGCAGGAAACTTAGTTAAGGCCCTAGAGCTAAAGAGCCCAAGGATGGGCCTTCTAAGGACAGCAGAACAGAAAGGTAAACTGCTCTGGGGTCTTACTTCCCTTCTTAGAGACCTCTCCCAGCTTTGTAGATAAAATATGTATGAAATTCATAGACTCTGTTAAGAATTCTGCTCTGGGACCATCATATTTTCAAGCATGGCTAATAAACCTCCTCTTCCTATTCCCTTTTGTTGCTATTACTCTTTATCGTCTCTTATGACTCAGTTGGTAACTCTACGTTCTGTTCCTGCTTCCTTATGCCTACATTCTCATTTGTCCTTCCGTGTCAGGGGAATCACTCCCAGCCCTGGAAATGCTGAGGGACAACATCCAGTCACACTCAAAGGGTGGAAAGTAAAAGAACTATTTCCTGACAGAACATGGAAAGAGAATGACTTGGAAACTAACGCCCTGGGGCACCTGGGTGGCTCAGTCAGTTAAGCGTCTGCCTTCAGCTGGGGTCATAATCTCTGGGTCCTGGGATCAAGCCCTATGTCAGGTTCCTTGCACGGTGGAGAGCCTGCTTCTCCCTCTCCCTCTGTCTGCATCTCTGCCTACTTGTGCTCCCTCTTTCTCTATCAAATAAATAAACAAAATCTTGAAAAAAAAAAAAAAAGAAAGAAGGAAGGAAGGAAGGAAGGAAAGAAAGAAAGAAAGAAAAGAAAGAAAGAAAGAAAGAAAACAGATGCCCTTAGATAAGATGAGATCTCGCTGGAAAAGTCTTTACCTGGACCCAACTCTGTGTAGGATGGGGCTCACACCTGAGTACTGCACCTGTCAGCAGGGGCGCTCAAACTCAGCCTTTTGTGGACCACACACCCACACACACACACACACACACACACACACACAAAAAGCTTCTGAGAAGAAGTGAGGCAAGCTATGGATGAACTGCCTTGTCTATATATTTGCATACATCCACCAACAGCACCAGCACAACTCTGTGCAACAGCAAGGTAAACATTTTACTACCAGCCCCTCCCTGTTAGACACTGGTGCTGCCCTAAACCAGGACATGGGGCGAGGTCTCCTCCTACGTCCTCCCAGCCAGACTCTCTAGGCCTGCCCACCTGCTCCACATGCCCATCTGGACCGGGACAGCCTCCTCTGCCCTATCCTAGCACCAGGGTCAACATTTCTTCAGAGAGCAGACATTGCCAGTTGTGCTTCCATTATTCTAACGAATTCTGCACTAACCTGTGCAGCAGCTTCAACTTTCCCCTAATTAAAGTGTGTGTCTATGTCAGTCCGGGTGGGACGGGTGAAGCAGAACTGGTAGGCCATCTCTAGAAAAAGAGATTTGTTTATCAAGGGATGTGTTGCGGGGACCTGACCCATGCATTGTGGGAACGGAGTAAATGGCCCCTGATTGATGACTCTGCACCTGACACGGGAGCTGCAAGTCTGCGAGGTAGTCAGGAAACAAAGACCACCAGCAGGCTGGAGCCCCACAAGCACAAGCCGGGACCCCACAAAGACGGCCTGGATCTTGGGTCCATTCTTGTTAACCCCTGACCTTGGCAGCGTGGAAGCCCTGCAGAGGCTGAGCCCCTCCCCACTAAGCTAACTTCACACACCTGGCTCTGCGGCTGCTTCCTGCAAGGAGCTGAGTCAGCCGGTTAGCCCCAATGCTGCCCGGGCCGCCGCCTCCCGTCCACCCTCCAAAATCTCGCGAGAATCTCCCTTGACCTCAGCCCAATGGGAAACTCGTGGCAAGGGAATTCTTTTCCGTGGACAAGCCAAGAGGATGCGTTACAAAGCCGTCAGTGCGGTAAGTCAGACTCCCCCAAAGACAGTTCCCGGGAGGGGATGGACATGCAGGTTTACCCGGCATAGTCTGCAAGCGAGGGAAGCAGGAGGGAGCCGAGGGAGAAGCTGAACACAGGCAGTCACAACAGCTCCCCATGGAGCTCTGCAGCCCCGGGTGCGGGTGCGGGTGGGGGTTGGGTCTTCAGGGTTGTCTGGAATCGAGCAAGGCCGCCCCAGGAAGCACACAGGGCCTTGGGAACAGCGTGAAGAGGTGGAGGTCTAGGCTGTGAGCCGTCCACAGCCTCCACTCCTGGCCGCTGTGGGAACAAGGGTCTGGGTCCCAAAGGGGCTTCTGGACAGGCACCATCGTGTGCAGTAAACCTGCTTCCCTAAATGCCTCGCCTGTGAGGAGAGCAGCCAGCATCTGCGGCAGGAGGGGTTTTTAGGTGAGATGACAAAACTGTGTGCTGGTGCGAGTGGGAGGATTCTCCCTGTCGCCGGAGGGCTGTTCACTTGGTGACGGCTTCCTTGGCCTCTGCTTCCAAATCTCCTCCCAGCTCCAGGACTGGCAGTGGGACTTGGCAATGGTTCCCTGGGATTTTCTACTGTGCGGCTTCACACCTGCCACGTGCCATGGTTACGTGGGTGTCCCCTGGACTCAGGCTTCCCTGGGAAAACCTGGGTTTGGAATGCGGAATTCTAGAACATACTATGAACTTCCTGCAAAGTGAGCTTGGAAAGCCGGAGCGGAGACTCTGACTCCGGAAAGGCTGCGTGCGGGGAACCCATTCCTTTTAGTTTGCTGTTGGTGGGCTCTGGCGCCCCCTTCAAGGTCATGTCCCTCAGGACTGTACAGGGGTCCTCCAGTGGCGGGAAAGACAAGGCTGCCATTTTGTCGTTTCCCAGAGGCATCAAACACTCCCTTAGACACAGCTCTTTTTAAATATCCTCAAAGTAAAATTGTCCTTAGAATTTGAGAGCCACACTTAACACACAAGTGTGGACCAATGCAGAAAATAAGCACATCCTTCCAATGTCTTCCATCTCAGTGACTGGCCCCTCTCACCATCTGTGGTACAAGCCAGAATCTGAGGTGTCCCCTTGACACCTCTCTTTCTCGCAGTGCCCTCTTCACCAACTACTGTCAATTTCACCTCTAGAGAACGTTCTGTCTCCCTCCCATGTCTCTCTTTCTTCACTGCCCTGTGCCTCAAGACCCTGACTTTGTCTCCTCACATCTCCCTCTGCCCCTTCAATCTGCTCTCCTTTCTACACACAGAATCATGTGTGTGTGTGTTTTAAGATTGTATTTATTTCAGATAGAGTTGTGGGAGAGAGCAGGAGCAGGGGGGCAGAGGGAGAAGGAGAAGCAGGCTCCCCCTTGAGCAGGGAGCCCGACATGGGGCTCCATCCTAGGACCCTGGGATCATGACCCGAGCCGAAGGCAGATGCTTAACTGACTGAGCCACCCAGGAGCCCCATAGAATCATCTTTTAAAAATACAGTTCTGATCATACATTCTCTGTTATTAAATTTATTCAGTATTCTCCTACCTATTATGCACTAGATAAAGAGTAAACTTCCTAAGGTAGCCCCCAAAGCCGCACAGGGCCTCAGGCCTCAGCCTGCTCCTGATTGTGCCTCACTCACTGTGCTGTAAGCAGACTGGCCTCCCTCTTGTGCCTCCCCCACAACCTCCCCTCTGGGGCTTCCCTGCTGTTATGCCCCCACCTGCTAAAGTGAGTTGAGGTTAGGACCTTCAGTCAGACCCTCAGGCTTCCCATTTCCAGCTCCAGCACTGTTTTTTTTTTTTTTAAACCCATGTAGTTTTGGGCAACTTAGTAAAGCTTGCCGTATCTCAGTCTCCCCATCTGTAAAATGGGGGCAGTAATACAAGGCATGGTGTGTAGCGCACGGTGCCAGGTATACCGTGAGGGCTTGGAAATGTTAGTAGTCATCCTCATACGCCCTGCAGGCCTCAGCTCCAGTGTCCTTCGTCAGGGACATGTCCCTGGAGGCCCCCACACCCACCCAAGATCTGCTGCCCTCCCACGCAATCATGGTCCCTGTCCTTTCCTTCCTTCCATACTCCGGACACAGAGCGGATTTGTCTACCTTCCTCTCAGGCCATAAGCCTCCTTGGGGCAGAAACACAGCCTTTGTGCTCACCATTATATCCTTGGATCCTAGCACCATTTCTCAAATTAAATGTTCCCTTTCCTGGTGCAGCGGGAGCGTTTGGGTATGGGATATGGCCTGGGCTCTCTGTCACCGTCTGTGGAGTTGGAGAGTGGGAAGCAGGAGGTATGCCCCAGGGATGCCTTCTAGTGCTGAGGAGCTGTGAGTGGCCAGCCCAGCTCTAGTGAGTCATAAGCAGAGGCACCCCCGTTGGCCCCAGGGCCCCCTGGAATGCACCGCTGCTCTGTCTTGGGTCCAGGCCCTGCTTCAGAGGCTCTACCATGGAAGGCAGCCCTCCCCATCCCCATTAGGTTAGGTTCCCAGCATGTCCAGTGTGGCTACAGTGGGGCGTCGCTTTGATTTCCATCTATTACAGAATGTGTCCACCGGCACAGACACTTGTCTGGGTCAGAAACAGAGAAGGGCAGGAGGGATGCCATGGGGACCGTCCAGCATTGTAGGTTGGGAGGTCTTTCTTGTAGTGAGAATGCACCAGTCATTTTGACTCCCCGATTTGTTTTACTCCTTTGTAAAATGAAACATCCTGAGCTCCAGCAAGTGTGTGCTAGCCTCTCCGTCTCAGAGAGACTGCCCTGGCTCCTCATGCTGATGTCAGTTCTGGGTGACATGGGATCCTACTCAACACATATTTTGGACTGGACTAAGGGGGGACACCTCACCAGCCTGGGACTTAGGCCACAAGGACAGAACTCACTTGCTCCACGGTGTGGGCCACTGTGACTGCAGGTTAGGAAAAGCCGGTCCCACACTGCACAGATGGCAGGCAGGGCTGAATGCTGCAGCTGCCTTTTGGGAGAAAAACTACAAGTGATGGAGAAAGAACTGGTTTATGAAAGGTAGAGAGAGGCACTCGGCCCCAGCCAGAGCCAGCCTGGTCTCTGATGATATTGGTCCCTGGGAAGCCAGCTGTAATTCCTCTACTAGGGTGCCTGGGGATTCCTCTGTACCCCCTTCTTGAAGTGGAGTTCAGACTATTCTGCTCCTGGTAACCAGTGGTGGTTGATAAAGATGACTTTTCCTATTGGATGTCAGTAAAACAACTCCTCTACCCCTAAGACTGCCTTACTCTCCAGCTTTGTATTGCCTGAAGACCTCTGCTTCACTTACCCCGCTCTCACGCCCACTAGACCATGGACATCAGTGCTGGGGGAAGGCTTTTCACAGGACAAATGAGAAAACCGAGACCTGGAGTGGAAAGCAGACTCACCGAAGGTCTCTCAGTGAGTCCATTACAGTCAAGGTGAAAGAGTGCTGAGTGCTCGCTCAGGCCACAGAGCGTCTCTGGAAGTGCTGTCAGCCAACCCTCTCTCTCCCACGCATCCGCCCTCTCCAGGCCAAGGCTGCTATGCATTCAGACTGTCTGCCGAACTCTGCTACGAAGCAGCATCAGCCCCTGGTCTGTTAAGTGTTCTAAAAAGTTCTGAAAACAAGGCACAAACCCTGGGGATGATAGAGCCAAGGGGACACAGGAGCCGGGGACATAGATGCCAGGTGCAGACCCGAGTGAAGCTGTGGAGACACCTGTGCTGTGTCTCGGGCAACAGCTACCGGCCCAGGGAGCGCAGCGGAGCTCCCAGGCGCAGCACGGGTGTGCGGGATTAGGGTGAGCACCGCAGACCAGGGGATGCTTCCTAAAGTGGGAATAGGGACCCAAGGGGCTGGAAGAAGTTTGTAGACGGCCAGCCCAGGCCTTCAGCCTCAGGGCACAGGCCACTAGCTGCCAGAGAGCCCCTCGGCCATGAGCCTCAGGACAGACAACACTGGTGGGAGGTCACTAGAGCAACCCCACAAAAATCAAAGAAACTGGAGAGGATAGCAATCATTTTCTGATTATTATTCGAAGATCTCTTTGGTCTGTTATGTACTTCAGGAGCTTCAGGAGAAAAAGCAAAGATCTCGTTTTCTAAAGGTGTCATTCCTTTGAGCAAAAAGTCCCATATTTTGAACAGATGTTGGCACTACAATAATACACTGTTTTGAGTGTGAGGTGTCTCTGTAAGCCTCACTATCAGACATAGGCGTGGCACAGAGCAGGCTCTTTATTTATTTATTTGTTTGTTTAAGATTTTACTTATTTATTTGACAGAGAGAGCTCACAAGCAGAGGGAGCAGGAGAGAAAGAAGCAGGCTCCCCACTGAGAAGGGCCCTGGGATCATGACCTATTCCAAAAGCAGACATTTAACCGACTGAGCCACCCAGCCTCCCCAAGAGCAGGCTCTTTCTAGAAATCACCGAGTGTTTGCTGTGAGCCTGGGACAGGTTTGACTGGAAGCACTCTCGTATCCCATTTTACGGATAAGGGACTAAGGTGTCAGAAGGCCCAGTTCTCACAGCTACTCCAAGATGGATGCAGTATTTGACCCCAGGCAGCCTGGCCCCTGACCCTTGCTTAACCTCAGGGCTGTATTTGATGCTCCTTGGCCTTCTCTTTGGGCAGGACTAGCATGGGTGGGCAGGCTGGCAGGAGGGCGCGTGGGGCCTAACCATGTAGCCTATCAATACCAACTGTGTGCCCTTGCTGGTGAGAATGTTTTTACCAGGACTTGAACCTGTTTTTTGCTTGTTTTGTCTCTGAAGAAGTAGAGTCTTTGAAAGAACGAGGGACAGCGTCAGGAAAACCCGGGGGATGAAGCTTGGGCAGCCCTCTCCCCTTCTCTGGGTTTCATCTCTCCCACCAAATACACAGGTAGATGAGATGGCTTTGCATCTCCTCTCACATTCTCTTATTTCCAGATGATTCTCACATGTCATCTGAATTCTATCCACAGAGGAGAAGCTTATTTAAGCTTCAGGTTAAATAATTCAGCAGCTGCCACATGGTTGGCCCTCAATAAATGTCCCAGAGTAATTTAAGGGATGCCTTAGGCATCTGGACTTTCTCATCATATCTGTGTCTATCCCCGTAATTTCCTAACACTTGATGAGCTGTGTGAGCTGTTGTAAAGCCTGTGGTTTATGAAAAAGATTTCAGGGCTCAAATCCCAAGCAGGGGGCATGAAATCCCTGAGAGGAAGAATCTAGAATGTCACTGAAGCTGACAAAGAGATGGCATAAAATAAAACAGGACCCATCTCTCTCATGAATATGGATGAGAAAATTCTAGACAAAATGCCAGCAAATTGAATTCAACAGTATATTAAAAGAATAATTTGCCACAACCAAGTAGGGTTACCCAAAGAATGCAAAGTTGTTTTAATATTAGTAAATCTGTTTATAGAACACATCAGTGGGTCAAATAAGTGAAACCATATGATTATCTCACTAGGAACAGGAAGATCATTTATGAAAAGTCAGCATCAGTTCCTAAAGGGGATATTCTCTATAATATCAGGAGTGGATGCGGCAAGTGGACATTTGTCAGTGGGGTGGTTTTAGTGAGATAGCACTTCACATCTGAACCCTCTCCCTGTGTTTGGGGAAATTCCTCACTGTCTGAGTTCTGATGAGAGACAGAGCTACCTCCAACTATAGAAATGAAAAAAATCCCAGATGCTGGCTGTTCTGGGTGCCAGCCCCACCCCCGAAACAGCAGAGAGGCATTTGGCCTACGCTCAGATGGTGGAGCAAAGTACGCAGGCAGCGGAGAACTTTTTTTCTTTTTTAATTAAGCTTTATTGAACGCAGAGAATTTCTTATGGGGTTCCAGTAAGAGCAGCAACATTGGTTTGCAGGGGTGGCGGGGACAGCAGCCCAGTAGCTGCATCCGGGCTCAGGAACCAGCACTGCTGGTATCTCAAGCTGGGGCATCCCACATCCAAGATGGTGGCGGCCCGTCCTCTCTTGTGTGTCGTCAGGGCCGTGGCGCCAGCTGCCTAGGCTCCCTCTGTTCTTGACCCTCTGGTGATTCTCTGAGCTATCCAGGATCCTGTTGAAATTTCTTCTCCACTTAAATCACCCAGTGTCAGTTTCTGTTATGGGCAGCTAAGGAAGCTTAATGACACAGAAGGCTATTTCCTTAACATAACAGAGAATATGTCTCTTCTTTTCAAACTTATTGCCAAAATAATGCATAATGGCATCCCTTTTAAACAAAGAGTAAAGCAGGGTGCCTGGGTGGCTCAGTCAGTTAAGCGTCAGTCCGACTCTTGATTTCAGCTCAGGTCATAATCTCAGGGTCTTGAGATAAGCCCTCATGTAGGACTCCTCACTCAGCTGGGATTCTGCTACTTCTCCCTCTGTCCAGCACCCCCTCGCCCCACACTTGAGCACTCTCTCTAAAATAAATAAATAAATAGATCTTTTTAAAAAAAAAGAATAAAATGAAGATTATAACTAATCTGACTATGATTTTTTTGTCTATATATCCATTCTTTTTTAAAAAGTCATATTTGTTGAGGTGCAATTTGCATATGCTAAAATTTACCCCTTTCAAATGTACAATTTGACAAGTTTTAGCAAATCTACATTTATTTAAGTGCCACCACATTCATTATATAAGCTATTTCCATCATGCCACATAGTTCCCTTAAGCAACCTTGGAGCTAATTCTCTTTCTAACCCCAACCCTGGCAACCATTCTTCTGATTTTTCCCGGTAGCTTGGCCTCTTCTAGAATGTCTTATAATAAAATCACATGGCAGCCTTTGGTGGCCTGCTTCTTTCCCTTAGCCTTCTGCTTTTGTGATCCATCCATATGGCTGCATGAGCAGTATCCATTGTATATATGGGCCAGAATTTGTTTATCAATTCGATGTACATTGGTCGATGTACATCGGGTTGTTCTCAGTTTCAGACCATCATGCATAAAGCTTCTCTGAACACTTACATAAAAGTTTTTGTAGAAACACGTCTACTTTTATGGGGTCAATACCTAAGAGTAGGGGCTCAGTGGGTTGAGCCTCTGCCTTTGGCTCAGGTCATGATCTCAGGGTCCTGGGATTGAGCCCTGCAGGCTCCCTGCTCAGCGGGGGGCCGGCTCCTCCGCCCTCCGCCCCACCTGCCTCTCTGCCTACTTGTGATCTGTGTCTGTCAGATATATAAATAAAATCTTTAAATATCTAAGAATAGGAATGCTGGGTCATATTAAGTAAATATTTAATTTCAGAGAAATTACCAAGCTGTTTTCCAAAGTGCTATAATCTTTGGCATTCCCACCAGACCTCATGAGAATTACATTTGCTTTATATCCTGTCTGCACCAGCACTTGACATTATCAGTCTTTTCATCTTAGCTGACTAGTAGATGTAGTATCTTGATTTGGTTTTAATTTTTATTTCTCTAATAACTGGTAATGTTGAGCATCTTTTCATGTGTTTATATCTATTTGCCACCAAAATATCTTTTGGATACAGTGTCTGTTCAGACTGTACATCTAGTTATTTTTTATGTAACTGTTTCTCTTACTTCTGTTGAGTTAGGAGGGTTCTTTATATATTCTGAATACAACTTCTCTATCATATTTGTGTTTTGCAAATATCTTCTCCCAGTCTGTGATTTATCTTCTCATTTTCTGAAGAGTGGCTCACAGGCAGCGTAAGTTTTGATTTTGATAAAGTCTAATTTAGCGATTTTTCTTTTATGATTCATTCTTTTTGTGTGTCCTAAAAAAACATTGCCCAACCTAAAGGCACAAAGATTATATTTCCTTTGCTTTCTTCTAAAGGATTTATAGTTTTAGCTCTTACATTCAAGCCTGTGATTCATATTGAGTTAGCTTTCATAGAGATGAGTGAGGAAAGGGTCAATGTTCATTTTTTGCATATGAATGCAAACATTTCCCAGAATACTATTATCATGTAACATTGTCCTAGAAGTTCTGGTTGGCATAATAAGACACCAAACATCAATATGAGGTAAAATTATTGGAAAGGAGGAGAAAAACGTCATTATTTACAGTCAGTATGATTTCATACCCCAAAAAACTCAAGAGAATCTATTGAAAACACATAGAATTAATAAGGAGAATTCAATAAAATAATTCACTGCAGAATAAACATGCAAAAAATCAATAACTTTTCTATATAACAACAGCAATCATTTAAGGGTTATAATAGAAAAACAAAGAATCCTGTGCATAATAGCAACAAAAGACATAAATGTCTGCAAATAATCATCACAAAGAAAGTGCAGGGCCTACAGAATGAAACTCAGAAAGCTTTATTGAGGGCATGGAAAAAGAGAACTAAATATAGATGTGTCAATCTCTTAGATGGAAAAACTCAATAGTATAAAGATGTTCATTTTTCCAAAGGATTTTATAATATTGGAGGGCTTGGGGGAACAGGGCAAAATGATTCTAAAATTTATCTGGAAGTGTGAACAGGAGTAGGGGCTGGAAAAAAATCTGTTGAAGAGTAAAGAGTGGGACCTACCCTACAAGATATGAGGATATTTTATAAAGATACCACATGTAAAAGATTGCATTGAGGGCTCCAGATCAAATAAGTGATAGAGCATGTGCTAGAATAGGATAAATGAGTCTAAACAGAACCTGACAGGTATTAAAACTTTATGGATAATAACATTGCAAATCAGCTGGGATCACAGTATCTAGCAAGAATGGAAGAAAAGGGACGAGTTTAGAGGCTGTCGTAATAGTTCAAGAGAAATGTGAAGGCAGAGAAGTTTGCTGGGTTGCTAAGCCAGAGCTGCTCCCTAGTCCTCAGGCAAGCAGGAACACCCTCTGGGCAACAGGCCATTACAGGCTGGTGGACTGGTGTGCAGAGGCAGTTAGCCTCTTCCAGCGCCCTCTAGTGACGAAGCTTAACATGTCGTCTGGCAAAGGCAATAGATGGGAAAGGCTCTTACCCACTTCCACAGGATCAGGCAACGAAAAGTGAGTTTTGACAAAGAGATAATATATTGATAACCAACAGGATGGAAATGTCAAACCACATTTATTTTTTCTTTTAAAATAATTTTAATGTGAAGGGTTTTTTTTGTTAACATATATAATGTATTATTTGCCCCAGTGGCAAAGGTCTGTGAATCATCAGGCTTGCACATTTTATAACACTCACCATAGTACATACCCTCCCCAATGTCCATAACTCAGCCACCCTATCCCTCCCCCCAACCTCCTAGCACCCCTTAGTTTGTTTTGTGAGATTAAGAGTCTCTTACGGTTTGTCTCCCTCCCGATCCCATTTTGTTTCATTTTTCCCTCCCTAGCCTTCACAGCCCACCACCCTGCCTCTCAGATTCCTCATATCAGAGAGATCATATGATAATTGTCTTTCTCTGATTGGCTTATTTAGCTTAGCATAATACCCTTTAGTTCCACCCACATTGTTGCAAGATTTTGGTTTTTGGTGGCTGCATAGTATTCCATTGTTTATATATCCCACATCTTCTTTATCCATTCATCTGTTGATGGACATCTAGGTTCTTTCCATAGTTTGGCTATTGTGGACATTGCTGCTATAAACATTTGGGTGCACATGCCCCTTCAGATCACTGCCTTTGTGTCTTTAGGGTAAATACCCAGTAGTGTGATTGCTGGGTCATAGGGTAGCCCTATTTTCAACTTTTTGAGAAACCTCCATGCTGTTTTCCAGAGTGGCTGCACCAGCTTGCATTCCCACCAACACCATAAGAAGGTTCCCCTTTCTCTGCATCCACACCAACATCTGTCATCTCCTGACTGGTTAATTTTAGCCATTCTGGCTGGTGTGAGGTGGTATCTCATTGTGGTTTTGATTTGTATTTCCCTGATGCCGAGTGATGTGGAGCACTTTTTCATGTGTCTGTTGGCCATCTGGATGTCTTCTTTGCAGAAATGTTTGTTCATGTCCTCTGCCCATTTCTTGATTGGAGTATTTGTTCTTTGGGTATTGAGTTTGATAAGTGCTTTATAGATTTTGGATACCAGCCCTTTATCTGATATGTCATTTGCAGATATCTTCTCCCATTCTCTCAGTTGTCTTTTGGTTTTGTTGATTGTTCCCTTTGCTGTATGAAAGATTTTGATGTTGATGAAATCCCAATAGTTCATTTTTGCCCTTGCTTCCCTTGCCTTTGGCACTGTTTCTAGGAAGAAGTTGCTGCGGTTGAGGTCAAAGAGGTTGCTGCCTGTGTTCTCCTCAAGGATTTTGATGGATTCCTTTCTCACATTGAGGTCTTTCCTCCATTTTGAGTATATTTTTGTGTGTGGTGTAAGAAAGTGGTCTAGTTTCATTCTTTTGCATGTGGCTGTCCAATTTTCCCAGCACCATTTGTTCAAGAGACTTTTTTCCATTGGACATTCTTTCCTGCTTTGTCATATAATAGATGACCATAGAGTTGAGGGTCCATTTCTGGGCTTTCTATTCTTCTCCATTGATCTATATGTCTGTTTTTGTGCCAGTACCATACTGTCTTGATTATTACAGCTTTCTGATAGAGGTTGAAGTCTAGATTTGTGATGCCACTAACTTTGATTTTCTTTTTCAACATTCCTCTGGCTATTCAGGGTCTTTTCTGGTCCCATATGAATTTTAGGATCATTTGTTCCATTTCCTTGAAAAAAGTTGATGGTATTTTGACAAACCACAGTTTTCAAATACAGTTAGGGTCTCAGCCCTGGACACAGTTGCCAACATCGCAATGGACAAAAGAAATTATCTAACCAAGTCTAATATCAATGAGGAGAGTGGGAAGAGAGGGGGAGGGAGAGAATATTTAATAATAAAAATAATACCAATAATCCAAACAATCACAGAGGAAGGACTAGTAGGATGTCCTGATGGATTGAAAGGGAAGGGAAAGAAATGGGATGGTTTTTAGAGCTTCAGAGATAGGAGCAGTAGGTGGCTGCTGATGCTACTTACTAATTTAGGAAGGACTGGAAGATGAAAAGATTTGTAGGGTAAAATCAAGAGTTTTGTTTGAGATTTGTTAAATATTGATATCTAAGAGGAGATGTCAAAAGGGACTCTAGAGCACAAGAGCAGGATCAATTCGAGAGATGTATGCATGGTAATCCCCAGCTTCTAGAAGGTGCTTTCTGCTGTGCTTCTGCTCAAGATCACCTAGGGAAAGAGTATAGCTGAAGCAGAGGAACTCTTCAGGAATGGAACCCTGGAATGGAGCCCAGGAATAGCCCTACCTATTTTTTAATAGGTAGGGAGAAGGATTCTGTAGGGGAACCGCAAAGGTGTTGCCGGCACTGGGAAAGAAAAGTGGGAGGGTACGGTGTCACAGAAGCCAAGAGACAAAGGTGTTTGAACAAGGGAGGAGTGCCAGATGTTACCAGGGATTTGAATGAGATGGAGATTGTCAGAGACTTTTACATGAGCTGTGTAGGGGATCAACTCTATGAAGGAGCACTGTGCTAGGTGCTGGATATAAAAAGATAAATAAGATACATTTCTTACCCTTTAGGAAACCATAGCCTGGTGGGAAAGGCAGACATGCAAATAAATCATTGCCATACAGTGTGATAAATCTTAGAACAACATTTTCTTATATGTGGTCCACTGAACGCTATTTGAGGGAGATGTTAATCAAGCACCCTAAAACCAGAATGTTCCAAGACCAATAAGCCTGGGCAACCCTGTGGACCCAACACCACCTTGGGCTACAGCGCCAACTGCTGACCTCTTAGCGCTACGTTCAGAGCTTAGGATACCAATGTACTGTCCCTCAGGGTCCTCTCTATACACCCAGGTCTTGTCTGGTGCCCCATGAATTACGGAAAAGCAATGTCAGCTCCACAGTAGAAACAGCCACCAGGGGCAGGGAGACCGACCGAGGAGGAGTGGCTTCTAGAAGGCTGATCTGAGAGCAGAGTTGCTCCCCAAGGGAAGGACAAAGCAGGGGTTCCCACACTGTACCCTGGGTCCTGTGGCTGAGCAGCAAAGGGATGGGAACAACTGTCTCAGGAAGCCCAGGGGCCTTGTCCCATAGGTCTTGGGGCCCAAGACCTCCCCGCTGAGCCCGTGGAACTGCAAACTTGGAGCAACCACTCACGTGGTACAGCTGAGTCCAGAGGTCTGGCTTCTGATTAATTTGACAATTTCCCTACAGGTATAAAAATTAGAGAAAATTAAATCACCAGCCAGCTCCTCAGCATTTTCCCCTGACGACTGAAGCCTGTGGAGGCAGCATTACTTGACTGCACATCATGCATGTCACTGAGCAAAAATCAGCTCATTACCCCTCTGGAGTGCCCAAGTGCTTTCTGAGGCAGCCTCTCGGATAGGTCGGGAGAGAGGCAGTGGGACTCTCAACCCCACGAGCTGGTGAGGAGCAAGAGGAGACCCTGACCTGACAGAGCAGGGATATGACCCAGAGGAGCCTGCGGGGGCCTGGAAGGTACAGGTCATGATGTGCAGAGGAGGTGGAAAGCTTGGGCATATGGTGGGAGCAGGTGCCAGTCCCTGGTGGGTGTGGTACCAGGAGCCCAGACAGCAGAAGGCACCCAGTCACATGGTTCTGGGGGATGGCTTACACGCAGCCTGGCCCCAAGAGTAAAGCAAGTAACAGCCAAACCTGGGAGAGAGTTGGGCAGGGAGAATTCAGGGTACAGACATGGAGTTCAGCACAGGGAAACTGAGGAAGAAATCAAGACCTATGGACTGAGTAATATGATAAAGGTAGGAATATGAGAGGAGCGTTTGTTGTTGGTTTCTGAGCAACTCAACCCTAAGAACATTGTCTAGTAACGCCTTGTCCTGATGAGGGTGGGAGAACCTAGGTCTGCCCTTACAGCTTCACTGGTTCCAGCTGTGCAGAGTGAGGACACCAGGGCATAGGAGCTAAAGGATCTGGGATATAAGGAGACCACAGGGGCAAGATCCCACCTCCTTGTTGCTCTTCTTGAATTTTCAACAACCCCCCACACACACCAAACACAGAGTCTTTGGCTTAAAGGATTGTGTAAGTCACCTTTTTAAGAAGTCAAGCAAAAGCATCTTCTATTTGGAGCTGTTTTTATTGCAAAGAATCAAATACCAGTCTGCCTTAAGAACGGTGCAATGGTGCATGGGGACTTTAAAGGACAGGATAGGAAGCACAGCCAGACCCCACAGGGCCCAGGCCTGAGGACATCTCGGTCTCTCTCAGGCCACATGGTCTCTCTCTAATTCTGTTTGCATCAGATTCTTACCCTGATCGACTCTCTTCCTCTGCTTACACATACTGTGCCTGCCCCGCCTCCATGGACATCAATCAGCCATCAATCCTGATTCTAGATCATCTTTGGTTTTAAGCAGCCCTCCATCACTGGCTCCAGTTCCCATGCAATCTCATCCAAATTCTCTGGGAGTCAATGAGTCACTGGCTGGTAGTGATAAGTCAGTGAGTTGTTACTCAATAGGTCACCAACCAGGAAACAGATCAGCTATTCCCCAACTATTGCCAATGAGGGTGGAGTAACATGATACTTGCATCATCCCTTCCAGGGTCTGTGGGCAGGGTAGATACTGAATCTCAAATGTGCAGAATTATCCAGGTATCTGCATTACCAGAAATGCAGATTTGTTGAAAGACTAGACAGCAAACCAGGCATGGTCACTGAATAATGGCCCCGCAAAGATGTCCATATCCCAATCCCCAGGGCCTGCAAATGCTATCTTTTATAGCAAAAGGGACTCTGTGGATGTGATTAAATTAAGAATCTCAAGGAGCACCTGCATGGCTCAGTGGATTAAGCCTCTGCCTTCAGCTCAGGTCATGGTCTCAGGGTCCTGGGATCGAGCCCCACCCACATCAGGTTCTCTGCTCAGCAGGGAGCCTGCTTCCCTCTCTCTCTGCCTGCCTCTCTGCCTACTTGTGATCTCTCTCTCTGTCAAATAAATAAATAAAAATCTTTAAAAAATAAATAAATAAGAAATTTTAAAAGAATCTTGAGATGGGAAGATTGTGCTGGGTTGTCCAGGTGAGCCCAATGACATCTCAAGAGTCCTTATAAAAGGGAGGCAGAGTGATAATTTGACTTCTTCTTTGCCGATTTGGATGCCTTTAATTTCCTTTTGTTGTCTGATTGCTGAGGCTAGGACCTCTAGTACTATGTTGAATAGCAGTGGTGATAATGGACATCCCTGCCGTGTTCCTGACCTTAGTGGAAAAGCTTTCAGTTTTTCTCCATTGAGAATGATATTTGTGGTGGGTTTTTCATAGATGGCTTTGATGATATTGAGGTATGTGCCCTCTATCCCTACACTTAGAAGAGTTTTGATCAGGAAGGGATGCTGTACTTTATCGAATGCTTTTTCAGCATCTATTGAGAGTATCATATGGTTCTTGTTCTTTCTTTTATTGATGTGTTGTATCACATTGACTGATTTGTGGATGTTGAACCAACCTTGCAGCCCTGGAATAAATCCCACTTGGTCGTGGTGAATAATCCTTTTAATGTACTGTTGAATCCTATTGGCTAGTATTTTGTTGAGAATTTTCGCATCTGTGTTCATCAAGGATATTGGTCTATAGCTGTCTTTTTTGATGGGATCCTTGTCTGGTTTTGGGATCAAGGTGATGCTGGCCTCATAAAATGAGTTCGGAAGTTTTCCTTCCATTTCTATTTTTTGGAACAGTTTCAGGAGAATAGGAATTAGTTCTTCTTTAAATGTCAAGATCAAAAGCTTTTGCACAGCAAAGGAAACAGTTAACAAAATCAAAAGACAACTGACAGAATGGGAGAAGATATTTCCAAACAACATATCAGATAAAGGACTAGTGTCCAAAATCTATAAAGTACTTAGCAAACTCAACACCCAAAAAACAAATAATCCAATCAAGAAATGGGCAGAGGACATGAACAGACATTTCTGCAAAGAAGACATCCAGATGGCCAACAGACACATGAAAAAGTGCTCCACATCACTCGGCATCAGGGAAATACAAATCAAAACCACAATGAGATATCACCTCACACCAGTCAGAATGGCTAAAATCAACAAGTCAGGAAATGACAGATGCTGGCGAGGATGTGGAGAAAGGGGAACCCTCCTACACTGTTGGTGGGAATGCAAGCTGGTGCAGCCACTCTGGAAAACAGCATGGAGGTTCCTCAAAATGTTGAAAATAGAACTGCCTTATGACCCAGCAATTGCACTACTGGGTATTTACCCTAAAGATACAAACGTAGTGATCTAAAGGGGCACGTGCACCCGAATGTTTATAGCAGCAATGTCCACAATAGCCAAACTATGGAAAGAACCTAGATGTCCATCCACAGATGAATGGATAAAGAAGATGTAGTATATATACACAATGGAATACTATGCAGCCATCAAAAGAAATGAAATCTTGTCATTTGCGACAACATGGATGGAACTAGAGCGTATCATGCTTAGCGAAATAAGCAGAGAAAGACAACTATCATATATATGATCTCCCTGATATGAGGAAGTGGTGATGCAACGTGGGGGCTTAGTGGGTAGAAGAAAAATCAATGAAACAAGATGGAATTGGGAGGGAGACAAACCATAAGTGACTCTTAATTTCACAAAACAAACTGAGGGTTGCTGGGGGGAGGGGGTTGGGAGAAGGGGGGGCATTATGGACATTGGGGAGGGTATGTGCTTTGGTGAGTGCTGTGAAGTGTGTAAACCTGGTGATTCACAGACCTGTACCCCTGGGGATAAAAATATATGTTTATAAAAAATAAAAAATTAAATAAAAATTTAAAAAAAAAAAGGGGAGGCAGGAGGGTCAAAGACACAGTAGGAGGCAATGTGATGACAGAAACAAGAGATCAGAGTGATTCCAGGAAGGGCCACAAGCTCAGGAGTGCAGGCAGCCTCAAGCTAAAAAACAAAAGGTAGAAAAATAAATTATCTCCTCAAGCCTTTAGTAAAAATACATCCCCCTTGACGTTTTGATTTTAGACTTCTAACTTCCAGAACTGTAAGAGAATACATTTGTGTTGTTTTAAGCGACTAAATTTGTGCTCATTAGTTACAGCAGCGCCAGGAAATTTAAAGACGCAGGAAGCATGGGGTGTTGTCATCCTAACTCTGCATGTACTCTGGGACCAAGTCTTCTTGTAGAGAACCCGAACTGCGGCTCGGTACCATTCAGGCTGTAACCTGAATTCAAGCAAGCCCCACTCCCTTGTGTATATCTTGCGTTTACTCGTCGCAAAAGCGGAGGTTTGATTGAGTTGGTTCATCACTCTCCCATAGGCAATATTCCTGCTGAACAGAGAGTCGTGCTAATGCACCACGACTGGGGGGTGGGTTTCGGGTCAGGTCACCCACTTTGGTGGGGGGCATGGCTTCCCTCTTGTCCAGTCAGCTGTGTCCAGGGCAGCGAGATTGCTGTCAATCAGCTCCAAGTCAGGGAAATTTTACCGAGGAAAGAATGAGCCTGGGCTACGTGGTGAGAGTCACCCGAGGACATCTCCCACAGCCAGCAGGCTTTCACAGGGACACGTTTAGAAAGCAGTCTTGAGGTTTTAAGAGAAGAAAGGCCTTTTCTGACCTCCCTATACCAACTTCAATGCTGCAGCTTGAATAGTCAGAACTTCAGAGCTGCCCACCCGGGGTTCCTTTCTTTGGGGTCCTTTGATCCCAGCCCACTGTCTCCTAATGCCAGCTCTGAAGGCAGTCCTCCTCCACAGGTCAAAGGCCACCATCCCTCCTGCATCTCCCACCTTGCCCTCGGTCCTGCAGATTGGTTTGAAGGAAGGCACAGGCTCACTGCTTGCCCCGAGCAGTATTTTTAGGAGTTAAAAGAAAAGAAAAGGGGAAAAAAAAAAATCAGCTGAAGCCAATTTCAGGTTCTAGGCATGAAAAGAGAGGCAGTACTTGAACTTCTGGAAATCAGGATGGCTTAAGAAGTCAACGACATTTGAATTACTGCCTTTGGGACTGGAAGAAACCCAAACAATTAGAGGTGTAAAGGCACAGGATTCACGGCTTGATAGGTGTTGATATATCCCTCAAACCAGGTCTCCAGGTCCACAGGAGCCTGACCTCATTTAAAATTGCTGGAAAAATGCACATAATAAGCTCAGTTTGAGGGCTCTTTGACAATTCAGTTTGAATCAGCCTCTTTCCTATAGGGTTTATTTGATTTATTACTATTATTTTTTAGTTATTTATGTTTTCCTGTTATAATATGCTACCTTTAAAAACAAAACAAAACAATAGAGCATCTCAGACGAGACTGTCCAGAAAAAAACTGGTGACTTTCTATGGTTTGTTAAAAGGTAAGAAATTTTCTTTTTTACTCATTAATTAATCTTTTTTTGTACTTTCAATGACTTGTCTCAAAATTGTTCCATCAACTTTCTTAACCTGAACCCTCAATTAGGTTTCCCAATCACTACCATTAAATGAAAACCTTTAAAGCATTCTAATTTAAATTGTATTTGAAAGGACCCTACATATCCCTTATGATTCCTTTAATAAAGATTAAATAACCAAAACATATATATGTTTTTAAATGCACATTTATATAATAGATATATCTACCTGAGAAGGCAAAGTTTATGTGCCATGTCCTACCTTTTCTGTCACTAAAAAAAAAAAAAAAAAAAAAAAAAAAAACATAATGTGTTTTCTAACCTCAGAATGTGCAGCTCCTGACAGGGGGTCCCTTGGGGCTGGGTCATGGCCAATTTTATCTCATTCCCACCTTGCTGCCTGGGCCATGGCCTCCCTCCTGGAGGGTCTGACCTCCTCATGATACCCAAGGTCCATTAGGAAGATCCTAGGAGAGTGTGGGGAGAGCAGTGAAAGTCCACAGGAGGTTGGGCAGGAAGAGGGCCTCAGCACACAGGACTATGGCAGAGACAGCACTGGGCTCCCTGGGTACCTCTATTACCCCCATCTCTGTGGAGATTAGTTTTCTGCCCCCTTGTCTAGACATAGCCCCAGGCCTATACTCTTGCCAGCAGCATTTTAGAGGCAAGGTAGATAAACACTCAGGCTGCCCCAAGGTCTGGAAGCCTTGTGCTCTGTGGCCAGCCCATGAGGGATAACCAGGTATGGTTTGGAAAGCCCAGTGTCTCCACCTCACATCAGGCTCTGATGTCCCAGCGGAGGCTGCTCTATGATGTCAGCATGTCCAGGTTAGGAATGGGGTACCATGTGAACATGCCAGCAGCTGATCTGGTTTCCCAGGTCTTTGTGAGGCCTGGATCGGTCATGCCCACAGAGATGGGCCTGGAGAACTGGGCACCATTCCCAGGCACCCTGGGCCCTCACCACCTCCCAGAGGCTTTGCTGGGACCCCAAATTACCTGTATGAAGGAGCTGTCAGGAAACTCTGTCAAGGGCTTAGCTGATAACTTGGAGTAAATAGCTAATCACAGCTTTGTTCTGAGATTTTATTCTTAGGTAATCTCTACACCCAATGTGGGGCTTGATCTGACTTCACAACCCTGAGATCAGGAGTTGCCTGTCCATAGGACTAAGCCAGCCTGACACCCCAGTGATCACAGTTTAAATTGTGCCCACTTGCCTGCCTCCCCAAGTGTATGTGCTTCAAGAATCAAACGAATGGAATTCTAATGGTGGAAGGTAAGCCATATAAGAGGGGCCACAGGGCCGAGAGCCCTGCCAGTTTGCCCTTAAACAAGAAGCCACCTGGCCCTGCCCTAGTCCTCCTATGGACACCTGGAGCCAGGGACAGGTGGTTCAGGGTCTGACTGGAGGACTCGTCACCTTTAGGCACCTTATAACAGAGGACTACAGGAGCTCTGGGGTCAGCTGGGGTCTCAGGGCCCTGGGCTACCTCCACAATTACAGCAGTCCTAGAGCTGTGTGTGCTATTTTTAAAATGCTAACACTCCTCCTGGAATCTGCACAGGCTTTTCTCAGCAACCTCCTCTCCAACTAAATGAAGCTACAAGCTTCAATTTATATCAACTCAATATTTATACCAACTATGATGATCTCTTATGGATCAGAAGCTCTGATTGGCAGACACATATGGTTTTGATGAATAAAGCTGTGAAAACAAATTTATTATTATCTGCAAGGGAAGAGTATAGTGTAGATAAGACTTTGCAAAGCGTGGAGTCCGAAGGGGAAAATGATGTAAAAGGCATCCTTGGTGTTGAAGGTCAGGAGCACTGAAATAAGAATGCCAAGGGTGGGGCAGGAGCTCAGGCAAGGCTGTTGGATTGGATTCAGTCTGTTAAAGTGAAAAGCAAGGCATCATAATAGAAATAGTGTAGGATACAGAAGACACTCCAGGTCATTGTCTTGCTATGTGGACTTGGGCAAGTCCTTTCCTTTGTTGGGTCTGTTTGCACACCTGGGTAATGATGAGGTTAGATGCCCCTGATTTCCCCTTCCAGGGGCAAGGCCCAGCTAGGAGAAAGGGGGATTTGGGGATATGATGGCACTTCAGGGCTGTGTGACCTTGAGCAAACTACTATACCTCTCTGTGTCTCAAGTTCCCATTAACACCAGTACCTACTTCTCAATATTTTATTAAGTCTAGAATTATTGCAACTACTGATTTTACTGCTGCTTCTGACCTCTTTGGAACTCTGGCACCTGGGTTAGATTTAGGGTTGTGGCACAGTTAGCTCTGGGATTCCTTGCTGAGCCCCAAGACTAGTTGCTTACCAGCATCCTCTGTCTGCCTCCAGCCCTCACGCCTCTGCCTTTTCTCAAGGCTGCTTCCACTTTGCTATCAGCTCTCCCATCTCAGCCTCTTTTCACTCCTTGCTTCTCAGCCTGACTGCCACTGAAGCCCGACATGAGTCCTAGCGGAAGAAATCAGTGACCCCTAAGCAGAGGGGGCTCAGCCTTGCAGTGAATGGCTGGGCTGATCCATCCCCACAGAAGCAAACATACCCAGCCGTCTGAGCCATGCCAAAGGCAATGTTTCAGCAGTACTAGAGTACTGCTAATTTTCTGAATACAGTACTAGAGTACTGCTGAGTTTTCTGAATACAAGATAAAGGAAGAATTCAAGCATCCTGTAGTAAAACACATGCTTAAGGCAGAATTTAGCTACTACAGTTTCTTGGAGTTAGGTGGAGGGAAGCATTGCCCTGTCTCTGTTTAAAGAAATGGAAACCATAAAGGGATTCCCAGGGGGAAAAAAAAAGAGAAATCTTCAAGTGAGAAAGTGAAATTACTATATTAAGAGCTTCTATTAAGCTGAATCTCTTGCTTAAAGGCTGAAAGGATTGTGGGGCGGGGCTCTGGTTGAGGGTGGGGAGGGGGTAGAGTGAAAAATGACTCAGAGGGTGTGGCTCACAGTGCCTTTGGAGAGGGGACAGGTGTAGGGACGTGGGTGGCCATACCCTTGTGTAGCTTCCACCCCCATCTCTTGAGGGTCTTGCTAACGAATGGTGATGGGTCATCACTTCTGATGTTAGGTTACAGCAAGACTCTGGCTTCTGTCTCGTTCCTTCTCTGTTGCTCTTTCTTGCTCACTCTGCAGGAAGCCAGCTGCCCTGTGCTGGGCTGTCCTATGAGAGGCCCTTGCAGCAAGGGAGTGAGGGTGGCTTCTGGCCAAGAGCCACGGATAACCCTCAGTCCATGTGCTCATAGGGAACTGAATCCTACCAACAGCCTGGGAGTGGGCTTGGAAGCCAGTCCTGCCGCCCCACTCCAGTAAAGCCTCAGGCGAGCCTGTGTCCCTGGCTGACAAGGGGGTTTTGGGGGAGGAAAAGAGCCTTGAGTCACTGCTTTACACCTTTATCTTGAATCTTAAATTCACTCTGTGAGGTAGATGCTGGCCCCTTCATTGTGTAGAGGAGGAAACCGAGAGTCCAAAAGGTTAAACTGTGCCAAGTATCACATGACAAAGGAATAGAAAAATGAGGATTTTGAACCCAGGGCTGACTAGTGCCAAAGCACACACTCTGGCCATTGCAGAAGTAGGCTATGTTTATTTTCTGTGTTTCCAAGAGAACTTAGAAATACAAATGGACAGTTGTCTAACTGTCCCACCAGTAAGCACATGGAGACAGCAAGAGCTTTAGGAGTAGTATGCCAAGGCCAAGCCTTCCTTGGTTGGGAATCATACCCCACACTAGTGTGAGAAGCTATGTGCCCTTGGGGCAGAATTCTCCCATGTGCAAAGTAGCCTTGTTTCTTTAATTTCTTTAAAAATTTAACAAAAACTGCCAAGTCTAATGCCACTATGGGCTGAGTGCCACTTCTAAGAACTGTATATGTATGTGTTAATTCACTTAACCCTCTAAAGAAGATACTATTACAGTCATCCAATTTACAGATGGGGAAACTGAGGCAAGGAGCAGTTACATAATTTGTTCCCAGTCATTCAGCTCTAAGGGATAGCTAGAATTTAAAACCCAGTCTAGCTCCAGAGTTCATGAGGGTCAACAGAACTCTCTTTGGGTCCTCGGCTGTCACATTGCCTGAGCTCCCAACATGGCTTTGGGCTTGGCTGACCTGGGATCTAAGCCCCCAGTTTCTGATTTCAAACAGCTACCAAGACTGTCACCCCTGACTTTCCCCTACTCAATTCCTATCTTCCAGTTCCCAGTAAGCTCCTCCTGCCCTAATTCCATCTACCTTGTTTCCTGAACTGCCCACATCTTTACCCTGGGCTATGCCTGCTTCCTGCCCAGCTCCCAACTCACCACCTGCCAATCTGAGGCTCACCCACTGCCACACTACCCCGAGGACAAGATCAGCCCCAGCAACAAGGCCTATGTCCTGGCAAAAGCATGTCACTCAACAAGCCAGGGGCAAGCTTGTTAAAATTGAAAATGATCACAATTCGGGGGATATTATCTAAAGACAGCCTATTTCCAGGAAAGGAAAATGGCAATAGAGAGGCAGGAAGAGCATTACTGTGTGGATAAAAAGATGACATATGCAAATGAACCCACAGAGCCAAGAATCTAGATTAAAGTTACAGACAAATATGGCAGGCAAGATAATAGAAGCTGTCATAGACCTCCAAGGCACGATGAAAAAGCATATCTGCCCGTGTTTATGCAGATAACAGAGGCCATTAAAGAGGCCATAACATTGATCATATAGGATCTCAATAGCCCGGCAATGGGCTAGAACAAGAATTGTCGGTTGCTGTGGAGGAGGGGCCGTTGAGCCAGTAGGGATCCCAGGCTCTTCTCTGGGAGACTTTGTTGAGCAATCAGAAAGATCATGGGCTATTTGGGGGAGGCCATCCGAAAAGCTAAAAGCAATGAGGGATGAAGAGATGAGGCTAAAATGCTAAAAGCAGCATTTTCAAATAAGTCTCATTTCAGTTTAGTCTTCCCATCTGTGATGATTTTAAAAATATAGTTCCTAAATTGCCTGTAGCATCTGGGGAGCAGGGTCTATGGGCAGACACCTGCTCACCAGTGAGAATTTGGAATGGCATTTCCGGATGAGGTCCTTGTGGTTTAGAGATTAATCGGTAAAGGCGGGAGACTCACAGCATCTCAGAAGAGCAGGAGCTGGGAGGTCCTTAAAAATGTCTTAAACTGTCCCTGGCAGGAGAGTGACACACTCAGGGTCACGCATATGGTGTGACCCTGAGTCTGAACTCTGAACTCTTAAGTCCCTGCTCAGAGCTGAGCCTGCTCTGGTTGGATGAAAGGAAGGTCCTTGACTGTCTCCTCGAAGGAAGTGAAGAGTAAGAGGGGAAAATGAAGAAAGAGAGACAAATTCAGATATGACGCCTCTTCAGGGAAAAAAACGATTCTAATAATGATTGTCTCTAACTTAGGGGAAGATAGAAGAACAAAGATTGTCCTAACACGATTATGTAAAGGCAAGACTAGAAAAGAAGACGCAGTTGCTTGCCACAGAAGTCAGCCATCCGGGTGACGTCTGTCCCACCCAGTGGTCCTGCTTTTGAGGACCCATGAAAGTCAGCAGCAAACACTGTTCCTGTTGCAGGTGAATGTTCTGGAGCCTCTTCACCTCCACTGTGCCCACTGTGCCTGCCCTTGCCTCCCCAGCTCCCAGATTTCTGCCTCTACTGCCTGGTTTTAACATTTCCTCTGGCCCCTTCAGATAGTCACTCCTATCCCTCTTCTTGGACCTTGGCTTTCTGCTTGACTCTGAGTTCTACCCACTGTCTTCCTGATACAGTCCCTGCTCTGGCTGCTGCCCATGGAGGCCCACATGCGGACTGGCTCCCAGTCCTCTCAAGTGACACAGAACTGAGACATTTTTGTCTTGAACCCTAAGTTCCCACCTGGGGGGTGAGAGGGTTGGTAATGACGACTCTCCCTATCCCATCCCAGGAATTTGGAGCTGCAGGGCAGAAAAGAAAAACCATAGCCCTGGCAAAGGAAAGGGCATAGCAGCTGGTGCCCAGCGTCCATGCTCGGTGCCACTGGCTGGAGCTCAGGCCCCACCATGTGTGCCTGTGGCAGAGGACAGAGGGCAGGCAAGGGGAGAAGTTTCCGCAAATCATCCTGGTTTTCTCTTCCAGCTCTCAGGTCATGTGGTTTGCAGGAAAGGAACTGACCTGTATTCATCAGGACATTTTGGTTGCAAATGACAGAAATCCAGCTCAAATTAGCCACACTTGGAGTGTTTATTGGATTTTACTTAACAAGCCCAGGGTGAAATTGACTTAGGCTTGGCCAGAACCCGGTTCAAATGGAGTCATCAAGGCTCTGCCTCTCTTTCTCTTTCTTTCACCTGGGCTTCCATCTAGGTTGTGACTTTATTCTATGAATTGACATTCTCCACTGGGTAGGACAATAAACTCCTGGCCGACTCAGGTCATTGGCCTCAGAGCTGATTCTCCAAAAGAGAAGACCGTCAGGGGAAACAGATGGGCCCTGAAGACAGTGCACCCACCGCGGGACAGACCACACTGCCAGAGATGAAACACCTCAAATCATGATGGTGGCGTTGGGTTGGGGAAAGTTTCCATGACTCACTGCTCCAACCGGGCCACCTTGAGTCAGGGAAGGACAGTCACCGAAGGAAAGGACATTGGGCAAACAGACAAAAGGATGTCCTCTGTAGGGTCTTCATATCTCCTGTGTCTGGGGACCAGAAAAGTAATAGCTCACCATCTACAGCTGGGCAGCACCCCCCACCCTGCATTACATAGATGGGTAACCACCCTGTGGTAAAGGGCCAACAGCCTCATTGGCTCAGGCTGGTGCAGACACACCAAAAACATGCCCTGCTCAGCATCTGAGAGAAAATAAGCTCAAAAGTGAAATCCTGGGCGCCTGGGTGGCTCAGTGGGTTAAGCCGCTGCCTTCGGCTCAGGTCATGATCTCAAGGTCCTGGGATCGAGTCCCACATCAGGCTCTCTGCTCAGCAGGGGGCCTGCTTCCCTTCCTCTCTCTCGGCCTGCCTCTCTGTCTACTCGTAATCTCTGTCTGTCAAATAAATAAATAAAATCTTTAAAAAAAAAAAAAAAAAAAAAAAAGTGAAATCCTAACTGCCAGAAGGCCTGAGGAGTTTGGCTGGAGAGTGTTTTCCATGACGAAGACCAAACCTGTAGCCACGTTGAACAGGTACACGCACATCTTGGTGTGAAATCTTAGTTGGTAACCCAAGGTAAACAGGTCCACAAAACAATAAACCCTTCTTACAGGCTGTGGGTAGGAAGGGGATCTCAGGTAAAAGTGGTACCTTGGATACCACTATCTCATTACTCCCTTCGGCTCACACAGGACTGCCTCCCTGAGGCCCCAGCAGGCCCTGGTGTGTCCTAGGCCGATGTCCCCATTCTCCACTGACTGTCAGGTCTCATGGAGTCTCAATCTCCTCACCCCCCTCTCCACAGAGTGTCCGCACTGCAGCCCTGAGGCTTGCTGCATGCCGGAACACCGAGTCCCGGGCAGAAGCAGGCAAAAGGCCCTGTGTGCTGCCACTGCTTCACACACTTGGCTGCACATCTACCATGGGAGACTTCCATGTCCACTCCGTGAGAACAGCTCCTTCAGGGCGGCCGACAGTCTCCCTCGGGAGATGAGGACACCTGTTCAGGGGCTGGGAATGGGCCAGATAGCAAATCAACTCCCACAGATGAAGTTGTAGTGTTCATTCATTCATTTCATAATGTAAATATATATGCTGATTTTCCTTTGTGTGTTAGGCTCTGTTTGTTTCTTGGAGATACGGCAATGAAGAAACAGGAAATATCCTCGTGCTCATAGAGCTTACAATTTAGTTAGAAACATAGACTGTAAGTAAGTCGATACATTGTATAATATCAGGTAGTTTCAGAAGGAACAACAGAGGAGGGAGATGAAAGAGGAGCTCTTTTGAATACAGTGGCCAGGAGGGACTCTGCTTAAATGTCACCTGTCCAGAGACCTACAAGAAGTGAGGGATCGCGGCCTGCAGGCTCGTGGGGAAGGTCATCCCAGACAGGGGGAACTGCAAATTCAAGGATCCCGACAGGGAGGGGGGTGCGCAGGGGGAGAGTGGGGCGGGCCATGCCTGGCATTTGGACAAACAGTAGGGGGCATGGGTGTGCTGGAGGTGAGCTCAAACAGTGGGAGGAAGATAACCTAGGGTTTGTAGGTCACTGTGAGAGCTTTATTCTAAGGTGATGGGAAGCTAGCCCTGCAGACAGGTCTGAAAATACCTTTGAGGCTCACCTGGATCCCCAGTTACCGCAGGAAATGCAGGGTGTTGCGGGGAGAGGGGGGACGCATAGAGCCTCCCATAAGTGTTCACATTTGAACTAGGTTTTGAGGAATGCCCAGGAGTTCGTCTGGTGGAGAAAAGAGGAGGAACCCATGCCAGACAGAATGCATTCACAGGGAAGAAGGGCAAAAGAGCAGAGCACGTACCAGGGGTGGCCAGGAGTCCATCTGGCTGGAGTTTGGCACAGGAGGATGTTGGAGCAGAATACAAGGCTTAGAAGTCACGGGGGCCAGATGGGAAGGAGCTGGCATAAAACAGCATATCCAGCTCTGTGAGGAGCACCCCACCTTCTTGGAGAGCCACGTTGGTCTCTAATGAGTCGAAGTCACTTTGTTACCACAGAGTCAACATGCGCTGCTCTGGGAGGCACATGGCCCGTCTCCCTGCCCCACCTCCCCCTCCCACCTCCACTCCGGGACCCAGGTGGCCGCCCCGGGCAGCGTCGGAGTGCCCACGTGTTGGAGGCTTTCAGACAGCCTGTCCTTAATAAGACAAGCTCTTTATTTAATCTGGGGAAATGAGGTGCTATTAATGAATTTCTGAACTTCCATTGCCAGAAAACTAAGGGCAGAGGATGGAGCAAGGGCGGGGGTGGACAGTGGGGGCAGACCAGACAAGAAAGAGCAGCAGAGCCTGTGAGTTCCCAGCCTGGGTCTGCCCGACGAGTTCATTCCAACACGTGAGCTGCTTTCTGCTGTACAGGCCTTGCGTCCGAGAGCCTCAGTAATTAAAATAAGAAATGAGAGTCCCCAGGTAGGTGGTTGTACCCGAGGCCCTAAAAATGATGGAAAGGTGGCCTGCCCTAGCCGTGGGGGGAACCCAAAGGTAATTACCAGGATACTTTGCAAATTATTGAATAAGTCACTGGAACTGGCACATTGATTTATAGGAGACCCAGAGATTTTGAGAGATT
Organism: Mustela nivalis; assembly: GCF_964662115.1. NCBI lineage: Eukaryota > Metazoa > Chordata > Mammalia > Carnivora > Mustelidae > Mustela > Mustela nivalis. Next base: position 72,643,198 of record NC_139028.1, on the reverse strand, counting down.
TGAGAGAATGTTAAGAATCAATCAATATTTTAATTTATCTCGGGCTCCTAGAGACTTGGGCTCTGCAGAAAACCACTGGGAGGAAACCATGACCTTTAAAATACGGCTGGCTGGCAGGCAGAAAGGAGGCGCCTTGGGCAGGAGCCAGTCTGGCAGCAACCGCAGGGAAAGACTTCTCTGCTCTGGAATGTTCTCTTTCTTCATGGCATCTGTCAGCCAAGAAGTGGAGGGCCTCAGGGGGAATGTGCTCTGGAGCTGTGGCAAGGAGGCTCTAGGCGGAGCCATGTAGAGCTTGTTCCTCCCAGGACAGAGGCCCAGGCAGGAGAGAGGAGCCTGCAGACTTTGTGCCCCTTCTCAGCAGACACTGCTGTGACCTGGACATCTTCGAAGAGCCATCTGATGACATGACATCTTTGGGAGAGATTCAACACCTTTTCCTCTAGGAAACCAGACCCCCTAGGTCATAGTCGCCTTGGACCCCTGTAAGCTCCCTTTACAAGGAGGGGGGGAAATGGAGCTGTTGTCACCCCAGGCCTGGTGGGGCTAAGGGTAAAGCAGAGACAAGAAGCTGGAGGCAGCCTGTGACACCCTGCAAGGGAGTGAGATCGCTTTCCTCAGATGGCTTCTTCGTTCCACATTAGCCAAAACCATGCACAAGCCAGGGGACAGGAGAGTCCCATGACTCAGGGTAGGGAAGGGCAGAGCAAAGGTGTCCAGCATGGGACTGTCAGAGAACTCTGCCTGTGACATCCTGACTCACCCACCCCATGATGGGCTTAACCCAGTGCTGCTCGGCAGGGGACAGTTTTGTCCCCCAGGGGACACTCAGTAATGTCTGCAGACAGTTTTGGCTTTACATTTTGGGGAGGGAGAGAGGGAGAAAGGGAGCATGCAGTGGGGGTTGAGGACAGGGATGCCACGAAACTCAGGAAAATGTACAGGACAGTGACCCATAGTGAGGAAGAGGAACCCAGGCGTGGGTCAGGCGCCACACGGCCCTTGCTTGGGCCAGAGAATGTTGCCCTCACTCTTCTAGGGAAAACCACATCATTTCTTTGATCTTTTGTTGTTAATAGTTAATGATGTATTTTATTTTTTATTGTGTTTTCTTTTTTTCAAGTATTTCATTTATTTATTTGACAGAGAAAGAGATCACAAGTAGGCAGAGATAGAGGGGGAAGCAGGCTCCCCGCTAAGCAGAGAGCACAATGCGGGGCTTGATCCCAGGACCCTGACATCATGACCTGAGCTGAAGGCAGGTGCCCCTATTTTTTACTGTGTTAATCCAGTTCTTTGTGTTACTCTTTTTAAATTAATTTATTAATTTTTTATTAGCATATAATGTATTATGTGTTTCAGGTGTACAGATCTGTGATTCATCAGCCTTAGACAATTCACAGCGTTCACCATAGCACACGCCCTCCCCAACGTCCATCACGCAGCCACCCCATCCCTCCCACCCCCCCTCCACTCCAGCAAGCCTCAGTTTGTTTCCTGAGATTAAGAGTCTCTTATGGTTTGTCTCCCGCTCTGGTTTCATCTGGTTTCATTTTTTCCTCTCTTCCCCCATGATCCTGTCTTGCTTCTCAAATTCCTCATATCCGTGAGACCGTATGATAATTAAGACCACATCATTTCATCGGACCCAGAGCCACTGGCCAGTCAGTGACGTGTGTCCTGCCTTCTCGTGTTCCTTGGGGATGGGGTCATGCGCAGGCAGAAGCCCCTCCACGCCCCATCTCTTCTCATCAAGAGCAGAGGGCCCCGCGTGGTCCACAAGGAGGGCACCGTCTGATCCAGAACCCGCCTCTGCCTCCTCTTGGAGGCCCAACCTCCCTCTCTTTCGCTTCGTTTTCGGTTTTATATTCACACCCTAAAAACATTTGGTAAAAGTGAATCAAGTCTTGCCATCTGTCTCTTTCACTTTTATTATGTTTGTAACAAAAAGAAGAGTCAGGAGGAAATTGAACCCAAGCTGTAGATACTGTGCTTCTCCCCTGGCAGCTGAGATCCTTCCGGGGAAGGCTGCATCCCGCTTCCGCAGGGAATGGGGTGGCCTTGAGGGGTGCGGGAGTGGAGAGTGCACAGAATGTGTTCCTGCGATGATCTCAGGCCATGCTCTCCATGGCCCTGGGAAGTAGGGATTGCTGTCCACACTGAGAGATGAGGATCCTGAGCTGTCCAGAGGAAGTTCATGGTCCAAGTTGTATGCCCAGCAAGAAGCAAAATGAGATCTTTAACTCTGCCCTGGGCCTGTCAACCCCAAAATGTAGACAGTGTTGCCTCCTCTTTCATCCACATTAACTCATCCCCACTGGGGTTTAGGTACCATATTGGAAACTGTTGGAGTTTAAGTGCGGTCCTCAAGAGATCCTGTTACTCTCCCTGACACATCTTAGAGAGTGGGTCCCGGGTCCAACTATCTGGGACCAGACCTAAGAACACAGTAAGTTTCATTCAGACGCTCATGCCACCATTGTTTACTGAGAGCCAGCCATGAGCTCCCTGTAGGATGGCTGTGGAACCCTGTGCTGGGCAGGGCAAAAGATCTTGAAAAAGAACCCTCGAAGGCAGATCGGAGAAGAACATAACAGCAGTAGACCGCGCTTTCCCCGCGCTCCCTGTGAGCCAGCGGCTGGTAAGACTGATACAGTTCCCTTTTTTACAGATGGGAAAACTCAAGCAGTTAAGGAAATTGCTCAGGCATACCTAGCTCGTGCTGGGCTCTGTTCTGACATGTTACGTGGATGAATCTTGAGAACATTATGCTGAGTAAAATAAGCCAGCCATAAAAAGACAAATACTGTGTGATTCCACTCAGATGACCTCATACTAAATTTCACTGAGACAGAAAGTAGAATGATGGTTGCCAGCGGATGGGGAAGGACAGAGTGGGGAGTTATTATTTAATAGGAACAGAGTTCTAGTTTGGGAACATAAACATGTGCTGGAGAAAGACGGTGGTGGTGGTTGTACAACAGTGTGAATGTTCTTTACGCCACTGAACCGGACACTTAAAAATGGTTAGAAAGCTAGAATTTAATAATATGTATATTTTACCACAATAAAAAAGTGAAAAAATAAAACTTTTAAGCTGACCATTAAAATGGGTCAAAATCAGTGTAAAGGGGTTTTAAAAATTCATCAGGCCCTGGAACCCATTTGAACTGGCCCCTATCTTAGATGGCTGAGCCCATTGGGCCCTGTCTGAAGAGAAGAGATGTCCTAGAAGCCAGGAGTGAAATGTGGAATGGAGTCCAGGGATGCAGGTGAACTAGGGTCTGAAAGTAGGGACAGGCAGAGATGTGGAAGTGAGGGGACACTTGGAGCCGACGGGATGAGAGGTGGCTGGTGCAGGACGACTTACAGATACGGATCTGGCTGCTGAATCTCTTCACTCTTGTCTGGCAAGGGGCAGCCCGTACCAGCAGCAAGGCATGACCCGGCATCAGTCCAGCCGTGTGAGACACTGGGACCTTCTAGAGATTTTGCCCTGGTACCCGCCTGTTTCAGAGTTCTAGGCAGCCTCAGCTGCAGATGGGACCTGAATGAGACCAGGCACACACGGGGGCCAGAGCACAATGCGCCTGGGACGCAGAAGCCAGCAGGGGCTCCCTAAACTGGCACCAGGGTCCAGGAGCCTGCCTGAGAGGGCAGCCTGTGAGCAGGAAGGCGGATGGGGCCAGGTTGAATGGGATTCTCTCCCCAGGGAGTTATATGGTGGTGTCAGTAGTCAAGAAATGAAGCCAGAGACTGGAAGATGGAAGGAGCTGCGGGCTGCAGCCGAGGGAGGGGCTGGATGGAGGTGGGGACAAAGGACCCGTGAGGGCTGATGCTAGGCAGGTCAGAAAGTGGAGGAAGGCATGGGCGGAAAACACACGGGTTCAGGATCTAGGGCTGCCAAGTGCAGGATCTAAGTCTGCCGAGTGTGAAAGGGTGATCTCGGGGCCTGCCCCAGACCAGAACCAGCTCCTTAAAGGGACCGGCTTCCCATGAGTTGACCTCCCTCTGTAGCTCCGATGGGTCTGGGGAAGGTGTAGTGATTATCCGTAGAGAAGCACAGTGTGCTGGCGTGGACCCAGATCTGCCTTCTCATCCCCCATGCACTGTGGTCATGAGCTCCTGTTCCCTCGCCAGTAAAGTGGGGGTGATAACTGCCCCCAATGAACACCGCAGGTGATGAGGGAGCAGAAGGCAAGATGAGGACAAAACACACACCAACACCCCACAGCCTCCTCTCCTCCCCATCCTGGGTGGGACGATTTAAGGTCACTTAAAGATTAAAGAACCTGAAAGAGTAACCTACTTCACTGAGGATTTCCATGAGCAAAAGTCATAAATCTAGGAGCATCCATGGGGTGCGTGGCCAGCAGCTGTACAGAGCATTCCCTCATGTCTAATTTTCACATAATGGCTCTTGGTGTAAAGAGTTGAGTGAACATTGTTTATATTTCATGAGCTGTTGATGAGAGGCTTTCAAGGTTTGGCCAAAGCAGAGCAGATGTCAAGAAGGCACCTAGCTCTGCTTTAATAGCTGCTGGGGAAAGGTGACTGTTTCATTTGTGGCTCTGGGCATATTGCAGAGAAAACAGAGGATAAAGCACCCATAGGGAAGGAGTGGTTGGACAGTCCTGTCCTTTCATTTTAATGGCTGTCGGAGAGGTGGTGACGATTAAAGCCATCAATCACCTGCAGGTCCATGAGCTTTGGAATCAAACTTGAGTTTGAAGATGGGTTGCCCTGTGTAACCATTGGAAGTTACCAAAACTAGAAGCTTCCAGAGCCCTGTGTTCTGGAGAAACACATACTAGCTAAATTGGGGGGGCTGGGTCTAGGCCTTTAAAATGCTTGCTGATCAGGATGTTTCTCCTTTCTCTATTTGTTTCATTTCTAGCAATAACCAGGAGACCACCTCTGTGGTATAGTGGAAAGATCATGGGTGTTACAATGGGTTAGAAAGGGTGCAAATAGCTTCTTTCCCACCCAAGCTCTGAGATCTGAGAAAGATGATCTCTGAGTTTTAATTTTTCCATCTGTAAAAGGGGAACTCCTGTTTTGATGCCTGTTGAATAACTGTGAAAACCGACGAAGTGTAAATTTGCTGAGATTGGTAAACACCAGTTGAGTGTAAGGTATTTCTACTGGAGTGAATCGTCCACCAGCCTACTCCTGGCATCTCCAGCACAGCTCTGATGGTCTCTGCTTGGACTCAAGTGGAGATTTAAAATATTTTATTGTGAAATATGACATATATACCAAAGAACATTAAAAGACTCTCATAAATGGGACGCCTGGGTGGCTCAGTTGGTTAAGCAGCTGCCTTCGGCTCAGGTCATGATCCCAGCGTCCTGGGATCGAGTCCCACATCGGGCTCCTTGCTCCACAGGGAGCCTGCTTCTCCCTCTGACTCTGCCTTGCACTCTGTCTGCCTGTGCTTGCTCTCGCTCTCTCTCTCTCTCTGACAAATAAATAAATAAAATCTTAAAAAAAAAAAAGACTCATAAAAATATAAAACAAAGAAAAAGAAAAAAGTAGAGAGCAGTGATATGTAACAAAGAAACACGTGTAAAATTAACTTGCAGGCTAAGTTTTTGGTCAGGAGTCAGCAAACATTTTCCTTGAAAAGCCAGGTAATAAACATTTCACTTGGCTGATGTGGTCTCTAGCAACTACTTAACTCTTCTGTGTTGTTGTGAAAGCAGCCACGGACAGTATAGACAAGCAAGATCGATTTTGTTCCAGGCGTGACGGGAGACTTCATAAAATGAGCCAGCGAGCCTAGCTAAGAGAGTCTGTTTTAAAGTAGTGTCAGCAGGCCATGGGGAGGAGGAGTGTAAGTCCGTTTTGGTCCGAGGTCCTGTGAGTCCAGCTGGAAGCCCTCAGCCTCCGCTGAACTCACCATGACCCCCCGAATCCTTTGCATTCATCAAAAGGAGGCAACTTGACCTGAGGAGTTCCAGTTCCTCATTTGCATATTAACCATCCAGACCCAGGTAACCTGATTTCAATCCCAACTTTGCCTCAAGGACCTAAATGAGAACTCGTGACCTCTCGCCTTTATAACTCCGCTCCTCTCTGTCTTCTCCCGAACGTGGTTCAGATTTCTTCCCGAATCTGGCTCCTGAGCCACAATCCTAATTGCCTAGAAAACACCTGTTTAACTTTTTGGTCAGTTCTTCCTCAGTTGACATTTGTTGGCCTGGTTGGCAGGATCAGAGCAACTGGCACCTGTCCACGCACCACAAGGCCACCGCCGCCCAGAGGATACCTCTGAGAGAACACAGTCCTGCAAGTGTTCCCAGTGGTAAGGAGCCCGGGGTCCTCGCGGTGAGTCGTCCTGATCCGAACCTCCTGTCTTTCAGTCGAGGTTCAGATCGGACTGTATTTGGGCAAAATGACGGGTTCTGTCCTTGCTCTTTGGAGGGGAGGAATTTACCCTTGGGTTTCAGGTTGAAAGGAATTTGCTGTCCAGGCATCAGGATTGGAGTTTAAGGATGCTTACTGGTGAGCACTCATCATGTTTTCTTTCAGGTAGCCACATTCTCATTCAGTTTAAAATATTTTTAAATCATAGGGAAATATTTCCTTTGGAATAGCCTTAAAGGGTCATCCTCCTTTAGGAACCCCAGCTCGAACTTATGTTTTAAAAACACATATGGTGGGGTGCCTGGGTGGCTCAGTGGGTTGAGCCTCTGCTCTCGGCTAGGGTCAGGGATATCAGGGTCCTGGGATTGAGCCCCACATGGGTTCTCTACTCACTGGGGAGCCTGCGTCCCCCTTTCTCTCTGTCTGCCTCTCTGGCTACTTGTGATCTCTCTCTCTGTCAAATAAATAAATAAAATCTTTAAAACAAACAACCCCACATATGGTTCTCCCTCTTGTAAATTCGTACCCTGGGGGTGCCTGGGTGGCTCAGTGGGTTAAGGCCTCTGCCTTTGGCTCGGGTCATGATCCCAGGGTCCTGGGATTGAGCCCCACATCGGGCTCTCTGCTCAGCGCGGAGCCTGCTTCCCTTCCTCTCTCTCTGCCTGCCTCTCTGACTACTTGTGATCTCTGTCTGTCAAATAAATAAATAAAATCTACAAAAAAAAAAAAACTTTATAAATTCGTACCCTGTTAGACACACATCACCACTGTATAAGATGGGACACTTTTATTTTTATTTTTTATTGTATTTTTATCCCCAGGAGTACAGGTCTGTGAATCGCCAGGTTTACACACTTCACAGCACTCACCATAGCACCTACCCTCCCCAATGTCCATAACCCCACCCCCTTCTCCCAAACCCCCTACCCCCAGTAACCCTCAGTTTGTTTTGTGAGATTAAGAGTCACTTATGGTTTGTCTCCCTCCCAATCCCATCTTGTTTCATTCATTCTTTTCCTACTCCCCTAACCCCCCATGTTGCATCTCCACTTCCTCATATCAGGGAGATCATATGATAGTTGTCTTTCTCTGATTGACTTATTTCGCTAAGCATGATACCCTCTAGTTCCCTCCATATTGTCGCAAATGGCAAGATTTCATTTCTTTTGATGGCTGCATAGTATTCCATTGTGTATATATACTACCTCTTCTTTATCCATTCATCTGTTGATGGACATCTAGGTTCTTTCCATAGTTTGGCTATTGTGGACATTGCTGCTATAAACATTTGGGTGCAAGTGCCCCCTTGGATCACTACGTTTGTATCTTTAGGGTAAATACCCAGTAGTGCAATTACTGGGTCGTAGGGTAGCTTTATTTTCAACATTTTGAGGAACCTCCAAGATTTTTTCCAGAGTGGTTGCACCAGCTTGCATTCCCACCAACAGTGTAGGAGGGTTCCTCTTTCTCCGCATCCTCGCCAGCATCTGTCATTCCCTGACTTGTTAATTTTAGCCATTCTGACTGGTGTGAGGTGATATCTCATTGTGGTTTTGATTTGTATTTCCCTGATGCTGAGTGATGTGGAGCAATTTTTCATGTGTCTGTTGGCCATCTGGATGTCTTCTTTGCAGAAATGTCTGTTCATGTCTTCTGCCCATTTCTTGATTGGATTATTTGTTCTTTGGGTGTTGAGTTTGCTAAGTTCTTTATAGATTTTGGACACTATCCCTTTATCTGATATGTCATTTCCAAATAAGATGGGACACTTTTGATATCCCCAAATTAGTTTACTTGCTCCCACAGGTGGCAGGGAAGGTTATAAAACTAAACAGAAAGCTCCTTTTCATTGGTGTCTGAAGGCCTTCACAAGAAGTTTCAACCCTTAAAGCAGATAGCTCAAAACTTTCAAAAGCAACTTCCGATCTTTTGGAGAGGCTTTTGAAATGAGAGATATCTGCTGAAACTTCTCAGACTGCCCCACCCCAGTCCTACCTGTCCTTGCTTCCCCTAAGCCTCTCGTCCCCCAACCTTGTACTTCCTCTATATCCTTAGCTAAGTAGCACCTTAAAAATTCAACTTATCTTCTGGATTGTGAAATTTCTCTAAAATGTCCAAGGCGAGACTGGAAGAGTCAGAGCAAGTCTCCCCAGAATGTCCCACTGTGACGTACGGTGATTTTTGAGCTGCAGGCAGTCGAGACCCTGCAGGCTGAGAAGAAATCATTGTTGCCTTCTGCTTGTTTTGTCTGTTGGTCTGAAACAGACAGGTTGTTCTTCCTTTTGGCTATCTTTGGGAGTAACTCAGCACCTAGGGGAGATAGCCTTTGCACCTTCTTTGAGGATGCATCTTACACCAAGGGATAGGTATTTAATACTGCCAGAAGTACTTACTCTTTGTCCCGGCTGAAAACAGACAATTTTTTTTTTTAAGTAGCTCTGTAGTCAGAAGTTGGCCAGACTGGTAGCTGATGTTGGGAGCCTGATGGCCATTTTTCAGGCCCTCCTGCCCTAAATTAAAACAATGCCCTCAGAAAGTGAAGATGTTTAGTGAGAGAGGCAGTCAAACTATGATGTCATTTAAGTTACAACCCAATTCTTGGAAGAATCGAAAGCTCTTACAAATCTTGACAAAACTTGAAATGCTGCTGTAGAGACCCTTCAAAGTTTACCGATTCCTTTACCAACCCCCAAACTTCCCTTATTTATCTCAAAAGCCTGACAAATCATTGGCCTTAGGAAACCAAAGTTCTCCTTAGCAGCTTACGTTCTTTCTCTGTCCCTGGCAGTTTAACATTTTAGCATGTCCTAAGAAGCAGGGGGAGGGGGAGAAGGCCTTTTTTAAGATACAAACTGCTGATAAGGCTCTCGGTCCCTGATTCTAGCACAGCCCCCTAGGATTAACTCCAGGGACAAATGGTGAACAATGCAGCTGTGCACATTCTCACATAAACCTCCTAATACACATGTGCATGCACTTCTGTTGGGTATAAACTTGGGGATGGAATGGCTGGATCCTAGGGTTGTGTTATGTTCAACTTTAGAGTATAAGGACCACTCGTCTCTAGGGACCCCTTGTAGGCAAATAGGGTTGAGTGATGGAATTTAGAAAGGGCCACAGTGGGACGCCTGTGTGGCTCAGTCAGCTAAGTGCCTGCCTTCGGCTCGGGTCATGATTTCTGGGTCCTGGGATCGAATCCCACATTGGGCTCTCTGCTCAGGAGGGAGCCTGCTTCTCCCTCTGCCTGCTGCTCCCCTTGCTTGTGCATTCTCTCTCTCTCTGACAAGTAAATAAAATATTTAAAAAAAACAAAAAGGGTCACAGTGACCCCCGGCTAAATATAGATAGGCCCATCTGGTGACCCACCTCAAGAAGGCCATCCATCCCTAACTAACCAATGGACTACTTAACCAGTCACAGTCACCAAAAAAGGGAGAATTCCAACAGTGCCATATCTCCTCACCCTCCTCCTTTAAAAAACAGACCCAGCGGGGGCGTTGGGGGGGCACCTGGGTGGCTCAATGGATTAAGGCTTCTGCCTTCGGCTCAGGTCATGATCCCAGGGTCCTGGGATAGAGCCCCACATCGGGCTCTCTGCTCAGCAGGGAGCCTGCTTCCTCCTCTCTCTGCCTGCCTCTCTGCCTACTTGTGATCTCTGTCTGTCAAATAAATAAATAAAATCTTAAAAAAAAAAAAAACCCAGCCCTGGAGCACCTGGGTGGCTCAGTGGGTTAAAGCCTCTGCCTTCAGCTCAGGTCATGAGCCCCACATCGGGCTCTCTGCTTGGTGGGAGGCCGCTTCCTCCTCTCTCTCTCTGACTGCCTCTCTGCCTACTTGTTATCTCTGTCAAATACATTTAATAAATAAATAAATAAATAAATAATAGCCCCACCCACTGCCTCCTGGCACACAGCCTCTCCTCTGCTGCCCTGCCCACCACTCCCCTAGGTGTATTCAATAAACTTCTCTTCTGCCTCAGGTGAGTTCTTTCACCACCCACTTTACTCCATCATTGCTCCATATTAGGGGCCCCCATCCAATCAAGAGGGATTACCACATCTCCCACCTAAGTTGTGTGGATTTACACTTCTACCATTCCAGCTTTTGGTAGTACCAGACTTATGTTCAATCTGGTTGAGTGTGATGGTGTCTCAAGCCTTTATTATACGTTCCTTGATCAGTAATGGAGTTCGACCCCTTCTCCGGTGTTCCTTGGTCATGAGATAGCTTCATCTGCGAGGTGCTTACGCAAGCCTTCTGCCTGTTTTTCTCATTGGTTGTTTGACATTTCCTTATTGATTTGCTCAAGTTCTCTTTCTATTCCCAGTGGCAGCTCTTTGTCAATCCTATGGATAGCAAATATTTTCTCCTACTCCTGGCTGAATTTTTACCTTTTTTGGTGATGTTATTTTCTTGAACAAATTCTGAATTTCAATAGAGTAAACTTCATTAATATTTTCCTTCATAGTTAGCACTTTTTAAATATCCCAAGACATGTTTCCATATACCAAAGTTTATGAAGATCTTCAATTTTGCTAAGTTGCATCTTCCCAGAATATTGCCCATCTAATCTAAACCTAGGCTATGTTATTAATAATGGGCCATTATATCCTTTTATGTTTAGTATCAGCAGAATCTAGCAATGTTGCCTTTTTCATCACTGACATTGGATTATGGGCCTACCCTCTTTTCTTCTTGATATGCTCTGATGTATATTAGGTTATTAATCTTCTCAAAGGACCAACCTGGGGTTTCGTTGATCTTCTCCATGGTATATTGTTGTTTCATTAGTTTCTTCTTATATTTATCATTCACTTACTTTTGCTGTCTTTGCTACTAATGTGTTGTTCCTTCTCTAACTTCTTGACAAAGATACTATATTCATTACTTTGTACTACCACCGTATGAAGATAATCCTTCTTTACCTGCCTGATGTAGGAAAGATGTTAGGATCTGAAGCTGACAGAGAATTCTTGAGACGTCTTTGGTGTAAAAAGGTGATTTTAGGGTGGCTGGGTGGCTCAGTGGGTTAAGCCACTGCCTTCAGCTCAGGTCATGATCTCAGGGCCCTGGGATTGAGTCCCACATCAGGTTCCCTGCTCAGCGGGGAGCCTGCTTCCCTCTCTCTTTCTCTGCTTGCCTCTCTGCCTACTTGGGATCTCTTTCTGTCAAATAAATAAATAAATTTTTTTTTAAAAAGTGATTTTATTAAAGCATGGGGACAAGACCCATGGGCAGAAAGAGCCATGGGGTCATGAGGAGTGGCCCATTAGATATTTTGAAGTTGGGAGGGGGTTAGGTATAGTCTTTAAGGAATTTTGGGAACAAGGTTTCCAGGACCTTGAGGGGGCTAGCTGTTGTTGGGAAAAGATAATTTATTACCATCTAAGAAAACCTTAGTAATGAGACCCTTCACATGTCTATTGGTGGCCCATATGCTGGGGGGATGATTACTAACTCGTATTTTAGGAAGTAGAGGTAAAGGAAATTCTTAAAGGCATTTTTATATGTTAAAGTAGGCTTACAGGATCCAGCATGGGGGTAGGGGTTGGGCTAGGATTGCCTTTTGCCCTTAGCAAAGTGTTAATATCGAGGCCATTGAGTCCCTGGAGAAATGTCACTCTGCCAGTCTCAAGGACTTGTCAATAGGCTGTAGGTAGTAAAGAAACTCAATAATTTTTTTTTTCTGTCTTTGCTTCCCACATCATACCTACACACAAAAAAATTTGATATTATCATTCAGTTCAATCAAATTCCTAATGTCCTTTGTGACTTATTTGACCCATTAGCTATTTTAAAATTGATCTCTAAATTTTTAAACATATGGAGAATTTATCATTATGCCTTTGTTATTGATTTCAGGTTCAATTGCATTATGGACAGAGAACATACTTTGTGTAATTTCAATTCACTGAAATCTGTTGAGACTTGTTTTATAACCCAGCATAAGGTCAATTAGAAGAAATGTTCCATGTATGCTTGAAAAGAAAAATGTGTTGCCTTAATTTGTTGGGAGGAGTATTTTCAAAATGTTTATGAGGTTGTTTGCTAATCAGACCATTCAAACATTTATTTCTTTACCTGTTTTTTGTTTCTTTTGCCTATCAAATATTGAGATCAGGCAGAGTGTTTAAATTTTCCAGGCAAGTGTGGATTGTCTTCCTCTAAGTAGCTCTGTCAATCTTTATACATTCTGAGGGTATTTTAAGTATAATTAACATTTATAATTGCTATATCTTAGGGTTTAGTTAAATATTTTATTATTCTGAAATGTCCCTGTTTATCGCTGGCAATGTTTTTTGTTTTGAAATATGTTTTGTTTGATACTAATTATGCAAGCATGGTTTGTTTTGGTTTTGGGGTTTTTTTCCTTTTCTTATTTTTTCTTTTTTAGTTAATGTGTACATGATAAATCTTTTTCGCTTTCTGTGTTTTAATGTTTTTCTCTGTGCCCAGGTTTGAAATTGTCTAATGACCTCTCCTTTGCTGTGTCCAATTTGCTGTTAAGTCCATGCATTGAGATTTATTTATTTTTTTAAGATTTTATTTATTTATTTGACAGAGGGAGATCACAAGTAGGCAGAGAGGCAGGCAGAGAGAGAGAGAGCTGAGCAGAGAGCCCAATGTGGGGCTCAATCCCAGGACCCTGAGATCATGACCTGAGCCAAAGGCAGCAGCTTAACCCACTGAGCCACCCAGGTGCCCCATGATTTAAATTTCAGATATTATAGTTTGGGTTCTAAAATGACCTGTCTAGACATTCTCTCTAGATCTACTAGGAGACCTTTTAAGACCATCAGAACGTCCTGCTCCTCCTCAAACTTCTGCCTTTGATTTAGTAACTGTTGATGATTTGTGCAGGATCCAACTTAACTGAACTAGTGGGAGTTTGCTCCTTGGTGAGTTACACATAGAGACTACACCAGGTGGAATTGTCACACAAAGGAAATATTATTTGCAGCCCATAAGGAGATCATGGGGAATAACTTCTGAAGCTGGGAACACCCCAGCAGGAATGAGAAGCTTCTTTTTATTTAGAGTTTAAGGAGAATATTCAGAAAAGGCGGTATTGTCACTGCCTGTAGAGTCTGGCAGTAGGTAGTGCAGGGGTACTTAGGAAACAAGTTATACACACCTATGTTATGTTAATGAAGCTTGTGTTCCATCACCAAGATTTTAATATTATAATGAAGCAGAAGTAACTGACAAACCAGGGGAAGGGGCTCTGGGTATGCTCTGAGAACTGGGATTAACTGGATGGGGTCTGGGGCTCATGATCCCAGGTAAGGAATACAGGACCTTGCTTGTTCCTAGGCTAGAAATGTATCTGTTGACCCTGAGCCCAGGCTTCTGCAGAGGGAGCCAGTGGGTTTGTTAGTGAGGTCTGAAAAGACACAATAACTGATTAAGGGGAAACCGTTCCCTGAAAAACAAGCTTTAAGGGACGCTCAGTTGGTTAAGTGGCTGCCTTCGGCTCAGGTCATGATCCCAGCGTCCTGGGATCGAGTCCCACATCGGGCTCCTTGCTCGGCAGGGAGCCTGCTTCTCCCTCTGCCTCTAGCCTGCCACTCTGTCTGCCTGTGCTTGCGCTCTGTATCTCTCTCTCTAACAAATAAATAAAAATCTTTAAAAAAAAAAAAAAAGAAAGAAAGAAAGAAAAAAACAAGCTTTAAGCTTTCTGCTAGTTTCAGGACACCTGGGTGGTTCAGTTGCTTAAGTGTCTGCCTTCAGGTCAGATCATGATCCCTAGGATTGAGTCCTGTATTTGTGGGGGGGGGGGTGTCCTTACTCAGCTGGGAGCCTGCTTCTCCCTCTGCCTACCTCTCCCCCTGCTTGTGTGCATGCACTCTCTCTCTGACAAATATATAAAATCTAAAAACAAAAACAAAAACTTTCTGCTGGTTTCAACCTCATCATCCCTATGGAGCATGGTTTCAATCCTGCAAAAACAACTCAAGAATGTGCATTAGGTCAGTCTTTACTTTCAAAATAGCCCTGGGAATTTTACCATTGATTTATGGTCTCTGATATGGTTAGGCTATTTCCTGGCCTGGTAGAAACTGGTGGGTTTTGCCTTCCCTTTAAATCCTTAATTACTGATATTTTTGCATTTCTTTGTGATTCAGACCCATCCTAGGAAGTTCTATTAGAAGTGTGCTAGGGCAAGTAGAGCCAGCCAGTAGGGAGTAGATCAGGAGAAATAGCTAGGGGTCCTAAAATGACTTCTCTTGTGTTGCAAAGAGAATAATGTATTGTCTTCTTTTCCTGGGAAACTCGAACTCTTTCTGCTTTACACTTTACACTCTGGGGACCCCTAGCTCTTCTGCTTTGATGGTTATAAAATGGTCATTTTTACCCCCACTACTCTCATACTTACCAGTTGTACTCCACTCTCTCCTCCATCTGGCCATCTACCATCTATCTATGCATCCGTCCATGGATCTATTATATGAATTCATGATTCCTATTCAGTAGGTTATAATCCATTAATACTTGTATTTTGATACTCAAATTTCATTGATTTGGCCAGTGGGACCCCCTTTCATGATAATTTCTGTATCTTTGGTGACATGTTCCCCTCGTTTCATTTTTTTAAGACACCGTCTTATTTTCTGGCACAAAAAGATGTTCCAGGTCTATCTCCTATCTTTCCTGATGCAGCCTTGCCATTGGCTGTTTCTCAAAAGATACCTGGTTTCTTCTTGGCTTTTTTTTTTTTTAAGATTTATTTATTTATTTGACAGACAGAGATTACAAGTAGGCAAGAGAGGCAGGCAGGGAGAGAGAAGAGGAAACAGGCTCTCTGCAGAGACCCTGCAGGACCCTGGGATCATGACCTGAGCCAAAAGCAGAGGCTTTAACCCACTGAGCCATCCAGGCACCCCTCCTCTTGGCTTTTAAATATCATTCCTTACTGGAATATTATTGCTTCTAAATCCTTCCAATGTGCAGAGGTAGGGAATATGTACATATAAGAAATCAGGAGTTCCTATTGGTATTTGTAATTCTAATTCAGCCCTACAGAGTTCCTCCTCATTTCCCCTTATTTAATACTGAGATTTCAGTCTTCCACATTTGGAGTCCTAGCTCTAAAACATCAACCTAGGTACTCATCCAGTTCAACAGTGCACTTAAAATAGCTCCCAAATAGCTTTACCCATACCACCAAAAACATTTATAGTTCTTTTATTCCCCTGGATGAAGCATGTATCGTAGAGTCAAAGAGTTGTGCTCAGAGTTATTTTGGATTGTTTATTTCTCTTCCCGTTAATGTGGTAATTCAAAATACAGTTGGGTTCATTAATAAATTTCCCCCTCCCTGATGATTTAATCTTGTTCTTTTGAGCATGTAAAACATTGGCACGCTTCCAAAAGCCAAAACCATGCAAAGGCATGTACAGAGAAGCGACTGTCTTTCCCTTGCCCTGTGAACCTATCCCCCCTCATCTTTGTGAGTAATCAAGTTATTTCTTTCTTTTGGCAAAAGTGAGCAAATATGCATATCCTTTGTTATTTCCCCTTCTTTCTTACCAAAAGATGGCATACTTTACATACTCTTTTGCGATTTGTGTTTTGTCAGTTAACTGTATAGCCTGGAAATTAACTCCATATTAGTTCATGCAGATACTCTTTTCTTATTTATTTATACAGTTCTAGGATATTCCACTATGTATCTGCCATGTTTGTTTTTTTAACCAGTCTCCTGTATGTGAGCATTTTGGTACTTTACAGTATTTTGCAATTATTCAAAAGTGTCCCAGTGAAAAGCCTTGTGCATACTGTTGCGGTGCATATTGATATTTTCAGGGTAAATTCCTAGAGATGGGATCGCTGAGCCTACACTTAGTGACGATGTAGCTGAGTTAGATATTTCCAAATTCCCCTTCATGGAAATTGTATACATTTCCATCCCCACTTACAATGCGGGAGGCTCCTTATTTTCCTGCACCCTCACCAACTGGGTTATCAAGCTTTTGAATTTCTGCCAATTTGATGGATAAAATGTGATATCATGGTTTAGTTTAAATTTGTACTTCTCTTATTCGTGAATGAAGTTGAGCACATTTTCATAAATTTAAGGGCCATTTTAATATATTTTTACATACTGGCTGCTCATGGGTTTTGTCATTTTACTATCAGATTCTTGGTTTCTGCCCACCCCACCCAGTTAAAAAAATTATTTATATATTAGGGATATCCATCTATATCTGTGATAGATGTTACAAATATTTTCTCCCACCTTATTGTTTGTCTTTTAACTGACTTGTGGCATTTTTTGCCATTATGGAGTGGGTTTTGCATTTTTTTTTTTTTTTGGAAGTCCTACTTACTTATTTTTCCTTTGCTGCATCTGGATTTTGCATCAGAGCTTGCAAGCCATCCCTGCACTCAGGTTATAGAGGACTTCGCTATGTTTCTTTTAGTACTGAAAGTTTAGCGTATATTTAGATACCAGATCTTTTTCAAGTTTATTCCCATATGGTGTAAAAGAAAGGTATAATCTCCTTTTCTTTTCTTTCTTTCTTTTTCTTTTTTTTTTTTTTTAACAAATGTCTATCTCATTTTCCCATACCATTCATTAAAAAGTAATTCTTTTTCCTAGTGGTTTGAGATGTCACTGATGTTATATGCATGATACCCGTATATACTTGGATCTGTTTTCTTAAACTTCTGTTCCATTTCAGTAATCTTTTTGTCTATTCATATGCCAATACTGCAGCATCTTACCTATAGAGTATTTGTAGTATGCTTTTGTTTGTTTTAAAGATTTTATTTATTTGAGAGAGTGAGAGAGAGAGAGCATGAGAAGGGAGAAGGTCAGAGGGGGAAGCAGACTCCCCGTGGAGCTGGGAGCCCGATGTGGAACTTTATTGAGGGACTCAATCCCAGACACTGGGAATGTGACCTGAGCTGAAAACAGTGGCTTAACCAACTGAGCCACCCAGGTGCCACTGTAGTATGTTTTAATACTGGTAAGGATAGTTCTCTCTCAGCTCTTGTTTTTCAGTACTTTCCCTAGTTAGTCTTGTATGTCCATTTTTCCATGAACTTGAATTCCAACTTGTCTAGCTCCAAGGGAAAAACGTTTCTTAATATTCATTTGGATCACAGTAAATGTGTAAAGTAAACTCAAGAAGAGTGATCTCCTGATGGTTATGAGATTTCCTGGCCAGAAACAAGGGGTGCCTATTTGGAAGGTAACTAGAATATGTTACCCTCTCATCTCTCCTTATTTCTCAGACTCCTCGGCTGCTTTCATATGCACCAATTCTTGAATCATCAAAGTGTAATATTAACTGGCATTTTTTACTCTCCTCCTGGTCAACATAAGGACCTTAGAGCATTTTAACTCCACTTTGTCACCTTTTTACTTTTAATTTTATGTATCATTCAAACACAGTTAAAGCATTTTTGTTTTACATAGTCAATACTTACCTACGTGTCTGTCTTCTCCATTGTATTTCATTTGTCCCTGCATCTTTGATTTTCTATCTGGGATCATTTTCCCCTTATGTAAAGAATAGACTTTAGGATTCCTTTTTAAGGATCTTTTGGTAGGTAATTGTCTCAGTTTTGTTGATAATGTCTTCATAATATCTTTATTTTTTGAGGGATATTTTTACTGGGTATGGAACTCTTGATTGGCAGTTACTTTCTTTCAGCATTTTCAATGTATAATTAAACTGCCTTTAATTCCTATAGTTTTTCTTGAAAAATCAATAGTTAAGACAACTAAACTTTTTATACTATCTTTGAAGGTGTTCTGCATTGTTTCTACCTACTGCTTTCCAAATTTTTCTACTTAAGACTTTTAGCTGTTTATTATGTTTCTCTGTGTGTGGATTTCCTTTTGACTTATGTTTAGAAGTTTTAGGGATTCTTGTAGCTTAAAATGTTTCATAGATTTTGAAAAGTTCTTGGCTATTATGTCTTCTTGCTTCTGTTCCACTTTCTCCTCTCACCTTCTGAGACTCCAATTACATGTTTAGAACATTTCACTGTACCTTCTCTATTTCTTCCTCTCTCTATGTATTTTCTTTCTTCTTGTCTCTTGCCTCAGTCTTAATATTTTCCTCAAAGTCATACTCAACTTCATGAGTTCTCTTTTCAGCAGTGTCTAGACAGTTATTAAACCAAACCACTGAGATCTTACAGTTATTATATGTTTACTCCTAGAATTCCCATTCGGTTCCTTTTTATAGTTTCCAGTTATCAACCAATATTCTCAACCTTTTTATTGTCCTCTTGAACATAGTAACCATAGTTATTCTAGATATATCTGATAACTTCAATATCTGAATCCCCTGTGGGATTATTCCTGTTAATAATTGCTTCTGAAATTGCATTTCTACCACCAATAAAATGGACTAAAGAATTCTGTATTCATTTGCTTACAGATGCCTTCTTGTTGGCTTAAATGAAATCCCTATATGGGTCAGATAGGGAACACAAATCAATAAATTGGATCAGATGTAAGGTAATAGGGAGAAGTTGGATTATGGCTAACTGGGGAATACATTTCCCACCCAAAGGCTTCAAGTTCAAAAACTAAATATTTTTAATTTATGTGTTCTTAATTAAGAACACATATGTGTTCTGTTTTATATTTGAGCCTGCTTTTCCAAGCTCAAAAACTTGTGATCCCTAAAATGAAGATTGGTATGTTCCCCTGCTTAGAAATTTTCTGGTAGTTGCCACAATTTACTCCTAGTAGGGGTAGAACCTGAAGAATTATTGTGAAGCCTTGAGAGTAACAATAGCTAATATTTATATAATCCAGGTTATATGTGAAGAATTCCTCTAAAGACTTTATTTTAGTCCTACAACAGTATCATGAAGACATATCTCATTGTCATTACTTAATAGATGAGGAAACTGAAGCACAGAGATATTAAGAGACTTGAACAAGGTCACTCAGCTAGTGAGTAGCAGAGTAGGGATTCAGAGCCCAGCAGTGTGGCTCTAGAGCCCACAGTCTTTCCCTCTACACAATCCCTGCCTCTGTGATACTGAAGAACCAAATAGCACCAGTTCTAGAATTTCTCACTGAAATTCTTGACAGGGTTCCTCTTGGTTCAGTGACTCTAAAATCTACAAAAGAATAGAAAGAAATGTGCTATTTTTGTGAGCACTCTGAGGTGCTCTGTTCCTTGAACTCTACTGTGTTGTCATTTTATTACAAATTGGGTTGTATTTGAATGTCAATTCAATTAGTAAATGTATAATTGCTATTGTCATAAACCATGCTTTGACATTTAATATGCCAAATATGATCGTTTTATGGGCAAACCAAGTTATCCATAATACATTTTTATGTTCTGCAGCTATCAAGATGGCTTTAGATTTATAGAGTGCTAAAAAAGTAACTGTATCATAAATTTCAATTTTCCCTAAAATTGTCTTTTTAAAACAAAACAAGAAAAATGATATTCCTGTCAATGTCTCCCCTCTAGGAGGCCCAGAATTCCTGAAAAGTTGAGATTGTTCAAAGATTGAGGGTCATTGTGCAGTTCTGAGTAGTCACACATATCAAAGTGTATCCTCAAGTCTGTATTCTTCTGGGGGGCTTTCAGAGTTATCTCTATATTCATGAGATTAAGAAAGACAGACTCACTAAATAGTTTAGATCCTCAATGGTATATGTAGTGTCTGAGCTCTACAAAGGGGTTGCTGGACAAAAGCCCCTGATGGTGCTGAGATGAGATTGTCCTAAAGGTGTAGGGTCTTCCTGTGGCCACAGCAGAGGTCAGAGGAAGGGGGCAGGGGGGGTGGGGGGGGAACTGGATATTCCTGCACATCCACACCCAGCAAGCTCTTTCATCTAGTAAGTCCAGGGCAGTGGATTGTCCTATACTTCCCAGGACCTGGAAACCATTCCTGTCTCCATGGAAATGCAAACTAGGTGAGAAAACCTCTAAAGACTCAGAAAACTCTCAGGTGAGGGGCAGATGCAGCCATGTAGGGAAGGAGAGTCCACACTGTGCTTGTAAGGAGGGGGAAAATAAGCATTGGATTCAAAGGTGGTTACTGACTAGGACTGTCACACCCCAAACACAATGAATGGGTTTGGGGTGACAGAGAGAGAGGGGTATAGGTAAGCAGTGACAAAACAGTAAGATCAGTGAAACAAAATAGAAAGCCAAAAATAGACCCAAGTATACATGAGGATTTAGTTCACAGCCAAGGTAGTATTCAGGAAAAGATGAAAGCATATGAACAGATTTATAAAACTTTGTTTCCCAAAAGCTATTTAAGTGAACAAAAGGGAGTAAATACCGAATATACATCAACATTGAAACTACAGTAAGATCTCAATCTCACACCATAAATTTCAAAAAACCTTATCTTGAAATTGAAATAGAAAGTATTTAACTCTCGGGAGTGACACACAGAGTGCAAGACAGAGCCATGGATACTAAAATGAAAACATTCTTTAATGTCTTTATGGAAATAGCGACCTTTCCATACCCAATTTGGAGTAATGGAAACTGGGGCTAAAAGTAGCCAGAAGGGAAATACGCAGTGCATCGCCTAGATCTCCCTCTCCTGGATGCAGATAATTTTCTGAGCCACAGGGTAGGAGAGAAACAAGAGAATGACCCCTAAAGATAACTGACAGAAGGCCTCATTGGGCAAGAGAAAATATAAGGCCATTTCAAACCAAAAGCAAGATTTTATACCAGCTTGGCCAGCTCATCCCAAAGCAGAGAGCACAAACTAAGGACTAAAGGGTAGCCATGGGTGGAACACAATTCTCAAGGGCAATCAATTCCTGTAAGCCATTAGGTGTCCATAACTAAAGTAATCAGAATCACACAACAAAAGGTGAAATTTATAATTCTTGAACTAAAAGCCACATCAGGAAAAATATATATGTCATAAACTGAAACAAAACTCACAGAGAGCCTACCAACACAATCTTGAAAGTAGGGAGGTATGAGGAAAGTGCATACGCTAATTTTCTTAGCTTTCATAGAAGGTGGGACTATCTCGCTATTCATCCATGAAGCTGATAATCAAAGACTAAAAGTATGTTCAACAGTATTATTTAAGTATACATGCAGACTTATCATGTAGCAGAACTGAAAACAGGCTGTATACGTTTCAAGGTAGCAAAACAAAATCTAAAAGAACAAAGAGCAAACTGACAGTAATAGCCAATGATTTAAAAAAAAAACCTAGGAAATAGGAAAAATTTAAAAGTAGAGAGTAGAAATTAGATGACAGAAATAAAGCTAAAAAAATCTGTTATGACAGTAAGTGTTAATACAAAAAAATAGCTGAATGTGTAAAAAGAATGCTCACATTGGGCCAATAAACTAAATATGATTATAAATATTCTGTATAAAAACAATACTTCTTGCACTGGATGTCTTTCATTTGCCCTCCAAAACAACTCTCTGCTGTTCTCCATGGCTTTGTTAGTTGGGAGGCCAGCTAATACCACCTTGCCCTCTGGCTTCTAGTTGGCTTTGGTCATAGGAATCACCAGTAGGACCTCTGACGGAGGGAGGAGAGGGAGGTGAGGGCCTTCATTTCCCTGGCTCCCTAAAGGAGGATTACCATGGCTAGCTGCCTCCCGCCACCAAAGGCACAGCTTCTGTCAGGCACATTCCTTTCTACTCTTGTGGATTTCACTTCTCTTCAGATTCTAGTTAACTGATGCAGAGATGCTAATGCATTATTAAGTCCAAGAGTACAACACTGTCCCAAGTGGACTTTGCACACACCTGCTCATGCCTCTGCAAATGGTACCTCTAAATTCTCATCAAATCACCCCGTTTAAGCATGGCACTCTTTCATGCCAGGACTCTAATACATGCCCAAAGTTACTCATAAAGCTGAAAGTGAGGGGAGTCTGCATAGCTCAGATGGTTAAACATCTGCCTTAGGCTCAGGTCGTGATCCCTGGGTCCTGGGATCGAGCCCCGAGTCTCCCTGCTCCTTGGGGAGCGTGCTTCTCACTCACCATCTGCTGTTCCCCCTGCTTGTACTCTCTCACTCTTTGTCAAGTAAATAAATAATAAATAAAGATGAAAGTAAGAGAATGGGGAAAAGAATGTGAGACAAATTAAAGAAATGAGGGTTTGTCTTCCTCAGAAAATGCTGAATTCAAGAAAAAAACATTAAATGGGATTTTTAAAAAATCACATTATAGTTATGATGGGTAAGATCCCCATTAATGTAAAATTGTCTTGCTGATAAATGCAATAAATTATGTATAATTAAAATACATGATGCCGAAAACTGCTGGAAATGGGAAGAGAAAGAAGTCAATGGGAATTTTAAAGATATCTTAGTTTTTGAAAATCAAGTTCAACATTAGTGAGGAAACTGATAAAATCAGAACAAAGTCTGTAGTTGTAGTAAAAGAATTGTGCCAATGATAACTTCTTAGTTTTTACAAACATACCAAAGTTATATCAACTAACATTAAAGGAAACCAGGTGAAGGATATCTGGGACCTATCTGTACTACGTTCACATGCTTTTCAGTAAATCTAAAATTATTCCAAAATAGAAAGTTTAGAAAAAGATCAAGTTAACAAAAGATAATTTGAATGATATAATTAACAATATAAACCTAAAGACAGAAACTATTCTTTTTTTTTCATGTGACCATAATATGCAAAAATTCTCTATATATTAGATAAGAAAAAACTATAAAAGTTTAAAAAGTAAAACATAAAATTATTATCCACAATTCAAAATTAAAATAGAAACAAACCAAAATGTCTAACCCATTTATTTTTTTTAAGATTTTATTTATTTATTTGAGGGAGCAGGTGAGAGAGAGAGTAAACAGGAGCTGGGGGAGAGGGGTAGTGGGAGAGAGAGAAGCAGACTCCCCACTGAGCAGGCAGCCAATGCAGGGGTTCAATCCCAGGACCCTGGGATCATGACCTGTGCTGAAGGCAGATACTTAACCAACTGAGCCATTCAGGTGCCCCTCTCTGACCCTTTTAAAATTTAAGTTTCTTTACATTCAAACAACTCCTAAGTTTAAGAAGAAATCAAAAGCATTTTCAGTATCCTTTTCCTTCCTTATTTCAGACCTTATCCTGATTTTGTCCAAATGCCCCCTCTTCTCCAGGTAGCCATCAGCTTTAGGTGAGGGGCTTTGCTTCCACGCCCAGGAGGTGAATCTTGATTAAGACAAATCAGTGGTCTCACTCTCACTGCTGGCGATTAGTTTAGGGACGGACACATAAAACCGTCTTAGCCCATGAATTTTGGAAGAGCCTGTGAGTTACTTCTGGGAAAGGCTTACTTCAGTGCTAAAACGAAAGTCCCTTTTCTGCCACAGGAAATTGTCATGGGCATGTGACACCCAAAGCTGTATTTTACCAGAATGAAAGGGACCAGCCCTGTGTGTGTGTGTGTGTGTGTGTGTGTGTGTGTGTAGTATGTATGTATACTGATCTATATACTGCTATTTTAGAGCAGTAAGAAGAATGTGAATCTTTGAAGGTGTCATTGAACTGCTGGGTAAACCAGCCCTGAAACTTTCTTCAAACTTCTTGTTATTGGAAATAATAACTCCTTTTTTAAAAAGATTTTATTTATTTATTTTGGGAGAGTGAGCAAGCACAAGCAGGGGGAGTGGAAGAGTGAGAGGAAGAAGCAGGCTTCTCGCTGAGCAGGGAGCCCAATGTGGGGCTCGATCCCAGGCCCCTGGGATCATGACCTGAGCCAAAGGCTGGCGCTTAATGGACTGAACCACCCAGGCGCCCCTGGAAATAATAACTCCTCAAGGCATTTGGATCACTGTTTTCTGTTATTGGCTACAGATAAAACCCTTGCTGTTGTATAAAATATCCAAGAAATAATGAAAATGAAAATACTACAGATTAAATTCCAGAGGGTGCAGCCAAAATTTTATTCAGAGGAAAAGTCATTTTCTTTTATCCCTTTTATGGCTGACAGACACACTCTGCCTCAAACGGATTAAGCATTCAAATGAAGAAGTTAGAAAAAAAGAAAGGCAATGTGATGTCCAGAAAGGCAGGAGTAAATAAATTTGATAGGAAATTCAGGGGCTCTTGGGTGTCTCAGTCAGTTAAGCATCTGACTTTTGGTTTTGGCTCAGTTAATGATCTCAGGGTTGAGATTGAGCCCCTCATCAGGGCTCAGTAGAGAATCTGAGCTCAGTACAGAATCTGCTTGAGATTCTCTTTCCCTCTCCCTCTGCCCTTCTACTCAGGCTCTCTTTCTCTCTCTCTCTCTCTCTCTCTAATAAATAAATAAATATTTAAAAAAATAAAAGGAAATTCAAGGTTTATTGACAACCAGATGCCGCATCTAGGCCTACAAGAGGAAAGACCCACACATTTCCTCTTTCTCCTCTTCCCTATCCATCCCTTGAGCTTGTCTTCAGATTTTCTCTCTCCTCTCCCACTCCAAAGGGAGTGAGGGTAAGTGGCAATCCTCCTGTTGTCCAACCCTTTCTGGGAAGGTGAGCCCTTACCAGGTCCCTGCTACACCTTGCTCATTAAACACCTCTGTCCAGCCCCAGACAATCAGGAGTGGACTGTGGTGTTAAAGCTCTTGATATATGAGAAAGAAAGATCCCAACTCAAATATTGTGGGGGAAAAAAAGCATCAAAAAGTATGGAAGAGAATCTTTTGAATCCAGTAAGAGGAATCCATACCAGGCCATAACAGACCTATCTATCCCTCTACTCTCTGTAATAAGGGCACCCGCTACTTCTTCATGAGGAACCAGTGGATGTTTTCATCGGTACCCTGTGGCTCATTCATAATTGGCTGCTGAAGTCAATTATGCTGAAGTCAAGGGAGGGTACATTCTAGACTGTGAGTTTAGAAATTCTGCAAAATTCCTTTTGTACCATCTTCAGATGGTATGTTAAAATGTCATCTGGCTAAAGACCTATGTTTGGACTTGGAAGACCTTATTGGCTATATTATGAACAAAGGGCCTGATTTCAGACTGGGCAAAACAGAGGCTCAGATCCCCTGCATCACCACCACTGCCACAGAACAACAACAGTAATAGCAGATAATCCTTACTGAGCGTTTGCCACTTGCCAGAAACAGGGCTAAACCCTTCACCTGTGTCTTTTCATTTAATCCTGACAGATAGAGAGTGGGATTTAAACCCATACCTGCCCATCTCCAAAACCTACATATTTAAGTGCTCCAAGAAACTGACCAAACTAAGCTTTTCTTTCTTTCCCGTGTGCTTGTGCTGAATGTTACTGTCACACAGTGGTTTCCACCTTTGATCCTCACAACATAGCAGTGAAGCAAGAACAAACATTACCATTTTACAGATAGGTTCAGAGACACGAATAACATTCTCAGATTACGCACTTCACAAGTGATAGAACTAGAATCTGAGCTTCCTTCTTTCTCCTCTAAAACTCAGACTTTTTTACATAGCTTCTCATGATGCTAACTACTGCTTTCCGGACTATTAGAGGCACAAGGAAAACAACAAATTACCATAGGTTCAATGTGACACTTTATTCCCTTTTTCTTTCTTTCTTTCTTTTTTTAAGACTTTATCCATGAGAGACACAGAGAAAGAGGGGCAGAGGGAGAAGCAGGCTCCCCAAGAAGCAGGGAGCCTGATTCGGGGCTTGACCACAGGACCCTGGGATCATGACCTGAGCCGAAAGCAGATGCCTAACCATCTGAGTCACCCAGGTGCCCCTGTTCCCTTTTTTATCACCCCTAGAAAACTTATTCACTAACACCTTTATTATTTTTAGGGTGTTTTTTTTTATCTTGGTGATTTTTTTTCTTCTCCATTTTCTTATCAAGAACTCGTGCATGGTCTATAATTACACCACTCAAGGTGACAGCCACTTTGGAAGTTCTCCACACATTAACACACAATTTAGGGAATTATTAGCAGCCCCAAGGAAAGCATAAATTTCAGCCAAAGCAGTTGTTTGGATAGGGGGCCTTTCCCAGAAATGAGATCAGCTCTTTTCCAAAAGCTGTCCAGTCATTTTTGGAAGGCAGCTCAAGTAAAATGGTAAATGCCTTTTTTTCTACCAAATAATGGAATGTATAGCTCTCCCAGTCTTTTTCCTCAGCTGAAACAGTACCAGCCAGAACCAAAGGCTGAAGAGGTCAGCCCTGCACCTGCACAGAGAGATAGATGCATAAGATATAAATTGTTAGTCAAAGAAAGTTAAACTCTCAGCACAATGACAGACCTCTCTAAAATGTATGTTATATTATCAGCATCTCCAATTTTTTTAAAGATTTTATTTATTTGTTTATTTATTGGAGAGAGAGCCAGCCCGTAAGCTAAAGAGTACAAGCAGGGGGAGTGGCAGAGGAGAAAGAGAGAAGCAGACTCGGCTGAGCAGGGAGCCCGATGTGGTCCTTGATCCCAGGACCCTGAGATCATGACCTGAGCCAAAGGCAGGCACCTTATCAGCATCTCTTCTAAATCTTTCTTGAAATTTCCTAATGTAGGGCCATTAGGTTCCCCTCAATTCCCCTGAGTAGCATGAGCTCTTGCCCACCTAAGTGTCAAAGCCCAGCTCCTCCCTTGCTAAGCACAAGGCCATTCTCAGAAGTGATCTTGGGTTATATTTGTATACGAAAGAAAGCCTGTGATTTTTCAAGGGCTAAAGAGCTAGGATGTGGTAGTCATCTAGCTTCTGCTTGCTAAGCACTTCCCTCCTTTCTTCTGTAGAAAACAGAAAAGTCTTTTAAGTTCTGAGACTCTGGTCTTACTTTGCACCATAAATTAAGCCCAGAACAATATCTTGAGAAACTCTGCTGTGGGTTCTGCCTCTGGCAATGGTTTTTTCCACCCAACTCTCTTTCTAAATACAGTTGTGCAGTCTAAACCAAATATTGTGAAAATCTGTTTGAAGGCATAGGAAAGCTACTGAGATTATACCAGAGCATTCATCCCAGTGTTTGGGGTCTCCCTAGGGGCACTGAACAATTCCAGACACAAAAGCAGTGATGGAGAGCCTGAGAAACTGAGTAAGGTTTGCAGAAATCGTAGAGCTAGTGGGACGAAAATTAAAGTCGATGATCTTCCAAGAGAGTAGAAGTTTTCAGATCCAGAATTTCCTTTCAGTTATTTTCAGTAATTTCTAGTTTTCTGCCACATGTTTCTATCTTGATATTTAATCTTTAAAATTATTAACATAATTGTTAAGAAAAATCTGGGTGGGATGACTCTAAGGTCAGGATCTTCAGTGAATATGTGTTTGTCTATTTTCTCCCCTTTTGTTTTTTGCACAAGTCTGCTCTTCTTGCTGCCTGATTATTTTCTATCACATGCTGCACTTTGTGTATGACAAATTGTAGAGACCATTTGTGGCTCTTGTATTTTTCTGCAGTGAGGATTTATTTTTGCTTCTGGCAGATCACCTTAATTAGAATCAGACATTAGATGATTCACAGTTGAGAGCTTCAGACCTTGTGAGGACTTGTCTATTTTTGGTCGATCCTTCCTTCCAAAGAAGGAAGGATTCTGGTCAACCCTACAGGCTTTTGGGTTGGAACCCTAGAAAGAAGCTTCAGAATGGATGAAAGTAAAAGGGTGGATAAGGATATACCATGAAAACATTAGTCAAAGGAAGACTGGGGTAGCTATACCTGAGTAGACACTGAGAGTTACTAGAAATAGGGATTTCATAAAGCTAGATGAGTCTATGCAATAGGAAGCTGTAAGCACTCTATATGCATCAAATAACACAGCCACAAAGCCCCCCTGTCACAGATGAGGTCAGTAGACTATCTCTGTTTAGCTTGCCTTGTAGCACCAGTGCCTAATAAAATGCCTGGCGCATACTCAGTGCACAGCAGGCGACTTACAAAGCCAGTATTTCACAGCAAGGTGTTTAATACTTATACTTATACACACCCCTGTAGAAATTATAATAAAAATATTAGTAGTGTTTAAAGCATACACCATACACACAATAACCTAACCAGTCTAGACTAGAGCTTACAGGCATGATAGGCTTTGAACTCAGAAAGGCCTGGATTCAAATCCCAGCTCCTTTATTTATTAGCTGTATGACCTTGATCTTGGGAGTAATGACTTCTATGAGCCTCTATTTCTTTATCTGTAATCTGAGGAATAACAATACTTCCTTGTATAATTCTATGCAATATTACAGTACTATATAATGCTGCACAATAATACTTCCTTTTTAAATTATGAAATAGAATAATATCAAGGGTAGTGTCTGGCACTAAGTCAACACTCTATGGTAGCAATTAATATTAATGATTTTATATAAAAGGGTGCCTGGGTGGCTCAGTCATTAAGCATCTGCCTTTGGCTCAGGTCATGATCCCAGGGTCCTGGGATCTAGTTTTACATTGGGCTCCCTGCTCGGCAGGAAGCCTGCTTCTCCCTCTCCCTCTGCTGCTCCCCTCCTTGTGTTCCCTCTCTTGCTGTGTCTGTCTCTGTCAAATAAATTAAAAATCTTTTTAAAAATTATATATAAGAAATTGTGAAAATAAAAAAAAAAAGAAATTGTGAAAATAATTCCAGAATAGCAGTCAAGACTCCCACACTAAAAACTGGAATCAGAAATGCCACTGAAAACTAATTATTTTGCCTAATTAGAAAAATTATCCCTGAGAATATTACTGCAGTAGACAGACTTTAAGATGGTCCTGATCCTTACCTCCTGTTTACACTTTGGCACAATTTCTTCCCCTTGGAACAGAGAAACTGATTTGCTTCTAGCCAACAGAATGCAGCAGAGATGGGATGTACTTGATTCTGTTTTCATGACCACATAGAACCCATCTTGCTTCAGTCTCTCTCCCTCCATTGCTGGCTTTGGAGAAGCAAGCTGCTATGAATCCACCAATCACAAGGAAATGAATTCTGCCAAAACCCTGCTGGAGCTTGGAAACGGATGCCTCACCAGTCAAAGCTCTGATGAAAACCCAGCCCCAAGATGACACCCTGGTGGCGATCTTGTGAGATCCTAGGGACAAGGCCCAGCTAAGTTGTGCCTGAACCCTTGACCCACAGAAACTCTGAGATAAATAATAATAATAATTAATAATAATAATGGCTTTATTGTGATACAATTAAAATTCACCCATTGTAAGGGTATAATTCATGGTTTTGACTGTGTTCTCAGTGTTGTGCACCTTTAGAACATTTGTATAACCCCAGAAAGAAACTCCATACCCATTAGCACTCGCTTCCCATTTTGCCCAACCCCCTTTCCTGGCAACAACTAATCTTTCTGTCTCTATGAATTTGCCTGTTCTGCACATTTCATATACATGGAATAATATGGCTCTTTGTATCTCGTTTCTATCACTACTCATCATGTTTTCAGGGTTCATCCGGGTTGTAGCCTGGATCAGTACCTCATTCTTTCTGATGGCTGAATAACATCCCACTGTACAGAAGTACCAGTTTGTTTATTCACTCATCAGTTGATGTACATTTGGGTTGCTTTCACTTTTTAGTTATTATGAGTAATGCTGCAGTGGACATGTGTGTCTAAGTTTCCATGTGCATATATCTTTTCCTTTCTTTTGATACAAGCCCAGGGACAGACTTTCTGGATTATACAACATTGTGTTTAACCTTCTGAAGAACCGACAGACTGTTTTATAAAGTGGCTGCTCTGTTCGATATTCCCACTGGAGTGTATGAGGGCTCTGTCTCTCCTGCATCTTCCCTAACAATGGTTATGATCTTTTTTATATAGTCATCCCAGGGGGGTGTGAAGTACTATCCAATCTTGGATTTGATTTGCCTGATGACTAATGATGTTAAATTTTTTTTCATGTGCTTATTGGTTCTTTGTGCATCTCCTTTGGAGAAATGTCTATGCAAATCCCTTGCCCATTTTTAATAGGGCTCTTTCTGTTATTGAGTTGTCAGAGGTCTTTATATATTCCATATAGAAATCTCTTGTCGGATGTATGATCTACAAGTATTTGTCCCTTTTTTGTGGGTTGTCTCCTACTTTATTGATGATGCCTTTTAAAGCATAGAAGTTTTTAATATTGATGAAACCCATGTATCCCTTTTTTCTTTTGTTGACTGTGCTTTCAAAGAATTCACTGTGTAATCCAAGGTCATGAAACATAGGGACAAATGTTTTTTTTCTAAGAGTTTATGGTTCATATACTTAGGTCATTGGTCCATTATCAGGTGAGCCCCAACTTATTATTATTATTATTTTTTTTGCATCTGGATATCCGGTTGTCCCAGCACCATCTGATTAAAAGACTGTTCTCTCCCCCACTGAATTGTTTTGGGACTCTTAGAAAAAACCTGTTGCCTAGGGGCATCTGGGTGGCTCAGTGGGTTAAGCCTCTACCTTCTACTTAGGTCATGATCTTAGGGTCCTGGGATGGAGGCCCGAATTGGGCTCTCTGCTCAGCAGGGAGCCTGCCACCGCCCCCCTCCCCCAATGCCTGCCTCTCTGGCTACTTGTGATCTCTCTTTCTCTATCAAATAAATAAAGAAAATCTTAAAAAAAAAAAAAAACTGTTGCCTGGGTGGCTTAGTTGGTTAAACGTTTGCCTTGGGCTTAGGTCATGATCCCAGGATACTGGGATTGAACCCAGCCTCGGGCGGTCTGCTCAACCAGAAGCCTGCTTCTTCCTGCCCCTCCACCTGCTTGTGTTCTCTGTGCTCTCTCTTTCTCTCAAATAAATAAATTAATGCTTAAAAAAGGCAAGGGAAAGAAAAAAACCTGTTGATCATAACTGTCACGATGTAGCAGGACTAACTCCGTCTTGAATCCATTCTGCCTCCAACACTTCTCCCTCCCTTGTTATTCTACATTAGACCTGTTTGTGCATTATAAGCCCTGTGGGGAATTAGTTGACTTTTAGTGGAAGCACTGAACTAAGACCTAGAACACCTTGCACAGAGTAAACTAATCAGTGCATCCTACATGTTGACTGAATACATCTGACTGATTGCTCAAGCCCAAATGGCAGCTGTAGTCCATTTCTTAGCCCCCCTCACCCCTGCCCCTCTACTCCTGCTTCCCTTTCCTCCACCTTTAAAAACCCCTTCCTGCATGAGATGTCAGGATGATTTTGGGGAACATTAGTCTACCATTTTCTTATTTAGCTTGCTTTCTCAAATAAAGTCACTTTCCTTTGCCCCAGCATCTCATCTCTTGACTTATTGGCCTGTCAAGCAGTGAGCAGATCGGATGTGGGTTCAATAACAACAGGGTTAATTTCTGGACTTCCAGTTCTATTAAACTGATCTATATGTCTATCTTTATGCCAATACCACACTGTATCTTTATAGTAAGTTTTGAAATCAGAAAGTGGGAGTCCTCTAACTTCAGGGTTTTATTTATTTTTTTTAAGATTGTTTTTGATATTCATGGCTTCTTGAATTTCCATATGGTTTTAGGATTAACCTGTTAGTTTCTGCAAAAGAGACGGTTGGGATTATAAGGGTTGCATAGAACTAGTAGTCCAGTTTTGGAATATTGCCATCTTAACAGTACTAAGTCTTCCAATCCACAATGCTCAGAGGCTAAAGACCCAAACCATAGTCAACTAACTCTTCATACGTGGTAGAAGTGAGCCAGCTCTCCCCCACTGACTTCTTCCCTGTTGAATGCTGGGAAGTCTGACCTGTCCTGGCACCATCCCCACGGGCTGAACAAAGACACTGCCATCTGAGCAATCTGACTAGTGCCATCTGAAAAGTGAAGGTGAACTTCTCAAGAAATATAACAAAGTATGAATAAAGCTATTTGTTGAAAGAGCTCTCCAAGAGAGTCCTTCCATAAACAACTTGGCACGGAAGGCAAAACCTCCCAGGGACCTCTCCAGTCATCTTTAGAGGTGTAGCAAACCTGCTTTCTAAGGAGGATGGGACTTACTAGCTGTTGATTTGCTGAGAACATTAGAAAAGTTTGGGCCAGAGCTGAATAGCTGGAGACCATGAAGGGAACACTGCCCCTGGCCCAGCACTTCCCAACTCTACTTTTCCTCGAGGCTGCACTCAGCGTCTTCTCTAAGTGTTGAACAAATATTTAAAGAATATTTTGTTGAAGAGGTATCAAATTATCAGCCTGCCTGTGGTGCCCACGTGTCTCGGGTTAGCCCTGCCTCCCCCCATCAAGAGGCGACAAAGCCAAGGGCTCTTTAGCCAATATCAGTAATTAGCAAGAGTTAAGCTTTTCGCTGTGTCCACAAACCGTCTGGATTGCCGTGTTTCTGCTCAGCTGATCGGAAAATTGGAACACTTTGGCTTCAGTGTGTTCAGCAGCTTATAGCTAAGCATTCATTAATTATGCAAAACAGGCTTCAGGGGAACGATTCTATTGAGTTAATTAATATCAAGTGTTTCTAGCCAATTAGCAGCTTTCTCGCTTATTGTAGGGAGGCTGCTACAGGACATGCCAGGCAGAGCAGGCTCCCCTCATACTCCTCTGCTCTGTTCCTCTCTTCTGTGACTGGAGCACCCCTGATCAGAAGGACACAGGTAAGGACTTCTCCAACCCTGGACCTCCCTTCGTCAGGGACCATTCTAATGTCCATTAAGACACTGCACCTCGAAGTGTGGTCTGTGGACCAGCAGAATCCACATCACTGGGATGCTTATCAAAATGAAGATCTCAGGCCCCACCCAGACTTCTAGAATTGGAATCTGTGTTTTAAGAAAATCCCTTAGTGACCCATATGCATAATCTTAAAGTTTGAGAATCACTGATACAGAAGACCCATCTAGGACCCTGACCCTCACAATTCCTAACCCTTTTTAATCTAGAAAGTTCCACGTCATTTACATTGGCCACTACAGACACCCGTGAACATTTCTGGAAACTTGCTTTTTCCATTTCTGTAATCTTACCATCCTGTCCTGCATTCTGACCATTTTCAAATACCAGCAGGCTAATTTCTTATTCTCTTACCCCCAGTGCACAACTGTTGGAGACCGGCCACGATCTCCCATTGATCTGCCCCTTGTAGATCCCTCTCCTTTCCTGTGATCAACAGCACTTCTACCCATCTTTGTCACGCTCAGCTCTCTTGCCCTGTGTGACCTTGTGACATGTGCTAAGGTTCTGTGCTTCCGAGAAATCTACATGTTCCTGGCAGCTTTCTCCCTGATTCCAACCACTGTTCCAACCTGCTCCCTGTCTTTCCAAGTTCCTCATCTCATGAGGTGACTCCCCTCTTATCCCACAGAGGAAGCCAAGCCATCCAGACATCTCCCTTTCTTGTCCCCTTCAAACTTACCTGTCTCTGTATGTATCTCATTCTCTTTCCCTCCCGCTTGCTGAAGGAGTGTCCCTCCTTCTGTTGATGTGGGTCTTTCTACCCTTCCAGGAGGGGGTCCCATCAATCACCCTTAATCTTCCCTAAGACTTCAACCTCTCCCTCTCCATGAGTGGCTTCCCCCCAAATTATAAATGTGCACAAGTCTCTCCCTTCTTAGAAAGGAGGGCCTTGTCATAACCTCAGAGCCTTCTTGTAGTAATCTCCTTCCATGAGCCCTCACCAAACAGTCAGACTTTTCAACTCCCATTCATTCCTCAGCTTTGAGAGAGTTCTCTGAGGCCACCAGTGACTGATTGTCAGATCCACGTCCCTTACCTTGTCTGACCTTTCTGTGGCTTTTGTAGAGCTGGCATGTCCTCCTTCCTAAAGTTTTTTCTCCTATTTACCAGTCCCTCCTGCTGACCTTTGACCCGCTCTGATTGCTTCTCTTGCCCTGAAATACCTATATTCCCCATGTTATTTCTTTAACCTGCTTTACACACCTTTTTTCCTAAATGACCTTATTCAAACCTTGGCTTCAACATCCCATATGAAGATGAACCCAGTTCTTTCTCCAGGCCAGAGCTTTCTGCAGAGTTCCAGAATTCTATATTCAGCTGAAGGACACTTCTGTATGGATGACCCATAGCCATCAAGACCTTGTGTCCCACGTGTCCCCCTGGTCCCCCTTCTAAGCCTTTCCAATCTCAAAGAATGCGACCGCCATCTATCCCGAGGCCAAGATAGAAACATGGAAGTCAGTTCTGTCCATTTTCTCTCTCTCTTTCTCTTCTGGTCTGCTGCCTCTCCTCCCACTTCTCCACAGCTAATCTCCCAATCTCTTTGATCAATCTACTCCTGTCCCCATTGCTATTGTCTTCATTCAGACCCTTGTCTCTGATCACTAAAATATCCTGTTTCCCATCAATCTTTTTCCAGTTCGTTCCACATTATTGCCAGAGTGAGATTTAAAATGTAAATCTGATCATGACTTCAAGCCCTGCTGTTCACCGTCATCCAGTGGCTTCCCCAAAGTCTTCAGAACAGACTTTCGGCTCTGTCTTCATAGCTTCTGACTCCCTTCCATGCTCTGCATCTCCTGTCACTCTTGATGTCTTCCCATCATAGCCCCCGCACTGAATTTACCAGGTCCTCTCAATATGTTGGAAGTCCGTCAAATGTAGCAGGCTATTTTCTGTCCCTAATTATTGCAGATTCTGTTCCTTCTACCTAGAATGTCTTTCACAACTTTCTTCTGGTTAACTGCTACTCATGCTGTAAAACTCAGTTCTAGTATTCTCTCCTCTGAGAAGATCTTTTTGGCCCTCCTTCCAGCAGTAGGACTTAGATGGCTTTTCCGAGTGCTATTAATAGTAACATTGTAAATAACTGTCACTTCTGTCCATGTGTCTATGCTAAGTACCTTATCCACATAACTTTATTTAATCCTCCTAACCACACTATGAAGAACTATTATCTCTACCTTACTGTGAGGAAGCTGAGGTTCAAAGAGGATAAGTAGCTTGCCTGAGGTCATATTCTAAAGGCAGGTTTCAAATCCGGGCCTGTGTGATTCCAGCACCCCATCTCCCAGCCGCTGTGCCATACACTACCATTCCCCACTGCACACTAGGCTCACTTTTACCAAAATGCTTCTCACGGTGTCCCTTAGCCTCTGGTCATGTGTTTGTCTCTACCTCTTTACCTCTTGGTAAAGGCAACAAGGTCTTTGAAGTCAGAGACTATGCCTTTCTTACTTGTGTACCTCCGATGCAGAGCCCAGGGCCCTACATGTTACCCATGCAACCAGTGTAAGTGTCTTAGCCTGCGTGGGCTGTCGAGACAAAATACTATAGAGTGGGTGGCTTAAATAACAGAAATTTATTTTCATGCAGGTCTGGAGGCTGGAAAGTCCGAGATCTGGCAGGTTTCCATTTCTGCGGAGGATTGTCTCCCTGACTTACAGACAGGAACTTGTTTACTGTGTCCTTATGTGATGGAGAGACTGAGCTCTCTGGTGTCTCTTTCTCATATAAGAGTATTGGTTCTATCAGGATTCCACTCTGTGCTGTCATTTAACCTTAGCCACCTCCTTAAAAGCTCAGTTTCCAGTACATGCGGGGCTGGGGAGTTAAGGCTTTAACCTAGGAATTTTCAGGGGACACCTTTTATAATAATAGCAATGGATTACGCCCCTCCCTCCATTGTTTCGGTGACAGTTCAACATAAATACTGCCAACACTGACCAGTTAGGGATCTTGGAAGATCCCCAGGCTGATCCTAAGAAAATATTGCATAGGAGGGATCTTGAGGGATGCATAAACTAGGTGTAGGTTGAAAGGATGCAGAGAGCATTTCTGTTTAGAGGAGGAAGCTGCAGGGATAAGGTGGGATGGTGTGGTCAAAATCACAGAGTATTCAGGAGCTGAGTCGGGGGAGAGGTGGATTGGACTCCAGGTCGTGAGCCCTGAGGGCTCTGCCTGGTTTGATATAAGTCAGAGACTGTATATATTTGTGTGTGTGTGTGTGAAAAAAGGTTATTTTATTTTAGCTTTTTAAAAAAATTATTTTTTTATTTTTTTATAAACATATAATGTATTTTTATCCCCAGGGGTACAGGTCTGTGAATCGCCAGGTTTACACACTTCACAGCACTTACCATAGGACATACCCTCCCCAATGTCCATAACCCCACCCCCCTCTCCCGACCCCCCGACCTCCAGCAACCCTCAGTTTGTTTTGTGAGATTAAGAGTCACTTATGGTTTGTCTCCCTCCTGATCCCATCTTGTTTCATTTATTCTTCTCCTACCTCCTTAACCCCCCACGTTGCATCTCCACTTTCTCATCTCCATTTCCTCAGATCATATGACAGTTGTCTTTCTCCAATTGACTTATTTCACTAGGCATGATACCCTCTAGTTCCATCCATGTTGTCACAAATGGCAAGATTTCATTTCTTTTGATGGCTGCATGGTATTCCATTGTGTGTATATATACCACATCTTCTTTATCCATTCATCTGTTGATGGACATCTAGGTTCTTTCCATAGTTTGGCTGTTGTGGACATTGGTGCTATAAACATTCGGGTGCACATGCCCCTTCGGATCACTACATTTGTATCTTTAGGGTAAATACCCAGTGGTGCAATTGCTGGGTCATAGGGTAGTTCTAATTTCAACATTTTGAGGAACCTCCCTGCTGTTTTTCAGAGTGACTGCACCAGCTTGCATTCCCACCAACAGTGTAGGAGGGTTCCCCTTTCTCCGCACCCTCCTTGCCAGCATTTGTCATTCCCTGACTTGTTAATTTTAGCCGTTCTGACTGGTGTGAAGTGGTATCTCACTTTGGTTTTGATTTGTATTTCCCTGATGCCCAGTGATGTGGAGCACTTTTTCATGTGTCTGTTGGCCATCTGGATGTCTTCTTTGCAGAAATGTCTGTTCATGTCTTCTGCCCATTTCTTGATTGGATCATTTGTTCTTTGGGTGTTGTTTGCTAAGTACTTTATAGATTTTGGACACTATCCCTTTATCTGATACAAATATCTTCTCCCATTCTGACAGTTGTCTTTTGATTTTGTTAACTGTTTCCTTTGCTGTGCAAAAACTTTTGATCTTGATGAAATCCCAATAGTTCATTTTTGCCCTTGCTTCCCTTGCCTTTGGCTATGTTCCTCGGAAGACGTTGCTGCGGCTGAGGTCGAAGAGGTTGCTGCCTGTGTTCTCCTCAAGGATTTTGATGGATTCCTTTCTCACATTGAGGTCCTTCATCCATTTGAGTCTATTTTCGTGTGTGGTGTAAGGAAATGGTCCAATTTCATTTTTCTGCATGTGGCTGTCCAATTTTCCCAACACCATTTATTGAAGGGGCTGTCTTTTTTCCATTGGACATTCTTTCCTGCTTTGTCGAAGAGAGATTGTATACTTTTTGTCTCGAACCTTGGACTGGTTGGCTGGGGCTGCCTGTAACACTAAAGTTAAAGATTCTGAGGCTACATTTGAGCTTCCCAGAAGAATGTCGTGATAGATTAGTGATGTCTGCCCTGGGCTTTGAGGACAGAGGAATAAGAATGGCAGCAAGAGTGTTATGCATTTGCTACCTCTGCTAGAGATGCTGCCCTTCGGGTCACGTGCAGAACTCAAGCAGATGCATACAGACCTGCAAAAATGTCCACCATGCTCTGCCATGGGGTCATTTGTCTATGCACCTGGGGAACCAGGACAGTACCAGATGCCATGCACAGTTGGAAAGAATAGCAAGTTCCCAAATCTGTATTTGGCTTTTCCTAGGACTCCAAAGTAGCTCTGCCTGTACCCACAACTCAGAAGCATCTCATAAAAGCCAGTTGGTTCCCTCAGCTTCTGACTGTCACCTTCCTAACCTTAGGGATCTTGGGCACCATCCAAAGGGGCAGGCAGTGAGCAAACGTTATGTCTTCTGTTGTCCTTGTCTCCAGTCTTTCCTACAGCCAGACTTCTTGTGGCTTCTTCAGTTATAAAACAAAAGTCTCCTTACGCATTAACAAGGCAAACAGATCTAGTGAGAAGTTGGGCGTTGACCATATCCTGGTATCCTGATCCTCCATCAGAATGCCTTATTCCAGGGAGAAGAAAATTAGAAAACACATGAAACACTGTAAACTCCTTGGCACTGGGAGAGTATTAATAGATTACTCTGCATGTCTACTTAATCCACACATTAAGTCTTGAGGAGGAAGGTAAATATTGTGTGTGCACTTTGGATTGCAATGCTGCTGCTGGTCGTCTGACTGTTTATTTCCCTGTTGTCTTTTCTTAGTAGACTCTTTAAAGCCAAAGATAGAATTTGTGTCTCTACTGGAGCCAAGCATTCAAAGGCCAACAGCTTTTCCCAGCCCCACTTCTTGAATCGCAAACCAAAAGGTGTTTGTAAGAAGTGATAATAGCTGCCATTGAGTGTCCCCTTATCTGTAACTTATGAGTTAGTTGTACATATATTTAATCTTCACTACAACCGGAGGAGGTAGATGCTATTTAAGATTAGGGAATGGGGGGGGGGCGCTTGGGTGGCTCAGTTGTTAAGCCACTGCCTTTGGCTCCAGTCCTGATCCTAGGATGCTGGGATAGAGCCCCGCATTGGGCTCCCTGCTCAGCGGGAAGCCTGCTTCTCCCTCTCCTGCTCTCCCCTGCTTGTGTTCCCTCTCTCACTGTGTCTCTCTCTGTCAAATAAATAAATAAATAAATAAATAAATAAATAAATAAAATCTTTTTGAAGCGGAGGTGGGGAATGGAGATGAGCGCGGTTTAATCACTCGCCCAAAGTCAAACAGCTGGGTGGTGATGGAGCCGAACTGCACAGGAGCCAGGCGCGGGCGCACAGACTCAGGACCGCTAGGTGGTGCTGCCTCCTCCAGGAGGGGGAGCTCAGCAAGGTGGCCTCTGGCTGGTCGGGACTCCCTGGCGAGGTGAGCACTCTGGTGAGCAGAGACCCGTTGGAGGTTTTGTTCTGTCCCAGAAGGCCTTCCTGGGCCGGGCTCACCCTCGCAGCACACAGGCAGAGGCTGTCACCATGCTGGGCTAGGGCACCTGTGGGTCGTGATTACGGCGAACAGACAGACTGAAATCTGACAGCCTGATGTCGGGAGGGAAGGGGCGGGATCCAGGCATTTTCACGGGAGATCTGTCCTGTTGCATTTCTCATATTTCTTATGAGATAATCCACCAGAGCCTCCCTGGGAATAAAATGGAGGGGCTCTAAGCAAAGCAAAGCAAAGACGGAGTGTTCTTGTCAGACCCCATTAAGGTGACCTGTTCAGGCAGCCGGTGGTGGTGTTAATGTGCAGTTGCCATGGTTGGCTTGAAGAGTCTCTCTCTCTCTCTCTGGCGTTCATGTACACACACACACACACACACACACACACCCTCAACAAGGTCCAACCTTAGGTAACCGGAGCAGCATTTCCCCCCAGGTGTTCTGCCAACACTCGTGGTGAGGATGCAGAATGGCCTTGGGGCTAACACACGGTCCTCTGCTCTGATCGGTCCCTGAATACCTTACTATATGCCAGGAATCTCTGAAACCAGGACAGAGTATGCAGATTCAACCAAATTCCTTTGCCCACGGGTGCTGCAGGGAACACACCATATGAGCTGCTTTCTACAGTAGAAATTGACCCTCCCCCTCCTCAGAGCTCCAGGTGCTCAGCCTCCACCAGCGCATTCTGCCCAGCGCATTCTGCCCAGCGCACTCCTGCAGCCAACCTGAGCAGCACAAGAAGACTCTAGTGATCTCAGCCTTCCCAGTGGAGGACCTCGAGAAGATCATGAGGGCAAAGCAGTGGCACCCTGACACCCAGGAACTCGCTGAGCATAACCCACTGTTCCTCTGACTTTGCCCTCTCCCCAGGTGGGCTCATCCCTTACATCTGGGCTCCTGACCACTTTCTCTGCTCAGCACTTGAATTTCTAACCTGCACTTGAACCCCGTCGTCAACCTTACCCCACTGGGTGGGACCCTGACCCTTGACGCTCTCTCGCCACTCACTCCCCAGGGGCTGTGTTTTGTAACGATGCCCTCTTTCTTCCTGGGAGCCTTCGACAGCTGCAGTGGCTCCTAACAAGAGCCCTGTCCATCTGCTCTCATGACCTCTCTCACTTAAGAGAGGCATACCTTGCCCATCCACTGGGTCCCGGCATGAATATATGTTGTATGTACACAAGGATGGCAAGCCTTTTGGTCTTTGGGCAATGGAATATCCACCAGACTTGCAGCCAGGCCATGTGCCAGTCCCCAAGCCCACTAGTATTAACTACCTGTCAGCCTCCATTGGTGTCTGCTGATGAGGTCCTGGTATGCTCAGTGGCTAGGCCTCTCCAAAGATGCACATAGGAGCTTGGCATTGCTTAGACTATATCCCCATGCCCCTACAGGTCAACAAGACACATAGCTAAGGTTCAAGGCTCAAGACCAAGGCAGAAGTGGTGCTAAGTGATGGGGTTTCCCTTGCACATGGTGCTGACTGAGAGATGTGGTGGGCATTCTGATGGTTTAAATCTTCTGGGAAGAATAGGTCAGTTATATTAGATCAACAATTCCAGACATTTGAATTTCATGGGCCATTACAGTTTCAAAAATACTCTTTGAGAGACTTTATAATGTTGGCAACCAAATAAGGGACAATAAAAAAAAATAATAATCTCTATCATGAGGCCATAATGGGAGGCTGTATTTTAATATTTAAAAAAATAAGGGATATAATCTCAGCCTTTGAAAAATGAGTTATATGGAAAAATTCTATACTTTGTTTCACCAGAGACCAGTAGAAATTGATCATGAATCAGCCCTAGTCTAGGGCCTAGAATTTTGCGGTCTCTGGCCAAGAAGCTCTCTGAAATTTCCTCTATCTTCTCCTCCTTACTGCCTGGCAACCAGACATATTTGGCAGCTCAGATGATCGGGTGACCCTTGCTTTAATGAGAACGATCTGTCTCTCTGCAACTCTCACACCTTGGTCTTGGTTCTGCCTTGACCCAGAATGGGTTTACTGCCCCTTTTCTA
The DNA here is from genome assembly GCF_964662115.1 of Mustela nivalis. Taxonomy (NCBI): domain Eukaryota; kingdom Metazoa; phylum Chordata; class Mammalia; order Carnivora; family Mustelidae; genus Mustela; species Mustela nivalis. Next base: position 72,602,066 of record NC_139028.1, on the reverse strand, counting down.
AGGCATCCCTTTGGCTATTTGAGGTCTGCACCAAAAACCTTCCTCTGGCTATCCTCCCAGCCCCCGGCCCCAGGTCAGGACTGGACAGGGAGGAAGGCTTCCAGAGAGAAAGGGAGCAGTCCAAGCACTGGGGAGGCCTCTATCAGCCTGCCTTCATGAAACAGGAGCAGGAAGTTGCTGGACGGAAAGACAGAGGCTGGAGAACCAAGGGAGGTGGGACAACTGAGCAGCAGGAACCCAGAACCGCATGTGACATAAGAAAGCCTTGACGGGAGTCCAGAGACTTCATGGGATGGGTCTCACCCAGCCGAGTGACTGCCTCTGTGGCCTCCAAACCCAGAGCAGCCCCAGAGGCGGTCCTTGCACCTGGGAGGAGACATTCTTGCAAGACCCCCGCTGTGTTCTTTCCTCTCAGAAAAGTGTGCCTGTACCCCTCATTTGTGTCGCATTGTCCTAGGGCACAGCTGTCTATAGGCCAGATATTAGCAGCTCTGATGGATACGGAAGACCAGGGCAGAGAACCGGTCCTGCCTCTGGCCCTCTGTGAGTCGGAGCAGCTCGGAGCCTGCTGGCAAGCCATGGCCTCAGCAGCAACCCAGGGAGAGCGAAGGACCATCCTCATGAGGCCTAGAGGCATTCATAAGCCTCACTCCCATGTATCGAATATTGAGCTCAAAATTCCTCGGAGGCTGCCCATTCTTCTTTAGATAAAAAGCCATCTTTTTAAACTTAGGCTACCAGCCTCTGCCTGACTCACTAAGACCAGCGACACCTACTGCCTTTCCCTTCAACTGTGCCCTGTCCTCAGGCATGGGCTGGCCCCTTTCTGTGAACCCTTTTCTTCACATGGTCCCTTTTATCTCCCCAACCCTTGCTGACCCTTCAGGTCTCAGCTAACCAGGCCCTTCTTAGGGAGGCTTTTCTTGACTCCCTGGTCTGAAGCTGTGTTGATACAGTAGCCACTAGGCACATGTGGCTGCCAAGCACTCAAAAAGTATCTAGTCCAGGACACCTGGGTGGTTCAGTCCGTTAAGCGTCTGCCTTCAGCTCAAGTCAGGATCTCAGGGTCTTGGGATCGAGCTCTGCATTGAGTGTCTTGATCAGTGGGGAGCCTGCTTCTCCATCTGCCTGCTGCCTCCCCTGCTTGTGTTTGCTCCCTCTCTGACAAGAAATAAATAAAATCTTGAAAGGAAGGAAGAAAAGTGCCTAGTCCAAATTGAGATGCACCACAAGTTTCAAATACACACCAAATTTTTAAAAACTTAGTATAGAAATAAGAATGTAAAATATCTCCTTGATAATTTTTAATACAGAGTACCTGTTGAAAAGCTAATGTTTTAGATATATTGGGTTAAGGGAAATATTCAAGTTTAATTTTTTTTTTTTTTTACTTTTGCAAATGTGGCTACCAGGAAATTTAAAATTGTGTATGTGGCTTATATTTGTGTCTTTTGTTATATTTCTGTTGGATTGAGCTGGTCCACAGCATAACGCCCTGGTACATGTTTGGATAGCACTTTATATCTTTCTTCTTCCTGACCTTCATTTCACTTTATAATTATACACCACCACCACCACCCCCGAAATATAAGGTCCATGAGGACAGAGACCGTGTTTATGTTGTGACCTTGAACAACTCAGGTCACCGCTCTGAGATAAATGGAGATGAACAGATGTGCTTCGAAAGGATTGCTTGGGGGGAATGAAATAAGAGGAGGTATATAGTGATTAAGAGCGTGGCATCTAGTAGGGACTCGGCAAATGGTTGCTGTTATCGTGATCACCATTATTAGAAATAAGCACCCAAGAAGCCTTGGCAACAGCCATCAAAGAGTAACCTACTTCAAACATTTGCTAAATATATTTCCTTACCATAGTCCTTAGTGATCTGTATCCATGGCCTACACTTTGTGTAGGTAAATGCAGACACACACGGATAGATGCATTAAATATACAAGTCCTTGAACTGTGTAGTCTGTTTTTGTAATAAATGCAGGATAGGAACTGAGTGAATATATTTCCATAAGTGGTCTTGCACAGAGACACGTGCTTCTCAGAACACCTGCTGTGTCACCTCGCAAAAAGTTTCAACACCACTGCCTCCATGAGCCAAACGAGGGACATATGAACATTTGTTCCTAATTAACAACAACAAAAATCTGTCTCCCTTATTCTTAGTAACCAGTCCTAACCCCAGTTCCTGTGGTGCTGTTTGTCACGTTGCATTTGAGAAAGGCGTCATCACATCACCGCAGTGCCAAGGAAGGACTCCAGGTCTCCGCACTGCGCACAGAATGGCAGCTCCCATTTATCAGGCATCAGCGTGGCAGGAGGCCAGGGGGACTGGCTGCCCAAAGACTTGGTGACAGCCCAGCACCTGTCAAGGCATGGGCTGATGGAGCCAAAAACTGTAGTGTCTCCAGAAAGAGGTCTAGGGGCAGGAACATCCAAAGCAAGACCTGCCAATCCGTGACTCATTCATAGACTTCTCAGTGGCCCCACCTGCAAGATCTGGGCCTGGAAAGCAGGTGCAGTCCTGTTCCCTCCACCTTCCTCCTGCCCCACAGCATAAAGAAGTGCTGTATTCTGTGGCCCTTCCCCAAGGGGCCGTGAACCCTGAACTGGGGCTGCAGAAGCCTTGAGGGTACAGGCAGGCCAGCAAATGGCACTCAGGATCCCAGGTTCCCCCTCTCCTCTGGCCAGAGGCTCTGAAAGCTCAAGCTGCTCAGGGCCCAGAGGCTTTTCTTCCTTTCCCTCTGTCCTTTCCACTCACTGTCACCCTTTATTCACGACAAGAGACTTGAAAAGATTCAATCTGCCTCAAAGTGAGGTTAGTACAGAGGTTCCCCAACTCTTTCTGTAAATGGCCAGAGTGTAAGTATTGTTGGCTTTGAGACTCCCAGCAACTAAACTCCTGTTGTTGTCATGGAAAAGCAGCCATAGACCATAGTAAGCAATGCGTGTGGCTACGTACCAATAAAACTTTATTCACAACAATAGGCAGCAGGTAGGATTTGGACCACAAACTGCGGGATTGTCAACCCCTGCTTTACAATGAGCAAAGCAAAAACAAAGTCAGGTGTCAACTAGAACTTTTGTATTTAAATGAGCGGGCTTGGAATGGGATGGGATGGGATGACACGGAATCAACAGGACATGCACTGGATTGCATGGAGAAATGCATATCGTGCTGTGAATATTTGTTACAAAGGGGTTTTATCCAGACACACCATACATGTGTGTGACTGTGTTCTAGATGGGAATTGTAATGTATTTCTTAGTCTGAGTCAGAATCAGAAAACTTGAAATACACTGGCGCAGTGGATGGACTCTTCAACAGGAAGCTGGCTGACCCGGGACGAATGTCTCCGTTCTGCCACCTGCTTTCGCTTTGAAATTTGAGAAGTCTCTTCCCCTCCCCAAGCCTCGGTGTCCCCTTCTGCAGACGGGGAGATTTTGAGATGAGGCTCAAGTTCACCTGAGGCTCTGAGATTCTGTGGGGACGTTGCCGTCATCTGGGGCAGCTGATCCAGAACACCTGCAGAACAGCTGATTCAGCTCAGAGGCTCGTCATCCCCAGCGCGTCTGCCTATCTCCAGCCTGTATCTTCTCAGGTGAAAAATATTCCCTTCCTTTCGTGGCTTGAAACCTCATTGAACAAATATCCTTGGTTTGTGGATGAGACTGAAACCCAGCGAGAAGAAGGAAAACCTATGTCCCATCTGTGCCTGAACAAAACTCACATGTGGGCTTGCTTCTTTAAATCCAAAGCCCTCACCCTTTTCTCTATAGCATGGTCCTCCTTGGGGAAAGTAGTTTGCCGCAGCCCCAAACCGCGAGCTGCAGCTCCCCCTTCTAGTCTTCCTTGGGAATAATTCCTAATGAATTCCCCAACACTTAAAAATGAAGCAGTGACTGCCAGGGGCTACTTCAGGTTTGCCAAGAACAGGCTATGTCAGTTCACATCCTTTACTTTTTTTCACCGGTTATTAAATCTGGGCTGGGGAAATCAAGTCGAGAGCATGTGTCTGAGCTTCCAGAAGATTCTGACCAGGTGTCTCATAGGGTCCTGTGGAGCAACTGGTGAGATGGAAGCTGAAGAATGAGTGAATGACGCCGGTTCATGGTTGGGAGATCAACAAAACCAAAAAACATCATTGAATGAAGCAGAGAGGGTCTCTCTGATGCCTACTTTTTTTTTTTTTTTTTTTTTTTTTTTTTTTTTTTTTTTGATGCCTACATTTGAGTGAAAGGAGTGGTGAGGACTCTGGCAAATGGCAAGGGGGATGGTCAGCAGGCAGTCACTGTCACCTCGCTGCAGCCTTCCCTGGCCCTGAAGAGACCCGAGTGAGTAGGAGCCGGAGCCCCTGGTTTTTCGAAGAAGATGGAAATCTGGATTTGCCATCTAAAAATGTAGCAAGCACGTTCCCATTCAAAAGGAAACATTGTGCATAAGCAACAAAACCCATCCATCTGTGGCTCCAGTATGACCCCAAACACATATGCAGGTCCAAAGACTGTCAGTTTGTAATGTCTAAATTAAAAGTCTGCCGTCAACCTAGAGGAATTTCTCCAAGAGCTGACACAAGGCTCTATTCTCTGTCGTGTTCTATTCAGCATTTTCACCGCAGGCTTGAATGAAGACACAGAGGCACAACGATCACAAAAACAGATGTCAGGAAACTGAGAAGGGGGGCTGGCAGGATCAAAACTCAGAGTGATTTTCATAGGCTGAACCCAACATGTCTAGATGAGACTTACTAGAGAAAAATGTAAGGGTATATATCATAGGTCAAAAAAAAAAAAATTAGTCCATAGCTGTTCCCATTCATACCACATTGTCCAGCTCTCTCCCTGCACACTGGATGTGCCCTTGTGGAGCCCTCAGTTTCCTTCCCTCTTTTGGTGGGCCCCTCTCCTCCTGTGGCCTTCCAGAAGCAAGAGGATACTGTCTCACAACCCCCAGAGCCTTTCCCCTTCTTTCAGGTATGCTGTTGTCCTCAGCCTAGAGCCTCTGCCATCTACCTTCTACAAGTTAAAGCCCAAGCCTATTCCCGGCACCTCTGCATCCAAACTGAACCAGCAAACCAGGCCTGATTGTTTTTGTAGCGTTTGAGTGCTCAGCTACCATGGAAGTCCCTGATCTAAGGAGGCTCACTGAGCCAGGCCCAGCTCCAAGGTGGCCTTGTTCCTCAGGCTGTCGGGAGCACCAGCCCCCATACCTTCTGGGCCACGAGAATACGAGCCCCACTAGGGCAGGATCCTGTGCCCAGCGTTCTTCACCGCAGGCCCAGCACTCAGCACAAAGCCTGGCCCAGATGAAGTAGGCAATACATATTAGTGGTCTGGGCTATAAAAACATACTTTTGAGGCAGTCAGAAATTTGAACATTTACAATGAACTAGACAACGATAAGAAATTGTTAATTTTGTTAAGTGTGATAATGGCAATGTCACATCAGAGCATGCCTCTCCCTTTTTGTTTTTCATTTTGTTGTGGGGAGGCACACTGTGAAGTGATTTAGAAGTGAGATGATGTCTGAGATTTGCTTTAATCTGCTCCACCCTAGGGGAAAAGAGGGGGTCAGCTAGGTCAAAATCTGTGTGTGTGTGTGTGAACATTTTCATAATCAAAACTTTTTAAAAATTGATGAAAGTGTAATGTGGGCCTCCCACCAGTGGAGGTGCTCTAACTGGGATTAATCAAAACAACTCCAGCCTGTTGCATGTGGAGCCCTTCTGGCCGCGGCCTACTCTCCTTCCATTGGCTTCCTACAAAGGTGGGTGGAGAGAGTCCCACATCCTGATGGGAAAGAACCCAGGATTTTCTTGACACACTGACCATCCCTGCCCCCAGCCAGGCCCCAAAGCAGCCTGCCCTGGATGAAACCCTGGGGTTGAAGTGAGCAGTATAAACATCAGAAAATGATCTAAAACTTGGAAAGGGGACTAAGGGTGAGTGGCATGCCCTTTAATGCCACAGAGGGATAAAGGGTACCCAAGAAATATCTAGGGGATTGCATTTGGTTCAACACACTATTTACTATTGATTTAAAATTTCAGATTTAGGGGGTGCCTGGATGGCTCAGTGGGTTAGGCCTCTGCCTTCGGCTCAGGTCATGATCTCAGGGTCCTGGAATCAAGCCCCGCATGGGGCTCTCTGCTCAGCAGGGAGCCTGCTTCCCCCCCTCTCTCTCTGCCTTTCTGCCTACTTGTGGTCTCTGTCAAATAAATAAATAAAATCTTAAAAAAAAAATCTCAGATTTAGTAAAGGTACATATTAACTTGTCGATTTTGACCACTAGAGATGCAAATAATTTCTATCCAGTAAGGGAGATACTCCCAAAGTTTACATTTATGACCCTACTGGACATTGATCAGTTGTGGATCCAACCCAGCAATCTTACCCTAGCATTGCCTGCAAATACCTAGCTTCTTAATATGTTTGAGTTTGGTTTTTTTTTTAAGATTTTAGTTATTAGAGAATGTGAGAGAGAGGGGCTTGAATGGGGTGAAGGGCAGAGGGAGAAGCAGACTCCCCTCTGAGCAGGGAACCCGATGTAGGACTCAATCCTGGGACTCGGATCATGACCTGAGCTGAAGGCAGATGCTTAAGTGACTGAGCCCTCCAGGTGCCCCATAGCTTCTTAATATTCTTTAAACTATTTCCGATGTTAATTGGATGGGTTTCCTCATTAATTAGTGAGTAGAATAAAGTCTTTGACATATGTTCATTTTTTGTCCATATGAGAGGGATGTTTTTTAACCTTTTCAAAATTACACTCTATCAACATCCTGGGACCTGTCTCCTGTGAGTCAGCTGTTCCCATTCTGTTGACATGGGAACTATGGAGCTGGCCCATTTCCACATTGGATGGTTTCAATCCCTTAAAAAAAAAAAAAAAATTACTTTTTTTTTTTTAAACTAGAATCTGTTTCTATAGAGCTTTCTTCCTCTGCTAATGCAGTGAAAACAGTGAAGGTTTTGGAATCAGACAAACCCGGGCTCAAATCCCAGTTCTACCATTTATGAGCCTGTTCAGTCTTCAGAAAGGCACTTGATCTCCCTGAGCTCCTCCCTATTCTGGTCATCCCACTGGGAAAATGAATTGAGGTCATCCCCATAAAGAACCTAGCACAGTGCCTGGCACACCCCAGGTGAGTTTATCTTCTTAATCATTTCCTCATTCATTCATTTATTCAACAGACATTTTTCGAGGCACTCGTGGCAACTGCTGAAGGTGCAGATACGCATAACAAATAGCTCCTGTTCTGGAGATGCATGCAAATTAGAAGGAGAGAAAGAAATGTTTAAAAAGAAATTCTAATACAGCATGATAAGTACAACAATAGAGTCGTGTACAATGCGCAGAGGAGAAAGTGATTAGCTCTGAGGCAGAAACAGAGGTGGTTGCCAAAGTCGACTTCCCAGAGAAGGTGATGTCTGCAATGTGTTTTGAACATAAATAAGGTTTCCCTGGCACTTGGGGAGGGAGAAAACATCACAGGGACTTGGAGAAATAAAATCTCCTGCTAGGCCTTGGGGGAGTAAAAAGAGCAAATGGAAGGGGTGGGGGCAGGGAGATGAACTGAGATGGGTCTTGGAGATGAAGTTGGTAGTCAAAAGAGGTTTCACTTTTTCCCTAAAAAATGATGGAAGGCGCCTGGGTGCCTCAGTCAGTTAAGCGTCTGCTTTCGGCTCAGGTCATGACCCCAGAGTCCTAGGAATGAGTCCTACATCAGGCTCCCTGCTCAGCAGAAAGCTTGCTTCTTCCTCTGCCCCTCCCCCTGCTTGAGCTCATGCGTTCTCTCTCTCTCTCTCTGTGTCAAATGAAAAAATAAAAAATGGAAATTTTTTGAAAGATTTTAGACGGGAGTGATATTAACGCGTATGTATTTAGAAAAGAGCGTAGTGATCATAGCAACAACAATATGAGGAATGAAGCAAGACTCAGGTTAGAAGACGTCTTTGACAGGCCAGTTCAAATAATGGTGAAACGTGACCACAGAATGGAGGGGAAATGTTTAGGAGACAGAATTAGCCAGACTTGGTGAACAACATGGAGACTTTCTATGTGCCATGTTGCTCCACGCCCGACCTCCCTTTGGAAGAGAAACTGAGCAAATTGGCCCTTGAGCAAAGACTGGCAACTAACTGGGCCCTAGTGGGCACCTGGGCCAAGATCATCCATAGGCTGCTCAGTTACCAAAAAGTAGCTGGGTGTGAAAGGCTCTGTCCAATAGGATTGGTGGTAATTCACTAGCACAGTCAAAAACTTTTCTTCCAGAATTTGAATAGGAAAATGCAAAGATAATCAGTCAGCTGGGAACAGGAAGAGGAAGGAGAACAGCGTGCAAAGCAAAGTGCAGATGCGATGGATAAGAGATCAATGCCAGAGGCAACAACAGACCGACACACCAGAGAGCCTGACGTTCAACAGTCAAGCTGTTGTTGAAGTCAGAGTCCTTGGTGGCATCTGGGCATAAACCCATCTAAGGGAATCTAGGCTCCTCACCAGGAACACAGTTCTCTTGCTTTGCAACTGGTCACATGTTTGGGGAAGTAATGCATCAGCATAAATATTTGAATTCGAGACTCACATCCTCCAAGTCTTCCCTTCTTCATGCTAGACCCATCCCCCCCTTTCTTAACTCTTCCTCACTGACCGTGACTCTGCCTTCTCTCCCCATTCTGATTTTCTCCAATGCACAAACCCCTGGCTGATTTTGCTTCCTGTCCCTGGGATCCAAAATCAGGGCACTTAGTTCATTCCCAATTCCTACCTCCACTTGCCTGTTTGGAGCTCAGCCCTTCCCCATACCTCCCATCCAAGCCCTAAGCTGCTCTACTCTTTAGCAGGTCAGGAGAGAAAAGTGGCAAAATGAGACAGAAACCCCTACAAGGCTACATCTGGTCCCAGAGAAGGCAAGAACAGGGAGAAACTTCTTACTTGCTCGAAAGAACTACATTTGATCCTCTGTTCAGCAATAGTATTTCCCCAGGGCCCTGGCTCAGGAGGTTTGAAACTGGCATTTTGAAAAGCTATAGGATCTGCTGGAACCACAATATCTGTATATTCAGCTAATGGTCAGCTCTGTCTCCAAAGTGGACTCATGAAAATTTAAGCTCGATGAGGACCAAGATTTGTCTTCTTCTTCACCAAATCCCCAGCTCCTGGAATAATGTCTGGCACACGCTAGGGACTCGGTAAATATTGGAGTGAGAAAATGTATGGATTCACAGCAGATCTGGAGAGGAGTCTCTGATGAGATGCCAGAGTTCTCTGTCCTCAGCTTACCATGATTAATCATTCAGTGAAAACAGAAAGGGATTTCTGGGGGGAAGTAGATACAGTAAGAATGGAGCTGGGAAGAGTTTTGAATGCATTGATGAATAGACTCAAGAGTTAGAATATCTGACAAACATGGAGCGATCATCACCGTGAGGTTGAGAGATTCATTTCAACTAACTGTCACACTAGCTGGGAGGCCGGAGATGGCAGCACACCTGGAGAAGAAGAATGGCTCTTCGCTGACCACAAACCCAATAAGAATTTGAGTTAGAAAACAAAACGATAACAACAACAAAAAAACTGCCCAAAGAAGTAAATATGCTCTTAAGTACAGAATCCAGAAATGTGGGAGGCCATGGTTCCAGGACAAGAGGTGCTGCTCAGACACCCTTGAGAGCAATAGGCTTGGTGCAAGAAATATGCTCATGGTGAAAAAATAATGAATACTGTTATACTGAAAATAAAAAAAATAAAAATAAAGTAAATAATAATAATAAAAGAACAACATAACACACACACACAAAAGAAATATGCTCAAAGGAGTGAAATGAGCAAAAAGATGGAGATCATTTGGCAGGAGACACGGGGTGTATTCCTCTTAGGGACGTCTCCGAAGGTATAGGAGTTTCCTAGGATTGCCATAACAAAATGCCACAAACTAGGAACCTACTCTTGGACATTTTCAGAGTCCAGAGTCCAGAATCAAGGTGTTCACAACACCGCGCTCTCTCTGAAGTCTCTAGGGAGGATCTGGCCCCACCTGTCCCAGCTTCTGGTGGCCCCCCAGGCATTTCTCAGCTTGTGGCTACATCCTTCCATCTCTGACTCTGTCTTCATGTGATGTTCTCCTTTTCTATGTCTGCATGTCTTATAAGGACACGAGTGGTGTTTGACGACGGGCCCACCTTAGGACCTCTTTTGAACTACTTACATCAACAACAACACTATTTCCAGTAAAGGTCATGTTCTGTGGTATGATGGGGTTAGACTTCAACACCTATCTTTGGATGAGACCATTCAACCCAGAACTGTGTTCATTTATTCAAAGAACTCTTCTGTAGAGCGTTTTATCTGTACAGCCCAAAGGGCAGAACTAAGAACTGAAAGTCATGGGAATGCAAATGCTAGCTACTTACAAGGAAGAACTTTCTAAGTGTTGAGGCTGTCCCTTCTGACTCCCAACCCTAATGCTGCTGCAGAAGAGGCGAGATGACCCACGGGGCGACACTGGCAGAAATTCTCTCCTGGGAAGCAGGTCAGGCTGCATGGCCTCGTGTCACTCTGTTGACTCGATTCCATGAGTCTCTGCCCTCTGGTACTCTGTCACAAGGGAGCCATTTCTAACCAAGCAAGGATTTAAGTGGCTGTTTCCAAGAGGTGATCTAAGCAGATGAGTTCTGTGATAATGCAGGCAGCTTAGGAGAAATGGAACATGAATTGAAGACCCAAGAAATGAATATAAATTCAGCTGCTATTTTAATTTTTAATTGGGAAAAAAAAAAAAGCCCATCCCAGCCAGAAAGAATAGGGGAAGAGTGTACTTTGCACGGCACCATAGAAAACATTTGTTAGTGCTGCCAAGACGAATGGCATAGTATTGTCGCCTCTGCTATCCTCACAATTGGGATGGGAACGATTTCTAAAGGGACCGCCACTGCTGGCCGCCTCTATGGATAATGAAGGTCATGGTTTATGGGCACAAACTGTTCTGCTCCAGATGCGGCTCCATTGTGATGCAGACATGGAAACCCAGCAGCCAGCCCCATGCACTGATCCGATTTTGGAATGTGGTCATGATATATCCCCACTCGAATTCCCTCACATTTTTCAGGATGGTCTACAACAGAATGGAGCTGCTAGAAGAGAGAAAGGGGTCAGGGGAAGAGAATTGACATTTATTAGGCACCTGATATGTGCCAGGCTTTGGTTGAGTTGAATCACGGAGGCTTTGGACCCTGTGGATGTTGGAGTCACAGCATGTGTGAGCGTGTGCATGTCTGTGTGCACGCGCAGGTGCACATGTCCACACATCTGTGATCTAGAGAGAGAAATGAGGGATAGGGGAAAGGTGCCACGTACTTAGAAGATGGGAAGATTATGGATCAAAAGGTACATCATCAAGGTGGAGGCCTGAGACCAGCCTCATGAGACTGGGAGGAGAGCAACGTCTTTGGGGACCAGGTAGGGAAGGTCCCGCCTCCAGCAGGCATATCCAGCTGGGACAGGATCCCCAGAGTCAGCTCAGACTGGAGTTTTAAGGGGTTCCTGGAATCAAGACCTGAGATGGAAAAAGCTCAAGGTCTGAGAGGATGGAAGGTCTTGCCAGTCAGATGGGCCCCAGCTGGACACGCAGGTGTCTGTTGGGCATCCTGATGCTTTCACAGCCTTAAACTGGGTCACTTTTGCTCACTTTACACTTATTTGCTTGATTTACTCTGCAACCTCAGTAAAACTATGCCCTGCAATGCTCTAGCCCAGTGGTTCTCAGGCACTGGGATGTAATGTATCATAAGAGAGACTCCTTGTAAAGCAGACTCCCAAATTCCACCCTCGGAGCCAGATTCAGTGGGTTTAGGATGGAGCTTGATGTGTATGGATCTCAGCATCTTGGGTAAAATGGAGGGCCATGCTTTGAAGTCATTTATGGCTTTGTCAGGGGGGAAAAAAAAAATGAGGTATGTGTCCCTACCTGGGCTAAAAAGGAGAGGAAAGAAAAGTGTCCCTAATGGGCAGGTGTGCTTGTGCCACAGTATGGGAGCTTGAATCTGGAGATGCCCTCACAAGTATCCAGTTCTCAGAGTTTATGGAGACTCTTGGTTGAACCTAGAATCTCACCACTGCTCTCTTCCTCAGGGTGAAAGAGCTTTCAACTTTTTCAGCTATTAACACCTTAGTATGAATTAGACCATACTCAGGCAGATCTTTTACCAGAAAAAGGAAACACACAAGAAAAATGAACTTTTCTGGAATGTTCCCTGGGTGTCTGGCACTGTGTTCAGTACTTTCTGATGAAGACCATTGAGTGAGTCTTGGTCAGTGCTCATACCAGTCCTCCAAGATGGTATTTTCTGCATTTGAAAGATAAGGAAATGAGACTCAGAGAGATTCTTTGTCCAGGCTCACTCAATTGATGGTAGTAGACCCTAGGTATAATCCAAGTCCTGTCCACCTCTAAAAACCATCCTTAGCCCACAGGACTACTCTCCAAACATAGACTCTCTAAAGGGAGGAAGGGGAGAACCCTACTGAGATCAGGCCTGAGTGGGCTGCCACAGAGGGAAGGAGATGGCGAGCAGGACAGGACATTGGCAGAAAGGTAGGGGTTTAAAGACAACTTGTACTTTTCAACACTTACACTTTGATCTGGTTTTCAGATTGAAGTCTCTGTCAGATGAGCATTGGCCTTTATCCAGAAAGACCTAAGGGCAGAAAGCCTCTCTTTCTCTAGAGGGCCAGCACTATGGGAAAGAGCAGACCTGGGAGGGAAGCAGCTGGTCCCGCCTGGTATTGACGACAAGGATGAGGTTAAGGTTTGGTATACCTGGCTATTGGCTCTTAGCTAGGTGTGAAATGTGCCTCTTCAGAAAGGGAGGAGGGTTTGCACAAGGGCTGAGCAAGAGGGCTTTCACAAAATGTAGTTGTGCAGGGGTGAGGCCCCGGGTGAGCCCGTGGGTGTTGTACCTGTGGAACTGTGGAGATAGTGTGGTGGGAACCAGCGGCGCCAGGAGCTGGCTCTCAGGGCAGCCTGGAATCGGGCCCTCGCCTCTCCTGGGGGCATCTGTCTGGCAGCACCCATGGTGACAGGTGTCTACTGAATGACCTGTCATTCCCTCAGCTGCACTTAAATCCAATGGAGCCTACCTGCCTGTCTCCAAGATCAGTTTCTACTCTGACTTCACTGATATTGTCAGAAGCACCAGGATTCAATGTTTTTAAAAGGATTTTATTTATTTATTCGATATAGACAGTGAGAGAGAGCATGAATGCGGTAAGGGGCAGAGGGAGAAGCAGACTCCCCACCGAGCAGGGAGCCTGATGTGGGGCTCGATCCCAAGTCTCTAAGATCATGACCTGAGTCAAAGGAAGACGCTTAACTGACTGAGCTACCCAGGTGCCCTGAAACACCAGCATTCTTGGAGGTTCAATAGTTAAACCACGTCTTTGGATTCTCCCTTTCCCCCCATCCAGTCACTCACCATATCCTGCTGATGGCTTCTATGTGACATCTCCCAACCTTTTCATTCTTGCTGCCACAGGCCCAGGCCAGGCCCAATCCACACATCCCAGGATTCTAGCAACTCTGTGGTCTAGCCCTATCCCTCCTCATAAACAACCGCCCACTCTCCTGCTGTTGCCTCACAGGAGCCGCACCTCCCAACAGAATGGTCTGCTTGAAGCCAGCCTCAGCCTCATTCCTTTGCTCATGCCATTTCTGCCACCTGGATTTCCATCTTCCCTGTGCACTCAGCTCCCACCCCCTTCTGTCCATTCAACAAACATTAGTGAGTGCCTACTGTGGGCCAAGGACCCTTCTAGGTGCTGGGGATTAGTGATGACCAAGAGTCCCTCTGCTCGGGGAACCTGGGAAATAAAGCATGGTAAAGGGACAAAGGACACCACAGGGTGGTCAGGAAAGGCTTCTCTGGGGAAGTGACTTTGGATCTGAGACGCAAATGAAATGAAAGTTAATTATGTGAACAATGGGGCAAGAGCTTCAAAGTCTTCTCCTTCCTCAGTGATCAACATAAGCTCTTAGAAATCAACCCCACCCAACTCCGGGTCTTCCTGTCTGACATATTCACACATCCCTGAGCCCACATAGGCTGCCTTGAGTGGCTTTTTACTTTTTTGTGCCTAATTCGATGCTAAGTTCTATGAGGGCAGGAGCTGGATACCCCTTTATAAACACAGGTTCACGAGGGTTGCCACAGGCAAGGGGCACCCAGCTGTGACAAAATAACGGGGAAATCATTTCACTCTGCTTCTAAAAGCTGACTGGGGTGTGGGGTGGGAATCTCTTCCCTGTGACTTGTTTTGTTGGTGTCATTCATTCGTGGAGGAGGTTTTTCTAGCTGGACGTGAGCAAGACAGCCAGGGCCATGCTGATTGGAATCCATGAGCAAGCGATAAACTCCTCATGAGTGAGGCAGAAAATGCCACCACCCGTTCTAAGATGGAAGGGCGTCTGTTACCAAACTATCTGGAAATCACTGAGCTGAAGTCACAGAGAACTTGTTGTCCTGAGGATGCTTCTGGCTTTACGATCATGATTCCAAGATAAGTCAGTAAGAAATGTTTTCATGATGGGCTGCCTGGGTGGCTCAGTGGGTTAAGTCTCTGCCTTCAGCTCAGGTCATGATCTCAAGGTCCTGGGATGGAGCCCCACATCGAGCTCTCTGCTAGGTAGGGAGCCTGCTCCTTCCTCTCTCTCTCTACTTGTGATCGCTCTCTGTCAAATAAATAAAATCTTTAAAAAAAGAAAGAAAGAAAGAAATAGAAAAAGAAATGTTTTCTTGGTGAACAGCAGTTAAAGATCCGTGAAAAGGAGACTAGAATGGGTCTAGAGTTTATTGAATTAAGTCTTGCTTTGTAAATGTTTTTCAAGTGTATGGTGTTAATATTTGAAAGCGCTCATTCTTTAACTTTAGTAACGTAGCTATTTTAATAAAGCTATACTTCTGCCACCTGTATTCTTGCTAACACTTATTAACTGAGTGCCTCCCATCACTGTGGATACACTGTGAGGAAGGTACGGTGGTGAGCGAATAGATACGGCCCCAGTCCCCAAGGAACTTGCTGTCTAGTGGGGAAGACAGGTGTTAAATAAATTAGAATCAATAATTAGATGATTGCAAAGGAGCAGAACACTGCAGTATAATCATAGGCTATTGGAGTGTATGAGAGCAAATTCCCTGAGGAAGGGACATTTCATTCGAGACAAAAGTTGGCTAGTATCATTGGTGAAGGAAGGTAGCCCAGAAGAATGTTCCAGGCAGAGGAAACACCACATCCTCCATTTCAGCGGTGGGGAGGAAAGTGGTGCCTGAAGTCCAGTGGGGCTGGACTGCCAGAGGCGCAGGACTGGCTGGGAGGGCAGCAGGAGGCAAAACCAGAGGGTGGCTTTGCAGGATTCTGGCTTTATTTACCCTGTACACTGTGGAAGGCCATTTCACATTCGGCCTTTGAGGAAGTATCCTAATCCCTACAAAAAACAGAATCGTGGAAGTCCCCTCTTCAAGAAAGAAAAATTTGAGATGAGAAATGAATCACCCTTTAAGAAGGGAATCAGCTCTAATTAAAGGGAAACTGATGAAGATCACTTGGACCTAGAAGTCCTTTTATTTATCCAGGCATTGTGCTGTAAATTGCTTTCCTTGACTGATAAGAGAAGCTGGAGGATAAAGATTATTTACAACCCAGGTAGTTAAAGAATCTATTTGCTACAAATCAGATTGAGACAAGGTCCCCAGGAAAACTAAAATAGATTATACCCCACTTAAGTGACAAATTTCTCAGTTGCCAATCCATAAAAAGAGATAAGGACTAGCTTTCTGTCAAATTGTTTTGACATGCCTGTTTTTACCCATCTGAACTGCAAACCTTTAATGTTTATATATAAATACCAAGAATTGTGAAACTTGTTTTTTTTTTTAATTTTTAAATAAATCTATTTATTTATTTGACAGAGAGCACAAGCATGGCAGAGGAGGGGGAGGTGGCAGGCAGAGGGAGAGAGAGAGACAGACTCCCTGCTGAGCAAGGAGCCAAATGCAGGACTTGATTCCAGGGCCCTGGGATCATGACCTGAGCCCAAGGCAGATAGCTGCTTAACTGACTAAGCCACCCAGGTGTCCCTGAAACTTTCGTGGAAAGTTACAAACATAACGGGAGGTTGGAAATTTGTAATTATTATTAGTTACTCCAAGTGTAATTAAACATAAAATGAATTAAATTTTTTCCTTCTACTTTTCTTTGCCTAAACCCCATTGTTGACCAACAACATAAAACTCCAGTTTACAGTTTCTGGAGTTTGCAACGGTAGCTGTCAATCATTTTTTTTCTTCTCTCTCTCTCTCTTTTTTCTAAGCTGTTAAAATAAAAATGGGAGCTTTGCTTATACCTTACTGTCCCCAGTTAACCCTACCCATGGCTGTCCCCAAACCCCAGCTTCCTCACCTTTGCTTGTGTCATCACCCCTGTCTGGAATTCCCTAGTCACTTCCAGGTCCAGAAACTGGTATTTCACACCCAGTGACTCAGGAGATTCTGCTACTTATTGGTAAGGAACCCATAGAGCAAATGTAGGCCTTTGCAATAATTGATAAATTTCATGAAAGTTGCAGCTCTAAATCCAATTTGCCACCATTTGTTGATTTTTTTTTTACGTGTCAATATCAAAGGAAGGAACATGCTTGACTGAGAAGATACAGTCAAAGGATCCGCTCGCTCCATAAATTCGAGCGGCACCCACCCACCCACTCTTAATAAAGTCTGTGTTCTGTGCTGCCCTCTAGTGGTTGAGGTGAAAGGGCCCATGAGCTACCCTCCTCTTTGCCAGCCCCTGGAAGATCAAAGGCACACGCTGCCACCGACACCCATTGTAGACATATTTGTGACCCAAGTGCAAAGTGAGGCTGCTTGGCTCCCATGTGAACCAAACCTGTTCACCTTGGCCTTGACTAATGCCAAGCCAAATGGCAGCAGACAATTTGGGATTGGGATAGTCAATCTGGTGGTAATATTAACATGGATGCCCAGATCATTTAAGATAGGATCTGAAGGCAGAGGTCGGATGGAGAATAGTCTTCATACTGCTGGGGAGAAGATGAAGACAAAGTGAGTAACCTCTGGGTTACTTCTGAGTATAGTCCTTCCAGGCATTGTATCTAATGCTGTACCCATAAACCACCAACAAAACACCAGATCTGGTGTTTGATCTGCTTGGACAATCACATCAACTCATCCAAGCCAAGAAGTTCCAAGCTGAAAGCTCCACGAGTCTCCGTGGATTCCAATAGTTTCAAATTTGCCCCATAGAGGAGCCCCTAGGACTCCTACAACAAGCTGTGGCCACCTTTTTCATTCTAAGCCACCGCTGTGCCCGGCAGCTGCTCCTCTCCAGACCACCCTAATTAGCTGCATGGCACTCATTAACAGCTGCTGCGTGTTTAAATGTTCTCCCCTGCATGGCAAGGGCCTATAAAACCTCCCCAAAATACATCCTCTTTGCAAGCAGATGTTTGCTGACAATAGGCCTGACGATTGGCTCTGCCAGGATCTAAGATTCTGGTCTCCCCCAGAGCCAGGCAGGGGGGCCAGTGCACCCAGAGGCAACACCACAGTTGCAGGGACTCATGGTGCCTCCCTGAGTACCTGGCATGTGACAGGCATTCATTCAGTTCATGCTAGCTACCTGCAGAGCTGATATTCTGATAATAGGTACCAAGATAGCACGGTAGTTGTCAAAACGTGGGAACACACCCACAGCGAATGGGAAATAGCTGCTCCCCGCCACCCACCACCTGATCTGATTGACCAGCGCCATAGATACCTGTCGTTAAATTCACATCGTGCCTGGCTATCGTTGTCCTCATTATGGTTTATAGACCTGTATTCTCATTATCCAAACATTATACCCAGAAATTCAGCCCTGCCTCCCAAAACTACCCCCCCCCACACACACACACACAACTTTTAGATTTCTCCTTCTCATTCTCCACGGTGGGCTCCTACCCTGTGCCTCTCCCTAGAATAGTGTTTTGTGGTTTGACATAATCCCTGAGTCATCTCACCCGTGACCATGACGCCCCTTGCTTCGCAGGAGGGTTTGTCAGTCCTGTAGGGGATCTGTCGATTTAGCAAGGCTGACCTTCTGTCCCCTGTACTTCCCTGCATAGTTTTGGATTAGCATAGGCCACAAGTGATGTGAGAACTTAGAACACAGTGAAACAGGGACAATTTTTTGTTTTACTCTCAGAAAGCCCGCTGTCGGGCAGCAGGTGCTGGTGCGGCCCATCCACTTGCCCTCAAAGCCAGGCAGGCAGCTCCTCCAACTCAGGTGAGATCCCACCCTCGGCTCCCTCTGTCGTCCCAGGTGCATGTGAGCTCTGCAAGGAAGGGGAAGCAGCATCTCCTGCAGTGAAAACTGAGAGGCGGTGACAGAGCAGTAGGGGTCCTGGCCAGTCCCGCAGGCTCTAGCTCATGCTTGCAGGTTCCCTTTCTGTCTTATGTCCCCAGGTCCCGTCTGTCTTCCTTCCCTGAAAGTCTGCCCGACAGACACCAAAGTAACTGCCAGACAGAAACTGTTGATCTAGCTCCCACCTTGCATGTCAGACCCCTATTGCCAGTCTGTATCTGTGCAGGTCTGTAGGTCCAGAGATGATAGATCAATTGATACACAGAGAATGAGAAATCTCCTTGTGACTCAGCTTTTCTTTTCTTTTCTTTTCTTTTTTTTAAGATTTATTTATTTGTTTGGCAGAGACAGAGATCACAAGTAGGCAGAGAGACAGGCAGGGAGAGCGGGAAGCAGACTCCCTGCTGAGCAGAGAGCCCGATGTAGGACTCCATCCCGGCACCCCGAGATCATGATCTGAGCCGAAGGCAGTGGCTTAACCCACTGAGCCACCCAGGTGCCCGTGGCTCAGCTTTTCTGATTGAACTCTGACTGATACAGACCTCCACCGGTTACCAAAGCCATAAATCCCATATCCTCCTGATTTCCTGTCTCATCCTCATTCCCACATCTAAGCCCCCATCCACCCAGCAAGGCCTTCTGCCTCCCAGCACGTTTTGTTCTCCAAGTACTTGGATCTTTCTGTTGTTGTTGTCCTGTTCTGTTCTGTTCTGTGTTGGGATTTGACAAGGGAGCTACATTTTATAAACAGCAACTGGAATATCATGGTAGAAAAAGTGGAAGGGAATTCATGAGTGACTGCTGGTTAAAGGCTCAAGAAAGAGCTGCGAACAACCGAAGTGCCAGTCCGCTTGCCTTTTTCATCTCCGCGGGGCTGTGCAAACATTAAACCACCGCACAGGATCCCTCGGAAGGGCACAGCCGCGGAAAGGGTGCCCAGGTTTGTAGGTCAACACCTTTCACTGGAGAGCATTTGTTGTAACCAAGCATTGCCCTCACTGGGGCCTTGGCAGCACGTAATTATTAAGCATGCCTGTTACAGAAATTTGTCTGTATTTATTTATCATAAAGGCGACAGGAGTTGCTAAGCAAATTCATAATGCAAACAGCAGAAACGTTAGC
This sequence comes from Mustela nivalis, assembly GCF_964662115.1. Classification (NCBI taxonomy): domain Eukaryota; kingdom Metazoa; phylum Chordata; class Mammalia; order Carnivora; family Mustelidae; genus Mustela; species Mustela nivalis. The sequence continues at coordinate 72,582,517 of NC_139028.1, read as the reverse complement.
TGAGCGAAGAGCAAGGAGCTTAAGCACTAGCCTTTATGCTCAGATAATAAATATGCTCATTACACATCTTCCTACCTCTTTAATAATGTCCTGGCGTGGGTCCCTAACACGTCCTCCCTCTTCCCTTTCAGGATTTGTTCTGTGCGTGCTTGATTATAGTGAAACTACATTTCTTTATAAATGTTCTGTTTCTCCCGACTATCGTTCATCATCCATTAATTCACAAAACATTAATTAAGTGCCTGTTGTTTGCCTGGTACTAGGAATATGACAGCTTATTAGTATAGGATTTGTATTTGTAGGGTTTCCATTCTAATGGAAGAAAATCATCTATCAAGAAATAAATAAATAATAGCCTTTCATTCAGTGATAGGTGCCACTACACACACACACACACACACACACACACACATACACACACACACACGTATAAGGGGAAATGAGTGTGAATGGTGGTCAGAGTTCTCTTGGAAGAGGTAACAATTAAGCAGAGGTGAGAACAATGCGGAGGAACCAACCTTGTGACCCTGTGAGCAAGAGCTTCCCAGGGGGAGGGAATAGCAGCTTAAGGACCCCAAGATGGGAAGGGTCCTGGTGTGCTTTCATGCTGTGACAGTTAGTAATATAATAATAGTAATAACAATAAGGGGGCAGGGGAAAGAAGAACAAAATTTTTCTTCCTTCAGTTTCTGGAACACTCCAAGACTTTTTCTGTCTTTGTACATTCTGTTCCCTTACTGGATCATTCTTGTCCCTGCTCTTCTCTGGATGACTTTTCATTTTCTCAGTCCAAACATCCTTTTTCGGAGAAGTGTTCCCCACCTGTCCTGTCTAAAGCAGGTCTTCTTCATGGCTCTCTTTGGCTTCTGCTTTCACAAAGTTTAACTGTTTATATATTGCATTATTCTGGGTTCTCCAGAGAAACAGAACCAATAGGAGATATATATATATATATCTATATATATATCTCCATATATCCATGGAGGGAGACAGGGAGTTTGATTTGTTATAGGAATTGGTTCACAGGATTGTAGAGGTTGAGAAGCCCCATGCTCTGCTCTCTGCATACTAGAGAACTGGGAAAGCTGGTGGTATAATTCAGTCCAAGTCCAAAGCCCCAAGAATTGGAGGTGGGGGGGAATTGTTTAAATACCCGTCCAAGTCCAAATGTCTGAGAACCAGGAACACTGATGTCCAGTGTCAGGGCTAATCAATGTCCCAGCTCAAGCAAAGAGCAAATTCAGCTTTCCTCTGCCTTTTCATTCTTCCAGGCCCTCAACAGATGGGATGATGGCCATCCTTATTGGTGAGGGCAATCTTCTTTACCCAGCCTATTGATTCAAATGCTAATCTCTTCTAGAAATACCCTCACAGACATACTCAGAAATAATGTTAGCTTTACCAGCTATTCGGACAACCTTTGGCCTGGTCAAATTGACGTAAAATTACCCAGCCCATATGTGTACTTATTTAACACATAGAAAGCATTCAGGATAACTGCTGGTTGAATGTACCATGAATGGATCCTAAAACAAATTTTCTACAAAGCACCCAAACTGGGCAGGTTGAGAGCTGGGAAAAGGGTAGTGTCATAATACAAAGGAAAGAAAGCTGGGGTGATGTTGGCTCAGGTCATGATCTGGGAGATCAAAGGGTTGAGCCCTGCATCCAGCTCCCCACTCAGGAGGGAGTCTGCTTCTCTCTCTGCCCCTCCCCCTACTCCTGAGCATGCAGTCTCTCTCTCTCTCTTAAATAAATAACTAAAATCTTAAAAAAAAAATAAAGAAAAGAAAGACAAAGAAGGATTTAAGGAAGATGAGAAGAAGGTGGAAGGGAAGTTGGCTAAGAGAAGGCAAGCAAAGGGGCTAGGTTAGGGGGGAAGTGACTGAGAGCAGACCAGACCAGGGGCGGAGAATGCCTGGGAACAAAACAGCTTGTGCTGCTCTCCTCATGCCAGCAAAGACTTCAGCACTACCTGGGCGGACAGTGTCCTGCAGCCTGAGAGGCAAAGCCTGAGGGGCCCACTGGGTTACCTGCTACCTAGCATAGAATGTCCCTGTGCCTAAACATGTTCAGCAATGGAACAGAGTGCTCGCTTCCAGGGTCAGTACCACTCAGACCAGCACACCGTGAGTCTTCCCTACTCAAAGCACCCAGAGTCCTTTAACCGTTCTTTGTGGGACAGTGGCCCCACCAGCCACCCTCTCTGGGCACTCCCGTGACAAGTTCCAGTGTGTTAACATCCCCTTTGCAAGGGTGTTGCCCTCAACAGCGCTGACTCTACCAGATGTGGCTGAAGCCCGAGGCGCGGGGACAATCGTGACATTTAGAACTGTGATGGCATGACCTTCGCAAGGCCTTTGAAACTGACAACCCTGCCAGCTGGGAGAAGGCCTGGGATGGCTTTGAGCCTGCCTGCTTTGACAGGCGAGGTGACAGCAGATGCTCTTGTATTTCTTTGTGTGGCAAATGAATGCTAGGTGGGAGGAGAGGAAAAAAGAACTCGCGAAAGGGCGACAGCCTTTCTGGGTGGCCCCCACAGATGGGGCCAAAGATAACGAGATAACGCAGCTCCAATCTCGGGGCCAGCAACTGAGGCGTGACTTCTTTCTTAACAGAAAAAGAAGAATTCTCCTTGAAATGAGAAATACAAATCAGACAAATGTGCCCAAGGAGAGCTTGAGGATTGAATGCCCCCACAAGGCTCTTTGGGGAGCCAGCACGTTCGATTGAAAATGCCACGGCAGGTGGAGGCAGATTCCTTGTTATCTGCTTAGATTGGATGAAAACCAGACCCTGAGCATTCTGTGTGCACCTTCGGAAGGCACGGGGTGCCTGCGTCTCTGATTGATGTCACTTCAGACAGCTTTCTCCTCGGAGCTATTACCTCCCCAATTTTCTTTTGCCAGAAAAATAACTAAAGGGTTCTGGTACCCTCTGTCCGAAGACATCTTTCTTTTAATGTATCCGTAAAAGTATATCTTGAAAAGGAGTTTCTCAGTTTTCAACATGTGGATAATTGATTTGTTACAACTCACAAAAGAGCATTTGTCATTTCGAAACAACCAGGACCCATGTGCGGCTTCCTCCCAAGATGAGCATGGAGGCACTTGACTTATTGCTGCCATTAAATTGAAGTGTTCGCCTGATTATTTGGTATTTCAGAATTCCTTATAAATCACCGCCTTATTTGGGTGATTACAATTTTAAGAAGAGACGCTTGATTTATGGGCAGCAGCAGGGAGGAGGAGGGGGGGAAAGGGAGGGGCCAGGAGGTACAGCAGTGGCAAGAGGCTTGATGAAGATACAATTGGAAACATCTGTTTGATACATTGCCCCTTTCTCCCCACACTGTGGCCCAGGAATATTCCTATTCCTGGGAGATACTCATTACCAGGAGCTTAAGCAAATAAATACAGGGGGAAGGTGGGGGACAGGAAGCCAGGAAGGGGGGCTTCCAGGGTTTTTTGCAGATTGGGATGTGCAATTTCATGTAAGTTTCTGGTTTCCCCTCAGTTGGGGGTAGAAGAAAGTGAAACTCCAAAGAGAAATCCATCCTATCATGATGCATAAGCAAGCCCTAGGGTCTGGGTCCATGTTCTTGGAGGAAATGGGTGAGCTGGAGAGCTGGCTCCAGCTGGACACAGCTGGACTCTGAAATGCAGCAGAGTGGAAAATGACTTCTTCGACCCCTGTGAGTCCATCAATCAACTGCATTTATTGGCAGTAAAGGAGGCAGACAAATGCAGCAGGCACTTAGGAGGAACCCAGAAATGGTTAGACATGAAACTGACCCTGGATAAACTTACAAAGAGGACCAGAGTGACATGTAGATTGTCACCATCAGATTAAAAAATCATTCAAAATGTGTCATGGGATGTTTATGCACGCATGGCACTTGGTTCATAAGGCCTCTCCTAGCTAAAAGTCGCTGTCTAAAATTTCCTTCCCAGGGAACAAAGATCTCTATTTTGGCAGTGAGAGGTCAGGCTTGAGTTCCAAATGCCCCAGCAGAGGGACTCTGCCTGGTGACATAAGTTCAGTGTTTTCTTTTTTTAAAAGATTTTTATTCATTTATTTGACAGAGAACGAGGACACAAGCAGGGGGAGTGGCAGGCAGAGGGAGAGGGAGAAGCCAGCTCCCTCCAGACCAGGGAGCCTGACGCCAGACTCCATCCCAGGACCCTGGGATCATGACCCAAGCCAAAGGCAGACCCTTAACTGACTGAGCCACCCAGGCGCCCCTCAGTGCCTTAGTTTTAAATTGGATCATGTACAGACTCTCAGAAGGCCAAGATGTAAGAGGGTCCAAAATTAGTCCTGTTGGGAATATGTCAAGAAAATGGGACACTCCACCTGGAAAAGAGAAGGAATATGAGAGTTCATGTGTATCATGGGAAGGAGGAAGCAGCATTATTTTGTAATGCTCCAGGAAGAAGAGTAAGGATTGTGACAGGGACCCACAGAGGCAGATTGCCATTCAGCATAATTTAGCAATAGCGCTTCATGGGTCTAGAGAAATAGTGAGCTCCCTGCCGTGGGAGGTGTTAAAGGACAGTCCAGAAACCACTGTTCAGAGGATTCTGTCTCCAGCAGGAAGTGAAGTTAGATGCAATGAAAGGTTTTTTTGTCGCTGTAAGATTATAGGGATCTGTGACTTGAATTCACATTAAAGTGTGAATGGTTAATAAGTTCTTTCCAGAAAGTATATTGTATTATATATTAATGGAACCATATGTGCCCTAACATGAAAAATGGATAATGGCTATGGGCCTCCACATAGCACGGACCCTGGTGTCCTAAACTGGAGAGGCAACCACACAGAACCACACAGAAGGATTAAGAACAAATACACTGGTATGAGCCAGTGGTTGTGGGTCTGGTTCTAGTGCTTGCTAGCTGTATGGCCTTGGAAAATTCACTTCAGCTTTGTGGCCTTCATTTTTCTTATTGGCCAAGCAAGGACCCTAATAGTGCCACTGGAGTAGGGACACTGTGAAGATTCCAGGATGTAACTTACGCAAGGAGATCAGAACAGTGCCCATCGCACAGCAAGCACTCGGGCACTGTAAGCTATTAAGAGTAGGATTGCATTTTCTTAATTTAAGATGCACAATTTCCTGTATCTTAATGTTCTGAAATCAGAACATGTCTTCTAATAGATACATTGAATGTATTATTTCTCTCTCTCTTTCTCTCTGTCTCTCTCTCTCACACACACCTCACACACACAGCTATTTCTAAACACGAGGCGTACGTTACAAATGACAACATCTTAGAATCAAGGCCTGTGTCGTCCTTCATGCATGCTTTCGTGGCTACCAGCCTGAACTCCTGCCAGGAGAATAAAAAGAAAGGTCTGCTAGTCCAATCCCCCAACTGTACTTGTTTCTTCTAACATCCGTGCAGGGGGCCCATTCAGAATTTAGCAAAGAATCCAAGCCACCATTTCCTCTGCTCTTCCTGGGTGCCTGGTCACTGTTCTGTACTAGGTGGTCACACATACATCATCTCATTTAATCCTCATGCTGACCCAGTGAAGGCAGCAGCATGGTCCTCTCCATCTGGACCTCGAGGAGTGGTGTGTCTAATAGGCAGCACCAAAACACAGCCAGGAAGTGGAGCATGTGACTTCTGAACCAATGCTATGTGACTTCATTGCCTGGCAGAATGCTATAAGAAAGGGGGAATCATAGTATGTCCTAACTTTCAGGGTTTGAACTCTCAAACTAATACCTCCTATGTATCTTGTAACAAAGAGTGGTTCCCTGGGGACTTGGGGAGAGGCTGGTGGTTGAGCTCTACCCAATCCCTGCCCAGTTCCCACACATCCCAGCACACTGCCCCTCCCCCCACATGTATGGGGAGGCCACTGTCATATGGAAGTATGGATGGGGGACCCTCAACAGCCAGAGTCTGCTCAGAAGGTCTCAGCCTGGAATGTTCATCTGGGTACTAATAAAGAAACACTAATAATACTAATCATGGCATATCTATATTTACCATAGGCTGGGCACCCTGCTAAATGTTTTACATGCTTGAGATCTCATTCAATCCTCCAAAGAACCCTAAGAGATTGGTCTTGGCCACAGTTCATGAATGAGAAAACCAAGAAGCCAAGAGTAGAATCCCCAGGGTCACACTAATACATCATGGTTAATATGTGGCAGGGTCAGGACTGGCTCTCAGACTGTCTGACTCTAAAGCTCATGGTTGCAAGCACCACTCCACCTTGCTGCCCTCCAGGAACACCACCTGTCTGGTGTACTGCCAAAGAAGCCGTCATGGAAGGAGCAGTGGGAGGTTTTATCTCCTCCATAATTTATTCAAAGGTTAAGTAAAGAACCAACCTGGTAAGAGAGGGTGCTATTTAGATGGGGGGGATCAGAATTTCACTCCATTAGTGCCATTAAACTGCATAGTGGAGTTTAACTCCATTAACCCCTTCCCTTCCAGTGGACCAGGAAACTCTTCTTAGTTCTGCATATATTGGTATGCAAAAGCAGTGTAAATCCTGTTTCAGCCAAATTGTCACCCCCTGAAGATCCCAATAAGAAAACTCTGGAACCACCGTAATCTAATTCCTCCACCATTATTCAGGGCCAAGACCATGCCCAGATGAACCTGCCCACTCAGGTGGCCTCCTGGTGCCAATATCTGTCCTCCTTAGATCCAGCCTACCAAACCAGACAGCTTTCACCTGGCTAGGTCTTGTGCCCTGACTAGCAGACTCTTTCAGGACCCCCCTACTCCCCAGCCCACAGATCTGGGGAGTTTCTGCATCCCAGGCTGCCTCTTGTAGAACCATCTTCATAATGTATGCAAAAAGCTCCCTTCCTTCCCGTGGTTCCTTGGCATGGCATCCAAAAAGAGAATTGCAGTGAGAAAAAATAAGGCTATGATTTTAAAGATTTCCCGGTGTAATTCAAAGGAAGATGATGCTAAGTGTAAGGAAAAAAATATTTTCATTGAAGGAGTATCCTTAGAATTTTCCACATCATTTAAACCTCTGACTTAAACCAGTGGATTTATTTTTAAAAAATAAATAATAATATTACGATGATGACCATCCTAACAGCACACAAGATATGTTTAAGACATGCCCGGGAAGCCACTGAAGATGTCCTCCGATGGGCCCTTCTCTTCCAATACAGACAGGGACCCATAATCATGGTTTTCTGAATTGCCAGCATGAAAAGGGAAAAACCAGAAAACCTTGACCGAGGACTCTGACCTGCATGCAAGGGAAATGGGGAGAGGCCATAAAGATGACAAGAGGGGGCACCCAGGTGGTTCAGTCGATTAAGTGTCTGCCTTTGGCTCCCATCATGATCCCAGGGTCCTGGGATCGAGTCCCATATTGGGTTCCTGCTTCTTCCTCTCCCTCTGCCTCCCACTCCCGTGGTTGTGCTCACTCTCTCTCAAAAAAAAAAAAAAAAAAAAAAAAAATCTTAAAAAAAAAAAAAAGATGACAAGAGGATGGAAGGTCTGTTCAACAGATATATTTTAAGCACCTACTGTATGCCTGTGCCAGGCCCTGTGCCAGACATTCAAGACTGGCCACAGAAAGAGACCTGGTCTCCGGCCTCAGGCAGTTCCTGGTCTAGTGGAAGTGACAGACCCTTGTGCCCGCTGCTACAGCATGATGAAAGCACAGGGCACCTATGACACACGCAGCAACTCTAGAGTTCAGTTTCCAGCTCTGACTTAGCTGGGAAAGTCACTGGATCTCTTTGTGCCTCCTTTTCCTCCTACAGAGAATGAGCATAATACTAATAAGCTCAGGCGTGTAAAGGGTCCAGAAGAGAGTGTGCTTCATACTGTATGTGCTGGCCATTATCACTGTTGTTATCATAGGCAGGACAGCCAATCTGACCCCCAGCCCCTCACCCATGACCACCAAAGGCAAGGTTTGTGGAAGATCTGGTGAGCTGTATTTTTGAGCATGGAGTAGTTGGCCAAGTGGAGGAGGTGGGAAGAAGAGGGAATGGAATGGGCGAAGCAGAAGACTTGAAGGATATGTTGTATGTGAGGAACTCTATCGGGGGGAATGATGGACAGTGAGATTTGGAAGGGGAATATCGGGCAATACAGTGGAGAGGGACAAAAAGGTCAGCTCCAGGGGATTTTCTTTGTCATGCTAAGGAGTTTGAGTGTTTTTGTTTGTGTGTTGTGTTTTGTTGTGTGTTGGAAGCTGAAAAAGAGCTTTGCCTTTGGAGGGGTAGTAGGGTCAGCTAATAGATATTTGATGGATCTTCTTCCTAAGAAATGATGACACACAGTAGGATCAATCTAGAAAAGGAACAAAAAAATACTTAGGATTTCCAGTTTAAGCTGCTGGATTAGATACACGCATTTTTATCTCTGTTCCCTTCTGGAACTCCATGAAAACAGTAAATTATTTTTTAAGTATAAATCTCTAAGACAAAGAGAAGGGACGAAGTGTCAATAGCAATAAACTTTTGGAAATCCGAAAGCAGACAACTAGTGGGTAATTGACAAGCAAATCCTGTAAAACTGGATTCTACCCAAGCAATGAGCAAAACCAAAAAACACCTGATCTGCACCGCGGAAGCCCCAGAGGCAGAGGCAGGAGTAGCCCTGGAGCCTCTGCAAGGGGCTCAACTGGGAAGACTGTCTACTTGCACAGCCGTGAGATTCAGCCGCAAGCTGAGTGACTGCCCCTCCCCAGCTGAACATTGTCTCTAGCCCCTAGGACAGCACTGTGCGTAAAAACACAGCGTGAGCCACATATATTATTTTACATCTTCTAGTAACCTCATGTTAAGAAAAAGAGGGGTGCCTGAGTGGGTCAGTCGGTTAAGCTTCAGACTATTGACTTCAGCTCAGGTCATGATCTCAGGGTCTTGCGATCCAGCCCTACACTGGGCTCCGTCCTCATCAGTCTTAATCCCCATCACCGATTTCACCCATCCCCCCACCCAGCTCTCCTCTGGTAACTATCAATCCTTTCTCTATGGTTAAGTGTCTGTCTTTTGGTTTGTCTCTCTCCCGCCCCCCCGCTTTTTATTTAGTTTCTTAAATTCCACATATGAATGAAATCATGGTATTTGTCTTTCTCTGACTGGCTTCTTTCTCTAGATCCATCCACGTTGATGCAGATGGCAACATTTCATTCTTTTTTATGGCTCAATTATATTCCAGTGTGTGTGTGTGTGTGTGTGTACACCATATTTTTATCCAATACCTACGCTGCTTCCATAATTTAGCTATTACGAATAATGCTGCAATAAACATAGGGGTGCATATATCCCTTTGAATTCGTGTTTTTATATTCTTAGGGTGAATATTCACTAGTGCAATTACTGGGTCACAGGGTAGTTCTATTTTTAATTATTTGAGGAACCGCCATACTGTTTTCCACAGTGGCTGCACCAGTTTGCATTTCCAACTGCTCGAGGATTCCTTTTTCTTCACCAACACTTGTTTCTTGAGTTAATTTTAGCCATTTGGACTGGTGTGAGGTGATAGCTTATTGCGGTTTGATTTGCATTTCCCTCATGCTGAGTGATGTTGAACATCTTTTCATGTGTCTGTTGGCCATCTGGACATCTTGCTTGGAGAAGTGTCTGTGCATGTCTTCTGTCCGTTTTCTAATTGGGTTATTTGTTTATTGGCTGTTGAGTTTTATAAGTTCTTTATATTTTTAATATAACCCTTTATTGGATATATCATTTGCAGATATTCTCTTCCATTCCAAACTTTAAGTTTTGTTGGTTGTTCCCTTTGCTGTGCAGAAGCTTTTCATTTTGATATAGTCCCAATGGTTGATTTTTGCTTTTGTTTTCTTTGCCTCAGGAGACATATCTAGGAAAATATTCAGTTATGGCCAATGTTAGAGACATTACTGCCTGTACTCTCTTCTATGATTTTTATGGTTCCAGGTCTCAAATTTAGGTCCTTAATCCATCTTGAGTTTATTTTTGTATATGATGTATGAAAGTGGTCTACTTTCATTCTTCTGGATGTCACTGTCCAGTTTTTCCAGCACCATTTGCTTTTTTTTTTTTTTGATATTATTTATTTATTGGACAGACAGAGACCTCAAGTAGGTGGAGAGGCAGGCAGAGAGAGAGAGGGGAGGAAGAAGGCTCCCCACTGAGCAGAGAGCCCAATGCAGGGCTCGATCGTAGGACCCTGAGATCATGACCTGAGCCGAAGGCAGAGGTTTCCGGCACCATTTGTTGAAGAGACTTTTTCCCATTGCATATTCTTGCCTCCTTTGTTAAAGATTAATTGACCATATAATTTCTGGATTTTCCATTCTGTTCCATTGATCTGTGTGTCTGTTTTTGTGCCAGTACCATACTGTTTTGATTACTCCAGCTTTGTAGTATAATGTATTTTGAAATTGTGATAAGTCCAGTTTCATTTTTTTTCTTTTTCAAGATTGCTTTGGCTATTCAGGTCTTTTGTGGTTCCATGCAAATTTTCAGATTGTTTGTTTTAGCTCTGTAAAAAATTCTATTGCTATTTTCATAGGGATTGCATTAAATGTATAAATTGCTTTAAGTAGTAAAGACATTTTAATAATATTTGTTCTTTATACATGAGCATAGAATGTCCTTTCATTTCTTTGTGTTGTCTTCGATTTCTTTCATCATTGTTTTATAGTTTTCAGAATACAGGTCTTTCATCTCATTGTTTAAGTTTATTCCTGGGTATTATTTTTGTTGTAATTGTAAATGGGACAATTTCTTTAATCTCCCTTTCTGCTGCTTCATTATTAGTGTATAGAAATGCAATGGATTTTGTATCCTGTGACCTTACTAAATTCCTTTATCAATTTTAGTAGTTTTTTGGTGGACTCTAGGGTTTTCTATGTATAGTATCATGTCATCTGGAAATAGTGAAAGTTTTACTTCTTCGTTACTGGTTTGGATGCCTTGTATTTATTTTTGTTGTCTGATTGCTGCGGCTAGGACTTCTGTACTACGTTAAATAAAAGTGGTAAAAGTGGGGGTGCCTGAATGGCTCAATCAGCTAAGCATCTGTCTTGAGCTCAGAGTCTTGGGGTCAAGTGGGCTGCTCCCTCTCTCTCTACACCTCCCCCTGGTTCATGCTCACTCACTCTCTCTCTCTTTCTCTCTCAAGTAGATAAATAAAATCTTAAGAAAAAAAAAGTGGTGATAATGGACATCCTTGTCTTGCTTCTGATTTTAGGAGGAAAATTCTCAGTTTTTCCCCCATGGAGTATGATGTTTCCTATGGGTTTTTCATACAAGGCTTTTATTACATTTAGGTATGTTCCCTCTAAACCTACTTTGTTGAGGGTTTTTATCATGAATGGATGTTTTACTTAGTCAAATAACTTGTTCTGCTTCTACTGAAATGATCATATGTTTTTTATCCCTTCTCTTATTTTTTTTTTATTTAGAGATTTTTATTTATTTGTTTGACAGAGATCACAAGCAGGTAGAGAAGCAGGCGGGGCCAGCAGGGTGGGGAAGCAGGTCCCCCACTGATCAAGCAATGAGGGGCTCGATCCCAGGACCCTGAGACCATGACCTGAGTTGAAGGCAGAGGCCTTAACCCACTGAGCCACCCAGGTGCCCCTATCCCTTCTCTTATTGATGTGATGTCACAAATATGACTGATCTGTGAATAGTAAACTGTATTTGCCTCCTGGGAATGTATCCCACTAGATCATGGTGAATGATTTTCTAAAATATGTTGTTGGATTTGGTTCGCTAACATTTTGTTGAAGATTTTTGCATCTATATTTATCAGAGATATTGGTCTGCAGTTCTCTCTCTCTCTCTCTTTTTGAGGTGTCTCAAAAACCAGTCTGTTACTGGTTTTGGTATCAGGTAATAATAAATTTGGAAATAAATTTGGAAGTTCTCCTTCCTTTTCTGTTGTTTGGAATAGTGTGAGAAGAATATGTATTAACTCTATTTTTAAAAAATATTTGTTGATTTACTTTAGAAAGAGACAGAGAGAGAACTTGTGCAGGGGAGGGGCAGGGGAAGAGGGAGAGAGAAAATATCAAGCAGACTCCCTGCTGAGCATGGAGCCCAACATGGGTCTTGATCCCAGGACCCTGAGATCATAACCTGAGCCAAAATAAGAGACAGATGCCTAACCAACTGAGCCACCCAGGCACCCTGATATTAACTCTTCTTTAAATGTTTGGCAGAGGGCACCTGGGTGGCTCAGTTGGTTAGGCATCTGTCTCTTATTTTGGCTTCAGCTCAGGTCATAATCCTGGAGTCCCGGGATCGAGTCCCACATCAGGGTCCCAGCTCTGTGGGGATTCTACTTCTCCCTCTGACCTTCTTCCCTCTCATGCTCTCTCTCACTCTCTCAGATAAGTAAATAAATAAAATCTTTTTTAAAAATTAAAATAAATATTTGGTAGAATTTACCTAAAGCCATCTGGTTCTGGACTTTTATTTGTTGGGCAAGTTTTACTTACTAATTTAATTTCATTGTGCTAATCATTCTGCTCAAAATTTTTATTTCTTCCTGCTTCTGTTTTGATAGATTATTTGTTTCTAGGAATTCATCCATTTCTTCCAGGTTGTCCAATTTGTTGGCGTATAATTTTCCATTAAATTCTCTTATAATCCTTTGTATTTCTGTGGTATTGGTGTGATTTTGTTGACTTGTGTCCTTGCCCTCTCTCATTTGATGAGTATGGCTTGAAGTTTATCAATTTTGTAGATCTTCTCAAAGAACCAGGTCCTGGTTTCATTGATCTTTTCAATTATTTTTTTAGTTTCTATACCATTTATTTCTGTTCTAATCTTTATTATTTCCTGACTTTTGCTGGGTTTGGGTTTTGTTGGTTTTTTTCCTAGCTTCTTTAGGTATAAGGTTAGGTTGTTTATTTGAAATTTTTCTTGTTTCTTGAGGTAGGCATTTATTGCTGTAATTTCCCTCTTAGAACCACTTTTGCTGCATCCCAAAGCTTTTGGACTGTTGTGTTTTCATTTCCATTAGTCTGCATGTAATTTTTTAATTTCTTTTTTGATTTTTGATTGATCCATTCATTGTTTAGTACCATATTACTTAATCTCTAAGTATTTCTGTTTTTTCTAGATTTTTTGTTGTGGTGGTGGTTTATTTCTAGTTTCATAGAGTTGTGATCAGTAAAGATGCTTGGTATGACTTCAATATTTTTAAATTTGTTGAGGCTTTGTTTTATGCCCTAATATGTAATCCATTCTGGAGAATGTTCTATGTGTACTTGAAAAGAGAGGGTATTCTGCTGTTTTAGGATGGAATTTTCTGAATATATGTGTTAAGTAGAGCTGGCCCAGTGCGTCATTCACAGCCACTATTTCCTTGTTTATTTTCTCTTTGGATTATCAGTCCATTGATGTAATTGGGTTTTTTTTTTTTAAAGATTTTATTTATTTATTTGACAGACAGAGACCGTAAGTAGGCAGAGAGGCAGGCAGAGAGAGAGAGGAGGAAGCAGGCTCCCTGCTGAGCAGAGAGCCCGATACGGGGCTCCATCCCAGGACCCTGGGATCATGACCTGAGCTGAAGGCAGCGGCTTAACCACTGAGCCACCCAGGCGCCCCGTAATTGGGGTTTTAAATCCACAATGTTATTGTCTTACTATCGCTTAGTTACTTTATGTTTCTTATTAACTATTTTATGTATTTGGGTGCTCCCATGTTGGGTGCATAAATATTTACAATTGTTTTATCTTCTTTTTTGATTGTTCCCTATATTATTATATAGTGTCTTTCTTTGTCTCTTGTTACAATCTTTGTTTTAAAGTCTTTTTTGTCTGATAGAAGTATTGTTACCTTGGCTTTCTTTGAAAGTTTGCATGATGTTTCTCTACCGCTTCACTTTCAATCTGCAGGTGTTTTTAGGTTTGAAATGAGTCATAGACAACATATCAATGGGTCTTTTTTTTTAATCCATTCTAACACCCTATATCTTTTGATTAGAGTGTTTAGTCCATTTACATTCAAAGTAATTATTGATAGGTATTTATTTATTGACATTTTGTTACTTGTTTGGTGGTGGTTTTGTAGTTCTTCTGTTTGTTCTCTTCTCTTATAGCTTGTTAGCTTTGTTTAGGGATTTACTTGGTTTCCTTTCTCTCTCTTTTTTTTTTTTTGCATACTTATTATTGTTTTTTGACTTGTGGTTACCATTATGTTTGTATATAACATCTTCTGCATATAGCAGTCTATATTAAGTTGATGGTTGCTTAAGTTTGAATGCATTCTTTACTCTTCTTCTGCAATCCCACATTTTAGGTATGTAGTGTCATACTTTACATCCTTTTATTTTCTGAGTACCATGATTGATTCTTACAGATATACTTATTATTAGTGCCTATGTCCTTCCTACTTTTCTTCCTTTTACTTATAAAGTACTTTCATTCCACTCAAAATGTCCCCTTTAACATTTTTTTGGTTTAGTGGTCATGAACTCCTTTAGCTTTTGTTTGTCTGGGAAACTCTTTATTTCTCCTTCTATTCCAAATGATGCCTGGCTGAATAGAGTATTCTTAGCTGCAGGTTTTCCCTTTTCAGCATTTTGAATATATTCATGCTACTGTCTTCTGGCCTGCAGAGTTGCTGCTGAGAAATCTGCTGATTGCCTTATATGGGTTTCTCCCTGTAGTAATGATCTTTTCTCCTTCTGCTTTTAAAATTCTCTCCTTTTCACTACTTTTTGCCATTTTAATTACTGTGTGTCTTGGTGTTGACCTCCTTGGGTTGATTTTATTGGGACATCTCTGTGCCTCCTGAATCTGGAGGAGATTCCTCCCCAGATTCAGGAAGATTTCAATTATTATTTCTTCAAATAAATTTTCTGCTCCATTTTCTCTTTTCATCTGTGATTCCCATAATACAAATGTTATTACACTTGATGGAGTCACTGAGTTCCCTAATTCTATTCTCATTTTGCATAATTTCTTTTTCTCTAACCTGCTCAGCTTGATTACTTCCTGTTACTCTGTTCCCCACGCTTTTGCTAATTCATTCTTCTGCTTCTTTAACCTACTATTTATTCCATCTAGTGTATGATTAATTTCACTTATTGTGTTCAGCTCTGATTTTTTTAAATCTCTTTGTTAAGGGTCTCCCTGATGTCCTTCACTCTTTTCTCAAATCCACTGAGTATCTTTATTGTCTTTACTTTAAATTCTCTATCAGGCATATTGCTTTTATCCATTTTACTTAGGTCTCTTACTGTGGTTTTGTCCTTTTCTTTCATTTGGGATCTATTCCTCTGTCTCCTCATTTTGTCTCTCTGTGTTTCTCTGTGTTAGGAAGGTCAGCTACGTTTCCTGCTCTTGAAAGTAATGGCCTTGTAAAGAAGAGGTCCTGTAGCACCCTGCAATGCATGTCCCCTGTTTACCAGAACCTGGTACTTCAAGGGTATCTTCTATTCATGTTGCGTGTGCTCTGCTGTTGTGTATTGGCCATTTTTCCCTTCAGTCCAGTGGTCTTCAGAGGCTCTTTTTGCCTGTGGTTGGTAGTGTTTGATCCCTGTTGTGTTCATGGACCAATTTTAACAAGATGTGTTCCAGTCTTCTATGGAAGGTGACCCACCAGTGCCTTCAGAATGAAACCCTATAGAGCATGTAGATAGGGAGATGTGATGTTGGCAAGGTTTGTGGGTGATCTTCTTGGGAAGGGGACCTGCAGCACTGGGACTGAGGCAAGCATGACTGGAAAGAGTGGATCCACCATTCCAGATCTTGATATAAGCAAGTTAGGTAATGAGTGTCAGTGCAGCACAGGTTCCTACAGGTGTTTATGTTGGCTATGGGGGAGGGAAATGGCACCTGCCAGCTTCTTTGTTCCTAGAGGAGTCTCCCTATTAATTCTACCCCTCTAGGGCACACTCTGAGATGCCCCAGTTTTTCAAACTGCTGCTTCTACACTGTATCTCAGTGGGCTTTTTGTCATGCTTTGTCTTTAAGGGTGGAGACATAGGTTTCTCTCACCATCTAGGCTCTCCCAAAGCCAAACCTGCTGATTTTTAAAGTTCCAGGCTTTAAGTCCTGCTGGTTAAAATTCAGCCCCTCTGGTTTTCAAAGCCAGACGCTATGGGGATTCATCTTCTCTATTCAGGCTCACTGGTCTAAGGGTCTCTTTCTCTCCCCTCTCCATACCCACAGCTCTTTTTCAAAGACGGCACTGGTCTGTTTAGTCCCCCACCACATCGCCACCCTTCCTAACCTCTTTGATGTTACTTTTTCTCTACCTTTAGTTGTGGAGTTTGTTCTTCCAATCTTTAGGTCATTTTCTGGGTTTATTACACTGATGTGAGTGTTATCTAGTTGAATCTATGGGACAAAGTGAACTTAGGGTCCTCCTACTCCACCATCTTCCCCAACATTCCAGCATACATTAATTTGAACTAAATTTTCATTGAAAATACTTGACTTATATTTAGAGTTCATAAAATCTACAACTTAAAAAGCATTTCCACATACATAAGTCGTTCCAAAATATGTGAAAGCTTGCCAATACCAAATAGGGTTTGTAATTTTAAGAGTAAATTAAAATTCAAAATTTAGTTCCTCAGTCATACTAGCCACATTCCACATACTGATAGCCCCATGTGGCTAGAGGCTACTGTGTGGGACAGCACAAATCTAGGATCTCTGGGTTATGGGACACAAAATCCAGTTGATCCCAGGGGCACCATACTAAAAGCAGACAAATTAGAAAAGTGCTTATCTACATACTGGATGTTGAGATTTCCGACCTTTTCTCCAAATGGACTCTAGTGATTGTTCTTAAGCTAGGTTCATACCCTCCAGGAAGGAAACTGGAAGACTCTTCTCTAGAAAATCTGACCAGTCCAAAAGGAAGCCTCAAACCTATGCTATAAACAGATCCAACTAAAGAGTCCAGGAAAATAATCCTGTATTGAGGCCCAGGGTTAGTGCATTCCAGGCATGAGCAGACAAAAGTCAGACCCAGCTATGAATCCCTAAACATGTGAGGAATGTCCCCACCATGGATACAACTAAAACAAATGGAAAAAAAGTAATGTGAGGGACAGAGACTATATAGGAAAAATAAAATAGCCAGATGCCTATTGATAATAACCATGCAGAGGTGTGTGAAGCTTTTGAATGCACTAAATTAGAACAGGATACTATTATAAAGCAATATTCAGAAAACAAACAACACATAAGAGTTCTTGGAAATTAACAGAAACCTGTGAACAGAAATAAAAGATTGAGTAAACTATGCAGAAGCACAGCAAAAAGACAAGGAGATGAAAAATGAGAGAGAAAAAGAAAAATGAGAGAGAGGAGGTTAAAAAATTAGCAGATCATCTCAGAAGATCTGGTATCTGAAAATAGGAACTCTAGATCTAAAGAAGAGAAAAAAGTGGGGAGGGAAACATTTAAATAATTTTTTCCCAATATCCTAGAGCTGAAGGACTTGCATTTCCATAATGAAAGCACCCATTGAGAATCTAGCATAAGGGATGCAAATAGTCACTTTAAGGCAAGAAGGAAAATTTCAGAACCCTGGGGCCAAACAAAGTACCCTAAAAGCTTGCAGAAAGAGGAGAGAAAAGATTACAGAAAATGGATCAAAATATGATGGACACAAGACTTCTAAAGATCATCTATGAAATCTAGAAGAAATGAAGTAATGCCATCAAAATACTAAGGGAAAATAATTTTCAACTCAGAATTTTATACCTATTTAAAATATCAAATAAATGTGAAAGAAGAATGCAAACATTTAGAGACTTACCAAGTTAAAAAAGAAAAATACTGGGGCACCTGGGTGGTTCAGTTGGGTAAGCGTCCAACTCTTGGTTTGGGCTCAGGTCATGATCTCAGGGTCATGAGATTGAGGCCTGTGTCAGGCTCTGCACTCAGCAGGGAGTCTGCTTGAGATTCTCTTCATCTCCTTCTACCCCTCTCCTCCACTCACATTCTCTTTCTCTCCCTCCAACCATGATCATTAATTAATTAATTAATTAATTAATTAAAATAAATGAAAAATGCCTCTTATGAGTCCTTTCTCAGAAATTATGGAGGATATGCTATACCAAAATGAAGAAGTAGATGAAGAAAGAAGACGATGGAGTCAGGAAACAGGGGACCTGACACAGTTAGGAACTAAGGGGCTCCCAGGCTCCTAGTGAAGAATGATGGGGTATGGTCTCTGCAGCAGGCATAGCTGTCAGCAGCCCAGCTCAGAGTTGATCAGAAGCTTTCCAAACAACTCTTTCAAGATGTTGATAAGCTCTATGTTGAATATACTGAGAAAAGATGTAGACATCTGGGAGAGGGCTTAGGGGTTGAATTACTCATGACTACAAAGAAAACTATGGAAAATTGTAATGGAAGATAATTATAAATTCCATGGAGAACAAAACGTTGTACAAGAAAGGACAAGTAATAACAGCTGCAAATAAAATGTCCATAGTCATAATCATGTAGATGCGGAATCTTGATCAAACTGCAGTGATCATATGAATATAAAGGGAGGTGGGGGAGTTGCAGGAGTGTGTGGTGAGCATACACGAGAGGTAAGGGTGGAAAAACTAAACTCTCTGCCACCACAGAGGAGTCAACAGATGAGACAAACATTGAACTATGGGCAATAGCAGTGTGAACATACAGTTCAGAGCTATATGAAGTAAATACTAACATAATCACCAAAGGAGAGGGGACTGGATGAGTTGAAGAAAACTGGAGTGAGGAGTGCAGTGTTTTTGTAAAGAACTTGTAGGAATATCTGACTCTTTAAACTATGGTCACATTTTACCTTTATAAAAATAAAAACAAGAGAACTATTTAGATACTGAGATGGGCAGAATTTTCTAATTGTGGGGGGAAACGAGGCAAGAGCTTGGGCTTCCATAACAGAATTCCATAGGCTAACTGGCTTAACCAATAGGAATTTATTCTCCCAGTCTGGAGACTGGGAGACCCACCAGGGTCAGTTCCTGATG
Source organism: Mustela nivalis (assembly GCF_964662115.1). Classification (NCBI taxonomy): domain Eukaryota; kingdom Metazoa; phylum Chordata; class Mammalia; order Carnivora; family Mustelidae; genus Mustela; species Mustela nivalis. The sequence continues at coordinate 72,563,581 of NC_139028.1, read as the reverse complement.
ACGGCTCTCTTCCTTCCTTACCGATGGCCTCCTCGTGGTATCCTCACATGTCCTCTTCCCATAAAGCCATATTCCTCTTGGATTAGCAGCCCCACATGACCTCATTCAATCTGAATTACCATTCTGTCTCCAGACACAGTGGCATTGTGGTTTAAAGGGCTCAACATTTGAATTGGGGGGGTGGAATGAGGATCCAAACTTAGATTCAATATGGTATAAATTCTATTTTCACCATAGCGCACTGCCTCTTTCCCTCTAAACTATAGACATTTTCTTGAGCAACAGGGTAGAAGTAGAAGGTGGGTGGTAGTCATTCTTTAAGCTGGTTCCAGGCAGAAGGAACTCCTTCTAATGGCAGTTCCATAATTAGAATGCATTTTTTCTGATAGTTATAATTTAGGCAATTGCAGTGACATTCAGCTGAAACCTGGCATGCAAGATGTTCATTTCTCTTAAAAGTTCACTTTTAATTGGCCTCAGTTCTTTCCAAGTCTGGAAGAAGTGCAGAATGTGTACTTATGATGTTTCCAGTGTTAAAGTCAGTTTGACACAAGTACTCAGTTCCTGGAGCTTATCCTGAGTTTCCTGGTCAGAGACAAGGAGGACTGGATAGAAGAGACAAAGAGGAAAGGAGGGAAAGAGGAGAGGAGGGGCCTTGTCAGACAAAGGGAAGACATACATTCTATAAATATGATTGAGTAGGAAATACTCTGCAAAGAGATTGCACTCCCTGACTCCCCACAAGTCTTCAGGGACACACAGGCTGCAACCATGCTACCTCACTCTAACAGTTTGGAGACCCAGTAAGAACTGCCCAAGGAAACTGGACTGTGTTTGAACAAGTGAGAGGAGACTTAAAGTAAGACTTCTCTAGAATTCTCCATGCATTTCTGGGCTTAGGAATACCCCCAAATCCCGCAGAGTTCTAGCATTTGCATTAAATGAAGAGAAAAAAAAAAAAAAAAAACAAACAGGGAACTGGAGTAATGTGGTAGGGAGAACAAAGGATAAACTGTAGTCAGTAGTTATAGATTTAGGTCCCAGCCCTACTTTGCTGCTTGTTGTCTATGTAAATTCCTTAAGCCTCCTGGGCTGGAAAAAAAATGTGTTACTAGTCCCAACATTACTGTGAGGACTAACTGTAGCATTATTTCTAGCTTGGTTCAGAATTACTGTTTCTTACTATAGCAGGCTAGACAGAGATTCTTACAAACCCTTACACTATGCTAAAGTATGGTGATAACTAAGTTAGGAAGAAAGTAAGAAATCCTCAGAGGCCAAAAATAGGCAAAGGTGGAAACCTAAAAGTATGCTGAAGCTCATGTTCATTTAAGGGTATTTGGCAAACCCAGGTGACCTTGAGCTTTAGCATTCATGGCCTGAGATTTAGCATTCATGGCCTGAGATATAATATTCATGGCCTTGCAGCTTATAGGAAACAAGAGACAAGGGCTATGGTCCATCCAAAGTTGGGGGCCCTAGCCAAAGAAACACCACCCCCTGCATAAAGCTAGGAACCCAAAGATCCTCAAAGGGTGAAGTAGGAATAAGAGCACAGCTGTCACTAGCAGGGACAATAAAGAAAATTGACTCCCTCGGGCTTTGTCTTCTAAGTGGAGAGGACAAAATTTTCTGAGAATTGCAACAAATCAGGTCCTAATTGGGATTTGAAGCTCAAATTTTTATTACTTGGGTTGTCCACAAAATCTCAGCTAAGATTGCATCTTAGATGGGCCCTTGCTTAATTGTGTCTCCAGGAGCTCATCAGAAACAAATCCTTTCTGAAGAAACTCATCTTCAACTCTGGCCTCAAATAATTCTTATGGATAAAGTTTCAAGGAATATGCAGTTTTACTCAAAAATAAAACAAAACACACATGGAAACATGACACCATGAGTAAACACCAGCAGAGAGAGTATCAGCTTTATCACACTTGCACACATTTCAGATATCAGAATTAACAGACACAAAATATAAAATATATTTGACATATTTATAAATAAAAAACCTAAAATAAAAGAAAGGAGAGCTATAAATATGAGCAAACAGATCTGGAAAAGAATCAAATATACCATCTATAAATAAACAGTATAAATTGAAAAAAAAATCAATGCGTGTAACATTACTAAATACACCTGTGGAGTTTTTGTCAACTTTAAGGCAAATCCCAAATGCAGCATAGATGTTATATATATATATATATAGAGAGAGAGAGAGAGAGAGAGAGGTTACATATATAATATACAGAGTTTAAACATATATGATAGACAAATAGATAGACAGATAATATATGAAGGAGAGGTTAAGAGACAGGGAGGCTAATGTGAAAAGGTGTAACTTCTTTTTTTTTTTTTTAAAGATTTTATTTATTTATTTATTTGACAGACAGAAATCACAAGTAGGCAGAGAGGCAGGCAGAGAGAGAGAGGGAAGCAGGCTCCCTGCTGAGCAGAGAGACCCATGTGGGGCTCGATCCCAGGACCCAGGCAGAGGCTTTAACCCACTGAGCCACCCAGGCACCCCTGAAAAGGTGTAACTTCTAACCAGAGTTTCTAGAGGAGATGGAAGAGTGAGGGGAGGAGCATTATCTGAAGAACTGATTGCTGGGACTTTTTTAAAACATTAATGAAAGACATTAATCTGCAGATTCAACAAATTCCAAGCAGAATAATTAAAATCCACTCCTAGACATATCTGCAAAACCTCAAAGGCAAAGAAAGAACCTTTAAAATAAGAAAGAAAAAAAAAGACAAAAAAACAATCAAACCAATAGGTAAGGCCTCAGTGAAAGCCAAAGGACAGTGGAATGATATCTTCAGGTGCTGGTAAAAAAAGAAAAATTAATTGTACACCCAGCAAAAATGACTGTCAAGAATGGCGGTGAAGCTTTCAGACAAAAATTGAGACAGAGGTCATCAAAAGACTTTTTCTGCATCAGTTTTCAATTTAATGTCTCTCAGCTTCAAATTTGCCCTCTGCTCTGCAGAAGTAGAGATGAGCTGTTTAAAGATTTTTCCTTTGCCAGCTGGCATCACGTTACGCTTTGTCAATGGAGGGCACTGGAGGGTGTTGTAGGACAGTTTTCCTTCCTGGTTCCATCTCTACCCTTCAGCCCAGCTTTTCCAGCACCTAGTTTCTCCCTGGCCTGGTGACCAGCAACACCAGCAACTTCCCCATAAACTCCCTCAGGTGTGGTATCATAGTGAAATGACTTGGGCAAGACAACTCCTGATGAACAGCTTTCCTTGACAACCTAGAGGGCAGATTTCCAGCAAGTTCCATCAGTGCAGCCCCCCAACAACTTAAACTGGCTGCCCCCTGTATCTGCTATTCCTGTATTCTTTAAAGTGCTCTTTGCTACTTATTAGCCAATCCTTTATTATGCCAGTCCCCATTATTGTTAATAATTCTTTGCACTAAACTTTCCCTGCTAAAATTTACTGCGTAGTTACTCTCTTCTGATTGGGCACTAACTGACATTCACTGAAGGACATCCTTATTCAGAAGAATGGTGATCATAGAGTGAAGGTCTGAGATACAATAAGGAATGATAACCCAAGAAAATGGTAAATATGGGTAAATCTTTTTTAAAAATACACACTTATTTGCTTCTTTCATCTTCCTAAGCTTGGTGCTTGTAACTTGTATCTCCAAAAAATTCTCCCTTTGGTCCTCTCCTACCAGCAGAGCCTCAATTGCTATCTGATGCAAACATGAGCTGTGGAGTTAGACCAACACAGGTGTAAGTCACAGCTCTGCCACTTGCCAGCTTTGTGACCTCAGAGAAATGTCCTAAGCTCCTTAAGTCGTTTTCCTCATCTGAAAACCAGGATGACAATGTCTAACTTGTCCATTGCCATGAGACTTAGCTGAGATCACCTATATCCTCTATGAAAAAACCCTAGAATTTGGTTAAGTTCTCTGTTTCTTTTGAAGAAACCATTGAGAAAAGACACTTTCTGCCAGAGACCCTCGAATCTCCCTCCTGGTCATACACCTTTCTTTCCTCCAGAGGACCTCTATGCTCTTGAAAGGACTTCCCCCATTCTTTTCCTACTGGGTTTATTTCATTAGCTGATGTCTGTGCATAGCTCAGGGGAAGAAAAGTGCTGAGCCAGCCCTTTCTACCACCTGGTTCTCTTCCCTACCTAATGGACTTCTAAATCTTTAAATCTGAAAATCTGAGCCCTGGGTATCTTGTGCTGTAATTGATCCAGGAGAGAACAACTGTCCTGAGCCAAGGATGAAGTGGCAAGGTGAGGTAAATGCTTACACATTCTCTAAGGATATTTGCTGTGCTGCGAGTTTTTAGTCAGCCCATTTTTGCCAGCACTGGCTGAGCCAAAACATTATATAGTACACAGGACTGGTGGGGATGGGTTAAATCTGACATCAAGACTGTTCCCCCAAGTCCACAGCATAATCTGAGTATCAGCCAATTCTACTCACCCACCCACCATATGTTGGAGTCTGGCTGCTTTGAACACATGCCCACTAGACCCTGTACTACTCAGACATTTAGCCACTCAGTCATTATGCCATTAGTGACACAAACTGCTTTCTGTGGGCAAAGCATGAGGACCTCGGCCAAACAAATGAGAAATTACACATGGCCTCTGTCCCTGGGAGCTCATCCAAGTAAAAGCTAGTGAACTTAGTTTCACAATCTTATAATGGCCTCAGAAGTTGTTTAGTGCATTCTCCTTCCCAACCCAGGACTTTCAGCCTCTGATGGGCTGTTTCCAGGGTGGGGAGTGTACATTCTCTAGGGACAGGTCTCTTAGGAGAGAAGAACTGAGCATGAGAAAATTCTTCTGCGCTTGCTCTTGAAAATTTCCTTCCATGCATAAAAGAGTGTATGATGCTAAACCCCAAAGATTGAATATGGAAGCCAGTATCTGAACTACAGATGCAAGGGGTGATTACAGTGTCCCATGCCTGGCAGCCAGAGGACAGTATTCATTAAGTGCTTCGTGGCAGAAGTGACCATTTACCCACCCACTTGAGTTGGGACCTTCCATTATGAACTAAAAACTCTCCACATAAAGAGAAGGATTTCCACTTCTGGGAAAATGGAACAAACATAATTTCCCCTATGTTGCTACATACAACAAAAAGCCCTTGATATCATATTCAAAAGCAAACATAAGAAGCATCTGAAAGATGGACAGAAGTAAGCAAATCATCTAGAGACCATGGAAACCAGGAATGAAATGACGATGAGCTGCCTCGGTTTTATTTTTGCCTCATCTATCCTAGACACACAGAGGAAAGAAGCCAGCAAACTGAACAGGCCAGGAGATACATGCGCGGGGGGTGGGGGGGTGAGGCTTGCTCTCTCTAGCCAAATAATCAGAAAAGGAGCAACTGAGGAAGACAGAAAACTTTTAGCCAATAACCTCTCTACTTCAGTAAAACACCACATTGGAAAGTCTGTAGTCCCATCTGCATCCACGCCAGTGAAGGTCATGTAGGGAGCCTAGACTTTTCTACTCCTTTGAGGTTGTTACAAGACACCCTAACAACCTAGTCAGAATGATGTCAAAGAAGGACAAATAGAGGGCTGAGACTTGCGTCCCCACCAGACAGTAATGAGGCCAACCACCACCCTTCTTATAGTGACAGAGACCACATGGGGATTCTGGACTTTCCTCCCCACCTGGCAATAATGAGGCACCCTTCCATTCCTCACTGCAGTGGTGTTGGAGGAGGTCTAGTGGACAGTCAGGCCTTCCGCCACCTCCTGGCAATAACAAGGCCATCCCCTAAGGAGTCCACAGAGACTGAGCGAGGAATCTACACTTCTCCTGCCACCGGGTACAATGAGGCAGCAACCCTCCTCCCCATCAGGGCCATGTCAGAGAAAACCAAGTAAAGTAGAAGGTTTGAATAACAGCCAGGGTCTCATCATGCAACGCAAAAATGTCCAGATTGCAAGCAAACACCTCTTAAGCTCTCAAGAACCAGAAAAATCTCAAACTAGAGGAAAAAAATACGGTCAAAGATGCCAACCCCACGTTGGAAGAAATGTGGGAAATATCTGACAAAGATCTTAAAGTAGCCAGGCTTTTAAGAAAACACACACACACACACACACACACACACACACATACACACACAAAAAAAACCTTCATTGCACAATTACAAATATACGTAAAACTAAAGAAAAGACTGAAAAGCCTCAGCAAAGATATAGAAGATAGGGGAACCAAATGGAAATTTTAGGACTGAAAAATGCAATAATCAAAATAAAAAGTTTAGTGGATAGGCTCAAGAACAGAATGGAGGGCACGGAGGGGGAAAAAATCAGTGAACTGGAAGATAGAATAACAGAAATCACTCAGTCAGAAAAACAAAAAGAAAATAGAGGGGGAAAAAAAACACAAATCCTCAGGGACTTGTGAGACCATTCAAAACAGCTAATACTCATATCACTGAAGTCCCAGAGGGAGAAGAAAAAGAGGACAGGTATGAAAAAGAAGTCAAAGAAATAATAGTTGAAAATTCCTAAATTTGGGGAAAGATAGAAGCCTGCTGATTCAAGAGCTTGAAAACCAGACAAGATAAACCCAAATAAATTCCAAACATATCACATCAAAATTCTAAAAACTAAAATGAAAAAAATTTTGAAAGTAGAGAGAAATAACTTTCTGGTCTGAAACCAAAAAGCCCCCACCAATTTTAAATGACAACAAATTTCTCATTCTGTGAAGGACCACTGGAGAATTCTACCACAAATTTAAAAAATACCACCAATTCTACACAATCTCCTCCAAGAAAGAAAAGAGGAGGAATAGGTCCCAATTCATTTTGTGAAACTGAGATTACCCTCACACCAAAACCATACAAAAACAGTATAAAAAAGAAAACTTCAGACTAATATCCCTCATTAATATAAACACAAAATCCCTAACAGAGTATTAATAAATAAGATTCAACAGTATATAAAAAGAACTATAGGGACGCCTGGGTGGCTCAGTTGGTTAAGCAGCTGCCTTTGGCTCAGGTCATGATCCCAGCGTCCTGGGATCGAGTCCCACATCAGGCTCCTTGCTCGGCGGGGAGCCTGCTTCTCCCTCTGCCTCTGCCTGCCATTCTGTCTGCCTGTGCTCGCTCTCTCCCCTCTCTCTCTCTGATAAATAAATAAAATCTTAAAAAAAAAAAAAGAACCATATACTGTTACCAAGGGGAGTATACCAAGGGTTTGGAAGTCTTGCTCAATAGTCAAAACTAAAACAATATAATCTACCATATTAACAGGCAAAAGTAGAAAAGTCATAAGATCATATCAATCGATAAAGCATTAGACAAAATTCAGTACCCATTCATGATTTAAAAAAAACAATTTTATTCTATTTTCACAAGTCATTTTTAAAAAGATTTTATTTATGTATTTGACAGAGAGAGACAGTGAGAGAGGGAACACATGCAGGGGGAGTGGGAGAGGGAGAAACGGTCTTCCCACTGAGCAGGGAGCCCAACGCAGGGCTTGAATTCAGGACCCTGGGACCATGACCTGCGCCGAAGCAGCCACTTAATAACTGAGCCACCCAGGCGCCCCCAAAAAACAATTAAAAAAAAAAACTTCCAGGAAAATAGAAACAGAGAGGAACTTCCTCAACTTGATAAACAGCCTCCACAACAAACCTACAACTAACATAATCGTGAAAAGCTGAAAGCTGAATTCTTTCCCTTAAGATTGGAAACAAGTCAAGGATGTCTATTCTCACTACTCTTACTTATGAACACAGAAATTTGAAATCACTCAAAAAATGAAATATTTAGGTGTGACTCTAACAAAATAAATACAGGACTTACATGCTGAAAACTACATGATGCTGATGAGAAAAACCAAAAAAGAATTAAATAAATGGAGAAAAATTTCATGGATTTCGTGGGTTGGGAAACTCAACATAGTGAAGATGTCAGTTCTCTCTGAATTGATGTACAAGTCTAATGCAATTCTTACCAAAATCCCAGAGATTTTTTTGTTGTTGCTGTAGACAAGATTAGTCTGAAATTTACATGGAAAGGTAAAGGAATGAGGAGAGTTAAAAACAGTTTTGAAAAAGAAGAATAAAATGAATGGTATCAGTATATCCAAGATCAAGACTTATTATCTAGGTTATTATCAAGACCCTGTGGTATTAGCAGAAGGATAGGCACAGTGGTCAGTGGAAAAGAATAGAGAACCCAGAAATAGATCAACATAAAGATGTCCAATTGATTTTTTTACAGAGGTGCAAAATCAGTTCAATGGAGGAAAGCTTACTTCTCAACAGTTGCTCTCTGGAGCAATTGGAAATCCACAGACCAAAAAAAAAAAAAAAAAAAAAAAATGAATCTTGACTGAAATCTCATGTTATACAAAAATCAACAGGAAATTAGTCATGCACATGAATGTAAAACAAAACTATAAAACTTTGGAGGGAGGAAGATAGGGAGAAATCTTGGGAACCCAGGGATAGACAATGAGTTCTTTTTTTTTTTTTAATATTTTATTTATTTATTTGACAGAGAGAGAGATTACAAGCAGGCAGAGAGGCAGGCAAAGAGGAGTAAGCAGGCTTCCTGCTGAGCAGAGAGCCTGATGCGGGACTCGATCCCAGGACCCTGAGATTATGACCTGAGCCAAGGGCAGAGGCTTTAACCCACTGAGCCACCAGGTGCCCCTGGACAATGAGTTCTTAAATTCAATGCCAAAACCACACAGTATGCAAAAGGAAAACCTGGTAAATTGAAGTTCATCAAAATTAAAAACTTTTGCTCTGTGAAAATCCCTAATGGAAACACAAGCTACAGACTGGGAGAAAATATTTTCCAACCACTTATTCAACAAAGGACTATATTCAGAATATATAAAGAACTCTCAAACCTCAACAGTAGAAAAACAAACAACCCAATTAGAAAATGGGCAAAGGAAATGAAGAGACATATTACCAAAGAGAATATACAGATGGTAAATAAGCACATGAAAACATGTTCAATTAACATCATTGCTCACTAGGGAAACGCAAATTAAAACTATAATAAGATATCACTGTACACCTATCAGAGTGGCTAAAACAAACAATAGTGACAATACCAAATGCTGACAAGGATGCAGAGGAACGAAATTGCTCACACATCACTGCTGGGAATGGAAAATGGTACAACCATTCTAGAAAACAGTTTGGTAGTTTCTTTAAGAAGTCACCATTTGGCTACCATAAAACCCACAGTTGAGGTCTCCTGCACTTACCCCAGAGGAATGATGACTTTTAATCACACAAAAACCTGAGCATGAATATTTATAGCAGTTTTATTTTCAACAGCCAAAAACTGAACACAGTTTTGTTGTCCTTCCATATGTGAAAGATTAAATAACCTTGGGACATGTGTACCACGGAATATTACTCAGCAAGAGAAAGGAATAAACCACTGATACACACAACTGAACAGGTCTTCATAGAATATGCTGAATGAAAAATAATCCTAACAGGTTACATACTGTATGATTCCATTTACACAACCTCTTAAGATGACAAGATTATAGAACTGGAGAACAGATCGGTGTTGGCCATGGTTCCAGAGAGGATAGGGAAGGAGGGAAGCCCTGGTGACCGTAAAAAGGCAATGTGAGGGATCCTTGTGGTGACAGAGGCAAATATTCCGTATCTTGACTATCTGTATCAACGTCCTGGTTTTGATGTTGCACTAAAGTGTTGGAGAAGCTATCTTTGGAAGGCAATGGGTAGCGTATAGGGGATCTCCATTCTGTGTGTATGAATCTATAATTATCTCACAAAGTTTATATATTTTTTTAAAGTACTCTCCCTATGTCCAGTACTATCTTAATTTAGTCATTGCTCAGCTTTCCAAGCTCAAAGCCAGACTGCTGGGAGCCAGAGCCAGACCTGCCCTCTCAGCATTTTCTAACGGTGAAGTCAAGGGCAGCCTAATGGCACCAGGCCTATCAGGAAAGACTGACTCTTAAAAGACAGGGTTCAGGAAATGAAGCAAGCAAGTCTGGCATGGGAGTTTGGAACAGCAGATGCTCCCATTTCCATCATCTTCCAGTGCCCACCAGAAGGTCCTTAGGTCCTTGGTAGCATAAGACAATGCACCCCACCCCCCACCCCCGGTCACCTGGTCTTGTCCTCATAGTGAAATATAAAGGGAGGCCTTGATTCCTCGGATCAGTTTTGTTTAGGATTTTCAGGGTGACAGAACACCTGTGGATTATCCATTTCTTTGCCATCTAGCTGAGGCCACATGCTTAGCAAAGTCCCTCCCCAAGGAGTAAATATTGTGGAGGTGATCTGGTTATACACAGTTCTGGTCTAACTCTCTTTCTCAATCCCCAGAAGTTCTCTGACACTCTTGCATCACCAGGTTTTCTGAAGCACCTAACATACCCCAGCTGTGCTTCCTGTTGGTATATTTCATCAGAAGTGAGCCTAAACCAGATCTTAACCTAAAGGCCAAAGGAGTCAGACTCTGCAGCTCATGAAAACCAGGAGAGGCTCCTCAGAGAAAGTCTATTGGCCTTTGATGATCTCTGGACCCAAATAAGACCACCCCTGGATTGTTGTGGGAACTTTGAGGTATGATACCTTGAGTAGAAGGTTGGAAGGCAGCTGTGTGTCCAGAAAAGGTGGAAACCAGAAAAATCTGAAAGAGCTGCAGCTACCTGACCTGGAGAGAAGACTTGTCGCCATGGCTGCTGTCTTCAGAAATCCAAGGGCTGTCATGGAGAAAGAAAGACAGGTTCTGTGCTACTCTCTGAGTGGTGGCTGAAATAGCCTGGGAGAACTGTGGTGTTTTCTAGAGCTTCACCATGGTGGAATGACTTGCCTAGGTCCATAGCAAGCTCTTGAAGCCAGTGGAGATTTAAGCTTGATGGTCCTTTGAAAGGAACGTTGTGGGGCATGAACCTTAGAATATTTAAAGACTTTCAGGGGAATAAATAACTGTGCATCCTTAGAGCACTAATTCTATTGGCAAGAAGCCAGTTTGGAATACAGGGCTGTTAGAATGTCAGGATCCATGTGGCAGGTGGCAGTCTTTGCCCAGGGACCACGACGTCCCTGAGTGACCAGTCCTGGAGAACTGCTGAGGTCAGATCCCTGTGTTCTTCAGACCCAAGTACAATGTTTAAAACTCCTGATAGAGAAGGAAATTTCACCTGAGGAGAGCCCGGGTTGCTCTCCTACAAGGACATAGCTACCTGGATAGCAATAAAGTGTCTCAGCGAAAAGCCTTCTGTCATCCAAGTGCCATTAGGGCAAGGCTTTCTGGAGCTCCATTCACCCATCAACAGACCAGCTAAAGCCAGCTTAGCTAAGTCCAGGATGAACCACGCTGAGCTGGTGCAAAAACCAGCTTGTAAACACACCTGCAGGACCATGTGCTGACCCACCTGTCCAGGCTCCTATATTCCAGCTGACCTTTATTTTAAACCTGAAGTCAGAAAAAGTTTTCTATCACGGGCATGAAAGTCAATATTTTAGACTTTGTGGCCCATATAGTCCGTCTCTATTGTTGCAAATATTCAGCTCTGACACGTTAGCATGAAAACAGCCAGAGACAGCATGCCAATGAGTGAATGTGACTCTGTCCCAATTAAACTTTATGCACAAAAGCAAGCAATGGGCCAGATTTGGCCTGTGGCCCATAGTTTGTCAACCAAAAGTCATATAAGCTCATGACCTGACAGGCCAGAATCTCCCTGATTCTGAGTCCCATCCATCAAAAAAGCCCTTCTTCCCTGTGCCTGGCCAATCTCCGGACCTTTTCTAAACTGTTTTGCTCCCACCTCCCCCAGACTGGCCAAGGTCAGAGACCCTATGGTTGGATATCTCTAATATCCTCATCCCTACCATGCCACTCCCTGCTTCTTGCTGTGTTCTCCAGCCCTCTCCCCGACCTCTCTGACTCCTCTTCATCAGCTGCTTCTTCAGCCTTTCAGAAGCATCTAATCTAGAAGGATTTCTCTGCACCACCCTCCATTACTCTGCACTCCAGACTGAGCCGGAGCCCCATCCTTACCACTCTAACAGTACTCCATGATTTCCACATTGTTTGAAAATCGTCTGTTTGTTGTTCTCTCTAATTAGGTAGTGGATTCCTAGAGGGCGAGGATAGAGTTTTGCTCATTTCTGTGTCCCTAGGACCCAGCCCTGACTCAGAGCAGGTGCCCATTGACAGCTAAGAAAACAATCAGATGGACGAATGAGTCACCACGCTCAGCCCTTTGCAGGGACTTAACATGCTCTGCACACACATTTCCTCATCTCCTCGCATATTGCCCGGAGCTTTGTGCAGTCATTTGCCCATGTCTGTCTCCCATTTCCAATCCCACCCCATCTGCATGTCTAATGTTTTCACACTCAGTTCTCTCCTTGGAGGATGAAGCCTGCGTGCTTCTTCCTTCTTCTTCTCTGGACTTCAGGAGACCCCCACCCCTCTGCCACCTCAGCCCCTTCTTGGAGGTGAGCATGTCTCTAGCAGAGATGATGAGGGTCTTGGCACATTTCATTCCTGGGAATCAATAAGAATTTTTCAAGCCTAAGAGCATCATCACCATCAGAAGATGCTCTGTGAGTGCCAAGAGGTTGGCAGTGTGAGAAGAAGGAAAACGCAGGCCCAGAGGAGCCAGAGGAGCACTTGGGGTGAGGGGGATACAAATGGGGAGTTGTGGCCACTGGGAAAGCTGAAGACCTTGCCTCCTCCCTGTCAACCCTCAGGCCAAATTTCTATACATTTGGCCCTGGCCAGTCCTTAAGGGTTCCCTGAACCAGGATAGAAAGAGGTTGGGAGTCTTCGCTCCTTTAGGGAGAGGGCCCAAAAGAACGCTAGACCTCCACAGTCTCATAGATTCATTGACTTCCCCAAGCATGTATCATGTTGACCTAAGCCCTGACCTCCAGGATTATAGTATAGCTCCTGACTTGCACTTTCTCTGGGGCGCAGAATCCTCCTACTGCACTCTACCCTTCCCATCTGCCCAACGCTAGATGCTGATGCCAGCACACACCTGGTGCTCATTTTATATCCATTCTGAACCTCACTGAGTCCCACCACTCCCATGGCATGCCTACTGCCCCCCTTAGATCCCTGCATGCTGATGCCAGCCCATGCCAGGCTACAGTACCCTACACCCCATGGACATTTCAATGGATACCTGGAATCCAGCACAGGACCAGCCCCATAGGCCTGTCAAGCTCTAGGCCTAATCAGCCCTGAGATCTCCTCTCCTGCCCATCAGCTTGATCCTGCTGGGCCTCTAGAGTTATCCCACCGAGCTGTCACTCATGCCAGCCAGGTACTCTGCTAGAGAAGAGGCAGGGAGAGAACATCCTTCTTAAAGCAGTTTTAGGGACTGGAAGTGACTCCTTTGGGGAAAGCGTCAGATCTTTGAGCTCTGAGACTACACCCCAGCAGCCCATCCCACCTGGTTCCTGGGCTTGAGCCCTTTCCTGTTCAAGCCAGTGGAAAGGCTTGATCATTCTTGGCTCTACCAAGAGCAGAGGGAAGATAGAAGTCTAGGTCTGCAGGGCATGAGCCTGGATGGCCTGGGGGCTCTAGCACTGGAAGGTTTGAGACACTGAGCTGCATCCACCTTCCTGGGGCTTCCTGGGGAATAGAGTGGGAAGGTATCAGGGGAGAGAGAGTGAGCAGAAAGCAAGACCCAGGGTGGACTTGTGTAGGAAGCTGGCCTTCCCACCTCCCTCAGACCCAGTCCCTCCCAGGGCAGTTGGGTCACAAGCAGTAATTCCCCAGGAATGGGAAGGAGTGATCAGGAATGATCACCAGGCCCAGGAGTTCAAGATCAGAGCAACCTGCTCTAAGAGCCGGTTGGAAAGTAACACAAGCTGGGGATGGAGCCAAGGAAAGCTCACCAGATTTGAGTGGCCCCCTCTCACTGAGCACTTTCCTAGGACCTGGCTTTGGGCTGAGAGGTTTCTAGACCTGACCCCCCCGCCCCCAACCCATCATGATGGGTACATTGTCCTTATTGTACAACTGAGAGGAAGGAGGTTCAGAGAGGGCAAGTGGCCTAAAGCAACACAAAAAGTAACGGGGTCTGGATTCAACACTGCTCTACCCTGTCTCCAAGGTGTGACATGACCTCCCTGGGAAACACTGCCAAGAAGAAGACAAAGAAAAGAGGAAGCAGGACTAGTGGGAATGAGATAAACAAATACCCGAGCAGTGTGGCAGGCAGGCCTCCCACAGAAGCAGATGCCCAGGGTGTCCCTGGGAGGCCAGAGATAGAGAAACACCAAGTCTCGAAGATACCTTAGGCCCCAGGGGCCAGTAGATGGGTAGTGCAGGTCCGAGGTACCCAGTAAGCATTGTCACCTAACAGTACTACCAGAGGCCAGATGATTGAGGCCCCCACAACCCTAGAGGCACTCCAGCCCTCTCCCATGAACCTCCTCTTCTAGAACGAAGTTCTCCTTCTTCCCAGTGCTCTCTATTTCCTGGAACATAACCTAGACACTGCACCACCCTCCTTTTGGCAGGGTTTCATCAATTAATCTTTCATCCACATTGATTCCCTGAAAAATGACTTCCTCATTATCCATCTTGCAGAGTTTCCACTTGGCAGTCAGAACGGCAAAGCATCCATCAAACTCCCATGCTCTCTGGTAAAGGATAGGAGAGCCAGGACTCTGGAGTCAAAGAGACTGGAGTGGAGGCCCAGCTCTGCCCCACTCCAGCTGCACAACCTTGGGGGAGTCACTGGGTCTCTCTGAACCTCAGTTTCCCCATTTGTAAAACAGGTTAAGTGAGTCCCCTTCATGAGCTTACTGAGAAGGCAAAATGGCACAATTCTTCCGAGATTTTTATAAGCTGCTCTATAAGTGTAAAGCCTATTTTCATCATGATTATCACTGGTTCCCGAGCAGACTGAGGCTGACCTCCCACTTCTAAGCTTCCGAGAGGCAAAGTTGAGGGCATAGATAGGCTTAAGGGGTGTCCCTCAAGACTCCCCATCACTCTGCTGGCAAATGAAATCACAATGTACCCTGTGAGGCAAAGGCCCAGATCTAGTGGGGGCTCAAAGTGAAAGCCAAGAACTGAGGGCGCATTCCAGCTTCAGAAATAAGGGCAGAGAGTGGCATGTTCCAAAACACATCTGTTGCCCCTTTTCAGACCAGCCTGGAGCCTGGGAAGGGTTGCTCGGTGCCATCCTAGAATTTTCAGCCTGTGGTTTTCCAGAAGGGGGGCCACACAGAAGCTACATAGAACACCGGCTTCCTTCGCCCTCTGTCCATACATGAAGGAAAAGGGGTTGAAACTCCACAGCACATGTGTCATTGTTGGCCCATGGCCTTTTCTGCTCCCCCTCCCCTCATGCCGTAGTGACCAGGGTGGACACAGGCTCTGATGTCAGATCCGTAGTATCAAGTCCTGTCTCCACCCTCTATTCGTCTCCCAGGGCTTTAGAGTCTTCTTGTAAAATGGGGATGATGATACCCATCTCGTCAGGCTTCTTTGAAGATTGAATGGATCCAAGAGTGCTTTGTTAACCAGCAAGTGTCATCTAAACATTTACTGCATCCCTTCCTATCTAATGACCACTCACCAGAGTCAGGCCCAGGCTCGCCCCCCTGCTCTCTGGCCTCCCCTACCCAGCTTTCAAGATAGGAGTAGATCAAATCATGCGTACTGAGACTGAAAATCAACCACAACAATGTGTTTCCCTCCCAAAGGAATATGCATTCCATTTTCTCTCTGCAGAGGGAAGAGACACAGTCCTTCTGTTCATAGGATTTCAGGCAAAATGAGCAGATGGAAGGATTATTTGGGGGCTTATAGGTTCCTTGTCTCTGAGCCCTACCATGACCGTGGCTGGCTCTTGGGGAAAGTATTGCAAGGTACCTGGTAGTTGAATCGGAAAATATAACAGGATGTGGGCAGGCTTTTCTGTGCTCTTTCCCCTCCTTTATCCTCCCCTGGGGCCAGACTCCCTGAGCAGCGAGACCAGAACTTATTCTCCCTGTGAAATTTCCCATTTGCAAGTCTACCTGATGTTTTCTGACTGGTTTACACATCTCTACCACCAATGTGGAGGTGGAAGACAGCTCATGCACAGGATCTAGAAACAGCCCAATCAGAGAAAGTTAAAAAATTTTTAGTGTCCATCTGAATGATTCTTTGATGCAAATTTGCCATTTGGGCAAGAAGCAGGCACAGTTAAAAACCCAGACTGCCCAGCTTCAGATCCGTAGCTCTGCGGATTAGCTTGAGCTCCTTGCCCTTCTGGTGTGCCCAGGTACCTCATCTCAGAAAAAGAAGATAGAATAATATATTCTTAGGGGCGCCTGGGTGGCTCAGTGGGTTAAAGCCTCTACCTTTGGCTCAGGTCATGATCTCAGGGTCCTGGGATCAAGCCCCACATCAGGCTCTCTGCTCAGCGGGAAGCCTGCTTCCTCCTCTCTCTCTCTGCCTGCCTCTCTGCCTACTTGTGATCTCTGTCTGTCAAATAAATAAATAATCTTTTAAAAAAAAAAGAATAATATATTCTTAAAAGGATTAAACTAGTTACTATAACTGAAACCCTCAGAAGAGTGCCTGGTGTGATGTCTGTGCCGTATGTGTTGGCAGCAAGGGTTAGTTGTTGCTGCTGTGCTGTTGTTGCTGTGTTCTTGCTGTCAAGAAGGCAGACTGACACAAACTGAACCTCGACTTCCCTGTCCACCCAGCATCTGTTGTCACAAGCCCTCCAGGGGCTTCTGGGGCCCACCAAAGTTTTAAACCACTGGGCCAGAGGGGTGAGCGGGAGTTCCCAGAAAAAGAAATATGGCACTAGTAACTGAATGAAAAAAAAGTGCAGCCTCACTCATTATAAGAGAAATGAACATGAAAATTACATTGAGATATTATTTCTCATCTTCCGATTGTCAAAAACCCAAAAGTTTGACAACAGAGTCTGTTGGCGAGTCTGATGAAAAACAGGCATTCTTATACCGCGCTGGTGGGCATGCAGGTTACATTTGGCAATATCTAGCGAAAGTACATATTTACTCACCTTTTAAGCCAGAATCCCATATCTCAGACTCTGTTCTGAAGGAACACTGGTAAGATATAAAGGGGGGAAAAATGAATGAATGAGGCTATTCACTGCAGCAGTATCTATGAAATCAAAAGATTAGAACCCACTCAAACATCAAGAGGGGACTGGTTGAATAAGTTAGGGTACATCTGTATGAGGGAGTATTAGGCACCTATGAAAAGGAATGAAGAATCTCTACTACTGTGGCATGATGTTGAAGATAGCAGATTAAGTGAAAAAAAGCAAGGAGGAATAACATGCATATATCATTACTTTTACTATCTGTCTAAGGGAGAGAGGGAAAGAGAAAGAGAGTGTGTGTGTATACATGTTTGCTTCTTATTTAGCATATGTGCTGCTGAAGCAAGCACTGTTTGCTTCTTATTTAAAAAAACAAAACACTATGCAAAGATATGTTGGCCTCTTTATACCCCGCCTTCATCTTTACAGCATGTGTTTCAGTTCCCCACAGGCATTGCCGCAGAAACAGCTGCGCACAGCTGTAGACTGCCACAGCCCTTGCCCGAGCTCTCCTGCACACCTTAGCTTCGCCCTTGCAGATGTGGTGGCCACAGCTGACTACCACTTTGGTTCATAAGCATATGTGGGAGCTCCAGGGAGTTAACACCTCCTGGGACACTCCTTGGCCAAGAGAACAGGGCGGGGATCGTCCCACCTTCTGTGTCTTAAGAAGAGAATCCTGAGGCACATTCTTTGTGGTTCTTCAGAAGGTCCTCTGTGGCTTGAGCCCCCATTGCCCATGGTAGTTCTCAGCTCAGTAACAGAGTCTTAGGTTGACCTGCTTCCCTCTGTTTTCCTCTTCCCTCTCTGTCTCTCTCATTACTGCCCCATGGCGTCTTCAACAAAAATTAATTTCCTGCACACACTTACAGTTTAGACTTGACTTTTGATATTTTTAATATTTTGATATATTTAATATTTTCCCTAATTATAAAACAAAATTAATCTACAAAAAGTCATCCTTAAGGGGCGCCTGGGTGGCTCAGTCGGTTAAGCGTCTGCCTACAGCTCAGGTCGTGTTCCCGGGGTCCTGGGATCGAGCCCCTCATTAGGCTCCCTGCTGAGCATGGAGTCTGCTTCTACCTCTCCCTCTGACACTCTCCTTGCTCCTGCTGTCTCTTGCTCATTTTCTCACTCTTTCTCTCTCAAATAAATAAAATCTTTATAAAAAGGCATCCTTAAAACTAAAAGTAAGACAAAACAAATGTAAATGTGTATAATGTTGGCATAACCACACAGAGAACTATTCCAAATGACTTTAAAGCACATAAACACATAATGTCACTGCACTTGCCTAGTACAATCAACCCTAAAAACAAAAGGAACAAGAAAATGATCTTAAACTGATTGTTAACAGTCTGAAATTGTTAGTGGTACCATGGCTATTGCTGTTCTGAGACTGTTGTGTATGTGGTATGGGTATAGCAATAAGAATTTTATTGTTGTCCTCGAGAGCCTGCATTTTTGACATGAATGAAAGGAGATACAAATATAAGATTGAGGAGAATTTTTAAAGCCATAATGTTTCGCTTGAGTGAGAAGTATCTGTTTAAAAAACAAAACAAAACAAAAAACCTCATTGTGTATTTAATGTTTAAAGATAAATATGTATTTTCCAACTCCATCCACTCTAAGGCCTAGAAACAATAATTAGAAACAGTGTTAATGAAGAGCATAGAACTCAAATTGTGGCCAATAAAAACCATTTCCTACTTTGGGGAGAAAAAAAAAAGAAGCAAAGCTTTTTGGAGAAAGGGCTGATTCCAGATTGGGACAAGAAATGTACAAGCTGAGCCTGGAACATTTTGTCCCACCAGGAAAGAAAGAAGGTAACAAAGACTGCTAAACTTGTATCAAAAGGTCTTGAGAGGCCCCCTGAATAAGCTCCTCCCAGTCAGCCAATGATTGGATGATATAAGTAGTAATGAAGACAAGCACCGCCCAGGAAAATATAGCAAATATGTCTCGAAATTGATCGGTAAATAAGGGGCAAGAATCTAGATTTTTTTTTGCCTTCTCTTTATGACTGAACATCAGGATAATTAAACAGTTCTTGAGGAGAAAATTCTCTCCATGGAAGTATTCTAATTTTTTCGTTAAGATTTTATTTTTAAGCAATCTCCACACCCAGTGTGGGGCTCGAACTCAAAACCCAGAGACCAAGAGTCGCAGGTGCCCTGAAAGTATTCTAATTTAATAAAGAAGCAATAATAGAAGTAGAATATCACCATTTTGCAACCATTACTGAATGAATGGATCCAGTCAACGACTTTCAATAGTTGTAACATCACAAAGTAAGAGACAACTAAATCTAGATATGACATACCTCCTGATGGTCTGTCTTTGAATAATCCTGCCAAAATTCAAACCTGATTCTAACCAGATCCCTAGATCCAGCTACCAAGTTACAGTAAAGGTAAGACACAGAAGCGTGTGTTAAATGACACCAACAAAACAAGCAAAATTCACACTGTGAGAAATCTACAGGACAAAATGTTCAACTACTTCAACAAGTAAACCATAAAGAAAAAAAAGTAAGGGACTTTATAGATTTGAATAGACTTAGAGACATATCAAGCAATTGCAATGCATGAACTTTATTTGGAGCCCAGTTAGGTTTGGCATACACATAAAAGCTAGGATTCTCTTTTGGCCATGTTCCACACTCCAAATGAGATCAGACTCTCCCGTCCTGGCAGATCAATGGAGACTATTTGGAGGGACTTCCTAAAATGAGGGCCAGGGCCAGTATTCATGTTCCCTGCCCTTTAATGCACGGGCCCTTTCCCCCACCACACCCTCCAGTCTTCTCCCCCTGTTCTTGGCATCTGTGCTGAACTGTGTGTCCTCCTCTCTTGCCTTTATTCCATCCTGTTCTTCACTCCCCTTTTTACAAACCTCTTTGTTTGTCCTCCTGTTTCTAGCTTCATCTGTGTCCTCAGAGGTGACACTCAGTACCTTCTAAGGCACCTGGGATCTCCACCCCACCACCCCCATCCAGCTCTTCCCTCCAGCCATGCTGCCACACATGGCCTTGAATAAATGGCATTCTGCTGGCCCCTTGGTCTCCAAATTTCATACATCATTTCTCAGCTCACTGGGCCCAAAAGTAACACCTAAACAGTCCACACCCTGTCCTGACTGTATCCACCCACTTAAGCCCAGCCAACTTCAGGGACTCGGAGAATGTTCAAGTGTGAGCTGTTCTGCTTTTGCCGTTGGGTATCGGTCATGCACCTCCAATGAAATATTAGTCATAGATGCCAAGGGGTCTAACATAAAGGCTCCACACCCTGCCTATCAGGGTAGACTCACAGAGGCCTAGCCCATTAGAAGCCAGGAATGGGATGGACAATGGGTTGCCATTCACACATTTTCAGAGGGCTAGGCAACTCCAACAGACCTTGAGCTATCTTTCGGTTTGGGTTAACTCTCTTGGTGGAGGTCACCACAGAAATATTGACCCTCTAACCCCTATAGGACTCAGGACAGAGGCTTTGAGGATGGGGTGGCAAAGCCCACCTTGGAGCGCTAAGATAAAGCAGACCATCCATCCCCAGAATGGGAAGTTCATTTTAAGACTTGGCAGGGTCTCTTTAGAGCTAAGCCAAAGGACAACCAGCCCCTGAAAATAAGCAATTGTTAGGACTCTGAGCTTTGTACACGTGCGCTCTCTTTCTCCCTTCTAAACAGTAAAAGATGAAAAGTAGCTGAAAAATTTATATGAGGAAATGTGAGCAGGCAGGCCACAAGGAAAAGGAATAAAAGGGAAAGCATACTTCTGGGAGAAAAGAATACGCATAAACAAAGTACCCGAAAAGGCAAGTCTGCTTTCAAAACCAGCTGTGGTTGTTTGAAAGTTCGCCCCTGCCCTGGGTTCACACTCTTCCTCGGCAATTATACTCCTTTGCAAGACTTCTGTCTTCTCAGTGGGATATAATCCTGAGAATGCTGAAGAAGCATTTCTGGCCCCATTTTTCTTATCAAGCCCTGAATCTCGAGGAGGTCCCACAGCTTGCCTCTTGCCGCACAGCAAAAGGTGAAGGAACCAGCATATGAACCTGAGTCTGTGTGGCTCCAAAACTCGTGCTCTTTTTTTCAGTCTTTGCTGCCTCCAGTCCAAGTCAGCAGGCTTCATTTTCTCTTCCCGTGAGAGCTCATCACATTTTTCAGAAACAACTTTGGCTTCCCCTTCCTCTTTCTTCCTCGCTCCAGACCAGTGCTCTGCAGCCTGACACCCCCAGTCTCTTCACACACCACAACAGGGTTTCAAATTCTTGCATCTTTCTTCCCTGAATTATGTTCCAGTTTGCCCCAGTCCCCTTGAACAAGTGAGTCCCAGAAGTGGACACCCGGTGTTCAGATCTGGACTGATGGGCTGCCCAAAGCAAAACCTGCAGGGATTATCTCTTGCTCTGATATGGAATGGAGGCTGATGGTAACACAGCTTAAGATGGAGTCATTAGCCCTGTGGACAGCTGTGGCACATAGCTGGCTTATAATGAGTCCTCGCTCAGCGAGAGCTCCCCAGGGCTTTGTACCCTGGCCTCTGCTGAGCCAGCTCTCCTCTTCCTACCCTTGAGCGGTTTGTTGTTTGGAACCTCCATTCAGGATTTTCCCCTTATTGATTCCAGTTTCAGTCAGCAGACACCCGCGGAGCTGGGCACAGGCACTGGTGGCTGGGGGGCCGCGGAAACCAAGTGCCGCTGGTCTCCAGCTGCTGTTTTCTGGTCCCAGCTTAGCCTCGAGCTCCTCTGGGCTCTCCCCAGCCCCATGCCGGCCCTCAGGATGGTCCAGAACCCCCCAACAGTCTTCTCCTATCAGCAACCAAGGCCTTCCTCAAAAGCAGAGCCACACCTCACAGACTCCCAGGCCTCTTGAGTGGTGTTCGAGTTGACCATAGCCATGCCAAGCAGAGTATTTTTGTTATTGAGTGAACAGCTGCCAAGAACATTTCAAGAGATGATTTACTCCTTCTCTGAGGGCTGTTTACACCAGAGCTCTCTGTTCCCGTCAGAGCCTGTGCCTCCCATGAAAAACCTGTCACAATTTGTGATCTGAGGGGAGCCTGTTTGCCTGAAGGAAGAAAACTGCGTATATTTTTTTCCACACAGGAAATAAATGCTATGTTTTCTCACTTGTTCACGATGCGTTCCCTGGCCTAGAAACAGACATGGACGTCTAGGGGCCATTAGCTGAGCCAGGCCTCAACCCTACTCCAGTCAGAGGTTATTTCTATGCTTTTGAGGCACTGTTTCACGTTGCCTATATCCTCCGCAAGCTGACAGTGCCTGAGCTGAGTTACGATGTATTGAACCCTGTAAGGCCAGGGGTACAATTCTAACCTATCCCAATTCATCAACAGAAATCTTGAGTTTTAGATAATGTGACTTGAGATCTGGTTTGGTATAAATGGGGGCCACGTGGCACTGTGACGGGACCTCTAATCTGGGAGCCAGAAGGCCTAGGTTTGGGTTCAAACTCTGCCACTAACCTACCGTGTGACCTTAGGCAAGTTGTTTACACTCTCTGGCCCTCAGTTCTGTCATCTGCCACAGGAAGAGGTTTAGCCTACAGGCTCTCCAGTGGTGCCTCAAATTGTGGTATTATGTAGTATTACGGATTATAAGCACAGCCATGGAGCCCGAGTGTCCAGCTCTGCTGTTCGCTAGCTGTAGGATCTCAGGCAAGTTACAAGAGTTCTTTAAACCTCAGTTTTCTCTTCTGTAAAATGGGAATAATATTAGTACTTACCTCTTAGGATTCTTATAAAGATTAAAGAGCTCATAAGATGCTTAGAACAGCGCCCAGCACATAGTACGTTCCCAGTCGCTGGTAGACTTGTTCTTGTTGTTCGTATCGCTAAGGACCAGCCTGAGCCTACTCTTCACTATCAAGATTAAAATAAGCTGCTTTTGAGATAGTCGATGGTACGGAGGCTCTTTGTCTCTTAATTCCTCTGATGGAGGTTATCTGCAGTTTGAGGTCCCTCAGAGCAAGAATGGGGGAGCATCCATGGTCTCCAAGAAGCCCCAGAAGGGACAGGAGACCTCCATTCGAGTGGGGCTTTTTGGTCCCAGGAGTTTTCTTGGTTACCCGAGACTTCCAAAGGTGGGGCCCACAACAGCCAGCTCTCTTCCTGGTGGCTCTCCAGCCTCCGGCTCCCCTTGGTGATCAAGTAGGGTGAGGAAAGAGGCCAGAAGGCTCTGGGTTTTACGGGCGTTCCTCTGGGGTCCCCAGTCTGTGCCAGAGGGACAGCTTCTGCGTGTGCATCCCCTGTTTGCTTCCTGCCCCACCAGGCTCTCTGCAGGAAGGTGAGCTCTTTGAAAGCCCACTGAGTCCCAGAGGCCAGTGGGAGCTGGCCAAGAGTCACCAGGCTTCCAGCCAACTGGATTTTTTAAAATTTATTTTTTATTTATTTTCAGCATAACAGTATTCATTATTTTTGCACCACACCCAGTGCTCCATGCAATCCATGCCCTCTCTAATACCCACCATCTGGTACCCTGACCTCCCACCCCCTGCCTTTTCAAAACCCTCAGATTGTTTTTCAGAGTCCATAGTCTCTCATGGTTCACCTCCCCTTCCAATTTCCCCCAACTCCCTTCTCCTCTCTAACTCCCCATGTCCTCTATGCTATTTGTTATGCTCCACAAATAAGTGAAACCATATGATAATTGACTCTCTCTACTTGACCTATTTCACTCAGCATAATCTCTTCCAGTCCCATCCATGTTGCTACAAAAGCTGGGTATTCATCCTTTCTGATGGAGGCATAATACTCCATAGTGTATATGGACCACATCTTCCTTATCCATTCATCCGTTGAAGGGCATCTTGGTTCTTTCCACAGTTTGGCGACCGTGGCCATTGCTGCTGTAAACATTGGGGTACAAAGAAACTAGAATTCCTGATGGCCTTGTCTGAGGCTTAGTGCTGCCCATCAGGACAGGTCCAGGATAAGGCTCAGATAGCTGAAGGGCACACTTCCTTGCTGTTGCTAATTTACCTCATGCCTAAAATAGCCTGAGGCCAACCCATAACTGCCCCGCTGATCCTCCACTTCCCCCATACTGAGCTCTTGACTTGCTGAGTGCTGAGACCCACACTGGAACCTTCTTACGGGAAAGGCTGGTACCCGAGTGTGTGGCTTAGGGAGACCACAAACACCTTCCTTATTCTGAGGCTCAGGACTGAGTGGACTGGCCACCTCAGTCACAGCCCCAGACTCCTCATACGGAGATCTGCCCCGGAAAATGCACTGGCTCATTCACCCCGAGGAGAAAAGGGGCCGAGCTGCACCTGCCCATTTCCTCATCCCAAAGACACCACCAAGAAGCCAGGAGGGTTGTCCTAACTTGTCCTCCACGTGGAAGGAAACATCAAGAGTGGGGAATAAGTGTTCCGCTCAACACCCACCTGCTTGCTTTGCCCATTCTCCCCTCCCTCCACATTCAGCTGCTGGGCCTTCCTTTGAGACTGTGGTCCGTTTTGGTGGCTTGTGCTCTACTGAAGTGTAAGGTCTGCAAGGACGGGAAATGTCTTCTTCATCTGTGGTGGCTCAGGGCCTGGGCTGTGGGGCTGTGCCGTTTACTAGCTATGCAACTGTGCGCAAATCACTTCACCTCTGTTGACAGACCTCAAGTACATTTCCTGTAAATGGTACAATAATAGTCAAGTCCCAAAACCTGCCCCCTGCTGAGAAGCCCTAGGGTCCCCTGGGGGGTTAGCTTAAAACCAGTCCTCTCACAGAGCTTGAGGGATGGGGGCGCTGGGGAGCTACTTGTAGAAACAGCTGGACTGGTATTTTTCTTGACAAGGTTCCTTGACAGAGCCTGTGAAGTGAATTTCTCAAACAGGAAAGCCAATAAGCCAGCCCCAGAGTTCGAGCCCAGGCCTAAACTGGACTAGTCCCAGACCAAGCCAGGGCTGGACTCGCCCAGGCCTGAGGTCTTCTCAGCTAGACACAGCAGCAAACTCACAGCCTGCCAAGCTCAGGCAGACTCCTGGGTCTGAGGAGTGGGTTCTACATCTGGGCCCCACAAGCCGGAATCACTAGGTGATTAAACTCACCTTTTATTGTGGCTCTGAGGGTTATAAACAAGCAGGCCTGACATATGGGTCATTCCTGAGACTACTACTTCATTGGTTTTAAGGGCCCCTTGGTGGTAAAGAATTTCAAAGCTGCTAACGCCATAGTATATTAAAGTGGAATAAATTCCTCTGAATGGTCCTCAGGTGAGAAGTGGTACTTAGCGAATGCCTCTTGGTTTTCTCTTGAAGGACCCAAGACTGACCTCTGGTGGTCTCCAAGACCAGCTCAGGGCCAGCCTTGCCAGTACCCACCCTCCAGAGTCTTCCCTGGCTGAATCTGGCTCCCTTTCTCTCCATGTGTGTCTATCTCCGTCTGTCTCTCTGTCTCTCCCGCTCCCTCCCTCGCCCCCTCCTTCCTTCTCTCTCTCTCTCTCTCTCTCTCTCTGCTCCCCACCTCAGTTTTGGTCTCTCTCCCTTTCAGCGTATCCTTGTGTATATGTGTCTTCCTCTCTGTCTCCCTCCCTTCTCCCCCATGAAACTCCCAATCCCTTAGAAATATGGGGGTAAGAGGATATTAGAATGAGACTCTTCTTGCCTTATTTTCAACTGAGTTACCACTATGTGAGAGAGCAAACAGAGAGAGACCAAAATGGGTATAAAATAAGCCTCCCCAAATATGCAAATTTACCAAGACTAGAATCCCCAGAACTTACTCCATAACCTTGAGAGCACGTTAGGTTCAAAATGAGGCTACCTCACTAACTTGTCCAGTTTCATTTCCATTTTACACCTGAACTCCCTAAGCTGTATAGATACTGGGTGCTCACCTTTGTTCCCCAGCAGGCCAGAGGCTTTCCGGTCTCTCTACCTTGGTTTATCCTGCCCTTTCTTATCTTGCTTTTCCTCATCCTGTTTTCCCTTGAAAGCCAACCTCAAGTGCTTCTCCTTCCTAAAGCCCTCTCTGGCCCTCCAGAGATGAATTATACCCTCCCCTGGGCTTTTACCATCACTGTTGGCTCTTCCCATCTGGTTGGAGAATGTGTGTTCACACCTGTCTCGGCTGCATCCTCTGTGCCCCCTAGGGCACAGGCTGTCTCCGGGTCATGCCTGGCAGGGCAGGCACACATTGGTAAATGTTTGGTGAATGGGTAGTGAATAGATTGTATTGGTAGTGGTGTCCAGGAGAGTTTTCTTCTGCGCATCAGTGCAAAAAAACAGAAGTGATTATGGAGGGCACGTATTGAATGGAGCACTGGGTGTGGTGCATAAACAATGAATTCTGTTACACTGAAAATAAATTATATAAATTATATATATTATATAAATTATATATATATATATATATATATATATATATATGCAGAACAAACAAACAAACAAAAAACAGAAATGATTTCCTGAGTCCCTTAGGGGTGGGAGTGGAGTTGGAAGGAAAGCTCCAAGCCAGTGCTCCGGGGAGAGTGACTCAGAGGGTAGCTGTCACCGGGGCTGATGCCACACAACCTGCCCAAAGGCCAGGACTGAGAGTTCATCACAGGTTGTGTCTACATAATGGAGTCCAGCAGGACTAGTGTCTGTACTACACCTGGATCTGAATAATCCAGACTAGACTACATGCTATGCTTTTGTGTCTCCTGTCAGTAAACTCCGTGTCTCTACAATCCAATCTCTGTGCATTCCTTGTCTCCTTGACTTTCGTCTCTACCATGGGTCTGTGCGTCCCATGTCCCATGTTTGCCCGCCTTCCCTGTCTGTAATCCCGTCCTGGGCAGCCAGCGTCTACACAGCAGACCATACAGTGTCTGGGTAAAGAATGAGTAACCGAACAGGAGCAGCTCTGTTTGTGACCCATAATAGGAGCACTTTCCTACTCAGATTCAGATGTTAGGATGGTGATTGCAAAAGCCATCTGAATTGTGCCCTCAGGAAATGGTTCCTTTATCTCAAGACGTTATAAATATGGAAGGGAGGGACACCTGGGTGGCTCAGTTGGTTGGACGACTGCCTTCGGCTCACATCATGATCCTGGAGTCCCGGGATCGAGTCCCGCATCGGGCTCCCAGCTCCACGGGGAATCTGCTTCTCTCTCTGACCTTCTCCTCACTCATGTTCTCTCTCACTGTCTCTCTCTCAAATAAATAAATATAATCTTTAAAAATAATAAAAATAAATAAATAAATATAGAAGGGAGGGAGGGAGGGAGGAAATAGCCGAAACCTTACTGAGAAATAGCATAAAGAAGAGATTCTTTATTTTCAAGGTAATCAGAGTCACTATATTTTACTTGTAAATTTTAAATTAAGGCATATTTATAGCTATGTTTCTTTTACTAAATAATCTATCTTGTCCTTTTTATTCATTAATTAGCCCTATAGCAGTGAAATTATAGTTAACATCGCACAAAAGTTGATGTTAGGTAAAGTAAATAAGATCCGTCTTCTATGGCAAATATAATTTACAACTGTAACAATGGGGGGAAAAAAACAGAAACATGGTTTTCTACAAAAATAAAAAAAGAAAAAAAAGAGAGAGAGAGAGAGAGAAAAAAAACCATCACAAATATTCTTTATTAGAATAAGGACATTCTAGTAAGTGTTTCCTATAACAAAATTTCAGACTCCCAATCTTAAAAATCTTGGAAGTTAACAATATAAATGTTTAATATTTGAGGGAGAGCTCTTTGTCCATTTTAATAAACAGGTTTAGAAATTTAATTTTATGATGACAAGATATAGAGTAAGAATAGATTTAAATGCAGTCTTAGAGTACAGAGTATATCAGAGTATATAAATAGTTGCTAAGCTAGGATTTCTCATCATGGTACCATTGCATTTGGGGTAAGAACATTCTCATTGTGGAGAGTGCCCCATGCATTGTAGGAGGTTGGCATCCTTGGGCCTGTCCATTAAGTGTCAAGGATACCCCACAGTCAGTGTGACACTAAAAACACTCCCACACATTTTCAGAGACACCCTAAACCTGTGGTACTGAATCCTATTCACAATCACTGGTCTAAACAATGATTCCAAACCTTTTTTCTCATTTTCCCCCAAAAAGCCCTTTTAGATCATTTTTTCTCTAATAGCCGTGAAATTTTAATACCGTAGGTAAACCATGTATATATGTGTATATATGTATATGTTTATATGTTATATCTTTTGGAGAGCCACCATTGTTGTACCTCAAGTTTTAATCAACCCCCCAAAACCAACTTCCACCCCTTTGGAAGTGATGCCGCTCCCACCGAAAAACACTGGTGTCAACAAAGGCTAAACAAGTCCCCAGGACTCCTTATTCCCAGTGCAGGAGGATTGATGGCTCCCTAAAGTTTCTCTCAAGATTTTTGCTAAAAACCTATCTCTTTGGCTTTAACTTTACTTCCTTAATTGAATTTTTTACTGAGATCATTGTAGACTCTCATGTAACTACAGAAAATACAGGGAGATCCTTTGTACACTTTGCCTGGTTTCCTTCAGGGATGACAAGATTTTCTGGTCTGTTTTTCAAAACTATAGCCTAATATTCTAACCAGTGTATTGACATTGATACAATCCACCCATTTATCCTGATTTCACCAGTTTTACTTGGACTCATCTGTGTGTGTGTGTGTGTGTGTGTGTATAGAGTTGTGAATGATTTGTCACCCGTGTAGCGTCATGTATCTACCACCATAAGCAAGATATTGAACAGTTCCTGCAACACAAGGATTCCCCCTTAGCTCTTTTATAACCACACCCATCTGCCTCCCACCTCTCCACCCTTCCCCCACTCCTTAACCCCTGGACACTGCTACTCTGTCCCCCCAGTTCTAAAATGTCCTCATTTCAGGAATACTGTGTAAATGGAATCATGCAATAGACAACATTTGGGGATTGGCCTTTTCTGTCAGCAAAATTCCTTGCAGATTGATTCAAGTTGTTGCGTGTGTCAGTAGTCTATTCCTTTTACTGCCGACTAGTATCCGTGGTATGCATGAACCACAGTTTGTTTAACCTTTCAGCCTTTTATCTGTTGAAGAACATCTGGGCTGATTCCAGTTTGGGGTTGTTACAAATAAAGCTGCCATAAATATTTGTGCAGTGATTTTTGTGTGAACCTAAGTCTCCATTTTTCAAGAGTGCAATGACTGGGTTGTTTGTTGGTTGCATTTTATTTTTTAAAAATTGTCAAACTATTTCCAAGAGTGGTTGTACCATTACTTTGGCATTATGTATCTTCTGCCTGTTTTCTCTCTTTTTTTAAAATTTAAATCCAGTTAACCAACATATAATACATCATTAGTCTTTGATGTAATGCTCAATGATTCAGTGGTTGGATATGACACCCAGTGTTTATCACATCATGTGCCCTCCTTAACACTCATCTTCTGCCCATTTTCTAATTGGATTGTCTGGGTTTTTTTTTTACTGTTGAGTTTTGAGAGTTCTTTATTTGCTATAGATAGTACTCCTTTGTCAGATATGTGGCTTGCAATTTTTCCCCCAGTCTAACATTTATTTTTATTATCCTCCTCACATGGGCTTTCACAGAGAAAAAGTTTCTAATTTTAGTAAGGTCTAATTTATCTGTTTTTGAGTTGTACTTTTGTTGTCACGTCAACTCTGCCTAGCCTTAGATCCCAACGATTTTTCTCATGTGTTTTTCCATAAGCTTGAAGTGTTAGGTTTGACATTTAAGTCTATGGCCCACTTTGAGTTAATTTTTGTATAAAGTGCAAGACTTAGGTCAATGTTCATTTTGTTTTTGCCTCTGGATATCCAGTTGTTCCAATACCATTTGTTGAAAATGTAGCTGCAGCCCAGGTATGTGAGAATACCTGGCTCCGGAGGTCCCAAACAGACCAGGTTCAGCCACTAACTGTTGAGGAAATCCAAAGGCGGTGAAACAAGAGGAGAATGTATTCAGTGAGGCCAACACCAGAAAGACATTAGAATAGCATTTCAAAGAGTTGTCTTCAAGATGCTGAAAATACTTCCAGTTTGTATAAGGAAATTGTGGGACAGAGGTCAGTGGGTACAGGCAGGTGGAGTATCTATACTTTTTTTTTGCTGCAGTATCTATACTTTTAATGCTAAAGGTCAGGTGGATCATTGTCTTGGAGTCAATCAGGGAAGGGATCTTGCTGGCTCAAGATAGTTCCGTGGGTAGTTTTGGTTCCCATCAGTGGATGCTTTGCTTGCAGTATCTTTTACCTGAGTTCAGAGATAAGCTGGAAAGAAGAACTTAATCAGTTAGAAAGGGAACATTCCTGAACTTCATAAAATCTATCTATGAAAGACCCACAGCAAATATCATCCTCAATGGGAAAAAGCTTGTATCCTTCCCATTGAGATCAGTAACACGACAAGGATGCCCACTCTCACCACTCTTGTTCAACATAGTATTAGAAGTCCTAGCAACAGCAATCAGACAACAAAGAGAAATAAAAGGTATCCAAATTGGTAATGAAGAACTCAAACTCTCTCTCTTTGCAGATGACATGATTCTTTATATGGAAAACCCAAAAAGACTCCACCCCCAAACTACTAGAACTCATACAACAATTCAGCAACGTGGCAGGATACAAAGTCAATGTACAGAAATCAGTGGCTTTCTTATACACTAATAATGAAAATACAGAAAGGGAAATTAGAGAATCGATTCCATTTACTATAGCACCAAGAACCATAAGATTCCTGGGAATAAACCTAACCAAAGAGGTAAAGGATCTGTACTCGAGGAACTACAGAACACTCATGAAAGAAATTGAAGAAGACACAAAAAGATGGAAGACCATTCCATGCTCTTGGATCGGAAGAATAAACATTGTTAAAATGTCTATACTGCCTAGAGCAATCTATACTTTTAATGCTATTCTGATCAAAATTCCACCGGTATTCTTCAAAGAGCTGGAGCAAATAATCCTAAAATTTGTATAGAATCAGAAGAGACCCCGAATTGCTAAGGAAATGTTGAAAAACAAAAATAAAACAGGAGGCATCATGTTACCTGATTTCAAGCTTTACGACAAAGCTGTGATCACCAAGACAGCATGGTACTGGCATAAAAACAGACACATAGACCAGTGGAACAGAGTAGAGAGCCCAGATATGGACCCTCAACTCTATGGTCAAGTAATCTTCGACAAAACAGGAAAAAATATACAGTAAAAAAAAGACAGTCTCTTCAATAAATGGTGCTGGGAAAACTGGGCAGCTATATGTAGAAGAATGAAACTCGACCACTCTCTTACACCATACACAAAGATAAACTCAAAATGGATAAAAGACCTCAGTGTGAAACAGGAATCCAACAGAATCCTAGAGGAGAACATAGGCAGTAATCTCTTCGATATCAGCCACAGAAACTTCTTTCAAGATATGTCTCCAAAGGCAAAGGAAACAAAAGCGAAGATGAACTTTTGGGACTTCATCAAAATCAAAAGCTTCTGCACAGCAAAGGAAACAGTCAAGAAAACAAAGAGGCAACCCATGGAATGGGAGAAGATATTTGCAAATGACAGTACAGACAAAAGGTTGATATCCAGGATCTATAATGAACTCCTCAAACTCAACACACACAAGACAATCATAATAAAAAAATAGGCAGAAGATATGAACAGACCCTTCTCCAATGAAGACATACAAATGGCTATCAGACACATGAAAAAATGTTCATCATCACTAGCCATCAGGGAGATTCAAATTAAAACTACATTGAGATATCACCTTACACCAGTTAGAACGGCCAAAATTAGCAAGACAGAAAACAACATGTGTTGGAGGGGATGTGGAGAAAGGGGAACCCTATTACACTGTTGGTGGGAATGCAAGTTGGTGCAGCCTCTTTGGAGAACAGTGTGGAAATTCCTCAAGAAATTAAAAATCGAACTTCCCTATGACACTGAAGTTGCACTACTGGGTATTTACCCCAAAGATACAGATGTAGTGAAAAGAAGAGCCATGTGTACCCCAATGTTTATAGCAGCAATGGCCACAGTCGCCAAACTGTGGAAAGAACCAAGATGCCTTTCAACGGACGAATGGATAAGGAAGATGTGGTCCATATACACTATGGAGTATTATGCTTCCATCAGAAAGGACGAATACCCAACTTTTGTATCAACATGGACGGGACTGGAAGAGATTATGCTGAGTGAAATAAGTCAAGCAGAGAGAGTCAATTATCATATGGTTTCACTTATTTGTGGAGCATAACAAATAGCATGGAGGACATGGGGAGATAGAGAGGAGAAGGGAGTTGGGGGAAATTGGAAGGGGAGGTGAACCATGAGAGACTATGGACTCTGAAAAACAATCTGAGGGTTTTGAAGGGGCGGGGGGGGGGCAGGTGGTGGGTATTATAGAGGACACGGATTGCATGGAGCACTGGGTGTGGTGCAAAAATAATGAATATTGTTATGCTGAAAATTAAAAAAAAAATAAAAATAAAAAAAGAAAGTACAGACTGGGGTCAAAATGGAGGTAGTTGAAGTCTTCCATCAAAAAGGCTATTTAACTTTAATTTGAATCTAGTTCGAATCAAGTATATTTAAGGTTTTATAATGATTTTATACACACACACACAGAGACACACACATGGGTAAACAACATAGTTTATTAATAGTCAATACAAGCATACATATTTAGCTAGTTTCTGACCATCTAAAATAGTGGTATTAAGTCTTTTTTTAAAACAAAAAATATTTGCAACATATGGTTGGAGGTCTAATATCCATAATACATAAGGAACTCTAAAAAATATTGAGGAGGGGCGCCTGGGTGGCTCAGTGGTTTGGGCTGCTGCCTTCGGCTCGGGTCATGATCTCAGGGTCCTGAGATTGAGCCCCGCATCGGGCTCCCTGCTCCACAGGAAGCCTGCTTCCCTCTCTCTCTCTCTCTGCCTGCCTCTCTGCCTACTTGTGATCTCTGTCTGTCAAATAAATAAATAAAATCTTTGAAAAAAAATTGAGAAAATAGGGCTAAACACCTGATAGAAAAATGAGCAAAATTCGTGAACCATTTACCCAAAAAAGACACAAAATTTTCCTTAAACTTAGGAGAAGTTCTTCAACTCATAAAAAGAGAAATGCAAATTAAAACTACACTGAAATACCATTTATCACCTAGCAAATTAGCAAAAATATAAAAACTTGGCACCACACTGTGTTGGCAAGGCTGGGAAGAAATAGGCACTCTCATACATTGCTGATAGGAATGCAAAATGGTACAGCCTTATGGAGCAGAATTTGGCAGTATTCAACAAAACTATACATGCATTTACCTTTTGTTCCAGAAAGCCACTTCTAGGAATTTGCTCTGGAAATACATCTGCAACAACACAAAGTGATACATGTGCATTCATTCACTGCAGCATTTTTTGTAATTGCAAAACTTTGAAGACAAACTGAATGTTCATACAAAGGAGGTGGGTTAAATAAACGAAATGATATCCACACAACATAGTACTATTCAGTGGTAAAAGAGAATACGGATGGTCTCTATGAAGTGATATGGAATGACCTCCAGGGTATATTTTGTGTGTGAAAAAGCAGACTGCAAAAGGGTATATATAGTGTTCTGCCTTTTGTGGGGAAAGAGGAAATAAGAAAATTACATACATTTGCTTTCTTAATCGCAAAAGGAAATCAAGAAAAAATAAACCAGAAACTAATGATAATGGTAACCCACAGGGGTGGGTGGGAACCATGTGGATAAGGGAGTCATACTTCAGTGAGAGTAACTGTTTAGAGTTTGGGGTCATATTAATGTTTTAAATACTTTCTTAAAAATTAAGTCAAATGAGTATTGGTCTCAATTTTAAAACTCTGAAATGAAATATAAACAGAAAAAAATGAACCTAACTATAATTTAAAAGAATAACAGAATCATAGTGAAAGGGAAAAAAACAAGAGAACAAACCCAAGTAACTTTCAAGCACAGTGCTTAGACTATGTACCTTCAATCTAAAGACAAAAGAACTGTAAGTAAGTAATTATACTTATAAGCTTGGTTCTTGCAGTGGTTTGGGTTAGCAATTCTAAAACTACTTTCTGTAAAAACTAGGATTGAGCAAATGGATAAATAGATTGAAATGGTGGGAGTCAAGTTTCTCAGTGTGAGAGAGAGCTGTTACAAATATGGAATGGAAGAAGCTAGGAATGAACTTCATGGTATAAGATTAGAAGTAGAGTTATAGGATAGGTAGGTAGGCAGATGGATAGATAGATAGGTAAATAGATGTATGTGCGTGTATTTTCTAGATCTCTAAGCTAAAACTGCCTAGAAACAATGTTATGCCAGTAGCAATGAACATACCTACCACTCAGATCTTCTTAATATTATTCCTTAAAGTAGTATAAGGAACCAGGTTTCCTTGGAGAAATGGTTGAAGCATTTCAGGGATGAAGACCACTTCAAGGCTGAAGCAAGAACACCTAGAATGTCTTGTCACAGAAAGAAAAGAAGTGCTTAAAAAATTATAGGAACATATCAGAAAACATCAGAGCCATCTTGATGGGGCTTCCATTGGCCAAATCTGGGTTAATGTGAGCATCAAAATGAACAGGGATAGCAATGACTTATAACCCATGAATAAAACAAGATCTATAAGTGGATCTGACATAATTAAATACATGAATAAATAAATGAGAGTTAAAGAAACAAGCTTTCTTATAGAATTATGCCAACTAACTAATGTAGAAGGAATGATGAAGTTAGGAAAATGATCGCTTGGCACTCATGAGAGTAATACTAGATTGAAGTTAGAATTATCAATGGATGCGAAAACAAGTAGGTGGCAGTTTGGTAAGAAATGGCAGATTTACCTAGTATTAAAGTATCTTTCTGCAAATTCCTTAATTACATATGGGAAAATGAGAGTTTACAGCAGAGCGACCTGGAAGATGCCATCAACCTCTTGACCAAGGAATCAAGGTCACCATCACCAACAATGGAACAAAGCAACATCACGTCCCTTCCAATACAAGGTTCTGAAAAGAACACAGCATCATTCTGTGGTATTCAAGCTAAAAATGCATGATCTAAATCCCATTGTGAGAAAATACTGTACCCCAACTGAGAGGTAATCCACCTAATAACTGACCTATACTCCAAAAATGTCAAGGCCTTGAAAGACAAAAGCTGACGAAAGATTTCAAATTAAAGAAGACTGGAGAGATATGACAACTAAATGCAATGTGTGAACCTGGATCCAATCCTGAACCAGGAAAAAATAGCTATAAAGACATTTGGCAAAATTTGAATTTGGATTGTGGATTGGATGACAGCATTTTGTTGATGTTAAATATCCCAATTTTGATAATTGTACTGTAGAACAAATTACAAATTACAAAATGTACTTGTTCTTATACACAATGATATATTTAGGGATAAAGGGATATAATGCCTACCTACTTACAAATGGTTCAGAAATGTTTATATTTAGAAAGAGAGAACAAGGAGTGCTTGGGTGGCTCAGTTGGTTAAGCGTCTGCCTTCAGCTCAGGTCATGATCTCAGGGTCCTGGGATCAAGTCCCGTATTGGGCTCTCTGTTCAGCAGGAGTCTGCTTCTCCCTCTCCCTCTTGTTCCCCCCCGCCTCTCTCTTTCTCGTTCTCACTCTGTGTCAAATAAATAAAATCTTTAAAAAGAGAGAGAGAACAAATGATCATGCAAATGGGGCTAAATGCTGAGTCTTGGTGAATCTGTTTGAAGGGTATATGGGAGTCCTTTGTATTATTACAATTTTCTGTATAATTAAAATTATATCAAAATTAAAAGTTACCAAAAAATCTTTTTCCACCAATGGAATATTTTCTTAAATGGAATCCCACCTGGAAACTCGATGTGTCTAACATATAAACTCAGAGCTATTCTCAATGAAATGGGGCTGGTAGATCCAGAGATCCACACACTCAGACCCCTGCCACCCTCCCCAGCAACAGGTGAAGGGAGTGACCAGAGAGCCTTGGTTCCCGGCTATTCACTGCCAGTCTCTGTCCAATGGAGCTTTCCTGTGGCAAAGTGAGACCTCTGGTCTTTTCCCTGCCCAGATCCTCTTCCTTGATCACCTCTGCTCTAAATCATCCCTTGACATATGCTGTCCATGCTTACTGGCATTTTCCTAATATTTATGCAAATATGCCAATTGCCAAGATCTCTCAGTCTCTCTATATGCTATTGCCTACTGTCCACGAGTCTCAGAAATCTTCTTCCCCAAACTCACACAGCTTCATAACTGTTATTTCCATTTCTATATCCAGCTGCAGCTGCCCCTAGCTCTACCAGGGAGGAACTAACTCCCTGAGGGCATGAAGGTGCTGTGCTGGTCCCCTCTGGCTCTCCCTGCCCCTGTAAGTTACTTCTGTCTGCTGGAGTGGAACTCTCTGGTATGAGGCAAGGAAAAAAGATACCTGTATTAGTTTTGTATGGCTGCTATAACAAATGACCCCAAAAGTGGTGGCTTAAAAAAAAATAACCACAGATTTCTTCTTTTGCAGTTGTGGTAGTCAGGAATCCAGAATCCATTCCACTGGACTAAAGTCAAGGTGTTGGCCATGCTGGTTCCTTTCAGAGGCTCTGAGAAGAGAATCCATGTTCTTATCTTTTTCAGCTGCTGGTGCCTGCCTGAATTCCTTGTTCCATTTTCAAGGGGGTCACTCCAATCTGTGTTTCCATCATCACCTCCCCTTCTTCTCTTCTGTCTCCTCTCCTTCTGTCTCTCTCCTATAAGGACATTTGTGATCAAATTTAGGGCTCACCCAAAGAATCCAGGATACTTTCCTCATCCCAAGAACCTTAAAGTAATCACATCCACAACATCCTTTTTGCCATGTACCATAACTTTTACAGGCTCTAAGGATTAGGATGTGAACATCTTTGGGGACCATTACTCAGCCTACTACAGGTACCCAGATAGATTACTATCAAGCCCCCTTCCCCTATTACCCAAATACCCAGCCATATTCATTGCTTTACTTCACTTAATTGTTCCCTTAGAGTGCACTGATTCAAGTTCAAAGCAGCTCTTTTGAACCAGACACTGGCTTCCTTTGCCGCTGTGCTCTCTTATGCCCCTATGGATAAGTGAAATTACAGAATTTGTCTGCACGGCCTTCAGACCCAATCTCTATCGGCTGCACTGGTGAATTGTGTTGATCTTGTGTCTCCCTAGTCCAGGATGGGAGCCTCTAAAAGCAACAGGAAGGGGTTGAGCAAGAAGAGCCTCGGCTCATTTCCAAGGCTAGGGCAGGGGTGGGCTGAGGTCTCCCCAGGAGCTCTCATCAGCAACAACCACACAAATAAATCAAAAAGCAACTGAGCCACAGTGCTCCTAGAGAATGAAAGGGGAAAAAGAACATTGGTCCATGTTTGGGCTGATTCTAAAATATATGGGAATGAAAGCCTTTGGGGTGATGAATTTCCCTTTAATGCTGTCACATCTGTAGTCCTGGGGGTTTAACCTCTGATTTTTGGCTGTAAAACCAACATTATTTCTGCAAACTTGACACCAGATGCTGCCAGGGAGATATAGCTGAAGTGATAAAAATCTATTTAACAGATTTAGTGAAGCAAATACAAACTAATTAACAATTTTGGAATTGGGATTAAACACTAATTCTTTTAAGCCATAAAAACTGCGATGAACAAAAGGGGAAAATGTTTTCCCTCTGAATAACTCAAAGGAGCCATCTGTTTGTCATTGAGAAAATGGCCCAACTGATAGATTTTGAACAAATTTTGACATATTTTTATCTGGATTTGAATGCATTATGGACAGAAGAAGAAAGAAGGCACGTTACTCCCTGGCTAACATGTCAATCTGGGCTTCCCTGGAGCTCCAGAAAACAAGCTATTTGTGTACTGATTCAAAAATGAGACAAAGAATGAAATGGTATTTTGATAAATTCTGCTTGAGATATATGTCTCCAGCCATTAGGAAAGAAAGATGGCCTGAGGTTCTGCCCAACTTCATTGTGCAGTAGCCATGAGTGGACACACCTTCTTCACTGTGTCTTCAGGGTCATCTCCCAATGGAGGCAGAAGGAGATTTTGCAAATCAAGTGAAGCCTCAGCTATGAAATTGTGAAAAACAGGCTTGCCATCCTCCCATCTCTACCCCGGACACTTCAGTCTCAATGTGCAATCTAATTCTGGAACAGGGCTCCAGAACTAATCCTATCCTAATTGGGACTGAGTGGTGGGGATGAATTCTGTTTATTCGGGCCCCAAATTCAGTTGGTTTGGCATAAGGTCAGTTTGAGTGTTGATCCTACTCTGGCTGGCTCCTGAGAAGATCTTGGATCTTTTGGAAACTATATGAGGATGGAGAATTTGGTAGTCCTAGTGCCTAATCCAAAGTCGTGTGTGTGTGTGTGTGTGTGTGTGTGTGTGTGTGTAAAATATTTATATATAATCAATAATAACAGGAGAAATCATAATAAATGACAATTTATTGAGTGCCTATGTGGTGTCAGACACTGCTACCTCATTTAGTCCTCTCAACAACATTATGAAAGAAGTACTATTTTGATTCCTATTTTACAAAGAAGGAAACTAAGTCCTAGGAAGAGCAAGCCATTTGTCTAAGGTAGTACAGCTCTTGAGTGGCAACACCATTAAAACTCAGGTCTGTCCGATTCCAGAACCCATCTCTAACCAGCACAGACACCCTGCTGTATGTATGTACATGACTCATTCACATCCCACACTTCATTCTAAAATATATTTGAGATGACTTCACAAATACAGAACTAATATGACTCAGATCAGACCATTGAGTTTTAGGGAAAATTGACTGGAAAGGTCAAATGGAAAGGCACCACTGTCAGTTCAGATGAGGTTGGTAGAAGCACTTGGGGGGAACTTGAACCACTCCTCGAGGTTTGGTACTTGGACTCCTGGGCTGTGGGTAACTGGCTTCAGAAGAAGAAGGAAGAAAAAGTCCATCCTGGGCTTTCAGGACTGCTGATAGACTGGCCAAAGACCATGGAGGGCAAGTGGCAGGTGAACCAAGCCTGACCAGAAGACCTTGGGGACAGGCCCCATGGATCAAGCATCAGTTTCCCCCAAGTCGATCAGTATTTGGAGGCTGAAAACAACATGTTTCAGTAACAACTCAGATTGCTCTATTGGGTTTGGGGGTTACTACTGGCAGTCACAGAGTAACCCACATTCTGTCTGTCGTGCATCTTGAAAAAGGCAACCAAGCTTGTGGGCTCCTGGTCATTGTTTAACCATTTCCTCCATCAAAGTCTCTTCCTTACTCAGAATGGTCCTTTACAGCTGGAATTGATGCAGTTCCCTTGGGCCTTCCCAGTGGCTGTTCTCTAAAATTCTCCTGATGATAAACCTATATATTCTAACATAGAAATAGCATGAAAATTTTTTCTGGAGAGGGCTTCTGATCTGCGTTTCTAGACTATGAGTGACCAGATTCCACACCATAAATCCCTAGTTCCTGTGCCCAGCACTAGGCAGGATGCAAGCCCTCACCATCAGGGAGGTAAGTATGGCAGCACAAAGCCAGAGCAGAATGATTGTTGAGCACCAGGACTCAAATGAGGAGCTGAGCTGTCTCAGTCTCACCAGTAAATCTGAACACAGACCAGGTTTTATTGTTTGGTTTTTTTTAAGATTTTATTTATTTATTTGACAGAGATAGAGCACACAAGCAGGGGGAACAGCAAGCAGAGGCAGAGGGAGAAGCAGGCTCCCCACCCAGCAGGGAGCCTGACGTGGGGCTCCATCCCAGGACCCTGGGATCATGACCTGAGCGGAAAGCAGATGCTTAAGCGGCTGAGCCACCCAGGCGCCCCAAGAACAGACCAGTTTTGAGGAGATGTAGATAAAAGTAGATGGAAGCTGATGTGGGTGCCCTGACAGCTTAAGCCCAGCTCCTTGCCTCCATTTTCTGTCCCACAGCATGGACAGCCAGGCCAGCAGGCTTTGCACACCTGTGTTTCTCAAAATAGCACCTTTGGATTTTTTTTCCTCTGGATTCATAGCTTTTTGATATTGTTTTTTAGTTTCGTGTTTTTGTTTTGATGAAAATCTAAAAATATAATCAGTAGAAGTACCTTGCAGATCAACTGACTGACCAGCTCGAGCCACAGAATTTCTGTGCCCACATGTAGGTTTGAGTTTATGGCAGCATAGGGGCCAAATAGAACTGCTTTAACTGTCTCGGGTTGATGACAAATGAACAGGAGGAACTTCAACACGAATGATACAATCCTTGTCAGGTGAAGAACAACCTCACTACATCCTCATAGAAACAAAGGTGGCATGATATTTAGAACAAAAGATATTTAGAATACAAGGATTTTATCGGTTTGGAGGCCCTGTTTCTGTTTTATAAATTTGTAAAAGTCTGTCTGAATGTGAATGTCTGCACAGTGTGGTTTATATTTAAATTTATGCATTTGTTTTGGTTTTAAGGAAATTGTACTTAGGTTAATAGCTATGCATTTTAAGATAGGATAATAAAATAACTTGTCAGCTTTTTTTCCTTTAAAAGTGGTCTGTATCAGGGGTGCCTGGGTGGCTCAGTCACTAAGCGTCTGCCTTCAGCTCAGGTCCTGGGATTGAGCCCCACATTGGGCTCCTTTCTCAAAGGGGAGCCTGCTTCTCCCTCTCCCACTCCCCCTCCTTGTGTTCCCTCTCTCTCTGTCTCTCTGTCTGTCAAATAAATAAATAAAATCTTTTAAAAGGTTGGGGGGAGGAGGGAGTCTATATGGTATTTAAGCTTGAAGCACTTTTACTTTCTGAACATGACCTAATCAATTTCTCTGATACACTGGGGTTTGTCCCGTAGTAGCCAGTGGGTGTGGCTAATACTTTTAATTGGTCAGACTAACTTCTTGACTTTCTTATAGCCTTCTTCTTCATAATCCTTTCCCTGGGAAAAATGCTGCAAGGGCCATCGGGTCTAGTGGGGATACTCCATCTGACCACGCTAATTGTTCTAAACAGGAACAGGAAATTCTGGAAGATCGTCAAGGACTAGCGTTTGGTCACACAGACATTGCAGAAGCCCCACACCAGATCTGAGTAAAAGCTGAATTTATCCAGGAGCAGGACAGCCTTAATGCTCATTCCCACGGTTTCTTCATCTTCTCCCACCCCCATTACTGGAGAGAGAAGTTCCAGAGGCTGGAGGAAGGAGGACCGGGAGGGCAGAGCTTGAAGCTGAAAATCCATTTCCCCCAGCTGTGAACTGGGGAGGGCTGGGAAGCAGGAGCCAGACTAGTGAATCACAGATCGATTGCCGGCCACAGAGAAAACAAATTACTTTAGACCTAATTGCAGACAATGAAACACAATTCCAATGGAACATCATATTACTTCCTATTTGAGTTACACTAAAGAACAGAAGGGTCCGTTAGAAGAAATTGTTGAAATGTCGAGGTTTTGCCCTTAGGTCCCACCCAGAGCCCTTTAAATGTGGCCAGCTTGTTTGAAGATGGTGCCCATGTCTGGAGAGGGGACAAGTCAAGGTCAACAACACAGGCTCCGGGACACTCCCCAGGGCTGCTCCTGCTCATCCCGAAGCAAAGACTCATGAAGTCCAAGCGAATCATGTGAATGAAGAAGATAGACAAGGTCTAAGACACAGGCTTGTATATTAAATGTATGTGAATTTTTATTTTTTAATCCCACAAAGAAATATACATTCCACTGTTTTTCATTTTGGGTCTGTATTTCATTAGTGGTACTAAAGACATGAGTACAGAGACATCCTTTTCTATCAAAAAAAGAAAAAAATCACAAAAGTGATGTAGAAGATAAACGGACACAGAGTTTAAAGTCAGGAGATGATGGGGCATGGTAGGGACTGTGCTGACCTGGAGAGCACTCACTCTGTCTGAAGACAGCAGCCTGCTGGAGCTACTGTGTGCTTCCTTGGGCCGATGCTGGTTCTGCACAGCATCAATTCTGGGAGTCTGCAAAGGGAACAGAAGATGATTGCCAAAGGGCCATCCATCCTTCAGATGAGGGCCAAGCACTGGCCAATTTAACCGGTTTGCTGCTGGGTCTTTCTTCTGTAATGCATTTATCAATTAACAGCCTATAGCAGGTAATAGAGGTAGATTCTGGATACAGAGCACCATTATGTGTCCAGCCATACATAATGAGGCCATTCCCACGTTTTGGCCAATGGCCCATGCTAA
The DNA here is from genome assembly GCF_964662115.1 of Mustela nivalis. Classification (NCBI taxonomy): domain Eukaryota; kingdom Metazoa; phylum Chordata; class Mammalia; order Carnivora; family Mustelidae; genus Mustela; species Mustela nivalis. Next base: position 72,521,327 of record NC_139028.1, on the reverse strand, counting down.
CACAACTCTGCTGATGTGGGTATAACAAATTCTATTAAATGAAAAACCCAACATAATGGCAGCTAATAATACCTTCTAATATTAATAGGTAGCATTAATCTTATGTGATAGAATCTGTCCACTTAGCAGGCACTTGATTTGATAGCTCTTTCCCACTTCTTTCAAAAAGCCCCTCATCACACCAACCACTGTGTGCTGCATACCCTCCAGTTTGTCAGGCTACTGAGGTGGGGACTGCAGGGCCACAAGGGCATGTGACAGCACAGAAAAAGTAGTCCCAATCAGGGCTATAGGGCTCTCCTCAGACCTAGAATCTCATCCTTCAGATAGCTTAGATGCCCCTTCCATCAGGAAGCCTTCCTTGCTTTTCTCCTCCACCTCAGTAACAAGAACCGAATTAAATGCCCTCCATCAGGTTTCCCTAGAATGTTTGGTTTGCTGATATCTATCATCACCCTCTGTAGGCTCCTTCCAAGCAGGGTTCTGCCACCTCCCAGACCAAAGCATAGAGAGCATTCAAACAAATGAACAAATTATTAAGTAGATTACTGTATGAATGCGGAGATAGATGTATGGGAGAATGGATGGATGGATGGATGGATGGATGGATGGATGGATGGATGGAGTGAGTATGCCTTTTTATAGGCTCTGTAGGGAAAGGAGCGTTCTCCATCCAATATGATGGTTTAATAGAGATCTTACCACAAGATGGCGCTCCTAATTTTCTTAATTTATGGTTTCTACAGAAAATTTTCAAATTTTAAGCTGTCTTAAACATCACTATGTGTATTTCACAGTTAATTCCGCTAATTTGCCATGCCACCCATGTTTCATGTTCCATCGCATTTCACACAATTAGAAACATGTTCTTTCCCATGGGACGTCGGGACACAACCCAACAGCATTTTGTTTTGACGCTGGTGGGTGGTTTTGCGGCTTGTCTTGATTGCCGCAGAGTGTGAGGAACAACGTCAGTCCCCAGTTAGCAACGGAAACAAAGGCGTTCTTCCACCACTCCATCCACAACAACAAGAGTCAGCAGAAAAATGAAACCTTGGCTGGAAATAGCCATTAACCTTTGGCTCCATGAATTTTGCCTTAATAAAATAATAACCCCTTACACTATACAGTGCTTTATGCTGTACAAAGCAATTTCACATCACAATAACAGTTTCTCAGCTCCTACAAACCATGGCAATCACTTCAGATTTATTATCCCCTTTTAACCCTCATTCCAACCCTGTGGGTTAGGTCTTCATACCTCCTACTACTTCACAGATAATGAAATGGAAGTTCAGAGAAGGGATGTCATTTAGCAGAATCACAGATGGTAAGTGGCAGAGCAAGAGTTGGGACCCAGTTTTGTCTCCAATTATGAGTTGCCTTCAATTATTCCCCAGGACATAAGCCATTTTCGTGTCCCTAGCCCCCATCACCAACATGAGAGAGCCCCAGAAACGGCTTCCTAACTGAACTCTCTCTACTGCCAGATTCTGTAGCAAAATAAATGATTGTTATTGTCTTTTTAAACCACTGTATTGAGATATAGTTGACATAAAATAAGCTGTATATATTTCATGTATACAACTTGATGAGTTTGGAAATAAGTATGTATCTGTGAAACCATCACTACAATCTACGCCATAAACCTATCTATCACCTCCAAAGGTTTCCTCCTGCCATTATTATTATTATTATCATTATCATTATCATTATTACTATTTGTGTGATAAGAATCCTAAACATAAGATCTACCTTCTTAATTTTTTTTAAATTTATTTTTTATTTATTTTCAGCATAACAGTATTCATTATTTTTGCACCACACCCAGTGCTTCATGCAATCCGTGCCCTCTATGATACCCACCACCTGGTACCCCGACCTCCCACCTGCCGCCCTTTCAAAACCCTCAGATTGTTTTTCAGAGTCCATAGTCTCTCATGATTCACCTCCCCTTCCAATTTCCCCCAACTCCCTTCTCCTCTCTAACTCCCCATGTCCCCCATGCTATTTGTTATGCTCCACAAATAAGTGAAACCATATGATAATTGACTCTCTCTGCTTGACTTATTTCACTCAGCATAATATCTTCCAGTCCCGTCCATGTTGCTACAAAAGTTGGGTATTATCCTTTCTGATGGAGGCATAAATTGCTTAAGAATGCTTGGATCAACCAGGAGATCAAAGAACTTAAACAATTCATGGAAACCAATGAGAATGAAGACACTTCGGTCCAAAACCTATGGGATACAGCAAAGGCAGTCCTAAGGGGGAAATACATAGCCATCCAAGCCTCTCTCAAAAAAACTGAAAAATCCAGAACACAGCAGCTGTCTCTACACCTTAAAGAACTGGAGAATCAACAACAAATCAAACCAACTCCACACATAAGAAGGGAAATCATCAAGATTAGAGCTGAGATCAATGACGTAGAAACCAGAGATACGGTAGAACGTATCAATGAAACTAGAAGCTGGTTTTTTGAAAGAATCAATAAGATCAATAAACCATTGGCCACACTAATCCAAAGGAAAAGAGAGAAAACCCAAATTCATAAAATTATGAATGAAAAGGGAGAGATCACAACTAACACCAAGGAAGTAGAAACAATCATCAGAAATTATTATCAACAGTTATATGCCAATAAGTTAAGCAACCTAGATGAAAATGGATGCATTCCTGGAAAACTATAAACTCCCAAAATTGAACCAGGAAGAAATTGACAACCTGAATAGACCGATATCTAGTAACAAGATTGAAGCAGTGATCAAAAATCTCCCAAAAAACAAGAGCCCAGGACCTGACGGATTCCCTGGGGAATTCTACCAAACTTTCAAAGAAGAAATAACACCTATTCTCCTGAAGCTGTTTCAAAAAATTGAAGCAGAAGGAAAACTTCCAGACTCTTTCTATGAAGCCAGCATTACCCTGATCCCCATACCTTCTTAAATTTTTAAGCATAAAATACACTTTTATTAGCTACAGTTTCCATGGCTGCATGGTAGATCTCTAATAGTTATCCATCTTATATTACTGAAACTTTGTATCCTTGGCCTAACACCTCCTTGATTCCCCACCCCCAGCCCCTGGCAATCACCATTCTACTGTGCCTCTGATTTTGACGATTTTAGAATCCTCGTATAAATGGTATCTTGCAGTATTTATCCTTCTGTGTCTGTCTTTATTCTCTTTAGCATAATGTCCTCAAGGTTCATCTATGTTGTCACATATGGCAGGATTTCCTTCTTTTTTAAGGCAGATTAACATTCTGTTATATATATATACACACACATATATATGTGTATATATATCACATATTTTTCATTCATCTGTGAATAGATGTTTATGTCTTTCATGTCTTAGCTAGTAAGAATAACTCTGCAATGAACATGGGATCTCTTCAAGATCCTGATTTCAAACCCTTTGGATATATACACAGAGGTAGAGATTATTGCTAAATCATAGGGTAGTTCTATTTTTAATTTTTTGAGGAGCTTCCATAGGTTTTCCATGGTAGCTACACCAATTCCCACCAAAAGTGTGCAAGGGTTTTTTTTTCTCCAGAGCCTTGCCAGTGCTTATTCTTTTTTTGTAAGAGTCATCCTATCTCAGTCATATATTATTATGATTTTCTTTCATTTTCTTGATGTTGAATGATACTGAGCACTATGTGGCTATTTGTATGTCTTCTTTGGAGAAATCACTATTCAGTTCCTTTGCACGTTTTTTAATTAGTTTAATTTGGTTTTGTGCTATGAATTGTAAGAGTTCCCTATATATTTTGGATATTAACCTTTTATCAGTATGTAGTTTGCCAATATTTTCTCCCATTCCATAGGTAACAAAATTTTATTGATTGTTTCATTTTGTTGATTGTTTCATTTGCTGGACACAAAATTTTCATTTGATGTAGTCTCACTTACCTATTTTGGCTTTTATTGCCTGTGCTTTTGGGGTCCATATCCAAAAAATCCTTGCCAAGCCCAATATAAAGAAGATTTTTCCCTATTTATTTTTCCAGGGGTTTTATAGAATCAGTTCTTATGTTTAAGTCTTTAATCATTTTGAATCAATATTTGTGTATGGTATAAGATAAGGCACCAATTTCATTCTTTTGCATGTGGATATCCAGTTTTTCTAATACCATTTATTGAAGATTATCATTTCCCCATTATATATCTTGGCACTTTCATCAGAGATCAGTTGACCGTATATACCTGGGTTTATTTCTTGGCTCTCTATTCTTTTCCATTAATCTATATGTGTATTTTTATGACAGTACTACAGTGCTTTGATTACTATAGTTTCGTAATATATTTTGAAATTAGGAAATATGATACTCCAACTTTGTTCTTCTTGCTCAAAATTGCCTTTGGCTCTTCAGGGTCTTTTGTGGTTCCAGATGAACTTTATTGTTGTTGTTGTTGTTTATTTCTGTAAAAAAAAATATCATTGGGTTTTTATAGAGATTGCATCAAATCTGTAGATCACTTTGGGTATTATGGGCATTGTAACAATATTAATGTTTCCAATCCATGAACATGGGATGTCTTTCCATTTGATTTTCTCTAATTTCTTTCATCAGCATTTTATAGTTTTTAGTACACACGTCTTTATACTCTTTGGTTAAGTTCATTCAAAGTATTTTATTCTTTTTGACGATATTGTAAATGGGTTTGGTTTCCTAATTTCCTTTTTAGATAATTTCTGTTGGTGTATGGAAATGCAAATGATCTTATATGTTAATTTTGTGTCCTGCAACTTTATTGAATTCGTGTGTTAGTTCTAACAGGTGTGTGTGTGTATCTGTGTGTACACATGTGTGTAGTCTTTAGAGTTTTCTACACATAAGAGCATCTCATCTGCAGAGATGATTTTACTTCTTTCTTTCTGATTTTCATGCCTTTTAATTTTTTTTTTTTTGGCCTAATTTCTCTGGTTAGGACTTCCAATAATATGCTAAATAGAAGTGATAAGAGTAGACATTCTTGCCTTGTTCTAGATCTTAGAAGAAATGCTTTTAGCTTTCCACCATTGCATATGAGGTAGGTGTGGGCTTTTTATATATGTCCACAGGCTGCTGGGCTCTATGGGTGGACTCATTCTCTCTTTCTCCCATAGGAAAACCCTTGACTCAAGGGGATCTCTCTCAGAACTGCACTGTGTCCAGTTAGGGGATTAAAGTGAAACTTTTCTTCTTCCCCTGTTTAGTGTGTCTTTTCTCATTTCATGCTCCACTGGGGTGCTGTAATGTCTCACTTGGATTCTAAAGCTCTCATAAAGGTATTTTCATCAATGGATGGTTGCTAAACTGTGTTTCTGTGGGAGGGCAAGGGCTAAGACCACCTATTCCACTTGCTGACATCACTCCTGATTGTTACCAGCTTGAAGCCACTGTTTGGAGTGGTTTGCCATGCTGCAACAGATAACTGAAACAGGTTTGGGTTCCCAGTGAGATAGGTGCTGTAATAAACTCCAGAGTACACGTCCCTAGCAACTGCACAAGCTGCCTCTCCATTTAATCCCATCAAATGAAATTATTCAAATCAGACTGATGATACACCAGATTTCCAAGTCTCAACAGCCTCCTAATGATGCCAGAGTGTTTCAGATGTCTGCTAATACTTTTTTGTTTCATTCATTCTGCTTTAGCTTGAGTGAGAGGCAACTCAAGTTTGCAGCATTTGCAGCTTTTTCAAAGTATACATAAAAACGGGCTAAAGTGAAGCCTTAAAAGACCTCTAATGTCCTCAGTAAAACAAAGATGAAGACAGATGAGAATCCATTCTTCAGCCACTATACTGTGAGGAGAGTCTGAAAAACAAAAGTGCTATCAGTCCATCCATAGTGTTGCAGGCTGGGAAGGTAGGGACCCCATAGGGCCTTCTCTGAAACACATGCTTGGGAAAAGACGGATGCCTGAGAAGTAGAGTCTCTAGATCAAGGGTCCTTCAACTAGAGCCTATGAGTCAAACCCCACTGGCCATTTGTTTTTGTAAAGAAAGCTTTATTAGAACATAGCCAGCCTATTCATTTGTGTGTTGCCTGTGGCTGCTTTCAAGCTGGAACAGCAGGATTGAGTAGTTGGGAGAGACTACTCACCACAATGCCAAAAATACCCACTTATCTTGTCCTTTATAGAAAATGTTTGCCTAATTCTGCTCTCACTGACATTTAGCTCTTTTTTTATTTTTTAAAATATTTTATATATTTATTTGAGAGAGAGAGAGAAAGCATCAATGGGCTAGAGGGAGAGGAAGAAGCAGACTCCCTGCTGAGTAGGGAGCCCGATGCCAGGCTCCATCCCAGGACCCTGGGACCATGACCTGAGCTGTAGACAGATGTTTTAACGGACTGAACCACCTGGGTGCCCCAATTAGCTCCTTTTTATGTTCTAAATGTCTCTCAAATCATTCACACTTCCTTCATTATTGTTTTTAAATTGTTAATCATGAGATATTTCAAACATACATAAAATTAGACTAAATGGTAAATAACTCACATACCTACCACTGAGATTAAGCAGATGTTAACATTTTGCCAGATTTGTTTCATCTTGACTTAAAAAATGAAAAAAAAAAAAAAAAAAAAAACAAATACAGCTAAAGTACCCCTTCCTTTCCCCTTCCCCCCAACCCCAGAGGCTGTCCTCATCTTAAAGTTGGTGTGCTGCCTTCCTATTCATATTTTTATCATTACTACGAACTTATACAATTGGCTACAGGCTTGAATAATTTTTACATAAGTACTATCATCATATTATATGTATCTTTTGGTAACATTTTCTGCCCAGCATTATCTTTCTGAGATTTATAGATATTGATACATGTTTAACTAGTTCATCCGTTATAATTGTATTATGGCATTTCATTTTATGACTAAACCACAGTTTATATAACCCAATTGTGTAACGGTTTAATGAGGGACAGTTTGGTTGTTTCCACTTTTCTTACTTTCAACAGTGCTGTAATAAACAATTTTGTATACATCTTCTTGTACACAAGCATATGAATTTCTCTAGGGCATGTTCCTAGGAGCCCAGTAGCTGGTTAGAAGGCATGAGTGTGATTCCCCTTCCAGAAACCACTCTTCGCCCTTTCCATTCCTGTTCGGATGCCAGGGAGCTGAATTATATGGACGGATGAGCAGACTCTCTTGCCCTCTATTTCCCACTGCATTTGGCCAAGGAAGGGAAACAATAGGAAATTGGCAGGGCAGGGTCGAAAGTGCAATCAGGGTATTTATTCCCCCAGATCCCTCTCCACGGAACCACAGCAGGCAGGCTGGGTCCATCCTGTAAAGTTCACAGGTGCCTTCTCACAGCCATCTGTCCCAGGTTCCAGTGACGGCTCCCTCAGCTTTCCTTTGCAGGCCTGAGGTCATAGGGTCCACTGACCCTCACTCCTAGAGACTGCACTCTTCATTGTGCCTTTCCTGTATCTTGTCCATAAGTTTATAAATAGTCCCATTATTAAATCTGCCTGGACTTATCAAATCTGAGTGTGTCACTTGTCTCCTGCCAGCACACTGGCTGGTATAATGCACCCTCAATTATACAGAGTCTATAAATTGGTCCCAAGTGGCTATAATAATCTACACTCCCATAGATTCCTGTATGAGTCCCTATTTCCCCACATTCTCTCCAAAACTTGATGAGATTTGCTTAATAACTTTTGCCAGGGAGACTGAGAACAAGCATCTTTCTCTATGTTTATTGGTTTTGGGGGGGTTTCTTCACCTGTTAGTTGCCTGTTCCTGTTCTTTTCCTGATTTTCTGGCTTTGGGGATTTTTGCATCTATGTTAATAAGAGGGATGGCCATATAATCTATTTCTTGTGTTATCCTTGTCCAGTTTTTTTGTGTGTGTGAAATAGCTCATAAGTGATCGCTTACTCTCGTTTTGTGTTATCTGACTTTGTTTTTAAAAAAAATTCTCTAAATTTTAAAGACTTCTTAGAACCCTCCCATAAAAACACCTATGCCTGTAACTTTTGAATTACATCAATTATTGTTCTAGTTCATTTAATAGTTATAGGTCTAGTCAAGTCTCCTGAATCTTGCGGAGTCGTTTAGTCCGATGTATTTTTCAAGCAGCTGTCTGTTTCATCCACATTTGCAAACGCATGACAGGGAGGAGCAGCTCTGCCATGACAGCAAGGTGGACTTGCACACTCCAAACAGGCCACAGAGACAAGGCTCCTCCATGGTCTAACTGTATCTGTACAGAACACCCTGTCATCCTCCCGAGGACTTGGGGAGATGGGCGGTCATGTGGGGAACTGTCTCAGGCCTCTTTACCTCTTCCCTCTCTATCGCACAGGACACTCCCTATTTCACGACTGGTTGCCACGAGACAACAAAGTTTCGCCAAGTGAGTGAAATTCAGACCTTCTGTCTCCAAATCCCTCAGTCCCACACTTCCTCTTTATTGTCTCAGAAAGGACTAGAGCCCACCCGGACCGGCCCCACCCCCAAGTGCTCCTGAATCCACAGTCCTCCCCCTACCCAGGTCAGGGTCTAGTGAGGCTTTTGCTCTGGGTAGTAGGGACTCTGGCCATATCCACTGCTGTGTTCCTCTCTAGGCACGGTGTTGGCCACAGATCTGGGCAGACCCAAGTGCTCACAGAGCTGGGGTGATTGAAATGGATTGGCTTTTTGATTTGAGAGGCCTCTGACACTGAACAGTGCTGACTCAGAGAATCACAGCTCCCACGGTGGCTCATACATCAGGACCTCTTTAATGGGGAATTAGGGAAATGTGCTGCCTGGAGCTATCTTAATTAAGATTGCTCTGAGTGGACTCTTTCCTCCATCTTTTCCTCTTCTTTTCTCCTTGACCCCCAGGGGCAGAATCCCGCCGCCTTTGACAAGGCTTTCCTTCTCCCAGCATTGCTGCTGACAGACTCAGTTTGGAAACAGTAGAACTAGTTGGGGATGGTGGCTTTTCAGCCAGCATGAGCTCCCAAATGGGAAGCCCAAACCAGTGAATAGTAAAGTTCTCACTGCCCTGTGCTGCCTAGCTCTCAGGAAAGGCTGGGACTGAGGTTGGAAATAGGCAGAAGGTAGATAATCAGGTTGGACGTCCTTCCCAGCACCCAGCCTCCCCACCCCCATCCCAAAGCCACTTTGTCCTGGAGATTATATTCCAACCAGAGAACAGAGATGGGCTCCTGTTACTCCCATCACCTGTTGGCTCCAGTCCCAACCAGAGGGCAGGCTGGGCCCCAGCCTCCCAGGGGAGGAAGGGTCGCCTTTCTCTCTCTGTGCACAAGGATATCTTTTTAGGATGCTCAGGGACCACAAAAGAGAACTGGGCTCCCGGAAGGTCTGAAGTCTTCCCAAGGCAAGAGTCCAAACCCAGCCCAGAGCCAGATACCCCTGACAGCTTCCTGTCAGCCTAAATTCCCTCACTCAGACCGGCCCTGGATTCTCCATCACCAGGCTCCGTCTGCTGGTCTTGTCTTCACCCAGCAATGTTCACTAGCGCACGTGAGGTCTTGACACTCTGTAGTTCTGTGGCCTTCTTTCCCCTCCCCCTCTACACATACACATACCACACAGCAAGTTTTAAAGTTTATAGGAATTTTCAAAGCAGCTTTTTCACCAGGTATGACTCATCTTTTAATTCACATTTCTCTGGTCCCTGGCTTCTCCAGGGAGTAATTTTAAAAGTGTAAACAAATACATCATTTGGGAGCTCACTATGTGAAAGCTCTAGGGGAGAGCTTCTTGTAATGATGTGACCACTCCTTAAAGCATCTGTGGGTCGAACCTCCTTACCTCCTTAAGCAGGAGGACTCTTGGGTAGAAGCCCTCCTTGAATGAATAAAGCCATGGAACTGCACCCGGCAGGACGGGAGGGGGAATGCGATGTATCCACTCATCCTTATACATGCAGCTGCCCTCACTGGTTCACAGGGCAGACCAGAAACCTGAATCCCAGAAAACAGATCCTTCCCACTTGAGGCTCCAGCCCTGCTTCTCCAACCTAACCCTTTCTGACGGCTTCCTAGTTCCGAGATCAGTGATTCTTCAAGGGTGGTTCCTGGGCCAGTAGTATCAGCATTCCTTGGAACCTATAAGAAATGCAAATTTGCAGGCCTGCTGAATCAGAAACCCTAAGGGTAGGGTCCAGCAATCTCTGTTTTAACAAGCCCTCCTGGTGATTCTGATGCCACAGTTTGAGAACTACTGCCCTCAACGGGGGTACAACTCTTAACAAGATCTGCAAGGCCCTTCACGGAGAGACTGCTGGCCCCGCGGAGCCTTGGGTAAATTAGAAGAGCAGCCTCCTCTGGGAGGGCCTTGCCGAGGGGAGCCAGAGCTGCATTTCAGGCCCTCTCCCCCTCGGTAGGATGTGCTTATAAAGCCAACAGCCGCACAGCCATTCCTGGCAGCCCCGCCCGCAGGACCAGACCTTCCAGCCTCCTCACCCCTATGCTCCTGCCACTCCGAGCATTTTACGATTCCCTGAACACATCGAGGTCCTTCGTGCTTCCTTCATGGCTTTGCCCAAATCCTTCCCTCTCCCTGGAACGCCTTTTCCCTGTCTTCAACCTAGAACACTCCTCCTACCTTTAAGAGCCAGCTTGGCCATCTCCTCTTTTAAGAACTGTTTGCTGACTGCGGGAGAGTGAGACTGCACTCCTCCAGGCTCCCTGGTCACATTGTGCTCGCCTCTCCTCTCCCGTTGTCCTTGCCTCACTGTTCCCCTCATTGTCTCTGTTCCACCCCCACCCCCCAACCTCCCCAACCCCCTGCACAGGCAGGAGGGATGTCTGATCGTCTCTGTGTCACAGCGTCAGGACGGTACCTGGCACATTCATACAATGACAGAATACTAAGTGTCAGTTCTCTGCCAGGCTCTTGGCACTGGAGGTGCAGTGAAGGTCATGTCAGACAGGCCAGCCTTGTGGAGCTAATTCATAATTAAGTGAACGCTACGAAAGGAGGGAAGGAGGGGAGAAGAAGCAAGGCCATTGCCAACATGGAGGGAGGCAAATGCTTTTCTGAATGATTTAGAAGCTACCTTGAAAGCGGGGTGACTTCTTCTAGCTCTGGGAGGATGAATTCCTGTCCTCTCCAGATTTGTTTGTGAGGTTGAAAAAACCAAGACCAGTCCCAAGCAGAAACAAGAAAAATCTCCTGTGGCAGGAGGGATCTGTCCTCCCACGGGGCGTGGTTGAGCCCCAGCACTGAAGAGCCGTCTTGCTGTCCAGAATGCTCAGGGCCTCCCCCATGGCAGCTGCAGCCAGGAGTCTGAACAGGGACAAGCCCAGATGAGGAGTCTTGATGCCTCTCCTCCTTATAATTAAAGCTGTAATCACGGCGTCAGGACTCAAATCCGGTTGGTATGCCCGTCCTCAATTAGCCGCTTATCTAATTATAAGGCATGAATTGCAAGTTTCCGCTCACTGCAGTAATGCAATAATGGGGTTCCTTATGGAAACCATTTGTCTTCCATACTGATTTCTACACCCAGTGAGCAATGACAGAATAAAATAGGAGTTCAGTTTACATACAGAAAACATGAGTTTTCCCAAAGGGAAAGAATGGGTTGGAAGGTGGGAAGGGAGTGATCTGAAGAGGCGCTGGCCGTCACCCAGAGGGGAGATGCTCCGCGGGTGGGTGGTGGGGATGGGGATGGGGTAGTCACCCCAGACAGACATAGAGATGTTGGCATATAGACCTTGATGAGCAAGAGGGATCAGGAGGGAGATGAAGGGGTCTAGTCTGGATTCTGAAGGTGCTACAGGAAAAGTGAGAACAGACTTTGCAATAGGCTTGAAGAGCACACTCTGCAGCCTGAGCCCAGGTTTGCGCATACGTGGATCAACACGCACACACCCCCGTGCACACACACAGGCACACACGCATGTATATGCATACATACACGCACTGACACAGAGCCCGGCTCCACTTCCTTTTATTGGCATGACTGTGCTATAGGAGACCGCCTCTTGGAAAGCTCAACAGAGCTAAATCAAAGCCCCATTCTGTAGCCCCAGCTCCTCTAATTTCTCACTGTGGTAACAAATTGTGACCCTTTGCTCCCTGGTGCCAAAAAGCCTCTCCTGGGACAAGAAAGAAGATAGTGTGGCCAACAGAAAGGAAGGGAAAGAAACTCAGTCATGGGACTGATCCAGGGTGCTAAGAAAAGCCAGTTCCCACATCCTTACTAGAATTCGGAGTGGACTCACACAGACATGAACCCAAATTCACAAATACTTATAATATATACAGAGATACTCAGACCTACAAGACAGTACCCATACACACACACGGAGGCTTTTCTCGCTCACAGAATCACACACAAATACAGAGAAAGGATAAACTTGCACACACGGACATCATACAACAAACAGGCAATCTTTGAAATAACATTCATTCACTTAAAACGGTTTTCAAATAATTATTCAGAAAATTAAAGCAAAAAACGATTTCATGTTAGTTATCTAGGTTTTTTAAAATAAAAAATGCATTGTTTCATTGAACGTGCTGAACACTGTCCGCCCAGAACGCTCTTGTATGGGCATGGTACGTTTCGCTCAGCAACAAAAATTCACAAATGGCATCTCCTCCACACCTCACAGCACTTTTCTGTTGGCATGTTTCTTTGTCTTTTCCACATGCCTTTTGTGCTGGATGCTGGCTGTTAGTGCTCAGCACTATCCCAGCCTTCTTAGCTCTTTCTGTAACACCAGAAACTGAAACCAGAAGACTACATTTCCCAGACCCCCATGCCAACAGAGTTCTGGTTTCCCTTCCACCAATAGGAGACATTCCCATGAGATTCAGAAGGTGGAAGAGAAGCAGAAGCCATTTCTGCTCCTCAGACACATTCCAGGCAGGTGGGCGTTGGCAGGTGCAGGCGGGAGGGTTTGCGGTGGCTTCCGTTCATCCATCCCCCTGTGAGTTTCCCACGTCAGGGCTTCGGGCAGCGGAGATCATTGGTGACGGGAGTAATGTTTATAACTGCCTGATTTCCTTAGATGATCAACAGTTTTCTCAACCCTTGCTCTTCCAACCCTTTCAAATATTTTTTAAGCATCAAGTTCCATGTATCAGCTCCTGCCTTCATGGAGGAAAACTACCTTAAGTAGTTTTCCAGATGAATACAGATGTGCCTATCACACACACACATAAACATCATTTTTTTCCTTGTCAGTTTAAACACACCTTCATGGACAATGAATTAAAAGGAATGCCTTTATGTAGTGCAGTCAGATTTGTATATTTGTTTATGCTCTCTGTACCCATTTCCTAGGGCTGTCACAACAAAGTATCACAAACCGGCAGGTTCAAGCAGCAGAAATGTGTTGTCTTACAGTTCTTGTGGCCAGAAGTCTGAGATGAACGTGTGGGCAGGGTTGGGTCCTTCTGAGAGCCATGAGAGAGAATCTGCCCCATGTCCCTCCCAACTTCTGGTGATGAGCAGGTCCTTTTTGGGGTTCTTTGGCACCTGCTGAATTACTCATATCTCTGTCTTCATCTTCAAGTGTGTCTCTGTGTCCAAATTTCCCTGTGTCTGTTTGTATGGATGCCAGACATATTGGATAGGGTGCCCTAATGACCTCATTTTAACTTAATCACCCATGTAAAGATCCTATTCCTGATTAAAGTCACATTCTAAGATACGGGAAGTTGGATTGCAACATATCATTCTAAGGGAGACACAGTTCAACCCTCAGTACTATCCAATTCCAGGTGAGTGCCCAGCAGCAGGCAGTTGGATGGATCACTCAGGAATTCAGGGATGATTTAGGCTAGAGATATAGAGTTGGAAGTCTCAGCAAAAAGTGGCTGGAAAGTTCAATCAGAAAGAATAAAAAGAGTAGGAAGAAAAGAGGTCTGAACTCAGAATTCTGGGGCACACATTTACAGAATTCTGTAAATCAGGGGTAAAGAAAGAAAAGATTGAGAAGAAACTGAAGAGTAAGAAACACAAAGAGAATTCAGCATCCCAGAGCCAAGAGAGGACAAGATGAGGCAGAGAATGGAGAACTAGAACATGAGATAGGTTGGACTCTAAGCTTGCACAGAGGTTCGTGCAACATGCTGCTTCTGGAAACTGTCCATCAGAACCCTGTGCACTACCCAGAGGTGCTCAAATGCCACTGTGCTGTCCACTCATGGCCCTGACCTGCCACTCCTGGTCCAGGTCCCACTAGACCTCTGCAGGGGGCCTTCTAGGTTGATGGAGGAGGCACTATCCTCACTGGACTCGTCAGGAATCTTTTAGACGTATATATGAGGTTAGAAATAACAGAAACTACATTTGAAAGAGACTTAAGCAAAAAATAGGGACACGTGCCTGGAGTAGCTCACAGAATTGCAGCTTCAGGGGCCAAGGTAGATTGGGCTCCCCAGGAAGGGGATTTTTAGGTGGATATTAGCATGGACGGAGTTTGGTAGGGAGAGTGTAGGACTAGAAAGAGTGCGGGGAGAACTGTGTGCCTGTCATTCTTGACTGAAGCCCTGGAGCACCGGTGGGGGAATTCTGAAGCTGAGATAATCCTTCAGCCTGGGGCGAGAGTGCCAAGACTTTACCCTGCCATATTTGCCAGTTATCCTGAATCGAGGCAAAGGCCAGGCCTTTATAACCCACCAGAAACAGAGGCATGACATTAAGCAAGGCAACTCCTGTTAGCTGAGCTCCAGCAATCCCTGCTGGAGACAGATGGCTCAAAGCCTTCTGCCAGCAGCTTGAAGTAAACAGTCCTTCGTTCCTATTAATGGGCCGAAAGTGTGTTCACCCCCCGCCAAATTCATATGTTGAAACCCAAGCACCAATGTGACTGTATGTGGAGATAGGACCTAGGAGGAGGTAATTAAGTCTAAATGAGGTCTTAAGAGTGGGAACTAATGCAATAGAACCAGTGTCCTAATACAAGGAAGAGGAGACACCAGAGTTCTCCATCTACCATGTGAAGACACAGTGAGAAAGCAGCCAAGTGCAGGCCAAGGAAAGAGCTCTCACCAGAACCTGGCCAGGCTGGCTTCTTGATCTGGGGCTTTTCAGTGTCCAGACCACTGAGAAAATTGATTTCTGTTGTTTAAGCCAACCAGTCTGTGGTATCTGGTTATAGCAGGCCAAACTAACACTAATTCCTGAAGGAGAATGTGGGCAGCACCCGACAGGGTCCAGTCCAGGAACTGAACCGGGGACCAGCTTTCATCGCCGCTGTCTGTCTGTCTCTCTCTCTAACTCTGTTCTTTTCCCCCAAGTTGTGAGATAGACCCTGACTACCTGTAGATCCTCACTCTTCCAAAACCATGATCTAAGAAAGAAAAGTGCTGTCATCCCTCAGGCTACAATTTGGAAAACCCTGGGAAGCCCATGCCATGTGCAACCTCCTAGACCAATTCTGAGCCCTGTGGCATGGGGTATCATGACTGACCTCGTCCTTGACCAAATAGGCCAGATTTGTTGTCAAAAGATAAAGGAGTGATGGTAAGATACCGAGCAGAAAAAGGCAGTAGACACAAACCCTTTATTTTACCAAGTATTTGCTCAGCCAGATTTCAGTAAGTCACCAATCTTGTGACACCAAGCAAGTCACTTCCCTAGTCTGAGTTTTGCTGTCCTTATCTGTCCGGAGGAGATGGCTGTGATTATGTGGGGACAGGTCTGCCTCGCACGAGGCAGGCACACAGTTAAGTGTTGGTTCATTGTCTGGATACTGCTGTAAGAAAATATAATCTCCAACTTAAAACATGGAGCAAAAGCAAAAGCCCATTGAGGGCAATAATATTTGCCCCAAGTCCAAAAACTCCTAAAGTTACATAAAATATGCATTTTTCAGATAAGGAAACAGAAGCCCCGAGAAATTAATAACCGGCCCGACATCCCACAAAGAGAAGCTTCGGCGCTGGATCAAGAATCCTGAGCTCTAGTGATGAGCCCAGGTGTGCTGCGGCCCGCCATTGTCTCCCCGCGCAGCCCTCAGCCGGACCCCTGACTGTGCCAGCCCAGGTATGCAGCCTCCTGTTTTTGCTCCCCGACACCCAGCTTGTAGGGCTAAGCCCTGGTCCACTCAGCAAGTGTTGCTGCAATGGAATTGAAACCCAATGGGGTATCTGGAAAGCAAGTGGGATATCTGGAAGTAATAAACTTCCGACTGCTTGTTCATTTGGCACCCAGTGGGGGTAAGCACAGACTCTTCTCATCTCTCTTTCTTAAGAATCAATAAAAGTTAGTGATGTATTTAGCAGAGATCAAATGCATGAAATTCGGTTCCTTTTTTAACATTTTATGGGACCAAGACTTCGGTCACATTTCTAAGAATTGCCGCAGGTCATTCTGACCCATTTGGTTTTTGCATTGCAATTTTAAACACTGAGTCTTGGTGGACTGAGAAGAAGAAACACATTTGATTGGCCAGGGAAGGTGCAGGCAACCAAGAGAAAATAGCATTTTCAGCTGAGCACTGACAGATGAATGACCAAGCAGAGGGGGCGTTCGCAGCAGGAGGGACCAGTGTGACACAGGTGTGGAAGAAAAGAACACGGATGTGCTTGGGGCTGGAAGGCCTGGGGGAGTTTAGAGATCCTTTCGGTGAGCATCCCAGTGGCAGGGGTTGGGCCACGGCTGGTCACGATGGCCCAGCACCACCCACAGGCTGAGGCAGAGGGAGTGAGACTGCAGACGTGGGCATCTTTGAGTCTGAAACAATAACACTTGGGAACAAACTTGTCATCTCTGATCCTAACATGGGAGCGCTGGAGGAAGACCGTCTGAGTTCAAATCCACGGCTGCCCTCAACTTGGTGTGAGATTTTACACACGTGTTTTTTTTAACCCCTTGGGGAATCACTGTCTTCTCAGCAGTGAGGCAGTGGTGCTCCCCTTAGAGTTTGCAAACTCAATGCCTACAGGTGCCAGGCAAGGAAAATAAATGACCTGTCCTGGGTATAAAATAACAAGTGATTTCATTCAGTGTCTAATGCTAAAAGCGGTCAAACTCAAAATACATTAAAAAACTCATGCGTGCCAAGCAAAACACACTTGGCCAGCATATACCTAGCATGTGAACTCCTGACTACCTCATAAGATTGGAAGTGGGATGATGTGGAGGAATTGTTCCACATTGTAGAGAAGCCAGACCAAAAAAAAAAAGAAAAAGAGTCTTGTGTGCCATGATTCATTTACATGATGTTCAAGAATAGGCTAAACTAACCTGTTGTGCCAGGAATCAGAACAGTGTTTTCCTGGGAGCAACAGGGGCATGGACCGTGGAGGACATAAGGAAGCCTTGAGGTGGGTTTGAAATTTTCTGTAGCTTGTTCCAGGTTTGGGTACCTATCTGCAGACATGTATAAATAGTCACCAGACTGTGCACTCGAGCTTTGTGAACTTGACTGCATAAAAATTTCACTTCAATCAAAAAGGAAATTTTAAAAGCAGTCCTTCACAGAGAAGTAGGTACTGAATGAATGGTTGTTGTAGTTGTTATTACCAATGACTACTTCCACTATTATCATTATGAGGAGGAGGAGGAGGAGGATTTAGCCACAGGTCAATAAACCAACTAAATGAACAACGAACATTCACCAAAGACCCGCTGTGTGCTGGGTACTTAAGTCAGATTGTATTTTCCAAAAGTGACTCTGTGTGTGTGTGTGTGTGTGTGTGTGTGCACGCGCGCACGTATCCAACCCACGTGCTCTTGCTACAAAGTGGGTTTCATGCCTCCCACCAAGAAGTGGGGACTATGTCCCTCCTGTTGAATCCTGTCTAGACTCGTGGCTGCTCCCACCAGTGGAGTACAGAGGACATGATGCCATGTGACTTCTGAGATTAGGTCGTAAAAGCATTCAGATTCCTCTTGGCTCTCTCGGAGCGCATGTCTTGGGGGTCCTCTTTGCCAATATGTAGAAGTCTGGCTGCCCGGGAAGCTGGGCATGCCTCCATGCTGCAGAAATCACATGGAGAGACCACACCAAGAGAGATGCCTGAGGAGGCCTGGCTATCCTAGCCCCAGCTGTTCAAGGCTTCTTCGCCCAGATCTTAGTCACAGGAGCCTGGAAGCCTTTAACATGCCCGGATGCCATATGACCACGACTTCACGTAAGACCCTGAACCAGAACCACTCAGCCAAGCTGCTCCTGAAACTATGAGAGACAATAGGTGACTATCACTGCTTTAGCTAGTAAGCTTTGGGGTATTTGATTTATATTAGCATCAATAGATAATACAGATTTTGGTACCTGGAGGTGGGGGCCGGGTGATTCTATAACAAAAACAGAAAACTAAAAATAGAACAATGGCTCTGAGGGCAGAAGTTGGAAGTGTATGGAAGAAGGTGTGGAATCTGATGTTCTTAAAGGAGGCCGCCCATGAGGGCTTAAAGGAGAGTAGGGAAGATAATATTGGAAGATGGAAGGAAAAGGGCCTTTGTGAGGTAGTACTTTACTTGGCTCAGGCTGCCATAACAAAATACCACAGACCGGGTGGCTTACAGGATGGAGATTTATTTCTCATAATAAATGGGTACTGAGGCTAGAAGTCCAAGATCAAGGGGCCAGCCAGTCTGATTCCTGGTGGGAGCTCTCCTCCTGGCTTGCAGATGGCCGCCTTCTCACTGCGCCCTCATGTGGCAGAGACAGAACTTTGGGGTCACTTCCTCATAATGACACCAGCTCTACATATTAGGACCCCACCCTTATGACCTCATTTTGCCTCTATTGCCTCCTCACAAACTGTCTCCAAATGTGGCCCCATTGGGGCTTCGAGCTTCACTCTATAAACTCTGAGGGATATAACCATCCCGCCTGTAACACGTAGTGAGGGCAGTTGTAGCGACACTTGACTTCTGTGACGGGATGGAAAACAGGAAGTGTACTGAATGAACTGGATGATGTAGTAAAGAAAACTCCCAGGCAAAATGTCAGACATGCCTCCTGACTTCTGGTTGCTTATAATAAATGTGAAAAGAGAGAAGATGTGTTACAGAAAGAACTATCGAGAACAAAGGAGCCAGGACTTTCTGAGTTTGGAAAATAAAAATGTCTTATTCCTAGGGTTTCCCGACAGGAGTGATACTAAAATGCTAAGTGGCCTCCAGGCAAAGATCAAATCTAGGAAAATATCTGGAAAATGTAGGTCTAAAGATAAACCTGAGGGAGACAGTATAAAACCCTTTATTAAGACCTCGGAAATATTTAAGGTGGTGATCCAAACAGGAAAAAAGAAAGTACCTCAAAGATCCTTAACAATAAGCAGTAGGGTTTCTGGTAATCTTAAGTGTGTGTCTCACAGTAGCCTTACAGGAAACTTACAGGTAGAAATGGGCTGCTCTCATGACATTTGTGGTCTTAACTTTTATCTCACGGAGTGAGCGCCAGTCAGAGGCACGGAAAGCTCCCAGTGACTGTAAGATGGCTGCATTGTCTGAAACCCAGCCTGTGTAGGCTAAAAGGTGCAGAGGCAATGCAGAAGGAAGGTAGGTCTTTAGCCCTCCAAACTGCCCTTGGAAAGCAGGCTGAGGAAAAAGACTTAGCTACAATGACCATTTCTTATGGAAAAGAGGGCTCCTGCCCCGGAGCCCAGAGGGTAGAGTCAGGAGGCAAGGAGAGCTGTTCCCAAGCAGTAGTGCTAAGTTCTAACCAGGAAAGACCCACGTGCCCAGGGAATTTCTGAATTGCTAAGGACCCTGTGTATTTCCCATTCTTTACCCTTGTTTTTTTTTGTTTTTTGTTTTTTGTTTTTTGTTTTTGTTTTTTTTCTACAAAAGGACCTGTAATGGTTGTCCTGTGTCTGTCCTGCTACATATTAGGTAGAGGGAAGATACCGTGTTTCTTTAGCCCACAGGCCCACAGATCAGGAGGAACTGTACGGAAGAGCCGTATTTGAGAAATTCATTCAAGGAGCCTCATCTGAACCTGAACCTGATTAGATGACAAGGCCCAGGACTTCGAGTTGATGCTGCATCATAATGAGACTTGGAAGCCTTGGAAAGGGTAAGTGTATTTTTATGGAGGAACCAGAAGGCAGACTGAAGTAGGCAACCTCCAGCAATCCCATGGCCATTGTTGCCCTCCTGTAGTGCCTTCTCACACTGCCTCGGGGTTGGCCTTGGGGGACCAATGCAATACAGAGAAAATAAGGTAAGTCTTAAAGTCTGCAGCTTCTTCTTGGACTCAGATTTTTTTGTTCACACTGTCCTGTGGAGAGGAGGGAAGGCAGCACCAACCCACCAGCCACGTGAGTGGACTGCCTTGATGAGGGAGCAGGAGCTGACTGAGGACAAAGCAAAAGCTGGCGCCTTGCACCCCCCCCTTCATCCGCACCCCTCCATATGTGTAGCATCCCTCAGGCAGCCCTGACTGCCATGAACAATAAGCAAATAGTTAACTTGCAGAGCTCACAATCCTGCTAGACCGGAGTCTCCCTTGGCTTACAAATGTTCTAAATCTCACTAACAAAGACGATTGATAGCAGGATTGTGACACCCCACCAAAAAGTCTCCCAAAGATCTTAATGTTAATGGCTGGTCTAAAGACAACATTGATTCAGCAGCAAGGGCAAGGCCTCCGGCAGGCCTGGAACATCCTGGCACCTTGTAGGCCCTCTTTAGCATATGAAAACTCCACTGAAACCTCCCTTCCCCTCCCCTTCCCCCAACAGCAGGGTACATAACCTGCCATCCCTCACAACCCGGGGCAGCAGCTCTTCCTGCCCACGGGTCCTGTCCCCGTGCTTTAATAAACCACCATTTTGCACCAAAGATGTCTCAAGAATTCTTTCTTGGTCATCGGCTCCGGACCTCAGCCCACTAAACCTCACCTAGGTTCTAGAACTTCATCATATGGCGCCCGAACGTGGGGCTGTGAGTCTTTACATTTGGACTCTGAGCTTCGGTGCAAAATTGGTGAGTACTTTCTTTCCATTTACTCTGATTTCAGGGGCTTTTCAAGGAGTATGGTCTTATTGGAACACTTGCATGTCAATTGCTCAGGCTGTAATCCTCTAGCCCTTGGCTACTCTATGGGGAGGAGAGCGTCTGCCTTTTGGCTGTAAGCTAGTACCCTGGCCGGAATGGCAATAAGACCCAGAAACTTGATGGCCTCACTCTATTCCTGTTCTTATAGAAAGTTGTCTCTCTTGGGCACGGGACAGCCAACTAAGTCACCAGGACGGCTGCCAATCTTAAGACTCCCGTGTGAGGTTTCCTCCTGATTGATCTAATGTGATCCCCTCCACATGCCCGGTCTAGCCACTTCTGGCCGCGAGACCTCCACTGGGAGCCGGCCGAAACCAGTACCCGATTGAATTAAAACGCAACCGGGGACCGTTTCCTAGGGAAGTTGGCTGTAAGGACCACATGTGTTGGAATGTCGCATAGACCATGATGGATTTCAATCTTTACTGTTTCTCATCAGTGTCTTCTGCAAACCGCCTAAAGCTATGAAATTGGGTAATTTCCCCTTGCCAAACTTTTCTAGTATTTCCATGGGTTAATATGACAAAACAGTATGCAGTCTTCAGGACATATGATAGCATGGCACAAGCGTTTTAGTCCATTCACCAGGCACCCATCAGCAGCCTAGGATGCGATGGGGAAGTGGAGGGACGCCGGCACCCCTCCAGGGCCTTTAACGGCAGGAATGCCTTCCCAGGGAAGGCAAAATGGTGATCAATAGCGATTTTTGTTGAGGGACGCCTCCGGTCGCTTTTGACACAGGAACCTCTGACATATCCTGCGTGGGACGCTACCCAGGAGTCAGGGGGGATTTGGTAATGGACCTTCATTACTTTTCTGGAAGCATGGCCTCAGTAGGCTTCTTCAGTTCCCAAGGACTCTACCTTGGGGTGCCTTTTAACCCACTGGAAATAATTTAAATTGCAAAACTTAGGAAAGGACTGAGCTCCTGTAACACTACATGGCCTCAGTGGGATCTATCAGTTAGATCTCCTCTGCAGGAAACAGGGCAAATGGACCTAGGATACCTTTACTGCTCATACCTAGGCCTTTATTGCTCTATACCAGGACCCCAGACTAAGGGGCTTTTGCGAAATGTGTTTGCCCAAATGAGTCAGCTAGTAAACTTTCTCCTGACATATTGGATGGTAATTACGTAAATAAGCCTTCTTCTAGTAAACCCAGGTTGCTGGGTCATCCCTAGCAAAGGGGATTCTGGCTTTATTTCTCTCTGTTACTCCTAATAGATGTG
Source organism: Mustela nivalis (assembly GCF_964662115.1). NCBI lineage: Eukaryota > Metazoa > Chordata > Mammalia > Carnivora > Mustelidae > Mustela > Mustela nivalis. The sequence goes on along the minus strand of NC_139028.1, from coordinate 72,499,152 downwards.
GGGGCTTCTCCCTCACTCACTTCCCGTGTTAATGGCTATAACTGGAGCCAACTGGGGTTGGTCTAACTCGAGACAGAGACCATAAGGAATATTCCCAAGCAGCTGCCGAAACTCTCTTTGTTTCGGGGAAGTTTCCCTGCGTTCTCTGGCCTGACTTGGACTGCCTAACCCCTCCCCCCTTGCTGGTGGGAAAGCATGGCGTCTGCTCCTCTGTTGGGGCTTATGAGCTCTGAAACCGGGAATCCCTTCTGCCTCATGGCAGCACTTTGTTTCCTCTGTTTTCCCCTTCTGTTTCTGCACCAAGGTGCATGCAGCCTGCATGACTAGCCTCTAGATCATGCACCACGGCTCCTTCTCTCTTCACTGTCAAGGAGCAAGAAGAGCACCCCCACTCCAGATCTTCCCACGCATGTCTCAGGTAAACATTCAAATTGGAGTGGGCCCAGGTGGAACGTAAATCAGTATTGGAACTAAGTTAAGTTTGTTGGTTTAATTAAGATAGATGCATCTTTGAAGTTAACAGCAGTAAATGTGAAGCTTTTATTCTATCAAAGTTTACTGAAGGTCAAATAAGCTTGTGTTATTAAAATTTGTTAGCAAAGAAATGACTAAACTGATGGTTAATTGTCTGTCTCAAAGTTCTAATGGGTATTTGCTGAAGTAGCTTTCAAAGTCTTTGGTAACCTGAAAGTTTTAAAGTTTTGCTTGGATGACAAATGGAATTAAATTGTGGACATCAGTATCTTAACCAAACAGGATAAAATGCTAAGTTGTTAATTACTGGATGTAGGTTTGTGCTTTTTGACTTCTTACTGCAAAGAAACGAAAGAGTATTTAAATCTGTTGGTAAACGTGTTTTGCACTTTTCATAAATTTGCACGGTTTCATAAATTTGTCATCTAAAGAACTGTTGTAGCAGTTCACAATTGGTTAATAACTAAAGGTGTTTCTAAGAATACAAAGTTCTGCTTAATGTAACTAAGACTGATGGAAATAAAGGGAAACTGTATGTAGGAAAGTAGGAAATATGTAAGAAAGACTTAAGGAATGGGAATACATTTTGTTTTCTCACTTGCCAGTGATCCTCTGTAATCAGGATATTGTTAAGGCTGGACCACTCAAAAGGTTGTCTTATTGGTTTCATCCCTTAGTCATATTTATCCTAGAGGCCACCTCTGTTGAGGTGCAATTGCAAACAGATGCTTTAGCGAAACTTAGAACAGCCCTCATAAAAGGAGCCTCAAAGCTCACTATGGGACAGTCCTTGACTGTAATGATGTCACATCAGGTCCAGATTTGTCTTAGAAGCCAAAGGCCACCAATGGATGATGTAGGCCAACTAATTAAATATTGGACTATACTTACAGATATGCCAGAAATAATACGTAAAATTTGTCAAACTTTAAACCTAGTTACCTGTATGCCTGAACCTGACCTGTACTCCTTTCTCTATAGAGCAAAAAAGGTTATTGATCTTGCTTACTCTATTTGGCCAGATTTAAGATGCCCCTGTTAAAAATGCAAATGACAGTTGGTTTTCTGATGACCTTAGTTTTCATAGAAAAAATAAGATAAGCTAGGTGTGCCATAGTGCTCACTAGCACTTTGCAATTGCCAAAGCCTAAGAATTAACATTTATACTGACTCCAAATGTGCTTTCCTGGTACTACATGGCCATGGAGCAATTTGGAAGGAAAGGGGATTGCTATCAAGCCATAACTCCCCAATCCAATATGGGCCTAAGTTCCAAAACCCTCCTTATTGCTATACTAAGGATGGTCTTAGATGTCCTGACAGCAGCCCAGGGTGGCACATGTGCAATTATCAAGACAGAATGTTGTGTGTACACCCCAGACTATCACAAAAGTATCACAGGATTAATAAAGGATATGAATGCCCAGATTAAGGCTCTACAAGGTCCCTCTCTCTCTTTTAGTGATTAGTTAAGTTCCTGGCTTGAAGGAGGGCTATGGCCAAATCTCCTTTTCAGGCTTCTCATTCTTATCGCCTTATTAACTTTAATATGTTGCTTTGTTCCATGTTTCTCTACTTGGTGCCGAGACTCCATTGCTGCTATGACTTCACCACGACAGATGATCCTTACCACGCGCAAAGACACTCCTTCACTGTCCGCACTGGATTCGGCTGCCTCTGCCTTTCGTAACTCCCCTATACATTCCTCCACTGATCAATATTGACCCCAGTAGGTAGGGACAGCTCTACGCCCCTATTCAGCAGGAAGAAGGTACAGAAGATGAGACCTTCCACCTTCAACCACCTTAAAGATTTAAGGGTCAAAATTGTTCAGGGGGGAATGATGAGGGAGCAGGAGCTGACTGAGGACAAAGCAAAAGCTGGCGCCTTGCACCCCCCCCTTCATCCGCACCCCTCCATATGTGTAGCATCCCTCAGGCAGCCCTGACTGCCATGAACAATAAGCAAATAGTTAACTTGCAGAGCTCACAATCCTGCTAGACCGGAGTCTCCCTTGGCTTACAAATGTTCTAAATCTCACTAACAAAGACGATTGATAGCAGGATTGTGACACCCCACCAAAAAGTCTCCCAAAGATCTTAATGTTAATGGCTGGTCTAAAGACAACATTGATTCAGCAGCAAGGGCAAGGCCTCCGGCAGGCCTGGAACATCCTGGCACCTTGTAGGCCCTCTTTAGCATATGAAAACTCCACTGAAACCTCCCTTCCCCTCCCCTTCCCCCAACAGCAGGGTACATAACCTGCCATCCCTCACAACCCGGGGCAGCAGCTCTTCCTGCCCACGGGTCCTGTCCCCGTGCTTTAATAAACCACCATTTTGCACCAAAGATGTCTCAAGAATTCTTTCTTGGTCATCGGCTCCGGACCTCAGCCCACTAAACCTCACCTAGGTTCTAGAACTTCATCACCTTGCGAGTCGAACCTCCAGGTCCAGTCAAGCCTTCAGATGGGTGCAGGCCTGGCTGCATCTGACCACAGCCTCGTGAGAGATTCTGAGCCAGAACCATCCAGCCACACTGCCCCAGAACATGAGCCCCAAAGAAATGAGGAGGGGGAAAGAGAGATTATCACTGTTTTAAGCCACTAAGTTTTAAGACAACTTGTTACACCCCAGCAGATAACATGACACAACTCTGCAGGATAGGAAAAAGGGACCCCAGTGCCATCACTGGCAGAGGAGTGAAAAGAAAGCGGGCAGACCCAGGAGAACACACACATGCTAAGGCAGTATGAGGGTCCCTTGGCAAGCATGACAAAGGTCAGCTTCTCTCTCCTAGGGGAGTGTTGGCAACGAGGATCAGAAGGTGAGGTGCCTGGGGACGGTGAGGCTTTGGGAGACAAATTCAAGAGGTGAGCAGGCCATTTTCGATGGGACTAAACGCTCCCAGGTCCTGGCTTTATTGTTGCAAAGGAGGCCTTTCCATTTACAGAGCCCTTTTGCATCCATCTGTCCCCCATGTGACAGAAGCAGGTCAGGATTACCAGCCCTCTGTCACAGAGGACAAAATGGAGGGTCACAGTGGGTAATTGGTTTGTCCAGGCCCTGGGCACTTTCTGTGCCCCGTAACAGCTCTCAGCAGCTCAAAGCTGCCTTTGCCTGTCAGAAGAATCAAATCACCCAGAGTCTCAAGACTGGGCCCAAAACACGCATGAAGGAACAACATGGAGAGAACATGCAGGCCAACTGCTCTAATGGGGACCCTCAGTAAGTGTTGGCCTCCTGAAAACAATCCTTCACACCTATTGTATCTGTGCCTTGGGATGCAAAGCTGATCTCATATCCTTGTTCAGATTCTGTCCCTCTTTACCATGTGGCCTCGGGCCTTCTTGGGTCTTTGAGCCTCATCCATATTCTGTGGGGTTCCACTGGCTGGTCTCTTTGGCTCCGCATGGCTCTGGCAATGTGGGATTTGCAAGGAATCCGTGGGAGCTTCAATACTGATGTTGGCATAGTAATACCAGGCCATTCCCATGCAAGGCTCCAATCCACAAAATCAATGCCAAACAGGAAATTGCAGGCAGTAATTTATTCAGAATTTTCCCACCATGGGACTCACTTTATATACATTGCTACATGGACTCTAATAAAATAGTAAGCAAGGGAGGTTTCTGCAAGCCTCCCCAGACCCTGACATATGCTCCCCTTTCTGCCAGACCCCTCTGGAGAGAAGACCTCCCCGGGACTGCAGCTGTGACCAGGAATAAGCACAGAGAGTCAGGTGGGAGGTCATTTGCAAAAACAACACAGCCTATAAAATAAGACAGGAAGGCATAAAATAAAATAACACAATATGAAATAAAATCATGAAATGACCAAGTTAATTAATGTCAGAGGAGCCTCTGCCCAACACCCACTCTCTGTCTTTATATTTAAAAGTAGGAAAACAAACTGCCTGCCCAGCCCTTTCCAGTTGACTTGGCCCACCCAGGCCCTGGGGCAATGGGGATCATCCTGGCAAATCGGTAAGATGAAGTGGGGTCTGTGTTGACCCCAGTCGGTGCTGGTACGTGCTCTGCGGGGCTTGGCTCTGGGGGCCCAAGGGAGTACAGAGCTGCAGTTGCGTTTTCGAGCAGCCGTTATCCCTTCCCACAGAAGACTAGCAAACCTCCACTCTTCCCTATTGCATCAATATCTGCAGCAGCACATAGGACCAGAAACAGCTAGAAACCCAGAAGCCTAGGAATGGCAACCCAGGAATATGAGGCTAACCTTTGATCCCCCAGAGCAGGAATGCCTGAGAGCTTTGGGCTGAGGCTGTGGGGGCGGGGAGGGGGGGGCGGTGGCCGGGCAGGTTCTCTGCTCAGAACAAAGGGATAACCAGCACGGAGCTGCATGGTCCTGAGCTGGCTGGGAAAGCAGAAATCGTTCAGCGGACTATGCAGAATCATGACAAGGCAGGGGACAGGGAAACTGCATAGTGCCTAAGTCACTTGTGTCTAAAGAGGTCAATGTCACCCCTGAGAGCCAAGGTTGGCAGTGAGTACACAGCCCTCTCTGAAGAGGAGCCTCATGGTATGTGTGGCTGATGCAAGGAAAGGGATGATTAGGTTAGCCACTTGCGTAACCAAAATACAATGGGCTTGCTTCTTAGCGCATTTGTCTGTTGTCTTTACAAATTCCTAAACAAAGGGTTCTTACTGATGCCTTGAAGGCACAGACTAAACTATGATGTGCATAGTTAACCCCCTTGAGGCTCAGCAGAGACAGACCCAGGAAGCACATCAATGCCCCTCTTCTGCCAGAGGAAAGAGGGAGAGCCTCTTCCTGCTCAAGTGTGTGAGCCTCTCCTTAACCTCTGAAAGCCCCTTTTCACTTAGTAAGAGGCACACCCAAGGTGAGAGGCAAATGTGTAATATGCCACAATTTAGCAAAACAACAAAGGTGATCTCTGTGCGTCACCATGTTGATGGGCGGTAGGGCACACGTAAGCTAAAGATGGAACGAGGCCCAGCTACACCACAGTGGGCTTGGCATCTACAGACACTGGTGGAAATTATCTCTGCTTTCCACCAAATGTGAGAGAAAACAGAGAACACAGGATGGGGATTCAAAGACATGCCTCTGGTCCCAGCTCCGCCGCACACGAGCTGACTGGCCTTAAGTGAGCCTTCCTTGCGTGAAGAAGCGGGTTGGGTTGTGACCTCTGAAGATGGGTCCACCTCATTCACTCACTCACCAACATTTATCAGGTGCCTTTTTTGTGTCAAGCACTTTTCCAGAAGGTAAGAATACATGACTGAGCAAAAGAGGTAACCCCTGTCCTAGTGAAGCTTACACTGTCGTGGAGGGAAGACAGGCAATAAACACAGATATATAATAAGTAAGCAAAGCATATATATTTCTAGAAAGTGCTAAGTCCTATGACAGAAAGGAACATGGAGACTGGTTTTTCTTTTTAAATAGGGAGATTAGAATAGATTGCATTGCTGTGTATGTGAGTGGTGAAGACTTTAGGGAGGTAAGATTTCAAGCCACGGAAATATCTGTGTGAGGGGAGCCAGGGTGGCTCAATCCATTGAGCATCTGACTCTTGGTTTGGGGCCAGGTCATGATCTGGGGGTTGTGGGATCGAGGCTGTGGTGGGGCTCCCTGGTGGGCATGGAGCTGCTGGAAATTCTCTTTCTTACTTTACCCCTCCTCCAACTCAAGTGTGCGCTCACACGTTCTCTCTCAAATAAATAAATAAATAAATAAAATTAAGGAAAAAAAAGAAAGAAATCTCTGAGTGAGGAGCAATTAGGACAAAACTAATGCAGCAGAGGCTCAAGCAAAGGGTGGTCACCACGTTGGAGAAACAGCAAGGAGGCCGGCCTATTTGCATCAGAGGAAGGAAGGGAGTAACAATAGAAATTAGGCCAGACTGGTGAAGGGGGTGGTCAGGCAGGTCACAAAGGCCTGGTAGGCTGCTATAAATTCTCTATAAACTAGCTCCAAGGCCCTTTTAACTTACTTGGGCCGCTGGCAGGAACTTGAGCGCAGCAATGTCAGCCCAGGCTGTTCTGCCAAATGGGGGCTGTGGCGCTAAGGAATGGCTGAACCTGGTCACCTAGAGTCAGGCTTGTAGTGTGGCCCTCACACAGAGAGGCCAGGTGCCAGGGGCTCTCCTGCCCCATCCCAGCCTTCGACAGGGCTCCTGTCTTCCTCAGCTCAGCTATCTCCTCCTTGCTGGGCACAAAGGAGATCAGGGGAAGGCACTGGCTGTCTTCTGGGTTGTTGATTCTCTTCCCAGCCAATGCCATTACCACTAATTGACCTTGATTATTCACTCCTTTACTTGGAAACCCATTTCAGCCCCAATTGTTCTCTGTGCCTCTGCAAAGTGAAAACTCACTTAGCCTTGAACTGAGCAGTAATTATCTTGGCATTGTGAGGCCAGGCAGGCCCCTCCCCCTAGCCCATTACCTCTCTCCTCTTTCTAACTTGGAAAAAAGAAATATGAACCAATGTAAAAAAAGTCACTTATTCTCCACTTTACAAGCTGCACCCCAGACAGTCTGTCGAGGCCTTTTTAAAGCCACTCTCCTCACTCACATTCTGCTCAGAAGGGTGCTCTGCTCTGTCTGATGAGGGAGCAGGAGGCTGGCTGAGGACAAAGCAAAAGCTGGCGCCTTGCACCCCCTCTTCACCCGCTCCCCTCCATATGTGTAGCATTCCTCAGGCACCCCTGACTGCCATAAAACGATAAATAGTTAACTTGCAGGGATAGCAATCCTGCAGAACAGGAATCTCCCTTGCTCTACAGATGTCCTAGAGACCTAAATAAACAGGGAGGTTACCTTATCAATAGCACAAATTTCCAGAGGCAAATAACTCTCAGTTCCTGAAGCCCTAATGTCTCCCTCCTCACCATAAACTGGAGGAGGCTGAGGTAGCAGGGAATGTAAATGATAGCAGGATCATAACACCCCTTCCAACTATCTTGATGTTAGTGCCTGACCTAAAGACGACATAGATCAAGCCATAAGAGCAAGGACTCCCCCCAGCACCTTGTAGGTCCTCCCTAACATGTGAGAATAGATATAAAAGAATTAGAATTATCCATTTCTTTTTTTTTTAAGATTTTATATTTATTTATTTGACAGAAATTACAAGTAGGCAGAGAGGCAGGTAGAGAGAGAGGGGGAAGCAGGCTCCCTGCTGAGCAGAGAGCCCGATGCGGGGCTCGATCCCAGGACTCTGGGATCATGACTTGAGCCGAAGGCAGAGGCTTTAACCCACTGAGCCACCCAGGCGCCCCTAGAATTATCCATTTCTAAACTTCAGGAGTCTGTCAGCTCATTAGCAGAGACAGGGATTGGACCTCCTATTCCTCCAACAAGGTGGCTTATGTGCTGCCCTTAGGGAAGAATGTTGCTTTTATATAGATCACTCAGGAGTAGTCAAAGACTCGTTGGCTAAGGTACGGGAAGGGTTGGCAAAACGGAAAAGGGAATGTGAAGCTGGGCAAGGCTGGTTCCAGTCATGGTTTAATTAGTCCCCTTGGCTGACCACCTTAATATCCTCCTTACTAGGACCCCTTTGTATTCTGATCCTTTTACTGACCTTTGGCCCATGTATTTTAAATCGTCTGGTGGCCTTTGTCAATCAACGCCTTCAGACAGTACAAATCATGCTCCTAAGACAGCAGTATCAGCCCCTAGACTTGAGTAACAACGACGACCTCACTGATGACAACCAAGGACCCAAGATTGGCTCCTCAGGCACCTGAGAGAAGGGGGGAATGAAAGACCAAAAGAACCCCCCCTGGCTAGAAGTGCATTTTTATCCCGTTAACCAGCTAGTTTCGCTTCTGTACGAACGCTGGCTTTTTCGCATGCGCGGGCTAACCGGCCAGTTCTGCTTCTGTAAGATTGCTTTGTCTGCTTTCGCGCGGACCCCTGCTTTCGCGCGGGGGTCCCCTGACCCAATCCACTGACGCCAAGTATACCTGTTCAAAATGATGAAGTCCCAGAAACTAAGTCAGGTTCGGTGGGGTGAGGTTCGGAGCTGATGACTAAAGAAAGAATTCATAAGACATCTTTGGTGCAAAATGGTGGTTTATTAAAGCACGGGGACAGGGCCCGTGGGCAGGTAGAGATGCGGCTGCCGCCCCGGGTTGTTAGGAGTGGTTGGTTATATACACAGGAGTTGGGTAGGTGAGGACAAAGGGGTGTTCAGAAGGGCTATTGGGGCAAAGAATACTATCAGGATATTGAAGGCTTAGTTGTTATCAAGTAAAGACAATTGGAAGTCTGGTGGAATGTTACATTCCTGCTATCAAGCATCCTTGTTAATGAGATTTAGGTTTAGAAGAAATTTGACTTTATTTACTTTTCCTTCTACCTCCACCTCCTTTGGTTTTTATGGAGGGGAGGGTGACATTAGGCTTGAGGAACTGAGTTCTGTGTCTTTGGAAATTGGGCTATTGATAAGGTAACTTCTTTGTTGTAATCTCAAGGACATTTGCAAACCAAGGGAGACTCCTGTTTTGTAGGATTGTGATCTCAGCAAGTTAACTATTTATCATTTTATGGCAGTCAGGGGTGCCTAAGCAATGCTACACATATGGAGGGGAGCGGATGAAGGGGGGGGGGGTGCAAGGCGCCAGCTTTTGCTTTGTCCTCAGCCAGCCTCCTGCTTCCTCATCAAAACTGTCAACCAATCAGCTCAGCTCTACCCAAAACTTGTTTGTATCTGTCTATAAAAATCCTGCACCGACCCAGCTCTGGATCTCTCGGCGTTATCGGCAACGAGTGGCGCAGAGGTCCAGGTTTGAACCTGCAATAAACGACCCTTGCTGCTTGGCTTTGACTCACGTCTCTGGTGGTCTTTTAAGGTGGGAGTAATACTCAGTTGGTATTTCATGTCTTTTCTTCTGCCATTGATTTTTGCATCTGGTTAGGATTGTTTGGTGCTCCTAGGGAATTAATAACAGATTAGCCAAAGTCTAATGAGCTGCAGCTCAGATAGCGGGGCTTACCTGGACAGCCAGTCTGCACCCTGCTTCTCTTCCCACTTACCATGCTGAGAGAATGGGGGTGCCCCAAGGATGGATCCTGGGCTGGAGCACAATGTGGGGTTCCAGGGCTTCCTCCACATTGGCAAGGAAGTGGGCAACTGCTCTGGGCTTGATCTTGGTGTCCTGAGGATGGAGTGTAGACCTTTGGAGGTAGAAGAATGGTGAATCAATGTGGTTGAAGGAGAAGGAGAAGAAGAAGGAGAAGGAGACGGAGAAGAGGAAGAAAGAGGAAGAGGAGGAGAAGAGGAAGGAAAAGAAGTAGAAGAGGTAGGGAGAGGGGAGAGGAAGGGTTGGAAAAGAAGGAGGAGGAGAAGGAGAAGGGAAGAAACCACAGAAATTTCATTGCGCTTTCCCCTCCCTACCCCCGTGCAGCCCAAGCAAAAATTCCTGATGGCTTTTCACATCCAGGCCTCCCCTCTAGTGCTCAGTGCTCTCCCATCTGTCGCCAGGTCTCTGTGCCCTTCCCCCACAGGCCCAGACATGCTGCCTTCTCCTCTGCGCTCCTGCACCAGCTCCTCTCCTGGCTTCTCTCCAGTCTCCCTGTATCTAGTCTCATATTCTCCAGGCCACTCATCACATTTCCAGCAAAGTGATCTTCATACATCACAGAGCTGGTCACATGGCCCATCGGAAGCCATTCACTGGGATTCTCCCTTTGGCTCCAGGAGTCACTGAAATTCCTTGGCACACAAGGTCCTCCTTGGTTCTCCACAAATTCCTGCAGCCTCATTTACCTCCCTCAGCCCCACTGTTTATACCCCAGCAACATTAAGCCACCTGTTGTCACCCACACCGCATACACACACACAGATATACACCACCTTTCACACGTGGCCTGCACACACACTCACAGGCGCACACACACACACACACACACACACACACACACACACATATGATCCATGCTTCATTTGTTCTGTTCTCTCTGCCTGAACGATCCTCCCAGATTCTCCACCTCCCTCTACCCCCCTCACCTCCTCACCCCCACGTCCCCACGCATTGCTTGGCTAGCTGCTAAACCCGGCCAGCTCTTAAGACCTAGATGTCACTGTTCCCTAGGATCCTTCCCTGAAGCCACCAGTTGGATTAGATGACCTGTATCCATTTGGATGATTCCAGATAACAAATTCCTATATTTCCATGCCTTGACCCCAATGAAGTATATTTCTCCTTCCAAGATAGTCTAATGTCAGTGTCCCGGTCAGCAAGCAGCTTGCCCTCAGGTGAAAATCCAAAGTTGCATCTTTTGACTCCATAACTCCTGCGATCTCAGTCTTCTGCACCCAGCTCATGGAAGAGGCCCAGCCACTTCTTAAAAAATCCCTGACCAGAAATGCTCCCCCTCGCTCCCGTCATTCCCTGGTGAAAATCAGTCTCAGGTGACTCCTGGATGAAATACAGCCCCTGTGCCACCCAGTAGGCAGCTGGCCCTTGAAGCCCAGGGCTGCTGCTTGCTGTCCCTCCCCACTCTGTCCTTACACTTGCCTCAGTTACCACAGTGTGTGGGGCCCACCTCCCCCAGCAGGCTGTCAGCCCCTGAGGGCAAAGGCCTCATTCTTTGTACCTCATACCCAGCCCCGGGCATGGGTGCTTAGTACTTAGTACTGTTGTTGCTTGAATGGATGACCCAAGTCGGAAGCAGCTCGGTGACTGGACCGGTCTGACACTGCAGGTTGAAGGCCCTCTGTGCAAACAGCTGAGCTACGCTGTGAGAGGCAGGGCCTGCCGGCACTGAGCATGGAAAGAGATCTCCCCTGGGAAAAATCAAAGACCAGGAGGAGTTAGCCCTTTGGCAAGGTTTGCAATTTTATCCCCGTGATACTTCTCAGGCCAAAAAGGGCCCCAAATCTGAGAGCTCTCTTCAATACTAACACACGTGGTCCGTACCACATGTCGGGCACTGTTCTAGCTGCCATATGTGCATTCATTCATATAGCTCCACGATGACTCCATTCTGTACACGGGAAAAAAAGTTAAAGACTCGGGAAAGTTAAACGACATGATACTCTCTCTAACCACAGGCTTGCCTTCCTTTTGTGGAGCTCCTAGAAGCCCCAGGACAAGGATGCTTTCAGCCAATCTTCCAGAACTTCTGTCAGAGAATTAAGTTTAGAGAAACAGCAGAGATGTGACTGCCTGAAGGCCAAATCAGACATTTTGGGGGCTTCTGACCCTATATGAAACTCAGGGCTTGGATAACAGGCCAGTGGCCCGAGAACAAATTGCCAGGATTATTCTTCACCTGGAATGCTAAGCATTTTCCAAGCAAGAATCACTGAAATTTTCATTGATATTTATGTTTTACAATGTCCTTTGGTGAAATTTAAAAACAGTACAGGTTAGCACCAAATAACAAATTGCAAGCCTCCGAGCCCATCTCAACATGACACTTGCGCAGAATTAACAGTGATAATATTATGACAGGAGACTGATCTCGGTGCATACACCACCAGAGCCAAATACCCAGAGGCCGGCAGCGTGGAAACACAGTTCCACTCAGCCGTGCTCCGCCTCCCCTACGCTGGGCGTTTCCAGAGTCTTAACTGGATAACAACCACGGCCCCTCCTGGGAAATCACTGCTTCGGAAATGTTTTACACTGATGACAAGAGAAACAGCTGTAATTTGTCATTATAGAAATATCCAATTATCAGACCACTGAGTGATGATTGCAGCCTCCCGTCCTTACTGCCATCAGTCTGGGCTCTGAGCTACACACCTGTCACAGCCGCAGCCTGCCAGGCGACAGCCATGGAAGAGCCTGGCTTCCCTTCCCCCCACCTCGGGGTTGGGGAGTAGCAATCGGTTCCTCTGGCAGGAAGCAGGTGCCTCCAAGGCTGCCTCCTGATCCAAGGGCCGGAAGACCAGCATATGAGCAACAATACCTGGCCAGCTCCTCCAGGAAGGCCTCGGGAGTTACTCTTACTCGTCGGCTTTCCCACCGGAGGATGGAGTGGACTATGAGAAGTGAAGGGGCTGAGGCTTTGGAGCCAGACTGTCCTGGGTTCAGTGTGTGTCCCCAAGAAATCCTAGCTGTGTGCCCTATGAGGCTCACTGGGGACAGAATCTTCTGTGGGTAGAGTGGAAAGCACTAGGGAAAGAGCAAACAAATGGAAAACTGAATCTGACACAATGGTGATGAGCCAGCATTTATAGGTACCAAGCATTTTACATGTTTTAACTCATTTTTATCCTCACAACAACCTTACATGGTGGGTACTATTATGACCTCCATTTTATAATTAGGGAAACTGAGGCCAAGGAAGATTAAGGAATTCAGCCAAGGACACCTGGCTATGAGGGGCAGACATGGGCTCTGCCGTCAGCAGTCTGGTTCAGGGGTTGAGCTCCTAATGTTTTGTGGTCCTCATAACAAGTATTAGCTGCTATCTCTGTCCCAGGTCCTTTGTAAGTTCTTTATATGTATTATGTCATTTAATCATCACAATATATTATCTCAGATGTGTGCAGATGAATGAACTGAGGCCCAGAAAGGTTTAATAACTTACCCAAGTTCACACAGCTACTAAGTAGCAGAGTCAGAGCTCAAATCCTGGCCTTCCTGCACTGCCTGGGTATCGAGCCACTATCTATCTACACACACTGCTCTGTGGTTCCTTGATTACTTTCTATGCACATTTGCATTTAATTCATTCAGCCAACAACTCCTGAGAAAGATACTATTATTAACTCCAATATATAAAGTGGGACGGTGAAGATCATAGAACCTAAGCCGATTACAGTCAGTAATTGAGGATCCAGGATTCAAATCCAGATGTCATCTGGAACCTCTCTGTCACAGTAACCTGCTACCCTAACCCATTGCCTGCTCCTGTACAGACCACATGAATTTTAATTCAATAGAGCTAAAGTGTGAATGAGCTGCTCAGCATCTGGCTCAAATGCCACTTCCTTCAGGATGGCCTCCCTCAATCTCCTCTTCCTCTGTTTAATCTCAGACATGACTTTTGTACCCAGAATGGCTCCTGATCACTTCTATGGACAGTCGTTCTGTGATGGAGATAAATCTATGCAGAGAAGTGAAATGTGGTGACATTGGAGAGCAAGGTCACTGAAAAGAGGGAAGGCAGACATGGGAGAGCCTGGTCCACAGCCCAAGGCCAGAGGCCTTTTGAGAAACAAGAACCACAAAGACAGGAAGCAGAGAAGAGACCACAACACAAAACTTGAGGCAACCAGAAAAGTAGTCACTGATCTGGCAGAGCCAAGGAGGCTGAATCCCAAACAGACATGGAAAGAGCTGAGAATTAACACAAAAATAAAAGGCACAGAAATTAACAGCACTGGTGCCAATGGTTGAGGATGAAGGGATGAAACAGGTTAGATTTGTTGCAAATTTTTTAAAGAAACAATTAGAACCTCAGATCCCTTCCCTAACTCTGTGCCTCCAGGTAACTGCCCTTCCCAGTCTAGAAAAGACAAGATGTTTATTCTTTAGGGAGGGCAATCCAAGGAGTGTCTGGACTAAAGGACAGCAGAACCAGTTGAAGTCCAGGATACCATATTGCATGAAGTGACCACAATATCCAGAATATTTGGGTTCCCATCTTGTTTCCTGCACTGGGTTCCCAGAACATAGGCAACTAGGCCTTTTTTTCCAGGCAGGAGAGTGAAAGAGTCATAAGAGGAATCTGGCTAGTTCAAGAGGAAGGATTTTTTAGGATTGACATTGGAGTTTTCCCCAGCAAGTGGCCCAACTAGATAACCCTGCCAAAAAGTTCCTGGTGGACAAGCACCAACAACATGATTTTTAGAGCCTCACTCCTGAGTATGGACAGGTATGCAGGGATTACCAGGCTCCTCAGGGAAGTTTCCAGCACAAAGGACAGAGACCAAAAGAAACAAGAGGGCAGGGATGCACCCTGAAGGAAACAGATTAAACAAGATGGATAACATTAAAACAACAACCTCAACATCCTCAGAGTTGTGAAAGATACTATATATCCATGAAACAAGAAAAGGATGTTATAAAAGGGGAGTGGGACACTCAAGAACAAGGAAGAGCTTTAGGGAATTAAAAACATGGAAGCAGAAATGAGAAACTCAGTAGCAAATTTAAAGGGCTGAGGAAATCTCTTAGAACACTGGGAAAGAAAAAAATAAGATAATTTTAAAATGAGTTCAGTGGTTCCAACATCTGAGTAATAGGAATTCCAGAAACAGAAAAATCTGTAGCACCAATTCAAGATCTTCCAGATCTATAGGCCATGACTTTTGAGATAAAAAGGGACACTGACGGGGCACCTGGGTGGCTCAGTGGGTTAAAGCCTCTGGCTTCAGCTCCAGTCATGATCCCAGGGTCCTGGGATCTAGCCCCACATCGGGCTCCCTGCTCAGCAGAGAGTCTGCTTCCTCCTCTCTCTCTGCCTGCCTCTCTGCCTACTTGTGATCTGTCTGTCACATAAATAAATAAACTCTTTAAAAAAAGGGGGGGGGACACTGACTACTCAGAAAAATGGATTAAAATACCCAAATCAAAGCACATCAATGTGAAATTTCAAAACATGGGACAAACAGAAGAGGCTATAAGTTTCTGAGATGGGGTGGGGGGCAAGGAAAAGAAAGGAAAGGAGTTAAAACACAGAATTAGGAGTTAGAACAGTTTTCAGCTTCTCAAAAATAACTAAGTTCTAATGGTTAGGAGTAATATAATAAACAACTTCTCCATAACAAAATAGAACTAAAAAATAACTTCTCAAAAATAGCTAGAAGCTAGAAGACAGCAGAACCATGCCTTCAAAATTCTGAGGGATAATAATTACAGATGGGCAATGTCAAAAAAATGTATATCCCACACCCTGTTTCTCAGGAAGCTACTGATGATGTGCTCCCTCAAATTACAGTATAAACCCAAAAAGGGGGAAGAATGGGATACGGGAAAGAGGAGACCCAGTGCAGGAGAGAGGAGAAGCGACTTCCCCCTTTGATGTTGAAGGGACATCTCAGGACAACAGCCATGCACCAACCAGGGAAAGTAACCATCCACCATAAGTCCAGAGCCCATGGAAAAACTCCTTCAAGAAGATAAACTGATAGAATATCTGATGTGAATAAAGGTAACATGGACAAACTTTGGAGAGTTTGGGGCTGAACTGGTGATAAGTACATGGAATATCCAACACATATTAAACAAAAGGCAATCTTAACGCAAGGGAAAACAAAAGACTGTTCAGGAAAACAAAAGTAATCAAAATTTTCTGTGAAGGCTCAGATCTGAATAGCATACATGGTCATAATATTGTGAACACTGACTATTGATCTAAGCAAAAACCATAGTTCTGGGAGAATAGGAAGGTGGCAGGGTGAATGCGTTTGGCAGGACAAGAGAAGAAAAAGGAGCTAAGTCTGCATTTTCCATAGTGGGAAGTAAACAGATGAAGCATAAAACAAATACCCCCCAAAAGTAGCAATACAAACGCACTGTTGGATAAGGTGGTAAAGACCAAAATAAATCTAGAAAAGGTGAAAATGGTTGCCTCTGTGGAGGGAAATGGGGGAGGTTAACTGGAGACTGCTTTTTGTCTTAAAAAATAGTATAGAACCAGTTGAGTCTGGTTCTTTAAACTATGTGCATGTATAATTTTGACAGAAATTAAAACTTTAAAAGTTTTCCCTGGTTTTGTAGTGGGAACTGTAAGAGTAGGGTTGTGTTCTGTGAAAAAATCCAGGCCAATTTGTGGTTTGGTAATGAAATAGATGGCTAGTTTCATACTGCTGCTCTTTTGTACAACCATAAAGCTTATTCATTCATTTATTTGACAAATATTAATCAAGGCCCTGCTATATGAAGGCAGTTTCACCTCCATTATCTCTAATAATCTGGCTTTTAGAAATTATAGGGAAGTAATGTGGGCTCATGGCTCCCTTTCTGATCAAGTCCACACAGGGGCTACTGACTGACCTGGGAGGGACCAGGTAGGGTCTGGGCCTGTGCTGGGGCTAGAAGAAACAGAGGCTAGTCTTCCCCTCTGGGTGATGGTGGGTGCTCCTCCTCCATATAAACGTCCACTTAGACATTTATATGTCTAAAATATGTAATATATTTTATATTAAATAATATATAAATACATATTATATATAATATATAAATAAGAGACCTTACCACCTAAAGATTAGTTTCTTTCCAAACTAAGTCTCACCCACAAGATAAAACTCACGTTTCCCCTGTTAACAGGGTACATGAGAGAATGGGGAGGGATGAGCATAGTATCTGTTCTCCCTTTTGGAATATCTGTGACCTAGAAAGAGTATGTAGTTGAAGTTCTACCCCTCTCTAATGAGTGAAGAGGAAATCTACATAGCACAGTTTGGTCATATGAAATATGCCCTCCTTGAACATGTCCTACTCACCATAAGTCCCCAGAAATTTGGGGATGGCCCTCCTGTCCTGTCACAGAGAGCCTGTATCATCTCCTGTACTTGGGAAGCAATTCAGACCTCCTTAGCAATGTCATCTTCCACCTGAGAAGGGTAAGTTATAGGTCAAAGTACCACTGAGACTACCTCAGGATCGAGGTGCATGAAAGCATGCCCAGTGGCTCCCCAAGCTAAGAAGAAAAGGTCAGCAGGTGCCTGTCTCGGTAGGGCCATCTACTCCACCATGGAGGAAGAGAGGAAAGGAGAAAGGGAAAGAAACAGGTTCAAAGTGAAGACTATTAGGAACTCTTCCTCTATGGGCTATTTGGTATCACACTTGGCTATTTGGTATCACACTTGGCTTTCCATCACTCCTCTTCATCATAGATTTTCTGAACCACAGCCAAGGTCGGGGTGGGGGGTGCTAGTCAGCTCTGAGATTGTTTGTTGCACTTGCCCATTGTAAAAACTACATTTCAGAGCCAAAAGATGAGCTAATATTCTACTTCAGAATCAGTAGTAAAAAGCAAATAACTGGGTATGAGAACCAGGAAATAAGAAGAGAAGTTTAATGCTCCCATGGAGAAGCAAATATTTGCACTTATTAATATCCTGAAAGCCATGTTGCCATGAATAGTTCCTTCTCCTTTTATCCCATGCCTTTTGTCTATCACAGTGATATATTGCCACCCTTTCAAAATCCTGACACAGATGACATTGAAGCAAATTATGTACCTCAGCCAGATTTCTCAGTTGAAATGGAGATAGCTGATGTGTACATTTTTCCATCTAATTAACATTCCACAGTTTGAATAGCTGTTATCATGCCCTGGGTCCCATATGAATGGGTGAATAGATAGAAAGATCCATAAACAGCTTGGCTTGCATAGAATGAGATTTTTCTCTAGACAAAGAGAAAATGGAATGAATCATTGTCATCTGGATGGTAGCAGCCATCAGGGACTAACATGAGCACACTCCCCTGTGAGCAGACACAAGTGTGTTGCCTGGCACCAGCAGCCATCTCTGGAGGACCTTGGCCCACTCCTGGCCTCTGTATTCCGCCACGTAAATTTTTTCACCCAGGTTTTTGTTTATACTGTGCTGTGGTGTCCAAAAATCTGTCCAAAATTTGTTCATACTCCTCCACTCAACAGGTGTAAATTAATCCTCCTCTCCTTATACTTAGTGATTCAGTTCCAATGAAAAGAATATGGCCAAAGTGATGGTATATAACTTCTGAGACTAGGTCCAAAAATACATTTCTTTCTTTCTCTCTCTCCCTCTCTCTCACTCACTCTGGAGAAAACCAGTTGCCATTACAAGAGGCCCCTCACAAAGTCCCGTGGAGAGTAACTTCTGCCTCCTGCCAATAACCATGGGGATGAACCATCCTGGAA
Source organism: Mustela nivalis (assembly GCF_964662115.1). Taxonomy (NCBI): domain Eukaryota; kingdom Metazoa; phylum Chordata; class Mammalia; order Carnivora; family Mustelidae; genus Mustela; species Mustela nivalis. The sequence goes on along the minus strand of NC_139028.1, from coordinate 72,480,881 downwards.
GTGGATCCCTAGCCCCAGACAAGCCTTCAGATGAGACCACAGCCCTAGCCGACATGACTGCAACCTTGTGAGAGACCCTGAGCCAGAACCACCCAGCTAAGTCACTCTTGAATTCCCGACTCTCAGAAACTGTGTGATGTAATGTTCATCGCTTGAAGCTGCTGAATTTGGGGCTGACCCTATGCAACAACAGGTAACTAATACACACTGTGATTTCTTGACTTTCTTTACCATATTTATGAGGAAAGGCTTTTTTCCCCCTAATATTCAAAGGCCAAGATGACTACAGCTGCCATAGCAAAACTCCAAAAAGTCACTGCAAAGTGAGGGGATCAGAAGCTTGCTCAGGCCTTCCACAAGCCAGCCAGCTCTCTGGGAATTGTACAACTTGCTGGAAAAAGACACCAAAAAAATGAAGGAAAATGTCAAGGGCGTGACTCGGGCCACTCATCACTCATTCCCTCTTTCCTCCATGTATCCTCTAAGCAGTGTCCCATCTCACAGACCTCAATGTGTTCTGCAGCCTCTCTCATCAGCTCTGTGCATGCTCTTGGCCCCCTGCGTAACTCCTCATATGTCGGTCTTCCCCCCAGAAACCCATAGCTGGCATACTGGTGCTCACACCTGCAAAGCCTGGCCTATGCCAAGTCCTGGGCCAACATGGGCCAGGACAGGCAGTGCCAGAGGTCCCTTGGTGCTTTCAAAGCAAGCTAGACGTGGAAACACCCATAAGTGGAGTAACTACAAATGAGCAGAGTGGTTAAAAGCTCCAGTTTGGACCTAGACAGAAATAAGTTTGATTCCGAATCTACTGTTGACTGGCTAATTGATTTTGGACAAGTTAAGTAGCGAATACTTGTCTTTCTCCTCAGTAAAATGGGTGCATACCATGGCCCACCTTGAACAGGATTACACTAAATCTATGTAACCTCTTCATACAGGGCCTGGTGTCTTAATAAATGTTGCTGTTAAGACCAGGAGTAGAAGGCTTCATGTCACAAGCTTGGAATCCCCTTCTCACCCTGTGCAATTACTTCATTCCCACTCATTGTAAATGTTGGTGATTCCTCATACCCACTGTGGGTGGTTTAGGGGGGATAGTGTTTTTCCCTGCTATTTTGCCCATTCTTCCCTGGGCTCCATCAGCTCTGGCCATGGCTTCAGACTCCTGCCCTGACTCCCAGCCCACTGTTAGGCCCCAGGGGTGCTGTGACCTTGCTCACATCCACCCTCCAACACCCTTGTCTCTCCCTGACCAGCACCAGCTGGCTTATGGGACATGAACAGGAGCTCAGCGCCCCTACCATGACATGTCTCCATGCATTTTCAAAAGGTTTCCCATCGTTTAGAAAGAAAGAAGGAATCCAGTCCTCTCCTTTCATGCAGGAAACTGCCTATTCTGGGGAAAGCTAGCTGAGGTAATTTATATGCCCTGCTTAATTACTTCACTACCAGACTCCCCAGCTAAGTTGCCCTAGCAACACCTAGCAACTGGCCACTGTCACCAGCTGCTTCTGTAAGAGAGTTCTTCTAGCTGTGTTATAAGGTCTTTTTTTGGTCGTCTCGGTACAGAAAAGAGTAAGTTAAACAGGACTCCGAACGGTACATAAACCAGTTTTACGGCCCCCCCCTCTGCTAGGCTTTGCCTCCATTTTCCTCGGTGGGAGTGTGGCATTCCTCCAGCACTCCCATTTAGAAACTGCTGGAGGCAGCAGCGGGCAGGGTTTCAGAACACATCTTTAGAGTCCAACGGATGTTCTAGCTGTGTGACATTGGGAATAGTATTTAACCTTGCTGTGTCTCAGATGCTTCACTGGAAAATGGGGGTGACATTACCAACCAAGATAACGCACAGGACCTGGCATATAATCCATGTTCAGCGCTGGCTTCTGTGATAACGAATAATCTCAGATGGGGAAACAACCGCTGACTTGGCAAACGACCCTGCCGCAGAGCCGTGTGACTGAAACACGCAGTCCACCTCAGGGGTTCTACACACTGTCCCCCTCACCTCCCTCCCTGGTCCCCTGGCTGCCCACCTCCATGTCCTATCCCCACTCCCACCACATGTAAGCTCCATGGGGTAAGAGACTTTATCCATTTTTCTCACTACTCTACCCCAGCACCTAGAACAATGCTTGGCTTATAACAGGTGTTCAGTGAATATTTGTTTGATGAATGAATGTTTGCAAAGATTTGTCTTGTGCCTACAGGTGCCCTTAGGAACTTCACCTGCTGAGATATGGAATTCCTACATCCCTAACCTTACACAACTTAATAACACACTAACCCCCTAGCAGCTGCTGAGCCCTGTGTTTGCATAAGGCCAAGCCTGAGCAAAACCCCAAATATAACATCTAGGCCCATCGTAAGTGGGTCATTTCATTGCCAAAACTGTCCTATGATAAATCTCCCGAACTTATTTTTTTACAGTTGAAGTTACGGCTGCAACAGGGAAACTAAAATGACATCTGATCCTCAAGACATGGTGTGAGCTTGAAGGTAGAGGTGGAAGGAAGTGTTCTCACTGTGCCCTTCTTAGGAGGTTTTTCCTCTCTCCAACTCAATGGATCTGTTCTAAGCAGAGGATCCTTCTAAGAGGGAGAGGGAGAAGGAATGTCCACATCAAAAGGAGAGAGCTTGTCCGGGGTGTGAAGAGGGCACAGAACCAGAGCCAGAGCCAGAGTCTGCCTGCACCTGGGGTCAAGAAGCCAGAATTCTGAAGGAGGCCAGAGAATCAAAGCTGTGTATTTGGAGCAAACAGAGGAAAAAGCCACAAGCAGAGGTAACAGTGGATTCATTGCCTAAGGAATCTGCAAAGTGGGAGGGGCTATGCCTACAGATTATAAGGATGTGCCCGAATAGGCCCTTTTGCAAGACTCAGATTCTATCTCCCAAACCTGGGTCTTTTGTTATAAAAAGAAGAGCTTTATGAATATATAGGGAGCTTATGCCTCATACCAGAGCCAACTTCTTGTGATCTACCCATGTCTTTCCAAACTTGCACTTTGGAAGCCAAGTTGAGAGGTCCCCAGCATGGTATATTAATTAACAGTGCTGCCCAGGACGTGCACCACCTGGGGGTGACCCTCCTGACTCTGTGAGGGGTCATTCCACAGAGGGGAAATTAGCTCTGTCCTGCCCAGTGCCTGGTCCCCTTGAACCTGATCTGGAAAGCTGCCTATCGCTGCTGAGAGCAGAATGAAGACCCTGCTGGAGGAGGTCCATGGCCCAGGCAGAATCATCTGAGTTGAACGTCAAAGAACAGCAGCCAGCCCCCCACCCCCAGCATCCCATGCCCCTCACTTCCCACCCACCTCTTCAGAACCCTAGAGTCAACAGCCCCTGCCACCACCCACTGAAAACTCTTACTTATAAGATGGTGAAATTGAGATTGAGAAAGGGGACCCCACTTCTATGTCACACACCACATCCATGAACAAGCTCCTGACTTCTGGTCTCAGGTTCTCTTTCCCTTGCTCCCAGACTCCACACTGAGTCTCCCGGGACCTGACCATGAGTGCCCTCCTCTGAGTGACCAGGGGTTAGAGCCGGACATGTCTCCTCCCTTCAACTCCAGCCCCCTCCAGGGCAACCGATACAGTGGGGAAAACTTGAGATTAACTGCAGAAGACCTAACTTAGTCACCAGCGCCACCTCTCACGAGCTGTGTGATGGAGGCAAGTCACCCTTCTCTGATCGACAGTGGGATTAATTGAGGACTGGGAGTAACACTGACAGCTGCACCTCACGAAGCTGTTTAAACGACTCAGTGAAAAATGTAAAAATGTTCCGCATAATCAAAAGTCGTACTGTGACCATTCTTTTCTTCCCTGCACTTTTCAGGAGTTTCCAAATTTTCTACGATATTGATTTTAAAAGAAAGAACAAATTATACATAATTTTAAACACAAAAAATTATTTTAAAGAAACAGTGCCTTTTACTTCTGAAATTGGCAAAACTGTTACTTCTGATGTTGAAAGTTACGGTGAGGTGAGAATTCTCACGCTCGGCTAGTGGGAGAATAAATTGGAATTAACTTTCTGGAAAATTATTTAGCAATGGGCATCAATAAGCTTTTAAAATTTATATCTCTTGGGGTGTCTACCTGACTCAGTGGAGCATGTGATGCTTGATCTTGGGGTTGTGAGTTCAAACCACACGTTGGGAGTACAGATTACTTAAAAATAAAATCTTTTTTAAAAAAAGGTTTGTCTCTTGAACCAATAATTTTACTTTTCAGAATCTATGTAAAGAAAATTATCAACTGTGCAGTTAAAAATAATTATGGAGACAGTCTGTAGCACAATATCTTTCTTAGGGACACCTGGGGGGCTCAGTCAATTGAGCATCTGTCTTCAGCTCAGGTCATGATCCCAGGGTCCTGGGTTGGAGCCCCATGTCCTCTGGCTCCCTGCTCTGTGGAAGGTTTGCTTCTCCTTCTGCCCCTGTCCCCTGCTCATGTTCTCTCTCTCCCTCTCTCTCTCAAAGAAATAAAATCTTAAAAAAAAAAAAAACAAAACTTACTGAAAATATTTCTTTCTTAAATATACCTACAAACTAGAAACAACTTGTCACCAAATGAGAAATTGTCACATAACTGTGGTACTCCTTACAATGAAATATCAGGAAGCCCCTAGAAGTTAACTTTCCAAAGAATATTTGATGAGCTGAGCAAATAGTCATAATATAAAGTAAAGCAAATAGAATATTAAACTGTATATATAATAAAAACCCATCCTTTAAAATATAGAGAGAGACACAGAGAAAGAAAGAAAAAAACATAAAAACATTAGCGATATTGCCTCTGGATGATGGGATTATGGGTTTCATTTTCTTCTTTACGGTTTTTTTTTTTTGCATTTTAAAATTAATTACAATGAGCTTGTGTTCTTTTACAACTGAAAATGCTATTACAAATAAATAGGCAAATAAAGTCGTATGTTTTTGCATTCCATTTAGTTACTTTGGTAGTAATTATTTACACTTATCTGTATCAAACCTTCTCTCTTTAGTGGCTAGAAGTTTTTATTAACTTTTTATATCTTTAACTGGTTTTAGTGCTTGCTTCTTTCAAAACCCAAATTCCCTATCTTACTTTCTTGTTGTGATTCGCTTTCAGGTGATTCAGAGACATTTTTTTGAGTCATTCTTATAGAAAATGTACTTGGACAGTACCTTCTCTTGGCTTCTGAAGATCAGAGAATGCTGTCACATGTTGATGACAATGTGGCTGGGTGTCTTGGCTCATTTGGGCTGCTATAACAAAATACCAAAGACAGGATATCTTATAAAAATTACTTCTCAAAGGACCTGGGTGGCACAGTTAGGCATGGGACTCTTGGTTTCGGCTCAGGTCATGACCTCAGGGTTGTAAGATCGAGCCCCACGCATCAGGCTCCATGTTCAGCGTGGAGTCTGCTTAAGATTCTCTTTCCCTGTCCTTCTGCCCCTCCTGCAAATGCTTCCTCTCTCTCTCTCTCGAATAAATCAGTCTTTTTAAAAGACTATTTCTCAACACTTTTAGATGCTGGGAAGTCCAAGAGCAAGGTGCTGGCAGATTCCGAGTCTGGTGGACCCCATTCCGGGTCCATATAGCCTCACAAAGTAGAAGGGGGACGGAACTCTCTGGGTTCTCTCTTAGGGGCACTGATCCCATTCATGAGGGCTCCACTCTCATGAACTAATCACCTTCCAAAGGCCCCACCTCCAAATATCATCTCATTGGGGTTTAGGTTTCAATATATGACTGGGGTAGAGGTGAGCACCCAAACACTCCGTCCACGGCACTGGGTAAAATTTTTTTTATGTCTGTAGATATTCTATTGCTAACTTCTAGAATGTATTGTTTCAGAGAAGAAATCTAGTATTAGATTCCTCAAAAATATCCTTAGTTTGTCAGCTTATTTGCCTATAGGACTCCTACATCTTAAAATTAAACTATAGAAAAATTGCTATTGATCTAGAAATGCAAGTATCAGGAGTCAAGGCAACAGCTGAAGCCCAGCTTATAGCGTAAGCTTCCATAAAAGGTTTTAGGGACCAAACGCTTCTCTCCCTTGGCCAGCCCTCTACATTCCATGCTGAGTGCAGAGCCAACTCTTCCTGCAAAACAGCCTCCATTGTGCCCTTCTGCTTAGCCTCCTCCTCCCCAACCTCTAGCAAGACCAAAGTGAAAAAACTGCTAGTTGCCCTTAACATTTTTTTCTGCTATCACACATCCGGGCAATTAAATGACATGTGCACACAATTTGGAGATTTAGGCATTAATTTGCACATGTAAAAAGTGACTCTACTAAATGCACTTCTCTACACCATGCTTTTGGTTAGCTCACGTAACTGGCAGTCCCTCTAGGTTCTCTCTAAGTTGGTGTAGATAAAACTCACTTTTTCTAGGCTGCATAGTGATTCAAATTATCCATGTATTATTATTTGTTCAAGGGTCTCTGAACTGATGGGAATTTAAGTGACCATTTGTTATCCTTATTTGTAGCTTTGTTTTATTGTTTTTGTTTGCTGACAAAACAAAAATGCTGCAATAAACACATTAAGTAGACGTAACCTTAGTTTTTTTGTTGTTCTTGAATTTCTACAGGATAAATCCTCAGAAATGAAATTGTTCCATCATGAGCATTTTTTTCTTTCTGTAAGTGCCCTATCTATTCACATTTCTACCAGTATTGCAAGTGCCCTTTCCCCAGCAAAAACCCCTGCTAAGTGTCACTTCCATTTAATTTCTCCTGACATGACATGTGAAAGGCAGGACCTCATGGCCCCTTTGATTTGCATTGCGCTGGCGTCTTCCACACGGTGTTTGGACTTCCTCTTGGCTGAACTGTCTATTCAGATCTTTTGCCTATTTGCCAACTGGGGTGTCTTTCTTTATCAATTTGTAGAGGTATTTAAAGATTTTAAATGTTAACCTTTTATCTCCTTCTACTCTGCAACTTTTTCTTGGTTTTTCAGTTGGTTTTTGGCTTCACTTATGGAACACTCTTCCATACAGTTTTCTAAGGCTTCGGCACATGAAAATAGCTATCTTTGTCATGATAGCATCTGCAAATCTACTGTCTCTGTTTAAAGATCTCCCACAACACCAGGTGATTTGTATGGGCTCCTTGATTTTGCTCTTGTATTATTTTGTCCATTTCTTACATTGAAATCTTTAAGCCATCTGGAATTTATTTTGGTATGTAGAGGGAGTTAGAGCTCTTTTCATTTTCTTCGGGATGGATAGGGTCAGTTAGAGTCCGTGATATAATATGGGAGTCACTTATTTTCACACCAGCACTGGCTTTCCAACTCTGTTGCATGTGCAATTGCCCAGGACCTCACACTCAGAAGGGCTCTGCATGCCTGGTTTAGTCCTCTGCTCTCACCATTTTGAAATTCTTAACAATGTGATCTTCCAGCTTGTGTTTTATAAATGAATTCTGACAGGGCACTGAGCAGGGGGCTTGGATTCACTGACCTATCTCCCACTGCCTCTCTGCTTCCTTGGGATGGTGCTGGCCTCCAGCTCCCCAGCCAGTGGCTTTCAATCATCCAGGACGCTTCTAAAAATACTGATGACTGGGTGGGTCCCACCAGCAAAGATTCTAATGTAATCTGAATATAGCATCGGTGAGGAATTTTTTTTAACTCCCCTCCTTGTTCTGGTATGCAGCCAAATCTGGGTACCACTACACTAGATCACATCCCAGGTGTTCTCGCTCAGTTCAAACGTCCAAGAAAAATGTCTAATTCAGTAACCATATTCCAGGTAAATTCACCTTGTGGCTAGTGCCCATATGGCATATGAATTCCTGGAGGAAATACCAATGGCTCTTGCCAATTTAAACCTCAAAGTGGCAGCAGCTATCACACAGGGGTCCCTAAGCCTTCTCCTTGGTTTGCAATAGATTCTCAAAATGGCATCCAATGGTAGCATCTCAGGCTGGTTACTCTATCCCATTAGGGCCTCCTTCCACATGGACAATGCTCATTTCTCTTCAGGTGATTTGTTTGAACAACAGCATTGCCCACTGCAGAGCCACCCTGCTTCCCCACACAACCAGCTTCTCTGCACTCTTTTCTTTTCTTTTTTCTTTTTTTTTTTTTTTTTGACAGAGAGAGACACAGTGAGAGGGAACACAAGCAGGGAACATCGAGCCCAATGCAGGGCTCGATCCCAGGACACTCGGATCATGACCTGAACCAAAGGCAGATGCTTAATGACTGAGCCACCCAGAGCCCCTTCTCTGCACTCTTTAATCAAAGAACTAGATGCTCCAGACATGGTTAATTCTAAGTCCTTTTGTTCTGGTCTGGCACCTAGAATGAACAAAGGCTTCATGGAGCCATTTCCTATGTGGAATTGGAGGAAGGAAGCTTTGTGAGCATATGTGAAATTCCTCTTCAGCAACTGCAATGGCATCTGTCCCCTTAGATGAACATGTGTTTGGACAGGATGAATCCAGTCCCTCAGCTGAGATCTGGGATTGGTTGATTGCTGTTGGCAGTTGGTGCCTATTAGTGAAGCAGGTGAGAGGGGCTGTTGAAAGAGGATGGGGTGGAGGCCTGCTGAATCAAGAGCCATAGGTAGAGGTAGGTAGAGCACTTCTATAATGCAGACAGTCAAGGGGTAGGTGCCAATGGGCTTCCAGAGCCCAGGTAGAAGAAGCCATACTGACATGGGGCCACATTGGCCTGACTCCCAGAACAGAAGCACCACTAGACCTCCTAGGAATGCAAGGGTGGGCTCAGGGAACATGAGAAGGAGCCAGAGAGGAAAGTAAGCCATGATCATCCTCCCATAGGTGATCAGCACTCCTGTGCAATTGCTGGAGGAGAAAGGGAAGGGGGAAAAAAAAAGGAAGACGAGGAGCATCTCTGGGGCCAGCATGTCTCAGAGCCAAAGACCTCCAAGAGCAGGAAGGGGGCCCTTGTGAAATGCCCCAGTCCTAAACCAAAGCCATCCACTTCAGCTGCAGCCTACAGCTCTGATGCTGGGCATACCTAGATGGGATGTCCCAAGCTGCTCCATACCCATTGCGAGTGCAGCCAGGCCATTGTGCAGGAGACCCGCTCAGACCTGAGCAATAGGGAACACATTCAAAAGGCCCCAGGAGTCTGGGTCTGGCAGAGGCAGGAAACCATCAGTGGGTAATTACTGTAATCAGAACTAAAGTGGAAACAGAAGGGCATGCCTCTTTGGCCCTTTGAAGGCTGGACTAGTTTCAAATTTTCCTTGTTATACTGAAGAATGAACACTTTTGAGCCAATGTGCAAGATGGAACATGGGTGCACACTCCATCCAATTATTAATGGAAAATGTGAATTGTTATCCTCCTCCATATATGCCTAAAATAATCCTGATCTATATTGTTAAAGAGTCAAACTCAGTCCCCCTAAACCAGTCCCTTTATTTCTACAAATCCTTTGAGCAAGGCCAAAAGCTCTAGGAAAATACCAGGGTTTTTTTTCCTCCTAGGTTCTAAGTGTTGAGAAATCTCTACTAATCTACAACAGATTTGAACAGAATCATAGCTACGGGCTATTAGACTGGAGTTCATCAAACATTTCCTGAGCACCTACTTTAGGAAAATACTAATACTAAATACTAGGAACTGAGGATTGAAACAAATCAGATCCAGTGCCTGCTTCCAGAGGGTCTCTGAGAGAGGAAGGTCATAAACAGATCATTTTCATAAAGGTATGAGTAAGTGATAGAAAGATTGGCCCTACCTGAGGAAGGGAGGAGAAAATCACTTCATCGAAGAAGCAGCCCTTGAGCCTAACAATGACGAAAGAGTAAATTAAAAGTTGAAATGTTAGCCATGTCATTTTATAAAATGAGAATAAGGTCATTTTTCTCTAGAGCATAATAGAAAAATAATAAATAGCTGGGGAAGGGAACTTCTCTCACCCCAACTCAACTATTATTTGAGTAGAGAGACGAGATGGCAGAAGGTTAAGAAGAATGTCAGCGACATCAGAAACCATGCAAAAATGACCAGTTCATCACTGGTGATGGCCAGAAGGGTGAGAGCAGTATGGAGGAGAGATGTTTATGGGTCAAATGGGGCTAGCTTATGTCTAAGGAACTACAGTAAAACAGCAGCTATCAAGGCTTGGGGGTGGGGTTGTGTAACTGTGTGGAGAGCAGGAGGATGGAGGCAGCAGAAGAGCTCACATGAGTCTCTAGTACCCCACAAGGGAGGGAAGGTGCTTGGGGAAGAGGCCCAAAGACCTAGTCATTTCACTGTATGTCTGTTGTAAGACAGGGCAGGAAGAAACCTGCTGAGAGCAAACATGTTTTATTAGAGTGTGGTGGTTGTGAATCTAAGGCCACAATTCAAGTCCACAAGAAATAGGACTTCACTTTTCCATAACTCAGTTTCTTTTTAAGCCCCATTCCACTGAGCTACCCTTCTTTTTCCCAGCGATATTACAGAGAACCAAGGCATTGGGGTGGGGGTGGTGATCTTGTCTTCAGTTATTATCCACCCACACTATTAGAAGCTCAGATGTTTTTTTGTTAACTGTCATTCCCAACTAAACACCCTATTCAGGTTCAACTTGTCCAGCCACTTCTATACCAATGGCCAGTGTGAAGGAGTTAATTCTACTCCTCCCACACCATGCTGGGCCTCCACAACCATGGAGCTGTGTAAGGCCTCGTGATATCTGTGACAGGCTGGCCAAGGAAAACTTGCCACCAGGACACACAATGTGGCCGTGTCTTCTCTGTGGTCTGCCACTTCTGTGGGGCTCCAGAATGAAATGAATACAGTCGTCCCAGTGAAAGGAATTATATTAGATGCACTACTAAGCTTCGGTGACTACAGCCAGCAAGCTGTATCCATTCATGTGCCTTCGGATATAAGCACAATAGGTGTCTACTACTGAATAACAAAATACCCCAAAACGTAAAGGGTTAAAACAATGAACAGTTATTATCTCACAATTTCTGCAGTTCAGGAATTTAAGAGTGGTTTAGCTCGGTGGTCATGGCTGAGATGCTGTCATGAGGTTGTTGTCAAGATGTCAGCCGGGCTGTATCCATCTGAAGGCTTAACTGTGGAGAACTCACTTTCAAGAAGACTCACTCAGATATTTGCTAAGTTAATGCTGGTTGTTGGCAGAAGGCCTCAGTTCTCGCTGCGTAAACCTCTTCACAGGGCTGCTTGAGTATCCTCAAAACATGGTATCTGTCCCCCGCCACCGCCCCCCGAGCGAATGTTCCAAAAGAGAAAACAAGGAGCAAGCCATGGCGTCTTTTATATCACAATCTCAGAAATCACTCGTGGTCACTTCTGTCACATTCTCTGCTCATTAGAAACAAATCCCTATTTCAAGGCCACACTCAAAGGCAGAGGAATTAGATTCCAAATTTTGAAAGAAGGAGTCCAAACAAAGTTGTGGTCATATTTTAAAACAGGCACAATAAGTAACAGGAAAATAACTTAACTTAGCTTGAAAAACGAACAAGATGTATTGACTTACCAACTAGAATTCAGAGATTAAGACAGATTTCAAGATATTGATTGATCCAGTGTCTCGTTGCAGTAAATCATCAACAATCTAGTATCTTTCTGACTCTTTGCTTGATTATTTTGATTATTCAAAATATCATTTTGAAGTTGGCTTTCCTCATGGTCGCAGGATGGCTGCCAACAGAATTGAGGAGTATGTGCTTCCTTGCTCATTACTAGCCAGAGAAAGAAGGCTGAACTCCTCCAATAATAAGACAAAAGTCTCCTGTGGTCAGGAAACACTCACATGCTGATTGGTGTAGATCTAGTCTACCTGAGCCAATCACTGCACCAAAGGGGTGGCACTACCTGACTGGTTTAGACCTGGATTTGGGGATTGGTCATTCCCTCCCAACTTTCAAAGTTTCCACAAGGATTAAGGAGTATTGCAACTGCAGGGGAAGAACATAGCATTTGCCACAGAAGGGCTAGGCAGGGGCAGCGTGAGAAGCAACAGAGTACTGGCTCCAGGAGAGCTAATATTAATAACCAGAGTTCAACCCTCTGAGTTTCAGAGAAACTGGAAGTCACCCTCTCCCTCAGTCACCCTGGCTACAGCACTCAAGACTCAGACATCCCACCCAGAGGAGATGCAGCCGGCTCAACAGGCTTCTCCCTTGGGAGGTAAATAGTCGGTAAACATGAATACATCAGTCACCTTGAGTTCTGTCACTTGAGTCATAAGATTCCAAGAGCTCAGGCTCAAGGGGTTAGAACTAAAATTGGGAAGGAGATGGAGTAAAGGAAAGGAAAAGAGGAAAGGAAGAGAGGAGGACATTCACACAGGCCATTCTCACCAAACCTTTTCCTCCTGGCCCCCCCACACAGCCTCCATCTCTAACTGCATCAAGGTCATAATGGGATATTCCAAATTACAAGGGCCCTAGGCCCCTACACACAGAGTAGGGGCTCACTCTGTTGGGTCCTATGCCAATCTTCAAGGGCTGCTATAACTTTGTTAAGTAGCACAAGCTGTATAGCTTAAAAAGACAGACATTTACTCTCTCTCAGTTCTGGAGGCTAGTCGTCCAAAATCAAGGTGTTGGGAGGGATGCACTTCCTCTTAGACACTGGGTAGATTCAGTCCTTCTTACCTCAACCCTGCTTTGGGCGATGGTCAGAAAACTTCACCAGTACTTGATGAAACCACATCACTCCATTCTGCCCATCATCCAATGGCCTTCTCCCCATGTGTCAGTCTACACGTGGTATTTCCTTCTTTTTTTTAAAGATCTTATTTATTCATTACAGAGAGAAAGAGAGAGGGAGCATGAGAGGGGGAAGGGTTGGGGGAGAAGCAGGCTCCCTGCTGAGCAAGGAGCCCCATGTGGGACTCGATCCCAGGAGCCCGGGATCATGACCTGAGCCGAAGGCAGACACTTAACTGACAGAGCTACCCAGGTGCCCATATTTTCCTTTTCTTATAAGGACACAGGTCATATGGGATTAGGGCCCACCCAGCCTAATGATCTCCACTTGATGCCATCTGCCAAGATCCTGTTTCTGAATAAGGTCACATTCACAGCTACTGGGGGACTAGGGACTTCAGCGGGTGCGGGTGGGGAGACAGAGTTTGAACCACAGCGGGTTCCCCCCAATTTGTTCCTCCTCCAAGGCTTGTGGTAACAACTGATGAACAGCTGTTCCTTCCCTTAAAGGATAATCATATATTGCCCAATCTAGTCACCCTAAATGGACTTGGAAGGCAAAGCGAGGGGATATTTTGTCTCCTGGTCCTTCGAGAATATAATTCACTGGTCACGCATGGCTGCAGGACTCGCCATTCTCTGCTGAGAACATGTGTCTGTTTACTACACACCTACCCTGGTCTGTGGCTTCCTGAAGCTGGGGGGTGGTACCCAAGCTGCCGTCTGGCTGTGGTGATTCATATGAACCTAGCCTCACTCTCCTCTCGGGGCCTTGGTTTCCTCATCTGTAAAGTCTGGAGACCTCTAGTAACCGACAGTGACTCTAAAGTGGCACATCTGGTCCAGAGCAGCTGCACAATTAATATATGGCCATTTCATGGGCATCTCACGAGACTGGGAGGAAGGCTCATCAGAGCTCTTAGAGCACCCCTGTGGACAGCATGCATGCCATTATGCAGATTCTAAGCTGAGATAAGAAAACAGCTTCGCTCTTCTCTTCCCAGGAGCCAGTCCTTTGTATTCATACAGGATAACGTGACCTCCAGCAGACACCCCTTCGCACACGTATAAGAAAATCATACAGAACAAAATGCAGAGCAAAATGTCTGAATCACTGAAGAGTCGGGTTACTTCACTCTGCAGAATCACTCTTGGCTTCAGTTAGGCAACTGCATAAAAGCCAAATAGCTTTTCCTACAGAAGGAAAAGAATCTGGGACTCAGAAGGACAGAGACTGGAACAACACGTGGTCAGAGAGGCCTGCAGGGGTCAGCAGTGGCGTCCAAGAACAGCATCCAAGGCCACAGTCCTGTCGGCCAGCCACATCAAATCCATCCACCAGCAATGAGCCCGTTCAGGAAGGCCCTGCTGAGGGCTGGGGGTGGAGAGCATAGGACCAAACTCCAAGGAAGGAGCACTGAGAGGACCAGGCAGAGAATCAGGACCCAGGCATACAGGATCAGGGCTCCCAGCCCAACTTGGATGTCCACTCCCAGCAAAGAATCTGATGAGATGAATGCTGATTGAATTGAGGCAGGAGGGTAAGAGTGGTGGGGCCTGCGGGGGGCGGTGGGGGGGGCGGTGGGGGGGGCGGACCAGGAGCAGGGAGAGGAGGAATTCAAAGCAAGCCTTGTGTCAAAGGGTAGGAAAGGCTTTGAAATATCGGGTCCCAGAGTAGGAATTCCAAACCCACCCATGAGGCCTCTGGGCCAAGAGGGATGGGTCCAGGCACGGTGGGAGGGCAGAAACAGACAGTGTACCCATTCAACCTGTTCTTCTGGGCCCCCACCCACCTCCAACCAATCTTCACCACACCCCATCTGTGGGTAAAAAGCAGTGTAGACAGAGAATAAAATCTGGAATCAGATGACTACACTTGAATCCTGACCCTCAATTCATCAGCTTGGTAATGCTGGGCACGTTGTGTAACCAAACTAAGTCAAAGGGAAAATAATTGTACCTGCTTCTCAGTCAGATGATGGACGGAAGTACCTCAAGTGGTTGCCATAGCGCCTGACACACAACGCGCTCCGCATGTAGGCATCCCCTCTCTCATGTAAAAACGTTAAGGCTTGTGCGTAAGGGGAAGACCGTGTGCCGGACAGAATCCAGAGGCAGGCAAAATCCCTCAGTCTCACAGTCAATATTCCATGCAGCTGAAGGCACATGGGGCTCCCAAGACTGCTTCATGTCTCAAAATAAGAAAATCTGAAAACACAGGTCTCTTTTTCCAGGTCAAAAGAGGCTGCCATCCCAGTAACGTAGTTCTGGGAAAAGATGCCCTCTCCAGGCCTTGTTCACTTGTCCCCAGCTAATTTTTTTTTTTAAGATTTTATTTATTTATTCATTTGACAGAGAGAGACATAGCGAGCATCCCAGTAACGTAGTTCTGGGAAAAGATGCCCTCTCCAGGCCTTGTTCACTTGTCCCCAGCTAATTTTTTTTTTTAAGATTTTATTTATTTATTCATTTGACAGAGAGAGACATAGCGAGAGAGGGGACACAAGCAGGGGGGTTCGAGAGGGAAAAGCAGGCTTCCCGCTGAGCAGGGAGCCTGATGAGAGGCTCCATCCCAGGACCCTGGGATCATGACCTGAGCTGAAGGCAGACGCTTAACCAACTGAGCCACCCAGACACCCCTCCCAGCTCATTTTTTTTTTAAGATCTTATTTGTTTGTTTGCTTGTTTGTTTGGCAGAGGGCGAGGGAGAAGCAGGCTCCCCATTGAGCAGAGAGCCTGATGTGGGACTCAATCCCAGGACCCTGGGATCATGACCATACTTAACCGACTGAGCCATCCAGGCGCCCCGTTGCTTGTCCCCAACCAATTAACAATTGATCTCACTGTGGCTAACTGCTGCCCTTCCCCCACTGTGGGATATGGGAGAGGAGCATATCTCAGGGAAGTCTCTGCTTATAGTCCCTCAACATTCACCCCTCCCAGTGAAATCAGAAGGAGATGCCAAAAGATGTGTATCCCCCTTGCAGAGCCCGACGGCTCCAAAAACACGCTGCTCAGAGAAACGGACTGGCATTATGGGAGCCAAACATTGTCAGTGAGTATTACAGTAGACTCGCTAAAGATGTCCATGTCCTAAGCCCCCCCCCCCCAAAAAACCTGCAAATATATCACCTTCTAGGATAAAGAGAACTCTGCAGATGCAATTGAGTGAAGGATTAAGATGAGGAGAGTAGCCTGGGCTAGGCAGGTGGGCCCAATGTAATCATGGGTCTTTATACAAGAGAGGCACGAGGGTTGGGGTCAGATGGGGAGGCGTGATGATGCAATCAGAAATCAGAGTAAGGTCCCAGGAGCCAAGGAATGCTTTGAGTCTCTAAAACCTGAAAAAGGCAAGGAGCAGATTCTTCCCTAGAACTTGGAAGGAGCACAGCTTTTGATTTTAGCCCCATAAGACTTACTGCAGACTTCTGACCTCCAAAACGGTAAGATAATAAGCTTGTGTTGTTTTAAGCAGTGGGGTTTGTAGCGTTTGCTTAAGCAGTAATTGGAAACTACTGAAAGGTCCAAAGAGGTAGAACCCAGAGGTACACAGCAAGTACCTGGAGGGGCTGTGACGGGGCTCATTCTCTCCCATACTTGGGGTACCCAGAAGCCAACAGCTCTGCCCGATGGGAGAAGGGACAGCTTGGTGTGGTGCGTGTGCCACTCCAGGGCTGTGGACTGGTCACCCCTCCGCCAATCCTTGCTCCTGAACTACTTCTTTCCCCCACACAGTCCCCTTCCCAGGAATAGCGGGGTGGCAGACAGGAAAGAGTGGAGGGACCAGCTGGAACCAGAGTGCATTTTCCTCAGCCACTATCTTTATAACAGTTCACTGTCCACAGCCACAAGGTCGGATATCCTAAAACAGTAAACAGCTGACAGACAATATCCAAAGTGTGAGCTCCATCATTTTTAAAACTGCCTACAGGTGCTTAAAGATTGAATTTTTTTTTTGCTTTTTTTTTTTTAAAAAAGATCTTTTTTATTTATTAGAGAGAGAGCGTGAGAGAGAGCTTATTGGGCTGGGGCAGGGGGGTGGTAGAGGGAGAAGCAGACTGTCTGCTGAGCAGAGAGCCCAATGTAGGACTCCATCCCAGGACTCCGGGAGCAGGACCTGAGCCGAGGGCAGATGCTTAACCAACTGAGCCACCCAGGCACCCCCACCTCCTTTTCTTTTTTAAGAGAAACATGATTCACGCACATACAGCATTTCAGGGCTGCAGACTTTCATTGCATACCTACCTACTGCCCGGCTGTATTTATATATCTGGATGTCCCACCATATTTCAGAAAGACTTAGGACACACATACTGCAGATGCCTTTCTGAGCAGGGCTGCGTGGTAGAGGAAGGAGTCAGTGCCCAGGAGCCGGGAACTCTGAAGTCTGGGTCTTAGCTCTGCTCATTTGAGTGTAATCTGAGCTCACTCCCTTCCCTCCAGCAGCTGCAGTGGGAGGCCACCCAAAGGAAAGGTTGTGTCAGAGATCTTGGCTGGAAAAGCAGAAAGAACTCTGGCTCAGTTAAGTAGAAGGGAATTTATTGGAAGGCTTGGAACCAAGGGACGTTGAAACTCCAGGGCTCAGTCTGAACCTGGTGGAACCCAAGATGACCTCGTCACTGGAAATCTGGGCAACGCACTGATAGCTACAGCCCAATCAGCGAGAGGATGGTTTGCTCCTGAAACCCTCCCAGCCATCCAGCTCAGTCTTGCAACTGGGCTCCAGACTCTCAGAAAGATCATCCACTCCATTGACAAAGCTCAGGTCACAGAACATCTCTGCCTATACCTGGGTACCCCGTAGAAAGATTTTGGAGTCTTTGGCTTGTAAAAATGGAGGGTACAATGGCAGACCATGTGATGAAAGTAATTCTTTTACAGTGGTGGTCCTCAGAGTGTGATCTTGGACCAGCAGCATCATTATCCGACTTCTCAGAAATGCACACTGTTAGGTCCTAGCCTAGACACCCCGAATCAGCAATGGGGGTGGGCCTAGCCATCTGCTTCAACAAGCTCTCTGGGTAATCGTGAAACACACCAGTTTGAGAACCACTGCCCAACAGGAAATCCACATGCTTCGAAAAAGGTTGACCATCGGCCATCACACCAAAACTTAACCCTTGCCCAGTATGTAAGTTAAAAGCCAGAGGTTGGAATGAGACTACCAAGAGAAGTAAACAAAATGTTGGGAGAAAGGGCACCTATTTTTGTCCTTATTAATGTGTGTGGAAACACAGCTTTGTGACAAATCCCCAACTCCTCCTTCCAACCACCTTGCAGCCCCCTAACCTCTCCTACAAAAACTCTCTGGACCCTCCCATTTCTCAGCCCTCACTTCAGCCTCCTTCTGTCCTCCCTCAAATTATTCAAGCCCCAGGAAGTGGTCCTCCTACTCTGCAAATCTTAAACTGTCCATTGAGACCCTTGCAAGCAAGCAGATCACTGTCCTCCAACCTAAGAAATGTTCCTTCGTTCCCCTCTGCTGCCAGCATGAAGAAGCTGGCTTCAGGGCTTAGGGTCCTCCTAGAGGCGTTACAACTGGTCCAGGCAAGGACTGATGGAAGTGTTATCTGGAAGTTTTAAGCTGAGCTGGGGGGACACCATGTGGCCATACCTAGTATGACAATCAAACCAGGGGCTTCTGTTCTTTAGTTGATGGTATTTTGTGAAGACAAGGAAACTTGTCTTCAATAAGGATATTTTTGAGAATCAAACTAAAGGTCACCCATGATTATGCCAATAGGATGATTTTTTTACTCCTACTGTTATATATTTTCTGACCATTACCACCGCAACACCCAGTCCCTGGAAATATGATCCTTGGCATTTTCTTTGCTCATTTGAGGTCTCTGCAATTGTTCTCTTCAATGATCATCGAGAACAGACCCTTGAATATTAGTACAATGCAATGGAATGAAAAGGCACCGCATTTGGGTGGGGGGGGCATGTGGTTAAGAACTTCATTTCTGGAGTGACACAAGCTGGGGTTCAAAACCCCACTCTGGGGACGCCTGGGTGACTCAGTTGGTTAAGCAGCTGCCTTCGGCTCAGGTCATGATCCCGGGATCCTGGGATCGAGTCCCACATTGGACTCCTTGCTCAGCAGGGAGCCTGCTTCTCCCTCTGCCTCTGCCTGCCTCTCTGTCTGCCTGTGCTCACTCTCTCTCTCTCCCTCTGTCTCTGACAAATAAATAAAATCTTAAAAAAAAAAAAACCCACTCTGCTAGTGGCTGTGGGTCTTGGACATGTTTCTTACCCTTCTGTGTGTGGGTCTTGGACATGTTTCTTACCCCTTCTGTGTCAGGAAGAAGAACATTATCTACTGTACAGCGTTGTTAGGAGAACTAAATGATGGTGTGTGAGAGGACACTGAACCCCAGAGTCTGACCACAGCCTCAACAGTAGCATCATTACTATCATTTTAAAGGCATTTGCAATGGAACAATCACAGCTCATGGCAGCCAAAGACCTCTCTTGGACAGGATCCCTGAATCTACAAATCTGTGAGTTGACTTGTAGCTGGAAAAACATAAAATAAGGGAGCCTAGACTTTAGCAACTAGGACCTTTGGAACAGGCTAACAGGATTCCAGGCTAGGGGTCCCTTGTCCCTCTCCTCAGGGTCACTACCAAACTCTGGGTCCCTGGGCCACATTCTTCCCAGTTGCTGGGTTCCTCACCAGATTCCCTACTGCTACCTTCATTTAAAACATAGTGTGCTCAGAAACATGGAAAGGAGCTTAAGATTCTCTCTGGCACACATTATCCTACAAGGTACTTCAGTTTCTTCAAGGGCAACAACATATCTGCCTGAGACCTGTAACATACTCTGCCCAGAAATTTATTCTCTTGCTTCCAAGTAGGCCCCAAGAAACAAAAGAAAACAGGAGGAAGAAAAACCCAGAGACCCCTAGAGGAGTGAGGGTTTTCTCGCCCACTGACCTCTTCCAGAGAGATAGACAGCCACTTGGTGAACAACTCTTTGTGAGATCCCCTGCACAGGTCAGGCCAGGGGATAAAAGATACATGAGGTCCTGCCTCCATCCTGAAGATTTCATATTTTTTTAAGAGGACAGGCATAAGAGAGACATAGACATATTAGACCAACAACCTTTTTTGGGGGGGGGGGGTTATTTATTTATTTGAGAGAGAGCAAGAGTTAGAGAGAGAGAGAGAACAGAGGGAGAGGGAGAAGCAGACTCCCTGTGAAAGAGTGAACCCGACCCAGAGCTCAATCCCATGACCTCAAGATCAGGACCTGAACCAAAGGCAGATGCTTAACTGAGCCACCCAGGCACCCCTCTACCAACCACTCTTGATGGTTTCATAAGTGCTGGAACACAGTGATGTTCAAAGTGCGACAGGAATGGAGAAGTGAGCCATTAGTTCAGCCCTGACCAGTCAGGAGAGGCTTCACAGAAGAGATGTCCTTTGAAAGAGGGTCAGGGTACAGGTAAACAGGTTAAAGCAGGGCTGGATCCCTGAGAAATCTGTTTACTCTACTGAACACCATAAGGCCAGAACCAGGAAAGGGTCCTGGGCTGCAGTGGAGGGAAGGGGTGCTTGAGAAATGTCTGGGAGAGCAAGTTAAAATTCAGATTCCCAGGTCCTGCCCAGAGACCCAGATCCAGTAAGTCCAAGGCGCCCAAGAATCTCAAGATTTTGCAAGTCCCTCCCTATGGGGGATGTTGCTAAAGATAATCCACATACCTACTGTGCTCATTAACCCCACAGTCATCCCAGTCATCCCTCCTGTGGCATCTCTGGCCTCTGACTGGAAGAGTCTTCACATTCTGCTCTCCTTTGGCAAATGCCTTCTCCTTCAAGACCCAGTAGCTCAAGCATTAACAGGGAAAGCCCTGGAGAGGATATTGTTTTGTGCCAGGCACTAAATTACTACTTTCTATGAGTTATCCCATTTAATCCTCAAAACATATCCTATACATTAGGTCTCCTACTGAGCCCCATTTTACAGATGAGACAACTGAGGCACAGGACAGAGAAGTAACTGAGCCATGGGCCTGCTGCTGGGATGTGTGTTGGATGCTCACAGGATGGGGCTGAAGTTCTGTCTCTGTGGCCCCAGAGCCCGGGACAGGATGCACTACACTAAACTAAACAGTTTAGTAAACACCTGTCAACAAATACTACCTCTTGCCCTCTGTGACACTCACCCAATGTTCAGGCAACAAATCTTCCCTTTCCTGCTCCCCTTCCTGTCCTCCCCACTGTCCTCCCTGCTCCCCTTTTTTGGGGGGGGGTGCACAGCAGAGACTGGGAGCCCCTTTCCTCCAGGTCCTTGGCCTCCAGGAAGTTTTCAGTAGTGCGCTTGAGCACGGTCCACCCTGTTGTTGACTAAGTGACAGGAGTCCCAAGGACTGTGATTTCCCTGTTTGCTGAACTTTTCTGCTTGGTAATCTCAGAGCAGAAGGGCTCTCCTCTCTCAACTGCGGGGCTGGTCTGCTCCAAGTCTCCTCCTCCTCGGGGCTTCCCGCCAAGCCGCTCCCCAGCAGCTGCTCCCCCTTTGGCTCGGGTTCTTTATTGGGCCTCCTTTTTGCTCCCCACCCTGCATTCTTTCTACCTTCCCTTCCCTTTTTTCCTTCCCACTTCTCCCTAGGTTTTTCTTTCTCTTTCCTTCTCTCCCTCCTCCTCCCCCATCTCCTTCCTTCTCCCGGCCCTCCCCACCTCCCCTCCCTCTCCTCCCACCGGCTTCTCTCTTTCTCTCTTTCTGCTGGCCTGTGTTTGTCTGTTTCTGTCCTCTACTTTTTTCTGGCTCTTTCTGTCTCTCTGTATGTGTCTCTCATAGTCTCTTTCTCCCCTCTTCTCTTCCTCCTCCATCTCCCCTCCTCCCTCTCCCCTTCTCTTCAGCTCCCTTCCCCTGACCATTCCCCCCCACCCCTCCCACCCCCCCCCCCACCCCCGCAATTCGACACTATTTCCTCCCTGGCTTCTCCCACTCTCCCCCAATGAGGTCAGTCCGCTGCCCTGGCTCCCACCTCTCTCTGAGTCAGAGCTTCCAGGCCCACAGGGCCTCCGGGCCCCTCCCTCCAGCATCCTCAACCTGTGTCCCCCTGGCCCCTTTCTCCTGAGAGTCCTCATTACTGCCTTCTCTCCTCAAACTGTGCCCCGCCTCGTTCGTGCTCCCCAGGGCTGCCTCCTTCACCCTGCTGGGGACCTCTCCCCGGGCTCCCCACACTCTGCCTCCCCAGCTCCCTTCAGTAGGGGGAAAAAAAAAAGGTAGTATCCCCACCCACCCCCACTTCTGCTGCCCGCAGAGAAACTGCACAAGTGCTGGAGGGGAGCCAAAGGGGCCCAGTCCCATCTGGAAGGCACCCAAGCGAGAGGCGGAGTGGCCTCCTGCTCCCACCCTGCCAGCTGCATCTTTTCCTGCAGCCTCACCTGGCCTCACCCCAGGCCTCTGGGACTTAACCTCCCCTCTGAGGCCCGGGGATTTCCTGCTGTTCCTGCCAGCCCCTCTCTGATGGTTGGAGCCTGAGGGGTGGGGGAGGACCCTGTGCTGGAATTCAAGCCCTGATGCTCAACAATCTGTTTTTCCTACCCTGGCCTCTGCCCTGCCTACAACCGAGCTCCCTGCAAGCTCCCTGCACCGTTGCTCCAGGGGCAGAAGCTGTCTGGGGGCTTCCAAACTGGCTCAGCAGTTGGGGGCGGGTGGGGTGGGCTACCCAGTGCGCCCAAAGATCCAGCTTGGAGGGGCAGTGGAGAGCCTTTAAAGCTGGCCAGAAAGCATCAAGCAATTGACTGCATTCCTTTCTTCCATAAACCCTTAACTGAGAGCCTGAGATGAGCCACCCCATGGGTGTCAGAGATTAGAGAACACTGCCTCTACCCTCTAGGGCTGGTTGGAGAGAAAAACAAGCAGCCAATCCAGTAAGATACCTGCAGTCATAGAAATGGATAATTATGGGTGGAGCCATTTATTGAGCATCTACTAAATGCTGTCAACTGGTCTAAGCATCTACCCTATTTTAATCCTCATTTTATGGATGAGAAAACAGAATCCCTTAACCGCACAGCTAACAAACAGTGGAGTTAGGATTAGTCAACCGCCAAACTGACTCCCACTGAACAAGTTACCGTGGGTCAAGTCACCCACACCGACACTCATTGGTGTTGAGGTACAAGTGCGCAAAACAGAGGGGAAGCCTTCAAAGACAAGGTAAAGGTTGCCTGATGTTTGAAAGATGAATAGGAGCTCCACTGATGACCCCGGGGTGCTGGGTGCTGTCTCCTGGGATTTGTGTACTTTTTTCTCTGACGAAATTTTTAAAGCCTGAAATAATTTCTGGTCATAAAAAAAAATTGTAAATAACTTAGTTAATACTTATCTTACGGTCCCAACATGATTGGGCTCTCAAAAGGCACCAGTTTGCATTTAACAGTAATAGTAAAGTCAACTTTAAAGAAAGGGCCAAAAAAATCATCCTAATATGACTTTTTAGTTGCTTTTGTTTCCCATCAATTCTTGTTAGTAAATGCTCGAACATGTTCCCCTATGGAAGGCAATTCTGTTAGTTTGCTGGGTTAGCTAGAGCAGTGGTGAGAACGTGAGGGTCTTTGATGGGATTTACAGATGTCCTCTAAGTGGCTGTTTCAGCATTGGGAAAGTTTCTCTGTCGCTTTTTTCATGGAAGGGAATCTAACATCCCTACAGAAATCACTGTTTCTTGCTTTACAAGAAGACACATCCAGCACATATGTACCTGCTTTGGGGAAGCATCTTCACGGAGAATGTGGACTCCTTACCTGGCGGCTGAGGCCCAGGCCTCCTTCCCACATGACTCTTCTGCTCCCCGAACCTCTGCTAGCATCAGGCAGCCATGCCAACCCCACGTTCTTAGAACATTCCAGGTACGCTCTCATCTCAGGCCTTTGCCCTTCCCCAATCCCCCGCCTCCGGTATTTTCCTCTCCTCTCTGCTTTCCTCAGATTCTGTAAGATCCAAAGAAAGTCCCATTTTGACAATAAAGCTTTTCCAAATCCTCAGAGACTTTTCCCGCCTCTGAACCCCACCAGTTCCACCAATCCATACCACTCATTGTCTTGTGTCGCTGTGTCACTTCTGGGCATGCGCCATCTCCTAGATGGGAAGGGTTTAAAGTCAAGGACCAAGATCCTATTTCTCCCCCTCAGCCTTCTGCTCACAACTAACCCTTCACCAATGTGTGTTGACTATAATGATGTGGGCCATATGTGGTACAAAATGTGGTACTCGCACTTCTAGCCATAAGAGAAGAGCATGGACTCAGAGGTTAGACAGAGTCAGATTCAAATCCTAGTGCATCCATTGACTAATGAGGTGACTTTGGGAAGTGCTCTGAACCTCTCTGACTCTTCGTTTCCTTATCTGTAAAATGGGGACAATAAAAGAGTTTTTGGGAGGATCTAATAAGGTTAGGGTTAGTACTCCATAAAAAGTGCTTACTAGATATTAAGCACTCAATACATAGTTGCTGCTATTATTTTTTTGCTATTACTAGTAATGAAAAATAACAGGAGATTAGAGTTTGCAAATAGATCTAAAAGAGCATTAGTTTAATAAAAGTCATAGTCTACCAACATAATAAAATTGCCCATGAAAGAATTTCACCTTAAAAACTAGTGACTGGGGGCGCCTGGGTGGCTGGCTCAGTGGGTTAAAGCCTCTGCCTTCAGCTCAGGTCATGATCCCAGGGTTCTGGGATCAAGCCCCACATGGGGCTCTCTGCTCAGCAGGGAGCCTGCTTCCTCCTCTCTCTCTGCCTGCCTCTCTGCCTACTTATGATCTCTCTCTGTCAAATAAATAAATAAAATCTTTAAAAAAAAAAAAAAAACTAGTGACTGGATGCCTGGGTGGCTTAGTCAGATAAACATCTACCTGCGGCTCAGATCATGATCCCAGGGTGCTGGGATCGAGTTCTACATCAGGATCCCTGCTTCTCCCTCTGCCCCACCTCCTGTACATGTGCTCAATCCCTTGATTTCTCCATCTCTCTGACAAATAAATAAATAAAATTTGTTTTAAAACAATAAAAATAAGTAGGGGCACCTGGGTGGCTCAGTGGGTTAAGCCTCTGCTTTTGGCTCGGGTCATGATCTCAGAATCATGATCTTGAATCTTGGATCTAGGATTGAGCCCCACATCAGGCTCTCTGCTCAGCGGAGAGCCTGCTTCCCTCTCTCTCTCTGTCTCTCTGCCTACTTGTGATTTCTGTGTGTGTGTGTGTGTGTGTGTTAAATAAATCTTTTTTAAAAAGGCTAATAAATAAATAAATAAATAGTGACAATTGAGTGGTGCTAGGGACTTTGCCCTTGAGTGGAATTGCATGGTTCTGGGATTTCACGATCCAGTGCCAAATGTCTGTGACCCCCTGCTTACGGTTACCAAGGATATACTAATTTCAACAGTCATCACATTGTTTCCTGATTTCTGAAGGACCCGCCACGCTAACTCAGTCTTCTAGAATGTTGGAAGTGGGAGCTACTGTGGGGAAGACCCAGCCGCCCTCCTGCTGGGCACAAGGAAGCGCCAGCCCTCACAGAGTCATCTGGCAGGTGCGTGGCAGAGCACGCACATTGGGATCCCAGGATCCCAACCTCCAGCTCAGAGTCCTGCTTTCATCACATCATAATGACTCCTTGGAGAACAAGCTGCTCTGGGATCACCAGGGACACTGGGATTTGATCTCCAAGGGTGTTTATTCCCAGGAGCTCCCCCGAATGGCTGTGGTTATAAACTACAGGTAAAAGAATGGGACTTGTTTAGAAGCATCTAAATGTAAAACAATTCCATTGCTAAAACCTTCGACCTCCTCCAATGACTGCTATCTAAATTACCCATTTTGCGAAAAATATTTCAGGCACAAAGCTGCTGAGTGACAGCAGCAACATACATCTTCGTGAGTGTTCCTGCTCAGGTTTGAATCCAGCCTCTAGGCTGTAACCTCACTGCTTTCAAAGGCAGCTCTGGGAAATAGAAAGAGTCCCCAGCCTGCCTGGGATTCATATGTAGAGACACTTGTGTGTGTGTGTGTGTGTGTGTGTGTATGTAGGCAAACAGCATGAGAAGCAGGCAGGGCACAGCCCGGGCTGGATAGGCGGTCTCTCACTCCTGCAGTTTCACCTAGAAGGAAAGTAGAAGAAAAATGTTCGTTGAGCGAGTGACTGATTCCCAAAGATGGAATCAGTAATCACCCACAGGACCATCGTCATTTCTGAGCGAGTAAAATTTCACAAGTGGAATCATCACCCACCTGGCTGACAGGGCAGAGTGTGGCTCCTGTCTCAATGTTCTGGGGCTTTCTCAGATGACAGACTGTCAGAGTTCTTGGCTTATAGAACTTGCAATAAAATTTGCCTGCTGGAGCATCTTGCCTGAACCAAATTGAACAGTCGTGAAGTTCCCGTGATGGCACTTGGCAGGGAGGGTCCAATCCCCCTGGGCAGAAACACACCCTGAGTGACTAAGAAGCCCCATCAAACCTGAGACCCAGACTGGACCCGGCTGAAGCTCCCTTCCGTCCCTCCTCTTCTATGAAATCAGCCGTCACTCATTCTGAGAATCCATCCGATCTGCTGCTGGCTCACTGTCACTTTATCACAAGCCCAGCTCTGACCTCAGGCCCGCACATGTGACCTCAGAGCCTTTCACTCATGATTCATGGCCCACACACCTGACAGAAGAATCCCAGCTGACACGGCAGGGTCTAGAATCCACAATGCCACCTCCTTCAGAAATCGGGAGCTGTGCAGTTTCTCCCAAGCTAACTCTCTGGGGCTGTTGCTTTGCATTTCCAGAAACCTGGAATCCCAGTTGGGCCCATTTGCCAAATACTTACTCTGTGCCAGGGGCTTAGCTAAACACTTCGTAAGCATTATCTTCCTGATAGCTGAAGGAAGAAGATTTTATTATATCCATTCTATATGTGTGGAACACGGAAGCTCAAAGATCAAGAAACTGGTCTGAGGTCCTAGAACTCAGAGTGGTGGCAGAGTTAGGATCAGTGCCTGGACGTCTCTGACTCCAAGTCCCAAAAGCTGGGACCCTCTGGGTCCTACAGCAGCCTCTGGTACGTGGTCTGTCATTGCTGAAGTATAGCCTTCAGTATCCGTGCATGTAGTCCAGGTAGGGAGGACTGGAAGCAGCTGGCACTGGTCCTAGCCTGGCCTACTCCATCCATCCGTTCATCCTCCCAGCTGATGTTAACTACTGTGGACCAGGTCCTGCCACAGGAATAAACAGCATGGAGGTCTTGCCCTCAGCATGAGGACCTCGAAAGACAAACAAGGACGTCCTTTGGAAGCTACTTGGCCTGTGACCCATGTGTGTTCACTTTCACCTCCAGGGATCATCTTCACCGGGGGCTCTAGGGTTGGACCAAGTTGGTTCTTGAGACCAGGATGATGTGAAGTCGAGAGCACAAGGTCAAGTGTCACTGCCGTTGATCCAATGGCAGATCTTCATCTCGGGGGAGCTCAGACAGTGGAGTCATCCACAACCTCTCCTTTCCAACTGTCTGGAATTGCATTTTGGCAGCACCCTTGAATAGTCAATAGTGCTAGTAGCAGTACTTCTGGAGCCCTTATGATTCAAGTGAAAGTATTTGGTGTTTGTCCAGTTACTGGTTTTACCTGACACAGAAGGGTTGGAAGGTGCTGGACAAGTCCTGCATAATGGGCCCTACAGCCCCTTAACACCTCCATATTGCTAATGATATTTTCTTCCTCTCAGGGGACCCCAGTAAGATTAGACAACTGTGACTCACTCTTGAGCTTAATTAAGTCCCACCAAGTCCACGAGCACCCTTCCAGAAGTCTGTACTTCTTACAACAAATGGAACATGAAGCGGGCACTAGATGTCTGTAATATTTTCTCTGTGTCCAGAGATTACATTCACTTGTACTTCACTTCTTCTTGTTAAGGATGGAGAAGGCTTGCCCAGAGGATCACTCCAACTTCTTATCCAGGGGAGGCAACTCAAGGAGCTTGCTGGAGCTCATATGATGCAATTTAGGCCAATTTCTGTAGGCAGGTGACTTCTGTCTTCACCCACTCAGACCAAGTGGGACATTCCAGCCATGGGGTGCAAAACCACTGTGTCTTTGTGTAAAGGAGCAACATACTACTGATATTTCTTTTACTTCTCTAGCTGCTATGAAAAGAAAATTGCATATGGTGATACAGCCTTTGTGGGGAACAAACCCACTTCTAAAAGTTATCCTAAATAATGAGCAGCAGCTATACACAGAGATGTCTATTGCTATATTATATTTCTATAACAGGGGGGAAAATGTAGGGAACCAGTGTAAGTAAATTATAATACATCCATTAGAAGGATATCAAGCAGTCATCAAAAACCATGCACAAGGATATCTAAAAATATGGCAAAATATTTACTATAGATTGTGAAACGTAAAACCTTATGTAGGATATATGGCATGATCCCAATTTTGCACATGGAAGAGGTTTATAGCCTGTATACAAGGGAAAAAAAGATGGCAAATTTATTTCTGGGTTTTTCTTTATTCTCCAGTTTTTCTGCCAGAATATGTATTTTTTTCTTGTCATTTTAACTTAGGGGGAAAAAAAGCAGTTACCATTTTGTTTGTTTGTAGGTACCCATATGTTGTTTCTGTATTTTCTTTTTTTAAATTAACATATAATGTTTTATTTGTTTCAGGGGTACAGGTCTGTGATTCATCAGTCTTCTATAATACTCTATGCTCATGTACAACACTTACCCTCCCCAATGGCCATCACCCAGTAACCCCATCCCTCCACCCTCCTCCCCTCCAAGCAACCCTGCTTGTTTCCTAAGATTAAGAGTCTCTTATGGTTTGTCTCCCTCTCTGGTTTCGTCTTGTTTCATTTTTTTCCTCTCTTCCCCTGTGATCCTCTGCCTTGTTTCTTAAATTCCATGTACCATATGATAATTGTCTTAAAAAGAAGTTACTATTTTAAAAAAAGAGAAGATAAATAATTGTAGTAAGACCTTGGGAAGAGAGAGTCTCTATAATTGGACACTAATAGAGCTTTAAGCTTGATAACAGCTAAGAAATGGAAAGTTTTCATGTTTCACAGTAATTATTAGATAAATGTTTACCTTCTAAAGAGCACTTTTCTTTCTTCTTGCAGTAAACTTGTTAGGTAAGCTTCTATAACACAAAAACATTTTTATGCTGTAAACTATTCTAAGGGGCAGAAAGTGGGGGAGGAATGATTTGAAAGTATGTTTGTACTGTGTTCCAGTTGTTTTCACTACACAGCGTACATGTAACTTCTGGCAACTTTACCCTGATTTTCTGCTCTGGAACCACACCCACCCTCACTTTCATGAGGTCCATGTGTAAGGGATGAGGAAACGTAGCCCTAATTCCAGAGATGGGCATTAACTCAGGCCCCATCAATTACAGCATCAGAGTCCCCAGCCCATAGTGATTGCTAAGGGACAGACTTTAACCTAATCATAGCCAAAGAAATGCAACTAAATTTTTGTGGGACTGCTGAGTGAGAAAAACACACGATCTTTTCTGCTGAATTTAAATCTGAGAGGACAAAAGGCTGACATTGCCAGAGCCTTCTTTCCACCACTTAGAGTCTGAAAATGAAGCCAAAGTAGGGAGAATGAGTGCCAAGAAGTAGAGTGGGATTTAGATCTGATGTTGAGTTCCTGGATCAAACTATACCTGAAGTTTTGTCTATCCCTATACTTTTTAGTTGCATAAGTCAATAAACCCCCCCTTTTTTTTTGCTTAAGCCAGGGTGGGTTTAGTTTTCTGTTAATTGCATCCAAAGGAATCCTAAATGATATGTTCTCAAGTTCCAGATCTCACAGTGATGGGCAAACACACCTTTTAGAAATTATAAATATCCCGCAGAGGCTGAAAAATGTCCCATGAGAGTAATTAAGGGAAGCCATGATAAAGAAAGTGTTATTACCCCAGGCATAAATCTCAGACCAAAAGTCTTCTCTTTTTTTTTTTTTTTTCTTTACTTTAATCATCCTCTTTGAACGGGATAATTATACTCCTGAATAATAACCCCTCCCTCAAAGTGTCCTTATGAAAAACAAATGAGGATAAGAATACATTTAAATGCTTAGAACTAGGCCTGGCACCCAGAGGGGTCCCAACACATTTTAGTTTCCTTCCAATATTATTGTCAAGAAACAAAATGCACACAGACAAGATGTCCATAAATTATTAAGACCTCCACAGTTGTCCAAAATAATGTTCTCGGAGCCTCTTTTTAGTTGAAACATGATCATAGCATGGGATATTTGCAAGAAAAGCTCCCCAAAGCAATGATATTTTTATATTTACAAATGGTGGACCAAAGTGCGTACCTTCTGGGAAGAGCCTCATGATGGGTACTTTCCCAGGACAATTGCAGCAACAGGAGAACTGACTCTGGACAGAGTTTATCACGTGGGAAGCAGGAAGGCCTACTAAGGATAACGCACGGTGATGTGTTTGATGCATGGACTGAGAAGACAAAGATCAGGAAATTCGCTCCAGGGACTCTGAGGGCCACATCGAGGCATGACTACAAGGCACTGTTATCTTCCAAATCTGGACTTCTCTTTGGAAATGTCTCAGAAGTTCCCAAGAGGACCCTGGAGCACAGAGAGCCTGGCTTTTAAGTCATATGGTCCTAAATTAGAATCCCAGCACTGCCACTCTACTGGCTAGTAGACCTTGCGCTAGTTCTTAAACTCTCTAAATCTTGGTTTTCTTATCTGCGATATTTGGATAATTATCTGTACCTCGTAGGAGCTTCTTTCCTCGAGGAGTGCCAGTCAATAGGGAAGCTACCAGATAGTCCTGTTCTCATGCCAGGTTTATGGTAGGTCTGCCCTTCCCGTCCCCTTGGAAGCTGGGGGTGTGTTCTTGTGGTTTGCTGTGGAAAATGAAGTTGGCGCAGAAGTGGCTTGTATCTGTTGAGGTAAAAGCTTAGAGCACCATGATTTACTATGTCCCCTTCTACCAGATGAATGATTCTAGAAACAAGTTTTAAGATTGGGCTTCTGAGTCTGTCAGCCTAAGTCACCGGGTGTCTATAATGAACAAAAGTCCCCAGCTGAACTGCCCTGGATGTGGATCACGAGTGGGAAGTAGATGTTTCATCATTCCTTACTGTGGCATAACCAAGTCCATGCTGTTTGTCCCCCCAGGGTTAGACCCTTTCCCATGCATGAAGTCATCTCGAAGTATACAGTGTATAATTTAATTCATTCAAAATTTGGAACCTTTCCACAGATTCCAATCAATGTTAAGGTACTTCTAGAACTTGGGACGCCTATGTGGCTCAGTCAGTTGAGAGTCTGCCTTCGGCTTGGGTGGGGTCGTGGGATCAAGTCCTGCATCGGGCTCTCCGCTCAGCAGGGAGTCTGCTTCTGCTTCTGCCTGTTGCTCCCCCATTTGTGCTCCCTTTCTCTCTCTCTCTCTCTCTCTGACAAATAAATCTTAAAAAAAAAAAAAAAAAAAAAAAGGAAGGAAGGAAGGAAGGAAATTAGGATATGCTTACAAAGTAGTATGTATAAGGGTGTTCATTGGTGTACCAGTGATAAGGGTAAAAAACTGGAAATGACCTAAATGGCTAGCAATAGGAAGTAGTTACATAGAGCACGATAAATGCACTTATGGACAGTTGCACATCCATGAAGAAAAGCAAAGTCCATCTGCATTTTTGAATACAAATATATCCATGATGTATTATTTGTCAAGGAGTAAAGAAGCATATAGCCCATGACTCTGTTTTCATAAATATATATTTGCAGTACTGACCAAGCCACCTAGTGTGACTAATCGCTATCTTTCTGTAATGGGGCTACAGCTGATTTGTACTTGCCTTTTTTTCCTTCTGAGTGCCTGATTCTTTTCTTTTCTCTTTTTTACAAGTATATATCGTTATTTTTATGATCAGAAAAAGTAATGAAGCCGTTTATTCTAAAAACAGAAGGCATTGAGTGGGATGTCAGAGGTAAAGGCAGAAAGAGTCAGACGGGGAGAGGGACCAAGAAACTAATCAGCCCTCCATAGGGGAGGCTGTCTGTAAACCATGGCTGAGGACACTGGGAAACACCCAAGTTGTGCCAAGAGGAGTTGTGTTTAAAATTACTATAGCTGGGGCATCTGGGTGCCTCAGTGGGTTAAGCCTCTGCCTTCAGCTCAGGTCATGGTCTCAGGGTCCTGGGATGGAGCCCCACATCAGGGTCTCTGCTCAGCAGGGAGCTGCTTCCCCCTCTCTCTCTGTCTGCCTCTCTGCCTACTTGTAACCCCTCTCTGTCAAAGAAATAAATAAATAAATCTTTAAAAAAATAAAATAAAATGACTATAGCCAAGGGGTGCCTGAGTGGTTCAGTTGGTTAAGCGTCTGCCTTCAGCTCAGGTCATGATGCTGGAATCCTGGGATC
Source organism: Mustela nivalis (assembly GCF_964662115.1). NCBI lineage: Eukaryota > Metazoa > Chordata > Mammalia > Carnivora > Mustelidae > Mustela > Mustela nivalis. The sequence continues at coordinate 72,448,805 of NC_139028.1, read as the reverse complement.
GAGTCCCGCAAAGGGCTCCCCATTCGGCGGGAGTCTGCTTCTCTCTCTGCCTGCTGCTCCCCATGCTTGTACTCTCTCTTTCACTCTTGTTCTATCTCAAATAATAAATAAATCTTTTTAAAAATAAAATAAAACAAAATAAAATGAAATGAAATAGAATGACTACAGCCAAGCCATACCAAAAACTGTCCGACTGTATTAGGCCCTGAAAAAAGACATTTCAGCATGGAGTGTAGGAAAAAAAAAGCTAAGCAGCCACAATGTGTCACTGTGTCCAGAGCTCCTCTATGCAGGTAGTCAGAGCCTTCCCTTGGATTTCATGCCAACATAAATTCCAGATGGACTAAAGAGACACTCCTCAAACTATATGAAAAACTAGAAGAACAGTAAATGTACTATGGAGATAAGCAGCGGGACAAGAGGATTTTTTAAAAAAGCAAAGAAGGAGGAGAAAAGAATGGATGGATTAGACCATGTACAAATTTAAACTTCTAGACATAAAAAAGCATAGAAATAAGAGACAAGAGAAAGTGTTTAGAACAAATAACATGAACATGAAGCTTTTTAAATATCTAGATCTCAGACCAATTGATTTAAAAAATACTTTGAGGGGCGCCTGGGTGGCTCAGTGGGTTAAAGCCTCTGCCTTCAGCTCAGGTCATGATCTCAGGGTCCTGGGATCGAGCCCCATATCAGGCTCTCTGCTCATCAGGGAACCTACTTCCTCCTCTCTCTCTCTGCCTGCCTTTCTGCCTACTTGTGATCTGTCAAATAAATAAATGTATTTTATCTCCTTTCTGTTTTTCTGGACTATATTTGATTATTGCCTTATGAATGAGTATTCTTAGGTTGAATAGCATGAATGAGTATTGCAGACTCCCCCAAAGATGTAAATAATAATAAATAAATAAAATAATTAAAAGAAATACTTTGAGCCCCAAAGTAAAAAGCCTGAATCAATAATTCATCAACGAATAATTATAACCAGCAAGCAAACCCATGAAAAATATGTTCATTCTCCTCTGTAAACAAATGAAAATTAAAAGTTATCTATCCCCTTACCTGATTGGCAAAGATATTATCATGATTGTTTTATTTGGGGCTGGTGAGATGTGGTGGAATGGCTACTAACACATATCTGATGGTTCTGAAAATTTGTGTAAACCTTTGATAGATATTTGCCATAAAAAGACTAAATAGAGTAACCCTACACCTGGGAATCTATTCTAAGAAAGCGCAAAAACACTTGTCATAGAATTTATTATAATTATAAAAAAGCCCTCGGTTTCCAAAAAAAATAAGGAAAGGTGTAAGTAAAATATGAATCACTCAATAAAATATTACGTAGCCAATAAAAATGTTGGCTCAGACTATGTACTAACCTTGAAAACAGGCTATGATATTCAGTGAAAAAATCAGGATTTCAAATTGAATATATAGTATGATTAGAACTGTAAAAACTGCTTATTCTTAAAAAGAAGGATATGTTGGTTGTGTTTACCTTCCATTAGGCAAACCATGAGTTGTATTTTATCTCCTTTCTGTTTTTCTGGACTATATTTGATTATTGCCTTATGAATGAGTATTCTTAGGTTGAATAGTATGAATGAGTATTGCAGACTCCCCCAAAGATGTCCGTGTCCTGATCCCCAGAACCTGTGAATACATACCTCAAACGATGATAAAAGGGACTTCGTAGATGTAATTAAGGATCTCAAGACAGGGCAATGATCCTGGATGGTCTATGTAATCTTTTGTGATCACAGGGGTCCCTCTGAGAGGAAGGCAATGTGATGACAGAAGCAGGAGGTTGTGGTCAGAGGGAGAGATTTGAAGAGGCTGCACTGCTGGCTTTGAAGATGGAGGAAGGGGCCATGAGTCCAGGAATGCAGGCAGCCTCAAGATGCTGGAAAAGGCAAGGAAACAGATTTTTCCCTAGAGTTTCCAGAAGAAACACAGAGCTGTTAACACCTTGATTTTAGAACTTCTGATCTCCAGAACCATAAGATAATAAATTTGTGATGTCTTAATTTGTGACAGTTATTTAAAAAGGCAACAGAAAATGAATATAAATATATACCATTTTTACAGTGGAATTTATAGTTTTATTTGGTTACAGGAAGCTTTAAAAATAACACGTGGGTTAATATTTGTAGCTTAGTACGACTTCATCATTTAGAAGTTGCAAAATATAAAAGCAATAAAGCTTAATAGGTTTCTGATGAACATGTCTCATCTCTTCATTTTCCCTGTCAACACAGAAGCAATAAACATTGGATTGGGGGTAATTTGCTCAATAATGAAATCTAGTACACAAATGTCTGAGAAGCATACAACAAGCGGTAGGAAAGAAGAGCTAAAAAAAAAAAAAAAAAAAGGATAAAGCTGATGAATCATAAATAAAACACCCCCTGAGTTGAGCAACTCCAGATTTATGCAAACTCAACATTGCCCAAAATTTTCCAAAAGGCACATACTACAATTTGAAAGAAATAGAAAAGTATAAGATAGCTCATGGGCAATGGAAATTCAGAATAGTATTATCTCATCACTTGCTTTTAGCCTGTTTTCCCTTCAGTCCAGTCTCTTACTTCATTCAGGTCTCCTGGTTGACAGCCCTGCTCCTGCTGTTTCGATCTCTGTGTTTTAATCACCCGACAGACTATCTGGTGTCTGGCCCTCAGCAATTGCTCCAGCATCCCCTCTCCTCCACACTCTGGCTTTACCCATTTTCTACATTGGGCACTATTTCTGGTCTTAACTATTTCACTTCTGAAGACCCAGCTTCCAGTTTGGGGCTCTAGGAGATGAAGGTGAGGAGGCAGATAATCTCAGACCAGCAGGCAAAAATATCTTTGAAATAAAAGTAGAGAGAAAGGAAGAAAGGAAGGAGAGAAAGAGGAGAGAGTGGGGTGTAGGGGAAGAGAGGAGGAAGGGAGAGAAAGGAAAGGAAAAAGAGGGGACAGAACTAAACAGTCAGCAGTCACCTTAGGGGAAAAAATATTCAGAAGGCTTGGAAACCATTCCATCATACATGAAATGTTTTGACAAATACTAATTTTAGGTAAATGGCTCATTAGCTGTCTTGGCTTATGGGCAAACTGGTTTTAGTGAGTTGGCCTATTTTCCAAGCATGCCCCAGCACCACACACATATGCGTACCACATGGAAGTTTCCACATATCCTGAATGTGGAGAAAAGTGCCTCAGGCCCTCATAATGTGGAGACAGTCTGCTCAGATCCCCTACTTATCTGGTTCTGCCTGCGCTCATCAGGGAGCCTTCTCATTATAATTTGGCTTCCCACGTAGATTTTCCAACTGGGAGAGAACAGACTGACCCGTGAGCGTGAGGACTCCGGTCCCACTGGCAATTACTCTGCATGGAAATGAATAAATCAACATTATCTTGGGAATTTGACTGACATGTCTGTTCTCTGGAGTCTAAAAAATTTTCCTGCACTTAAAAAAAAGTTATGTTCATGTCTTAGTTAAAGCCTTTTGGGTTGCAATTCAAAGAAACTTTACCTAGCACCAACATGAGGTGAGGCTTTATTATAAGATGAGAGCGATGTGTCACAGAACTCCGGGCCAGAAACGACAGTTAGGACCAGGACCAGAAAGCAGTCAGGACTGAGGCTCCTACCTCGCCCTAGGTCTGCATCTTACACTCCTGCTGCTGCTCCCTTTCCTTCTCACACTCAGACTACATGGACTCTCATTTCTATCTCCCTCTTCACACCTGCTTCATTTCCCCCTCTCCACTTACAGATCGGCTTCCTCTGCTTCTCAGACGTGCAGCTGAGAAAAGCTACTTCTCACCTGCCTCAGTGCCAGCAGTCAAGATAGACAACTGTGAATCCCAAGTCTAAACTCCCACAAGGAGAATCTGACTGGCCCAGTTTGGGTCAGATTTCCACCCTGACCAAATTCTCTGTGGTTGGGGGTTGGGGGATCCCAGGAGCGAGAGGACAGGGTCATGCCCAGCTCCATGAAGTTGAGAACCATTTTCAGAAGGAGAAGGATGATGATGGAGGAGACGAGCATCCCCCAAATTGCCACAGGACTGCATACTCTGAGAGAAGTGTTTCAGGATACAGAGTTTTTTATACTCTAGAATATGGCCGTGTACCTCACGTACCGCATCCCCAGCAGAGTCCAAAGAAGCTTTCTGTAATCAAATACACTAGTACTTTTACAATGAAGACATGAATATTCATATAAAATAAGAAATAAGAATTATAGATAGTTCAAACCAGGTTTTGCCTCTAAAGCAGCGATGAAAATGCCTTTGGTGTTCAGAGCTTATGGATTTCAAAATCACAGATGATGGATTAGACTGCACTCTGGGCTTATAAAGCTGAGAACCGGACAGTGACAGTATCAAGACACTTCCTCCATAAGGTCCCCTAGGTCATTGCTCTGCCAACTGTAGTCTCTGGACCAGTGGCATCAACGTCACCTGGGAACCTGTTGGAAATGCTAGATCTTAGGACCCATCCCAGATATATTGAATCAGAATTCGCATTTTAAAGAGATCCCCAGTGTCTTAATCTGTTCCGGCAGCTATCACAAAATGCCGTAGACTGAATGACTAAAAAACAACAAATTTATTTTTTACCGTTCTGGAGACTGGGAAGTCCAAGTTGAAAACCCCAGCAGTTCAAGGTAAGAGCCTGCTTCCTGGTTCTTAGTCTTTTGGGTGTCCTCACTGCCTGAAAGGGTTCATGAACTCTGTGGGGAATCTCTTGATAAAGTCATTAATACCATTCACGAGGGCGCCACCCTCATGACCGAAGCAACTCCCAAAGGCCCCACTTCCTAATGCCATCACGTTGGGACTCAGGATTTCAACATATGGACTTTGGGGGGCCTTCAACATTCAGTAGCAGCCAGGTACTCTGTATGCAAATTAAAGTTTGAGAAGCATTGCTCTACATGGCGGTCAGCCTCCCTAAATCACCAGTCTGCAACACACATTTGGGGTTTTTTTGGTTTTGTTGTTGTTATTGTTGTTTTAAAGACTTTTATTTATTGAGAGAGAGAGAGAGCAGGAATAAGGACAAGAAGCAGAGGGAGAGAAAGAAGCAGACCCCCTGCGGAGACAGGAGACTGATGTGGGGCTCCATCCCTGGACCCCAGGACCTCACAACCTGAGCCAAAGGCAGACCATCTGAGCCACAGAGGGCCCCAGCAACACACATTTGTATAATCATCCCTTCTTATTCATTTTTTTGACAATAGCTCCATAGAAAAATGTGTATCCATTTTCACAGTTAACAAACCATAGTTTTTACAATAACAAAGAGCTCCAAATCTGTGCCGTAACCACTCACCACTCTGTTCAACAGATGCACAGGCTCTCTCACTGCCACCCAGCATCACTCAGTGAATATTTCTTCCTACACAAATATTTAAGCTTATACACCTGGGTAGAGCCTTCTTTTTAATGAAACTATATCAGAGAATATTTGTATAATCCTTCATGAAAATGGATCCGATATGATATAAAGCAGCTAGAGCTATAATTAAGAAATTATTCAATGAAGAGTACAAGCAAGTAAAACACAGAGCAGTAGCCAGAGTATTCATTCTTTCTTCCTCTTGCAAATGGATAGAATTTTCTAGAAGGACGTACAATACAAAGCCCATACCCAGAATGTTTTTGCAATATGGCAACAGCCTTCTGACTTTATACCTGTACATGGTTGTTTTGGAATTCATAAGGACAGTAAGAAAGGAGTAAATACAGTTTTCTCAGTAAGATTTAGTCATTGAATTTACTTTCAGGTTCTTTGGGAATAGAAGAAACCTTCAAATTCCAAAGAAAAAAGTTATAAGTACAGAAGTGCCTCTCAGACTGTAATTACTTTCTGCCTGCCAGAAGTATCAAGAAGAAAATCATTAAAAGAACCAACTTGTGGGGGTGCCTGGGTAGCTCAGCTGATCAAGCATCTGCCTTCAGCTTGATCCCAAGTCCTGGGATCAAACCCTCATCGGGCTCCTTGCTCAGTGGTGTGTCTCCTTCTCCCGCTGTCCCGCTATTCCTCTCCTGGCTAGTGCTCTCTCTCTCTCTCCTTCCCTCTGAAATAAATAAGTAAAATCTTAAAAGAGAGAGAGAGAACCAACTTGTGAAATCAGGAGCTTTTAGGAAAACTCAATCATGGTGGAAAAAATCCTGAGAATCTGCTATAAGTAAGTGATCCTTCAGCGAACTACTGTCAGTGAAGGGTAAGTGACCCAAGAACAAGAAGCAGAAGCATTCCACTGGATGCTTATCTACCCTGAGTCTCAAAGGGCATGGTGTGTTTTTGCCACACCACCGGTCTGCCACAGCTTCCAGCAGTTTTTCAAAGCAGTTTGTGACCCTGTTCAAGGGGAAACACTAATCCACTTTAATTCTAAGCTATTTATATTTCCCACACCTTTTTGTGCTTGTACCACATCCTCTGCAGAGATCTCTTTTTTTTTTTTTTAAGATTTATTTAATTATCTGTCAGAGAGAGAGAAGGAGAGAGAGCACAAGCAGGGGGAGCAGCAGGCAGAGGGAGAAGCAGGCTTCCAGGTGAGCAAGGAGCTCCACGTGGGGCTTAATCCCAGGACCCCAGGATCATGACCTGAGCCAAAGGCAGATGCTTAACTGACTGAGCCACCCAGGCATCCCGCCTTTCTTTCTTTTTTTAAAGATTTTATTTTTAGGTAATCTCTACAACCAACATGGGGCTTAAACTCACAACCCTGAGATCAGAAGTCACGTGCTCTACCAACTGAGCCAGGCAGGCCCCCAGAGATTTCTTCTGAATGTCTTCCGTGTGCGAGATGCTGGGAAAACCACACTGAATAAGGTGAGAAGTTTCTTCTCACCATTTGGAATCCGGCTCTTGCCCACACTTCAAGCCTTAGTTCAGGTCTTAGATCCTCCAGGAAGGCTAACATACACCATTCATTTTTGACCTCTTGATCCTTACTGCTTATCTCTGCAATTTTATAGTGAAACTATCAGTTTATGTGTCTTCTTCCCTGCTATAAACAACAAGCAGGCTCAAGCTAACTTTGTGCTCCCTGATGTACAGTTCCTGGTGCACAATATGGGTTCAATGAACATTTGTTGAACTGAAGAGGAAAAAGAAAAAGAAGAAAAGAAAAAGTTCAAGATCAATTTTTTTTTCCTACAAAATGGAAACAAATGGTCTGTTCTCTACTGATTTCCTGAGAGTACTGAAAAAGTCGCCACAGGATAGAGACTATTACGAGATTCTATACAGAATGAAGATGAATTTCACAGTTAGATGATTTATCTTCCTACTAATCTCTAAGATCTGAGTCAACAAGAACAACAAAAAAATGCCAATTGTACTGTTGGTAAACGTGAGCAGCTGCAGAAGAAGCCTTACGCTTGAGACCTGGTGCTGGCAAATGACCAAATTGTATGTTTTCATATGAAACGGATCCAGGAACAGGGTCTGGGATCCTGCAAAGTGTATCCCTCCAGAGTGTATCCCCCAGAAAGACCTCTGGGGGCATGACCTGTGCTCCCTTTCACTTTTCACCTGCTCCTAAACCATAACCCCCCATGGCAGGTGGCAGTGTTCTTTGAAGGCTTGATGCAGTAAGACTTCAAACGTAATCTCTGAATCTCCAATCTCCAGATCTCCAAACAAGACTCCAAAAATGGGTTGATGAAATATTTCAGTAGTGATAGCTAGGAAAAACCCAGCACTTTGCCAAAGCTAAGCTTTTTTGACTGAAAAAGGGAGAGAAATGGCTGAAATTCAGAGGGCGACCCCTTAAAGGAATAGGGTGTAGTGTGTTCATTTTAAAAAAAAATGGGGGGGCCTGGGTGGTTCAGTCGGTTAAATGTCTGGCTTCGGCTCAGGTCACGGTCCCAGGGTCATGGGATCAAGTACTGCATCAGGCTCCCTGAGTTTGCCTCTCCGTCGGCCCCTCTCCTTTGCTCATGCTCTCACTCTCCCTCTCACTTGCTCTCTCTCTCTCTCTGTCAAATAAATAAATGAAATCTTTTTTTTTTTTAAATTGACCACCCGGGGTGCCTGGGTGGCTCAGTGGGTTAAGCCTCTGCTTTCGGCTCGGGTCATGATCCCAGGGTTCTGGGATCGAGCCCCGCATCGGGCTCTTTGTTCAGCAGGAGCCTGCTTTCCTTCCTCTCTCTCTGCCTGCCTCTCTGCCTACTTGTGATCTCTGTCTGTCAAGTAAATAAAAAAAAAAATTTTTTTTAAATAAAATAAAATAAAAATTGACCACCCTGCCAAAATGTTGACCAAATATAATGAGGCCTTTAAAATTAATTTCCAGTTTACAGAAAGTATCAGGCTCTGTTAAAAAAAAAAAATTAAATGAGGGGTTCCTGGGTGGCACAGTCAGTTAAGCATCCGACTTCTGGTTTCAGCTCAGGCAGTGATCTCAGGGTTGAGTCAGAACCCTGCGTTGGGCTGCGCTGAGGGCGGAGTCTACTGAAGTTTCTCTCTCCCTCTTCCTCTGCTCCTCCCTGCCTTATGAGCATGCAGGCTTTCTCTCTCAAATAAAATAAATCTTTTTAAAAATTAAGTGATAGCACATGGAAATGATCAGATAAATCAGAAGGTGAAACATACCACATGACAACTAGGCCAATGTGATTTTTAAAACATGGTGGGAGGGGGATTGTTTTAGAATAAGAGAGATTAAAATCCATAACAACTGGGCGCCTGGGTGGCTCAGTGGGTTAAGCCTCTGCCTTCGGCTCAGGTCATGTTCTCAGGGTTCTGGGATCAAGTCCTGCGTCAGGCTCTCTGCTCAGCGGGGAGTCCGCTTCCCCTCTCTCTCTCTGCCTGTCTCTGTGCCTACTTGTGATCTCTCTCTCTGTCAAATAAATAAATAAAATCTTTTTTAAAAAAATCCATAACAACTAAATGCAATGCATGAACTCTGGTTGGATCCTGCCTCCAAAGTCTCAACTAAAAAGTTCATGCTTTTGTGGCAGTACCATGCTGTCTTGGTGATCACAGCTTTGTAGTAAAGTTTGAAATCAGGCAACGTGATGCCCCCAGCTTTGTTTTTGTTTTTCAACATTTCCTTAGCAATTTGGAGTCTTTTCTGGTTTCATACAAATCTTAGGATTGTTTGTTCCAGCTCTTTGAAAAATGCCAGTGAAATTTTGATCAGGATGGCACTGAAAGTATAGATTTCTCTAGGTAGTATAAACATTTTAATAATGTTTATTCTTCCAATCCATGAGCAGGGAATGTGTTTCCATCTTTTTGTGTCTTCTTCAATTTCTTTCATGAGTGTTCTGTAGTTCCTCGAGTACAGATCCTTTACCTCTTTGATTAGGTTTATTCCCAGGTATCTTATGGTTCTTGATGCTATAGTAAATGGAATCAATTCTCTAAATTCCCTTTCTATATTTTCATTGTTAGTTAATAAGAAAGCAACTGGTTTCTGTGCATTGATTTTGTATCCTGCCACATTACTGAATTGCTGTATGAGTTCTAGTAGTTTGGGGGTGGAGTCTTTTGGGTTTTCCATGTAAAGTATTATATCATCTGCGAAGAGAGAGAGTTTGACTTCTTTGTCAATTTGAATACCTTTTATTACTTTTTGTGTCTGATTGTTGTTGCTAGGACTTCTACTACTATGTTGAACAAGAGTGGTGAGAGTGGGCATCCTTGTCATGTTCCTGATCTCAAAGGGAAGGCTGTCAGCTTTCCCCCTTGAGAATGATATTTGCTGTGGGTTTTTCATAGACAGATTTTATGAAGTTGAAAAAATGTTCCCTTTATCTCTATACTTTAAAGAGTTTTAATCAGGGATGGACACTGTATTTCATCAAATGCTTTTTCTGCATCAAATGAGAGAACCATGTGGTTCTTCTCTCTTCTATTGATTTGTCCTATCACATTGATTGATTTGTGAATGTTGAACCACCATTGCATCCCAGGGATAAATCCCACCTGGTCATGGTGGATAATCTTTTTAATGTACTGTTGGATCCTATTAGCTAGGATCTTGTTGAGACTCTAGTGGAACATGGTAGAGAGTCTAGATATAGACCTGCAACTCTATGATCAAATAATCTTTGACAAAGCAGGAAAAAATATATAGTGGAATAAAAACAGTCTCTTCAATAAATGGTGCTGTGCTGAGAAAATTGGACAGCTATGTGTAGAAGAATGAAACTCGACCATTCTCTTACACTATACACAAAGATAAACTCGAAATGGATAAAAGACCTCAATGTGAGGCAAGAATCTATCAAAATCCTAGAGGAGAACATAGGCTGTAACCTCTTTGACATCAGCCACAGCAACTTCTTTCAAGATATGTCTCCAAAGGCAAAGGAAACAAAAGCAAAAATGAACTTCTGTAACTTCTTCAAGATCAAAAGCTTCTTCACAGCAAAGGAAACAGTCAACAAAACAAAGAGGCAACCCACGGAATGGAAGAAGATATTCGCAAATGATACTACAGACAAAGGGCTGATATCCAAGATCTATAAAGAACTCCTCAAACTCAACAATCAAAAATCAGATAATCACGTCAAAAAGTGGGCAGAAGACATGAACAGACACTTCTCCAAAGAAGATGTACGAATGACTAACAGACACAGGAAAACATCATCATTAGCCATCAGGGAGATTCAAATTAAAACCACATTGAGATACCACTTTACACCAGTTAGAACGGCCAAAATTAGCAAGAGAGGAACCAACATGTGTTGGAGGGGATGTGGAGAAAGGGGAACCCTCTTACACTGTTGGTGGGAATGCAAGTTGGTGCAGCCACTTTGGAGAACAGTGTGGAGATTCCTCAAGAAATTAAAAATAGAGCTTCCCTATGACCCTGCCATTGCACTACCGGGTATTTACCCCAAAGATACAGATGTAATGAAAAGAAAGGCCATCTGTACCCCAATGTTTATAGCAGCAATGGCCACGGTCACCAAACTGTGGGAAGAACCAAGATGCCCTTCAACGGACGAATGGATAAGGAAGATGTGGTCCATATACACTATGGAGTAGTATGCCTCCATCAGAAAGGATGAATACCCAACTTTTGTAGCAACATGGACGGGACAGCAGAGATCATGCTGAGTGAAATATGTCAAGCAGAGAGAGTCAATTTTCATACGGTTTCACTTATTTGTGGAGCATAACAAATAGCATGGAGGACAAGGGGAGTTAAAGAGGAGAAGGGAGTTGAGGGAAATTGGAAGGGGAGGTGAACCATGAGAGACTATGGACTCTGAAAAACAATCTGAGGGTTTTGAAGGGGTGGGGGGGTGGGAGGTTGGGGGAACCAGGTGGTGGGTATTAGAGAGGGCACGTATTGCATGGAGCACTGGGTGTGGTGCAAAAACAACGAATTCTGTTACGCTGAAAATAAAAAAATAAAAAGAATGGCCAAAATTAACAAGACAAGGAACGACAAGTATTGGTGAGGATGCGGAAAAAGGAGAACCCTCTTACCACTCTTGGTGGGAATGAAAGTTGGTGCAGCCAATTTGGAAAACAGTGTGGAGATTCCTTAAGAAATTAAAAATTGAGCTACACTATGACCCTGCAATTGCACTACTGGGAATTTACCCCAAAGATATAGATGTGGTACAAAGAAGGGCCATAGGTACCCCAATGTCCATAGCAGCAATGGCCATAATCGCCAAACTGTGGAAAGAGCCAAGATGCCCTTAGGCAGATGACTGGGTAAAGAAGAAATGGTCCATATATACAATGGAATATTATGCCTCCATCAGAAAGGATGAATACCCAACTTTTGTATCAACATGGATGGGACTGGAGGAGATTATGCTGAGTGAAATAAATTATCATTTGGCTTCACTTACTTGTGGAGCATAAGGAATAACATGGAGACATTAGGAGAAGGAAAGGAAAAGTGACTTGGGAGAAATCAGAGGGGGAGACAAAGCATGAGAGATTGTGGACACTGAGAAACAAACTGAAGGTTTTAGAAGGGAGGGGAGTGGAGGGTTGGGTGAGCCTGGTGGTGGGTATTAAGGAGGGTACATATTGAATGGAGCACTGGATGTGGTACATAAACAATGAATCTTAGAACACTGAAAAAATAAAATTAAATTTTAAAAAAAAGAAGGCAAAATGAATAAAGTAATTTAAAGAATTTTTAAAAATTAAAAATAAATAAAAATTTCCTGCTGGGGACAATGGGGAAAATTAAATGTGATTTATGTTAGATTATATTAGCAAATTATTATTAATTTTCTTAGATGTGATCATGGTATCCTTCCGTAGAAGAGCACCCTTATTCTTAGGAGATGCAAACTGAACACTGAAGTGTTTAGGATGGAAAAGTCTACAGTTTACTTTGAAGTGCTTCATATCTAAGATTTCCTGTTAAAGTAAATATGACAAAATGTTACAATTGCTTTAATTCAAGATCAAGTGCATGCAAGTGTCACCATTCTGTTGGGTTTTTTTTCCAACTTTTCTGTATGCTTGAAGATTTCTGTAATGAGCAGTTGAGAAAAATAGCTTGAAAAGAGAACAGATGGGGTGCCTGGGTAGCTCAGTTGGTTGAGCGACTGCCTTTGGCTCAGGTCATGATCCTGGAGTCCTGGGATCGAGTCCCACATCCGGCTCCCTGCTCGGCAGGGAGTCTGCTTCTCTTGCTCACCTCTCTACTCTCATGCACTCTCTCTCTCTCAAATAAATAAATTTTTTAAAAAAGAGAGAGAGAGAACAGATGAAGATCCCCAGATCCATTGAACATTGGAGTTGCCATGGGTGGGAGTTCCTGGGAAAGGAAGGCAGTAAAGCTTCTAGGACTTAAAGAGGCTGCAGGAAACTGAGAGTAAGCATCAGGAGGCTGCTCTACCTGGGCCCCAGGGAGCATGGTCAGTTGTCAGGACCAGGTTGCCACGTGGGAGATCAGTCCAGAATTCAGTGGATGTTTGCCTGTGTGGATGAGCCCCTTCTGCTGCACTCATTGTCCTCAAGTGAAAGCATGCCACCAACAGGTGCCTCTACGTAGCCACATGTGGTCCAGCAACCCACCCTTGTCTTAGCATTTTTCTTAGCCCAAGAGATCTACCTAATGGAAAAAAATCCTTTTTGCAACAACTCAGGACACTCATAAGCCCCATCAAAGGAAAGATGGGGCTCTTAATAGGTCCTACCCTCCAGTGGCTATACTGGAGTAGGACTGAGTGGAACCATTTCAAACAAAAGTAGTTAATACCCACCCACATGACACATAGAAAAACCCAAACATGGTCTTGAAGGAAACTAACAGAGAATGGCTCAGAAAACAAGACAAAACAAAACTTGTCACCTGGGCAAACACCCCTTCAGTCCCCAGTCATCTAGGACAGTGATAAATGAAGCATTGGAGGAAATGGAGATTGCTGTCAGTTCGGCCACTCCAGAAGTGGAGAGTGAGTTAGCAAACTTCCACACAGAAACATGACATTCCGTAGGTTCCAAGGTTCTCTTGCCTCCTGTTTTCTCAGTCTTCTTGTTTTCTGAAAATGTGGTTAAATCCAAAATACAGGCTATTATCATGATGATTTCATGGATTCTTCATGCATTTATGCATTAATATTCATGCATTAAACAAGCCAAAGGCAGGAGGTGAACAGCCCCAACATACAGGCAATTTGTAAGCTCTGCTTGAAATATTTTAAATTAAATGACATTAACAAATGCGTAATCATCAGAATAAACCACATAATAATTTCATTATTAACAAATCAAAACATACATAACCCAAAGGTTGCTGACCTGCACCAGCCAATAGGTACAACTAGCGTCAAGGCCACATCAATGTCTGACTCTCAGTGACCCAGCCCCCAATCTAGCCTGTGAAGAATTACAATCTTATGAACTTTTCCTCCAGGACTTTACAGGAGTCTCCAAGGGACTTCACATATGAACATGAATCAGCTCAGGCCTCCTGTGCTGCGGTGATGCAAAATGAGCTGTCCCTGTGCCCTCCCCCAGCCCTGAGATATTGCATTTCTGCCTGCTTCACATCATCTCAGCGCCTAAAAAGCCCACCACTGTCCCTGCGCTGACCCTGCTGAGCAGGATGAAGACCTTCTCTCTGACACCAGATTGATGAGACACTGAGGCCCACCACGGTGCTACTCCACTCCCCAGTCACTGCCACGGGGAAGAGGAGAATAGCCTCTGTCGTCCTGCTGGAACTTCCTGGACAGCTTTGCACTGGGTCCCAAAGCATTACAGAGCTTCCTAGTTTTCTAATTTTTTTTTTTTAACCAGGCCCTTGCTGCCCCCCCCCGGGGGGGCGGGGGGTGCTGGGTGTGACTCCCTGAACCAGGCAGCATTTTCCCTTTCACTAATCCCCACCCCCCCACCCCCCCCTTGAGGGTCCAAATTGCCTTCCTGAAAACTGGCTTAGGTCAGAAGCCAAACCATCAGCTGTGACCCTGAGTGCTTGACCCCCATTTGTGGACATGGTTTAAGTCTCCTTCCCCAGGACTTCTCCAGTTCCCAGGTAAAGTCATCGGTTACAAATAAACACTTGGGAGGAAGAGTGTTGCCCAACCACACATTCCAAATGTCGCACACTCTCTCAGCTCCTGGCCAGCTGAGATTCAGATACAGATACACAATGTATTTTCTTTCTTATTTACAAAAGGCGCTTTGCAGTTATAAACAGCACCTACAAACTTTTAACTGTAACTGTAGAGCTATAACAACACACACAAGAAAGCAGATATATCCATTCAGACTTTCCCCCTTCATTTCTCATAGTGTTAGGGAAAATGTTGGCTTTAAAAACAAAACAAAGCAACCTATTGCTTAAAAGTTTCTGGGACTTATGTCTCTGAAAAGAAGCAGACGTGGATGATGCTGGACAAGATGCTAAATGAAATAAGCCAAATACAAAAGGACAAATGTTGGATGATTTCACTTATATGAAGTGCCCGGAGTGATCAGATTCATAGGGACAGAATAGAATAGAATGGCAGTTGCTAGAAGTGGGAGGAAGGAGAATGGGAAATACTGCCTCATGAGTACAGAGTTGCAGTTTGAAAGTTATTTAAAAAAAAAAAAAAGAAAAGAAAAAAGATTTCATTTATTTATCAGAGAGAGAGAGCACAAGCAGGGGGAGCAGCAAAGGGAGAAGCATACTCCCCACCAAGCAGGGAGCCCCATGTGGGACTCGATCTCAGGACCCTGAGATCATGAGCTGAGCCAAAAGGTAGATGCTTAACCAACTGAGCAAGCCAAGCATCCTCTTATAGAGCTCTCTTAAAACAAAAACAAAAACCAGGCAACTGCAAAGGTGTTGTGAACCGAGTCAAGGTGTTAGTCCAGCTTGAGTTCAGAGTGAAACAATTTGCCAAGAATACTGAAGTCGCATTCCCCACTGACAAGGCTAAGTTGAGTGTGAAAAAGGCTGAAGAGAAGAAACACCAATGTTTTTCTTTTTTTTTTTTCTTTCTTTTTCCTTTGGCATGGTGTATAGTAATGATTACCCCTCTCAGAAATGTAGCATTTTAGCTTTCAAAGCATTTCCACAAGTGATCTAATTTGCTGTCATAACAAGCCTGGGAAGTGAAGGGCTGGGGTTCAGACTCCAGAGCTACAAAGGGGGAAGCCACCCTGTCCCACAGACGCTCTCAGCTTCCTCAGGGAACTGACCCCCCTCACACACATTTGCCAAGGAGGAAGCTAAAGCTCCCAGAGGCGAACTGACTCTCCCCGAATGAATCTGCCATCACCGAGCAGAGTGGAGACCTGACCCTAAGCCTCTCAACTTACTACTTCGTCTTCTTCCCGCAAGCATGAATGACAACAGAAGGAAACTGAAAAAGTTAAAGAAAAAAAAAATTCCTAACTGTGTCAAAGCATGGAAGAACCCCTAGTCTACATTAAAACTCAAGAGAAAACAGGATATAATTTGGGGATATATTTTAGGCTTTATAAAAATCCTCCCACCCCCGCCTCTGAGTAGGAAAGTGGGTAAAAACAGAATCTGGGGTGAGAAGTCATCTGATTCATCCATGATGGGCTGGAGAAGAATCTGTAAGCAAACACCCGCTTTTATTTCCAGTACTGTGTCTCATTCTGCCAGCTTTGGCAGCCAGCCCACGCCGTTTGCTCCAGGGGCCCTACTTTGGAGTCATGGTCACATCGTTATTCAGGGATGATAAAAGTGGCCTAAACCTTTGGCCTGCATGAAACTAGGATTTAAAAAGGACAGACATGTGCACAGGGCAGATTAAGCTGTCTGGCTGCTGTAGCACGTCAAGGGTTAAGCCTCCAGATGTGTGCTGAGGCCTCTCCTGGCAGGGCCTAGCCGCCCCCCCCCCCCCCCGCACCCTTCCCTCAGCACATCCTCCCTGGCTGTTCCAGGAAGCAGCTGGAGTCGAGGGCAAGAGAAAGCACGTGGCCTCAGAGGTGAACCAGGGACAGCCTCGGAGGTGCCAAGGATTCCTCTGAGCAGCCAAGTGTACGCTGACAGACAGGTCTGTGTGTGCTGGAAAAGCAAGTTCCACCCCTCAGACGAACCACTCGCTGAGGAATTCACCCACAAGGAGAAATGAGTTAATGACCAGGGTGGTCCACCTTCTGCCTGGATGCGTCATCAAATCAGCTTGTAAGGCCTGGCTGCGAGAACGCATGTGCTCACCCAAATGTGGTTCTGTGGAGCTACAAAACATCTCCGAGAGGGAACGCTGATGGAGGAGAAAGTTCTGGGGCTTTCTCTGTGCCAGGAACAGGGCCAATGGCCTGAGCCTGACAGATGGTCCAGGAGTGGTCAGATCTATGAAGGAGAAGGCCAAAGCTGCTAGCTGCATCTGCTCCACATCTGGGGCTGGTGACTCATGGGCCGCTCTCTCCTGCAGACCACATTCTCAGGCAGGCCCCAGCAGGCAGGCCCCACCACACCGAGGTCCCAGTGCTCAGACTTGTTCCTCCACCCTCATACCCATCGGGGTTTGTCCTTATCTCCAATACTCGCCTTGCCTTCCTCTGCCCCACAGACTCAGCTGGCCCACCAGCTCCAGGTCCAGGGCAAAGGGTGCCCAGAGCATCTCGGACCCACCCTAGACTACTGAGTCCTGGACCTTTAAATTTACCAGACCCATACCCACCCTGCCCCAGCTGGCCCACCACAAGCCGCACCTGTTCTAGGCCAATCCTGTTTACCCTGGAACTACTATTTTTGCTCTCACCTCCCCGTTCTCAGATTCCTGGCTCCATATCCCAGCTGCCATTGCTGCTTCTGGCCCCTTCACTTTGGTGACCCTGTGGGCTTCCCTTTTTAGATCACAACCTCTCACATGTTTCTGACTCAACTCTCTCGCCAGTGCTAGCTTACCTCCTGGTCTCAGGTGAGTGCTCCATGATTCAGGCCCAGCCCCTGGATCCTCCTCCTTCAGCCAGATCATTCCCAGGACAGGCACAGGGTAAGGATTTTCTCCTATGGTCCCTGTCTTCTTCTGACCCTCGGCCTTACTTTGACCTCCGATTGTAGTAGTTGGGGGTTCCCCAATAAAGCTCCCAGCAACTGGCCCCAACTTGAGTGCTAATTCCTGGAATCCCTCCCTCACCAGGAACAGCTCTGCCCTGGGCTCAGCTTCTGATTTCATGCGGGCTTTGCCTGGGTCTCACCAGGCCCACCCCTCCCCCACCGCCACCCCAACTGTCTCATTGCCATCAAAGGGAGGCTCTCCGGCCTCTTGAGGGAGAGGAGGTCTGAGAAAAGAGGGCAACACTGCCTCCTGCAGAGCCCTGACAGCACACGGAGGGTTCGTATTCAGAATGGGGAGGCTCACACCTGTCTGCAAACATTTCTATCTACAAGTTTGGGGTGACTGATGAGAGGAAACATAATGAGGCATCAGAAGACAAGGTACTTGCCATCTTGGGGGCCTTGTTTCCTACTCACTAAATTGTGTGTCTGGGCTAGGGGAGTGTATGTCGTTCCCGGTATCTCAAACAAGCATCCAGTTCTAAGTCCCTGGAAGTTAAGAGTGGCCCCCCTATGGTTCAGAGCCTTTTCTTTGCCTGCCAGACTACGGGTCTGACTTTAGCTGCATGTCTGTCATGGACATTCTCCACCAATGAATGAATGAGTTCAAGGTTCCCCTACTCCCAGCCTCTCTGTTCCCTCCACTCCAGAAGGTACAGAGACTCAATGGCCAGAGCCAGCCTCTGCTCCTCTATTCTACCTCTCCAGACCCTCAACATCCCCTTCCCTAAAGGCTTAGGGACCCGAAGACCAACTTCCCCTAAAAGCTCAGCTGGATATTTGGTTTTCTTTTCCATAAGCCAGCTTTCCTTTATAAGGATGCATTGTGATAAAATGGGGAAGAGTGAGATTTGGGCACCTGACCCCAGGGCGATTCCTGCTATGCCATTTACTAGTGATGTGACCCTAGACAAGAAATTTAACTTCCCTATACCTGTTTCCCCATCTCTAAAATTGGGATACTAACAGTCCCTCCCTCACTGGGTTGGCATGAGGATTATAAGGGTTTATTCATAGAAGAGTAGTACCTTGTATATAATAAATGGTGATGCTGTAAGCTCTTATTTATTGATCACTCTATGTCAGGCCTTATTCGAAATACTTGATATCTAATAATTCATGTTTCCTACACAAAGTGAAACAAGAACAGAAGGATAATTCCATAATTCTAATGTATATTTTTAATTAAACATTATTAATAATAATTAAATATATTTTATTTAATATTGATTTAAAATATTGTTAATTAAACATGTGTCCATCAGCAGGAGTTAAAACACATTATCAACACTTATCATGATGCCTGTTACCCCAAAGAATCACATTATTTTTATTGGCCTGGATAAGGTTTATACATAAAAAATACTCACACCTGGTCAAAAAATAAACTGAATTTTTTTTTTTAAGATTTTATTTATTTATTTGACAGAGAGAAATCACAAGTAGATGGAGAGGCAGGCAGAGAGAGAGAGAGGGAAGCAGGCTCCCTGCTGAGCAGAGAGCCCGATGCGGGCCTCGATCCCAGGACCCTGAGATCATGACCTGAGCCGAAGGCAGCGGCTTAACCCACTGAGCCACCCAGGCGCCCAAAAAATAAACTGAATTTTAAAAAGTTAGGGAATGTCTCCATCTGAATACAAACCTAGTGTCTAAAGATGAAAAAATGAAGCACTTGGGGAACAGAGATTCCAATTGGGCCCTGATATGGACACAAGCTTGTGTTATACTGTGTTGGACTATAAACACAATTCTGTGTGTCTCTTTTAATCTACCAGGTTTATAATTTAATAAATTATATTAAATAATATATTAATGTTGCTGTATAGTCTTTGAAGTTATCATTTCAAAGACTGCAGGATAACCCTAGTTAATTACCATAACTGAACTGACCTCATTATCACATATTGGCAGGTTTTTTTTTTTTTACCATTATAAATAATCCCATAGTACAAGCTACTTGTTCTTTCTTTTAGATTATTTCTTAGACTAAGTCTCAGACTTGGGGTTATGGGATCAAAGAAGCTATTTAAAAGTCTAATTGCCTCCATCCTCCCATACATCCCTGCTCAGTTAGTACAAAATTCCACTGGAGGGAGGAAACACTCCTGGGGAAGCGTGAAGAAGGAGATAGGAATTAGCATTTGCTATTGAATGCCAGGCATCGTGGTGGCTTCAGAGTCAATGTTCCCTGTGCCACGATCCCGATCTGCCCAGACCCGGCGTCGTCGATGTTGCTATGGCCATTTATGAAGACATTTGCCAAGCAGTATGCTAGAAGTTTTGTTCATTCGATCTCATTTAATCCCCCCAATGATGCTCGGGAGAAGATATTATCTCCATTTTACAGAAGAGGAAACAGGAACTCAGGGAGATTAAGCCAAGGTTGCACAGCTAGTGAACAGAAGCATCTGGGTCCAAGTCTGTGCTCTGTGCGCTCCGCCGCATGGTGCTCCAGCCTCCCTCCGCCCCCCAGCCCTGTATTTACAGATGGGATTTTTCACTCTCTGCTCTGTATGGCCAGGGAGAATGCCGGAGATGGAGACAGGAGAAGGCCAAGATGCAGAACTGCTCTGAAGACTGAATCTTCCTAGCCCTCTGCCCACAAACTATTTCCCTTTTCTTTCTTGCTGGTGAAAAGCATAATAATAAAGGACACGTACATTGTTCCAAAGAGAGGGCTATAAATAGAGGACACGACACCTATCAAAGACGCTGACTTACCAAGCATCCTTTGAGGCAAAGTATCTCTCAGAACAGGTGTTTCTGAAGCCTAGCACGTGAACTGAGCTTTATGTTAAAATAGTTCTCCCACGGAACTATGTGACCTGGCCCAGCATTTATAAACTTTACACACATTTTAGTAACTCAATTAAATTGTCTAACCTCAGGGACACTGAGCTAGCTCAGTCAGTAGAGTGTGTAACTCTTGATCTCAGGTTTGTAAGTTTGAGCCCCATATTGGGTATAGAGATTGCTTAAAACTAAGATCTTTTTAAAACTAAAAAAAGGGGCGCCTGGGTGGCTCAGTCAGTTAAACGGCTGCTTTCAGCTCAGGTAATGATATCAGGGTCCTGGGATCGAGCCCTGCATTGGGGTCCCTGCTCAGTGGAGAGTCTGCTTCTCCCTCTCCCTCTGCCTGCTGCTCTGCCTACTTGTACTCTGTATCTCTGTGTCAAGTAAATAAAGCCTTTAAAAAAATTAAAATAAATTTAAAAAGCAAATTATCTAACCTCAGTCTAGATTCATTCTAGCCTTTTACCCTACAAAAGAAGACCTCCTTTGAAATAGTGCCTCCTATTTTGAAATAGTGCCTCTCCCATACTGAATACTGTCACAAACACATTGGATTCATAGATTTCCAGATGTTATCCCATGATGCATCTGGGTCAGGAATACCCTGGCTATCTCAGAACTGCCAAGGAACAAGCTACAGCTACAGAGTATTGTGGAAAGACAGGGGCTGGCAACTGCAAAGTCAAAGAGAGCAGATTTAATTAAATGAATAGGTTAGAAGCGGCTGCTGGGTGTGGCAGGAGATCATCTGCTTGGTTCCAGGAGCTAAGTTGTGCAGTACACTAACCTGCACAGACTGTGTATTCATCAGGCCTCTTTCGAATGCAAGTGTGGAAATATGACTAGCTGAGAGAGGGGAAGTTATTGGCGCCTAACTGAAAATCCTAGGGGTAGTCATCAAGTGTAACTGGATCCAAGTGTGTCATCACTTAAATTTTTAAAAAGTAATGCATCACTAAAGTGGTGTCATTGGGAATGTGTCCCCATCTCTTTGCTCTGCTGTCCTCTCTCTGGAGTGATGACAAGAGGACCCCCAGTAGCTCCAAGCTTCTTTTCCACAGAGATCCCAGTGGAAGGAGACTACCTATTTCCTACTTGTTCCATCCGAAGTTCCAGGATTGGCTGTCAGGTGGCCTGAATTGGCTCATGGGCTGAACATTTCAGCTTGACCTTCAAATCCATTCTCCACCCTTCTCCCTACTCTGAAGCTGAGAGGCTGGTCCATGTGGATACATCAGTAGCTTCTTTCCCCTATGCTCTCCTTTGGGCATTGTCGTTGGAAGACCAGAGGGAGACTGAAGGAAGAGAAAAGAATGAGATGAGGGCATTCATTCCCTTCAGTTCCCTTAGCAAGAGTCTGCATGGATTAGCTATGTCTCATAGTCAGTAGTCACAGGTCCTGCTTCAGCTCTCTCTGCTCACCCTTCTCCCTTTGAGCTCAAGTAATGGCTCCTCAATCATGTCTCTACAACCTATGTGTTGTACCAACACCCTGCTCTGATTAAGCCCAGGAACTGTACTTTCCCTTAGGGTTTTCTTATACTTTGCCCACACCTCTGTGGGCAGGTTATTTGATAACCCAGTTTGAGAGTTTCATATGTTTGTAGGATCCTGACTAACACAGCTAACATGCCCATGCCTACGTCAAATCCATGTTTCTTATTGGACAGGCCTGAGTCACACGCTTACCCATGAAACCAAGAACCAAGGTCTGAAATCAGCTCCATTCACTGGAGTGGAGGAGGGGTAGCCCACCAAAGGGACAGGCAAGTAAACCTATGGTCACTATGTTGAGCAACGTAGATAAGAAGGAATTCTACTCATGAGCAAGTGTCAAGACTACTCATGTTTCTTCAGAAGCAGTACTCACATATAAATAAGGATGAGATTCAGAGAGTAAGTGCAAGTTGAAACAGCAATGAGCATAACTTTCATCCCTGTACGCTCAAACCAATGCCTCCAAAAGAGCTGGCTACTCATTTTCTGATCTCTGGGCCTGTTGACAACTCTCTTCTGGAACAAATTGAAATTTCTATCATTGATTCATGTTGAAATGTCATGAAACAGCTTAGGCCTTGGCTCACTGAGCAATAAAGCAGGTCCTTTTGGCAGCCTAAATGAGCTGCCCCTGACAGCAGGACAGGGGACAAGGCATTAAACATTGCCAAGAATGGGCAATTTGGAAGCTGCTGGTGACAGAAGTGACAAGGCCAAAATCATAACCACTTTGGAAAAAAATGACATCAGTTGAAGGATAAACATAAAACAGGGCAAAAGCAACCTCATCACAGAGCTATAAATGCTTCGATGAACATTTAGCCTGATAATCCATGAAACCCTTATATTTTAGCAGATAATTCTTTTCAGATGGATTAACCCCCATTATCATGACTGGTTCTGCCTTGCAGGTAGATGGATGAGTCGCCTTGCAGGTAAAACCATGAACCACCACTCCAGTGAATCTCTGTCCCTTACCATTACCCAGAAAACTAGTAACAGAGGTTAGTTACCACATCCCCCAACTCCATGTTTTGATGGAGACCCCACTGTGCCTTTTCAATGGACATGTTGACATTTAATGACATGTGAAGGATATTTGGTTTTCCTGGTCATTTTCCTCAACAAAGCCCAGATGCTGCTTTGGTTGGAGTTCAGGAAGATGCATTTGCCAGCAAGACAGGCCTCCTGAGCCAGTCATGTGCCTCTCCTAGTCCCACTCATAATTCCTTTGTGCTACAATCCCATAACAGTTCTCTTCATCCATAAGGACAGTTGGCTATCAGCTCTCTGAGGAAAGGGGATCTAAAGAACCAATTTGCTTCAGTGCCTCTGGAGTCCAGGAAATGAAGAGTTTGGGGCCCAGAGAGAGAAGAAATCCAAGGGCTTGAGCCAGTGGAATCCCTTAGCCATATGTGACCTTGAGCAAGTCGTACCTTTGTGGATTTGTTTCCTTCTCATATTGTATTATTGTTTCCAAGACACTAATGATATGATAAGCATTAAAAATAAAGAATGAGTTCTCTGAGCCAAGGCAGATCTGACTGGTACTTCCAATGGCATTCCTGCTTTGAAGAACCCATTTAAACAGAAGTTATCAGTAAACTTAGAGAACAGAATAGAATAGGGGAAGAATAGCATAAAGGTTTCCTCTCACCAGCTATCTCTGCTTGATTTGTAGTAGCTCCCTGGAATGCCATATTCACAAGGATTCTGAGGTCATATCTGGGTTCAGTGGAGAAGAATGTCCTGATCAATGGGTACAAGAGGAGAGTGTGGCACCATGCACAACATCCTTGTTTTGGAGATTGAGAGCATTGAGCTTGAAAGTCAATTCTTTTTTTTTATTTTTTAATATTTTATTTATTTATTTGACAGAGATCACAAGTAGGCAGAGAGAGAGAAGAAAGCAGGCTCGGCAGAGAGCCTGATGTGGAGCTTGATTCCAGGACCCTGGGATCATGACCTGAGCCAAAGGCAGATGCTTTAACCCACTGAGCCACTCAGGCGCCCCTTGAAAGTCAATTCTTAGAGGAAGTCATGGGTCTTAGCTCTTCCTTCAATGTCAGTGAAAAACAAAATTCCAGTGGGTTATAAACAGAAACATTTATTTCTCACTTTATAGAGCATCAAGTTATGGGTTAGATTGGTTCTGTTCTATATTTCTTCTTATTCCAGGACCCAGCCAGAAGGAGCTGCCCTCATTTTAGATGTGCTGTGCTCATGGCAAAAAGCAGAAACTCAAATGGCCAAGCCAAATCAGACAATCACATTTAAAACTTCTCCTCAGACATAATGTAATTCATATTATTCACATCTCATTGGCCAAAGCAAGCCCTATGGCCAAGCTTCAAGTCAGTGGGGGAAGGGATATATAATATTCCTGGCAAGGAAGGAGTGAAAAACAGCAATCGATGCACTCTACCAGATGGTGTTTGAGAAAGATACTTTCAGTATGCAGATGCTGTATCTGTTTTTTCTTATTTATTTTCTACAATATGCATGTAATATACATGTAATTTTTTAAAAAGTGAAAAGTTGTAAAATGCTAGTGTATCTTGTGAATATTGGGATTCCCCAAGGAGGGAGAAAACTGATACCTGGAGAGAGGAGGGTGCCTATGCTGATGGAAGTAGAGGGAGGGGGAAAATGCACAAAGCTGGGAGTTCTTCAGAGAATATGTGAGTTTATAGGAGGGGATAGCAAGGAAACTAAGTACACAACAAGCAGATCCACAAGGGAAGCCCAAGCAAAGCATCAACAGCAAGTGGATAAGCAAGTGGACTGTGTCATTTGGATAAGCAGATCAGCTCAAGACCGCTGAAGGCACAAAGGTCTCAGAAGAAGGAGATGAAGTGATGAATGAATGTTAATGATGTTTGGAAAACAAGGACTATGGAATACTGGTTAAAAAAAATGCAGGTGTCTTCTAAGATAGCAGTTTCAACAGGGAGCCAGGCATTATTAAATCACTGAATATTTATTGAGTACCTACTAGGCAGTGGGTACCATGCCAGGTACTGCAGATATAGTGGTCCACAACAGAAAAGACACCATTTCTGCACTCTCAGACCTCAGAGTTGATTGGTAGAAATGGGCAACAATCAGGGGGAGCCTGTCTGGGTCAGTCAGTAGATCATGCAACCCTTTTCTTTTCTTTTCTTTTAGATTTTATTTATTTGAGAAAGAGAGCATGAAAGAGAGAGAGCATGAGAAGGGGGAGGGTCAGAGGGAGAAGCAAACTCCCTGACAAGCAGGTAGCCTGATGTTGGACTTGATCCCGGGACTCCAGGATCATGACCTGAGTCAAAGGCAGTTGCTTAACCAACTGAGCCACCCAGGTACGCCAGAGCATGCAACTCTTGGATCTCAGTGTTGTAGATTCAAGCCCCACATTGGGTATAGAGATTACTTAAAAATAATAATAATAAAGCTGGCGCAACAACTCTGGAAAACAGCATGGAGTTTCCTCAAAAATTTGAAAATAGAGCTACCTTATGACCCAGCAGTCACACTACTGGGTTTTTACCCTAAAGATACAAGTGTAGTGATCCAACAGGGCATATGCACCCAAATGTTTATAGCAGCAATGTTCACAATAGCCAAACTATGGAAAGAACCTAGATGTCCATCAACAGATGAATGGATAAAGAAGATGTGTTATAAATATACAATGGAATACTATGCAGCCATCATAAATGAAATCTTGCCATTTGCAATGACATGGATGGAATTAGAGGGTATAATGCTGGGCGAAATAAGTCAGTCAGAGAAAGACAATTATCATATGATCTCCCTGACATGAAGAATTTGAGAGGCAACTTGGGCGGGGGGGGGGGGGGTGTTGGGGAGTAGAGAAGGAAAAAGTGAAACAAAATGGGATCAGGAGGGAGACAAACCATAAGAGACTCTTAATCTCACAAAACAAACTGAGGGTTGCTGGGGGGAAGGGGGTAGGGAAATGGTGGTTGGGTTATGGACATTGGGGAGGGTATGTGCTATGGTGAGTGCTGTGAAGTGTGTAAACCTGGTGATTCACAGACCTGTACCCCTGGGACTAATAATACAGTATATATTAATAAAAATAAATAATAATAGTAATAATAAAATAAAATCTTTTACAAAAAAGAAAAAAAGAAATGGGTAACAATTAAATCTCAAATGGAGACTTAAGCTTCCTTCAATCTGATAACAATTCCCCAGTGTGTTCACTTCCTATCATTCAAAACAGCTACTTCCCATGTTCTCCCTCTTCAAATCCATGATTCCCAATACCTCTACCTCTACACATAGCAGATAACAATCCATTATTTCTCTCTTTTTTTTTTAAAGCAACTAACAATTCTCTCTAATCTTTCTACCAACAAAACACCACCTACCCACTCAATCCACATTCTCTTTGCTTCTGCTTTCTTGTGATGGGAATCTCTGCCCAATCTTGATCCCATCCCCTTTTGCATTCAGTCTTCACTCTTGCAATTATGCTTTTTCTGTCCTGCATTCTCCTTCCCTACCACATCATTTGCATCATTACACGAACATGTTGTAGTTGGAAAAGGAAGAAGGCAGAATTTTGCCTTCCAAGAAGAATTTGGAAATGGATGAGAATGCATTTTGGTTGTCATAATGAGCAGAGAGCCCTTGTGGCATTTAGCTGGGGCTAGAGATGCTGTGTTCTATCTTATTTAAAAAGAAAAACTCCCTTGAACCTCACAACTTCCACCAGCTATTACCAACTACTCAAATCCTCCACAAAAGAACTTCTTAATAGAGTTATCTGGATATACTGTCTCCACTCCTTCATCTCACAATCTCTGGCCATTCATTCCACTCATGTTTCTGGCCCCACCACTTCCCAGAGACTACTCTTATCAGAATTACCAATGACCCCCACATTGCCAATGCAGACATCACTGCTTGGTCCTCATCTTATTTGATGTCACACAGCATTTGACCCAACTAACTACTCCTTCTTCCTTGAAAGTTTACCTAAAATATATATCTCTAACAAGACCAAACAGAACACTTTTGATCTATTCTTCACCCCAAGCAAAAAACCAGTCGACAAAACAAAAAAAGACCTTCTACTACTCTTCCTTTTGTCTCAGGAAAGGCTATGCAGATATTTAAGCCAAAACACAGAAACAACAAACTAACAAACAAAAACCCCAAAAAACTACACTAAGCTATTTTCTACTATTCCCCACATAAATCCATCAGCAAGTCCTATCCACTCTATGTCTAAGATACACCTCCAAAGTCTATACGTCTCCCCATCACTATTGCCGCACCGGTCCAAGCCATTGACATTCCACCCCTCTCTCTGCCTTCTACTTGTGCCTGTCTCTGATCCATTCTTCATTCAGCTCCCAGAGTGAACTTTTTAAAATGTAACTCCTATGCTTGAAACCCTCCACTAAAATTTCATTTCATTAAGAATAAGTTATACATTTCTTATCCTTATCCCATCTTTCAAAGCCCCTATATGATCTGACATTTGCCTACCTTTCTGATTCTACTTGATACTCAAATGTAAGCCACACTGGCCTTATTTCCATCCTTGAAATATCCATCACATTCGTACTTTTTGTGTAGCAAATGTTAAGGATTTATTGCATAATGCAATTATGCTTAGAGCAGATGTTAGTGGGTAATGATAGAGGTTGCATATCTAGTTTACAAATCTAGATCAGAAAGGGCCTCTGATAAGAAAGACAAAGGAGGATATTATATATTGATAAAGGAGGCAATTCATCAAGGAGATGTAATAGATATAAACACATACACACCTAACAACAGAAACCCAAAATATATGAAGCAAAACTGACAGAATTGAAGGGAAGAGTAGATAGTTCTACGGTAATAGTTGGAGACTTCATACCCCACTTCCAATAAAGCATAGAACAATTAGAAGACCAACTGGGAAACAGAGGACTTGAACACCATAAACCCACTAGACCTAACAGACAAATGCAGAACATTCCACCCAACAACAGCCAAAAACACATTTTCTTTTTTTTCCTTAATATTTTATTTATTTGACAGTGGGAGAGAGCACAAGCGAGCACAAGCAGGGAGAAAGGCAGGCAGAGGAAGAGGGAGAAGCAGATTCTTGGCTGGGGAGGGAACCTGACTCAGGCCTGGATCCCAGGACCCTAGGATCATGACCTGAGCCAAAGGCTGATAGTTAATCAATTAAATCACTCAAGGTGCCACAACACATCTCAAATACACAGGAAATGGCCTTCAGGATAGATCTTATGCTAGGCCACAAAATAATAAATTTAAAAGAATTTAAATCATAAAGTATCTTCTCCAACCATAGTGGAATGAAACTAGAAATAAATAACAAAAACTAGTCTGGAGAATTCACAAATACATAGTCATTAAACATACTCTAAAAATCAATGGGTCAAAGAAGAAGTTCCTGGCAAAATTTAGAAAATTCTGTTCTCACATAGCAACCCAGTAATTATAGTACCTACTTACTCTTACTATCTTAATATCCTAGAGAAAGTAATTGTATGATGTCAAGGAAATTCTATAAATCTCTATACAAATAAGCTTTTGCTGCATAAGGAACCACCACAAAACTGTCTTGGAACAATAAGCATTTTTTTTTCTCAAGTTCACAGGTCTTCAGATTGGTTGAGACAGGCTGCTTTAGGCTGTATATGTGCAGGGAAGCCGGGACAGTCAGGCTGAAGGCCCAACAGCTACCTGGGGACATTTTCTTCTCACACAAATCACAAAATCTCCTAGAGCAACGAGCAATGATGCACACAGTTCCTCTTAAGGCTTAGGCTCAAATGTTGTGTTATCACTTCTGCCCACATACCATTTGCTTTAGCGAAAGCAAATCAAACAGCCAAGTCCATCATCAGTGAGAAAGAGAAGAATAGTTACCCCTATCATAAGGGTTAGAAGTAGGGGTGGTGAGGGGGTGATGGGAGGGGGGCGCCTGGGTGGCTCAGTCATTAGGCGTCTGCCTTCAGCTCAGGTCGTGATCCCAGGATCCTGGGTTCGAGACCTGCATTGGGCTCCCTGCTTGGCAGGAAGGCCGCTTCATCCTCTCCCACTCCCCCTGCTTGTGTTCCCTCTCCTGTCTCTCTGTCAAATAAATAAATAAATTAAAAAAAAAAAAAAGGGTTAGAGGGGAGGGAATGAAAAGTCACTGAACAATAGCCTACTCTTCCACAGCCCCCCTTTGAAGAAGAGTGTCAACCGTGGTGCTATTGTTATTACTTATGGGTACTAAACAATAATGTCTTCTTACTAGCCATGTTGGACGTATCATGAATGAATAATACTCATATTCCTGCTGTATCTGCTACTGTTGAAAGCCACATCAAAATATGAAATTCTTCAAAGCCATTTTACCCAGATTCAGTTAACACGTGTTGACTTACTAATTTATTCTTAGTGGAGCAATATTATCCTCTCAAGAACTTGTACTTCAATACAATTTCTTTTCCAGTCCTCAACGAGATCTTCTAAGATGTCCGTATGATATATCAAAGCCCTAAAAGTGAATCTGACACCATCAATGGGAACAGAATGAATATACCTTCCTTGAAAATCTTCCTAAAAGAAAAATCCCTTTGACTTGTGGAAAACTTCAACTTTCTGGAGGAATCTTAATGAACTTTATCCCTGTTAAAGTAAAACATATCCAGTGTAAATACAATATAGAGTCTGACCTTCCCTGGCCTTGAAGACCTTGACACGCTGCTAATATTTTCACATGCAAAAAAATGATGAAGCCGAGGGTGAATGAGGACGTTATCCTGAATTCTGCACTGTTCAGCTGATGATACACAGCCTCTATCCTGTAACCTCCCTTCCAATAAACATCTCTCCCACAAGATTTTCATCTTATTTGTTTGATTTACAGCTCAGTGGAAAGAAAGATATTTTTATCTTAATTTCATGCCAGAAAATATGAAGTCATGAAAACATACTGAAAAGGATAGACATTTTTTAAATGGGATCTTAAGGGCCAAGCCTAAAGCCTGTTGCCAAATTCAATGAAGAATTGTTTGGAGTAAGAAGAGAACATTGCTCTGAAACTGAGCCAACTAGAAAGGCTGATACACTGTGACATCTCTGGCATGTATAACCTCCCTGCCCTTGAAATGAACTCTGGAGGGAGGCAGCACAGCCAAAATCGGCAAAGAGGTGAAAAGTGAACCTCCAAGTCCTAGAGTACCCAAAACCTCACTGTGCAAGTCAATCTAGTTGGGGGGAAGATCCATCTAAATTAGTGAAAATTCAGAATTCCCATTATTTCCAAATGCAGGGAGTGCTTCTGGGTTTAAAATATTGACAAACAAAATCAAAGTTTTTCCACTTCTTCCAAATGCCATTGAAATAACAAAGATATAAAAAGAAAAACAAAGTGGTACTAGAAAAACTGAGAGGAGGGCGCCTGGGTGGCTCAGTGGGTTAGGCCGCTGCCTTCGGCTCAGGTCATGATCTCAGGGTCCTGGGATCTAGTCCCGCATCGGGCTCTCTGCTCAGCAGGGAGCCTGCTTCCCTCTCTCTCTCTCTCTCTCTCTGCCTGCCTCTCCATCTACTTGTGATTTCTCTCTGTCAAATAAATAAATAAAATCTTTAAAAAAAAAAAAAAAACTGAGAGGAATGTTATCACCACCAAAGAAATTTTGATGAATTTCTGAAAGATACAAAGCAGATAGGGTAAATATAACTTGGTGTCTGCTTTGTAAATTATACCTTGATATAAGTATTTGACTTACTGATCAAACTGATAAAGAGGCAATTAATGTCAGAGTTGAGCGCCCAATACAGGCAGAAGATGATAGGAAGAGACTTCCCCAAAAGAGTCATAGAAAAAAAATCAGTACAGCAAGGACATATAGAAGAGGAGGCTGAGGAAAGCTCAAAATAATTACATTAAAAGACTTAAATTTTAGGGGCACCTGGCTGGCTCAGTCAGTACACCATGTGACTCTTGATCTCGAGGTTGTGACTTCAAGCCTCATGTTGGGTGTAGAGATTACTTAAAAATAAAATCTTTTTAAAAAATTTAATGAGGTTATTATTGTTATTTAAAAATAAATATTTTTAAAAGATTTTATTTATTTATTTGAGAGAGAGGGAGAGTGAGAGGGAACATGAGAGGAGAGAGCGTCAAAGGGAGAAGCAGACTCCCTGCTGAGCAGGGAGCCTGATGCCGGACTTGATCCTGGGATTCTGGTATCAGGACCTGAGCCTCAAGCAGTTGTTTAACCAACTGAACCACCCAGGTACCCCATAAATAAATATTTTTTAAATTTCTCTAATTTTAATTTCTAACATAAGAACTACCAATAGATATAACCCAAACACAAATACTCTTTGGGATCCTCAATAATTTTTAAAAGTGTAAAGTAGTCTAGACACCAAAATTTTGGAGAATCAATGCTATATTCTCATGTTTGCTATCTGTTTCTTTCTTCCTTTCTTTTTGTAATTGTATTTTATTTTATTTTTTAGGTTTTATTTATTTATTTGACAGAGAGAGCGAGATTGCACAAGCAGGGGGAACAGTAGAGGGAGGAGAAGCAGGCTCCCCACCAAGCAGGGAGCCCGACATGGGGCTCGATTCCAGGACCCTGGGATCATGACCTGAGCCGAAGGCAGATGCTTAACCATCTGAACCACCCAGGAGCCCCAGTCTTATTTTTTTAAGAGTTTCTTTTTAAATAATCTCTATAGCCTATATGGGGCTTGAACTCACAATCCCAAGATCAAGAGTTGCATATTGCACGACTGAGCCAGCCTGGTGCCCCACCATTAATTTCTACCTGCTGAGGTGAAAAAAAGGATGATGAAGTGGGAAAGTGAACACTGATAGTGTCCTAGCTGCCACCCAAGTGAAAGAGAGGAGGCACATCCTATCAGTGATGTTCCTTAACTTTATCTCCTCATATCTTTCATAAGTCTAAAGTCCTGAGGAACATTTACACCCAATGATCCATCAGTAGATTCTGGAAAACTCACAGCTTGAGAGTAGGCTTAGGGAGGCAAGGGGAGGGTTTCCATACAATCTATTCACTCATGGAACTTGTGGCCTGACCCCATATGAATTTGAGGAAAAGGTGGTGGTGGGAGGGACATTAAATAAATAACCTATAATAAAAAAGGGGAAAAAATCACCTGATTTCAGTTTATGACTCCCCCTCCTTAAGCAAACATACTAGGTGTTTGTACACTGTGACAGCCACTTTCTTCCTTTAGGAATTATAAGGTCGGGCCTGGCTGTAAAGATGAGGAGCAGTGATATGCAGGGTTTGAAGGCACAGGCGCAGCCTCACGACAAGCACTCAGATTCTCTCAGATGATTATGGTTAAGCATTTAGTCATCTATTGATTCAGCAACCAGGAAAGGGTTGGTATTCAATTTCCTTAAAGTTTAGATATATATGTATCTGCTGTAAGATTGCTGTCCTTCATCTACTACAAATCTTCTTTTCCTTTTAGAAATGCCTTGTTATTCTCAGTCTAGTAAATAAATTATTACTAAGTCAGCGAAAAGGTAAAAGCATTTCAGTTAATTAATAATGTTTCTATACTTCAAAAAAAAAACCCCATAAATCATTCTACTAAAATTTTCAATAAAATGACTTCACTCTCCAAAGGTCCAACATAGTTTCTTTGATGAGTGATAAAATTAACCATTTTTTCCATTTCAATTCTAGTGATTTAATGTGGAATTTTAAGAAGCACGTATTTGATAAAGTTCTAGGTCCTGGGAGAACTAGAAAAATGGCTAATGGTCCTAACTGATAACACACTGTCGTAGTTTCTTCCACAATTTCCCCCATTTCTCATTTTTATTCTTGGTAACTAGAAGTCAGGGTTTGAGACCACCAGGCCCTGGTCTGCAATCTTTGAAATTCCCACCTCCCTAAAGTGACTTGCCAATGATACAGCAGCCAGTGGTAAAAATATTACAGGTCTGGAATGCAAACACTTCTCACTTCCTATGGTAATGCCAGCAAAGTAAGACTCCACATGTGTTTATGAGAGAAAAAGAAGTAGAGGGACACAATTAAAAGGTGATTGAAAGGTGGTGTTATATCCACCTCAATGCCAATATCTTCCACTATCATTCTTGGGCTACAGAGGACAGACACCATAGAGCAGTCCCAGATCCTAGCATCTTCTTCACTAATGTGTTTCTTAATGCTTTAGGGGGAAAAAGCTTCCTCTGGGACTTGTTGGGACACCAACAAGAAGGTGATACCAGTTAAGTAGGAAAAACTCACTTTGGTGTCTCTTTCATTCTTACACCACTACCACCACTGTCCCAACAGGTCTGACACCAAAAGTGAGGGTTTATTCCTGCACCAAGCAAGTCTGTGACACTAGCTGGGTGTCCTGAAATTTAATTCAATTCTGACACCACTTATCTGGACACAGCATCAGATCCCACAGGTTAGGAGCCCAGTTCCACACGACTGTCCCCCTCTTCAGATGGCAATCATAAGTAGTAGGTCCTCAAGTTATGCACAACTCTGTCTGACTTGACTAGAAATCATCCATGACCTCCTCCCTTTTGGATTCAGTTATTTACTAGAACAGCTCAAGAACTCAGGGAAACACGTTTCCCACTTTATTGCATAAAAAAGATTATGATGAAGGATACCGATGAACAGTCAAATGAAGACGCACACAGGGCAGGGTCTGAGAGGGCCTTGAGCACAGGAGTTTCTGTCCTTGTGTATCACCTTCACAGTACATAGATGTGTGTTTGTCAACCTGGAAGCTCCCTGAACCACTTTCTTTTGAGTGTGTGTGTGTGTGTGTGTGTGTGTGTGTGTTTAAAG
Source organism: Mustela nivalis (assembly GCF_964662115.1). Taxonomy (NCBI): domain Eukaryota; kingdom Metazoa; phylum Chordata; class Mammalia; order Carnivora; family Mustelidae; genus Mustela; species Mustela nivalis. Next base: position 72,415,208 of record NC_139028.1, on the reverse strand, counting down.
ATTTATTTGAGAGACAGAGAGAGAGCCTGTGAGCAGGGGCAAAGGGAGAGGAAGAGAGAGAATCCTCAAGCAGAGTTAACACTGAATGTGGAGCCCAATGTGGAGTTCAGTCCCAGGACCCTGAGATCATGACCTGAGCCAAAATCAAGAACTGATTAAGCCTCCTTTTGCATTTTTATGGAGGCTTAATTACTTGGGCATGGCTGATTAAATCATTGGTCACTGGTGATTGAATTCATTCTCCAAACCCTCTACCTTCCCTGAACGTAGAGGGGTAGGGCTCTAATCACGCCTCTAGTCACACAGTTGTTTCCCTTGGCAACTAGCCCCCATTTGTAGGTGCTTTCCAAAAACCACCTCATTAACATAAATCTAGGTGTGGTTGAAAGGGGATTGTTACAGATATCAAAACACCTTTATTGCTCTTATCACGCAGAAAATTCCAAGAGTTTTAGGAGCCCTGTACTATAAACAGGGATGAAAACTAAATATATATTGCTTTTATAAGTCACAATATCACAGCAGGGACATTCTGGCACCAGATTTCACTGAATGTGCGCCATCACTGAGTGTAAAATTTAACCATCCAAGCCAACTATTAGAGCCATTTCCAGCTTTACCTAACCCATACCTAACCCACTTTAGATCCAGAAGATCTGATAAATGTACCTATATCAATATATTAATCCTGATACAAAACTACATTTTGTTCTTTTTGGCTTAACATCCTTAGAATCTATTCTCACACATAATTCTTGGTTTTCTACTAATATGAATTGTAAACTCCTGGATTTATTTTGTACACTAAGCAATTTTTTCCCAAGTCAGAGTCTTCATTTGTTCTGCTTGAGCATTCTGAGATCTGGCTCTAGTTTAGGGTTAGAATAGGAAATAATGGACAGTGAGGATGGGCTTCGAGGAGAATAAGCATCCCCTTGCAAGGCAACTGCCTCCAATACGGTGATTTTAGAGTCCAAGAATGAAAGTGTAATGTTCTTCAGTCATAAGAAGAGGCGCTATGGCTGCTTGCTCAGGGAGAGTTGGGCATTTAACTTCATCCAAATACAATCCAAGTCTTAGAATCCCACTTGTTCCCAATACATTGATTGTCACATAAACAATTTGGTGGGTCAGTGAATTCAATTTCTTTTGTAACTCTGAAACCCACCTGGTCTCATTTTTAATAAAGTTGGTCCTCCAGTCATAAGAAATAAACTTTTTTAAGTTTACCATAAAAGTTCTCTGATTGTCTGAATGCAAATTTAAAGCCTTGAATTTTTTTTTCTGTCATTTTTCTAGAGTAGTCCTATCACCCCATCCCATAGTCCTCATTGTCATCATTACCATCATAATTCTTAAGTGCAATATCCACTTGATCTGGAAGGTCACTACTTTAAGAGGTACTTCTTCCCAAGCAACCACAGGTAACACTTTAACTAATCAAGATCCTACTGCATGTTATAGATGATCAGAATCCTGTTTTCCAGGGGCGCCTGGGTGGTTCAGCGGGTTAAAGCCTCTGCCTTCGGCTCAGGTCATGATCCCAGAGTCCTGTGATGGAGCCCCACATAGGGGTGGGGCTCTCTGCTCTGCTTCCTCCTCTCTCTCTCTGTCTGCTTCTCTGCTTACTTGTGATCTCTGTCTGTCAAATAAATAAATAAAATCTTTAAAAAAAAAAAAAAGAATCCTGTTTTCCATTGACAAGGAACTAAACACTTCATTCAAGGCCAAGGACATCGACAAGCATTCCAAGACCCAAGCTGATGCCTGAAACCACATATAGTACTCAACCTTACATACTGCTTTTCCCTCTACATACATACCTATGATAAAATTTAACTTATAAATTAGGCACAATAATAAATTCACAACAATAACTAATAATAAAATAGAATAATTATAACAATATACTGTAACAAAAGTTACATGAATGTGGCTTCTGTGTGTGTCTTTCTCTCTAAATTTCTTATTGAATTGTACTTTCTCTTCTTTGTGTGATGATGTGAGATGATAAAATGCCTACACAATGAGACAAAGTGAGGCACTGTGACTTAGCATTAGGCTACTACTTACCTACCGACAATACATTGGAAGGCAGATCACCTGCTTCTGGACCCCAGTTGCTGATACCATGGAAAGCAAATTGTGGATAAAATGGGACTACTGAAAATCCTAAATTGAAACCTACATAATGGTTCTAAATAAATGGGAAAACACAAAATGTCCCAGAACGTGAAGACTAAATAATATAAAAAATGCTAACTCTCCTACATTTAACCTATTAAGTCTAATCCCAACCCAAATCCTAACATTATCAAATATGAAAAGCTTATTCTAATGTTATTATTGAGAAAAATGCACAAGATAGAGCCTTATAATTTGGGGGGGAAATAGTGAGGGGAAACTTTCTATACCAGAGATCAAAATAGATGATAAAGTTGTGTAAATAATTAAAATAAAATAATACAATATTGATGTAGAAATGAGCAAATAGCTTTATCTAGAAAGAGAATTAAGAATTATAAATATTTGGGGTGCCTGGATGGCTCAGTCAGTTAAGCATCTGCCTTTGGCTCAGGTCCTGATCTCAGGGTTCTGGGATAGAGTCCTGTATCAGGTCCTGCTCATTGGGGAGCCTGCTTCTCCCTCTCCCTTGACCTGTCTCCCCCACTTGTGCTCTCTCTCTGAAACAAATAAATAATTTTTTTTTAAGATTTTATTTATATATTTGACAGAGAAAGATCACAAGCAGGCAGAGAGGCAGGCAGAGAGAGAGAGAGAGAAGCAGGCTCCCCACTGAGCAAAGAGCCTGATGTGGGTCTCGATCCCAGGACCCTGAGATCATGACCTGAGCTGAAAGCAGCAGCTTAACCCACTGAGCCACCCAGGAACCCACAAATAAGTAAAATCTTTAAAAAAAAACAAAAACAAAAGAATTGTAACTGTTTGATCATTCTGAAAGATGGCATCTCCTATCATTAGGATGAGAATGAACTATGCATATACCTGAAACAATTGGCTAAATGTTTGGGAAAATATTGAAGTAAATCCCTTTCTCACAGATATTCAGAATATACTTCATAGGAATTAAAGAGCACTTGGTGCTTTAAAAAATACTAGAAAAAAATAAAAAATAATTTTGTTTATAATCTTGGGTGGAAGTGATGGAAGAATTTCCTTTTTCAGGAAGACACAAGTCCCAGAAGCCATCAGTGGAAAGACCAATTTCATAAAAATTAAAAACTTTTCCTCAGTAAAAAAACATTAACAATGTCTTAAAAGATAAGCAGTAAGCTGGGAAAAAACATGCTTAATACAGATTTATAATCATAATGTTTTAATAGATTTTACATATCAGTAAGAAAGAGAAAACCTCCCAATAGGGAAAATCAGAAAGCTTTGAACAGCAAATTACAGAAGAGTAAATATGGTTGATAAATTTATAAAGAGATGCTTAGCCTCATTAATAATCAAGGAAAAGCAAATTAAAAATCAGAGTTCTAATCTATCAAATTGCAAAATTTAGAAAGACTGATAATATATAAAACAATGTTGGCACAGGAATGGGAGGTAGGTACTCTCATGAACTGCTTGTAGAAGTGTAAATTGGTGTAGGCTCTTGGGGGCACAATGTAACAGGTACATACATTTGAAGGCTTAAAGTTTAAACTAATGACTCTACATGAGGACTCTAACCCACAAAAGTGCACACGTAGATGCACAAAGATGTATAAACAAGGACATGTATTGTAGCATTGTTTCTAATATGAAGGATTAGACAACAATTAAAAATCTTTCCATAAAGGAACAAGCAAATAAATTGCAATACTTTGCAACTGTTAAAATTAAAGAAATAGAGTTTTATATGCTGACATGAAAATGTCTTCAAGGCATATTGATAAGGCCAAAACATGTTGCAGAGTGTTTTGTAAAATATGTACATCAAACATACATCTGTATGTATACATATATATCTGTGTATACAACAAACTTTTTTTTTTTTTAAGATTTCATTTATTTATTTGACAGAGAGAAATCACAAGCAGACGGAGAGGCAGGCAGAGAGAGAGAGAGGGAAGCAGGCTCCCTGCTGAGCAGAGAGCCCAGTGCGGGACTCGATCCTAGAACCCTGAGATCATGACCTGAGCCAAAGGCAGCGGCTTAACCCACTGAGCCACCCAGGTGCCCTACAACAAACTTTTAACTGTGATCAACTTTAATGAGTTAGGGGAATGGGGGTTGGGAAGAGATAAAGTAAGATCATACTTGTATTTTTTTGTTGAATTTTCACTTAAAAATTATAATAAGAATAATTTGGGGGCACCTGGCTGGCTCAGTCAGTGGAGCATGTAACTCTTGATCACAGGGTTGAAAGTTCAAGACCCATCTTGGGTGTAGAGATTACTTAAAAATAAAAATCTTTAAAAAAAAAAAGAATAAATTTTTTGTGAAATTTTTGTAATTACAGTTTTTAAAAAAATACATATGACATGGGAAACACTCAAAGCTTCTCAGAACATTGGTACTGCATAAAAGAAAGACATTGATATCATCGTTATTTCAGTGTCCTTACCCTTCACAACTGTCAACACTGATAGCTTTTGTCAGAGAAATTTAAATGAAATTTACAAACAGAGGTTCATTTATTCAGAAAGCACACCTTGGAAGCAAGGCTATAATTCCAAAATACAGACATAAGAAATGACTTGCCTAGATTTTCAAACAAGTCAGGAAATGATCCAGAGCCAGGATTCCACTCATGTGGAATTCCACTCATGTACGAATAAATATATACACTAGCTCCCAGCCCAGCACCATAAATAACCCCATCCCCTGGCATTTCAGTCTCTCCCTGAGTAACTGAGTGTTTAAGTGACTTGCAAACCTTCACTTTGGCTTTAAAAATTGCCTGTGTCTGGCATTCTTTTTAAAGATGGCTTTTAAAAGTTTAACATCAACCTTCCAAAGAAAGCAAGAGAGTAAGATTAGTGTTCACCTTCTATAAGAGGACAACTCTAGAAGAACACAGTGTTTTTCCAAATGACAGTTTGGGTTGTGTTATTTAGCCTAAGATCGATAACTTAGCAGGAGTACTCTGTAACTGCATTATCTTAATTCTGAAAACTTTCTGAAGAAATGGATTGATCTAAGCACTGTCTCTGCCAATAACTATATGTATGACCTTGCACAACTCCATGAACTCCTCTGAAGTTCAGATTCCTCATTTCTAAAGTGGGAGGAAGAGTATCTTCCTTCTTCACTACGTGGGTTGTATTGAGGCTCAAATAAGAGAGACTGTGAGGTATGAAGTTCCAGGTAAACAGTTATTAATGTACGAAACCTGAACTCTCAATGCAAGTATATTTCCTGCCTCATTCCTTCAATTCCAGAATGCGAGAGGACGTTTGATTTGCCATATTCAATCCTCTCAATTTGGGCTGAATAATTTGTTTTTTTCTAGACCAACAGGTCTCCACTACAATGTCTATGAAAAGAGCGACGTTTGTAAGGCAGCATTTGCTTGTAAGGTATGTCACAATTGAAAGGGACAAAGTGATGTAAGCCTTTTAAATTAAATTAAATTGGATTATACTAAAGCTGTTACTCACTGCAGTATCTGCCATATTCCTTTTCTGAGTCGACCGCCTCCTCTTTCAGCTTCTGCTGCTCACATAATGCTTCCTCAACCACAGCCAGAGCCAGATTGAAAGGTGGGTGGTTGGACAGTTGCCTGAGTCCTTATTCTATAAGGGGTACTGAAAAATCACGGGAATAATTAGTAACTATAGAAACAGTGAAGGTTTTCACAGGCAAATTCTTACACAGGTGGAGGAACAGAAATTTGCCCTTGCTGGAAATATAGAACAAGAAAGAGGAAACTAAAAACAATAGTATTATCCAACAGCTATTCAATGTTTATTACAAACATACTAGGCATATTATCAAAGGCTTTACATGTATGATTTCATTTAACCCAGCAATTATTTGTTTGTATGTTATTGTTTTTAAACCCATTTCTCAGATGAGGAAATTGAGATGTGCCCGAGATAGTGCAAGTAGCAGAGAGTGGAGGGGCCCTATGAAACCAATCTTCTTCTAGGACTTATAGTCACTATGCCTCACAGCACCCTGCCCCCAAGTCTAGCTGAGTCTGTCATATGCTTTTGTGTCTTGGATTTATGAAAGAATGATTAGATTAAATTGATCAGGCAGACTAGTGCTGTTGGCCAGGAACCAGTGATCAATTTTAGAATACCATTCCAAACCTTTTAATATGTCTTCCAAGAACATGTCTGGTTCAGAAAATTTGCAAGTGAAAAGAGAATAGAACCCTTGAAAAACCATGAAATATATTGCCAAATTGCTTCAAAATATTGACATTCCTTAGGGACCTGTTTGTAATTTTAATTGGTTGAAAATTAAGTTTCTCATCACGCCCCCCCCATTAAATAAGGGTTGAACAAATATTTAAAGAATACTCTAGTATTCTTTTTTTGAAAGGTGCCTCACTTAGAATTCAATTGTAAATAACAGATTTCACTACAGCTAATTTAAACAGAAAGTAATTTCCCAGGAGGTATTAGAGATTTATAAAATCAATGGAAGGACCAGGAGAACAGAGTTGAAACTATGCTTTCAGGAACAACTTCCAGAACTGGTTCACCATGGGCACCATGCTCTTGCCACACTTATAGAGCTGGGAAATCAGGAAGCCATCTCCATAGCTGTTGGCTATGACATTATCTGAATCAGCAAAGTGGATATGCTGCTCTGTCTCTCATCACCTATGAAATTTAGGGATGGAACACTGAGGCCCCCGCTACAGCTGGCTCAGAAAAACCAATATCTGCCAGTATAAATAACGAAAGTGGTAGAAATATAGCCTCCATCTCAGAATGTTCACTTTTAACTTTCCTATCTCATTAAAGTACATCTGTTTTATGGAAACTAGGTTTCATGATCAAGGAAAAAGTAGGTTTCAGTCCAAGCTGTAAGGACATCTGGAAAATATTGTCTCTAGGTTTCCAGCCTCAAGCAATAAGACTTGCTGGAAGGGAGTTGTAATTGAGTCAAGTGCTTCAATTTGTGATGTCTGCCCTAATTAGACGCCAACTTATTAGGGCCAGCCTAGAGCACCCACCCATCTTGTTCCACCCCTGGCAACAGTTTAGGGTAGGAATTCAATTTAAGGGAGCCCACCCATGGGCTGGCCAGTGGTAGGTGACTTGATGAAAAAACATAACTTGGGACCAGATTCTTCCCTCAGGGTTTTGGAAATGGGACACTGAAGGACTGAGCCAATGAACTGAGGGCTTTATTGATTCTAGGTAAAGTAGAATAGAGTCGGAATGATGATGGGCCATGTGCAAGCAAACAGCAATATTTATACACACATTCACTTTGAAATATGGAGGCAAATACCAAAAGATATGGCATAAAATGTTACAAGTGGTTGGTTGCATGGGAAGAAGGAGCTAAAGAATTACTGTTGTTATGATTTATAATCCTTTCAGTGCTATTTGAAATTGTAAACTCTATGCTTAGGATAAAAATTAAAATTAAAAATAAAAACAGGGGCACCTGAGTGACTCAGTGGGTTAAGCCTCTGCCTTCCGCTCAGGTCATGATCTCAGGGTTCTGGGATGGAGTCCCTCATCAGGCTCTCTGCTCAGCAGGGAGCCTACTTCTCTTCCTCTCTCTCTGCCTGCCTCTCTGCCTACTTGTGATCCCTGTCAAATAAATAAATAAGGGACACCTGGGTGGCTCAGCTGGTTAAGCAGCTGCCTTCGGCTCAAGTCATGATGCCAGCGTCCTGGGATCAAGTCCCACATCGGGTTCCTTGCTTCGCAAGGAGCCTGCTTCTTCCTCTGACTCTGCCTGCCACTCTGCCTGTGCTCGCTCTCATTCTCTCTCTGACAAATAAAATAAATTTTAAAAAATATTTAAAAATAAATAAATAAATAAAACCTTTAAAAATAAAAATAAAAACTATAAAATAAATACATCTAACTTTGGCCTTTAAGCCAGAACAACTAACCTAGATATTACATGATCACCGGTGAAAGAAAGGGGGGAGCTCCAGACAATCCAGTCCTTACTTCCCTCACTTCCCACTTGGCTTGAGCACCACTCACATAAGGCTCCTTGCTCAGCAGGGAGCCTGCTTTTCCCTCTTCCTGAAACTTCTCCTGCTTATGCTCACGTGCTCTTTGACAAATAAATAAAATCTTAAAAAAAAAAAAAGTTGAAAAATTGAAACCAGTTTTGTGAGAAACTTGAATGCCAAGCCAAGGAGTTTATCACCCCAGCAACAAGGATAGCTTTGAGTAAGGGAATGACTTTAATGTGTGTAAATAGAGTGCTTATCTGCATGCAAGATAAATTTGGTAGAGGGGTGCCTGGGTGGCTCAGTGGTTAAATCCTCAGGTCATGATCTCAGAGTCCTGGGATCGAGCCCCACATCAGGCTCTCTGCTCAGCGGGGAACCTGCTTCCTCCTCTCTCTCTGCCTACTTGTGATCTCTGCCTGTCAAATAAATAAATAAAATATTTTATAAATAAATAAAGTAGAGGCTGATAGTAGCCAAAAGATTGATTGGGAGATTAATAATATGATCCTAAACTAAATGGATGGCAGTGGAATTGGAGAGAAAAGGTTGGACAAAGAGATATAACAGTGGAGGACTTCTTGGCAGCTGATCAGATATGAGGGGCAAAGAGAGTAAATTTAGTGGGTAGTTACTTTTCCAAAATCTCTTTCTTCTAGGGACTACCTCTCAAACATTCCTTGAGATTCTGGTGGTCAATCAGAGTACATTCATGTTCTCAAAACTCAAGGAGGTAAGTGTCCCAAGTTGACCTCTTAGAGTACTCCTTCCCTTGATAGTATTTGGTTCACAGGTATGGCCCAAACAGAATGAAAGACCTTTCCAGAAACCTTTCCCCCAGTGTTATTATGGAAGATTCTATCTTTCATCATAAGTTTTGGGATGACAGAGGCATTACACCTGCCATTCAGAGAAGGCTTATTAAAACATAGAGTCCAATAGAGCCCCGACGACATCATTTGAGCCATTGAACCCATACATACCTGTTCCAATGGACTTTTTAGTAATGTAAGCCAAAAAAATTAACCTTTTCACTTATGGGTTGGATTTCTATCATTTGCAACAGAAAGAGGATTTTTCTTAAAGATCTTACTTATTTATTTGACAGAGAGAGAGAGATCACAAGTAGGCAGAGAGGCAGGCAGAGGCAGAGGGGGAAGCAGGCTCCCTGCTGAGCAGAGAGCCCGATGCGGGCTTGATCCCAGGATCCTGAGAGCATGACCTGAGCTGAAGGCAGAGGCTTAGCCCACTGAGCCACCCAGGCACCCCCAGAAAGAGGATTTTTAACAGAGAATTTAAAAGGGCTTGATTTACAATACTTACAGTATATCTGCCAAATGAACAGTTTTATGTCCAGTACAATGGGAGGTAAAAAGAAATTCTAAGACATGCCCCATACAACTGAAGATCTTATTCCAGTTTTGTCACCAATTATCAATGTGACATCAAAGTTATGTAATAGATCTCGGATTGATTCTTCTCTTTTATGAAACTGAGGGAAAGGGGGGTTGATTACATTGTCTTATTTTTTAAAGATTTTTGCAAATCAATCAATGTTATAGAACAAATCAATAAGAGAAGAGAGAAGAACCACATGGTCCTCTCAATTTATGCAGAATAATCATTTAACAAAATCCAGCATCCGTTCCTGATTAAAATGCTTCAAAGTATAGGGATAGAGGGAACATTCCTGAACTTCATAAAATCTATCTATGAAAGACCCACAGCAAATATCATCCTCAATGGGAAAAAGCTCACAGCCTTCCCATTGAGATCAGGAACACGACAAGGATGCCCACTCTCACCACTCTTGTTCAATATAGTATTAGAAGTCCTAGCAACAACAGACAACAAAGAGAAATAAAAGGTATCCAAACTGGCAATTAAGAAGTCAAACTCTCTCTCTTTGCAGATGACATGATTCTTTATATGGAAAACCCAAAAGACTCCACCCCCAAACTACTAGAACTCATACAGCAATTCAGTAATGTGGCAGGATACAAAGTCAATGTACAGAAATCAGTTGCTTTCTTATACACTAACAATGAAAATACAGAAAGGGAAATTAGAGAATTGATTCCATTTACTATAGCACCAAGAACCATAAGATACCTGCGAATAAACCTAACCAAAGAGGTAAAGGATCTGTACTCAAGGAACTACAGAACACTAATGAAAGAAATTTAAGAAGACACAAAAAGATGGAAGACCATTCCATGCTCTTGGATCGGAAGAATAAACATTGTTAAAATGTCTATACTGCCTAAAGCAATCTATACTTTTAAAGCCATTCTGATCAAAATTCCACCGGTATTTTCAAAGAGCTGGAGCAAATAATCCTAAAATTTGTATGGAATCAGAAGAGACCCAAATCGCTAAGGAAATGTTGAAAAACAAAAATAAAACTGGCGGCATCATGTTACCTGATTTCAAGCTTTTCTACAAAGCTGTGATCACCAAGACAGCATGGTACTGGCATAAAAACAGACACATAGACCAGTGGAACAGAGTAAAGAGCCCAGATATGGACCTTCAACTCTATGGTCAAAAAATCTTCGACAAAGCAGGAAAAAATATACAGTGGAAAAAAGAAGTCTCTTCAATAAATGGTGCTGGGAAAATTGGACAGCTATATGTAGAAGAATGAAACTCGACCATTCTCTTACACCATACACAAAGATAAACTCAAAATGGATAAAAGATCTCAACGTGAGACAGGAATCCATCAGAATCCTAGAGGAGAACATAGGCAGTAACCTCTTTGATACTGTTATGCCACAGCAACTTCTTTCAAGCTATGTCTCCAAAGGCAAAGGAAACAAAAGTGAAAATGAACTTTTCGAAAATGAACTTCATCAAAATCAAAAGCTTCTGCACAGCAAAGGAAACAGTCAACAAAACAAAGAGGCAACCCATGGAATGGGAGAAGATATTTGCAAATGACAGTACAGACAAAAGGTTGATATCCAGGATCTATAAAGAACTTCTCAAATTCAACACACACAAAACAGATAATCATATCAAAAAATGGGCAGAAGATATGAACAGACCCTTCTCCAATGAAGACATACAAATGGCTATCAAACACATGAAAAAATGTTCATCATCACTAGCCCTCAGGAAGATTCAAATTAAAACCACATTGAGATACCACTTTACACCAGTTAGAACGACCAAAATTAACAAGACAGGAAACAACATGTGTTGAAGGGGATGTGGAGAAAGGGGAACCCTCTTACACTGTTGGTGGGAATGCAAGTTGGTGCAGCCTCCTTGGAGAACAGTGTGGAGATTCCTCAAGAAATTAAAAATAGAGCTTCTCTATAATCCTGCAATTTCATGACTGGGTATTTACCCCAAAGATACAGATGTAGTGAAAAGAAGGGCCATCTGTACCCCAACGTTTATAGCAACAATGGCCACAGTCACCAAACTGTGGGAAGGACCAAGATGCCCTTCAACGGACGAATGGATAAGGAAGATGTGGTCCATATACACTACGGAGTGTTATGCCTCCATCAGAAAGGATGAATACCCAACTTTTGTAGCAACATGGACGGGACTGGAAGAGATTATGCTGAGTGAAATAAGTCAAGCAGAGAGAGTCAATTATCATATGGCTTCACTTATTTGTGGAGCATAACAAATAACATGGAGGACATAGGGAGATGGAGAGGAGAAGGGAGTTGAGGGAAATTGGAAGGGGAGGTGAACCATGAGAGACTATGGTATGGTCTCTGAAAAACAACCTGAGGGTTTTGAAGGGGCAGGGGGTGGGAGGTTGGGGAAGCCAGGTGGTGGGTACTATGGAGGGCACATATTACATGGAGCACTGGGTGTGGTGCAAAAACAATGAATTCTGTTACACTGAAAAGAAATTAAAAAAAAAAAAAAAAGATTCTCTTCAGCTCTAAAGTTTTATGTTTCTATACCATCATAGAAGAGAATTAGTGAGTCACTGAAGATAATAAAACATAGAATATTGGTATACAAAACCAATTAAATGGAGAAAGACTGGAAGCCAGCAAGACTGTAGTAAAAATTTAGAAGGAACATTTCTGGAGCAATGGAGGGAAGGGAATGCACCTAAGCAACATTCGAAGAAAATAACAATTTTTTTATTAACATATAATGTATTATTAGCCCCAGGGGTACAGGTCTGTGAATCGTCATGTTTACACAGAAAGTAACAATTTGATGTCTGTATATATGGAGTATGAAGGTAAGTCAAGAGTGGCTAGACCCAGGACCCTGAGATCATGACCTGAGCCGAAGGCAGCGGCTTAACCCACTGAGCCACCCAGTCGCCCTGGTGAAATCTTTATAAGCACCCATGTAACTCTTGTAAATATAATACCAATAAATCAATCTCTTACATATGGTCATTAAATTCGCTTAAGTGTTTCATACATCTTAAAAGTTGACAAAATACACATCACAATAATGATAACTTTCACAAAAATAATGAAAACTGTACTAATTTATCACCTTTATAATAAAGGTTATACACAGTGCCAGACATGGAGATGTACTACTGAGATCCTTTTTTAAGAAGGACTTGCTGGGGCGCCTGGGTGGCTCCGTGGGTTAAGCCGCTGCCATCGGCTCAGGTCATGATCTCAGGGTCCTGGGATCGAGTCCCACATCAGGCTCTCTGCTCAGCAGGGAGCCTGCTTCCTCCTCTCTCTCTCTCTCTGCCTGCCTCTCTGCCTACTTGTGATCTCTCTCTGTCAAATATATAAATAAAATCTTTAAAAAAAAAAAAAAAAAGAAGAAGGACTTGCTGCCCTGCTCAGGAGCAAGTGTAAGATCAGCAGATGGGCCCCAGCTCTCAGCTCACTCAGGCCTGCCTTGGCTGCCATCTTCCCCAGCCAGGGCAGCCCATATATACTGAAGGATGGAGGAGTATGATGGGCAGGGGGTGGGACACTCTGACCTACATTACTGGTTCCAGAGCTTCCTGTCTCATCACACACTTCTGGTAAACCTAACTGCAAAGCGGGACGCCTGGGTGGCTCAGTTGGTTGGACAACTGCTTTCGGCTCAGGTCGTGATCCCGGAGTCCCGGGATTGAGTCCCGCATCGGGCTCCCATTTCCACGGGGAGTCTGCTTCTCTCCTCTCTCTGACCTTCTCCTCGCTCATGCTCTCTCTCACTGTCTGTCTCTCAAATAAATAAATAAAATATTAAAAAAAAAAAACCTAACTGCAAAGCAAATTAACTCATGCAACCAAAACAAATAGAATTACTATCTCAGACCTCTATAGCAACAGGAGCTGCAAATTTGGGGTATCAGTTGAAATTCTTGCCACTGCTTCCAGTGATGATTTTACTCGAGCCCCATGCAACAAACGGAGTTCCTTTTTAACAATAAGGCTCTACCCTCTTACCCAATATTTTTCTATAGTCTTATTCACAATAGTTTTCTAATGCGAGTTTGCAAGTGCATTTGCACAAACACCATCTAGACCCACAGGGTTATAGTTCCTACAACCAGCACTGCACGTAACCTAAGCTCTGGTACCAATTAGATTTGGGAACTTGAGCAAGTTATTATCAATCTGCTCAATTTCCTTATCTGTAAAATAGGAACAATCATCTGATAGGGTTGTTGTGTGTGAAAAGTAAATGAGTTAATTAACCTTAAAAAGTGTGCAGAACAGCCCCTGGCTTGTACTATGTACTCAGTAAATGTTAGCTATTATCATTATTGGTCTGAGTACTACATTGTTTATATATATTCTAAGCTGACTCATCGACCCACATTACATGATAATTTATTGACTAAGCAATTACAGAAAAAAAAACTCTTATGTTTCAAGTCCTTAATTATCAGACTCTTCAGATGTTTAAGACATAGGTTAAGTCCTAGACTTTAGTTAAACTTGTTTAAGTGCTATTTTTCCCATCAACTCAATGTTTTAGATTTTCTCAGTTCTTGAAGATGGAAACCAGATGTGAAGATTAAATGGAGAACTTATATGTAAAAGTTTATTCTGAAATATAAAACATATAAAATTATGGGATACTCTTCCAATGTTATTATCGAGTTAGACAACTCCTGCAATGACAAAAGGAAACTCTTTGCTCTTAAAATAGACCTGCATCGCCCTTCCCAAAAATGATTCCCACCTTTTTTTTTTTAAGATCTTATTTTTTTTATTTGAGAGAGAGAGAGAGCACAAGTAGGCAGAGCGGCAGGCAGAGCAAGGAGCCCAATACAAGAATCGATCCCAAGACACTGGGATCATGACCTGAGCCAAAGAAAGCCACTTACCGACTGAGCCACCGAGGTGTCGCTGATCCCCATCCTACCTTTGACCATGAAGTTCAAACTTGAAACTTTGATTATTTGATTTCACAGAAATAATTTTTTTTTAATAATGAAGATACACGGATAGCTTATTATAGGTTAAAAATCTGAAGACGCTGAATTGGCTTAAAAATATTTAGGACCAAATGCTGTCTTCTATTATCGTCCAGGGAGATCATCTACACCGTCCTCCTGAAAATTTTAAGGGGTGGGCTTCTTCCTACGCCTAAGAGATTTGTTCACATATGGAAGAAGCGTGTTTAAGAAAAACAGAAGCCGCCCTTGCTTTTGACCACAAGCCGGGGATTTTGTCTTTGAGAGCAGTGCCTGAAAACAGGACCCAATATTCACTTAGCTATTTTCAGGGGCCGACAAAGGCAAAAATATTACAGTGGGACCTACTGTTCAATGCTACTCGTGCTTAAACAAATTACTCCTAGACGCGTATATATTTTAAGGGGCCAATTTGGAAAACCCAGCTTCTGGTCTCCACGACAGATCGCCAAGGGAGAAATAACACAGCCCGCAACCTCTGCTATGCTGTCTTTCCTAACAGCGGAGGGGCGTGGGAGAGCAGCAGGCTTAAAGCGCCCGAATGCTGCAGAGAACAGACGGTGTAGTCCTGCGGGCCGGTCGGCGCGTGCAGGCCGCCTAAGGCCCCCTCCCGGAGGGTGCCAAGCGACCCGCCGTAGGACACAGCGGAGACGCCGCTATCCCTACACACTCCTACACGGCAGCCCCGATTGCATCCGGGGTCACCCGAGAGCTCCCGCGCGAGGCTCAGCTCGCCTGAGAGCCCCCTACACAGGAGCGTCGGGAGGGACGGGGAAAGAAGGCGTCTCCAGCCCCACTCCAGAAGGAAAACCAGCGAGAAAGGGGGCGGCTGCGAAACCTGAGCCTAGGGTGCGGCTCGGAAAACAAAGAGGTCGTGAAAGCAGCCGCAGTCGCGGTTCCGCGCGCTCCTAGGGGTAACTGCGAATCACACAAATCGCCGCCGCTTGGGCAGAACGCCAGTGCTACAAGCATGCAGATTCCTGGAGGCCAGTCCAGCCTCATGGGACAACTAACTCTGTCTGGCAGTACCCGGGAACCTGCATTCTAAACAAGCAACCGGGCTACAAGGAACCCAGGGAAGTTTGAAAACAATCGCTTCACGTCCTGCACCAGCGGAGACACCCCGCTCGCCCGAACCCAGCACCACCGCGGCCGCCGGGGCGCGTATCAACCGAGCTTGGTCCTTTCCTTTGGTCCCGCCCCACTGCTCCGCGTGGATTGGTGGCGGAGAGCAGCTCTGGAGCTGATTGGGCGGTAGAGGAGTCGCTCGTGGAGACCGTAAGTTCGTCTGCTCCAGAGTGCTAAATTTATCTTCAGAGGAACGACCGCGCCAGCCGCGAAGCGGATCTCTATGGAGGTGGCATAGGCGGTATCCCCGAGCTGAGAGCATCACCCTGTCCCCGAATCCTTCCTCCCTCTGTTTTGTTTTTCATTCCCCCCTCCCTCCCTCTCCCCTTCCAGTCCGCGACGACTGGCTCTTGACCCTGTTCAGGCCTCGGTGAAGGTGAGGACCAGGGCCGCCACGGCGGCTGAGCGGTGCGCTCTGAAATGGCTGCTGCCTTGAGCTGTTTAAAATGGCGGCCGCAGACTCAGCTGGGGACCGCGGCGCAGCCCAGCAGCCCAGCCGCAGCGAAGACCGGTCTCCATCACTGATGGAGGTGACGTAGAGAGATAGTGTTGGGTGCTGAGGAAACCGCCCGGGGACGCGAGAGAAGAGTTTTGGAGGCGAGGGTGGGCGAGCCCCCAGATGTGGCGGGTCTGCTGGCAGCGCGCACCTGTGACAAGGAGGCGTAGCTGGCCCAGGCAGCACATCGAAGTGACCGTTTAAAGAAGCATGTAGGTGCTGGAAAGGGCAACCGCCCCCACCTTTGCCTGGGCTTTCTGACTGGACTGCACTCTTAACCCGGCCCTCCTGTCCCTGAGGGTGGTGTTCATAGCTGGAACAGCCCGAAGGTGGGGGTGAAGGGATGGTGTTACCTGTCAGTTTAACCCAGAGAAGAGACAAAAGAACAGGGTTTCTCCCCAACCCCCAACGCCTGCCAGCCTTTTCGGGTAATGGAATAGAAACTTGACTCTCGAGGGAGTCTAGACTCTTTGTCCTCGAGAGATTCGGGAAAGCGCCTCTAGAAGAGGTGGGGATGAGGCCTTCCGTGAGGAAAACAAAGCTTCTTACTCCATTGTGTCCTCCTCGGGTAGCCAGGGAGAGGGCTTCTAACCCCAATCAGCAGCTCCACGAAGTTCTCTGTTGTTAAATTAAAATCGGGTTGTGGAAATGAGAATCTACTGCTCTTTTGCTCCCAGTAATGGAGCAGGGCTTTCTGCTGCTGCAGTTTGAAACCCTCGACTGTCTGGCAGTTGTAATCCATTTCTCTCTGCCACCCGTTAGTGCTTGGGAAATTTATTCAGGCACACACAAGGAATGGCTAGGTGCGTGGGCTCTGCAGCGCCAACTTTTTGGGTTCTTTTCTTAGTTCTTCACTTACAAGATGTATTAAGTTAGCACATGACTTCTCAGTCTATTAGTTCATCTCTTAAACTTGGTCAATACTAGTCCCTGACTCTCGAGTTTAAGGCTTAAATGAGATAATCTATATGAGGGATCTAGCAGTTACAAGCATAGTAAACAATGATCATTCTATAAACATTAGTAACCTAACAGGAAATTGGTTGAGGGGACAAAAAGGGTTATAGCAAAAATGTGTACTTCATACAACACTTCCTGGTATAACTCTATTTTAGATTACTTTCAATGCTTGGTTTTAGAGACATTAAAATGTGACCACTTTTAAAATTAGCTTTAGTTTTTGAAAGTGTTACGTGTTTCTGTGAAGTCAGTGGTTGGGAGGGTGTCTCAAAACGATGAAAGAACAAGAGTATTAAGTGAGATGAAAATATTAGCATTTTTACTGTGCTAGGCTTCTTCTGTTTCAGTCCACTGCATTGCAGTGATTGCCTGGATCTAAAATAAATTGTAATGAAGGATCATCTTAGGGGTTTATAGTTAGTTCTGCTTTTACAGTGTCTAATTTTAATTTTTCTCATTCTAGGCTTTTGGTTACTCCCTTTCCACCCCATCCCTTAATTTTATTCTTTTGAAGAGTCTGCATGTCAAGCTGCCAAGGTGGAGAGTGTGATTGCAGAAGGGAGTACTTCTCATTTCAGGTATCTTACCATCTAGCTATTAATAGGAAAACCATTTGCTGTAGGATGTGACATGAAAATTCAAAGCTTACTCTGTAGCCAAATCATAAAATAGGAATCAAAAGCAGATATATTTGGATATACACTAAATATGTATGCCTTAGCCTACAAAGTTACTAGTCATCTTTAAAGGATTTAAAATTTGCATTACCCTTCTTTTAATTATGATTTTAAAAACTGTATGAGGAATAAACCTATTAAAATAAGAGTTTATTTTTTCTAGGTCCTGGTAAAGTCTTCACCTATAGTATAACAGAATGTACTATAATAGAATAATCAGTAAAATATACATTACTTTCAATGGGTATTAATTTGGATGATATAAGTATTTATGTGATTTTAATTCCAGAGAATTAGTAGCTTGCTTTTGGTCTACATTGTATTTTTCAGTGTTAGCACAGTATTTAGGATACAGAATTCGGTGTCCTGCAAAACTTTCAACTGCGTTTGTGTGTCTTTAATATAGTTTATCAAGATAGTCACTAGTCCTGGTAGGAGGCTTCAGATGTATAATAATATCCATAGTGAATGTATCTAGTGGCAGTAAGTATCCAGAAGCTAAAAGCTATATGCCATGAGAAGGGGTTGGTAAATTATGGCCCATGCTGTCTGTTTTTGTAAGTAGAGATTTACTGGACCACAGGTGTGTCCATTCTTTTTGTATTATGTCTGCTACTATGCTGCAACTACAAGGTTGAATAGTTGCAGCAAAGACCATATGGCCCATAAAGTAAAAAATATTTACTGTATTGCTCTTTACAGAAAAAGTTTGCCAACCCCTGCTGTGGGACATATTCCTCAAGGTCCCTTCGTTAAAAATGTACTTGCTTACTTCATTATTTCTTACCCCAGTGGTTCCCAAGGTGTGTTTTCTAGAACATTAATACTCTCTACGTTAATAAGTGTTCTGAGAAAAAGATCAATGCTAACAATCGTTTTCTTTATACTTTATTTTCAAATATAAGTTTAAGACTACTAAACTCATTTCTATAGCTTTATTTTTATGTGATAATCTACGTTTAAGAAAAGGTGTGCCATACCTGAGAGCACCAGGAAGTCGCATGAGAAATCACCTGATACACGAACGTGTGATGTTCCATCTGCGCATTGATGCATAGGCAGCATTTACAAATTAACTGATGTGTTGCTCTGTATCATCTCTTTGATGATTGCTCATCTTCTGTGTATCCTGTTGTATAATTTCAACACATTTGTGATACTCAATGTTTATTCTAAATTAACCATGTTTTGTACCACAAACACATTGCCTATGGATCTGTTGTTGAAACAAGGAAGTCTTAAACAAGAAGTAGAATCTTTTTGTTACCAAATTGTGTCTGAATCAAATGATCAAAAGGTTGGAATATTACAAAGCGAGGATGAACAGTTGCAGCCTTCAGTTTCTAAAAAATCAGAAAGTGAGCTTTCCAGGGTCAAATTTATGTCCAATTCCAACAAAATAACAACATTTAGTAAGAAACCAAAAAGAAGAAAATATGATGAAAGTTACTTGTCTTTTGGATTTACTTACTTTGGAAATAGAGATGCACCTCATGCTCAGTGTGTGTTATGTAAGAAAATTTTATCAAATAGTTCTTTGGCCCCTAGTAAACTTCGAAGACATTTGGAAACTAAACATGCTGCCTACAAAGACAAAGACATAAGCTTTTTCAAGCAACATCTTGATTCACCTGAAAATAACAAACCTCCAACACCTAAAATTGTCAATACAGATAATGAAAGTGCTACAGAGGCATCATACAATGTAAGTTACCATATAGCCCTGAGTGGAGAGGCTCATACTATTGGAGAATTGCTTATCAAGCCTTGTGCAAAAGATGTTGTGATGCGAATGTTTGATGAACAATACAGTAAAAAAATAGATGCAGTACAACTATCAAATAGTACTGTTGCACGTCGAATTAAGGATCTTGCTGCTGACATTGAAGAAGAGCTTGTTTGTAGACTGAAAATTTGTGATGGGTTTTCACTGCAGCTAGATGAATCAGCTGATGTGTCAGGACTGGCTGTGCTGCTTGTGTTTGTTCGTTACAGGTTTAATAAATCTATTGAGGAAGACCTACTCTTATGTGAATCTTTGCAAAGTAATGCTACTGGTGAAGAAATTTTCAACTGCATCAACAGTTTTATGCAGAAACATGAAATTGAATGGGAAAAATGTGTTGATGTTTGTAGCGATGCTTCTAGGGCAATGGACGGGAAAATTGCTGAGGCTGTCACCTTGATAAAATATGTGGCTCCCGAAAGCACCAGTAGTCACTGCCTATTATATAGACATGCACTAGCGGTTAAAATAATGCCTGCATCTCTGAAAAATGTGCTAGATCAGGCAGTACAAATCATCAATTACATTAAAGCTCGACCACATCAATCCAGGCTACTAAAAATTTTATGTGAGGAAATGGGTGCCCAGCACACAGCACTTCTTCTGAATACAGAGGTGAGGTGGCTTTCCCGAGGTAAAGTCCTCGTAAGACTTTTTGAGCTTCGTCGTGAATTGTTGGTTTTCATGGATTCTGCTTTTCGACTATCTGATTGTTTAACAAATTCATCTTGGCTGCTAAGACTTGCATATCTTGCAGATATTTTTACTAAATTAAATGAGGTTAATCTATCAATGCAAGGAAAAAATGTAACAGTTTTTACAGTTTTTGATAAAATGTCATCATTGTTAAGAAAATTAGAGTTTTGGGCTTCATCTGTAGAAGAAGAAAATTTTGATTGTTTTCCTACACTCAGTGACTTTTTGACTGAAATTAATTCTACAGTCGATAAAGATATTTGTAGTGCCATTGTGCAGCACCTAAGGGGTTTGCGCTCTACTCTGTTAAAATATTTTCCTGTAACAAATGACAATAACACTTGGGTTAGAAATCCATTTACAGTAACTGTTAAGCCAGTCTCATTAGTAGCACGGGACTATGAGAGCCTGATTGATTTAACATCTGATTCTCAAGTGAAACAAAATTTCAGTGAACTTTCACTAAATGATTTTTGGAGTAGCCTAATTCAAGAGTACCCAAGCATTGCGAGGCGTGCAGTTCGTGTACTTCTTCCTTTTGCTACAATGCACCTGTGTGAAACGGGATTTTCATATTATGCCGCAACAAAAACGAAATACAGGAAAAGACTTGATGCTGCACCTCATATGCGGATTCGACTTAGCAACATTACACCTAATATTAAGCGGATATGTGATAAAAAGACACAAAAACACTGTTCTCATTAAAATTAAGAGGGTTTTGCATGTCTCTTGATAACCAAATATAAGATGAAAATAAAAGATGATTTCATCTCTGCTATTTCGGGGTTTTAAATAAAATGATTCATATTTTTTATACTTCTTAGATTATAAGCTAAAGAATCAGAAGTTTTAAGTATGTATTATTATTGTTATTTCTTCTTCACATTGTGATTTCAAAGAATCCATGGTCTTAACTTTGGGAAAGGTTAATTCACAAGACTTAATGTATAGGTCTTAAAATAATGTATCTCTTTAGGATCTAATCACTATGAATCCTGCCAAACCCCCGGCTCTCCAATCACATGGAATGCCTTGCCATTCCTTGAACACATCACACTGTTGCATGCTTTCAGGTCTCAAAAAATATTCCTTCCCTTTGCTTCCTGACAAACTCCTATTTGCTTTTGAATAGTTTGACCTAATTTATCATTGGTACTTTAATTCTCTGTGTCTTTCTGTTTTGGCCCTATTTTTTGTGGTGTCCCAGTTGTGAACTCTTGGTGGCCTCATGATTCCCAGTGTTAAATGGACTAAGCTCTTACAAGGTCTACTCAGCTCTGTGTGTCCATTGCCTAGCAAAAGGCCTTATTAAAGTAAAATTCCCAGTAAAGGAAAAAATTCTGGTGAATCAACAAAAAATGGAATAGGATATGGTAGTTTATATTTGTATATCTGCATTGTAGAGAATGTTAGTTACACTTTGTGGTTTTGGCTCATTTATTCTTTTACCTAGAATTCAGGTCATTAGTCAGAAGTCACTAAATAGTAATACATCTTTGATCCAAGCTCAGCTATTGGGGGAGGGAAGTATGAAGAATGTTACCAGATATTTTCGTTGTTTCTCAGTTCCTATGTAGAGTATTGTAAATTCCATATACTGTAGACTAATGAGGTTTTACTGTACTTAAAGAAAATAATTAGATATGAAACCCCTATCAGTTAATCCTTAGAATTCTATGAAGGAGGTCTGACTTTGCTGTCCCTACGATCTCTGCATCACATCTACATATCTTGGGTCACCAGCTCAGTGTCCTATATTTTGTGTTTCTCCTATGTAGGTAGCTAGTATATATTTAGTCTCACTTATTCAAACCCAGTTTTCATTTTGGAGAGTAGAAGGACCTCCCCTCACAAAGCAGAATGTGGTAGCACGACTACATTGGGGGACTTGCTTCTCTGCATAGCTAGCTATTTAACATTGGGTAGTTTGAGCCTTCCTGTTCCTCAGTTTTCACATCTGTAAAATTATGCCTTCTTTGAGGGTTATTAATAGGGTTAAATGAGTATGTATCTAAAATTCCTAACAGGTCATAGGAAAAGATATACAGCGTATATTAGTTCTCTTCTATATCCAATCATGTCCCGTTTAAACTTTACTTACACCTTCACTTCTAGTCTGGGTTTTTGTTCTCTGGCATCTTAACAGTCCTCCAGTCCATGGGACCTGACCCAATCTAAGGCAGCAAGATTAAGCATTGCTAGCCCAGGTTTTGTCACATTAATCACCCATTTTATCTTACTGGATGCTTGTATGTTCTCAGTAATCTTTATAGCAATCCTGTGGGATTAAGTAAGTTTTGAATTTGCCTAAGGTCACATATGAAGTAACAGAATGTAATTTAAAATGTTGGGGTCCCTGACCGGTTCAGTCAGCACAGCATATAATTCTTGATTTCAGGGTCTTTGAGTTCAAGGTGCACATTGGATGTGGAGCCTACTAAACAAAACAAAGAACAGTGTTTTCCCATAGAAGGTACTTTTTATGGTCATTGCCTTTCAAACTTTATAAAGAGCATCAAACAGTGACTTTTGGAGCATAGCTAAAACTCCCTACTAAAGTCTGGGCATTTCTTTGAAATCCTGTATTTTCTTCTCCAGATTCACCTAAAATTAGCTGTCTACTTCAAAATATGACTGCTTACTTTAATATAAAACTGTGTAAAAATAGGGATTAAGTTGCTGTCAAGGAAAATTATTCTCAAGAAAGATTCATAATTGCTCTTACATGCAGTACTTTTTGTCAGCTAATCCTAGAATTAAATCTACCCTAATTTGAGAGGCACACATAATGCCATAATATCCCTGTCTGGCTGATACCTCAAGTTTGATAATGAGACTCGTGATTACTGAACCTGAGCCCTTAAGTTTATTTGTTTAGGGTATCATCCTATTGAGATATAATACCTCTCTTTCTTGCCGGTTCTTTACTTGGAACCTCCTCTGAGGGTCTAGATCCTTCATTAAACCCAAGTCTGTTGACTGGGACCCTGCTATCTGATAATAGACCACTTTATTGCCAACCCCACCCAACTTGATTCTCAATGCCAATTTCTCATCTGTTCTGTAACCTCTCAGGCTAACCTATGGATACCATGTATGGCTAGTTGAGAGTGGACTTTTAGCACCTGAAGGTGGGCCTGGGACCTGTTGGGTGATGGGCAAATGTAGTTCCAGACAGCAACTTCTTTATTACCCTAACCTACTGTAGGTACCATGACTGAATCCCAGAACAGAAGATTCTTATCCTTCATATTTAAACCCTATCTACCCTTCAGACTTTGCCTTTCTTAAATAAAAGCAAAGCAAATCTTGAGCACTGTTAGTGCTCCCTAAGATTCCAGATACTAGAGGCTCTTTATGGAGCTAGAGGGAAGTCTCATAAATCCTTTCACCCAAGAAAGGAAACAACTCTTAAAGGAAGAGATTTGGGGACTAAAAAAAGACTCTTAGGGCATCCTCAAATGACAGCTAACCTTTCTGCCTATGCATGAAACAGTTCACCTAGTGCTATCTAACCCAAAAGGACTTTTCCACTTTGAATCTAAAGTAACTGAAATTGTAGGGTTCCTAGCTGGCTAAGTCAGTAGAGAATGTGACTCTGTCTCAGGGTCATGAGTCTGAGCACAACATTGGGCATACAGTTTACTTAAAAAATACTAGTAATGAAAATTAAGGTAAATGAAATTGCCTTGATTTCTTAATGAGGATTGCTTCCTAGTACCACACACAAATAAATCCACTGATTGTCATTTTTTGTTTCTAGGACTTCTTTAGAATCATTCATAGAACTTAGTTTCTAATCGTACAAAATGTGCTCAGTGATTGAATTCCCTACCTTAAAAGTTAAAGTATTAAGTGTAATACAATTTATACTGTAACATTATAAAAATCAGCTTTAAAGTTCTTTGGCTGCCTTAACAATGCAAAGCAATAACTATTCTTTGCCTATCAAAGACTACAGAAGTGACATTTTGTAAGTAAGCTCCCATGTTTCCCTAAAAATGCAGTATTACTTCCAAAAATATAATTTATCCACAATTCTTGAAAGAATCTCTCAGCAGTGTAAATCTAGGTGCCTCTGGAATTTATTCATGTTCAGTACTTTCATTTTTTTTAAGTTGGTATAGCTACACTATTAATTAGTACAATGGAAAGAATTCTAAAGCAGGTGTCAAGAGACTTGGGTTCTGCAACTAATTAACTACCTTAGATAAGTTCATCCTCTGTAGTCCTTAGTTTTTGATTAAACTAAAATGAGCTCTAAAGTTCTTGTCAAATAGGATCTAAATTTAAGCCTCAATAAAGATGTGCTCAGTTATTTGGAATATGGGGGTTTTTTCCCTAGAAGCCAAGCTTTTTTTTTTTTTTTTTTTACACTTATACTTTTTTTTTTTTTAGTTTCTTTTCAGTGTAACAGAATTCGTTGTTTATGCACCACACCCAGTGCTCCATGCCATATGTGCCCTCCATAATACGCACCACCTGGCTCTCCCAACCTCCCACCCCCCTGCCCCTTCAAAACCCCCAGACTGTTTATTTTAGAGTCTATAGTCTCTCATGGTTCATCTCCCCTTTCCAATTTCCCTCAACTCCCTTCTCCTCTCCATCTCCCTATGTCCTCCATGTTATTTGTTATGCTCCACAAATAAGTGAAACCATATGATAATTGACTTTCTTGGCCTGACTTAATTCACTCAGCATAATCTCTTCCAATCCCGTCCATGTTCATACAAAAGTTGGGTATTCATCCTTTGTGATGGAGAAGCCAAGCTTTTCAATGAATCTTTAACCATAATACTTTCTACCAACCAAATGATAAAAATTTATATATTGCCCCACCATGGAAACTTAACTGGGAAGGGAATGAAGTGCTCTTTTTGGAAGGGAGATATACTTTGAAATTGAGAAAACATTGGAAGAATTAAAATATGCTTGGTTATGACTGTATTGGGATCCAGTATAGATTAAATAATTAAGTGTCAGACAGGCTGCAATAGAAATTGCTGTCCCCAGCATCTATTTTCCTCTTCTAAACTGTATCAGTTTTCTTTCAGGTATCCATTTTTTTCTTATGTAATCAGTGTACTTAAGCGACAGCTAACTAACTCCACTACAGTTTAGGGAGTGAACCTACTATGCCTAAGATGGTGGCTTTCAAACATTTTTTTACCCCAATTCATAAGAAACAGATTTTACATTATGATCCAGATGTGTATGTGTGAGCACCAGTTTCATAAAATAGTATATGTGCAATGCAATCTCAAATCTATTTAATCTTTTAAATGATGATTAGGACCCAAATATTAATTTCATGATGCATTCTTGGGTTACGGCCCACCATTTGAAAAACATTGGTCAGTGTAATGCCATTGCACTTACAAAAATTGTTCAGAAGCCTGGATCAAAGTTTACTAAGGCATAGTATTACTCTGACCGCAGGAATTGGTTCAGAATTTCATGTGACCCAGTACAGTCTAGTGAAAAGCAAGGGCAGATTGTTTATTATAAGGACTTTGAGAAAAGATGTATCCTCAGTTAATAAAGGTCCTATGTACTTGGGAGACCTAGAATTGCATCTCTCTAGCCCAAAGATAAACCCAACACATAGAAGAAGGGAGAGCCAGTAACATAGTAAGAAATGAAACCAGAACCCTGACTGAACCATGCTTCATCACTATCCTGCCTGTAATTTTTTTGTTATGTAGGCTAATAAATGCCCTTTATTGTTTAAGATAGTTTCATTGGATTTTCTATTAATATTGGCACAATCATCGTAACATAGTAGTCTAAAGGGAAAGCAATATAAAACTAGAATTTATTGGTCACCTTAACCACAATGATGAGATGAGTGCCATCCCAAACGGATAGCCTGATCTCTTGTTATTTAGCCATCTACCATATCATTCAGAATTCTGCCATGGGTAGTATTTTATAGATGAGAAACAAAATCCATGCATATATTGACATTATTAGGTATCATCAAATACCTTTTATTTCTCTTAGTGGGACAGCTTGATAAATGTATTTTACTTACTAGCTAAGATTAGGCTAGTCGTGAATCAGGTATGTGCTTTAAATTAGAAATTAACTTGAGAACAAACTTGTTTATTTTTCCTTTAATTTGTTGAAAACCCTTGTAAATACGGTATGATTTTTTTTTAAGTTTAATAAGAGAGTATTAAATGAGTTAATCTGAGAAGTCTTAAAGAAAGTGACATTTGAGCTGAAGCCTGAGCGATAAGGAGCCTTTCAAATGAAGGATTGGGAGAAGAATATTCCAGATGGAGAGAAAGCAAATGCAAGCACCCTGTATCAGAAAAGAGCTTGGTATGTTTGAAGAACAGAAAGATTAGAATGTATGGAATAAAGAGCACCATGAGCATGATGGAAATCAAAGATGTAGGAATGAATCAGATTTCTTAGGTGATTAGAGGCCAGTATAAGGAGTATGGATTTTATTTCAAGTACAATGGGAAGCCACTGTGGTTCTCAAACAGGAAAAGGGGTTGGAGTTAGGTTATCATCTCCAAGGGGTATTTGTAAATATGTCAGAGGGCACTGAGGGAAGAGCTGTTGTCATCATTAGTATAGACAATATCCATTCTGTAGAACCCTATCTTTCGAAGAGCTCAAAGTTAGGTGATACTGGGCACTTAATATACTTCCGAGGAGACCCAGGACTTTAGAGACCCCTTTAGGAAATGTATGTATTTGTTGAAGGATTCTCCATTTCCAGTCTTAAGACCAGGGAACATATGTTGGATTTCTTTTCATCCCATATATCTCCATGCTAGGTTTTCTGGCACAAATTTGCCAACTATCTAAATTTGGAAGCATGTAAAATTTAATGGTGATAATATTTTGTCATAAGTGTAATGCATTAATCAAACAAAGGTCCATGATGTATAAAAATGCACAGATTTGGCCTTAAATATGTTTTTATTGAGTGAAGAGATGATATTAGGTCTTTAAGCCTCATCTAATAAACTCTTCATGCTACCACCATGTCCTTTGGGACATGCTATCACCTTTCCCCTGTCCCTCAAGGAAAAGACTTCCAGAATTTTTGGTAGAAGAGCAAAAGGGACTCACCCTTGGGAATTTCACTGTTGGAATTATTTTTAAACTTAATTTTGAACTCCTTCCACCAGATGATTTTAGGATTTCTTATAAAGAAGTAGTGCCTACCTCCCTGCCCAAAATATGCAGGGAAACTCTAGTCTTAATGATAAGAGGACTGAATTGGTTTGGGAATAACAGAATAAGATTTTGTTCCAAGGCTTTTCACCATGTTACAAAAACTATATTCTATTTTTTAAGTTTTATTTATTTAAGTAATCTCTACACCCAATGCAGGGCTTGAGCTCACAACTCCCAAGATCAAGAGTCACATGCTCTTCTGACTGGGCCAGCAAGGTGCCTCCAAAAACAATACTTTAAAAACCACTATTGAAGGACACCTGGATGGCTCAGTCATTTAAGCATCCAAATCCTGATTTTGGCTCAGCTCATGATCTCAGGGTGGTGAGATAGAGCCCAAGATTGGGCTCTGTTCTGAGTGTGGAGCCTGCTTAAGATAGTCTTGTTGCCATCTCCCTATGCCCTCCCACTCTTGCGTACGCATGCTCTCTCCTTCCCTCTCTAAAAAAAAAAAGTCACTCAGGTCAGCAGGCTGGCTCAGTAGTGGAACATGCAACTCTTGATCTTGGGGTGGTGAGTTCGAGTCCCACGTTGGATATAGAGATGATTTTTAAAGAAATTATTTTTTTAAAGATCACTCTTGATGTAAATTTCCCAAGCACTTCATAAGTGTTAAGCAATTCTGTGGTAGGTTATATAACCATGATACAGCTATGGAATAATTAATTGCTAACATAGAGTACTTTGGGTTTACAGAAGGCCCTTTAAAATGCAAATTTTTATTCTACATAAATGAAAAGGTTAGACATCATCTTTTAAAAGAATTAGGAAGTCATGTATATTGTCAAAGCCTCAAATACTTTTGGAAGCTCCCATGTTCACTCAGCAACATTCGTTCATTCACTCTTTTTCCCCTTCCCAAGCACCTATTTAAGGAGGTAGCAGTAAAGATCACTCTAGAACAGGTCTACCTTAACAGCAATTCACTTTCAAGTACCCATTCCAGCTTTTAAATATAAATATGGTCTATCAAAGCACCATAAATTGACCAGACAGCTGTCATTGGGAACTAAGCCAATATCCCTTTCCCGGAAAGCTTTGGAAAGAAATTTTTCTCTGACAAACTGTGTACTTGTTCTAGAAAACAAGGTACTCTCAAGGCTTCAGTGTCAAGTCAGGTACAATACAGACAGAGCTCTAGTCTGTTGTGAGCTTGAAGTTCTGAGTCTTATTAATTTTACAGTAAATTGATTACCACTTAGGAGGTTCTCAGTGTTCCTGAAATCATCTAATAAGTCCAGCACTCCTTAAATAGTGCAACACCAATAAATCGTACTTGTTTCACTTAATTTTGTACTCTAAAAAAGCAGACTTTTATCAACTAAACTCTGCCAAAATGAGAGATGAATAGAGCTTATGAAAGAAAGGCCTGAAGTTCAAACTTTATTTTCTTAAACCCTGTTATGAAAACCACTGAAGAATTGTTTGGTGTATGCATGGAGCATTTATCTAATATTTAGCCAGTCAAACACTGAAACAACCGTGGCTCTACTCATGGAGATAGTGTGTCAGATTCCACAGTTAAGAGCTCAATCCTACAAGACGGATCTTCAGATACCAATAGCAAGTCCAGGTTGTCAACCTAGCAGCTGGCTAAAGATCATATATTCCCACAACTCTCTCCTCCAGTTCAATTACTTTGCTAGAGCTGTTCACAGAGCTCAGAGAAAAATTTACTTACCTTTACCAGTTTATTATAGAAAGATGTAAGTAAGGAACAGCCAGATGGAAGAGATGCACAGGGCAAGGTATATAGGTTGGAGCAAGGAGCTTCCAGGCTCTCTTGTGCAGCCCATTCTCCCCACACCTTAATGCGTTTACTTACCCAGAAGCTCAGTTTGTTCACAAGTTTTTACAGAGAGTTAATCTGTAGCCTTCCCCTACTTCTCCCTTCCCAGGGGTCAGTGGGTGGGTGTGAAAGTTCCAATCTTTTGACTAGGTCTTTCTGGTGACCAGCTCCATCCTGAGGCTATCTGGGGGCCCTATCTAAGTTACTTCCTTAACATAAACTGAGAAGGGACTCCTAATGAAGGACAAAAAATTTCCTGAGTTTTAGGAACTCTGTGGCAGAAACCCAGGATTGAAACCATGTATTTCTTATGCCACAGTTTTAATCAGGTTCCTACTCTGAGAAATAAGATATGTATGTAGAACCACTATAAAATGCTATAGCATTATTAAAAAGTCATTATTTTAATGTAAGTAGTGTTATAACAAGACATTACCTGGTAGAGATAAAATTTAGTGGGCGTGAGTTAATAGTTACCTTTTTAAATGTATCTATTATCACACCAGTCAAAATGGCTAAAATCAGTCAAAGTCACGTGTTGGCAAGGATCTGGAGAAAGGGGAACCCTCTTTTACTATTGATGGGAATGCAGGCTGGTGCAGCCACTCTGGAAAACAATATGGAGGTTCCTCAAAAAGTTGAAAGTAGAGCTACCCTACAACCCAGCAACTGCATTACTAGGGATTTATGCCAAAGATACAAATGTAGTGATCTGAAGGGACACCTGCACCCCAATGTTTATAACAACAATGTCCACAATAGCCAAACTATGGAAAGAGCCCACATGTCTATTGACACAAAGGGGTAAAGAAGATGTGGTATATATATACACAATGGAATATTACTCAACCATCAAAAAAATGAAATCTTGCTATTTGCAAATGATGTGGATGGAACTAGAGAGTATTATATTAAGCGAAATAAGTCAACCAGAGAAAGAAAATTATCATATGATCTCAGTGATATGTGGAATTTAAGAAACAAAACGGGATCATAGGGGATGAGAGGTAAAAAGAAAACAAGTTGAAACCAGAGAGGGAGACAAACCACAACAGACTCTTAATCATAGGAAATAAATTGAGGTTTGCTGAGGGGAGGGTGGTGGAGGGATGGGGTAACTGGGTAATAGACATTGAGGAGGGCATGTGATGTAATAAGCATTGGGTATTATATAAGACTGATGAATTACTGACCTGTACCTCTGAAACCAGTAATACATGTTAATTAATTGAATTTAATTTTTAAAAAAGAATAAATGGCAGAAATGGGAGGAAAAAAGTTTAGGACGATAGTTTTTCAAATTTTTAAAAGGGAAACATAAGTTGAATGTTTGCATTCTAGTGCTGTAATAGTATCTAACCTGGAGAGTAAGTCCTAATACTTAGTAAATGTTAACATACGCTAGACACTCTTCTAAGTATTTCACACATATTTTATGAAATGTTTATCACAAGGGTATGAGTAATGTCCTGGTTACTATTCCTGCAAAATAAATAACCCAAAACTTAATGGTGGTAAAATAAATAAATAAAGTATATATATACACATATATATATATATTTTTTAAGGATTTTAAATTTTGCTATTTTTATAGCAGGATTTTGACTCTTACACGCATTGTTTAATTTTAAGAGGATGGTGTGTATTATAGGCACTATTTTCCAGAGATCTTCAATTATAGAACTTTTTTTAAAATCTTTTCTTTTTTAAATTATGTTCAATTAGCCAACATATAGTACATCATTAGTTTTTGATACAGTAATCAGTGATTTCATTAGTTGTGTGTAACACCCAGTGCGCATCACATGTGCCCTTCTTGATACCCATCACCCAGCTACCCCATCCCCCCATCCCACTCCACCCCCAAAATATAAATTAGATGCCAAATGCTTTACATATATTATTTCATTTAATTATGATACCTCTGTGAGGTATGCTATCAACTCCATTTTTAGAGATGAGGAAGCTAGGGCTTTGCATTATCTGCTATATAACAAATGATTACCTCACAATTTCTAGAAGTCAGGAATCTAGGTATAGCTTAGCTTCAGACTCTGCTTCAGTCTTCCACAGGCTGCAGTGAAGTTACTGGCCAGGGCTACAGTCATGTCAGGGGTCCGATGGGGAAGCATCCCTTCCAAACTCACTCATGTTGGCAGGGTTCAGTTTCTCACAGGCTGTTGGACTGAATGGGAGGCTGCCCTTAGCTTTTTAACACATGGACCTTTCTATAGGGCTGCTTACAAAATGCCAGCTGGCTTCATCAAAGTGAGCAAGTGAGAGAGTGCCAGCCAGTGAGACAGAAGTCACAAACTTTTACAATCTAATTTTGGAAGAATTATCCTATCACTTTCCTTGTCCTCTCCATTAAAACCAAGTCACTAAATGAATAGGTTGCAGGCTCTCACCAGTCACTGAATCTGTTAGCACCTTGATCTTGGATTTCCCAACCTCCAGAACTGTTAAGAAATGAATTTTTATTGATTTTTTTAAAAGATTTTATTTATTTATTTGACAGACAGAAATCACAAGTAGGCAGAGAGAAAGAGGAGGAAGCAGGCTCCCCACTGAGCAGAGAGCCTGATGCAGGGCTCGATCCCAGGACCCTGGGATCATGACCTGAGCCAACGGCAGAGGCTTTAACCACTGAGCCACCCAGGTGCCCCTAAATTTCTATTGATTTTTAATGACCAAAAACAAGTTACTAGATCCAGCCCACATCCAAGAGGAGAGAGTATTACAACAGAAACGGACTCATAAACACAGAACCAACTGGGGGTTGCCCAAGAAGAGGGGTTTTAGGGGAATGGGAAAAATAGGTGAAGGAGATTAAGAGATACAAACTTCTAATTATAAGTCACAGGGATGAAAAGTAAAGCATAGGGAATATATCCCCCACCCTCACCCTCCAAAAAAGTATTACACAGAGGCATGAGTATCAGGAGGCAGAGAGCACGGTGAGCCATTTTAGAAGACTGCCCTCCCACAGGCTCAGAGTGTTTGAGTTGCTTATCCAGTTTGATAAAGCCAGTAAGTAGCAAATGCGTCCAAATCACATCTACCAGACAAAGCCCACAGTATTCTATTACTCTTTTCCCATTGAATACATAATAATCATGTAGGGTTAGCATAAACTTGTCTAGAAATGAATCATTCTAAAGTGTTAAAATTATCTATTCTCTAAGAATAAGCCATTTCCATCCTAATGGTTTTCCCTAGGATTGTTCATCCTTGTCATTTTCTTCATACATAGGACAAGATAAACTTTTTTCATTTTTGGTCTACTGTACCATAAATTTCAAATTTTAGTAATATCAGAATGTTTATCATCTAAAAAGGACATGAAGTGTAAGTCACCTCTCAAGACTACATAAAGAAAAGAATCTAGTGGGCACACTAGTGTCATTGATAGAACTTTGGACAGCTTATCTTTTATTTGTTCATTTATTCAGTTCAGTAGGAAAGGACACAGACTTGTAAATAGCAATAAAGGTGTATACAAGAAACTGTGTAAGTTCAGAGAAGAAATATGGTTAAAGAATTATGAGTCAAAGAAGAAAACGTACTTTGAGTCTTAACGTATGAATCTCAATTTGCCGGGTGAGCCAAGGCACAATTGTAAAAACAAACAAACAAAAACCCAATCAAGATTATTGAAGATTTTTGGACCTCAGGATTGCCAGCAGCTTTGGAATTTTGAGGACTCCTTGAAAGTCAGAGGGCATATGAAATAAGAGCAAGAGTCAGGCTTCAGAGCCCATCGATAACAGGGAGCTAGGCTGTAGGGGAAGGGCACAGTGTTCTAGAGCAACCATAAGGGAATGGAATTTGAAAACTCTGGTCGAGTTGGCTTCTCCTTCCATTCATTCTTCAAAGTTAGGGGTACTCTGGAATGGTATTTGCCCCTAAACTAGCTCAGTGACTCTAGAAACTTGTAGCAGATGAACCAGGCAGTACCCCAGGAGGTTATAACCAAGAAAAGAAGCCTCATTTCACATCCAGAATATTAGTTACTGTGCCCTCCCTCACAATCACCAGAGCAAACTATGGCAAAGGAACAGCATCATGCACAGAGAACAAGGAATATCAAAACAATGAACCACCAAATACCACCAAATATCCAAGGAAAACCAATGCTGTGAAAGGTTGACACCAATCAACAGAAGATCTAACACCCAAGCAAATAGTTACTAGACAAAGCAGAGGAGGATCTTAGAAATAATAATTATTTACTGCATAATAGGTGTGGTATCAGGCATTGTTCTAATAAACACCTTACGTGTACTTTAAAATTTGAATCCTTATGCAGAATATGCCCAGCGAAATATGAGAGCCTATGAGAGAATATTGTGTCTGAATTTCCTGAAAAAAGGTTGAGTTAAAGATTGTTAAAATTAAAAAATTAAAGCATGGTATAAGCTGCAAGTGGACTTTGATGAAGAACAAATTAGCAAAACTGAAAGAATAAGCGGAAAAATTATTCCAAAAGAACAAAGATACTGAAGGAGAGGTCGTTTAAGATAAAAGAAAAATCCAGAGATCCCAGTATTTCTCTCACAGTTCCTAAGAAGAGATGAGAGAGAATTTTAAGGCAGCATTAACTGAAGAAATAATAGAAGAAAATCCTGGTGTAACTAGTGTAATTGAGAAAAAAATTTAAGGATATTTATATTTTTAAAAAAGGTCAAACATTAAGTAAGTGCATCTTATTTTTTATTGCCAGGTTGCATCTAAAATTTTATCACTTAATTATATGTATTTCTAAATTGTAATACATATGTTTTTATGACAATTGTGCTTTTTAGCTTTTTATTTTGAAATAAATTTAGACCTACAGAAAAGCTGCAAACATAGTACCAATGCCCTTCACCTAGTTTCTTATAACGTTAACATCTTATATTCACTGTATTAAAATTACACAAATTAATAAATTAATATCAATACAATACCATTAATTAAACTGCAAATATACCTTATATCAAATGGGATGAAAACATGTCAATGGGTATGATTAATGTATATAGATATATAAAAAGCAGAACAAAGGAGATGGGTAGCTACTATATCCTCATTTCTATAACTGGTCTTGAGGCTTTTTTTTTTATAACATCCCTCATTATTTCATATTCATTTTGCCAGCATATACAGCTGGTTGAGGTTGTCACATGATGCGGTAATTTTCATTCTTCAGGAATGAGTCCTTGGTGCTTCTGCTTGAATTTGATTACTATAGTTTCCTGTTTTCCACTGTACATAGCAATGCTAGGAGGTGACCCAAAGCATCTCCTGGGTTTCAAGACATTCTCATCCTTGCTCCTATAATGTAGCAGCAGTCATACTTACCCTTAGTATCAAGGGTAAGTTGTCCCAGCCTACAATATAACCTCTTTTCCCCCCTATTGTTCTGTTAAGAAAAGCCTGAAATAATCAATTTGTAGTATAAACTTCCAGTTACGTGGAACCATTGTTTTCTGGGAAACATATTCCTCCCTTGGATACTGAGCTCTTTAAATGGTCAAACCTCAAAATTATGGCATTTGGAAGCAAAACATTTTATGGGTAGATCTATAGGTATGAGCGGGAGGTGTCTATCCCACTCAAGGCTCCCCAGCTCCTGTGCTGCAGATAAGGGATAAACAACACTGTGTTAGTTGCTAGTTTACAATAATACTGTAGAACTGGAGTTGGCAAACTTTCTCCTACAAAGGGCCAGATAGTAAATATTCTAGGGTTTTAGGATCACATATGGTGTCTGTCACATGTTCTTTGTTTTTGTCTAAAACAAAAAATGTAAAAGCCGGGGTATGTGGGTGGCTTAATCAGGCATGTGCCTTTGGCTTAGGTCATGATCCCAAGGTCCTGGGATGAAGCCCCATGTTGGGCATCCTACTCAGTGGGGAGCCTGCTTCTCCCTCTGCCCCTCCCTCCTGCTCATGTTCTCTCTGTCTTTCTCTCTCAAATAAGTAAAGTGTAAAATGTAAAAAGGTGTAAACGCCATTCTTAAAACTACAAAAACAGGATGTGGGCCAGGTTTAGCCCTCAGACTCTAATTTACTAGTCTCTGCTGTAGGCCAATAATTTGCAAATTTTTCCCTCTCTGATGACACTGGAACTGAGTCTTCAGAAGACCACTCAAGAGTTCTAAATGCAATCCGCTACTGAATGATGAGGATATACAATAAGACCAGTGAATCTTGTGTACATAGTATTCTGGGTCACAAGGGATAAACACCATTGTCCATGTCTTCCCTTTTTCCACCTACGAGTGCAGTTTTATGCTAGGAAATAACTGTATGTCCCTTTGGGGAAAGGCTGAGAGATTCACACATCATTCTTTTGATGTGTGGTCCTTTCTCATAGTACCTAGCATATTCTGTCTTCAAGGGCCTCTGGGTTTGTGAACTTTCCAGAACTAGGAAATGGGTGAAAGCTACTGCATTACTCTTAGTGGTATTTCTAGCCACTGTTTTCCCAACCTAGGGATTGTTCAGTCACACAAATATGTATGACCTTAGCCAGCTCTTCTTCTATTTTAATACTGGAAACTCTATACATAAAGTTAACCACCACCAAAGATCTCTGTAGGTCAAAACCTTTCAATTACTACTCTTGGAGTAGTATTATACTCTTTTATTGGTAATTGTGCCCACTGTGTCTATAGCCGTTAAGTTCTGCTACCTGATCTTGATTAGAAACCCCATTTGAATGGCAACACATGCAGCCTTCATCCCCAGAAGACAGCTATTACGGTAACATTCAAGGATGCTTGTGCTGGACTCATCAATCTATTTGTTCATGCTGTAGAGTGAAGAGAGGGTGTGCTCTAGGTCCTTTTGGGGTTATAATTAGGGGTGGATGAGCCAATACAAGTAACAACCCTTTTCAATATTTCTTTCTTCACAAACCTTTTCCTGGATTTCATACTTCTATCTTTTATGGCCTGCAGTTGGAAGCCACACATCATCATAATTTCTGTGATCTCCTACAGGATATAAAAGTCAGCCATATTCATTGTTGGAAGGGACTACTAGGGGCATTTAATACTAACAGGTACAAATCACTGAGATCTTCTTGGAGACTGGTTACTATAAGGTCTCTAGAGTTTTCAAGGAAGATAGACCAGGGCAAGAAGGGAGCTACTTCTCCAGGCAAGGGACACTCAGTGAAGTTTGGCAGTACAGGATACCATTTTTGTTTAGAATACAACTCTGTCGGTACTGAAACCTCCACATGAGAGATCAAGTGAAGCTCTTAATTCTACCTATATCATAACATAGCATTTTACTAAAGATTCTGTTTCTAATTTTTGGTGTGTTAGGCCTGTGGCTCTAAGAGATTAAGGATATATGGGGTACCTGGGTGGTTCAGTGGGTTAAACATCTGCCTTTAGCTTGGGTCATGATCCCAAGGTCCTAGGATCAAGCCCCACCACAGGCTCTCTGATCAGCTGGGAGCCTGCTTCTCCCTCTCCCTCTGCCTGGTGCTCTGCCTGTTTGTGTGCGCACTCTCTCTCTCTCTCTCTCTCTCTCAAATAAATAAATCTTTTTTTTTTTTTTTAAGTGATAAAGGATGTTTTTAGGGCAGTCATAGAAAACTCCTGGTTTTTTAAACATATCCTGAGCTAAAAATGTGAAATGTTGAGCCTATAATTTTCTTTAGGTTTTTCTAGCACAATTAGACATAATCCCTACACTTGTATTCCTTATGCATTTCATAATAATCTGATTTAGCAGCCATTTGGTCCACCAGAGTTTTACTTTTGATAGGCAGTTCATTCTAGACAACACCAGATGATAATTTTGGTACTTTTTTTTAAAGAGAGAGCAAGGGAGGGGCAGAGAGAAAGAGAATTTTAAGCAGGCTCCATGTGCAGTGCAAACCTGATACAGGGCTCTATCTCAGGACCCAGAGATCATGACCTGAGCTGAAATCAAGAGTTGGATGCTTTATTGGCTGAGTCACTCAGGGTCCCCAAATGATAATTTTTTAAAGCAAAAATGGAATATACTTTCTAATGTAACTGAAAAGTCTTCAGATAGACCTGGATCCACAGACTCAAAACATCTTTAAGAATCTGTCCCTTGCCTTCACTTGAGTCTGCCTTCCTCTGTTGTCTTTATTCTCAGGGATACTTTTTCCATGTGATGGCAGAAGTGGTCTTTGCCTTATATTTTACTAGTTTACTAGTCCATAGGTGATAATTTAAATAACTGTTTCTCTTCTGTGTATCTTGGACTACCAGTCTCGGCTAATAGTAACCAGATTCTCGCTGCCTTCAGATACATCCAAGTCAGATAAGGCATCCCACATTCCTATTTCCTGGAAAATCATTCATTAACAACTTTTCTTATTACTGCATTCGTGTTCAATTGCATAACACAGAATCATCTAGTTTTGGCAAAAAGAGATTTAAAATGAGGAATTGAGTGTTTACAAAATCATTGAAAAAAGTAGAGGAGAAACTTCTAGGCCCAACTCCTTGGAATAACCTTCAGCCTTTACAACCATTCTGTTTCCACCATGATTAGAAATTCCCCACTACTGTGGCTCTGGGAAGCTGCTGCCATTGTTATGGAACCGCATTACTATTGCTGCTGCTGCTGCTGCTGCTGCTGCTGCTGCTATTACAAGAAACTGCTAACTCCAGAATCACATACATCCCCTCTGCCAAATCCACACAAGCAAATTAGATTCCATGTTTCTTTCCTTTTTCCTCAGCTCTGAATTCATTTCTCACAAGATCCATTGAACTGAATCACATCTGGAATCCTAACTGAAAAAGAGTCTGGGAAATGTCACATACTAGCTTTCCAGTTTTTTTCAGATTAGAAAGAGGTTGAGCATCAAGCCACAGCTCTCATAGCATTTTGTTCACATCAAGTATTATTATTATTCTGTAGAATTGGAAGTTGTGCGTTCATCAGTACCTCCCTCAAACATAATCCCATAATTAAATACAATACTATTTTACAAATTTGTATTAAATATTTGCTAAGAATCTTTGTATGTATGGGTAAAGACTCATCCTTATACAATTCCTCTTTCAGCCAGAGCCTACTCATTTCCCGCATCCCTACCCCTTACTGAAACTGAAATTTCATTCACATCACTTCTTTTCTTATCACACCTTAGAAGACAATGTGATTGGAAAGATCAGAGTTTTGGGGGGGGGGGCAGACAAATTTGGATTTGAATTTTGGCTTAGCTCCATATACTATCTGTAAAACCTCGGGCAAGTTATTAACTCCTCTAAACCTTGGCTATACTATGAGGATAGTAATTTGAAGTTGCTCTAAGAACTAAATGAGGTAATGTTTTTAAAGTACTTGGCAAAGAAAATAAATAAAATCTTAAAAAAAAAAAAAGGACTTGGCACATGGTAGATGCTAAGAAATACATATTTAATAATATATGTTATATTAAATTTATATTAAAATGTCTTCCCTTATCTCATATCTGTAACTTTGGAGTTGAAAGAGTTATCTAGTCCAGCTCCCTAACACCCATGAATAAGCCCAAACCTAAAAGAAGGGGTTTCATATCTGTGTCTGCCTGCCCCAGCTCTTCATGACTTGACCTATTCATCCCCTATATGTTGACACAGATGTACTGTAGATCCCTGATAGATACTTGTTTGAGTAGATATTTATCTTCCTTTTGAGTGAGACTTAGTATGAAATTATCTTCCCTATTCAGTTGGCCCAGAAATAGCCATCCAGTCCTGATCACTGGATATTTAGTCTCAAGGACAGTTGAACCCATAATGTCTCACACTGAAAGGGAAGTTTTTGCCTGGCATTCTGGAGTCCAAGACACTCCTCCTAGATGCTAGAATGTGTAATCTTGATGTCAATTATTTATTTCCTCATGACGGTAGATCAACCCATCTTTGGCTACTGAATCTCCCCGGTATCACTGAACTTGCATATGCCATGAGCAAGGCTCCACATGGTATCAGGGTCTAATGTAGTGGTTCTCAACTGGAGGGTGATTTGTCTCCCTGGGGAAATTTGATAATGCTAAGAGACATTTTTGGTTGTCATAACTGGGAGGAATGTTGCTGCTGGATGTGACAAGTAGAGGCCGGGTTTGCTGCTAAAAATCCTACAGTACACAGGACAACCTCCTATAACAAAGAATTATCTGTCCCAAAATGTCAATAGTGTTAAAGTTGATAAATCGTGGTCTAATTTTAAGCCCCAGGCTTGTGCTCTAAGCCATGTCTTGAAGTGTCATAACTCACCAATAAGTTCTAAAATAGGACATCTCTACCATGGCTTTAGCCCTTATCATTACTGCCCATAGCAATTTCTTCCTCTGCCTTCTGTAAGGCTTTATTCATTTGTAGTCTCCTGACAAACTGGTTGTATTTCTTTCATTTTTATACATTGTCTCTTTAGGCTATGAGCTCTTCTGGACAATAGCCCTGTCTCCTACATTCTATACTCCTATTGCGTATGACAGTTTTAATTAATCCATAAAAATAATAAAAGAACCTGGATTCAGACCAAATCTTTCAGAGTGCTCCCACTGTCTCTGGACAAAGACCCCCCCCCCAAAAAAAAGGGTTCTTACCTTATTGAAATATTCAACCCACTTCATGTCAAAAGAATAAAATCTTAACTTCTTGGATCTCCATCTATTCCCACTTATTCTTGAGAGTTCTTGGTTTTTATTTTGGCTTTTGATTTCTTTCCACTGAGAGTTTCTGTTCTGCTTATGTCTAATTGCTCTATCCGCAAATGCCCCTAGCAACTTGTCCTTCTTCCTTCATAACACATCACATTTGAATTTCTTTTTCAGCATCTTTCTTCCCCAAAAGACTTTTAGCTACATGAAAGCAGAGACCATTTCGGCCTTCATCATCATATCCCTCGCACTCTTAGAACAATGCCTGGCATATAGTAGGTAATTTCCTTGTTAGTGCGTTTGAGGTGTTTTGTTTTGTTTTGTGTTTCCCAAAATGAGTTTTATTAAAACATAATGGGTTCCAAAAGGAAGTTCAGCAAAGAAACTACAAAAAGGAAAATTCCAATTTAGAAAGTACAACCTTGTGTTCTAACACAGGTCAATTGATGACCAGACTCATGGTATCTATTCCATAGCCTCCTTGAAGGTGCCACTCACCTCCTTTGTCCCCTTCCTTCCTTCCTTGAGGTCTCAGACTTGTAAGTCCTGGGGTTTAAATTGCATATTAATGGCTTATCAGGCCATTTTAGAAGAACTGTTGCCCTTACTCTTCACCTGTCCAAACTGCCCAATCAGTGGTTTATCTGTGCATCTACTTAATAGATTCTGTGGATTTACATGTAGCAATTAGACTAAGGGTGATTGCAGGCCCCTTTAGTCAGTGAAGGAAAAAAAAAATCACGTACTTACTCTACCCAGCACAATTTCTAATTAAGTGTTTCCTTCAATTGTTATACTGCATAAAATTAAAAACTCCAAGTCAAGTTAAATTTCATATATTCCTTCTCCTTCTAGTCTTTCTGTCATAAGATTGATTTGAGGGAGATTGGTTTTTTTTAAAAACCATGTTCATTTTTACTTGTTAGTATTTATATTGTTCCTTTGATCAAAAGGAACAAGGCTTTTTAGGAGCAGAATTTGAGGGATGAAGGTAAGAAGAAGCTTTGAAACTCCCTCAGTTTGAACATACTTATCAACTTCTGGCTCCATCTCCCCTTTCTCCCACCCCAGTTTTTGTTCTTGGCTTCTAAACCCTTTTTCTCTTTCCCTTTCCCTCTCCACTTCTCTCCCCACCGCACCTTTCCCCCTTTTTCTCTCTCCTTTTCCAATTTCTGTGCAACATAAAAGTGGCCAGACAAGTGGTCTGAAAGACCCTTCGAAGATCTAAACTCTACTAATTCACTATCCACTAACCAAGCTGTGGATCTGAGCAAGTTTGTCCGTCCCTCTCCATAACCTTGCAGAGGCCCTTTCTGATCCCCAGGGCTTACTCTCAGCCAACTCCTATCTATGGTAATTCCCCAGCCTAGAGGCACACTGCCTCCTCTTAGTTCTTGGGTCAGGCTGGTACCTAACTTTGCTTTAAGTTAGCATGGAGTTACCCCGAGGCAATATACTTGGTGGTGTAGCTTTTGAGATTTAGAACCCATGCTATCTAATTTCAAATTCTGATTCTCCCACCTTCTTGTTTCTCTGTGCCTCAGCTTCCTTCTCTGTGAAAAAGAGAGAAGTATCCTCTACCTCCTAGGACTGTTGTACACTTGTAAAATATTTAGAACATAGCTTTGTAGCTTTGTAAGCACAGTGTTGTTAATTATTATTATGACTTGACCCATGGTGGTGTTGGGAAGAGACCTGTGTTACTTCTACCACACTAATAATTCAGCACATGTTTATTGAATGACCACAGTGTGCCAGACACTGCTAGGCAGAACACAGAGTTGAAGCAGAAATTAACATTAAACATTTCATTTGTTTCTCAATGAGCTGCATTTGGTCTACAGATGATAATGATGGAAAAAGGTAGCTGTTCGTTTAGACAGGCCCTCAAGGTTTTCTTCATTGACTCTTACATGCAAGAAAGAATATTTATCCTTTACCTTCAAGTATTGTCTTATAGTCTGTCTCCTTTAAGAGCTTAGAAGTGCGTTTTATAATCATAGATCTTGATCTCCCTTAAATTTACCAGGGATTGTCAAAATTATATCTTTTCCTATAATTAAAAATAAACAATACTTTCTCTTTCCCAAATCATCTGTTCTCCAAATTCATATAGCATCATCATTATTCTGGGCCTTGAAATGACTCTGGTCATTTTTTTTAACCCCTCTGGTTTTGATTTGGTGGTATGTCACTATATATGTGTTTGCCCTTTGGCTCTAGTGAGATTTGGAAAGGTGAGCTGAATCAGAGAGATGTGAGTGAATTTACCATTGAATAAATGTACTTATTTCTCACCAGTTATTTCCCAGATCCAGCTGGATTTTATCTCTGCCTTGCAATCACAGGGAATGAAGGCAGAAAGCAGACAAACTTAAAATGTTCTGTCTAGAAGAGAGTAAGAATCCTTTCTAAAACAAAATATGAAGTTCTAATTTAAATGATGGTTGGGGGGGATCTAAAAAGGGATACAGTGAATTACCTAAAAATAAGAACAATCCCTTTTCTTTCTGGTTTATTATTCTACATCTCGGACCGAGATTTTTGTTGACTTGTGCACTCCGAAAGTTACTCTCTCTTTTAAGGGAGGGGAGGAGTCATGGACAGGCTCTGAGTTCAGCTGCAGGGATGTACAAATGAGACAGAGTGAAGTGTACTCTGAGACAGAGTGAAGTCTCAGAGTGCCCTGAGACAGAGTGAAGTCTCTGAGACAGCATTGTGTAACTGGATCAACGTTGGTTTACTATGATACTTGGCTTTCTGTTTTGAGTTCCTTGGTTCACAAATGTTCTTTCTCTCCACCCTTTATCTAATCAGCCACAATAAAATATAACCAGAGAACAGTATATTTATAGCCAAGGAAAGGTAAGTATTTGGTGCAGGAGCAACCAAAATTCACTTTGTTATGCCTAGGTCTACAGCACTATCTTCAAATTTCTTTCCCTTTTATAATTGGCTCTCTATTCTTTTTCTATAGGGCATATCATTATCCAATCATTGAGGATATAAGTTATTTTTAGTAAGTCATTAATATTATCTTTAGGAGCACAAAAACTCTCCTACCAAAAGTATTGATAGTATGGCTACTATACTTTGAACAGTTTTTACATGAACCAGAACAGTCACATTTAATGAATTTATAATTTGATGGGTAAAAATAAACACTTTTACATTTCAATTTCATTGCCAAAATTTAAGTTTCAAAACACACACACACACAAAGTACACAGCTGGTTAAGCTATAAAAATTCTTTTACCTGACATCCCAAAAGTTTCCCATTTCTCATTTTCTCAGATCTTTCCCATATTCACTGATATTTTTAGTCTAAAATTAGAGGCCATGATGAGTACTAGAGTACTCCAGGTCCAGATGTGCTGGAATTCTTAACAGTATTCATAAATCTTTGAAATTTTCACTCCATCATTGAAGTAGTCCTTCGGGGTTATACTACAGTCTGTGGCAAAATTTCTAGTAATAAAGAGTATTTAAACATACAGCAAGTACAGCTCTGGTTTTCTGCCTAAACCTGCAGAAGGATCAGAGATCCTGAATTTCCAACCCAGGAAACATATGAGGCAAACAACTTTAAAAGAAGGAAGAGTACTTGGCCAGGAAACTGAATATCCTAGTTTCTAGACCATGCCTGGGGCAACTTCTGGGGCAAGACCCTAAGTATAGATCTTGGAGTGCCTCGGTTGCATCATCTGTAGAATTGTAATATTACTACCTATCCCTTACCATCCCCCTCAAAGATTCTGTGACCCAACTACTCAGGAAAAATAGTACTGCACAGCTATGAGGTATTATTACCATTATGTGTATTGTCATCACACTTATACCCAGTCCTTATCATGATTGGTGCTTCTTTCACCAGAAAAAGATTTATAAAGAGAAACATTTGTTCATATAGCATATCTCTAGGAAAATTCTGTAATTCTCAGTACTTTTAAGTAACTTACGTAACTTTTCAAACAAGTTGGTAGATGAACTCCACTCTAGTACATATAAGTATATACACAAGTTCTCAGAGTAACAGCATGAATTAACCCATCCTCTGGCATTTAAAACTCACACCCTAGGGCGCCTGGGTGGCTCAGTGGTTAAGCCGCTGCCTTCGGCTCAGGTCATGATCTCAGGGTCCTGGGATCGAGTCCCGCATCGGGCTCTCTGCTCGGCAGGGAGCCTGCTTCCCT
Organism: Mustela nivalis; assembly: GCF_964662115.1. Lineage (NCBI taxonomy): Eukaryota > Metazoa > Chordata > Mammalia > Carnivora > Mustelidae > Mustela > Mustela nivalis. The sequence continues at coordinate 72,371,176 of NC_139028.1, read as the reverse complement.
CTCTCTCTCTGCCTGCCTCTCCATCTACTTGTGATTTCTCTCTGTCAAATAAATAAATAAATAAAATCTTAAAAAAAAAAAAAAAAAAAAACTCACACCCTAGTAACTGTGTGTTTAAATGTATTGCATATCTGTAGTTCCACTTTAAAAATTATCTAAGACCAGGTATTCTTTTTAAATGACCAGCTTTTTAAGTTAACCATCAACCTTCCACAGAAAGTAAGAAAACGAGATTGATCTCTAAGAAGACAACTCTACCTGGTCAGGATAGTTTTCCAAATAGCTGCTATATCAGTCAGGGTTCTCCAGACAAACAGAACCAGCAAAATTTGTATTTATATACAGAGAGAGATTTATTTTAAGGAATTGGGTCATGTGATTGTTGAGACTTGGTGAGTCCAAAATCTGACGGGGCAAGCTGGAGACTGAGGGAGGAGTTGAGTTTGAGTCAAAAGCAGTCTTTTGGCAGAATTCCTTATTTGGGAGAGGTTACTCCTTTTTCTATTAAGGCTTTCAACGGATTGAATTAGGCCCACCCACATTATGGAAGGTAATCTGCTTTACTCCAAGTCTACCACTTGAAATGTTGATTTCATCCAAAAAGCTCCTTCACAGAAATATCCGGAATGTTTGACCAAGTATCTGGGCACCATGGCTTCGGCAAGTTGGTACATAAAATTAACTATTACAAGTAGAGTTTCAAGAATTTAGTTCTGCACTAAAAAGCTATGAGCAATTTAGTGGACTGAAAGTGACCCCCCACTCCCTCAAAAGATAGGTCCATGTCCTAATCCCTGAAACCTGTGACTATTACCTTATGTAGCAAAAAATGAACTTAAGGATTTTTTTTTTCAAGATTTTATTTATTTGACAGAGCACAAGCAGGGGGAGTGGCAGGCAAAGGGAGGAGGAGAAGCAGGCTCCCTGCTGAGCAGAGAGCCCTACACGGGGCTCCATCCCAGTACCCTGGAATCGTGACCTGAGCCAAAGGCAGACGCTTAACAAGTTGAGCCACCAGTCACCACTAAGTTAAGGATCTTGAGAGGAGCTTATTCTCAGTTATCTGAGTGCAATCATATGTATCATAAGAGAAAGTCAGAGAAGGTTTTTTGACACAGAGAAGGCAATGTGAAGACAGAGCGGAGGGAGATGCAGCCACAAGCCAAAGAATGCCAACAACCACCAGAAGCTGGAAAAGGCAAGACATGGATTCTAGAGCATTCTCTAGAACCTCTCTAGGAAGTACAGTCTTGCCAACACCTTGATTTCAGACTTCAGACCTCCAGAAGTGCGAGGAAGTTAATTTATGTTGTTTTCAACCACCCACTTTGGGACAGTTTATTAGAGCAGCCACAGGAAACTATGCAAGCATCTTATACACATTGCATGCAAAAGTGACCAAAAAAGGGATCCCCAGGTGGCGCAGTCGCTTAAACATCTGTCTTCTGCTCAGGTCATGATCTCAGGGTCCTGGGATTGAGTCCCCCATGGGGCTCCTTCCTCAGTGGGGAGCCTGCTTTTCTGCTTGCCGCTCACCCTGCTTGTGCTTGCTTTCTCCCTCTCTGACAAATAAATACAATCTATAAATAAATAAGTGACCCCCCCCCTCAAGCCAAAAAAAAAGGAATATCCCCCTTTGGAGTTAGAAATGTTGCTGTAAAAGAGTGAGAGAGCTTGGTGTACTTGGGAAAGTATGAAACCCTACCACAGTCTAACTTAATTACATTGGAAAAGTCACCTAACTTTCAATTTCCCTATCTTTAAAATAGGGGAAATGACACTTCCCTACCTACCCACATGATTTGTACTGAGACTCAAATGAGAGGAATATATATTCTTCTATTCAATAAATACTCACTGGTATTTACCATATGCCAAAAACTATTCAAAAGCACTGTATCTAAGGGATATAACAGTGAAAATGATAGGATTCCTATTGTCATTCAGCTTACACAGTAATGCAGTAAACAGACAATATACAAAAAAAATGTAAAATCATTTCATATAGTGAAAGGACTATAAAAAATAAATAGAATCATAATGATAGAATGGCTGGAAAAGACAATATTATGTAGGGTGATCAGGAGGGAAGGCTTTTCTAAAGAGGTGACCACAAGTTGATAAAGCTGAGTCCTAAATTATGAAAAAGAGCCAGCCATGGAAAAAAACTAGAAAAGAGCTTTTTGGACAGTGGCACTTGAAAAAGAAGTAGCTGTAGCTTTTGCATGTTTGAAGAAAAGAAGACTTTGCAGGAACTTGAAATGTGTGAGGAACAGAAAAAAAGACCAGTTTGACTGAAGTGTAGAGGACAAGAAGAAACATGGTAGATGAAGCCAGAGTGATATTCAAGGGCTGAATCATGTAAAGCTATCTAAGCCACAATGAGAAGTTTGGATTTCACTGTGAATATAATGTATATCCATGACCAAAAGGTTTTAAACATGGAAGGGGTATTATCTGATTTTCAGTTTTAAGAAATGACTGGCTTCTGGGTAGAGGATGTGTTAGAGAGCAAGAGATGAGTAATCCAAGCTAAAGATAATGGTGGTTAGGTTAAAGTAACAGCAATGTAGACAAGCGAAGTGGACCAATTCAAGATATGTTTTGGAGATAGTGCCAGTAGAACTTTGATACATTGGATATGGGACAAGAGAGATCAGAATTAAGAATAAGTCATAGGGTTTTAGCCTTAGCAACTGGCAGATGGTGAACAATGGAGGAAAAACTATTCTGAACATGTTAAATTTGAAATGCCTTTCAGAAACCCATGGGGAGATTTCAGTAGGCAATTTGATTTTTATATCTATAGCTTGCAGGGGGGAGGGCTGAATCAGAGATGGAGTTATGAATGTGGAAATCATCATCATGTAAATGGTATTTGAAGTCATAGGATAGGGGGAAAGTAATCAGAGGGAAGAGAAGAAGGTCCAGAATAAATCCTTAGGTACTTTAATATTTAGAGGTCAAGCAGAGGAGAAGAAGCCAGAAAAGACAGCTGAATTGGTGAAGGAGACAATGAGGTGGGAGGAAATCCTGGAAAATGTAAAGTTACCAAGGCCAAGAGAAAAATGAATAATGTCAACAGGATACTATGCATAAATATTTTCTCAGCTCCTGCTGTGTACAAAGAACACTACTGGAAATGCAAAAGAAATGTTTCTATCTCAAGGACCTTTTGATTTTGAAATGAAGATAAAAATAAGCCCCATAAAAATAATAGAGTACATAGCCTTCTAACTGATTTCCCCATCTTCAGGTTTGCCTTTCAATCTATTCTACTCCAGGTACAAGTTTGGTTTCCCTAAAACAACACTCCGATCAGTTAAAACTGATCAGCTTTAAGCTAAAAGTCATCAAAGTTCTGATCAGCTCAGGAACTTTCTTTGCCCATATTGAAGTGCGAAATCATCATCTGACACTCAAGGAAGGATGGCCACAGCCTCATGAAACCTTAGAGCACTTTTTCGTGGTGGCTCCCTTTAGCATTCATTCTATCCTTCCCTGTCCTTGTATGTAATTGGTGTATGTATCTTCTGTCTAGATTGTGAGCTCCTTAAAGACAGACTGAGCCCAAGCTCCAGGTCTAACATGTTAACTCATTAGCTTTTTTTTTTTTCTGCCAAGTAGACCAAGACCTCCAAATTTTTTTAGTCATATGATATAGAACACTGGTGTAATTAACAAAGCAAAATTTGAGTACCATAGAACTAGTTATGGATAACTAGGAATGGAGGATGGATATGCCTAGGAACAGGGAAGTAGTCCAAAACAAGTTTGCAAAGGGCCTTTTATGCCAAACTAAGGAGTTTGGATGTTACTCTGTTATGGGAAACCTTACTGAGGTTTTTGAACAGGGCAATTATATACTCCTATCTGTGCTAGAGAAATTAATTGGTAGAGGGGTTAAATGAGGATGGCCTCAAAATTGGAAGCAATGGAGAATCAGGACAGTGAATTTTTTGAGGCAGCAATACCGGTTTAACTGGCTCTATGAGAGAAGATTGGGTGTCTGGGAGTGGTGAAAAATAAAGCCATCAGAGAAGCAGGGTAGGGCCCGAATATGAAAGGCTTGAAAGCTAGGGAAAAGCATTATGAACGGGGATCCTTGAGTTCTAATGCTTGTTTCCCTGCTTGGGGAAAGTCCTTTACCTTTTCTAGAACCCAGTTTCCTTTTCTTAGGGTTTTCTTCAGCTGTAAAATTATCATTTCCTATAAAACTCTGACCTGTTATAACAGTAGTTCTCAAACCTTAACTGTACATTGGAACCACATGGAGAACTTTAAAAGTGGTTGATGCTGTGGATTAAGCATCTGCCTTCGGCTCAGGTCATGATCTCAGGGTCCTGGGATTGAGCCCCGCATCAGGCTCTCTGCTCAGCAGGGAGCCTGCTTCCCTCTCTCTCTCTGCCTGTCTCTCTACCTACTTGTGCTCTCTGTCAAATAAATAAAACCTTAAAAAAAAAAAAAAGTGGTTGATGCCTGGGTCCCACTCTGAGAGATTCAGATTTATCTGGTCCTGGAAGCACCCTGGACATTATTTTAAAAGGTCCTCAGGGGGGTACCTGGTAGGTTCAGTCTAGAGTATGCAACTTTTGATCTCACGGTCATGAGTTCAATACCCCACGTTCGCTTAGAAATTACTTAAAAATAACATCATTAAATAAATAATAATAAAAGGTCTGTGCAGCGAAGGTTGAGATCAACTGATGTAGAAAATAGTGAAACACTTTGTTTTTTTTAAGATTTTATTTATCTGACAGAGAGAAACATGGAGAGAAGGAATACAAGCAGGGGGAGTAGGAAAGGGAGAAGCAGGTGTCCTGCAGAGCAGGATGGCCCGTGTGGCGCTCAATCCCAGGAGCCTGGGATCACCAACCGAAGCCAAAGGCAGACACTTAATGACTGAGCCACCTGGGCTCCCCAAAGCACCAATATTCTTGAGCATGGTTAATATGTTGTAAAAAAACAAGTGTTTTAAGGAGGACTAATATGAGTATACAGAGTAAAAAGACTATAGGAGACCAACTGGAAATTTTCAAAAATTTAGGAGAAAAATATACTAAGGCCTACATTAGCATGTATGCAATGACATTGTAAGGAAGAAGATGAATTTAGGGGAAGTAACACAAGGACTTAGTATTTAATTGAATATTCATTTGTTAGTTGTGGAAAATAGAAGACATTTTGGAGTAGGGTGAAATCTGTGTTCCTGATTGAAAGGAAAGAGAAAAGGTAGTCAAGTTTCTGGTACAGAATAATAGTGGAATCCTTAGCAAAACTAAAGTACTTGTCAAACAGTTGACTAATCAATATTATTGATAATACGGTAACAGACATTAAGTAATTATTATGTCTGGGACTATGCTATGTGCTTTACATAATTATTTAATCTGTATAACTCTATAAATACTGTTATTCTCATTTTACACATTTAGAAACTAATAGGAGAGAGCAGTTAAATAATTTGCCCAACATTACACAGTAAGAAGTAGAGAAGGTAGCTATACAAGTCTGACTCCCTTTTCCTTATAATAGGATGATGATCAATTACATACCGAATTGAGTTTGAACAAGTAACTCAAAAAAGCAGAATGGCTGTAAAGGCCACACAGGAACATAAATGAATGGGTCAAGTCAGATTTAACTGTGTAAAATGAAAACATTTAAATGAGGGAGTCACTGCTCAGCTATACTTAAATGTTGCCCTGTTGGAATTTCAGGCCCAGTATTGCCGTATTTTAAGATTTTTCATGAAAAGATGTATATCTAGACTTCTGTGTAAAATCTCCTAAAATTTAAATGTCAACTAATTCAAATGTTTAAAATTACCATGTGGCCCAAACGAAATATTGGCTGCAGGTTTGCATCGCTGATCAGTAATAGGCTGTTAGAAATTAAGAGCTGAACTTAAGAGATGTGAGCTGGAGATGTATGATTATGGGGAATCCTTAAGCAGTTGTGGAGTTGTATGTGTTGGAATAATAACAAAGATTTGACATGATTAGTTAAAAGAATGCAACAATATATGAGTTAACAAGTCAGTCAGGACTCTAAGAGTTTTGCAGTCTTACAGAAAACTGACATAAAATGGAAATGTTAAAACTAGCAGATTGAAGTGGGTGTATTTAAAATTCAATTTTCTATAAACTAAAAGCTAAATTCCAGATAATGACTTGAATTTTCATACATCTAGGATGTGATGGAAACATTTCAAAACTGTGAATATCTCTCCTACTGATTGAAAGATAATTGAAAGATTATGTTTTATCCATAGTTCCACCTTTTTATATTGGGTTATTTTCTCCCAGCCCAGTTTCTCACACACACACTGCAAAGTCCATAGCAGCTGGGTTCGCAAGGATCAAAGATTAAGTAAAACCTTTTTTATTTTTGAGTTTCAGACTCCTCAAAAGACCACCTTGGTTTTAGAGCTCGGTAAATACTCTCTTTGAAATCTAGTGTTTTTGAACATTATTCCATCAGATTAATGTATTATCAGTTATGAAGAATGTAAACCAGTTATTTAAAAATAAAGTATCACATATATGAAAGCATTTCTGCAAACTGTAGAGTCCTGTAATAATATTATAAATATTGTTCAGGTGTTATTTTGAAGCGACAGGGGTCCTGAAATTACAAAGTGAAACCTTTCCTATCTGGAACACAATTTTCACTCTTCCCCCAAATGTCTTATTTTCCACATGTAACTAACTCCAAGAATGAGGTATTTTCCACTTGCTTAAGTTCAAGCTATTAAGTCAATAGCAATAACTGTAGTAACATGAAGGGTAGTGATCCCCCTCGTATATGACAAAGATGTAAAGATGCTGGAATTGTGTTAGAAATCTTCAGAGACGCACCACACCCCTCTATTATAAGGTTTAAAAACGTCCTGGGACAAACTGCAACTTTCATGAAGACTGTATTACCGGCTAGGTGCTTTCAACACCAAGAGCTGTTTTGACATGTCAAACACAGGTCTGGTCTTTGAAAATCCAGCCCTTTATTGGACACTTTCTTTAAAAGATATGCATGTTAAAACACAGTTTCTTGTTTTTGATACACATTGTATCAAGAACTGCACGTTTAAAATGAAGATGGGGAAATTTCTGCTAAGTATATGGAAATATGACCCCATTTTTGTATAGCCGGGACTCCATTTTTATGTAGCTAAAATGTCGCAAACGATGGAACACTTCATTTTACGGTGGCCCTCCTTTAAAATATTACCTGAGGAGTATAAATAGTTCATCTGCTGGCTTTGAAAAGCCTAATCCTATTTGTTATGGTGGACCTTACATAAAATGGAAATACACAGCTGACAGTCTTCATCGCGCTTAAAAACAAAACCCCAAAAACAAAAACCAGCAGCTATCAATTAAAAAATCCTCCAAATGCCCGCGCTCCGCAAACACTTCTTCCAAAGAAGTCTGGTATTGTCTGGGTATTCCTCCGTGACCGCTGGCCGGACATTCCTTCGGGAAAAGCTGCTTCTCCTGTGAAGTACAAAGACAATAAACCCCTTCCTTTTATCCTTTTCTCATTCACTCTGCAGGGGGTGGAGTAAATAGGGAGCTGAATGAAGCCTTCTTTACCCATCTGGGTGCACCGTCTAGTTTCCTGAACCCAATCCTCCCGGCTCCCCCACCTAAAGCTGCCGACGCTGGGCACCTGGAGACTGATAGTTATTCCAGGCACTGCGCCCCGGGGGCGCCAGGCCTCAACCCTACAGGCCCGTCCCGGGGAGGCACGCCCTGCAAGGGGCAACCACGGCACCTTGGGGGCGCCAGGAAGATCAATGCTCTGACACGCCACGGACAGGAATCCGGTAGGGTAGGGGAAAGGCGAGTCCCTCGCACCCCCCCCCCCCATGCCCGCTGAGAAAATGAGGTAGAGGGGAAGGGGGGGGTGTGCAACTCGAGCTTGTTGTAGAGTCAGGGAACAAAGACACAGGAGGAAGATGAGACAGCCACACCAACGCAGACTCAGAAGGGCTCTCCGACTTTACGCAAGTGGCCCGCAACTCGACAGTGCTCAGCTCCCCTTACGCCACCAGCTTGGCCTCAGAGCCTTCGCGAATATGGCTTTGCGCACTGCGGCGGGGCTGCGCTGCAACCGAGCTTAGCCCTGTGGCTCCTCCCCGCCGCCCTGCGCGGATTGGTGGCAGACAGCAGTCAGGCTGCTGATTGGGCGACGAAGGAGCCATTCGGGGCGGCTCTGGTGGGTTCGGCTGCCCCAGAGTGATAAGTTCGGCTTCAGACACGCCTCAGCGCCAGCAGTGAGTTGGAGCTCTATGGAGGTGGCGGCGAGTACCGGGTGGTGGCTGCAGCAGCGACTCCTCTGAGCTGAGCGTTTCCAAGCCGTTCCGACTCCTTCCTCCCCCTTCCCTCCCCCTTTTTTGTTTTCCGTTCCCCTCTCCCCTCCCTTCCCTGTCCCCGACGACCGGATCCTGAGGAGGCAGCTGCGGCGGCAGCTGCTGAGTTCTCGGTGAAGGTGAGTAGAGCCGCCGCCGAATAGAGCGCTCTAAAATGGCCGCCGTGCCCTGACCGCTTCTTCTCGAGCGGTACAAAATGGCGGCCACAGGCGGAGACGGGCGGGGCGACTCTTGTTAGCGTTTTTTCCGCTCTTCGCGCACCCAGAAATTCTTCACATTTGTTCTCCTCTCCCGTTGCTCTCGGAGTAGAAGGAAACCGGTAGCGATGGGGGCCCCCAGCCTTCATCGTGGCTGTCGGTGGCCGGGGTCCGGGCGGGCCGAAGCGCTGGTGTGCTCGGACGGGGAGAGAGCGTGGCGGGGCCGCGCGCGCCGCAGCGGGGAGCGACGTGCCGGCCGGCGGGGAGGGCCCGGCCGTTGGCGCGGGACCAGCCGAGGCGCAGGAGTCCTGGAGACCGGCCTCCCGGCGGGGAGGCGGTATGTTGAGGCCCCCAGTGCTGGCGGGGAGCGGGCCCCGCGTGGACGGGAGAGGGGAGAGAAAACGAGAATTTGCGTCCTTTTGTCAGCTGGGAAGAAAACAGAGGCGGCTGTCAGTCCCTCCGGGATTTATGGGGAGGGAGGGGGTCTGCTCGGAGGCGGCGGATGGGAAGGAGGCCGCTTTCCTGCCTGGAGAACAAAGAGCCGGGCGCTGGGCCGGCGGGGGCGGCCTTCGCTCCTCCCCGCCGAGGCTTGCCCCCAGCGGCTTCGCGGGGAGGTTGTCGGAAGCACTTCCCTAACTCCAGCCTGGGTGGGAGGAATCCAGTGCTCTTTTGTTCCCAGGAAGGGGGAAATGGGGCGGAGGTTCCTGCTGCCATGTTGTTGCCCGTGTCTTCCTCCTTCTGAGTGCCAGCCACTGAACACCCGTGTCCCTCTCGCATCTTCCCGGATGCCCTCTGTGCGGGGGAGTTGAAAGAATGGGCAGTGAAGAAAACTGCTCAGCAGTCTTCAATTATTTCTTACTGGTCCGCTGGGCTCGTCGTCGAGGCAGTGAAAGCCTAGGACATTTTACACATAATGTGCTCGTGTTGATGGGAGTTAGATTTTGTTACCGCTCTTAGTGCTCAGTTCTCAAGGAGGTAGAATGTGGCTCTCTGAAAAGATTGGTTCGCAATCAGATGTTCTCCTGTTCCTGTGAAAGGATCTTTGCATCTTTGAGCATAAAAGGAATTTCCAGGTGGCTAAACAAAATAAAATTTTACTGTCCACTTGTGTTTGAGTACATTCTATTTTAGTCTTAGGAGATCTGCAATGCAGTGAAAGTTCAGTCAACTGCAGTGCCAAGATCTAAAATAAATTACAGTTGAAGGAAGGTTTATAGGTTCGTTTATTAGCAGTGTCTAATTTTGGTACTCTTTCTCATTCTAGGTTTTTCATTTCTCCCATCCTCTTCCCTCCCCACCCCATCCATTAATATTATTCTTTTGAAGATTCTTCGTTGTCAAGCCGCCAAAGTGGAGAGTGCGATTGCAGAAGGGGGTGCTTCTCGTTTCAGGTATGTGTAGATTTCTTTTTGGCAGTTGTTATGAAGAGTCTAATCACAAGATTAAAAGAATTACCACCAAATAATTCTGAATGTATTGCAGGGTTAATGTATAACATACCATGTAGTTTTTTAAAGTTTTTTTAAATTTTCATTATTTTTGCCATCTGGAGGATAGATGTCATTTCCAATAGGCCCAAGTGTAGTCTTCATCTGTGGTGTAATTTCTGAAATCTTTCTGAAATAATTATTTCTGAAATAATTAAGGAGATCCGTTAGTAGCCCTTTTTAGGTGAGATAACTGGCATCTACTTTTTTAAAAAATAATTTTTTTTTTAATAGTGCTTCTTCGGGCGGAGGAGGAAGTAGGGGTGCACCTCAGCACTATCCCAAGACTGCTGGCAACAGGTATAGTAAGTGTGTAGTAACAATGAGCTTTATATGGCAGATTTAGATTGTCTTCTCATGCATAAGAGTACAGCAATAGATACTACTAGGAATCCTAATCCTACTGGGCACAGTTTCTGCTACATATCCTTAATTTAGAATATCAGTTCTTGATTATTCTTTTGCAGAATCATCTGAATTAGCGGTCTCGACTGCTGTTTTATCCTTTTAATTCTTTGCATTATTTTCACTAATGTTATTTCTGAAATCAGCAATTATTATCAGCAGTTACCATACTAATCAGTAGGAAAGCCCTATGCATGCAGCATGGTCATAAGACATTAGAGGATATTCTAAAGGTGTGCCTCTTGGGACAGCAGCAGCATTGGCATCATCTGGGAGTTAAAAAGAATGCAAATTATCTGGCCCTTGCCCAGCTCCACTAAAACAAAACGGCGGGTAGGTCCAGCCATCTGTTTTAACAAGCCCTTCAGGTGATTCTGATGCACACTGTTTGAGATGCACTGATTGTGAGTTGTTTAGTTGTACAGGAAGTTGAAAAAATGTAAACTTTTGATTTAGATGTCTGATCAGTATGGTGTTTGAATACGTAACAGTAAGGTTTTAAGTTGTTTGAATTATAAATCTCAATTTTTACTAGCGAGTTCCTGGGGAAAACCCCAGGGCAAAACGCTCAGAAATGGATTCCTGCACGAAGCACTAGACGAGATGACAACTCCGCAGCAAACAACTCCGCAAATGAAAAAGAACGACATGATGCAATCTTCAGGAAAGTAAGAGGGTAAGTTTGTAGATCTCTTTTGTCTTTTTACTAAAAGGTGGGGAGATGAGTTGGCTGTGGTTTTCTTGTATGTGTGCTGTATTATCCAGAAGGCAGTGTTCATGTCCCAAGTGTGTATTTTAATGAATTCCATGTTTTTTCGGTTTTATTTTAAACCGAAGACTGCAGCATATAGGTTTAGGTTTAGGTTTCTTGAGGCTTAAGAGTTGCTTACAGTCATTGGGTTAAAATCCACAAGCCTTTTGTCCTGATGTTTCCCATGTGTGGTGTGTAACCCACTGAAACATGGAACATAATGGTATTTAGCTCCTGGAATTTAGCCTTGATGATGAGATTCTTGTTCTCTTGGTTTTGAGGTAGTGAGAAAGAATTTTCAAACAGCTGGGGACCCCAACCAGGTACAGATATGATCTAAATAATAGTGAGAGGTTTATTTTAATAGTCAGTGATGGAAGAAAAAATTAATATAATTTAAAAGTTGTTTTTCAACTCTTAATTCTTTGTTGCCTGACACCTAGTGCAATTCCTTTCTCCCCAGCATACTAAATAAGCTTACTCCTGAAAAGTTTGACAAGCTATGCCTTGAGCTCCTCAATGTGGGTGTAGAGTCTAAACTCATCCTTAAAGGGGTCATACTGCTGGTAAGTTAAAAGTTGGCTTAACTGAAAGAAAAATAGTTAACAGATCCAAGGGTTTTTTGGTACACTTGCAGTGTTGTTTAAAACTCAGGTGTGAGCTAGATAACATTTATTTTTGAATTGTGGTGGTGCTTTTAAAAAAAGAACCACTAAGTTTTGAAAGCATCAGATTTAAGAGGTGGATGTTTATTTTTATATTGAAGTATAGTTAGACATACAGTGGTTTCAGGTGTACAACATAGTGATTTGATAATTTGATACATTACACAGTGCTTATAGCAAGTGTGGTTGTCCTGACATAAAAAGTGCATTTTAAATTGTTCACGCTAAAAAATACATATATGTTCATACAATGTTTGGAGAGTTAGGGGCTAAGCACAGGCTAATCAGGTTTTGGGGGAGGGTGTTATGTTTTTCTGTGGAAAGCTTCCTTTGGTCTTGGAAATGAATTGTAGGGTAAGTTGATAGTAAGATTCCAGTGTCTGTTTATAGTTTCAATATCCAAGATACTTTCAACTCTTGGTGGTGGGGTGTGACTCATGAAATCTGTACAGTGGGACTTTTTTGGTACCATCTTTGAAATAATATTTAAGTGCTTGTATTTTTCTGGGGTGTGTGCTAATTATTTTAAATGCATAAGGTAGATAGGCCAAGATTTTGTTGGAAAGTTCTTACGATATTTAAGATCTTAAGACTTGCAAGGAAGTATTAAGTTAAAGCAAGGGTTCTTTCAAAAAGTAGTATTTAGTTTTTAAAATGTTATTTTCTGTAGATTGTGGACAAAGCCCTAGAAGAGCCAAAGTATAGCTCACTGTATGCTCAGCTATGTCTGCGATTGGCAGAAGATGCACCAAACTTTGATGGCCCAGCAGCAGAGGGTCAACCAGGACAGAAGCAAAGCACAGTAAGTGGTAGTGTTGCTTGCTTACTTTAAAATTGATTTGAAAGATTTCATTAACAAAACCTGCCAAATGTATTTGTTTCCTATAGACATTCAGACGCCTCCTAATTTCCAAATTACAAGATGAATTTGAAAACCGAACCAGAAATGTTGATGGTGAGAGTTTATATTTGTTACGTGGTACTGTGTATTTTCAGCTTTATTCTGGAAGTTGACTTTTTTTTCCTTTATTGTATATTTTCAGTCTATGATAAGCGTGAAAATCCCCTCCTCCCCGAGGAGGAGGAACAGAGAGCCATTGCTAAGATCAAGATGTTGGGGAACATCAAATTCATTGGAGAACTTGGAAAGCTTGATCTTATTCATGAATCTATCCTTCATAAGTGCATCAAAACAGTAAGTATGGGAATTTCGGTTTAGATCAGCCACTGGGTACACATCATCTTGTGGGGGAAAGTCCCATTATAATTGCTTCGTGCCATTGCAGAATGTTGGTGGGCTTGTTAAATATTCCAGATGGCTAGCAGAACTTACTTAAATGTTATAAATAGGTATTTAAAGTACACCACAGTGTATTTTGTAAACTAGGGGTAGAATCACCTACCTCTGTTAAAATTGCTTTAATTTGGAAGGATTTCTTTTATAGTGGCCAGATAGTACTGTTCCTAGTACTGTGTATGGGTATGCTCCATCAGTGCAGACATGAGGACAAGTGTTAAAACTAGAAACCAAGTAAGATTTTGTCAACCTGTGACATTTATTTCTTTGGTAGCTTTTGGAAAAGAAGAAGAGAGTCCAACTCAAAGATATGGGAGAGGATTTGGAGTGCCTCTGTCAGATAATGAGGACAGTGGGACCTAGATTAGACCATGAACGAGCCAAGGTATGCGCGTTGCTGACAAAAGTAATATAAGTAGCCTGTCTTAATGTTATTTAAAATCAAAAGAATTGTTTTTGTGATGTAGGGGATTGTCCTATTCTTGATTATAAAGCAAGAAGTCTTTAAAAGATTTAAGTAATAGTATACATTTGCCATAACACTTTTTTCTAATTAGGTATTTCTGTTTTATTAGTCCTTAATGGATCAGTACTTTGCCCGAATGTGCTCCTTGATGTTAAGTAAGGAATTGCCAGCAAGGATTCGTTTCCTGCTGCAGGTAAAACTGGTTTAAATATGTTGATAAGCTTATTTCTTCTCTTTGGGAATATTGAAACTTACTAAAACTTTTTTAAATTAAAGGATACCGTAGAGTTGCGAGAACACCATTGGGTTCCTCGCAAGGCTTTTCTTGACAATGGACCAAAGACGATCAATCAAATCCGTCAAGATGCAGTAAAAGTAAGAGGCTGGTTTTGCTCCCTTTTTTAAAAATTTATTTATTTTTAAAGAATTTATTTGAGAGAGAGCGCGCGCGCATGAGAGGCGAGAGAAGGTCAGAAGGAGCAGCAGACTCCCTGTGGAGCTGGGAGCCAAATACGGGTCTTGATCCCAGGACTCCGGGATCATGACCCAAGCTGAAGGCAGTTGCTTAACCAACTGAGCCACCCAGGCGCCCTGGTGGTTTTGTTTTTTAATCGAGTGGTTAAGTTTATGAAACTGAAATGATCCTGTTAACACTTGAGTGAGATTCCTCTTACTGGTGGAGCTTAGTGTCTTTAGTTCCTTGTATAGCATTATGGGAAGAAGTTATATATAGAAATTACGTAATTAGCACTCTAGTAGTCTAGAAGTTGTTTTTCTCAGTATAAGGATTTTAGTTTCAAGTAAAATAGTATCTGGAATCAGGTGTTTATTCACTTTATTTTTAAAGGATCTAGGAGTGTTTATTCCTGCTCCTATGGCTCAAGGAATGAGAAGTGACTTCTTTCTGGAGGGACCGTTCATGCCACCCAGGATGAAAATGGATAGGGACCCACTTGGAGGACTTGCTGATATGTTTGGACAAATGCCAGGTGATTTTTAACTGAAACTGGTTTCCGTTTACCGAAAACAAAAAAAACCTTCACCATTTTAATAGTAGTAGCAGGGTTGTAAAGAGTTGTTTATTCATCTGTGTATTTTAAGGTAGTGGAATTGGTACTGGTCCAGGAGTTATACAGGATAGATTTTCACCCACCATGGGGCGTCATCGTTCGAATCAACTCTTCAATGGCCATGGGGGACACATCATGCCTCCCACACAATCGCAGTTTGGAGAGATGGGAGGCAAGTTCATGAAAAGCCAGGTAAAAAAACATTGAAAATGCTTATGTAACAAGTATTAAATCCAGTAATGTATGTTATTTACTTTTTGCTCTTTTAAAGATTCAAATATTTTACAGTCATGTATGTTTTTCTCGACCAAATACATATGTATGACAGTTATTTAAAATTGGGTAAGATGCTTATCTTTAAGATAGTAAAATCGAAGCACTTTTATTTGACAGTTAGGCTAGATTTTTATTCTTCCCTTGTTTTCATCTTTTGCTTCCTCTGGGCAAGTTCAGTTTAAACTTTTCCTTATGGCTTGGCTCATCCCTTTGGTACTTGATTACCATAATTGTGGACCCCTTTTTATCTAGACTTTCTTTCTCCCTTTCTAAAATAGGGGCTAAGCCAGCTCTACCATAACCAGAGTCAGGGACTCTTATCCCAGCTGCAAGGACAGTCGAAGGATATGCCACCTCGGTTTTCTAAGAAAGGACAGCTTAATGCAGATGAGGTACATTTGCCTATGTTACTTATATACCAAAGTTTGTCAATTTAGAAATCTATTGCCCGATGATTATAAATAAGACGCGTTATTAAGAGGACTTAATGCTGGAGTTCTTCACCTTCTTTCTTTTCTGTACTTCTTTTTCTTTCTTTGGATGTCCAGCGTCCTGTGAGCGAAGATTATGAGATATGAGGGCAAGTCTTGAGTTAGAGCAAAGAAAATGGTTGTCAAGATTTTGATTGTGATTTTTCTGTAAATGAACTAATTTTCTGATTTTTAATACTTTAGTGATGCTTCATCGAGGAGAATGCTAGTACAAATGTAATTTGTAACAGTATCTTACTTTCGTATGGATCAGATCTTTAGTGTTCTTGCCTGAAGTTATGTTAACCTGGAGCAACTTTTTTAGCCATCAGTTCTCAGATTTCTGTCTTACGTTCTGGGATGTTTATGCTGAATTAATTGTAGGATGTTGGATTTAATGTTTGCCATCTCCATGTTGTCAATTTTTTGTTGTGATCTGTTTTTAATTCTAGATTAGCCTGAGGCCTGCTCAGTCGTTCCTAATGAATAAAAATCAAGTGCCAAAGCTTCAGCCCCAGATAACTATGATTCCTCCTAGTGCACAACCACCACGCACTCAAACGCCGCCTCTGGGACAGGTAGGACTATAATACAAAAACATTTTCTCTTGTTAGAGTACTTTCTGAAGACTTTTTAGTGTTGTCTTCTTAACTTCATGAGTGTTTTTTTGTTGTTGTTTTTTAAGACACCTCAGCTTGGTCTCAAAACTAATCCACCACTTATCCAGGAAAAGCCTGCTAAGACCAGTAAAAAGCCACCACCATCGAAGGAAGAACTACTTAAACTAACTGTAAGTTTCAAATAATCCCATAGTTTAATTCATGGAGTGTATCTGTCTGAACTAGGGAAGCACTAAAGATACTTGGATTATATTCTTTTCAGGAAACTGTTGTGACTGAATATCTGAATAGTGGGAATGCAAATGAAGCTGTCAATGGTGTACGAGAAATGAGGGCTCCTAAACACTTTCTTCCTGAGATGTTAAGCAAAGTAATTATCCTGTCACTAGATAGAAGTGATGAAGATAAAGAAAAAGCAAGTTCTTTGATCAGTTTGCTCAAACAGGAAGGGATAGCCACAAGTGACAACTTCATGCAGGTAAACACTTGTCTGATTCTATGAGGACTGTTCTGCATTTATATTTGAGAACTGATAAATTGACTGTTGTGTATTCCTTCTAAGGCTTTCCTGAATGTATTGGACCAGTGCCCCAAACTGGAGGTTGACATCCCTTTGGTGAAATCATATTTAGCACAGTTTGCAGCTCGTGCCATCATTTCAGAGCTGGTGAGCATTTCAGAACTAGCTCAACCACTGGAAAGTGGCACCCACTTTCCTCTCTTCTTACTTTGTCTTCAGCAATTAGCTAAATTACAAGATCGAGAATGGTTAACAGAACTTTTTCAACAAAGCAAGGTCAATATGCAGAAAATGCTCCCAGGTAAGAGAATGCTGGGGACTTTTTTTGTTTTGATTAGTAATTCTAGAATGTCTTACTTAATACTTGGAGTGGATTTATATAAATCTTCACAGTTTTTATTATCCTGTCCAGATAGTGATAAGCATTACCATAGGCTAGAGGTCACTTTTTGTAAAAAGTGATTATGATTTAATGACTATTTGAGCCAAATACTAAGTGTTTCCTTTGCTGGGTTTATTTTTATGTTAATCTCGTACATTTGGGAAATAATTCGTGAAGCTGTTCTCTAGACAGGCCAGCTGGCTAAAATGAACTACCTAATGTTGGAGATGGCTTTTGTCTCTTCAGAAATTGATCAGAATAAGGACCGCATGTTGGAGATTCTGGAAGGAAAGGGACTGAGTTTCTTATTCCCACTCCTCAAATTGGAGAAGGAACTGCTGAAGCAAATAAAGTTGGATCCATCCCCTCAGACCATATATAAATGGATTAAAGATAACATCTCCCCCAAACTTCATGTAGATAAAGGATTTGTGAACATCTTAATGACTAGGTAAGATAAAGTCCAGAATTAATGCTTTATTTACCAGAAAAAGTCTAAGGCAAGGGACTAAGAATTGTCTTTCTTGAGCTGGAAAATTTTGCTTTTGGGTTCTAACACAATCTTTCTTTGCAGCTTCTTACAGTATATTTCTAGTGAAGTAAACCCACCCAGTGATGAGACAGATTCTTCCTCTGCTCCTTCCAAAGAACAGTTAGAGCAGGAAAAACAACTGCTTCTTTCTTTCAAGCCAGTAATGCAGAAATTTCTTCACGATCACGTTGATCTGCAAGTCAGTGCCCTGTATGCTCTTCAGGTGCACTGCTACAACAGCAACTTCCCCAAAGGTGAGTGGGAGAAGGACGGTGAGTGGGGGCCGTGTCTCCCAACAGCGCACTAGATAACAGGATTGCATACTGTCTTGTAGGCATGTTACTCCGCTTTTTTGTTCACTTTTATGACATGGAAATTATTGAAGAAGAAGCTTTCTTGGCTTGGAAAGAAGATATAACCCAAGAGTTTCCTGGGAAAGGCAAGGCTTTGTTCCAGGTAAATGTTTTGTTAGTCATTTCAGTCTGTTTGGGTTTGTTTTGTTTTTTGTTTTTTTGTTTTTCAATTTACATGGTATTTTGCATCCTATAGTTCAGTTTTAAAGGCTCTTCATTAAATACTTAAGATGTATCTGTGCCTCTCCTTCTGTACTGTTGGAATCTGTGGTAAAGTCGACAGTTAGCACAGTGAGGGAGAACCATGAAGGGATGAAAGGCTTCAACCTAGTGATACGCAAGAGGTTATTGATGGCTAGCATTTTTTAGAAACATACTTAGAAAGGTTGTGAACGACTACACAAGACTGGATTTAAGTTTGTTTTGTTTTGTTTTTTTAATGTTCGTAAAGGAGCAATTGCTTCTGATTTTTCACAGCTCAGTTTTAGATCTTAGTGGCATTCTAGCCCTAGGCAAAGAACTTTATATTTCTGGGGATGTTATTTTTAAAGATTTCTTTGTTTGACAGCAAGCAAGAAAGGGAGCAAAAGCAGGAGGAGTGAGGAAGGTAGAGGCAAGCTTTCCAAAGAACAGGGGGTCCAAGGCAGGGCTCAATCCCAGGGTCCCTGGGATCATGACCTGTGCTGAAGGCAGATGCTTAATGACTGAGCCACCCAGGCGCCCCACTTCTGGGGATATTAAAATCACTGTACATTGATCACCTACAGAGTGGTTTAAAACTGGGTTTCAGAGTGTTAAGATTTAGTTTTCCAGGGGATCAGGCTTTGAGAAATACTGGTCTCTACAGTGTCTTTGTGAGGAGTATCTGTGAAGCATTTCGTTAGTCCTGTCCTTTAGGAATCTGAGCAATCCTGAGGTGGGGCAAGAAATCTGTTTCCAGGAATCTTCTCCCCTCTTCCTCCCCAGTCCTGCTAAACTTAGGTTTGGGAGGAGCCCCTGTCCCTTACTGAACCCGAGAGGTAACTGGAAGCAGTGTCATAGAATGACACCCAGGCTCACAGACTGTAAATCTCTTCCCTAGTACAACTCGTCCACGCCTTTTTAAAGTAACTCCCAGCCAGTAGAAAAGTAATAATTAGCAATATGTTCTGAAGGCTTTTGCAATCATAAAAGGTATAGACTACTTGAAAGTTCTCCTTCGGTGGGTTTGGTAGCTCTATCGTAAATCAGCTATTGGTTTGAGTTTTTCTGTCTTGTGTAAGTGTGGCTTAATTTTGTGGAATGACAAATTCACAGGTGAATCAGTGGCTAACCTGGCTAGAAACTGCTGAAGAAGAGGAGTCCGAGGAAGAAGCTGACTAAAGAACCAGCCAAAGCCTTAAATTGTGCAAAACATACTGTTGCTATGACGTAACTGCATCTGACCTAACCACTGCGAAAATTCATTCCGCTGTAATGTTTTCACAATATTTAAAGCAGAAGCACGTCAGTTAGGATTTCCTTCTGCATAAGGTTTTTTTGTAGTGTAATGTCTTAATCATAGTCTACCATCAAATATTTTAGGAGTATCTTTAATGTTTAGATAGTGTATTAGCAGCATGCAATAATTACATCCTGAGTTCTCAAGCAGAGGCAGTCTATTGCAAGGACCTTCTTTGCTGCCAGTTACCATAGGCTGTTTTAAGTTAGAAAACTGAATAGCAACACTGAATACTGTAGAAATGCACTTTGCTCAGTAATACTTGAGTTGTTGCAATATTTGATTATCCATTTGGTTGTTACAGAAAAATTCTTAACTGTAATTGATGGTTGTTGCCGTAATAGTATATTGCCTGTATTTCTACCTCTAGTAATGGGCTTTATGTGCTAGATTTTAATATCCTTGAGCCTGGGCAAGTGCACAAGTCTTTTTAAAAGAAACATGGTTTACTTGCACAAAACTGATCAGTTTTGAGAGATCGTTAATGCCCTTGAAGTGGTTTTGTGGGTGTGAAACAAATGGTGAGAATTTGAATTGGTCCCTCTTATTATAGTATTGAAATTAAGTCTACTTAATTTATCAAGTCATGTTCATGCCCTGATTTTATATACTTGTATCTATCAATAAACATTGTGATACTTGATAGTGTTGTGTGTGTCTTTAAGTAGCAGCCACACATTTATGAAGAATTACTATGACTTTAGTTGTGTAGCAACAAACTTGGTAACATTTGCCTAGTTAGATTTCTAAGTCAAAACATTAGCCTTGGCCTACACTGCCCTACATCTGATATAGTTGCCTTCCTGTCCTTTCCCAATACCCAGTAAATCTGATCAGATTTTCTTGTTTGCCCCTTATTCATTCTGCCCTGCTTTGTGGGATGTACCATGCATTCCTCCCCTCACTCGTAGTCTTCCCTAAGCCTTGGCTCAACTGTCAGGATAGTAAGGGCCTGTCTCGCCTGTGAAAACAGCCCTTGTTACACCTCTTAACCTCCTTTACATATCGCCATGTCCACCATTATCGTGACTATGTGTTTATATCTGACTCTCCAGAAGAGATGGAAGGTTTTTTTTGTTCACTGTTTCCCCAGCACCTAGAACAGGACCTACACACAGTAAGCCTATTTATTGAACGCAATCACAAATTAGTTTATCCTATGGGGCAGGATCTGGACATAGGTGGAGGGGGGTTGTGTTTAAGATTTTATTTGACCGACCACAAGCAGGCAGAGAGGGCTAAACAGGCTCCCTGCTGAGGGGAGAGCCCAATGCGGGGCTGGATCCCAAGACCCCGCACCAAAGGCAGAGGCTTAACCAAGCCACCCAGGTGCCCCTGGACATAGGTTTTAAGTTCTTTTCAAGTTCTAAGACTACATTCATCCCTACTATTATGTGCGGTGTGATCTTAGGCAAGACAACTTTATTTCATTCCTCTGGTTGATTTTTTTTTTTTTTTAAGATTTTTTTTATTTGGCAGATCACAAGTAGGCAGAGAGGAGGAAGCAGGCTCCCCACTGAGCCAAGAGCCTGATGTGGGGCTCAATTCCAGGATGATCATGTCTCAAGCCCAAGGCAGAAGCTTTAACCCACTGAACCACCCAGGTACCCCCTCTGGTTGATTTTTGAAAATGGAGCCAAGGCCTGATAGCTGAAGGTAATAGAAATGGTCCCTTCCTATCAAGAGAGCCCTCATGCATGAGGAGGCCTTTGACACGTGAACTTGTGCTTTAAGTATTGCTTTTCCAACTTCTCAGGAAGAGCCACTTCCATCCTGAGCTGCCAATCAGCAGATGAATACAATCTTAAATGACCTATCAAAAGCATTCAGCAGTTATTTCTTGGCCTTTTGGCTTCTTCCATCTCCTTTTAAGGCTCTCTTCTAGCGTGCTGCACACATGGTACTGTTCGACTCCACTCCACACTCAGCTCCTAGAGTTCCAGGTCTGTCTACATGCCAAAGACCTCTGTTTTGAGTCCATACTTCCTAGGTCACCAATGGACAAGTTCAGCCCTTTCTAGACATTTTATCTGAATGTGCCACAGGCACTTCAAGCTCCCCCATACCAACCTGTCCTCTCCTGGCCCTGAATGTTGCCCCCTTTCCCCAACCTGAGCCCTCCTTCCCAACCAGTCCCCACATTCTGTCCGTTCCCATGATCACTCTGGATGAAGTCTGTGGCTTTAACGCTGTCTCCACTGCACAGCCCAGTCTAGCCCCCACTGTCTTATGCTTGAACTATTGCGAATGACAAGGGTTGTCCTCTAGTTCAGCTTACTCTCCTTCCAGTCCATTCTTCAGATCACAGTTAAAAAACTCTTGTCCTGGGATGCCTGGGTGGCTCAGTTGGTTAAGCAGCTGCCTTTGGCTCAGGTCATGATCCCTGTGTCCTGGGATCGAGTCCCACATCGGGCTCCTTGCTCCACAGGGAGCCTGCTTCTCCCTCTGCCTCTGCCTGCCATTCTGTCCGCCTGTGCTTGCTCTGTCTCTCTCTCTGATAAATTTTTTTTAAAAATCTTTAAAAAAATAATAAATAAATAAATAAAAAATAAAAAATAAATTAAAAAAATAAAAATTAAAAAAAAAAAAACCCTCTGGTCATTCCTCTGCCCTTCAGTGGCCCCAAGTTTTCCTAGAAGAAAATACAAACTCCTTGGGGCGCCTGGGTGGCTCAGTGGGTTAAGCCGCTGCCTTCGGCTCAGGTCATGATCTCGGGGTCCTGAGATCGAGTCCCGCATCGGGCTCTCTGCTCAGCAGGGAGCCTGCTTCCCTCTCTCTCTCTCTGCCTGCCTTTCCATCTACTTGTGATTTCTCTCTGTCAAATAAATAAATGAAATCTTTAAAAAGAAAAAAGAAAATACAAACTCCTAATTTAACAATGGAGTTACCTGCTGTTTGCCGCTTTATACATTTTTTCTTTCCAGCTCCTGTCTGTGGGCCTTCTTTACTCTTCGCACCTCTCCCTCCCTTCATCTAGCCAATTACTCATCCCTTCGGGTATTAGCATAAAATGTCCCACATTTGGAAAGCTTGCCTTCCTCTGCCAAGATGGAGGAATCTACCAATCAGAGCTCTTGGTTGCAAAGAGACACATTCTGGACAGACTAAGTAGAAAGGGAATTTACTGGCATCCCACTTAAAGAGACGCAAAGGAAACCCTGAGAACCAGGCTTAGAAGCGAAGGGGAATGAAGGGAAGCTGGGTAGGCTGAGTCAGAACTCTGCTAGAGCAGTTCAGACTCTCTGCTAGAGTTCAGACCCCAGGGCCTCTTGTGCCAGCGTGGGACTTTTCCAGGGACACCAGGTCCAGGTTCAGAGCTCCAGGCAGAAGCCCACAACTGGCTGGGCTTGGATCACGTGTCCACCCTTTACTGCCTTTGTTCACTTGAGCAGAGCATGGATCTGGCCTTTTGGGCCCCTGCTGTGTCAGGCAGGCCCTGCGTCCCATAAAGACTGACCGTGTAGGAGGGAACAACGAACTCTGGAAGGGAACTTGAGTCGACAGCCAAAGCAGAACTTGGGTAGTTACCCATAGCAGTCTGCTATGAGGCCTCTCCTCTCCATCTCCCCCTCTAGCACCTACCCCACTGCACTGTGACCACCTGCTTACTGCCTGCCTTTCCACTGTGTTGTGAAGGTGGCAGTGGCCCAGAGGGTGGGGGAGGGTCTCTTCTTCATTCCTCCATTCCCAGGGCTTAGCACAGTGGTGGACACGAGTGCCAACAAATAGAGATGGAACGCAACAATGCATCCAGGTTTCATGGGGCCCGAGTTTTCTCTAACGGGCATGAGGAAGAAGGTCCAATTACAAGTCAAGCCTGTCCATCGTGGTGCTAACTGGCTGAAGTCTGACCTAAGCCTTCAATCTTGCAGAGGAGCAAGCTGGGGGCCACTGTGCGGCCCTCAGAGTCCTGAATTCTTACTAGGTTGGCCAAGATTCCACATACGGATTCTTTGAGGTTATCCTCACTGATCCATTCCATAAAGTTAACAGAGGAAACCCTGACACCCCACGGATCACCAAACTGTTCCACAAGCACAGGGAGATGTGAGGACAGACTTCTGCAGCCCGTGGGAGCCATGGCCTTGGAAAGGATCACAGGTCCTACCTACCACACTCGGCGGTCCTCTCCGAGTGGCCTAGAGAAGCGCATTGCGCTCCGGCTGCACCATTACTGCTGACGGAAGGAAGGTTTGTGGAATAAACCTAATAAACAAAAAAAAAGGGAGCGGGGTGAAACTCTTAAAGGATACAAACTAACAAACTTGGGGTCAGGATCCATATAGATTCTCGTGTAAGAGTCCAGTCTGGAACTTAGCTCATTAACTCCATGGTGACTCTAGGAAGAAGGGACCACGGCTGACACCCGTCTGCCTAACTGTCCTGCTCTGTACCAGATCCGCTTCCAGTCCAATGACAAAGCACTCAGCTTGCCACATTCACTTACTCATTCAGACTTTCAGAAGTGAGCACCCCAGCACTGCCAGCCTTGCGCTGGGGGCCGGGACATGGCAGGAGTCAGACACCATCTCCGCCCCCACTCTGCACGCGTCCACCGTCTAGCGGGGGAGACGGACAGGAGTTGACCATACCGCCATCATGGGCAGGTGATGGGCCACCTCAGCCAAGAGGAGGAAACTGGCTGGAGAAGCTGGGGCTTCAAGAAGTGTCACTCTCCTGACAAGAGCATTTGAGGGGGGGTTCACTAGGCAAAGGCAGGGAACCTGACCTCACTTACACCTGGCTCCGGGGAGTCCCCATCTCCCTCTCCCCCCAGGAGGCAGGGACTTCCAAGCTCCCTCACCACACGATTTAGAGACAGCCTTCCAAGGGGTGTCCTCCAAGGAAGCCCTGGGCCCTGGCCAAGGAGATGTCTGAGCGCAAAGCAGAGAGGAGCAGGAAGAGGACCCTGAAGCCACACAGGCTGCCCGGGCCCACAGACTGTCCTCCCACCCACCTCCGCTGGGCTTTAGTCCAGGAAGACGGGGCAGAACCAGGATCGGGCTTCCTGTCTCTGTTGCACTCTTGCTGGGCTCCCAGGAGAAGATACCCCACCGCTGTCTGGAGGAGGCTACAAGGGTTACTGGTCTTGAACATCCCAAGAGAAAGAGGACCAAAACCTCCTGGACATGCTCATCAGAAGGTAGGGGAGAGTGAGCATTGGCTTTGGGTTGGTCCCGCTGTCCGCAGCAGATGACACCGCAGTGTGACTGAGAAGCAGTGACTCCTAGAGGGCGGCTCATGCCTGCATGGGACTCAGAGCCTGGTCTGGTCTGTGACTCGAATTATTAGTTACTTGGGAATCCCAAGTGATTAGTCCCATGAGCTTAGACTAACTGCTTCTCCTCTCTGGGCTTCATCTGCCATATCTATGGAAGAATCCTTGGTTTGGCCACCGCCTAGCGTCACTGCCAGGAGCCAGACAGGTAACAAGAAGCTGTGTTCAATGTCTGTGGGATGGCTCATTTGGCTCAGCAATATTTAGGAGGACCAACTACTACTGCAGAGCTAAGGACGGGAGAGTGAATGAGGCAAAGGCTTTTTATGTAGCACACATTCTGGCCAATAGGAAAGAGAAAAGAAAGGGTCCGTGAGAAAGTGCTACACTTAGAGAAATAAAAGTCACAGGGAGTGATGTGAATGCTCGCTGAGATGGGGCGTTCAGGGAAACCCCATGTGCAAGTGACCCTCTAGCAAAGATCTACAGAAAGTGAGGGAGTGAATTATGCAGTTGTCTGGAGGAAGAACCTTCCAGGCATGGGGGAAGGAGAGTCAAGGGCCCAGAGATGGAAATACATACAGGGTATCTGAGGAACAAGGGAGCCAGTGCAGCTGAGAGCAGGGGCGAGGGCTGGAAAGAGGCTGGGGGACACGTGATCTAGGTAGACACAGTGAGGTCTGTGGCTTGTATTCTAAATGGGATGAACTGCCTTTGGAGGATTGCTAGTATTATTAATAATATTAATCATTCGTGAGTATTATCCATGCTTTGTTATGGAGCATTATTGTGATTATTCTAGCTAACATTGCTTGAGCAGGTAATTTATGCAGGCTGGATCAGGTCCATTAATCATCCCATTTAATCTTCCCAACCTCTCTGAGGCAGGTACTTTTGATCTCCATTTGACTGATGACGAAACTGAGTCTCGAAAAAGTGAAGGAGCTTGTCTAAGGTCTCTCATTGATTTAACAAGTAGTGATGAGCACCTTCTGGGGGCTCTTTTGATACTCGAGGACACAGTGCTGCCATGGGGCTGTCATTCGAATGCTGCACTCATTTCAGGAGCCAGCACTCATCACTGCTAAGCCTGACTTGGGGGGTGGGGTATAGAAGGAAAAGAACGAAAGGAAGAGATTCACCCAGAGGCAGCGAGCTTCACCTTCCTGGGAGTGTGCGATCAGAGCACCTGACGGAACAGGTGCCCCCAAAGGTTGTGCCACAGGACCTGAGGTGAGAAACAATCAGCCTCCAGATGCCCCTGTTGGGGGCTGAGTTGTGTCCCACCCAAAAGCGATGCTGAAGTCCTAACTGCAGGTACCTGTGGATGTAACCTTGTTGGGAAATCGGGTCTCGGATTAGATGTAATCAAGATGAGGCCATTAGGGTGAATCCTAGTCCAATAGGATGGGGTCCATATAAGAAAAGAGACACACAGAGACACACAGGGAGAAGGACACAGAGGTGGACATTGGAGTGATGTCTCTACACAAGCCAAGGGAAGCCAAGGACCACCAGCAACACCAGAGGCTCAGAGAACAGCCTGGAACACATTCTCCCCTGTAGCCTTCAAGTGTCTGGCCAACATCGAGATTTCAGACTCCTAGACTCCAGAGCTAGGAGAGAGTACATTTCTGTAGTTTCATGGCACTCGGTTTCAGCCCTTAGCAACTACTGCGCCACACCTGCTCTAGCAGCAGCCCCATGGCTGCCACCATGATGCCTTCTGGTCTCCACTTCTGGTCCCTTCCCCAGAACCTGCCTCACTGCTCCGCTGGATGCAGAAGGAGAGGGAGGCACTTGGATGAACAAATGAATGAACAGTGCAGCTCTATTTAAATCTGAGAAAAATCAACTCTGAAGAAAATGACTGAACATAATGATAATCCATTTTAGCACTGAAAACTTAGAAAATAAAAATAGGTGAAAAGATACAAAGTTAATCATATCAAAGGTTTTCTTAATTTGGGGCAAGGTGATCATTCTAAGTAGGATATCGGTGGCAATTCCAGATTCTGTGGGGTCTGAAGTTTAAATCATGTGAGGGGCCCTTTTTGGGAAAAGAATACAAAATTACAAATACAGAATTAGGTTCAGGGCCAGAAGAGATGGGGGACCCTGAAGCATAAGCTTCTTCAACTTCATGGAAAATCCACCTCTGCATGGAAAAGAAAAATAATCCAGAAACCACAAAGGAAAGTATTGATGGATTTGTCTAGTTAACCTGCTTTTCCCAAAACAAAGGACAAAGAAAAATATTTGCTGTACTCACAACAGAAAGTCAATCAGTAAGAAAAAGGCTAACTTTGGGGAGCCCGAGTGCCTGGCTCACAGCATACATTATTGGGAGTCTCAGAGCAGTCCTGGGGTACAGATATTCTTACCCCAATTTAGTCAGCAGGAAATCAGGGCTAAGGGACTTGAAGCCACCATTCAAATGAAGCCATGATCGAAAGTCACATAGTTGGTCATTGGAAGATTAATCTAAAGTTCTTATGTCTTTCATCAGACCTGGTCAAAACTGGTGCTGATTTCCAAAGATGGGGAAAATAAAAGATGACAGCCCTACAGTTTTCTATCCCCAAATTATTGCCAAGAGAGGGCGGGCCTGGCATTTTAGTGCTAACAATTTATTTTCAGTGACTCCAGACCCTCTCAGTTTGTGCACAAGGATATACTGTTTGGGGAGGATACATGAACCCCAAATGGTCCCGCCAATGCTCGTTTTTAACATGGATGGAGATTCCCCTCTTTGGGCTTGGTGAAGAAAACAAAACCAAACCTAAAAAGCATAGGGAAATTTAACACAGATTTAATCGTTATTCCTGGGGGCCTGATCATATCATCTAAAGAGTTAGCCCCACAGCCAGCCCCCTGCTCAGCAGAGAGCCTGCTTCTCCCTCTCCTTCAGCCACCAGTACCCGCTCTTGCTATCTCTCTCTCTCTCCCTCGAGTAAACAAATAAAATCTTTAAAGATAAATAAATAAAAATCAGTATGCTATATCAGGACAACACACACCTACTAGACAAATACAAAAACCAAAAGTCTTAGTGTGATGTAAGTGACCACATGGGGTACATTTCTGGCCAAACATAGATTCTCATGCCTGGATCACAAACCATATGCCATGGAAGGGAAAGAAAGCTACATTCTCTTAAAAACCACATTGGAAGGGGTTTGGACACAGCTGGAGACCAAGACCCTGTCAAACATTTTGTGATGAATTTGAGTAAAATTATTTTATGCAGCTCTATTTAAATCTGAGAAAAATGAATGGAGAAGAGCACTAGATCTTTTTACTTTTTTTTCTTTTTTTTAAGATTTTATTTATTTCATAGAAAGAGCGCATAAGCTGGGAGAGCAGCAGAGGCAGTGGGAGAAGCAGGCTCCTCACTGAGCAGAGAGCCAGGACATGGGGCGTGATCCTAGGACCCTGGGATCATGACCTGAGCCGAAGGCAGCAGCTTAACCCACTGAGCCACCCAGGCGCCCCAACCAGGCTGTTCCTTGAGCTGATCACTTCCCCTGCTGTCTTCCTTCTCATGCCACTGGCTGCCTTGCTTCGTACCAGCACTTTCCAGCCACTTCTGTTCTCTTTTCTCCCCAGGACCCAGACCCTTAGAAGTTGACCCCATCAGATTACTCCGCTGGGTACGCTCACTCCCCTGCTCTTCCAAGTCATGACTTCCTCTCTTCTCCTGTTTCCCTGAGCCTTCTCGGACTCTTCCCTCTCCTTTCCTTGTCTCTCCACACCACAGCCCCCATGAAACCACAGTGGGTGCTCCCCCAGCAAGGGCATGCTCGTCATGACGGATGACCTGGCTACTCACATGGGAGTTGTTGGACTAGTGTCCTCTGGGAGCCTGTGAGGGTCGCAAAATATTCCATCTCACTCCAGACCTCCTGGATCCGAATCCCCAGGTGATTAGTGAGCCCTGATACACAGCATAACACAGGCTCCCTGGCTGGCCACCAAGGATTACTCTGTGTCCCCAGGTGTGGTGGCCTGGACTCAGCTTCTACTTCACTGACAAGCAATTCGATCCACACCCCCTCCGTCCCATGCCTTCCCACCTTCCAAAAGACCAACTTGCCAACAACAGCTCTCCCCTCCTTTTACTATGGATGGAGTTCCAGCTCTTTCCAAAGGCCAAACCCTTTCCCCATTCTCAGACCCCATTCTCTGGGGCCAAATAACTGTAGAGCATTTTCTGTCCCCATGACAAGGTGCAAACGGCAGGGCCAGTGGCCACAGCAGAGGTGACTAGGAGTCAGTGGGAGTCCATGCCAGCTCACAGGACAACTGAGAGCCCCCATTCTACCTTGAATCGAGGTTTTGACAAGATCAGCCATTCATAATGTGAGATGCCAACAGGAAGAGTGCCTGAGTCTTCCTGGAAAAGGATGGGACAGGTGAAAGCTGAGCTCTGTGATTTCTGTGAACCATGCAAAAGAACGGTGTACACAATTCCAAGGCCAGAGTGTTCAGGGTAGACCAACAAGAGGGCTGCTGGCGCTAAAGCAAGGCTTTACCATTCTTCATACCAATCCAGCACTCATCTCTCACTTAATTGCTCAAGGTCAAGGAATATGGTGATGCTCCTTGGTACATCAATATGGTGCAATATGGTGACCCCTCCTTGGTCCAAGAGTGCTCCTTTCCATTGCTTCTGCTGCCCCTTCAAGTTGGAAGCTGCAGCAGGAGAGGTAGGGAGGAGCGTGTCTACACACACAAGCGGGCCAGGACAATCCCGCTGCTGCTGAAGGCAGGAAATGAAGTGTCCCCTTCTCTCCAGCAAAGGAACTTGGAGCACTGGCTCCCATTGGAGAAATCAAAGCAGCATTGTTCCTGAGAACAAAACAGCCCAGGAGAGAACAAAGGTTTTGGCATTGATCCCTCTCAGGCAGAAGATGCTATCAGAGACACTCCACCCTGCTGAGATAAACCCAGCCTATCCTGCACTACAGACGACACACAGGTTCAATTATTAGGATCATGCTCAAGAGCAGTGATCTTTCATCGGTTTGACGAACATTCGGTGCCTTTACTATTGTAAAAATCAGAACAAAATCTGTTGAGCAAGAATGGTTTCTAAGAAACAACCGCCTTCACAACTGACAGACACAGAGATAACCAGGCAGCACCCTGGGCAGCGGCCACCATGTGGGTGAGGGGCACCTGGATGAGGACAAAATGGCTGCCAGTCACAGGTCAAGGGCAAGCAGGACTCCCACAAAATGAATTTGCTGAAACTCTTATACCAGAGACCTCAGAGCCAAGCTCTGTCCTTTTCAGCAACATTAGTTTTAAATTTTTAAAAAGATTTTATTCATTTATTTGACAGACAGAGATCACAAGTAGGCAGAGAGACAGGCAGAGGAAGCAGGCTCCCTGCTGAACAGAGAGCCCGATGGGGGGTTTTGATCCCAGGATCCTGAGATCATGACCTGAGCCAAAGGCAGAGGCTTTAACCCACTGAGCCACTCAGGCACTCCTCAGTTTTAGATTTTAAGAACAAAATGTAAATGAGTACCTACTTCTTGTCAAGTCTTAGGTCTGGCTCTTGGGAAATGAAAAAGACAGAATCCCTGCTCTTGAGTTCACTCACTCCTGTGGACCTATGAAGACATTATTTCAATCCATAGAGTCTGAGGTGGTTTGGGGCAAAGGCTGCTCACAGCCTGAGGTACCTCCCTTTCTATAGGAGCACACAACAATAGCCAATGCTTGAATCATGACCCTGGATCATCAAAAGAGGGGTAAATACCATTTAGAGGTATCATATGCGGGATTGAGTGGGGCACAAGTGAGAAAGGGTATATAGGCAGACTCTGCGAGGGCTAGAGGTATTGTGTTTATATTTACTACATCACACCTTCTTCCATATGCATCATACATGAGTGAACGAAGCAGAGTTTTTGACAATACGGTCTTCTGACTGAACTGTCCCTTCCTCCTCCCACCCCCACCCCACATGTCCAGCTCAGGACACAATAATCTTAATTTTTAGAACAGTTTGAAATAGCATTTTCTGTGGTTTATCACCGAAAGCATCCTAACTGCAAAGGACTATAGAATTCAGCATTTTCCTCACTTATATGGCTATAGAATTTTTTTTTAAGGAATCTCTTTGGGGACTAGTGTTTCGGGGACAACACGCTGGGGGGCCACACTGGATTAGAGATTTTGGACACAGAATTGACCAGAAGGTGAATTCACTAATTCAGTGACTTCTGGATAAGACGTTTCAAAATTCAGCCCCAGTGTCTTGCACCCAGTAAGCGTTCTCTTCACACCTTAGCAGTGGACAGCACCAACACATACGATGGGCCCCTGGAGGGTGACCATGGTAGCAATCTAGAATACATCAGCCAGGTCAAGGAAAATGCATAAATATTTGAGATATTTTCTAAAACTCAGTATGTTCAGAAGAACAAATGTTACAAAAACATTTTGTCTGTAGTAAACAGAATAAAGAAAAGCAAAAATCAAGAGCAAATATATAATTTCCTATGCAAAAAAATATAATCTGTATCTATGGAAAAACTAGGCTTGAAATAGCAGACATGGTTTCCAGTTCCTTGGAACAGAAAGACCTCGTTACCCAGACAGTTGCAGTAGACTAGACAGTTCGTTCAAAATTCTCTGCCATGACCCTAGAATGCGTAACTTAAAAGGATCTCAAACAACATTATTATTTTTTTTTAGATTTTATTTATTTGAGAGAGAGAGAGAGATAGTATAAGCAGGCAAGCAGAGGGAGAGGGAGAAGCAGGGTCCCTGCCTAGCAAGGAGCCCAATGCAGGACTCAATCCCAGGGCCTCAGGACCATGACCTGAGTGGAAGGCAGACGGTTAACTGACTGAGCCACCCAGACACCCTCAAACAAGCTTAGTGTATAAATAGGGCTGCTGATGCTGAAGAGTGAAGTGCTTCGTCCCATCAGTGTGAGTGTCAGAGTGGGGCTGGAAGCCAAGGCCCGATGCCAAGTGAGGCCCCACGACCGTCTACATGTAGGTTTGCTCCCCCCATATCAGTGGAGGAGGCACTGAGGTCTGGATGAACTTGAGGGGTCTGCAGCATATACCCTTCCCCGTGGCCCCGATGTGCACAGTGAGCTTGTGACAGACCTGTACAGTGCAAACACTCCCAAAAGGCAAAGCATCAGAAACTACCTTTGGGGGGAAAAATGCACCAGGCTGTGCTCCAAATTCTGGTTATAGAAGTGGATATTAGTCTCCTTTAAAAGGTCTATCTTGACTCTATTGGGTACTTACTTTCCCAGGGAAGAAATTGTTTGTTAGTAAAATCAAAACAAGGGATACTTAGAAAGCTCCAGGAAAGTCACATTTCCTGGAGATTAAAAATATTTTTCTCCAGGGGCGCCTGGGTGGCTCAGTCGGTTAAGTGCCCAGCTCCTGATTTCAGCTCATGTCATGATCTTGGGGTCCTGGAATCTAGCCCTGGATCAGGCTCTGTGTTCAACCCCTCTCTCCCTTGCCCCTCCCCCTACTCATGCTCTTTCTCTTTCTATTAAACAAAATCTTTAAGAAAATAATTGTTTCCAGAAGAACTAGGCAGAAGCCAAGAATTTGTTTTTATAGATGATCTATGAAAGTGTAGCTGACCTAGTCCCCACTTAGTCTCAAGTTCAGCGAGCTTGGCAAACAGGTCGAGACCTTCAGACCCCATTCAGACACAGGGAGGACTTTGGCAGTTCCTCACAGGCTCACTGCTGAACCTGCCTTCATAATAATTCTCATAGCAATTGTAGGAGCTACATATAGCCTTTCGCTATAAAGGCAAAGCTGCCCGCTTCAGAAAACCCACGCCATAAAAATAGCAATTTTTAAAAAAGATTTTATTTATTTATTTGACAGAGAGAGACACAGTGAGAGAGGGAACACAAGCAGGGGGAGTAGGAGAGGGAGAATCAGGCTTCCCGCCCCGCAGGGAGCCCGATCCCAAGACCGAGATCACAACCCGAGCTGAAGGCAGATGCCCAATGACTGAGCCACCCAGGCGCCCCCCAAAATAGCAATTTTAGCAAAGGAAGTGATTGTGATTCAGTCAGAATAACAAAGTGGGTTTTCTTGCCTAAACTTAAGCAAAATTTGTTTCAAGGTTTAATAGCTCCAGTAGTTGTGGTACTTCGTCTAGTTCCGAATTAACTTGAAGGCCAATGCCAATCACATTCTCTAATTATACAGAGCCATTTGAAGTTCTCAAAAAACTTACCATGTAGGAGAGGGGCGCCTGGGTGGCACCATCTGTCAAGTGTCTGACTTGATTTTGCCTAGGGTTTGAGTCTCAGGGGCGTGACATCGAGCCCCGTGTTGGGGGCCCCACCGTGAGCATTGAGCAAGGAGGCTGCTTGAAATTATCTCCCCCTCTCCCCACCATGCATGCTTGCTTGCTCTCAAATAAATAAATCTTAAAAAAGAAAGAAAGAAAGAAAAGAAAAAGAACATGGAGCAGAGATGGCTTTTTTATAAAATGGAAAGCGACTCAACTGGGGAAGTAACTTCCTCAAGGTTACAGGGCTTGTCAGCATCACAAAGGGAGATTCCATTTGAGGACACCTGGATTGCAGGATTTCTGCTATCCCTGGCCGCCTCTCCTGCTGACAGCCACTCCCACTAAGAAGTGGAAGGCTGAGGTGCGCGTTCAAGATGGCGACATGGCGGGATTCTGAACTCACCCCCTCCCCACCCCCGCCATGGATACACTAAACTTACAGTTACCCATGGAACGTGCTCTGAAAAAAAACCCCAAAACTAGCAGAGGGACCCCTTCACATCTAGCACATGGGGAAAAAATAATCACATCAAAGTGGGTAGGAGAGGGTGAGAAACCTCACCATTACGCCCTAGCCCCCGACCCCCTCACCTCCCCACCCAACCCTCTCAACCCCCAACCCCCTCACCTGCCATCCCTCAACAGCAACGGATAATTGGGAGGGAACTCAAAAACCCAGAGCTTCTCCCTGAGTTGGTACCCCATACTGGGCTCCCCAACTTTAAGACCTGCTCCTGAAAGAAGAGCCCCCCAAAACAGCTAGTTTTGAAAACCAACAAGGTTTAAGCCCAAAAGACCTGTGGGATTGCCACAAACTGAGAAACAGCTCTTAGTTGTTGGACTAAGACTCACTCTCACACGTGAGACTCACTCACCCCACAGCCCAGCGCAGAAGAGCCTTTGGAAATTGCTCGGTCCTTGAACAGCTCATTTGCTAATATTAAAGCGTGGGACCTGGGGGCAGGGGCTTGCTGGGGTACCCTCTGGACAGAAGGAAACCAGCGGGCACTCTCTACTGTCTCCTGGGTATCTTTGGGGCACTGTCTTCATTTCCCCCCTCTGCTCTGCATCCTGGAGATGAGCTTCAACCTGCATCTGGTGCATGGTTTTTACGGTGCCCTACTTTTTATGCTGGTAGCCCAGGGGCTGCCCCTTGATCTCCTGGCTCTGGGTGCCAGGGGCACCTACGTTCCTGGGGCTCGGGGGTCTGTAAGCTTCAGAGCTGTTCTGGCCACTGCAGAGAGCACACTGCAACACAAACCCGTCTTTCTGAGAAAGATGGCCGCTTGCTTGTTCCGGAGCTTGGGTCTGGCCACTGATTGCGGTCTCTGGAATGGAGGCCAGTGGAAGCAATCTTTGTTCTCTCTGCTTGGCTACAGCTGTCTGATATCATAAGTAGCTACCAGCCGCAGGGCACAACAACAGGCAATGGACCCAGAACTCAGTCCTCCTGTGAAAGAGACCTACTAGCTAGTCATCATTGCTGCCACCTGAGGCTCTGGCTTTCAATCAGCCTGAATCTAGGTGTCCTCTGGGATCATCCCCTTTAGGACAGTGACAGGTCTTGGCACATCCCAGCTACTGGGAGCTATGAAACATAAAATAGGTGGCTTGGATAATCAGGAAGGTTTGAGAGAAAACCAAGAACTAGGGCAGGATTCAATGATGAGTTTCAAGAGTCATCGGATATTGTTAACATTTTTTTTCTTGATGGTAACTTTTAAGATATAGTATTATTATTATTATTTTCTTTTTTTAAAAGAGTTTAGTTACTTATCTGACAGAGAGGGAGGGAGCACAAGCAGGGGGAATGACAGGCAGAGGGAGCCCAAAGCAGGACTCAATTCCGGGACTCTGGGATCATGACCTGAGCCGAAAGCAGACGCTTAACCGACTGAACCACCCAGGCGGCCTTATTATTTTCTTTTTTTAAAGATTTTATTTATTTATTTGACAGAGATCACAAGGAGGCAGAGGCAGGCAGAGAGAGAGAGAGGAGGAAGCAGGCTCCCCGCTGAGCAGAGAGCCCGATGCAGGACTCGATTCCAGGACCCTGGGATCATGACCTGAGCGGAAGGCAGCGGCTTAACCCACTGAGCCACCCAGGCGCCCCAGTCTTATTATTTTCTTAAAGATTTTATTTATTCACTTGAGAAAGAGAGACATGTACTAAAAAGCACCTTTGGAACCAAAACGTGAAGTAGGGAAACAGTATTACGTTAAATCCCTCCTCCATAAATAGCTCTCTGAAGGACTTTCTACCAACATGCTTTCATTACTGCTTGATGTTGAGTCATTGGTTGGGAAATGTTTTTAAATTTAGATTTTTGGGGCACCTGGGTGGCTTAGTGGGTTAAGCCTCTGCCTTCAGCTCAGGTTATGATCTCAGGGTCCTAGGATTGAGCCCTGCGTTGGGCTCTCTGCTCAGCGGGGAGCCTGCTTCCCTTTTCTCTTGGCCTACTTGTGATCTCTCTGTCAAAAAAGTAAATAAAATCTTTAAAATAAATAAATAAACTTAGATTTTTGTCACTTGGGGATTAAGCAGTTCACCTTGTTATACGTGACATATTGGAAAGAGCAGAGAGGCCTGGATTCAGGTTCAAATCTCCCCTTCACCAGCTGCGTGAACTTCTGAATTGCAGGCCCTTCACCTTTCAAAGGCAGACCGTCATATGGCCTCTAACATTCTAGTTCCCTTACATTCTAGTTCCACCTCCCATGGCCTCAAACGCCCTCTCTTGACTCTTCACTTGCCTGGTCCCTTGAGTTAGTGAAGGTCTCCGAACTTCAGGAAATCGTGATTTGACTTCCTCCCTTCTGTACCCACAACCTGCGCTAACATTACCTTCACACCATAGGGACAATGAACTTACTTCTTCACTATATTTTTGGCAGGAAAGTCATTTTATCTCTGCATTCTCAATGACCAATATACTTATTGACTAAATTACAGCTTCCTTTTTAAAGGTTTTTATTTTTATTTTTTAATTTTTTAAAAAGATTTTGAGAGAGAGAGAGACAACAAGCAGGGGGTAGCGACGCGGCAGAGGGAGAGGGAGAAGCGGACTCCCCACGGAGCAGGGGGCCCAACGTGGGACTTGATTCCAGGATCCTGAGATCATAACCTGAGCCAAAGGTACTTAACTGATTGAACCACCCCAAAAAGTTTTACTTATTTTGAGGGAGAGGGAGAAAGTGAGAGGGGAGGAGGAAAGGGAGGAAAGAGAGAATCTTAAGCAGGCTCCATGCCCAGTGTGCAGCCTGACATGGTACTTGATCTCATGACCCCGAGATCATGACCTGAGCTGAAATTGAGAGTCAGAAACTTAACTGAGTCACCCAGGTGCCCCTAATTACAGCTTTTTACAAACTGTGGTGCAATATAAAAATATTATTCATAAATTATTAGTCACTGACTTATTGAAAATAAACTAGTAGTATGAAATTAGTACTAGTATGTATCTTAAAAAAAATGCCACAAATCTATAAAGAATTATAGAAGTTTTAGGGTGCCTGGCTGGCTTGTTCAGTGGAGCATGAGACTCTTGATCTCCGGGTTATAAGTCTGAGCCCCTGTTGGGTTTAGAGGTTACTTAAAAATAAAATCTTTAGGGAACACCTGGGTGGCTCAGTCTGTTAGGTGTTGGCTTTTGGCTCAGGTTGTGATCCCCGGGTCCTGGGATCAAGTCCCACTGGCTCCTTGTTTGGCAGGGAGCCTGCTTTTCACTCTACCTGCCGCTCCCCCTGCTTGTGCTTTCTCTCTCAAATAAATAAAACCTTAAGAAAAAAAAAGAAAAATCTTTAGGGACAACTGAGTGGTTCAGTCAGTTAAGTGTCTGCCTTTAGCTCAGGCCATGATTCCAGAGTCTTGGGATCTAGCCCTGCATCCGGATCCCTCAGCAGGGAGTTTGCTTCTCCCTCTGCCCCTCACCCCTCTTGTGCTCTCTCAAATAAATAAAAATCTTAAAAAAAAAAAAAAATCTTAAAAAAAATGATAGAAGTTTCCAGTAAATCTTCAGCTTAGTTCAGCTTAGTTCTTCCAAATATTTGCATAGTTTATGCCAAATTTTCATATACAAATGTACTGAGCAAATACAAATGACACGATGTTACCCATAAAAGTTGGCGAAAGAATTTTATTGTGTGGCTTATGTAGGTCTTTGCATTCTACTAACAGAAAAGCATTTTTCCACATCTTATTCGACCTAACAAATCATATATTTGTGATTTTATCTACATGGCTGCAGCATTACACTACTAAAGAAAACCTTCCTTTCACTTGGACTTTGGTGCAATTATACAGTAGATATCTCCTTGCCCAGAAAATAAAAATATTCGCAATCTCAACTTAAAATGGAACAAAGACATTAATACCAAGTTTCTTGCACCACTCGGTAAAAGATTGCAATAAAAACCAAAACAGTATGCTGCTTAACATACAAGATGATGAGACGTCTGGCAGTTTCAGTCAAACCTCTGTAGGAATGGTTTAGCATCTGGGTTTATTTTTACTGCAGTTTTCACATATGACAGGTGGAAGTGTACCATAATGAAGAATAGTCACGTTCTTCATTTGCTCAAGAGACTCAAATATTGGACTCCAGCACAGGAAGTTATCTCTTGGGCCTTAGTAATATACAAATGGGTAGAAAAAAAAACTGCCTTAGGAAAAATTTCACAATTGTTTGACTAAACATCTGAAACATTTTTATCACAGCTTTCATATATTAAAAAAGTTTCCTCCCGAGATGAAGCTTATTTGTGAAATAAAACCTAGTCACTATCATCTGACCCATGTTCTGAGCCCCGATCTGAGGCCTCATTGTTGGATCCCTCCGGTTCAGATTCGTTTCCAGAGCCCTGGCCAGAGCCCTCATTATCAGAGCCTCTCTCAGAATCACGCTCGGACTCGGCGCTCGGAGAAGC
This sequence comes from Mustela nivalis, assembly GCF_964662115.1. Classification (NCBI taxonomy): domain Eukaryota; kingdom Metazoa; phylum Chordata; class Mammalia; order Carnivora; family Mustelidae; genus Mustela; species Mustela nivalis. Next base: position 72,333,386 of record NC_139028.1, on the reverse strand, counting down.
AGGGCGAGAGTCCACGTCTGAGCCTCCGGAGCGGCTTCTCCCGGACTGCACAGACTCGTTGTCGGACTGCTCCGAACCTGAGGGCCTTCTCTTTCTGGCTGGCTGGTCACTGTCTGAATCCTCATCCGACTGCCGTCTGCGGGGCCTCCGGGGACTGCCGGCCTCGCTGCCAGACTTGCTCCGGTTCCCATCGGAATCGCTCTCCGAAGAGGCGCGCTTCTTCCGAGGCTCTCCCTCGTCTGAGTCGCTGTTGCTGTTGCTGGTGCGGTGATGTCTGGTAAAGACAAGGACTGGTTAGACTGCCCCATGGGAGACTCAAAGAGCAGAGAATGCTTTGAAAATGTCAGGGCAGTAAATGTTCTATTTATGACCTGCACGGTGTCTACGCAGATGTTCATTTTTTGTGTCCTGTTTTGTAAATTTGATCTATTTCACAGTTTAAAAAAAGGATTAAAAGGAAAAAAGAATATGGCACTTTGATTATAACACAGCATTTAAACAGTAAGCGAGGATTCTCAATGGCTTATACCAGGCACCCTTCATCAGAATGAAGCACTTCTCAATTTCATGCATAAAATTATGAAAAGGGATAATTAATTTTTATAAACAAATTCAGAGCAGCTGAAGTGAAACCCAGGATCTTGCTTGGCTGTCAACTCCAAGCAATTAACCCTCTCCCAAGGCTGGATGAGTGGGACTCACGCCATCCTGTCAGACACCTGAAGAGCAAAGGCACCATTCCTATCCATGATCCACGGATGCACTAGGGCCTTCCACCAGCACAAGACTTAATTCAGAGAAGAAGCTGGAGCTAAAAAGGCTTCTGTAGCTTGCTTACTTCTGCTTGGAGTTCCACCCTACTTATCAGCTGATGGGTTAAAAGGAAAGGGACTTGTACCTATGCTTGGAATTGTGGTGGCACCCAGGAAATCTTGGTTTCCTGGAGGCTTTGGAGCACAGAGCATTCCCTTAACTGCTGTGACAGGTGCTCACAGCCTAGAGCTTTGCACAGGAGGACATACTTCTCTTGTGGCCTACTTCTTAGTTTTGGTTTCCATGACAAATATTCCAGGAAAAGAATATTAAATCCCACAGGGTTCAGTCTTAAGAAGGGAGAATACGATGAAATATATTCCTCTGTTTGGAAATGAAACCATCTCCACGTGATTGAAGGAAGGTTCTCTGTGCTTAAATCTGAAAGAAGAAACCTAGACGTACAATACGTAACTCGGGTCACCCTGAGTGGACATGAAGAGTGACTGAGAGGAGGATGCTGTATATTCATTCTGTATATATGCTAAAAGCCAGTGGGCCTCTCACAATCCAACTCCTATCATTCTACCTGGCCAAATAAGCAAACACTCTGTGATGATCAGGACCAAATTTAACTGATAAAGGGGCTCAAATCAACTTGGTCTTGACCTCCAATGTAGTTTAGCAGTAGCTCAGCCTCTCACATGGACCCTTCTGCCTACACATTTTAACAATGCTCATTCTAAAAACACACACCTCATTGCTCTGCTCGTGCATGCCTCTCAGCACTGGCTGGGGTAACACTGTGGGCAAAGGGTAAGGCAACCACAGTGTAGGTCAGCCAGCGTTTTCAGAGAAAACAGAACTGCAAGTCTTTACAGATGGTTCCCTAGAGCTCGCTACCCAGGAGGGCAGCACCCCGCCAGCATCCTCAGCTCCCTCAACATGCTAACCAAGACTCAGCTCAAACAGCCTTCCTCTCACAAAGCCTGTCTCCTACAACCCTCCCCTCAAACTCCAGAGTAGGTATTGTCCCTGGAGAGCAATAAACAAAACTGTAAGTGATAACACTTATCCCACGAAAATGTGGTTTTTGGCTTATCTGTTATTCTCCACTGCTTCTAAAGCATAAATTTGACGGCAGAGTCTATGACTCTTTCCTCTGTATCCCTCAGATACAGTGTGCACTCAGCACACTATCTCATGGAATTTTTAGTGAATGTGCAAGTGACTGTGGAATGAATGAATGAAATGATGGCCATCAGAAGAAATATAGTGTCGTACAGCATTCAGAGTCCCCGTCTACGAATTCAAGTTGGGGAATTGAGGGACAAGTTTAGGACAAGTAAACTCAAAGACTGCTTCTCCAGGTGCACCATGAGTTAAAGAAGAGTAGTGGACAAGCGGTCTAGGAAAAGCCCCTCCTGGAGCTGGCAGGGCTGAGTCACCACTGCCTGACAACGAAGGAAACAGTCAGGAAAGTCCCATCTCCAGTGGCCAGAAGCAGACTACTCTAACAGTTTTAGCTGGCCTGGTAGTGTAGCAAAGCAATACATTTCATTTAGAAGGATGCCATCCAGAGCTAGAACATGTTAAGCTACGTGAAATGAGTCGGTCAGAGAAAGACAAATACCATATGATCTCACTCATATGTGTAATTTAAGGAAGAAAAGAGATGAACATATGGGAAGGGGGAAAAGAAAAAAGGAGAGGGAAACAAGCCGTGAGAGACTCTTAATAACAGAACAAACAGGGTTGATGGAGGGATGTGGGTGGGAGATGAGCTAGATGAGCTAGATGGGCGATGGGCATTTCTGATGAGAACTGGGTGTTGTACCTAAGCAATGAACCACTGAATTCTACACCAGAAACCAATATTCCACTGGATGTTAACTGCCTAAAATTCAAATAAAAAAAAATAAAACAGCAAAAAATAGTAAGAGTAAAATATTGTAAAATAAAATAAAAATTCACTATTAAAAAAAATAGGAGGTAATCCAGGAAATTTCAGCTAATATCCATGGAGAAATAAGATCTCAAAATGGGTTTTCTTCTCTGAGGGACAAACATGTGACAGGACAAAAATGACAGGGTTAGAGTAAGATGTGTGCTGAGGTTTCTGCCAGCTTTGACAGAAAATTCTAAGAAGCTGGAGAGAAAACATTTTGGCACAGCCCACTCTTATCTTTCATTAGGGGAATACACTAAGGGAACAATTCCTACCCTTCATCAGCAATTTTAAGTTTATCTTCGTCTGAAGAATCATCACTTGACGATATTATGGCTTTCGACTTTATTTTGCCCTTCATTGAAGGAGGCAGACGTTCTGGCTTGGGCTGAAGAAAGAAGACCAAACATAACAGATTATTTAAGACTCTTAGGTTACATTACATTAGGATGTCTTGTTAAACTAAGTTTGCAGTGTAATGATAAAACCAAACAGCAATGAAATCTTGCCATCTGCGACGACCTGGATGGAACTAGAGGGTATTAAGCTTAGTGAAATAAGTCAATCGGAGAAAGACACCCATCATATGATATCCTGATATGAGGAAGTGGAGATGCAACGTTGAGGGTTAGGAGGGTAGGAGAAGAATAAATGAAACAAGATGGGATCGGGAGGGAGACAAACTGTAAGAGACTCTTAATCTCACAAAACAAACTGAGGGTTGCTGGGGGTCGGGGGGGTTGGGAGAGGGTGGTGGGGTTATGGACACTGGGGAGGTTATATGCTATGGTGAGTGCTGTGAAGTGTGTAAACCTGGCGTGTCACAGACCTGTACCCCTGGGGCTAATAATACATTTTATGTTTATAAAAAAAATTAAAAAATTAAAAAAAAAACCCAAACAGCAGCCATTACACTTCAAAAAGAAGCATTTCTGCTTGAAGACACTGCAAGGAAAGAATGTATTCTGGTGCAGTGTGACCCTTCCTGCCAACAACGGGGATGAAAGCCACAGTGTTAGAAACTTACAGCCTTCTTCTTCTCTGCTCTTGGGGGACGGCGCTTTTTCGGTTTGGGGCCATTTTCGGTTTCATCATCGTCGGATCCTTCTTCTCCCTTTGGAGGTCTTATGTAGCGGACGGACATCGAGAGAAAGTCTGTTAAGATTTACTCACACCTAGATATTCTAAGACTACTTTGTCATCGCCACACACTCATTCTGAGTACTACTTTCTACACATGCTCCCTCAACCTCACTGTCCTTCCTCAAGGGCAGAGGCCATCATTTACAATTGCTGTACACAGCTCAGGATTCTGCAAAAACCACGGATTTATGTGATGTCTACCAAATAATCATGCCTCTGTCGAGTCCTCCTATTAATCTAAGATAACCTTGACTCTTGTACTTGGTGGAGCGACAGAAGATGGGCTGGAAGACCCAGGCTCCAGATCTTACATCTTTCCTCTCTCCTCTTCCTTCCTTCCCAGTTACTCATTCTGGGCCTACTGAGGCCCTATCATAGCTTCCATTCCACAGGTCTGTGTCTGGATGAATTCATTAGGTTCTTCCCCGAGTACAGGTAATGAAGGGCTGAGAGGAACAGGTCTTGCTAACTTCAGGGAAAGAATGTATTTTTAGAATACATAGCATGTATAGCCAACTGGAGGTTCCTGGACAGGGGAGCACCATGAGAGAGGAACAGGACAGCTCAGGGGCACCTCTAGGTGAGGGTTGGGAAGGGTACCACTTATCTCAACAGCAAATGGCACCAGGAAGATTCAAAGGCCCTTCTTTTACATTAATTCACACTTTATATATCTAGCAAAACTTGAGGTGGGCATCGTTACCATTTTACACAAAGGAAACTGAGCTTAGTGACTTTCCTAAGATTGCAAGTGAACAGGTAGGGTGGATACACCCAGTTCTCATTCTACATAGCATACATTTTCCCATAAATATTACCATTTTGAAGACATAAGAGAGGCAGTGATGACTAACTTGCAGCTTTCACAGGAAAGCTGTGGAGATGTGTGGCAACTCCAAGTACTCAGGGGCTTTGGTGATGGGGTCTATCTTAGGATTATTATGATCAAAATAGGAAGTGGGGAACAAAAGGCTTTAAGGTCTGGGTGGATCAAGTGATCACCAGGTTTCACAAATTCTAACACAAGGAAGATTCAGGTGAGAGGTTGTCTGTCACCTTTCTGAGGCTATTCGCAACACCCTGATTAATACCTTCTCCTCTTTTTCTTCTTTCTCTCACCACCCTCCTCTTCTTCGCCTTCTTGTTCACTACCACTGCCCTTTCTTCTCTTCTTCTTTTTGGATATAGGCAGGTCATCATCGGTCTCATCATTGACAAATTCATCAAACTCTCCTCCCTTTTTAGAACGCTGAAATCCAAACAAGACTATAATCAGTTCTCTCCTGGCTGGTGGAATGAGGCCAGATCCTATCAGTCATTTGACAAACAAAGGACCTTTTTTTAATTTATCAAGTTGCAAGGAAGGGGTGCTTGATGAGGCCCAGTGTTAAAGACTTCTAGTTAGGATGAATTGCTCAGATGTCAAAAATCATCAACTTCTTAGGCCACTACAAGGTACAGTGTGCTAGACTAACACTGGAATGCATTTTTAAGTACTGGCTACCACTGAAAGCACTGTGTTGGAAGCTATCTCTTAGCAAAGAAGGAAGTCAAACTTAAGAACTGAACACTGAGTAAATACAGACAACGATATTCACTTCTGGGACTCAAGTGCCAGACCTGCGGCCATCCGTCCTAGCAGGAGTGCCATCTTACCCTTCCACCACCGCCACCTCTTTTCTTTTCTTTTGTTGCTTCGGTCTCTCCAGTAAACATAAGAATATTTTTGGTCTTCTCTACATACTGGGCCCGCTGTTCCAAAAGTTTCTTTTGCTCTTCCTTTTCTCTGAGACGTTTTTCTTCCTATGAGGGAAAAAGAGTAGGAAAACACTGCATCAAAATATGTTGAAAAAAACATCCTGATGACCATCAGAAGGACTACTTTTTTAACATACAAGATTTATGTATGCACACAATTCTTAAGTTCTAGTATAACTGCAAACACAATAAATACCTGTTCTTTAAGAAGTTTCTGCCTTAACAGTTCCTTTTCTTGCTCCTGTTTGGCTCGTAACTCCCTTTCCTCTTCATCTTGTTTACGTGCCCGGGCCACATGGTACTGGGCCTGGCTCAGTAAGTCAGAGCACTGCCTACAAAATTTCAGATTTAGAGAGACATGAATGCAGTTAACACACTTTTTGCTCAGAAACTCGGAACATCTCTTTTCCTTAGACGAACTAAAAAGTCTGAAGCAGGACTCTTAGCTGATATCTAAGGGGTATTTTAATCAGCAAAATTAACTTAGTTTCTCAAAGTCAAGACTGTCAACTACAGTAACTTTCCAAAGTATAAGCGTCCTCTCCAAGCACAAATGTAAAGATTTTCAACATTATCTTCACACGTGACTCAAAGAGTCAAGATTTTCTCCACACAACTTAAATACTTGTACGAAATTAACTGTCATATTCCCTGAAAGGACCCTTAGGAAAAAGCCTTGACCCAGGCTGGGGAGCCCCACAGAGGAGCAGGAGGACTGACCCCTGGAAGGCCACCCAGAGCACACTGATATCACTGCCGCCCACCACCCAAAGTCACCTTTCAGAAATAGTAACATTACCTGGCTTCTGTAGCAGCAAGGGCCAAATCGAATCTCATTTTGTCTCCCACTTTACTCAAGTAACTGAAATATCTAAATGGAATGAGAAAATACAATAATTCACTTAAAAAAATTTCTAAGGAAAGGCTTTTTCCATTTTTAATCTATTCTACAAAAATAGCCTGAGAATAGGTTTACATGTTTACAAACAAGTTTACTGACTTATACCAACCTGTTTGATACATGAAAGGCTATCATCTCAAGAAATTATATATGAAACTCACTTAAAAAAAACTCTCATCAATATAGCACTCAATATGTTTAATAAAATACAAGTTCATGAAGTAGTCATATTTAATATTATTGGTAAACCCACAAATAACCAAAAATCAGCTCAAGCAACAAATATTTACTAAACACCATTTTTACTAATATGTCAGCATGGAGATTAGAAGATGCAGGCCATGAAAACACAACCAATGTATCAGGCAAGGCAAGAAATGCCTATATATGAATTTAAATAAGGTTGGACAAAACCTGAAAAGTTGTCAGGCTTTGATTTTACTACTAACTGAATTACCAAATAAATCCTACGAAGGTACATAAATTTTGAGCTAAGTTCAATAAACCTAATCAATATTTAAGAGGATAGGACTTAATATTCTTAGCCCAATGAAAATTCATATCCCATGAAAGACACACCAGTATAAGTAGAAAAACCACATAAATGAAGCCTAAAAATTTCACGTGTGTAAACTGCAGGGTCATTTTGTTAGAGTAATAAAAATCTTGGGCAAGCTTGCAAAGCTCGTCCGCCAATTCTAGGGGAGGCTACATGAGCCAAATCTGGCAGGAACCTGACTACAGTTTGGCGCCACCAGGTGGCAACTGTCTGCTTTGGCTTGAAAATCACTAGAATGCTTCTAAATAGAAAATGATTCTCTTGACAAAGTGTTTCTTGGCACCTTTTGAGACGGATGAACAGATTGACTGATTTATGATCTTATTTATTTATTGGCCAGAGAGAGAGCACAAGCAGGGGGAGTGGCAGGCAGAGGGAGAGGCAGGCTCCCTGCTGAACAAGGAGCCAGATGTGGGACTCGGTCTTGAGCCGAAGGAAGACGCTTAACAAAGCCACCTAGGTGTCCCAAAACAAATGGATTTAAAGAAACAAAGCATTTCAAAAGTTGTTTCTACAAAATTCTTTACCTATGTGCAAGCTCCAGTTCTTTCACAGCATTAAGTACTTCCTTCAGATTACTCTTTTCATCTTTCAGAACAGAGGTAGCTAACCTTTGCAGGACCAAGGCCACATTAAACATAAGTACTGTATCACTGGGGGCCACATGTCTAGCCTATAAATAAGAAACAAAGCAAATACTTCATATGACTGAATGATGTGAAAAGGATTTTAGCCAAATAGAGTGTTAGGTGTATAAATATATAAATATAAATATAAATAAATAAATAAATATAAATATATATAAATATATATATATATATATATATATATATATATATATATAAATGCATAAAAGAGAATAAAAAAAATACCCCACAATGCAGCACAGAACTAAATGAGAATAATAAGTTTTCCTTTTTACCTTTAGCAAAGTCTGTTTGCACTCCTGTAACTTGCCACACTTGAAGAGGGCCCGGGCCAAATACAGCACAACTTCAGTGTTCTGGTGCTTATAGAACTTTCTGAGGCAGTTTTCATACTATAATAAAAGAAAAAGTTAGTTAAAATACAATAAGGGTTGGGCACCTGGGTGGCTCAGTGGGTTAGGCCGCTGCCTTCGGCTCAGGTCATGGTCTCAGGGTCCTGGGATCGAGTCCCGCATCGGGCTCTCTGCTCAGCAGGGGCCTGCTTCCCTTCCCCTCTCTCTGCCTGCCTCTCTGCCTACTTGTGATCTCTCTCTGTCAAATAAATAAATAAAATCTTTAAAAAAAAAAAAATAAAAAAATAAAATACAATAAGGGTTAAATAATGTTGTCATCATGTAACAAGATTTCAGGTGATTTTAAAGCTATGTGAAAAGGTGTTCCACCTTTTGATTAGTTAATTTTAAAGAAAATTTGAGAATAATTTTTGACATCCACCAGGACAGATTTTCACAACATGAAAACCTGATAAAAAAAACAAAAGAAACCCACAACTAGATACTCAAAATAGTTTTTCCATTTGAAACTCAGAACAACACTGAAAGGACAAATAAACCGGATGGCCCTTTTCATATCTCTAGCAATACTATCTAGAATCAGCTGACAACTTATTAAAAGTTACACACCTGGCTCCTTTGGGTTACACTACCACTTTTCCTTAGGATTGATGGAACCTACTGGCAATGAGCATGTGAAGACTCACAGTTCTAATTGTTAACTTCTTGATAAAACCAGTATATAGCAATACTGGTGTCAACTTTGCCATGAACACTTCAGTTTCTGACCATGAAACTTATCCTGTCAAAGGTTAGATCTTTTTCATAGAAGGTGGTTAGAGAGCTTCCCCTTGAATATCCCTAGTAATTAATTTGCATTTTTATTTTATTTTATTTTATTTTTTTTAAAGATTTATTTATTTGTCAGAGAGAGAGCGAGCGAGAGCGAGCACAGGCAGACACAGTGGAAGGCAGAGTCAGAGGGAGAAGCAGGCTCCCCGCGGAGCAAGGAGCCCGATGTGGGACTCAATCCCAGGACGCTGGGATCATGACCTGAGCCGAAGGCAGCTGCTTAACCAACTGAGCCACCCAGGCGTCCCTAATTTGCATTTTTAAAAGGCAACATTATCATTCTGCAGATCAGGAAGGCCCACCTTCAAAAATATCGCCTCTGAGACTACCATAAGCAGTCTGGAGTCTATAAATCTTTGTGACTAGTGCCTTCAAATTTTCTGAATTTGATAATAACCAACCTTCTTAGAAAAAAGGTTAACCACTTTTAGGAGCTTGATTGCACTTGCCTTCTACCTCTGGTAAGAATCTTGTTTTTTCTAACCATACTATTTCCCATAGAGCCTAAAAATTCTTTTACTTTTTAATATGCTATAGATGCTAAATATATATATTTTTAAAGATTTTAAACCCATGACCCTGGGATCCAGAGTCATATGCTCTACCTACCGAGCCAACCACACACTGCTAAATGCTAAATATGACTCTCTTACTTCAAGCTCAAGCACTCCACAAATATGAAAAGCCTAAGAGAATTTCATAGTGATGAAAACGAATTCCCATGGAGTTTTTTTCTTTCTTTCCAAAATGTCTTTTAACCTTTCTGAAACTCAATTTCTCCCATGAAAAAGAAGAGTGTAAAACAAGCAAATATTAAACCCTCCTATCTTCTGGGTACTTACTGATATACTAGGCATGTTAGTGCCAAGTATGGTATCTAGTACTTTTTATACTGGATCCTTATACAGTTCTGTGAATTTAAGGTACATGAGCCTCATTTTATAAATGGGGAAACTGGCTCAGAGAGGATGTCCTTTGCCCAAGGCATGTGATTAGGGATGGAACTAGGGTTCATATGTCTGTCTGGACACCAAAGACTGGTGTCAAATTCAAACATTCCTTTGAAAGACTGACCTTAACATTATATAAGTCTCCGAATAGACATAGTATCACATGAGATAGCACAGAACTCCACAACAGGGTCAGAAATGTTAAGAAAACATTTGTTCAACAATGAACACAATATAGAAATATCTTGAATGATAAACTATTACCATCTGAACAGCACTGATATACTGCTTCTGTTCCACGTAGATGTGTGCTAGGTTCAACCACACATCACTGATATCTGCTGTTGCTTCTCTTACTTGGGCAAATACATCACGAGCTTCACGAAAATATCCTTTGTGGGCCAAAACAGCTCCTAAAATTATAAAAAGGCTTACATTTAAGAATTTTCTAATTGGAGCCAGGAAAACAACTGAAGGTCCTGTTTTAAAACAACTACATTTATTACATTCAGGGAGAAATTATGATCTATAAACATTCCTTTGAAAGCACTTATTTCACAGATCACTACAGATCCCCATGTCTTATAATCACCTATGCCATTAGCAGCATACAGATTCTTTGCATCATTTCTGAGTACTTGTTTATAGATGGCTAGAGCACGATCTTGATGACGCTTTTCCTACAAAATGAAATAAACATTATACAACAAAATTCAAACAGGAATCAAGAGTCAGTTTTGTTTTAAAGGGACAAAACAGAAAAAAAGGAAATTACCTTTTCTCGATCTCGGGTGGGCTGATGCAAAGTCTGGAGCCAGACGTTGCCAAGAGCCAGCATAGAATAAGTATCACTCTGTGTAGATGGTTGTTTTAATATCCTCTCAAATTTCTTCTGTCCTGGACCCCATTCTTGTTTTGCTAAATGAAGATTACCAATCAAAGACCAAGCATCTGGATGGTCCTAAAACACACATGTATAAAGAATCAAAATCTGTAATTTGAATTCAGAGACACCAATCACCTTTCCATGACAGCTGATTATTGAAGAGGTTTAAAAGCTACATTTACAAAATTGAGAGTGGAGATAGACTTAAAAGCTACATTTACAAAATTGAGAGTGGAGATAGACTAATGAATTGTTAAATCAATCTAGTGTGTAATTATCAGCAGGAGAAATGCAACAGAATGGAATATAGAAAGGTCATCAGTGTACAGCACGTGGCAACAGCATAAAAAGATTTGCAAAACTTACATTTTAGTTGTTTGTATGCACACGTGTGTACTAGGCTATGATGTAAAGGCTATTTCTGTGGGCTACAATCAAAAAGTTTAGATGACTTCTACTCTCTAGCAGCTTTAGCAAGTAAAAATAAAACAGGGAGATGTCAAGATATTAGAAATATGATAGACATTAAAATGAAAAACTGATTTACTAGGGGAAAAAAGGTGAGAAAATTGTTTTTCAAACCTAGGAGTTAATACTACCAACCTGATTAATTTGAAGAGCTTCCTTAAACCAATCTGAAGCCTCATAAAAATTTCCTTTATCTCTAGCCATGGCTCCTAGGCGCAGATAGCCTGAAAATATACATTTAAAAATTTTTACATTTAAAATATTAGCTATTTTAAAGCCTCTGCCTTCAGCTCAGGTCATGATCTCAGGGGCCTGAGATCGAGCCCCATATTGGGCTCTCTGCTCAGCAGGGAGCCTGCTTTCCCCTCTCTCTCTGCCTGCCTCTCTGCCTACTTGTGATCTCCCTCTGTGTCAAATAAATAAAATCTTAAAAAAATATATTAGCTATAAAAGATCATTATTTTAAAGTCACACTTTTGAAATGATTATATTTTGTTAATACATTCATACAATGAACAGAAATCCTACAGATGAAAAAATACTGAGCACCAATAAAATTAATTAATAATCTAACAAGTTAAGGAGCAACTCTGTGACCATCAAGTCTCACTGTTTGAAATCTCAGATTTATCTCTGCCACTCTATTCCTAATGCTAGCACCCTACTCCAAGTCCTGATCTACACCAAAGTTATTTTAAAAAGCTTGGAGCACTTTTTTTTCCAGTTATTCTCTGATAGATGCATGGCACTGTCACTTTTTCTTAAAAAGCTGCTTGTCATATGGCAAAACAGCAAAAGCATGGACTACTCGGGATTACTAGTTAGAAAATCTGGGCTCTAACTGTGGGCTGCCACTTAAAGAACAGTAAGAAGGTATCACACAAATGTACGTTGTTACTTTCTCCAGAAAATGTCAATGTCCTCGGGCCAACTAATAATGGTTCACTATTGCCTATCAAACCAATTCAAGTTCAGCCTGGCATTCAATTAAAATCTTATTTGTTTTAAATCACTTTTGCATCCGTAACAGCATGATCATGGCCAAGTTAATAGCTCCTGATTTAACCAGAGTAAAAATATCATAGCTTTAGGTGCTTTTAAGGGAAGTACAGTATTATAAATTATTTTTAATTTAAAACTTTCCAAATTTTACAATGTTTAGTGTGTAAAAACTCACTATATATTTATTTTTTAAAAATAATAATTATTTTGAAGTAAAATAGTGTTCATTCTTACTAGTACAAACATTGCAAAAATGTTAATATGAAATCGGAGCAGGAGTATCATAAAGGTACATCCATCACCAAATAAGTCAAGGAGTTGTTCAAAGTGTAATAAAGGTAGTTGATCCACTAAGGATGGCCTACCCTATGAAATATATGGTTCAACTGGTTTTTAGTTATTTCTTTTAGTTTCTAGCATAAATTTAAGTGAAGCTTCATTGTTCTGTTTTATTTTTTTAAGGCCATAAATTTGCCTTGAAGGAAGAGGGGATGTTACAAACCTTCACATTTTTTTACTATTGGTTCTGAGAAAGATTTTTTTTCAGGCTGAATTTTGGGAATTTTAATTTATAAAAACAGTTTACAGTTCTTCAGACATGTGGCTCAACTGGTTAAGCATCTGCCTTCGGCTCAGGTCATGATCCCAGTGTCCTATGATTAAGCAAGCCCTAAGGAGGGAGCCTGTTTCTCCTTCTTCCCCTCTATGCCACTCCCCCTGCTTGTGCTCTCTGTCAAATGAATAAATTTAATCTTTAAAAAAAAAAGAAGCAGAAGTTTACAATTCTTACAGTCAACATAATTAGGATGTTCCCGTAAGATGTTTTTATATAGTTTTTCTGCTTCATGGAATTCACACATTGCCTCATACAGCCTGGCTAAATTATATGATGTTGTAACAGAAATGGCATTATAATAATGTTCATCATGCTCAGCTTCTGCCTTTGCGCGATCCAATGAGGCCAAAAAATATTTCTATAAGAAAAGAAAATTACATGTTAAAGGACAGTTGATACATCTGAAAAGTGTGCATTCAACTTGATAGTATGTAAGAAGGGAGTTATTTCCAGTTTCCTACCTTTGCTTCCCCTAGATTTCCAAGTCTAAAATGGAGGGCACCCACATTATTCAGAATCTCTGGCGGCACATCAGCCTGCACTTTCTCCTGAAGGATCCGTGTAGCTGTTCCATAGGCTGAAAGGGCACCCTGTATTATCATGGTGGAGACAATAAGGTGTAAGTGAAAATGAAAGGGAGAAACACTACACCATGCTTTCAAAAAACACATTTGTAGGAGACGAAAAACCCTGCTAAAATACCTGTATATCAGTCTGTTCTAAGATTTGTGCCAATTCAATCCAAGCTTCAACGTCATCAGGATACTGTTCTGTGACCTTCTTCAAATGGCCCTGGGATAAAAAGAGATCACTAAGCTGAAATAGGATTAATTCAGCAACTATAGGCTGTCAAGTAAAAAGTGGTAGCTACTCTACCTTGTTTAATACATCAACTGTTCGTTATTTCAACTGGAACAAGCTCGGCTAACAAAACTGCTTCCATCATATCTCTACTAGCAATAACAAGAATGAGGCATGACAGTCTAGTGATAACTATGAGAAAATAGCTACAATTTTTTAAAAGTACCTTGGCAATATCTCGTTTTTCTTGATCTTCTGAGGCAGCATATAGCGAGCCAAGAATTTTCATAGTTTCATAATTATTAGGATAAGCTTTCAAAACTTTCTCAAAGCACTGAGATGCATTTTCTTTGTCACCTCGATAAATGTACATTTGTCCCAACCCAAAAAATGGCAGCACAAAAGAGGATGAAGCAAACTGTGTGGCTTGATAGTAGTACTGGAAAGCTTGGTCATAATCTTCCTAAAAAATGAAAATTAAACAAGACCAACAGTATGTACAGAAGTTTATCTTCTTTTCCATGCAGAAAAGTTTTTAAAAGACTTGAAAGACTATGAAATAATAGAATTAGATATTTAGAGAAGCTTTAAAATGATCTTACCTGAACGTGGAATGATCTAGCCAGCTGGTAACAACTTTCTGCTTGCATAGCCTCCACTTCTGTATTATGGAATGCATGGAGAGCCAAGTGTTGGACTTTGCTATAATCCTGAACAATGAGATCCAGAAATCAACTGAGTCAATTCAAACAACTCTAACAATCTCAAACATAAGGCTTCCTCAAATTTCATTTTTAAAATGTGTTCACTGAATTACCAGTAACAGTGCCGTATCCTGAATTACAAATAATTTTTCTCATTCTCCTTGCAGATAAATTCACTTACCTAGAACTTAACATCTATCCATCACATCCATTACTTCTTTTAATCCTGCAACAATCCTTTGAGGTATCAGCCCTATTTCTGTGATGAGAAAACCTAAGAGAGGTTAAGTCTCTTATTACTAGTAAAGGAAGCAGTTACAATTCATTGAGAACTATTATACACTAAGCACTGAGGTAGGTATGATACTTAAAATTCATCAAGCCTCAGTCAAAAACCCTGCAAAGAGTATCATTATTACCATTTTATTGATGGGGAAATGGAGGCTTAAAGAAATAAAGTGTATTGCCTAAGGTGGAAAAGCTAGAATCTGGATTTTTTTCTGAGTCCAAGGAAATGTTCTAACACACAAGCGCAATAAGCTTAAGCGACTGGATTTGAATTCAGCTGTCTTCGAATGCATGGGTCATGACTTTCCCATTAGATCTGACTTAATTTGAAATATAGAGCTAATCTAACAGTCTCAAAGTCAGAGTTCATACATCAGGCGTAGGAAACATCTTTCTTGTTTTAATAGGGATATGTTTTATCCCTATGAGAAAATAGCTAGTAATCTGGTCTGGGAAGCCTTTGTTAGGTCAATAGTCAGTTTCAACTTTAAAAAAAAAATATTTTTTAAATATTAGGAATAATAATGTGATTGCTATTTTTAACAGTAACTGTTTTCCATTAGATAAGTATTTAATATGCACACATTTCATCTTAACTGCCACTCCTCAAATCCTGTAAAATAGGTTTTATTACTGTTTTACTAGTAAGTAAATTAAAATTTAGGGGAATTATTTGCCCAAAGCCATAAAACAATAAAATGGTGGTACCTGAATTTTGAACCAAGTGATTCAAATTCTACTCCTGGAATTATGTTGCAAAGCCTTTTAGCTAAATTTATATATTGCTCCCTGGGACGAGGATAAAGGTCAAATGTTGGGTTTGGAATATAATTTTTCTATTTTTATTATTCTTTGACTCATGATATATCTTTTAGGGAATAAAATGATTCCATTTTAAAATTTAACATAAAATGTATTAGAGATTACATTCCATTTTAAAATCCTTATTCACATCTCTTTGGTTCCCCCCATTGCCCCAATTTTTGTCCCCAGTTCCCTCTGCATTCTAGCTGCTTCTCTTTCTGGTCAAAAACCAAGCTCAATTCTCAGTTCTTTCTGGAATTCTGTGTTACTTGCTCCAGGAGTCACCACAGCTCCCATCTCTAATCCCACCTCACTACTTACTGAAGTGTCTGGGATGTTGGTAATACCTTTTCTTCCTAGCTAAATGATTCTTCTATAGGGGAGACAATGTAGTGTGGTGGGCAGTTAATTAAAATACTACATCTCAACTGTACAACTTGCTAACTGAGTGAATTTTGGCAAGTGATGTTACTTAACTTTGCTGAATCTCAATTTTCTTATCCATAGAAAGGGAAATAGAAATAAGCTGCCTACCTCCTTAGGGCTGCCCTAATGACAGATGAAGAAAACATATGTAAGCATGTTCTAAACCTTTAGGACATATATTCAGTGCAAGATAACTTCATGGTGCTGATCACATAACAGGTATTCAGCAACACTAACAGATTGGCTTGATTTACATACTTCATGTACACAATCTAAACGGTTTTGAACATGTTAAAAAGTAAGGCTTTGGGTGCCTGGGTGGCTCAGTTGGTTAAGCATCTGCCCTTGGCTCAGGTCATGATCCTGGAGTCCCAAGATGGAGTACCACATCAGGCTTCCCGCTCAGCGAGAGTCTGTTTCTTCCTCTGACCCTCCCCCGTCTTGTGCTTTCTCTCTCTCAAATAAATGAATAAAATCTTTAAAAAAAAAAAAAAAAAAAAAAAAGCAAGACTTTATCTTCAGCAGTGGAAGAAAGACTAGCATTGAAAATTAAAAACTAGGGGCGCCTGGGTGGCTCAGTTGTTAAGTGTCTGCCTTCAGCTCAGGTCATGGGGATAATATTAACTACCTCTAACTATTATCTGACTCTTTTACAAATTCATGGAATGCATTTTTTTTTTTAATTTTTTATTTTTTTTTAAAAAGATTTTATTTATTTTTTTTTACAAACATATATTTTTATCCCCAGGGGTACAGGTCTATGAATCGCCAGGTTTACACACTTCACAGCACTCACCATAGCATATACCCTCCCCAAAGTCCATAACCCCACCCCCTCCCCCCAGCAACTCTCATTTGTTTTGTGAGATTAAGAGTCACATATGGTTTGTCTCCCTCCCAATCCCATCTTGTTTCATTTATTCTTCTCCTACCCCCTTAACCCCCCATGTTGTATCTCCACTTCCTCATATCAGGGAGATCATATGATAGTTGTCTTTCTCCGCTTGACTTATTTTGCTAAGCATGATACACTCTAGTTCCATCCACGTCGTCGCAAATGGCAAGATTTCATTTCTTCTGATGGCTGCATAGTACATGGAATGCATTTTTTCAAGTTTTCTTTATTTAAGTCTCAACATCTCATGTGGGGCTCAAACTCACGACCCTGAGATCAAGTCACATCCTCTTCTGAAGGATCCAGCCAGGTACCCCCACAAGATTCATTTTTAATAATACTTGGTATTTCATAAGTACTGACTGCATATTAATAGCAATAATAACAGTGATATGCTAACATTAGTAAGGTCTGATACAGTTCTGTAACTTTTACCTAAATTGCTATTAAATTAAAGTTCCTGGTATAATTTAGTATCTGGTTTCCGTATGGCAAGTAAAACTTTCATACTTACTGTATAAAAACTTTGCCAATGCAATCTTGGATTTAGTATTCAAGAAATCTAAAATACCATTGCTTCTACAGAATTTGTGGCAACTTTAAAAATTACATCTTGATCAATATGCAAAAATAAATAAAAACTTCAATGACTTCTCGGCTGCCTATGTAAGTAGGTCCAAACTCCTTATATCACACAAGTACCTCGCTATCTGGACCCAATGCATTGTCTAGCACGAGCCCACCACATGCTGTGCTTTTACTACGCACTATTTCCACATCTGTGCCTTTGCCCTTTCAACTACCCAAAGACCTCCTCCTAAAAACCTAGTTCAAGAGCCTTTCCTTCTTGGTGAAAACCCTTCTTAACCACTTGGTCACTTCCTCTTTCATTTCTCTACCACAGCAAGATAGAGACTTTTATTTCTGCATTTACATTTGTTTACATGTCTGTTTTCTACGAAACTGAATGGAGTACAGAAACCACAGTTTACTGATCTCCACATCTCTACTCAGTGTTGGGTACAGAGTATAAAGGGTCAATAAATATTAAATGAGTGAATGACTAAACATACCCACCCCCAATTAACTAATACAAATTTTAATTTGAAAAAAACTCTACATTTTCAGTGTTTTTCCAAGTTAAAAAAATAAAATATCAACGGCAGAACAGAAAAACAAATCAGGATTTAAAAGCAAACAACTTTAATAAATTGACTTCTCTTACCTTTTTGAAGAAAAAGTGATTTGCCAAGTGGTTCAATACCATGGGATTGCTAGGATCAATAGTATAGGCTCTGGAAAGAAGCTGGACACCATTTTTTATGGAATCAGCCTAAAAGAAAAACAACAACAACAGGGTCATTACTTAATTAGCATTTTTCCGAAGTTTTCTTTATAGTCTGAAGAAATAAGGTTATATAAATCTAAGTTCAGACACCAAAATATAGCTCTTGTTTCAGTTAACCTTCAGCAGCGATAAAAAAAAAATTCAAATAGTGAATTAAACTGTTAGAATTTCCCTCACAAATAGCCACATTTCCTACTTTTATAGATTCTGGCTGTCTTCTTGATGCGGCAGAGGTCTGTGGATTACCCCCTTACTCTGTTAATAGAGTCCTGACCTGACTTTGTAGCCTGTGATCTTTTAATTTCAGGAGGGAAAGTTCCCTCCTTCTCTTCTCAAGCCCCAGGGGATGAATAATGATTGATCTAAACCAGTCAAGATAATCTATCCCTTTCTCTCAGGATCAGTCTAAGGCAGTGGTTCTAAACTGGGAGTGATGTCATTTTTCATCATCACGACAGGGAGGATTTTAGCTGGCAGATATCAGGGATGCTGCTAAACATCCTACCAATTGGTAGGATAATTTTCTACAGCAAAAAATTATCCAGCTCTGTAAGTCAACAAAGCTAAGGCTGAGAAACTCTGATATCCCTGTCTAGACAATTATACACACTTTATAAAGAGAAAGTGTGATGGGGATAGAACTGCTCTAAGAGAAATCTGTTTATCCTTTCCCTTTCCTCCTTCTACATAAGGTTGATGAAATAATGAGAGCTTGGAGATACAGCAGCTATCCCGTAACTACGAGGTGACAGACACAAGGAGGAAGATCCACATATTAGGAAGGACAGAAAGATGTAAAATTCTGGGTTTGAGGATACTGAGGTGCCAAATCCAAGACCTTAGATGACTGGTTTAGCAGATAATAAAAACCCTCATGTTTAAGTCACAGCAGTAGGCTTTTGTTACTTGCAATGGAAAGCATTCCAAACTTACACACATCGTGCAGCTCCTTTTTTTTTTTAACGTTTTATTTATTTATTTGACAGAGATCACAAGTAGGCAGAGATACAGGCAGAGAGAGAGAGGAAGCAGGCTCCCTGCTGAGCAGAAAGTCAGATGCGGGGCTCGATCCCAGGACTCTGAGACCATGACCTGAGCCGAAGGCAGAGGTTTTAACCCACTGAGGCACTCAGGTGCCCCACTGTACAGCTCCTTATCTGAAATTCTGAAATCCAAAAACTTCTTAAAAAACATGTTGTTTGGTAATCTTAGAACAAGCTTACATAGGGGCAAAAGTTTACCTGAATTGTGAAGTTATCCTCTAGTGTGAACAGTCACTCATTATTACAGAGAAATGTAAGTTTGCATTTGGGGTGGTGTCCTAATACCTGGGTGTTAATATATTATGCAGTACAGGCATCATATTGCATTTTTTTAAAGACTTTATTTATTTATTTGATAGACAGAGATCACAAGTAGGCAGAGAGGCAAGCAGAGTGGGGGTGGAGGGGAAGCAGGCTCCTCGCCAAGCAGAGAGCCTGATGCGGGGCTCGATCCCAGGACCCTAGGACCCTGAGACCATGACCTGAGCTGAAGGCAGAGGCTTGAACCCAAGTCACCCAGGCTCCCCTCATATTACATTTCTATTCTTTGCAGTCTTGACCTCTAAAACACTCTGGTCTCAAGAGTTTAGATAAGGAATAGTGAGCCTGACAGATCAGTCACGAAAGCCTTTTTTTTATTCACATACCTCTTTATTGTTGAGTTCTAGTACAGCCAGTCCAACCAATGCTCCCACACATTTGGAATTGAGTTCAAGGGCTCTGCTGAATGCCAGACGAGCTTTCTCCAGTTTGTTAAGTTTCACAAAGCAATGGCCCATTCCTAAACGAACTTCCGCTAAAAAAATAGTCCATCTGTCAAACTAGGGCGATTTTAGGGTTCAATTAAACAAAATGCTTTAACATTCTCTATGAGTTGCAAAATCTCAAAATTAACCTCAGTATTACTACACTATAAAATCTTTTGGTGTATCACAAATTTGGTTACAGTGGATAGTATACCATACTGCCCATCCCCTTTCTCGCCGTAAACAGAATACCTACAATACTGGTATTTTTCTTGCACTCCTGGCTATACAGTACCTTCAGTATCTAATTTTCAAAGAACAATTTAAAAAAAGTATATTTCTTTTCTTATTTGACAGACAGAAATCACAAGTAGGCAGAAAGGCAGGCAGAGAGAAAGAGAGGGAAGCAGGCTCCCCACTGAGCAGAGAGCCTGTTGCAGGGCTTGATCCCAGGACCCTGGAATTATGACCTACACTGAAGGCAGAGGCTTTAACCCACTGAGCTACCCAGGCACCCCTCAAAGAGCAATTTTTAAAGACAGCAAAAAATTTCATGAAGGCCTTCAAAACTGTGACTGACTACATGTACAAACTGTCATTCCCTTCAGAGCTGTGCTTATTATACATGCTATCCAACTTCAAGGCAATGCCAAAACTCCACCATGTTCCCATGAAGGGCCAACCTCCCCACTGGACACTGGATTTTACCCCTTCTCGTCTATTTAAGGACACTGCTCCAGCAACTCTCACCTGTTTTTCCTGCATTATCAAATTTTCTCTATGTATACATCATTCTAATCCACATATATTCTCCCATCTAAAAAAAAAAATCCTCTCCATTCTTTTCCTCTCCAATTGTCAACCCACTCCTATTCTTCCCTTGAGAGCAAAACTCCTCGAAAGATCTATCTATAGTTGCTGCCTAACTTTCCTCTTCCATTTTCTCTTAAGTGTATCCACCAAGCATCTCACCCTCACCATTCCAATAAAACTGCTTTTATCAAGGTCACTAATGATTACTATACTGCTGAATTCAGTGATCAGTTTTGGGTTCCTATTTTACTTGACCTAACAATAGAACGTGACAGTGTCTGACCTTGTCCTAGAAACATTCTTACATTTTACTTCAAGGACATTGCTTTTACTCTCTTTTCCTCTTACTTTGCAGGCTCCTTTGTTGGTTCTTCTTCATTTCCCTAACCTCTACAATGTCACAGTGCCCTAGAAGACCATCCCTGAACCTCTTTTCTATCTCTACTCATCACCTGGTAACCTCATAGTCTCATGGCTTTATATATCATCTCTATGTTGATGATTTCCAAATTAATTACTTCAGCTCAGACCTCCTTCCTGAACCACAGCTCTCCTGACCTCTCCACTTGTAGGTCTAAAAGGTATTTTAAAATTTTCATGTCTAAAACTAATTCATCTTGGAACTATATTTTCCAAATGTGCTAAAATGTAACTCTACTCTTATAAGAAGTTACTTTTGATTTCTCCTTTGTCTCATACATCACATCTACTCCATCAGTTCTTCCTTCAAAATATACAGAGATTCCGATCACTTGTACCTCTACTATTACCATCCTAATGCAAGCCACAATCATCTCTGACCTACATGACTGCAACAGGCTTCTACCCGGTCTCCCAATTTCTATACTTGCACCCCAGAGGCCCATATGATCCTTTTAAATATAAGTCAGATCATTACTTACTCCTTTGCCCAAAGCCCTCAAATAGCTTCCTATGTCTATCAGAGTAAACACCCACGTTTTTTTAATAATCTATGATGCCTGACATGATTGGTCCCTGGTTCTATTTTTGACCCAGTTCTTTTTTTTTTTTCATCTTTTTGACCCAGTTCTTAGTACTTTTCCTCCTTACCTTCTCTCTCCACTCCAGATACACTAGCTTCCTCATTATTCTTCAAACTTGTTAGACCCACTCTTTCCTCAGGACCTTTATACCTCCTATTCCCTCTCTCTGGGAATAATCTTCTCCCATATATTTACATGTCTATTATTTTAAGGTCTTAATTGTTACTATTTTCCTCGTCAACATTTCTTTTTTCTTCTTTTTTTGGAGGGGAGGAGGAGCAGAAGAGGAGAGAGAGTATCTTTTTAAAAATATTTGGGACAGAGCATGAGCAGGGGAAGGGGCAGGGGGAAGAGGGTGAAGCAGGCTCCCCACTGAGTAGAGAGCCCAATGCAGGGCTTTTATGTCAGGACCCTGAGCTGAAATAGTCAGATGCTTAAACGACTGAGCCACCCAGACTCCCTAAGAGAATCTTAAGCAGGTTCCTTGCCCAGCACAGAGCCCAACGCAGGACTTGACCTCACAACCCTGAGATCATGACCCAAGCCAAAATCAAGAGTTGAATGCTTAACCAACTAAGCCACCCAGGCGCTCCCTGGTCAACCTTTCTAAGTAATCTCCCAATTCTTCTCATACACTTTTATTGCTTTACGTTCTTTTTGCTAATATCTTACACAGTGTATATTTTACTCATTTTCTCTTCCCCACTGCGAAATGAATTCCATGAGGGAAGAGATTGATTCTTTTTTTAAGATTTATTTATTCATTCCAGAGAGAGCGAGCAAGCAGGGGAAGGGATAGAGGGAGAGAGAGAGAATCTCCATCAGACTCCCTGCTGAGCATGGAGACCAACATGGGGCTCAAGTCTATGACCCCACGATCATGACCTAAGCCAAAACCAAGAGTCTGATGCTCAATCCGCTGAACCACCCAGGAACGCCAAGGCAGAGATTTTTGTCTCTTGGGTTTACTGCTGCATTCCTTCAGTCTGAACAATGTCTGGCACATAGTTGATCTCAATAAGATTTGCTAAATGACTGAGATTTTCAATAGAAAAACAGAAATAAAGCAAACAGAAGAAAGAGAATAGTACAGCAAATAAAGAAATAGAAAAATAGTATAAAGCAAAAAGATTATAATATGGTCTAAAAGAGATGCCTGGGTGCCTCAGTTGGTTAAGCTTCTGAATCTTGGTTTCAGTTCAGGTCACAATCTCATAGGTCAAGAGACTAAGCCCTGCATCAGGCTCTATGCTCAGCAGGGAGTCTGCTTAAAGATTCTCTCCCTTTGTCTCCCACTCATACATGATTGCTCGCTCTCTCTCCCTCTCTAAATAAATCTTAAAAAAAAAAAAAAGATCTGCTATTCAGCTTTTGGATCAAACATAATATATATTTTTAAATTTCAATTCTGTCATTTCAACAACCTATAGCATCTTTTCACAATAACTTCATAGTCAACTGCCAAATCCTCAATATTTTCAGTTGGGTCATATGCAGCTTAGACTTCAGAAAAAAAGTTTTGCTCCTACCTGGACATCCTGGGTTGGTACGCAATGCTTTCTTATAGTAAGCAAGAGCTCCTCTGTAATCCTTCTTGTTGAAGGAAATGCAAGCTTTACCTATTGTAATTTTTAAAAATAAACATTCACTGACTAAAGAATACAAGTCTCATATGTTCTACATGAACTCACCTAAATCAAACACATCTCTGAATAAGAAATACTTGAAAACAGTGAAAATGATTTCATATTTAAACTTGTTTTCCATAAAAATATATTAATTTCACCTATAAACAAATAGTCCTGTTAAATAAGATAAAATAATTAAAATAGCTTATAGTTGTCCAAATAGATATTGCTTATTGACTCTTTAGAAGTGGATAACAAATTATTAAATGGTGTGTGTGTGTGTATTTTAATATTATGAAGTGACGTTAATGGTAAAGGAAATTCTTTTTTAATTTAAATTCAATTAATTAACATATGTCTTATTTGTTTTAGGGGTACAGGTCTATGATTGAAATTTCAAAAGAAACAATGATCTATTGCAGATAGTTTCATTTTTATAAAGTAAAGCGCTTCTACATTGCTGTCCAGCCCAGTCAATGAAATATACTATAGGCATATGGTGGAAGATACAGTTCCCTAAGATGGTTGCCAAAAATGACTTACCAAGAAGGGCTGGAATATTATTTGGAGACTGGTTAAGTACAAAATGAAACTGTGCATCAGCCTGATCCATTTTGTCCCCTTCAAGTAGGCAGAAGCAGGCTCTTCCCAACAAATGATTCTGAAAAAGTGATATATCATCTTAGACTTGACTTTACCAAGGAACAACCACAATTTAACATAAATGTGTAACAGTAAAATGAAAACCATATAGGAAGCAGGTAGAATATGACACAAATACCTCTATCAGCTATAATGTGTTACAACTATAAGCTATAACGAATGTGTTACAACTATAATGTGCAAACTATCAATGAGCAATTTTTAATTACAAATCAAGAAATGTGACTTATTTACCTGATCATACATAATAATTTTATCAGCCATGGTATACAATAGGGTTGCCTGTGTAATAAGATCTTTCTTATTGTCCTTATTCTTTTCCTTCCGAGCCTGTTGAACATAATAGGCCGCCAATGTATCCAAGCAAGTCATCTGGTCTTTTTCATGGTCTCTATAGTCCAAATTGCCATCTATACGTGCTGCTTCCAACAACTTTACAAACTCTTCTGTTTTTCCTTGCTTGTAATATTCCAGCTAAAAAGTAAAGAATCAAATTAGAATTATTAAAGCATATGTCCACACACAAAGCTGCACACAAACATCTACAGCAGCTCCGTTTGTAATAGCCAAAAACTAGAAACAACTCAATTGTTGATCAACAGGTGAATGGACAAACAAGCTGTGGTATATCTGTACAATGGCTGTTGCTCAGGAGAAAAAAGAACCACTGATACATGCTACAACATGGGTAAGTCTCAAGATAATTATGCTGAGTGAGAGAAGCCAGA
This sequence comes from Mustela nivalis, assembly GCF_964662115.1. Lineage (NCBI taxonomy): Eukaryota > Metazoa > Chordata > Mammalia > Carnivora > Mustelidae > Mustela > Mustela nivalis. Next base: position 72,308,680 of record NC_139028.1, on the reverse strand, counting down.
CCAAAAAGAATACATACTATAATGATTCCATTTGTATAAAAACTCTGGAACATGCAATCTTTAGAAACAAAAAGCAAGGGTTGGCTGAGCACTATGGGGCATGGGGACAAGTTTGGAGAAAGGTTTTGGGGGTGATGGATTTATTCATTATCTTGATTGCAGTAATGATTTCACAGGTGTGAAATATGCTAAAACTTCTCAAATGGTACATGTCATATGTGTGCAGCTTATAGTAGGTGAATTATTGTAAGAGTTGAATTATTAAAATTGTTAAAAAAGTGATAATCACCATAAATGTTTCCAAATTACTACTTACCTACCAATAGGTGATTTCAAACTAAATCAGAACCCAAGAGAAAAAGCAATAATGAGAGGGATATAGAATTCTAAACCAAAAACTTAGGTTCTGGTTCTAGATCTATGAAAATTATCCATGACTTTGGGCCTGCTGAATAACTTCCCTGGCATCTGTCATTTATTAATACTAAAAGGATGATCCATCTTTTTTTTTTTTTTAAGATTTTATTTATTTATTTGACATACAAATATCACAAGTAGGCAGAGAGGCAGGTAGAGAGAGGAGGAAGCAGCCTCCCTGAGGAGCAGAGAGCCTGATGAGGGATTCGATCCCAGGACCCTGGGATTATGACCTGAGGCGAAGGCAGAAGCTTTAACCCACTGAGCCACCCAGACACCCCAAGATCTATCTTTTTTACCCACCGACTGTGGGCCATACATTATGGCAGGAGCTTTATATACTTATTTCTAATCTGCACAATCACCCTTAAAATGAATGCTAACATCCCCACATTTTAGATGAGAAAACAGGCTCAGAAGGTAATCATTTGTCAAAGGCCACAGCTAGTTAGCAGCCAAGTAGGAATCTGAAGAAAGGCCTTTCCCAGTCCAAAGCCTAGACTCTTTTCTGTTACACTCTCTAGAGCCCACAATGTTTCATCAATTTTACCACAGGTGCCACAATAATCCTTCAATCCTCCATTTTTTCCTGTAAGTGCTGTTAAAAGAGGCATTTATACTAAAGAAAATCTAAATTCCTCTCTGGCTTTAAAAACTGTGTGACAACGTCAACGGCTTACTCTCCATAGACCAGGAAAACGTAACACTTCAGAAAGGTACTGTCACTAAAAGTATTTTTCTGTAAAACCTTATCTAAGAAATGATTTACAGTTAGGCTTCAGCACTGGATATAAGCCCAACTGCAGATCAACTTCTTTCAAGATAATAGGAGGAGCCTCCTATGTATCTTTAAGCAAAAGTGACCTGGAGCACACCTGCTTAAAAAACGATTTTAGTATAATGCATTACCAGAATAATTTATTATCAAGTTCTCATAAAAAGAAAACATTAGGTAAGTGGTGCTGGGGAGAGTAAAGGGTGTCAGAATTTTAGGCTGAGGTGATTCTCCTGAGACTTTCCAGTCCGGTTTATGTTATGGAAGGGACCAACAGGACAAAAAACAAGCCTGAGAAAAAACTCATCCAAAAGGGCTTTTGTGAGTTAGCCTGGAATATAATCACCTTCTAGACTGTTTTACTGGAAATGTTTTATTGTTATGGAAAACAATGTTAAGTAATAATGTTTACATGATGGCTCCTTGTTTTTTCTCAGATTATCCACAAATCATAAGCCAGTCTTCACTGAGTAATTAGTAAATAACCAAATACACAGTATAGACTACTATTTAACTTAAATGAATTTTGCCTTTACCAACATATAGTAATACCAGGGGAACAGTACAACATATAGTAATACAAGTGGAACAGTACATCATTTAGGAAACTGGCCTTCTTGTTCTATAAATGGTAATACAATTAACTTCCATACATATGGTACAATTTACTTATCCTGCTCCCAAGCTGGCTACTACTAATCTGAAGACAGAAGCCAAATATTTTTCCTAGTCAATGTATAAAAAATAGTTGTCACATTAACACTAACCGCCAAAGCAATCCATATGTGCAGTTGTGTGTGTTCCTGTTTCAGAATACTGATAACTTCATCTCCCTCCGGTAACTGATCGAAGTCGAGTTCAATGACCTAAAACAGAAAATGCAAGTTTTTCTTATTTCTTATTTTTTTCTTATTTCTTATTTCTTCCTTAAATTCACATTTCTTCCTTGCGCTTTTCGGAATATACATCAATATGGATATACATAGGGTTTGTTTTCACTTGCTATGGGGCTGAGCAAGGACACATTAAGACACGCTTAAGGCACACATGTCAAATAGGTCATATGAGAATATTAAGGTAAAAGCATAGAGAAGCAAACAAACACTTCTAGCTGTCTTCAAATCACCAGAAAGATAAAATGTTACAAAAGCTTTGTTAAAAAAGAAAAAAAAAAAAGCTTTGTCAAAAAAGACAAAACAAAACCGTGCCTAGCATATAATCCAGGTGAAGTGCAGATAAGCATCCCTGAGACTGATGCCACAGGCCTGACAACTTGAGAAGCACCATTCTAGAGGCAATGTGAAGTTCCATGCCACTGTACACATTCATCCAGGGAGACAACATTTGTGTGTCACAGGCACTCCTGAATGTGAGCACAAAAAGTAACAGCAGGCAAATGTTCTGGAATTCGATAGTGGTGATGGTTAACAACTTTACAACAATACTGCTGAAAAACACTGGATTTTATGCTAGGTCAATGACATCTCAATGTTATATCTCAAGTGAACAAAAATAAGGGTACGCGATTATATTGGATCTAGACAACATCAATGCTGAGGGCTTAACTGAGACAAGCCACAGGCTACCCATGATGAGGTGTGGGGAAGGGAGAAGGTGAGTTCCATCACCACACCCTGGCGGCTGTATCTCGGGGTCTCTTATTTTGCCGATGCAGCTGTGTGTGGGGGACACAGAGCATCACGAGAGACTCGAGTTTCTAAGGGATAAAGGTTGACATCCTTTGTATTCCTCAGGGAAAGATAGTTTGAGCAGCAGAGACCACGGCGACATCAGCGCCCACCTCTTTTATCTGTGAGGCGCCTTACAATTTATCCGCACTCTCGCACCCCTGCGCCGACAATTAGGAAGAGAGCAGAGTACTGCCACATACGAACAGGTAGGAAAGGAACTTTCAAGAACTCCTCGAGGTGGCCGCGAGGCTGCGGGGACGTGATGTGGTCAGCCTGAAAAGGTGCAGGGGCAGGGGGTGACTGGGGCTTCGGTCGGGGATTTCGACCTGGGCTCCCGGGGGAAAAGGTGCTCTCGCTTCAGAGGCGAAGTCGAAAGAAGGGGAAAGGAGGGGATCATTCAAGTTCATGGCCCCCATCCTCCCCCATACTCGACACTTACCTCGTCAGTGTCCCGGAGGGGAATCTCGATGGAACCCCGCGACATGATGAGAGCAGAAGGCGAGCGGACGTCTCGCCCCTCCGCTCCACAGCAGGTACTCCTGGCTTCTGGCTCTTCCAGAGGCTAGCGGCGGCCCGGGCTCAGGTCGTGACTGCCGCCCCGCGGCGCCGCCGGAGCTTGGGCTTCTCCTTCCCGTCAGCCGCTTAAACAACGAACAGCAGACGGCGTCCGGCCACTTCCGGCAGTCCCGCCCCCTGCCCCGGAAGCATTCCCCGCGGGAGGGCCTGTCAGACTACCGGCTCATTCTGCGGCTCTGGCGTTTCCTTGACTAGGGAACGACGATGTCGATGTTTTCTTTAGAGTGGGTCTGCGACTTCTGAATCAGACCCGCACGGGCGCAGCGTGAATCAAAGTACTGAAAGCCTAGCCTCCCGGCCCCGGGGTGGGCGATTCGACGAACGAGGCGCGGGTTCAGGGCCTGGCCACTGACTGACGTGGGACCTCCGGCCAATTCTGGCAGCTGTGTCGGCGCCGGACTCCCGCCTCTGCGCCCCGGACTTGGCGGATCTTTTTTCCTCCTCAAGATTGCTGTGAATAATTCATTCATCCCTCAGCCCGGTCAGGGGCTCTTCGTTTAGCAGATGTGAAGTGCAAGTCATACCTGTGCTACCTTTGTGATCAGTTTAAATATAAATGTTACGATGAATTCTATAACCTTGTGAGTTCCTGTGTGTGTATTTTCGGTTCTTAGAAGGATATGAATCGGCTAGACTTGTGATTTTAATAAAGTGGTTGAACAATTTGATTAAACCTGTAATGACTGTTTTGATTAAATTATAGAATTTGATTAAATACGTTTTAATTACTGTTTTCATTGTAGAATATGATAAAACTGTAATCAATGTTTTGATGCAATCAGATAATCTGATTAAATAGATTTTTAAACTTTTGTCAGTTTTATGTCCCAAGTTGTCTCTATCTTTTCTTCACCTCACTACCTCCATTCTAGCCCAAACCAATATCATCACTTTTCTGCCCGGTTTACGGCAGTAGCCTCCCATTTTACCTCACACCCCAGCCACTCATCCTAAATTCCAATCCAGCTTCAGCATGTTACACACTTACTTTTATTTTTTGTATTTATTTATTTTTTTAGATTTATTTATTTGACACAGAGAGAGAGAGAGAGAGATCACAAGTAGGCAGAGAGGCAGGCAGAGAGAGAGGAAGGGAAGCAGGCTCCCTCTGCTGAGCAGAGAGTCCGACGCGGGACTGGATCCCAGGACCCTGAGATCATGACCTGAGCCGAAGGCAGCGGCTTAACCCACTGAGCCACCCAGGCACCCACACACTTACTTTTAAAAATGCCAATTCGATGTTTGTATTTCCTCCCAACTCCCTCAAAAACTTTAACTGGAAACTTTGTAAGCCTTTACATAGAAACTTTGTTAAATTCATGCTTTTAATTAGTTGAGTAGTTATTTGGAGCTGTACTGTCCAACATAATGCTAACCCTACAATTAGCCATGTAATTTAAATTTAAAGTTTTCTATTAGCCACGTAAAAGAGCAAAAACAAATAGATTAATTTTAGTAACATTTTATTTAATGCAATCTATCCAAAATATAATTTTGACATGTATAACAATTTACATTTTTATACAAGTCTTGGAAATTCAGTATGTACTTTACACTTATATTCTTTATTCTTATTTTTTAATTTAAATTCAGTTAACTAACAATGTATTATTGGTTTCAGAGGTACAGATCAGTGATTCATCAGGCTTCTATAATAGCCAGTGCTCATTACATCACATGCCCTCTTTAATGTCTATCACCCAGTTACTCCATCGCCCCACCTTCCTCCCCTTCAGCAACGCTGTTTGTTTCCTATGATTAAGAGTCTCTTATGGTTTGGGGGCGCCTGGGTGGCTCAGTGGATTAAGCCGCTGCCTTCGGCTCAGGTCATGATCTCGGTGTCCTGGGATCGAGCCCCGCATCGGGCTCTTTGCTCAGTGGGAGCCTGCTTCTCTCTCTCTCTCTCTGCCTGACTCTCCGCCGACTTGTGATCTCTCTCTCTCTGTCAAATAAATAAATAAAATCTTAAAAAAAAAAAAAAAAAAAAAAAAAAAAAAGAGTCTCTTATGGTTTGTCTCCCTCTCTGGTTTTGTCTTGTTTTCGTTTTTCCTCTTTCCCTATGATCCTCTGTTTGGTTTCTTAAATTCCACGTATCAATGAGATTGTATGATAATTGTCTTTCTCTGATTGACTTATATTGCTTAGCATAAAGCTGTCTAGTACCATCTATTTGCTTAATTTCTTTTGAAAATACTGGAACTGTATTAGATTTCATAAAATTTGCAGTTGAAAAAATAGATTCACATACTTGAGTTTTTCCAAATGCACTTAAAAATTTCCTGTCACTGAAGAAATTATCAGCTTTAAATTTTAATTAAAAACAAATAAAGTTAAAAATTTAATTCCTCAGTTGCATTAGTCATATTTAAGTGCTCAATAACCACATGTGTTTAGTAGATACTGTTTTGGACAGCACAGCAAAGTATTTCCAGGAAATACTGTTTACTACATATTACGGTTTATATAGTGAGCTTTAAACAAAAATACATGTAGTGGTGAGTGTTCTCCATGTTCAAAACCTCCCTGGCCTTAAAGACACTAAGAATACATTTGAATTAGTCTTTGAGTTACTGACAACCAAAGGCATCCTAACTGATGATAAAGACACTATGATTGGTTGAATAATAGTACTGATTCAGATTGGGATTTTTTACATCTAAGTTGCAACTGGGACAATGAGTAAAATGTGGCTAGGTAAAGGTTATAGGGTAGTGTGTACCAGAGAGAGGGAGTACTGTGCTTGGGAAGAGCCTGTGAACCTGAAAGAAGGCCAAGTGCCTGGAACATAGAAATGAGGGGGAGAGTAGCATAAGTTGAGGATGAAGACATAAGAAGTAGCCAGGTCATGCCCAGATTTATCCTTGTAAAGCAAAATCGGCACCTTGCCCTGCTTCCAATATGAATAAGTGTAAATGTCACACACCACAGTTAGGAAAAACAAAACACTTTGTGCTCTGAGGCAAGCCAAAAAAGAACAGTGTCATACTATCCATAGTCTCCAAAGTGAATGAAACCTTTAGCCATTCTCACATGTTTCTGGTTCCTTAACAAAAACAATTTAATCACTGGCTTTTGTAATGCTGACTTTTGTCTTATGTAAATCTGATGACACACAATAATTTGGAAGAGTATAGCAATCATATGAGAAAGTGTTATTTTTTCCATCATGAACCATATAAGCTGGGGGGGGGGTGTGTTTTCTGAACCAGTCCTTCTAAAGTTGAACTCACTTGTAAACTTTTGCAAGTGTTTTTCTAAGAGAACTTTTTTCCCCTAAAGTCTCTGAGAATTCTTTTGACATAGGATATGTTAAGGAGTCTGGATTTTATTTTAGGTGCAATGTAATGGAAAAGTTTGAAACGATGTTTATATGCTTCAATCAGTATGAGAGAGAATTGGTTCTGTGGCTTTAAAGGATTGTTCTGGCTACATTGTAAAGAATGGATTGGAGAGTGTTTGAGAGGATGTGGGCAGGCCACTTAGGAAACAGCTGGTCCTGGTGGCTGTCCAGGTGACACATGGTAAATATCTAGGAATAAGGTATTGGAGGTGAGAGAGACATATATCTCCATTTCTCTCCATCTCTGGTACAATCAATCAAGCAATAAATAAATCTTAATCACTAAGTCTCGATAATCATTGGCTATCTGGGCCATTGAAAAAGTAGTGGTAGGAAGGATTTTCAGAGTTCTGTCATGAATTACTGGGTGAATGAAGTGTCATTTTCCAAGATAGGAATGATTATAGAAGAGCACATAAGGGCAAGGCTAGATCAGGTTGAGTATCAGAGTTATGTCTGAGACAGATCTCAGACAGGCATTTGGATATACAGATCTGCAGTCGAAAGACAGTTTCTGAGCCAAGAAAGTCTGAAAGCTACTGACATGTAAATGAAGTTTAAAACTATGGAATTGTATGAGATAATCTAGAGAGAGTATATAGAGTGATAGCACAAGGCCATGGACCAAACTCTAGGCATTCTAGCAGGTAAGGGAATTCTAGCGGACAGGTAAGGGAAGAGGATCTACAAAGAATCGGAGGATTGGACAGGGAAAAACCACGGGACAACAGTCAGGATGGAAACCACAACTCAACTCTGCTACCTATAGGCAGCTTTTTATTTTTCTCCAACTGTAGCAGATCTGGATGAAATTAGGTATTTTTAAGCTATAACAAAGTTTTGGAGTGCTACAAAGATTTTATTTCAGCTGGCATGATTGTGCAATATCTATTCACAAAATGCCATTCTCCACATTGGGCCTGAGTGCGTGAGTTCCAGGTAAAGTAATTAGTGTATTTGGTCAGTATGGGCTTTGTTGAGTACATAAGAAAGAAAGCTAAGATTCTTTAGTTTTCTGTTACTGATACTGTGGTTGGTTATAGTGTTGGTAAATACACATATTTAGACAATCCAAAGAGTGAGCTATTTTTTTTTAAGATTTATTAATTTGAGAGAGAGAAAGAGAGAGAGAGAGCATGAGCAGGACAGGCAGAGGGAGAGGGAGAGGAGAAGCAGACTCCCTGTTGAGCCTGGAGCCCGAGAAAGATCTCAAAACCCTTGAGTTCTTGACCTGAGCCGAAACGGAATCTGACGCTCAACCAACTTGAACCACCCAGGCACCCCCCAAAAGCGAATTATTTTATTTGTTGATACAATATGCTAACTATTAAGAAGGTATAATGAATATTTGATCTTAACAAAGAACATTTAAGACCTTAAATTAGATATATTTTAAATAGCAGAACACAAAGGGAAGTGTTTTAAGTAGTTTTGTCTACATTATAAGAAAGAATAGAAAGCTGTGTTAATTTGCTAGGGCTACCATAGCAAAGTACCACAGACTATGTGACTCAAGAAACAGGAATTTATTTTCCTATAATTCTGGAGGCTGGAAGTCCAAGATCAAGGTGTTGGCAGAGTTGGTGTCTTCTGAGGCCTCTCTCCTTGGCTTGTATGTGGCCCTCATCTTCCTGTGCCTTCCCTCTGTGTGTGTCTGTGTCCTAATTTCTTCTTCTTACAAGGGAACCAGTCATATTCGATAGGATCCACCCTAATGACCTCATTTTAACTCAACAATCTCAGGATGCCTGGATGGCTCAGTTGGTTAAGCTACTGCCTTCAGCTCAGGTCATGATCCCAGGGTCCTGGGATCGAGTCCTGCAGTGGCATTCTTGCTTGGCAGGGAGCCTGCTTCTTTCTCAGGCTCTGCCTGCTTGTACACTTGCACTCTTTCTCTCTAACTAACTAACTAACTAACAAATAAATAAATAAATAAATAAGATCTTTAATTCAACTATCTACTTAAAAAGCCTATCTCCAAATATGGTCACATCTAGGTAGTGGAGGTTATAAGTATAGCATAGGAATTTTGGGAGGACACAATTCAGCCCTTAACAGAGCTGATCAATAGAATAAGTCTTTGCAGGTGAATTTTTAAATTGTGCTTTTCGCCATGTCTCTGACAAATAAATAAATAAAATCTTAAAAAAAAAAAGAATATACAAAAATGGACATTTGGAGGGGCGCCTGGGTGGCTCAGTGGGTTAAGTCTCTATCTTCAGCTCAGGTCATGGTCTCGGGGTCCTGGGATCAAGCCCCACAGTGAGCTCTCTGCTCTGCAGGGAGCCTGCTTCTCCCTCTCTCTCTGCCTGCCTCTCTGCCTACTTGTGATCCCTCTCTCTCTGTCAAATAAATAAATAAAATCTTTTTAAAAAATGGGACATTTGGGTGGCTCAGTTGGCTAAGCATCTGCCTTTGGCTCAGGTCATGATCCCAGGGTCCAAGGATGGAGTCCCACTTCAGGCTCCTTGCTCATTGGGGAGCCTGCTTCTCCCTCTGCCTGTTGCTCCCCCTGCTGTGTTCTCTTTCTGACAAATAAATAAATAAATAAAATACATTTTAAAAAAAGAATCAATTGTGCTTTTCCCTGTAAAGTATTAAAGTAAGGCTTCTTTCTGAAACATTAGGATATATGATCCATAGTAAACCATTTTAGGGTTATAATTTGTCATTAAATTTGTCTGAGCAGTTGTTTTACAATTTATGCCACAGTTTCTTTTGGGTTTTCAACAAACATTCATCTCTAAAACATGAGCTTATTTTTAGGAATTTGAAACTACACTCAAGCTCATAAGCTCAAGCTCATAAAATGCTCCCTTAGGTAAGGACTGAGAATGAAAAGGTAAACAGGCCTAATTTGATTGTCAGTGAAAAACTATGATGGGAATCTTAGTTCTGGCAAAGTAAAATAATAAGACACTCCTCTGGCTATAAAACACCTAGATGAGCTGGATTAAAAACCAACAAGAATAACCTAATAAATACCCATATAAATGCATAGCTAAGAGATCTAATAATCTTAGTATCAGAAATTTAAGCCTATACAAAGACTGCCCAGATTGTGGTGAGTATAAGAAAAATGTTGTTTTCCATTACTTCAAGCTCTTGAGTTTTAATGTTTACACAGAGACAGAATTAGAGGCTTTGGGCTCATGCTGCAAGTCTTAAAAACTACACCCTCAGTAAAAGGGGCAGTGAGTAGGGCAGAACTGAAGAAAAAAAAGTTACAAAGACAGATGATGGTCTGTCCTCTGGATTTACAAGTTCAGAGGGTGGTGGTAGTGGTGTTGGACGTGGCCAGGAGAGGGTTAGGAGAGTTCCCCTTTAGAATTTGCAACCATGGGTCTGTATCTCAGGTAGGTTTGACGTCTGACATTACCTAGTTGGTCTGGGAATTCCCAAGGCAAGAAATTAGCATAGGAAATATCCCTAAGTGTGTGGTATCTCTGGGATTCCCAGGCAACTTAATCTTCTTGATTGATACTTATTTCTCCTAGTAGGAATTAAATACTAGTAACTAACAAGTATTGAAAGATTATTGTGTCAGCACTCTACATGCCAAAACTCATTAATCTTCAGAACATCCCTATGACATGGGTATAGTAATCTGTCAATGCTGTGGGGGCAAAGAGAAGTGTTCATATCTGTCTTCTAGGATTGGTGTGGAAGTAAGATGAGGAGTAATAGGACAGGTCAATGCTTATGTGACTCTACTTTGGAAACTGTGACCATATGCTTTATCCCTTGGGCTTTTCTCACTTCAAGTAGGAGACAGAATCTCAAACTCTTCTCTTCCTCTCTTTCTTATTGTCCCTAAAGATAAGAAACACAACATCCCTTCTTATTTTAAGGATTTTATTATTGGTTCTTGTTAAAGGAAAGAAAGAAATTGAGGTGGCCTTGAAAGATGAGTGAAATTTGAATAGGGTGAATGTGGGACAAGTGTTTCAAGCAGAATTGATGGTGAGCAAAATCTTAACAGCAGGAATAATACTCTCTAAAGGCCAGTAACAGGTAAGCATTAAAATTTGATAATTCCTAAAAACCAAAAGCAAAAAACAAAAGAAAGCAAAAAATCCTTGATAATTCCTTGATACCCATCAGTGTCCCATCTCCTCCCGGAAGCTTCCTTTTTGGCATCCTTCAAGATACTCTGTCCTTCCCATGTTTCTTATTGCCTCCAAAAATAGCTTGGTATGGAGCTATATTCAGTTTGGAAAGAATAGTATATATCACAGTATATTTAAAATGCATTTTTGGAATGTAGTCTTTTCTTGCCTCTGACTTTGCCCTGTCTGAAGGTCAGAATACTTCTGGAATGTTCCCTTCTCCTAGTGTAAAGAAGCTAGAAAGTGCTCAATACATCAGTATATTTGGAATTGCTTTGTCAAAGTCACAGTCAGAAATATAGCAGAAGATATTGCTTCCCAAAGAAAACGTACTCATGGAATTTGTATGCTATTGCTTTGTGTAGACAAAGCTTTCTGCTAAATAAATATTTTGAAGATATTTTCAGAACGTTGAAAAGTGAAGATTGCTCTTCACATTCACTCCTAAAAATTGTGGGAAACATTACAAAATCAAGAAAAGATGATTTTGACAGAATTAACTGAGGTTTTGCCTATTAAAAGATTTTTGTTTATAAAATGGGTTTAACACTGTTTAAAAATACTTTTACCTGATTCTTTGTCTGTCTTTATATATGATATAAACACATCAATGCGCTCTGGGACTTGTTAGGGCAAAGACAAATTAATGTGTGCTCCAGTGAGAATTCTTTTTACTTAACCCTGTGGTGACTTTATGTGGAAACAAGTATGTTATAAGAACTTAGGAAATTCTTTCCCAACTATCCTACTCACTTATTCACCTCTACCACTGTGGAAAATCAGCTTGACTCTGTAGTTTCTGATTGGTCAAGTAGTGGCTTACACAGTATCACCAACCTTAGCCAAATTATCAGGGCTTTTGGCTGATGACGTGATAAGGGCAGGTCAGACTCTTGCCCATGAGGCCTGTTTATAAAGGCAATGGTTAAAAAAAAAAAAAAAGGCATTAGGATCAATATATCAGCACTATTTTCATTTTAAAATAACTTTTTTAAATAACTTTTTAAAATGTCATTTTAAAATAACATTTTATTTTAAAAATTTTTTTTTAATCTTTTTTTTTTTTTTTTTTTTTTTTATTTATCAGAGAGAGAGAGGGGGAGAGAGTGAGCACAGGCAGACAGAATGGCAGGCAGAGGCAGAGGGAGAAGCAGGCTCCCTGCTGAGCAAGGAGCCCGATGTGGGACTCGATCCCAGGACGCTGGGATCATGACCTGAGCCGAAGGCAGCTGCTTAACCAACTGAGCCACCCAGGCGTCCCTAACATTTTATTTTAAAATAACTTAATTTCATGGAGGAATACAGGGAAAGCGTTTCAAATTTTGGAGAGATTTTCCATTTTCGTATTTCAGAGATGGGACTGTCCCTGGGAACCATGCGTTTTTTTTTTTTTTAAATTATTTATTTATTTTTTAAAAAGATTTTATTTATTTATTTGACAGACAGAGATCACATGTAGGCAGAGAGGCAGGCAGAGAGAAAGGAGGAAGCAGGCTCCCCAATGAACCATGCGTTTTAAACTTTGTAGTGAAACAAGCATTGCCCAGAGAGCTAGTTGAAACTCAAATCTCTGAGTTTCAGTTTCTGATTCAGCAGGTGTTAGGTTGAGGTGGAGAATTTGCATTTCTAATGAGTTCTTAGGTGATGCTGATGCCCTTGGTCCAGGAGCCACACTTTGAGGACCACTGTTTTAAGGAGCATGGGATTAGGAAGTCCTAGAGTCTGCAAGAAAAGTTTTACTTTCTTGAATACTTACACTGTGCCGCGCGCCCTATGCAAGTCACTTTGCAGACATTCTGTCTGACCCAGACAATAGCCTCGAAAGTTGGCAAGGAGTGTCCCTCTTTTACAGATCAAGCTGTTGAGCCTCAGAACATTAATTAAGTAATCCAAGATCACACAGCTAGTAATTGGCAGAGCCAGAGTTTGAACCTGGGCTTTCTGTCTCCAGGTGCATGCTACTTCTGCTAAAGTCTGCTTTTTCATCTGGATTCAAGCTCTAGGTCCATCTCCTTCCTCATGCAGGAATAATTTCTCTAATATCCCAGAACCATGGTTCTTCGGCTTCTGCTCAAACCCATCACAGAGGGGCACTTCAGGAAGAAGACCTGACTGGGGGACAGCTAGAGTGACCAATCATCTGGTTTGCCTGTGACCCAGGATGGCACTTTCAGTTTTAAAATGTGGACAGTCAAGGGCTTCTTGGGAATCACTTGGGTCTCTTCACGGATGGCTCAAGCCATACCAAATACATTATAATGAGCCCAACCTTCTTTCGTATAGTTTCCTCTTCTTTTGTCTAACAGGGTCCTGTCTGACAGTCCTTCAGATATTTGAAGATGATCATTCCACCAGTCTTCAGACTGTCTTCATGCCCCCGGCCTTTCTCCATATAACATTGTTTACTTAGCATTTATGGTGTGTCAGGAACTCTTCCAAGAGCATTATGTTACTATATTATATATATATATATAATATATACTTAACTATATATTATATTAGTTATATTAACTAATTAAATCTTCACAAAAGTCCTATGAGGTAGGTATCATTATTATCCCATTTTATGGATGGGGAAACTGGGGCACAGGCAAGTACCCTGCCCAAGGCCATATAGTTATCAAGATGTGGACTCAGGATTTTAGCCTATAGAGCATGGCTGGAGAATCCAAACTCAATCACTACACTTTCCTGCTTTCCACTCAGTCAGTGGGGCTTTACTGAGTACCTATTATGCACAGAGTGAAGAGATACAGAAGAGAGGCAGGGTCCTTGTCATCACGGAGCGTATAGTTTATCAGGAGACATAAGCAATAAGTAAATAATAAAAAAAAAACAGAAACAAAATAACTGCACATGTGTGCAAACCAGATGATTGGTCACTCTAGTCACTCTAGCTGTCCCTCAGTCAGGTCTTCTTCCTGAAGTGCCCCTCTGTGATGGGTTTGAGCAGAAGCCGAAGAACCATGGTTCTATGTGCACATATTCTAGTTCTGGGACCCTGGAGCTGAGGGAGTGGACCCAAAGGGCAAACTTGGATGGGATTCAGCTTTCATTAGGGAAGGTATGGGCCTTAGCTCAGGCCACCATAGCAAAATACCACAGACTTGGTGGCTTAAACAATAGGCATTTACTTCTCAGTTCTGGAGGCTGAAAGTCCAAGATCAAAGTGCTGGTGGATTAGGTTCTCTAATGAGGGGTTTCTTCCTGGTTTGCAGCCTGCTGGGTTTTGTCTGCATCTTCACAGTGAGCAATGAGAGACAGGCAGAGAAAGAGAGCGAGAGGTGAGAGAAAGAGGGAGGGTGGGAGAGGGACAGACACTGTGTTCTCTGGAGTTTCTTCTCATAAGGCATTAATCCCATTAGGACAGCCTCATCCTCAAGACTTCTTCTAAATTTAACCATCTCCCAAATGCTCCATCTCCAAATACTAGTTTGTGGGAGGTTAGGGTATACCACACGAATTCTGGGGGACACAATTCAGTCCATAGCCGTGTGGGTCAGCTATCTGATAGCAGAGAAGTTGGCTGATTTGGCCCTGCTGGAGCTAGTCAGGAGTCACTGGTCAAGCAGTAGGCCACCTTCTGGAATGCTGGAGAGGAAGTAGGCCATCAACACCTGGCAGTGTGGGTGCTCTGGGTAGTCTGGGTGGTCTGGGGCCCTGGAGTGGGCAGGACCTGTGGAGTGCATGGGGCTTAATTAGTGTCTGTGGAAAGGCTGTGGAAGGGTTATCAGTCGGCTGAGACTGCAGGGTTACAGAGGGCTGGTGCTCCGAGCCCATGGCCTGGGTAGGCTACAGCGTGCATCCTTATACTCTCCCCTCTGCCCAGGAAAATGGCAGGAAAGCCTCCTGCTCCAGCAATGTCTCTCCAGTGCCTTCAGCTGAGAAGTTCACACCTTACCCACTTTAAAGGAGAAATGTATAAAGGAATCCTGTTTAGCACAGGGCGTATTTTGAAAGGTGCATCCAGAGCTGAGAGGTCATAAAATGATAATGAATGCCTTAGTTCCAAATTTTAAAAAGTTACTGATATGTAAATTGGAAGTAAAAATTTCCAAGGTCTTCCACTTTACTCCGGAAAGATACAAAATTAGAGGGAAGAATGTCACTCCTTTCTTTCATATGCCATTTTCTCTCCCCAAAGGTAAAAAGCATAGTTTCCTGTGGTTCCCTCAAAAAAAAAAAAAAAAAAAAAAAAAAAAGCGTTTATGCATTTACCCACATACACATCAATGTTACAATTTATACAAAATGGATCGTTTTCCTCTACATTATTGATTTTTCTCTGATTTGTCTTAAAAATCTTTCCCCATCAGGACATCCAAGTCTTAAAAATCTTTCCCCATCAGGGCATCCAAGTCTCCTTTATTGTCTTTAATCACTGCATGGTATTGTATCATGGGATGACATATAATTTACTTACTTTTAATAGACACTTTGGGTGTTACTTTTATAAAAATTGTGCCAAGAAGATTCCTGTACATATATACAGCTGTATTTTTGCACATATAACCACATGTAAATTCTTTGCTGTGCAAAAGGATATGTGCCTTCAAAACTTTGGAATTTATCACATTAACCTGCAATAAGGCACCGGTCTTTGGCCTGCTCCCATCACAAGTAGACAAGAGGATTGATTCCCTCACAGTCCAGACGGCATCATAGAAGCCTTGTACGGTCGGACGAGTGAAGAAAAATGTTTTCTTACTATTCTGATTTGCATTTAAAAAATTATACATGAAGTAGTGCATTTTTCTGTATGTTCATCATCTTTTGAATTTTTCTACAAACTATTTCTAACCTTTGCACAATTTTCTATTGAGCTCTTCTTTTTAAAAATATTCACTTACATCAATACTATTAAAATTAAGTAAAAGAGCTCTTTGAGAAATATGTTTTAAATATATTTTCCCTTTTTTGGAGCTTAGTCTTTTGATTTAAGTTTTAGGTGTTTTTTTTTTTCTTTTTCTTTTTTCTATATTAGAGTTACATTGTTATGTAGATTAATTTATCAGCTTTTCCCTTTATACCTTTTGGATTTAGAGCCTTTTCAGAAAAGCCTCTTTCTTAGATTAGTGCTAAATTAATCCACATTTTTAGATATTTTGTGATTTATTTTTTCATTAAATGTTTGATCTATCTGAAATTGACTTGGGCGTAAGGAGTGTGACAGGAACCTGGCTTTGTTCTTACCTCAGTAGATACTATTACAAGGTCACCATTTATTTATTTAACTCTCTCTTCCTCAGTGATTTGAAATCTCACCTCAACACCTTTAGAGTATACTAACTTCCCTTGAGCATTACAGTCTATTTTTTATCTTTCTTAGGTTCCATTAATTTCTTCTCTTATATTGAACTTCCTTAATGATTGACGTTTCAAAAATACGTTTGATACTGGAGAGCCCTAGAAGCAGACATGCTTTGGATGAGGTGGACAGAGAGGATCTCGCTGAGAGGTGACATATTTGAAGAATAGAAGTAATCAGATTCATGGAGACGGAGGCAGGAGCCTTCTGGGTAAAGGAAGTTACATATCCAACTTGTTGGCAGGCACAAAACAGCTTGGTGTGTTTGAAGGCACTAAAAGAAGACCAATGTGGTAAGCGCAGTAAACACAGGACAGAAAGGGGTGAGCTAGGGTGGGAAGGATACGTCAGATTTTGTCAGGAAAGCTTGGTTTTGTCCTGACTACAAAGGGAAGATGAGAATGGATTTGGAGCAGGGAGATGCCATATTCCCATTTTCCTGAGCATAATGTCATCACTCTGGCTCGTGAAGCTGTGAAGCTGGGTAGGAGGAGGACAAGAGCTGCAAGAAGGAACAGTTAGGGGGTCATTGCAGTGATCTGGGCCAGAGATGGTGGTAGTCAGGCTACTGAGAGACGATGTAGCTGGAGACAAATGTGCAACTCCGAGACTTATTCTGGAAGTAGAACCAACAAATTTGTTGATGGCATCTTGTTGTTGACATAACAAGGTACCCTTGTTGTAGGATAAGTCACCAGAAGGAATCATAGCTGATTCCCAGGTGACTTCTTTCCATTGTGTACCTTTCTGGACCAAAGGGGAGCTCTCAAAAAGTTGACAAAGAAAGGGAACCCTGGTCCCAGTTGCTGAACTCCAGGACTGTGACAGCAAGAGCCCAGTTGAGGGCAGCAGAGGGCTGTCGTTCTGCTTCCTGGGATTTGCGGGGGATGGTGAGGGGAGGTGTTAGGGAGCAGGCCAAGCTGCTAGATCAGAGCCTTTAAGTTTACTCGCCTTATGCACGTAGGCATCATAGCAATGATTGGGGGAAAGTGAGGGACTTGTGAAGTCTATCTGGCATTACGGAGTCACAGCAAATGGTGCCATTTGCTGAGATGGGGAAGATTTAGAGGAGAAACGGGTTTGGGAATCAAGGTCAGGGGGTTGGGGTTATATCAAGAGTACAGAGCTGAGATGTTTGGTTTGAGACGTCTGATGAATCCAAAGCAGACAGCAAGTAGGCTGTTTTATATGTGGATCTGGAGCCAGAGGAGAGGTCCAGGGGAGCCAACAACCCACATGTGAATGTTGTTAAGAATTGTGGGCTGGACGGAGAAGAGACTGTAGGATGAGAAAAGAGAGCTAGGACAGAGCCTGGAGGAACAGCAGCATTTAGTGATGGATGGTGGAGAGGGAGCCACTGAGAGACTGCCGAGCAGCCAGGGGTATGGCTGGATGAGTGCGAGGACTCAGAAACCCACTTCCTAAATTTCTGATGACTTTCACTGTGCTGAGAATAATGTCCAGACTTCTCCCCACCCTCTGCGAGGCTCTGCCCACTCTGGCCAGGGTCTACGACCCCCATTGCACCTTTAGCTACTTCTAACCTCAGGCACCTTCTTTGGGCCTCACAGTGGTCTTCTTGGCTCTCTGCTGGGGAGACTCAGCCCCTGCCCACCTTATCCTGTTCTTGGTGTGATGCTTCTTCCTCATAGGAGGAGCTTCCCCTTGTTATATTCTCTCCCAGCATCTTATTTATTTCCTTTATGGGATGTTTCTTTTTTGGTCCTTTTTGTATCCCTAGTGTCAACATAGTGTTTAGCAAACAGTTGGCATGTAATAAACATTTGACTCATTAATGGATGTATGAGTAAGCCTTTTAATCTTTACTGTGGCCCTTGAGGGGAGAGTTTTAAATCCCCTCCACCTCTTTTTTTATTCTTAGTTTTTATAATTGAGCATCTGACTAGCGATAGGTGGGTTAAAAAAGCGGTATCTGTTCCAGTGACAGGCCCAAAGGGGAAATCGGAAATATTTGGGGAGAAGAGCCCCTGGCTCCCGTTGTAGAATCCCAGCGCTGTGACAGCAAGGCCCCAACAGAGGGCAGCAGAGGGCTGTGGTTCTGCTTCATTGCACGGCGGGGGCGCTGGGGTGGGGGTGGGGGGAGGGGCTAGGCAGTAGGCCAAGCAGCTAGAACCGAGAATAAATTTAGTGTTTGGGGAGAAGAGAGGGGAGAAGTCCTTTGTAGAAATCAAAGTGCACTGATGGAACAGTGAAGCAACCTTTCTATCTGTGCTTATGTGGTAATGATTCTTAGGACTTAAAGTGTAAGGAAGCTCCTAATACTGTGGGCCCCTTCTGTTGGGAAGGGCAAAGGGTGTCCTGGAACAGTGATGGGGGAAGAGAGAGGGCCCTGAATGAAGGCTGCAAGGGTCCCGGCCTCCTGGAGAGGCAAAGCAGGGAATAATGCTGTGCGGGTTAGAGCCAGGCAGAAGCTCAGGAGCCTCAAAGACAGCGCTTTTGGGAAAGAAGGAGCTGACTATTGGCTCAGCAATGTACATTGTCAGAAATAACTGTATGTTTCTTATGCTTTCTGAATTGATTTCCTTTCTGGCCTCCTTTTTTATTAGCAAAGATTTTTTAAAGTTTGTAACCCATCATCTGTGCTTAGGCGAAAAGGGATTTTGCACAGAAGAAAATAATATTTAAAGCCCCTCGTAGCCTCTTCACCTTCCATAGAAAATGACATGCTTCTAACCTATAGAGGAATAAGTCTCATTTTCTATAGAAGGCAAAGAGGCTACAATGGGCTTTAAATATTGTCAGAATTTCCTTCCTTTTAAGGGTGAATAATATTCCATTGTATGTCTATACTACGCTTTGTTTATCCATTCACCAGTCAATAGACACTTGGATTGCTTCTACCTTTTGGCTGTTGTGAATAACGCTGCCATGAACATGGGCGTACAAATATCTCTTCGAGACCTTGCTCTCAGTTCTTTTGGGTATATATACCCAGAAGTGTAATTGCAGGATCATATGGCAATTCTATATTTAAGTTTTGGAGGAACCATCATACTGTTTTCCACAGTAGGTGCACCATTGTACAAATGTTCTAATTTCTCCACATCCTTATCAACACTTGTTTTTTCCTTCCTCCCTCACTCGCTCCCCTCCTCTCTCTCACTCTCGCTATCTCTTTCTTTTGATAGGAGGCATCCTGGCGGGTGTGTGGGTGTGAGGTGGTATCTCATTGTGGTTCTGATTTGCATTTCTCTAATGATTAGTGATGTTGACGATCTTTACATCTAATTATTAGCATTTGTATATCTTCTTTGGAGAAACATCTACTCAAACTCTATGCCCATTTTTTTTTTTAAAGATTTTATTTATTTATTTGACAGAGAGAAATCACAAGTAGTTGGAGAGGCAGGCAGAGAGAGAGAGAGGGAAGCAGACTCCCTGCTATGCAGAGAGCCCGATATGGGACTCGATCCCAGGACCCTGAGATCATGACCTGAGCCGAAGGCAGCGGCTTAACCCACTGAGCCACCCAGGCGCCCCACTATGCCCATTTTTACTATCAGCTTGCTGTTGTTGATTTGTATGAGTTCTTTATATACTCTGGATATTAATTCTGTATCAGATATATAATTTACAAACATTTTCTTCCATTCTGTGTGTTGTCTTTTTACTTTGTTGATTGTGTCCTTTGATGCACAGAAGTTTTAAATTTTGATGTTGTTGAATTTATTGATTTTTTTTTTTTTTACCATAGTGCTTATCTTCTTTTTTCTCCGTTGAGAGCAAGTTAGTGGGAGGTGACCTTGACATATTCTATCTCTGTTTTTGGCCATTGGTATGAAAAAGGAGAAGAAAGCTTCTTACCACAAAAAACAAAAGACCAGTATCCCTCATGGAGACATCATGACAGAAGGATTTACATACATCTGTTTGCTGAAGACTCCTGAATTAAGGAAAGCTGGCATAGAAGGGTCTGCTCTCAGAGAGCTCCTCTGACATTTGCCCGAGCAATCAAGCTGGAGGTGGCAGGAAATCTGACTATTGTGCTGGCCAGGAACTGTTTCCGGGACTGTCAAGGCCGGGGAACTGTCAAGGCCAGGGTAGGCTTGCAGGGAAGGTCTTCCTTGGGAGTGGGCTGAGACTAAGACGAAGTAAGTGAGACACCAAAGGCACAAAATTTAAAGAGACACTCACTTTCAGGTGCCAGTCCCACACTTGCATAACTCAGAGATGGACTATCTCCTACAATTTTGCCCCCAGGCACCTCCCTTGCCTCACCCCAGTCCTGGCTCTGCCTGATGTCGCCAAGAAGCAGGGCCTGGCATCACAGTTTCTGTGTCTGAGTGAGCGAGACAGCTATGTGGTGAAGGGCACACAAGTGTGTGTGGCCCACATCACAAGGGAGAGTGCTCAGGCCAGAGTGTGCACATGATGGGCAGGCCCAGTGGATCTTGACTGTGATAGGCCATGAGATATCTTCCCTTGGATGGAATATCAGACCTCAGGGTATGATACAAAAGAAAGCATGTTTCTTTTCTTCTCTTTACTCACAGAGCAAGCTTGGGCCCAGAAATGAAACCCATGATATGTGAAGGGAACTGTATTAGTTATCTATTACAACATAACAAATTTTCTCAAAACTTACTGGCTTAAAACAACATTTGTTGTTATTTCTCTGCATGAAAATCCACGCACAGCTTACCTGGGTTCTCTGTTTCAAGGTCTCTCACAGGCCAGAATCAAGGTTTCACCTGGGTTATAGTCATCTCAAGGCCTGACTGAAGAAAGATCTTCTTATGTCTATTGGCAAGATTCGGTTTCTTCCTAACTGTTGACTGAGGCCTCCCTCAGTTCCTTGCCATGCATCTCTAACATGGCAGCATGCAAACCACCAAGCTGGAGAGAGCAAGAGAGAAAGAATGCAAGATGGAAGTCATAGTCCTTCGTGGTCTAATCTTGGAAGTAACACTCCACAACATTTGCCATATTCTCTTCGTTCAAAGCAACTCTCTTGGTCCCTCACCCCACACACGGGTGCAGAGGCCAGACCATCAGGAACAATTTCAGAAGCAGCCTACTACAGGAAGGGGTAGAGGTAGGCAACTGGGACTTATTGAGGTCCCAACATCATCAGGACCACTCATAGTGATCCCACTAAGTCTTCACAGTAAGCTTGGGAAGAGACTGGCATGCTATTCTCGGCACAGAAGAGTAGCAAAGAAGGTCTTTGAAGAATGAAAGGCCAGTTGGGACACCCATATATATTTTAATCTGAGGAATGCACATGTGTGTGCTGTGAGACACTACAAGCAGGGCCCCCGAGGTTGAAACTTGAGAGATCAGTCAAGTTGGTAGCATGGCTGGCAATGGACACACAAAGAAACTGCAGAAGCCTTTGTTTGAATGGGGAAGGTGGGGAACACTTTCTTGACTGATGGGTGGGGCACAAAGCTGAGGTTGCCAGGGCAGCTCCCCAGAGACTGAGGTTGGAACTGGACTTCAGAAGCAGTACCATGGATGTTCCAGAGTTGTCTGTGATATTGAAAGAAATAGTGAAAGAGCCCCACAAAAGGAAGGCATCTGAAAAGTAGCCTGTGTGCTTCCAGAAGAGTGGTGGTGGGTGGATCAGGCCAACAGAATCTCACTCTGGATGGAAGCCTCAGGGAGAAGCTGGCAGATGGTGTGGTTCCCGAGGGGATCGGTGAAAGTGAATGTTAGTCACAGTAGGATAAGCTTATGCGCAGATGATGTCAAAGTGGAGACCATGCAGAATGTTTGGAATTTCTAATGCATGAACCTGTCTATTTAGCTTTTAACTTGTATGAACTCTGGGAGTTGGGAGTGGGAATTTCCCCTACTGTCCTAGGAGGTATCTGTCCTGATGTGACCCAGGAAAATAACTCTACGATAAGCCTTTTTTCCCATACATTTAATATGGTGATAATACCTACTCATAGTGCGTTGTAGAAAATCACTTAGTATATACCAGATGCGCAATAAGAGTTAGCTCTTTCCTCCCCTCAGCCTCTCTTCCCCCACTCAAAATAATACGGTACGGTTATACATAATAGATGGGCACTCTACCTTCATTCCATCAGCCTTCGACTGGACTTTCCAGTATTGCAAAGGCTGGAAAGCTGAAAACCACATTTCCCAGACTCTTGTGCAATCCGGGGTCCAGAGGTAAGTAAGGTAAGTAGGGCCCAACTCTCAGGTGTGCTGGGAGAGCTGGGTAGAAGCCAGGCAGAGACCACACCTCTGCGGCTCCTGCTGTTTCTGTAGGCATTGCCGTGGAGGGACTGACTGACCTTTCTCTGGCAGCATGAAGAGACATCCTAGTGTCCTGTCATTAGGCTCAGGGAGGCTGGTGGCCTTGTGGCAGGGGCAGTGCTGGTTCTGGAGTCAGTAGCTTCCTCCATGGCCCGGATCTTCTATGGGAAGCTTTTCTAAAAGCTCCACCCAAAGTCCTTTCTAAATGCCTCCTAGTAGTTCTACAAGACACTTAATATCCTGCCATAAATCCTTTCTCGCTTAATTTAGCTGGAGTGGATTTTGTTCTCTTCAACTAACCAGTACAAGTGGGATGGAGAGATTTCACCTGCTGAATTCCTCTTGGAGAAAGCACTGTGTGTGTGTATGTGTTGGAAGGATACTTTGATAAGCGCTTGGGAGGGTGTGGTCCCCTCCCCACCAGCCATCACTTCATTCCTCCTGTGGCCTACATGTAGGGGACGCTAAGGCTCAGAACTTTAGGAGTCGTTCCTGAAAGACAGAAGTTTTGAGAGAAGACAGAGGAACCCAGTGGATGGTTGAAAGCCAGGTGGTGTATAACATGACTCTTTTATAAGACTCCCTGTCTCATAGTTTATGAAACTTGTGGCGTGATTTGATTTTTTGTGTGTGGAAAACAAAGGAGTGACTGGACTTCATGTTGGGGAGGATGTAGTATGGGGACGGAAGTGGTGTGTGAGGAAGCCTGAATTTTGAGAGGTAGAAGGGCCAGGAGACCAGGGTCCCTACAGGGAGCCAGTAGAAATACTGGAGAGGCGGTGGAAGTCCCTAGTCCATGGGATTCAGAAGTCCGAGCCCACCTCACTTGGACATCAAGGAGCAGAGACCCTCAGCAGACATCCGGTGTACACACAAGTAGCAGCCGGGACTGGCTCCTTCGCATTCTGCTTGACCCTTTACCTTACAGCTTCATCTCTCCCCCAGGAACTCTCAAACCTTACACACCACAGTCCTTCAGGGTACTGGTCATGTTCTCATCTATATTTATATATATTTTTCTTTGTTTGTTTACCTTCTCTATAAGACTGTTAGCTTCTGGAAGGCAAAGGCCTGGGTCTAATTTATCTTTCAGAAGTTATTACATGCATAATGTTGTGTGTGTGTGTGCTCCTGCATGCATTTTCCTGGGGAAGGCTACACAGAGCTTTAACCATATTCTTTTTTTAAGGATTTATTTATTTATGACAAAGATCACAGGTAGTCAGAGAGGCAGGCAGGGAGAGAGAGGAGGAAACAGGCTCTCTGCAGAGCAGAGAGTGCGACGTGGGGCTCGATCCCAGGACCCTGGGATCACGACCCAAGCCAAAGGCCGAGTCTTTAACCCACTGAGCTACCCAAGCGCCTCTGCTCTAACCATATTCTGAAAGAGGTCCAGGACCTAGAAAATGTTTGGAAGCTATGTGAGAGGGGTCTTTTTTTTGGACACCCCCCTTTTATTGTTGCTGTTCAGGCATCTTATGGATAAAGAAGATGTGAGATGTGATATATATATATATATATATATATATATATATATATATATATGTGTGTGTGTGTGTGTGTGTGTGTGTGTGCATGCACATATATATGTGGTATGATATATATATATATATGTATATATATAGGTACACACACAATGGAATACTACTCAACCATCAAAAGGAATAAAATCTTGCCATTTGCAACAACATGGATGGAACTAGGGGATATTACACCAAGCGAAATAAGTCAGTCACAGAAAGACAAACATCATATGACTTCACTCACAAGTGGAATTTAAGCAACAAAACAGACGAACATAGGGGAAGAGAAGGATAAATAAGCTGAAAACAGAGAAGACAAACAGTAAGAGACTCCTAACTCTAGGAAACAAACTGAGGGTTGCTGGAGGGGTAGTGGGTAAGGGATTGGGGTAAGTGGGTGATGGGCATTAAGGAGAGCACTTGATGTAGTGAGCACTGGGTGTTATATGCAACTGATGAATCACTAAATTACCTCTGAAACTAATAATATGCTATATGTTTATTACATTGAATTTAAATTCACAAAAGAAAAGAAAGAGTTATCTTTCAAATATCAAATTCATTTCATCCCAATGCTTGTCTTCCATCAAGGGTGTGCACCCATGGAGATCCAAGGCTCGGGGACTATGCAGGAAATGTAGAATAGGTTTCTGTAGAGTAGGACAAGATTCTGCCTTTAGGGGCTCAGCCAAGCAGTGTGTGTTTATTACCTCTTCCCCAGGATGCCTTGCCCTGCACTCAGAGAGATTTACAAGCCAGACAGACACCAGGCAAGTCCCACTGGGGGTGGGATCCATGGTGGTTGTGTGCTTTCCAGCCTGCCGTCTCTTAAGCTATAAATATTTACCAAGTTGAGCGTGGAGATGTCAGTCTCCAAAGAGTGTCTGGGTGGTGTGTATGTAGGGGGTGGTGCTGGGTGAGTGAGAGACGGAGGAGGCTGCCATGTGATGTTGATGCTTTAAAGCTTGAGGATAAGCAGTTAGAGCCCTGCTCAAGTCAGTGTCTTTGCAGCCTAGGGTGGGTGGCAGATGGGTCTGTACAACCAAGCATATCTCAGCCCAGAAACCACAGGCAAATATCAGTGAAGCCAAGTTGGCTTCCCAGCACTGCGGAGTTTATAAACTTTCTCAAGTTCCCATCTTTATCTCTTAAATGAAGCCAGCAACACCTCCATATAGCTGACAGCTTTGCCTGTGGGTATGCGGATGTGTTCAGTGTGGGAAACAGTAAAAATATGGGGAGGTCCAGATTAATTTTTTGTTTATTTTATTTTATGCTAGGTTTATTTTGTCATTTTATGGATTTTATGGAGTAATTTGTTGTTAAAATGAAATGGCTTTCAAATTGCAGTGAAGGCTCCAAGATCCTGGCCCTTTCCTAATTAAGATCACCTCTGAGCTCCTGCAACAGGGCTTTTGCCTAAGGACAGAAAAGAGTTGAAGTTGAGGCAGACAGCAGGGAGAGAGACTGAAGGGAGAGTTTAAGGAAGCTGTCCACGTGCTCTGAGTTTTTCTACCCCAGCTCTAAAAGAGGCTCTGCAAGGTCTGAGCATTTTCTACATTCAGGAAGTCACCCGTAATTTGGCACAGCTGCCTCCCCAGAACCGCCCACACCAGCCACAATCTCATTAGCACTTTTTCGCTGGACACCCATGAGTCAGTGTCTGAACACAGGGGCCACTGCCATGGGTGTCCCAGGAAAAAACGAGCACGTCCATGGCCGACTTTGTGAGCAGAAATGACAGAAGGGATGGGAGCTTAGCCCATGCCTGACTTCTCTTCAAATCTTGCTTTTGTACATCTTACTGGGAAATGAGGTTTTATCTTATCAGCTTGTGAAATACAGGAAGGAGGTTGGAATGTGTTTCACTTTATCTAACACATTCCTACTCACAATCCAAAGCTCACATCAAATGCTCTTCCATTCAGAGACTCCTCTCCCACTGGCTCCCTTCTCCCAGTAGAAACTTTCTTCTCTGTGCTCCCACAGCTTAGGTAAAATGTTGCTCTCATTTGTTAAGCTGAAAACTTCTTGAGGGCAGGGATTTTGTACATCTCTTGCACTTATATAAGGACTGTTAGGTAACAGCTATGTCCACAAATTTTTTAATACCTCTTTCTTCCAAAAGTGAAGCCTAATTCTCCTCCCTTTGAGACTGGACTAGATTGACTTGCTCCTAATGAACACAATGTGGCAAGTGATGTGTGACTTCTGAGACTATGTCATAAGAGATGCAGCTTGATTGTTTTTGGATCATTGGCTCCCAAGGTCATGATGACACTTAAGCAGCCCAAAGGAGAGGTCCAGGTGGCAAGGATTCGAGCCCTTTGTCAAAAACCAGCAGTAACTTGCCAGATGTTTCCTTCTTCTAGGAGGGAGACTCCCATCTGATGTGGGATGCTCCCATTCAAGGACTCTACCTCTCCAGTCCATTAAAGTGGTTGACAACCACACCTGTTGACTTATCATCCTTATTCCCTGTGAGTTGGGGCATGGTGGACAGAAGGCATTGAGAGAGGACAGGGTAAAAGTGAGAATGGGAGGTCCCTGTTTTCACTCAGAGTTTCTGGTTGGCTTTGGCTGAGTCTGACCCATCCTGCCGAGAAAGGTAAGGAACACCACCTGCAGCTCAAGGCCCCCTCACCTCTCCTCATTGATGTTCTGGTGAACCCTGTTTCCAGCACAGTTCTTGCCAGAGGAAGGAGAGCCACTCAAGAAGGGGTCTTCCAGCACTGCACCCCCCCCCCCCCCAGACTACCCTGTGCCCTGTGTGCAGGCAAGTGGTCTGGAAAGGCTGTTCCACATAGCGGAGAGAGAGGGGCTCTTACCCAGCAGTAATTCCCAGCAGTAATACAAGTTCATTAAGCCAGTTCTCCAAGCGATGCCTCCAGCAGGGGGCCTGTTTCTCAGCTTCTTGAGGCAGCTGGGGATAAGTGAACAGCTCGCCTCAAGCAAACCGGCTGAGGATAAAATTGGCTTCTTCGAAGAAGGCAGAACTTGGGTAATGCTTGGTGTGCTTTCCTTGTGCTGGTATTCTACGTCTTTTTTTTTTTTTAAACGTACATAATTAACACATTTCATTGCAAAATAAAGTTCAAACTACTCCAGTTATAGGGAGTAAAAAAGAGAAGGTTCTCTTTTACCATCCACTCCCTACCTCATCTCATTTCCTCCCACAGGTAACTAACTACTGCTACGAGTTGGGCATGTAGCCTGCCAGACCTCATGTGGGGGTCACACGTTATATATTGCCCTGCAACTTGTTTGTTTTTTCATTTGATGATAAATCACCAACATTTTGGATTATGTTAGTATGTACAGATCAAATTCGCTGTGTTTTCTAACAGCTATATAATACTCCATAGTGAGAAGAAAAATGGAAGTATGCTAAGAATAACCACTTTGCACAGCCTTCATGGAGTAGGGAGCAAGGATGTTGACAGGGCACCCAGTGGGTTGAGGGTTAGTCAGGAGTGAGTCATGGAGAGCTGAATTGCTCCTTACGGGAGCAGGGGAGGCCCTTGGAGCCTGTGGCCACCTCAGGTAGAGAGGTGGGAAGGGGAGAGTGAGAGTGGAGAAGTAAGAGGTGTTGACCAGATGGAATATGAGGGCCTGCAAAGTGACCCCTCTGTGCGGCCCTCACATCTTTAAACACGTTTACTAAGTTGATGAACAGATATGTTCTTGAATGTTTCCTTAGCACAGCTTCACAAGAATGCTATTCCTGGGTGAAAGGGTAGGAATTTCTCTATGGCTCTTTTGACATGGTTAAATTGTTATCCCAAAGGGCTGTAAGAACTATGCTGCTCCCCTTGTGTGTTGGGGAGGTAGAAAGGAAGCCCAGTTTAGGATGCACACTTCTAGAATCTGCCAGTTATGATGCTCTTCACAAAGTCTGACAGTTCAACACATAAATATGGATTCCTGCTATGTGCTAGTCCTTGTGCTGCACTGTGATGGCAATGAGGCTGAGCTGGCTCAGGTATCCAGCCTGGTTCCTAGCTCCATGGTGTTGACAAGTGTGGGGGTCAGGGCTTGTGTACAGAGAGTGGTCATGAACACTAGGGAAGCCACAGGCCAGAAGTAGTAAATGTGTGGTATCTATGTTCCACTCCCCATGTCCATACTTTTGTCCAATGATTGACCATGAATCTTTCTTGCTGATTCCAAGTGCTTCTTCAGAATTCTTCTCAACACAGTGCTTCGCCAGGCAGCTACTAATCAATTAGAATGGATTGAATAGGACATATTTTCTCTCTTCTATAAGCTCAACCTAAAATGAGATTCTGAAATTTCGTTTTTTAAAAAATGTGTATTAGATTAGAATATATAACTAATAACATTTTTTTAAATGCTTATCCGTGTCCCACCAAAGGTAAGTGAGCACACTTGAGAATATCCTGGAATGGTGTAAAGATGGTTGAGCAGAAGGGAAGCAAGTCCCCTGCCACCAGCTTCCTGAAGGCCAGGCTTGGTCCCATATGCTGAGCTCAGAAGCTCATATCTGAGGCCCCAGACACTTGGGGAAGCAATGGTGGCTGGCTGATAGTTGCTAGGAAACACTCAGGAAGTGGCTGGGGCACATCTGCTAGGCCTGCTAGTACACTATCTGGTAGGAAGTCAGGGCCTGGAATCAGAAAAGAGGAAGGTATGTTGTGCTCAGAGCTGTTAAAGGCCTTTCGTGATCCTTGGGCTTGAATTAGAGATAATAGGGGCAGGGGAACCCAAATGAAAGCCAGAATGGCTCTATGTCTATGGCTGGGTGAACGGCCTTGCACGAGATGTTCTACCATTTGCTTCATTTGCATGAGGGTAGTTATTTTTCTGGTGGTTGGGCAAGAAGCCTCTTCTCTTTTCTCCATTGTTCCCAATAAAGTTAGGCCTTTGGGAATCAGCTTCAGAAACCAGTTACTTCTGACCTTGGGCAGCATCTTTCCTTAGGGGCTCCTGTGACCACTCCCCAGCCCACCTTCTAACTAGCCCTGGGGTCCCTTTGACTTTGATTTGAAGCCTTCTTGGTCTCTATGGGTTTCAGATCTTGCATTTCTGCCCCTGTCTTGTCCTTGTTCCTCTCCAGGCTCAATTTCACAGAACTGCTCATCTGTTTCCTGCCTATCCTAGATTCTCATGGGCCTCTCTTAGTGCCCAGGACCACTCACTCTGTAGAACTGTGAAGAAGCCAGCCAGATCCATGAATATTGTCCTCACCCTCAGCCTCCTGCCAGCTGGGCCTCAACTGTCAATGCTTACTGGCCTATTGACTATCCTGGTTCCTGAATGGCCATTTAGGAGTTGCCAAGTGTTGTCTATGCTGAGTGGCATGGCAGGAAGTCCATTGTGTTGACAACAGTGAATTGAGCATATTTACACAGACAGTAAAATAACCAGGCATAGTTTACACAAGCCTGGGACACATGGTAGTGTTATTCATGAGGATATCCCTTCTGTGTGAAGCAGGGATGGATGGTGTAGAAAAGAACAGAGATTTCATAGTCAGGCAGCAGAGGTCAAATCCACTCTGCAATTGAATAGTCTGGACAATTTTTTAAATCTTTCATAGCCTGAGAGTCCTCATTTAGAAAATAAAGATAAATAAAAGTACCTAACTCATTGGGTTGTTTCAAGAATTAACGGAAATTAGTGACCATGATTTATAGTGAGAATTTTTAAATGGTAAATGTATTAGTTTATTAGTACTGTCGTAATAAAGTATCACAAAGTGAATGGCTTAATCAACAGAAATACTGTGTCTCATAGTTCTGGAGGCTAGAAGTTCAAAATCAAGATGTCTGTGGGGTTGGTTATTTCTGCAGTTTGTGTGGGAGGAGGTGTTCAGGCCTTTCTTACTGGCTTGTAGATGACCGTGTTTTCCTTATGTCTCTTTACATGGTGCCCTCCCTGCATGTGTGTCTCTGTGTCCAAATTTCCTTTTTTTTTTTTTTTTCTGTAAATAAGGATACCAGTCTTTGGGTTAGGGCCCATCCTAGTGACCTGATCTTAACTAATTACATCTGCAACAACCCTATTTCCAAATATGGTCACTTTCTGCAGTACTTGGGTTTAGGACTTCAACATGTGAATTTTGGGGTGACACAATTCAACCCATAATAGCAAGCTATCATTATTGTCAGGAGCTCTTATAAAGCCCTGATATTGATGAGATTCTAGTGGAATTAAATGGTGACCGTTCAAGCTTATGCACAGAACCAGAGTTTACTTAAAATACCATTGTATCAGTCACTGGAAGTGGTAGTTCTATGGGTGGCCTCACAAGTCTCCAGGTTCATGTGTAGGAGCTAACTGTGAAAAGATTTTTGTTTTTCCTTTTCCCTAACCAGTGATAGCAGTGGTCATGGGGTAGTGATGGTAAAGTCCCAAGTGTCAGACAGAGTATACTTGAAACTGGTGTCCATATTGGATCTCTAGGGCTGAGGTCCAGGGCCAGATCCTGACTTTGTTCACTTCCTTTTGTCCTACCTCCAACCCAAGTCAGTATAAAGAACTCCCTGCCTCATAACAAATTCCAAAATCACTGGGAATTCATTCCTCAGGAAGTGGAGGGGAGGGTGGCTCACCACCTTCCCTGCTCTGTAGAAAAGCTGGACTCCTATGGAGGCAGGAGTATAGGCAGTACCCAGCAGCTCACAGCTGGGCCTTCTTTATGTCACACCAATGGAAGTAGGAAAGCTGAAAGCAGAGGGATGTTGAAGCATGTGCAGAGTGGGATGGAAGACCTTGCATGACCTCTATAACTTCCGCACAAATATCCATCTTGGTGCTCTTCACTGGAGCCCAGTATCATGGTTGATTCTCCCTCTCCCTCCCCCAAGGAGAGCCATATTCAGGAAGTCTCTGGCCTGAGAGTGAGGCCTGAGAGTGGGGAACTTGAGTGTCTGGGATGTCCACTTCTGGCATTGTCATCTCAGTCTCTCAGTACCCCAGGGACTTGTAGTTTGGACAGTTGTCATGTCTGCTTCCTACAAAGTCAAGGCTATGCCTCTGAATACTGTGGTAGGATTTGTGTGGCTGGAGAAAGTAGTGAGCCTTTGGGGTGTGGCCAAGCCTGGAGATACTGCAACTTCCTCCTTAGTATCATTCTTGAGGGGAGGCTGGCTTTGAGGGGGACACAGGGACAGGTCTTTATCTTTTCTCTCTTCTATTAACTATGTCAGAATTTCCTTTCTAATCTGATCATGTAGCTCAGCTCAGTTTCAACAAATTTTGAATATACACACAATGCTAGCAATTTAATACATGGTACATCCCTCAAGGAGTTTACTTCAAGTAAGGGTTAAAAAAAAAGACAAGCAAAGGAGTGCCTGGGTCGCTCAGCTGGTTAAGCATCCAGCTCTTGGTTTCAGCTCAGGTCATGATCTTATAGGTTGTGAGATCAAGCCTCATGTCAGGCTCTGAGCTCAGTGAAGAATTTGCTGGAAAATTCTTCCCTCTGTTCCTACCCCCAATCTCACTCTCTCTCTCAAATAAATAAATCTTAAGAAAAAAAAAAAAAAAAAGACGAGGAGAAATTCACTGGAACATAAACAGAGATCCTGCCATTCTATTTTCTATTTTTATTTTATTTTTTAAAATTATGTTCAGTTAGCCAACATATAGCACATCATTAGTTTTTCATGTAGTGTTCAGTGATCCATTAGTTGCATATAACACCCAGTGCTTACCACAACACATGCCACCCATCACCTGGTTACCCCATCCCCCCACCCCCCTCCCTCTGTAACCCTCAGTTTGTTTCCTTGAGTCCAGAGTTTCTAATGGTTTTTCCTCCCTCTCTTATCTCTTCCCATTCAGTTTTCCCTCCCTTCTCCTGTGGTCCTCCACACTATTCCTTATGTTCCACATATGAGTGAAACCATATAATTGTCTTTCTCCACTTGACTTATTTCACTTAGCATAATCCCCTCCAGTTCCATCCATGTCAATGCAAATGGTAGGTGTTCATCCTTTCTGAACAGTAGGGAAGTTCCTCAAGACATTAAAAATAGAGCTACCCTACGACCCAGCAAATGCACTACTAGGTATTTACTCCAAAGACACAGATGTAGTGAAGTGAAGGGGCACCTGCACCCCAATGCTCATAGCAGCAATGGCCACAATATGGACATTGCCAAGATGTCCTTCAGCAGATGAATGGATAAAGAAGATGTGATTCATAGGTACAAGGGACGGCTATTTAGATGCTAAGTGCTAAGAGGCAGAGAGAAATGAGGATTTACTTCCAACTAGAAAGGCTTCATGGTAGAGGTGGTATTTGTCTTGAGCTTTGAAGAATGGCTAGAATTTCAATGGATGCAGAGAGGGAGGAGGGCTTCAGAGTAGAAAGAACAGATTGAGAAAATGTAGGAAGGTCAGAACATGTAGAGCATTATGGGAGAACAAGTGTGGCTGGGAATGGGGTAGAAAGTTTATTTGTGAATAGAATAGAAGATGAAACTAGAAAGTTGTATCTAGATTGTGTAGGATTCTAGATGTCTTACTAAGGGATTTAGCTTTTGTTCTATAAGTGATGAGGATGACACTGAAGATGCTCTGACCAAATCAACAGCCTGATCCAAATTGTATCTTAATAAGACTGATCAGGTAGCTTTCTGTAGCTATGAATTCTTGTGGTAGAGGTTGCAGGTTTGGCGGGGGGAGGGGAATGCAAACCTGAAGCTGGTGCAATGGTCTAGGAAAGAGATGGTTGGGTGGGTTTCACAGGTTAGAAGTCAGAGTGGATGAATGCTTAGTTAGACCAGGTTGAGCAGGAGAGTCTGGGGACCAGGAAAGCCCCTCCTATCCCAAGCTGGGCAGGTGCTGGAGGAAGTGACACAGAGGATTCTGACTGGCATAGGTGGTAAGCAAGGAGTAAGCAGCAATTGTCTCATGTCCTTCAATAGCATGAGTCTAAAGTAAGTTGGTGGTGAGCATAAGGATGGGAAAGCCCAAGTCTACAATAGCTGGTATTCTTGGCAGTTGCCCTAAAGCCAAGAGTTCTGTTATGGATCCTGCCTCATTGTGTGTTTTGACTGGGCACTTTCTCCATTCTTGTCCATACTCAGGGCTCGGTCAGATAAGCAAGTATCTGGGCAAGCTTGTCTTCCATGTTTGCGCTTATTTGCCCTTATTCCGTGTTTACCTTTCTGTGTTTGCCCTTCCATGTTTGCCTTTGGATTAGAGTCCAAGAATTGCAAATTCCACCCTCTGGCCTGATCCCTGTAGCCAGAGCTTCTCCCTCAAAGCCTCTCATGTTTTCCAAGACCCAGACGTCACTTGTAAGAAGATATGAAGTACTGGTACTGTGCCCTTAGGGTGTTGATATCCCTAGAGATTCTTCTTCAGTCTCTTCTAACTCACTTTCCATTGCTCTTTCCATGAGATAGCAGGAATGGGGAGTGGGGTGCAGGTTTGGACAACCTCAGCATACACTTATTACATCCTAGATGCAAGGTCCAGGCACATGGCCCAGGCCAGGGCAGAACAAAAGAACAACAACCACCCCTTCTCCCAGAGGCCATGGTATCTGGGCTCACACTCTCCCATGTTTACTAGTTAAAAGATTGCTGGTTCTGCAGGAATGGCCCTATACTTGTTTACTACCTTTAGCTACTCCACTTTGCAGGGATACCCTACTCCTCAAATGCTCGACATTGGATCATGTTTTACTTTTTTTTTTTTTTTTCCTTTTTCTTCACACTGTCTGGAATTTTTGTAGCTCTGCTGACAAGCTGCAATATAGAGAAGTCTTGGTTAAGCATTTGGCCTTCTCCTCACACAAGCTTTCCTGGGTCTTTGTAACTCAGTTGTTAGCTGGGGCCTCCTTAGTATTTGAACTCTGGAAAAGTTTGCTCCCAATCCTCAATTCCACAGCCCAGGCAAGTCCAAAGTAAGTCTGCTGGGAATTCTGGTGCTTCTGCCTCTGGGGTCTTGCAACTGTGCAAGCCATTCTGATTCAAGCTGCAGACACAATTCAGCCCTTCACTGGTGTCCACAAGAGATCCATTCAATGAATATTTGTGAACCTAGCAGAGGGAGAAAGGGCATATCACACATCCCCAAACTTTCTTGTTGGCTTCCTTCTCTTATTCCCATCATGTCTTCCTCCAAAGTATTCAGAAGTCTCCTTTCTTTCTTTTAAAGATTTTATTTATTTGAGATGAATTTATTTGAGAGGGTGTGAGGGTGAAGGAGAGAAGATGAGAGGATGGGAAGGAAGGGCAAAGGGAGAGGGAGAAGCAAACTTCCTGCTGAGCAGGGAGCCCAACACAGGGCTTGGCTCAATCCCAGAACCCTGAGATCATGACCTGAGCCCAAGGCAGATGCTTAACCAACTGAGTCATCCAGGTGCCCTACCTTTCTCCTTTCCTGTGCAGAACTACCCACCATCTGACATTTCTTTTCCAGCTAACACTCATATTTTTGACACTCCACATTCTACCCTGAGTTTTCCACATGTTTTTCCCAACAAAACAGTTCTCACCCTTGAAGGAATTCCCATGCCAGTTCTTACTGTCTGATTTCACATGTATCAAACTCCGAGTGGGGTTTTTAAAAGTTCCCTCTAGGCATTAGGATACTGTTGGTGCAATTTAATGGGAACTAATTCAAAGTGTCCTAAATATTTTTTTTTAAAGATTTTATTTATTTATTTGACAGACAGAGATCACAAGTAGGCAGAGAGGCAGGCAGAGAGAGAGAGAGGGAAGCAGGCTCCCTGCTGAGCAGAGAGCCCGATGCGGGACTCGATCCCAGGACCCTGAGATCATGACCTGAGCCAAAGGCAGAGGCTTAACCCACTGAGCCACCCAGGCGCCCCAAAGTGTCCTACATATTAAAGACAGTTATTATCTCACAAAATCAGAAGCCAGAGATGGCTTCTGGCTCCATGCTCCAGGATCCCAGTTCTGCCTCTTGGTTTTGTCCCAAACTTGACCTCAGACTGGTAGCAAATGGCTATTGCAGTTCAGCATCAGAGCCAGACCCCAAAAAGTGGAGAGAGTGGGGTGGTTCTCTTCCCACATCTCTTCCTTTTTAGGGAGGACACTTTTCCCAGAAGCCCTTCAGCCGAAGTGGCCTTCCCATCTAATTGGCTGGATATGGTCACATGCCTAAACCCACACTTAGAAAGAGGAATGGGATCTGTGACTGCTTAAATGAAGCAGAATCATTCCCTGGTGATGGGGTTTGGTGAGAATCTACCAAAGCATGAAGCTGCATGGATGCACAAACAAAAGTGGAGTATCTCCTGCACAGACAGAGTACTACTGTGGCTCTGCTTCCAGGTCCAGAATCCTAGCTAGCTGCTGCCTCCTTCCCCAGCTTCATTCTGCTCCTACAGCTGTCAGCTGGAGAGGCACCTGGTAAAACTGAACATCTCTGCCTTACAGCTCTTCTCCTACTTCTGCACTAAGGACAAACCATCTCCTTCTTGCAATAGACTATTCTTATGTTTTGAGGAATTATTCTCATCTTTGTTTCCTTGTTTAGAACATATTATCAATCTTTAGCAAGTACTTGAATAGACTATCTTTTGAGAGAAGTTATAGGCATTTGGGGGATTCCAAACCTTCCATTTCACATGAGCTTATTAGAATTGGTTGGGTTTGTGTGTGGATGGGGGGGGGTTTCTTTGTTTTGTTTTCTTTTTGCCTTTCACTAGTTAGAACAGTGGTTCTCAGATTTCAGTGGAAATTTCTTAGAAAGCTCATTAGAGATGACAGAAGTCTACATTCTACTACCTCCAACCTAAGAGCAGAATCTAGAAGCCTATTTTTAAAGAAAGCATAGTAGGTAACCACATGTTGAGATTCACTATTTTAGAAGAAGACATCCAGATACAAGCCTGCTTTGACAAGTAAATTGGAGGGGGCCACAATTCCAATTTCATGTTATTCTATTTTTATTTATAAAAGGGATTTTATTGAATGAAAACCAAATGTAATATGAATTACAGGTTGTTGGGAGACTTTTCCTTTAAGTAGATTCACAAATCAGAAAAGAAACCCTTTCTTGGCGAAGTGTCTTTCTAATTTTTGGTTCAGAGCATATGGTTACCCTTCTGAGGTTAAATTTTAGAATGCCATTTGTTCAGATGAAATGGTGATTGCTGGCACCAGATGCCAAGTGTGGAGATGCTTAAGGCCTTGGACGGTCTGGGCCTGGCTCCTGGAGTGTTTTCAGTGTTTAAAAACTCCTGAGTTGTGTTCTTCACTGACAAGGTTTGCTTCTTCTAGAAATGGAGAGCTCTTCTTATGAATTAGGACAAGTTGGCCTTGTTTGGAGCACTTGTTGCAGGGTCTTCCACTCCTTCTCTAACAGAGCTGGAAGTTCCCAGTGAGCAATGGACTTGAGGCACGGAGGTGGCCATTCTTGGCAGATGAAAAAGGAGCATGAAATTCAGGACACTCCAGAGCAACTTCGACCTCTAGAGCTGGACCTGGGCAGGTTTACATTTTGACTTTTGGAATGTGGAGATGGAAGATGGGGGTCCTTCCCTGGGTAGGCTCTGAGCACTATAACAACAGAGGAAATGTCTAAGAGAAAAATGGACAAAGATATGAAATAGGAAATAGAGTCAAATTAGAAGAGGAAAAGAGATTAAGGAGGCAGGTATCAGATCAAGAGCCCCAGAGGGAAGCAAGTGAATGTGATTTGGGGAGAATTCTGGAGTTATATAGGCTTGGGTTTGAGTCAGAATTTGGGCACCTGCTAGCCATGTATCCTTAGAAAGGATATTTCACCTTTCAAAGTTTTAGTTTCTGTAATAAAAGGAGTAATAATATTACCTACTTAAAAATTCTCATGTGGATTAAAGTAACTCATATGAAGAGTTTACCTGTGCCTGTATGGCATAGTCACTATTGATTGACTGTATACTGTTAAAGCCATAGACTACCTTCTTGATTTATTTTCTCATCGGTATGAACCGCCTCCACAACTTGGAGTACAACTACAATCACCACCCTTAAAATTTCCAAACACCCACACACGTATCTTTTAGCAGGATGTCCAATATTTTCCACTTGAGATATCCACACCCTTGAATTTTCTAATAACTCCAGTGGCTCATCCAGTCCAAAGGGACAGTCCTACATACAAATGCTAACTAGAGAAAGAACTCTAGAATCTCATTGGCCCAATGATGATGATGATGTTGTCACTGTTTCTGTTGCCATCTTATGGTGTTGTAGTTGAAAACAGGGCCCATGTAGTTGTGGATCATTGCCACGATATTGCCCTCATTGGTCTAGAACTCTATGTAGTAGATTGTCCCTACTGGGCCCTTCTTGTGAATGGATTGTATTTCTCACTCCACTGCAGTCCAGGTAGGGCCAATGACTTGCTTTGGCCAATGGAGGTAGAAGTAACTTGTGCTAATTCTAATCAGAAGCTTTTCTGGGAAGGGTTTCTTTTTTTAAATTTAAATTCAATTAATTAACATATAGTGTATCATTAGTTTCAGAAGTAGAGTTCAGTGATTCATCAGTCTTATATAATACCCAGTGCTCATTCCATCCAGTGCCTTCCTTAATGCCCATCACCCAGTTACCCCACCCCACCCCCTCCAGCAACTCTCACTTTGTTTTCTATAGTTAAGAATCTCTTTAAAAAAAAAAAACTCTCTTTATGTGTTAGTAAGATCCCATTTCTTCAAGCCCAAGAATTCAGTCTCTTTCAAAAAATAGAAAATCCTTTGGAGACAGAACAGTGTTCATTTTGTGTATGTAACATTAGCAAATTTGAGATGTTTTGTTATGTGTATGACACCATGGTATTATTTCCATGGGGAAACACTTCTATATAAAATAAGCTGTTCTAATGGATTTGTCTGAAATTTACTTAGGGCTTGAAACAGATGAAAATAACAGGAATAAAAGATGCTGTTAAGAAAAAAAAAGTCTCTTATGGTTTGTCTCCCTCTCTGATTTCATCTTGTTTTATTTTTCCCAGGTTTGTTTCTTTTACTAACCTGACTCATGCTGTATGTATCATTATTTGATGTGCTTTTTGGAGCTGTTCTTAGCACACTCCTTTATCCATTATATATTCCACAGAATTAGGGTCACTATTGGGGCTGTTTCATTCTGCAGTTAGAATTATGCCTACTTTTGTGCCCAAACTTGAGCACAGGGGCTGGAATTTGAGAGAAAGAGTGTCAATTTGAGCCTTTGTCAAACCAAGGTGGAGGCATATTGACTTGACATTGAGCAGGTGGCAGGCCATGCATGCTGACATGGGCAGGAGCATGGCTGGGGTGAATTTGGGATCCACAGGCCAGTGGCATTGTGTGTGATGGGAATGTGGCTGGTTTTGCTTTTAACTTTTGTTTTTCTGAGAAACTCTACCTCTCCTTCTATTCTGAGTGAAAGCCTTGCTGGACAGAGTATTCCTGGCTGCAGAATTTTTTCCATTTAGCACTTTGAATACATCATGCCACTCCCTTTTGGCCTGCTAAGTTTCTGCTGAAAAACTCACTGGAAGCCTTATGGAGTTTCCCTTGCATGTAACTGCTTTCCTTTCTCTTGCTGCTTTAAAATTTCTCTCTTTATCACTATTTTTGACCTTATTTTCTTTGTGTCTTGGTGCAGACCTCTTAGGGTTGGTTTCACTGAGGGCTCTCCATGCCTCCCGGATCTGGATTTCTCTTTCCTTACCCAGACTCAGGAAGTTTTCAGCTGTTATTTCTTCAAATAAATCTTCTGCTCCCTTTTCTCACTCTTCTCCTTCTGGGATCCCTATCATGCGACTGTTATGCTTGACAGTTTCACTGAGTTCCCTGGGTCTAGTCTCATTTTGTATATTTTCCTCCCCTCTCATCTGCTCAACTTGATTAGTATTCTTTACTCTGTCCTCCAGGTTGCTGATCTGTTCTTCTACTTCCTCTTGTTTGCTATTTATTCCAGGTGGTCTATTTTTATTTTCATGTAGTGAGTTCAATATCTCTAATTGATTCTTTTTTTAGATTTCCTGTCTCTTGGTAGGAGGGTGTCATGGAAGTCCTGCACTCCTTTCTCAATTCTAGCGAATATCTTTATAAGCATTACTTTAAATTCACTATCAGACATATTATTTATCTCCATTTTGTTTAGGTCTCTTGCCATAATTTTGTTCTGCTCTTTGATTTGGGACATATTCTTCTATCTCCTCATTTTGTCTATTGCTGTGTCTGTTTCTATGTATTAGGAAAGTCAGCTTTGTTTCCTGCACTTGAAAGTAGTGGCTTTATAAAGAAGCAGTCCTGTAGTGCCCTGCAGTGCAATGTCTCCTTTTCACCAGAAAATGGTACTTGAGGGGTGTCTCTTATGTGTGTTGCTACAGGGGTGTCTTACCATTGTGTTTACCTTCAGTCCAATCTGTGATATAGCTGCCTGTTGTGGGCAGAGTCTGGTCCCTGTGGTGTTAGTTGGCTGGTTCATGGCTGCCTTGAGCTTGAGTTGAGTAAGACCCGGTTTTTGCCAGAGATGAAGTAGAACCAAACCACAGTACACTTCGCCTGTGTTGTCTCCTGAGAAGGTTTTATTGTGGGTGAGCACTGCAGTCAGAACAGCTGCCTTTTCCCAGCCCACTGTTAGGGTCACAGTTCTCTTCCCCTCCCCTTGGAATAGGACTCACTTTGGAGTGGGGCCGGCCCTTGTCTGAGCTGCACTCACACTGCCTGGCTTGTGGCACTGCTTTGATGAGATCTTTCCAAGAGTGAACAGAGCGGGTGGATCTGCTTTGCTCTGGCCTCTCGTCTACATCTGGCTATGGAGAGTCTATTCTGCCAGTCTTCAGGTTTCTTTCTGGGTTATTTATGCTGATGTGGGTGTTACCTAGGTGGCCACATGGCAAGAAGTGAGCCCAGGGTCTTCCTACTCTGCCATCTTCTCAGTAGCCTCTGCTCTCTAATCAGAAGCTTTAAAAGCCATTGCAATCTGTCTCTTCCTCTGTCACAAAAATGGCACTGTTCTATGTAGGAATTAATCCCCAGTTTGAGGCTTGGAGTGAAGAGTTCATGGTGTAGAGCTATGGCCAAACCATAGCCAGCATGTAATATGACTAAGACTATTTACTACTGTAAGCCACCTAGGTTTTGGAGTTGTTACTATAGCATAACATTCTTTACCTGGCTGATATACACACCTGCATCACAGGAGAGCCTCATATTTAGGTTCTATAGTTATAGCTGTTTTAGTTCATTCATTCAACTCAGGCATTACACTCAAAGCATATTACCATGCCAGTGTAGGTTAGTTGAGAGGGACCTCCAGCCTTACTTCATGCTCTACCATGAAGGTATATTTGTCTATGAACACTTAGGTTCTTATTAAAAGCTGGATTACCAGCCCAGACCCTCATAGTATATTCCCTTCTGGGGCAATTTTGTCTCTTCCTGATTGCACATTCCAACAGGGGCTCACCAAATAAATCAGTGAGGTTCTAATAATAATGTCCCTGCAAAAGGAATTGGTCAGGGGTCAATACCCATGTCTCCTATGCAGGTTTACCTGAGTAGATAATTTGGTATACTACAGGCATTTGGGAGAGGTAGTCTTTGTCAGGCTCAGGAGTTTCTATTATATCTCTTTTCTGTGTATAAATGCCTGTTTGTCTTACCTTTGTTAGGGGAAGTCACTAGTTGATTTTTTTTTTGTCAAAGTAAGTGCCTTCTACCCCAGTGAGATTTGCTACTCCCACTTTTTTCCTACTTTTCCTTTTTCCGCTTCTAAAAACTCAAAGAATAAGATTAAACCACAAGAATTAAAAAAAATTATTCCAATACAAAATAAAATGAAAATAAAAGACAGAATTGCTCAGGCTTTGATATTAGTACAACTAGAGAAGGTATGAGGGTCCAAGATCGGCACTGGATCTTGTAAGTAGGAAGGAGAAGGGCTGCCTTTCAGGGCTCAGGGAGGTTTCTTGGTGCGAGGAGTAGAATCTTTTCAGTTACTGGTATCTTGTCTCTCTCTGCCAGAGGGTGTAAACACGAACAGCACTTTGTAAGTATCTCTCTGGATGCTATGGGAGGATTGGGGATACAAGCAAGAGTAGAGACAAATGGACTAGTTAAGGGAAGTAGAAAAGATACATGTTTATTGAGTGAATGAATAAATAAATTAATATTAAGCTGTGGATATCAAGCTGTGGTTTTGGGTCCCTGCTCTGTAGCATGTGCCATCTTCCTTAAGGACTGTGGTGGGTCTTCAGACTTCTGGAAGAATAAAACATTTCCTGGCCTACTCTCCTCCACTGACCCTATACATTCATAGTCTCTCCCTTCTTGGTAGGACTCTTTGGCTGTATCGCTGAGATCCTAATCTATTTTCCCCTGAGATCTTTGGGATTTTAAAGGTTGGTCACAAGCTGGCATTGAGTCTGATTCTGTGCTTTGGTGCCTTCCACTTCTTCACCTCTGGTAGTCCAAGCTCTGTCTTATTTAATATTAGATACTATCTTTTCTCAGGGCCATTCTGGTTCACAACACATTTTAATCTCACCATAATCCCCAACATTGTATATCCACATTCAAAGCACAAGCAGGTTATTTGTGGGGTAGGGGATGACAACTTAGCTGCCAAAAAGTGTGTATTCTAGAGGGTTACCCATTCCACTGAGGCCCTTGATACTCTTGGGTAAGCCATCACCCACCTCCCCACCTGCAGGGTCTATACATCCACCACCAGGTGACTGCTTTGCAGTTTTCCACTCCCAGAATGCTTTCACATTTACATTTTTTTTTAATTTTATTTTTTCAGTGTCCCAAGATTCATCATTTATTCACCACACCCAGTGCTCCATGCAATATGTGCCTCCTTAATACCCACCACCAGGCTCACCTAACCCCCCTAGCCCCCACCTCCTTTCCTCACATTTATTTTTAAAAAGCAGGCAACATTCCTACCCAAGAAAGATGAAGGAAATCCCTAACATTGCTCAAAACTAGTTTTTGGAGAATCTAAAACAGATTTAGATGCTTTAAGAAGTTGTCTTTGGTTTTTAATCCAGAAAAAAGAAGGAAGAACACAAAAGAAGGGCTCAGATCCAAAGTGAATTCTTTTGTCCAGTACATGGTTTATTTTAAATGTAAAAGTTCAAGTTTACAAAAACAAATGGATTGGATGGAGCATTTGTGAATTCTGAAGCACAGACATTTCTCCATGTTTGGAGGATGTGCTCAGATATTTGTGCAATTTTTGCTATTGTTGAAATAAAAGAGATATTGAGACTGTGTAACACTGCAAAATGTTGTGAAAAATAAATAAATGCTAGTACAGGGCACAGAATCCCAAAGAAAGAAAGAAGAGAAAATATGGTCCTGATTGGTATTATCCTCCTATGGTCCCAGGACATTTTGTTGAAAAACTTTTTCTGACATATCAACTCAAAAATTGGATGAATTCACTGACTGAATGGAATAAATTGAGCAAATATGCTACTATCAAGACTGGTATCTTCTACAGAGGTATTATTTCTGCTTTTCTTCCATCCTTATCTATTTATTTTTGTTAAAGTCCCTTTTCATGAACTTGACTTTAGATGGTATTGACTTGATCAGGCAGCTTTGAGAAAGGGATTTTCTAGAGGTGGGGGAGAATGGAATTCTTTTTTTTTAATTTTTTTATTTTTTTTTAAAGATTTTATTTATTTGAGAGAGAATGAGAGAGAGTGCAAGGGGGGGCAATTCAAAGGGAGAAGCAGACTCCCTGCTGAGCAGGGAGT
The DNA here is from genome assembly GCF_964662115.1 of Mustela nivalis. Taxonomy (NCBI): domain Eukaryota; kingdom Metazoa; phylum Chordata; class Mammalia; order Carnivora; family Mustelidae; genus Mustela; species Mustela nivalis. Next base: position 72,266,011 of record NC_139028.1, on the reverse strand, counting down.
CTGAGTCTGATGTGGGACTCTGATCTTAGGACTCCAGGATCATGACCTGAGTCGAAGGCAGTCATTTAACCAATGAGTCACCCAGGCGTCCTGCCTCCCTCCCTCCTTTTTTTTTTTTTTTAAAGATTTTTATTTATTTGAGAGAGTGACCGAGAGAGAGAGAGAGAGAAAGAGGACACAAATGGGGCAGAGGGAGAGGAAGAGGGAGAGGTAGACTCCATTGTTGAGCAGGGAGCCCAACGTGGGGCTCAATCCCAGGACCCTGGGATCATGACCTGAGCTGAAAGCAAATGCTTAACCGACAGAGCCAACCAGGCACCCCCCCCTTTAAAAAAAAAAAGATTTTGTTTTATTTATTTATTTTAAAAAGAGTGAGTGGGGGGAGGAGCAGAGGGAGAGGATCTCAAGCAGACTCCCTGCTGAGTGCAGAGCCTGATGCAGGGATCAATGGAATGACGCAAAAATCACGACCTGAACCAAAATCAAGAGTTGGATGCTTAAATGACTGAGCCACCCAGGAGCTCTGAGAATGGAATTCTTCTTCAGCAACTGGATTGAAGGAAAAAGCATGGCCTTGGGATGCCAGGTCCAGCTCTTTCTTTTTTCCTTCTTTTTAAAAAATATTTTATCTATTTATTTGTCAGAGAGAGAGAGAGAGAGAGAGAGAGAGAGAGAGAGAAAGCCTAACTAGAGGGAATGGGAGGCAGAGGGAGAAGCAGGCTCCCTGATGAACAAGGAGTCTGATGTGGGACTTGATCCCAGGACCCGAAGATCATGACCTGAGCCAAAGGTAGATGCTTAACTGACTGAGACACCCAGGTGTCCCAGGTCCGGCTCTTTCACAGAGCAGCTGTGTGATTAGGGACAAAGTACTCTATATCCTAGGCTTTGTTCTTTTACTGAAAATTAAGACTGGACATTTTTGAAGAGTATATTTTGAGAATGAGTGATGTATAGAAATTGCTGTGTATGTAACCTATTACAAAGTAAGTCTTAAAAGATACAATCTAACTCATATTTGAAAAGAATCACTCTGCCTACAGACAATTCTCCAAAGAAGACATCCAAATGGCCAATAGACATATGAAAATTGCTCAACATCACTTGGCATCAGGGAAATACAAAACAAAGTCACAATGAGATACCACTTTACACCAGTGAGAATGGCTAAAATTAACAAGTTGGGAAACGGCAGATGTTGATGAGGATGTGGACAAAGGGGAACCCTCCTACACTGTTGGTGGGAATGCAAGTTGGTGCAGCCACTCTGGAAAACAGAATGGAGGTGCCTCAAAAAGTTGAAAATAAGAGCTACCTTATGACCTAGCAATTGCACTACTTGGTATTTACCCAAAGATACAAATGTAGTGATCTGAAGGGTCATGTGCACCCCAGTGTTTATAGTGGCAATGCTCACCATAGCCAAACTATAGAAGGAGTCCAGATGTCCATCGACAGATAAATGAATAAAGAAGATGTGATGCACACACACACACACAAATATTATGCAGCCATCAAAAATGAAATATTGCCATTCGCAGCAATGTGGATGAAACTAGAGGCTTTCATATGCTAAGTGAAATAAGTCAATCAGAGAAAGACAATTACCATATGATCTCACTGGTAGGTGGAATTTAAGAAACAAAACAGGATCACAGGAGAAGAGAGAAAAAAATAAAACAAGATGAAATCAGAGAGGAGACAAACCATAGAAGACTCTTAATCATAGGAAAATCAGTTTAAGACTCAAACTGAGGGGTGCCTGGGTGGCTCAGTGGGTTAAGCCGCTGCATTCGGCTCGGGTCACGATCTCAGGGTCCTGGGATCGAGTCCCGCATCGGGCTCTCTGCTCGGCAGGGAGCCTGCTTCCTCCTCTCTCTCTGCCTGTCTCTCTGCCTACTTGTGATCTCTCTCTGTCGAATAAATGGATAAAATCTTAAAAAAAAAAAAAGACTCAAACTGAACATTGCTGGAAGGGAGGAGGGTAGGGGAATGGGGTAACTGGGTGATAGACATTAAGGAGGGCATGTAATGTAATGAGTACTGGGTATTGTATAAGACTGATGAATCACTCACCTGTACCTCTGAAACCAATACCACATTATATGTTAATTGAATTAAAATAAAAATTTAAAAAAAAAAAGAATCACTCTGTCTGCTTTGTGGGGTGGCAGGAGAGTGGTTAGGAGTCAGTGCATTCATGCCACAGCAAGAAGTCACAGCCACTGGGACCAGGGTGGTAGTGGAAAAAATAGTAAGAATTGCTCAGATTCTGGACATATTTTGAAGGTAGAGCCAAGATAATTTTCTGATGGCTTCCCTGTGGGGTGTTTGGGGAGCAGTAAGTGGGGAATTAGGAGTGTTTCCTGTTTTGAGCTTCAGCAACTTGAAGGATAGACTTGCCATTTACTGAGATGGTAAAGGCTGAGGGGAGAGCAGGTAGTGCAGGCTGGATGGGGTAAGCTGGAGAAGTCTGTGACACACTGAAGAAGAATTACTGAGCTGACAGTTGGATGCTGACTTTGGGGTTTGGGGGAAAGGTCCAGACTAGACATATTTAAAGTCATGAGCTTGGATAAGATCCCCTTGGGAGTGAATGCAAGGAGAAGAGAATCCAGGTCTGCGAACTAAGCCCTGGGGCAGCTCTGCGTTACTTTTTGGGGAGGTGAGGGGGGAAAATGCATCCCTCCGCTTTCTTCCTCCTCATCTTTCTTCTTCTTTTATGGTTATGAAAGGGAACTGTTCTATTTAATTCAGTTAGCCTTCACTTGAACAAAGCTGCTTACCAAATTTATTTTGGGTTTGCTCAAAAAGCGGTATATGCTCTTTGCAACTTCAAAGTCTTTTAAAAAGGAAAAACACCCAACTCTGGGCTATGGAAGAAGGCCTTGTTCATGGTGCAGTCATCGAACCAGCAAGCCCAGTGCATCTGGAGATCAAGTTCCTCTTAGGATTAGTGAAATCAAGCTTTTGTTAGCATTAATTTAATGGTGGAATGTCAACTTGAAAACCTCAAAAATCCTTTTCTGCTTCACATCCCTTCCCCTTTTTCATCCAAAAGAAAAACTATGTAAGGCCAGAAGGGAGAATCTGAGAAAGGTTGGACTCTTCCTTTGGTGAGATAAACAATCTGTTGTGTCATGGCAGCAGCACAGAAATCCTGTGTTTGAAGAACAGATTGAGATGACAGTGTTACTCAGGATAGTTTAGGAAAGGGCAAGGTAGGAATAGATCAGTTTCATGATATAGATTTGGGAGTCTCAGTGGACCGTGGGTTTTTTATGAGTCACGTAATGATGTGGTTGTCCCAGGAGCCAATACGATTATAGGTTGAATTCAAAACAAACTGGTGTTCTGGCCATATGAAATCAGAATCCCCTAAATAAAGAGACTATTGGCTGGATAGCCTCCTATACTGTTCTGGGTTTTGTACTGTGAGCCAGACTTTGGCAAAGTTTGTGCTGTTTAGTGGCAAGAGGGACCAGCATGGGACAAAAGTCAGAACAAATGACAGGCTTCTGGCCTCAGCTATCACTGTCTTCAGATATTGAAGGGCTGCCAGGGTATGACAGAGATTGGCTCTGCAGCTCTCTGTAGGGCACAAGAAGAAGTAAAGGAGGGAAAGTTACATAGATCTTTTTATTGTTGGATAAATAAATAAATGGGCTGCCACAGAAAGTACCGAGCTCTCTCTTCCTCAAGGCTTTCAAGAAGGGAGCGAATAATCAACACCTGACTAAGGGTGCTAGAGAGAAAATACTCTTAGGTGGAGGCTAAGAGGTCTGCAAATCCCATGAAAGCACATGTCAAATGGAATGGATATGTTCCATGGCTTTTATCAGATCCTCAGAGCTATGGGACCCTAAAAAGGTTAAGAAGGTCTGTCACAGCAAATACCTTTAAGCAGGGTGGGCTATAAGACTGGTTGACATCTGTAGCATTCTTTTTTTTTTTTTTTTTAAAGATTTTATTTATTTATTTGACAGAGATCACAAGTAGGCAGAGTCAGGCAGAGAGAGAGGAGGAAGCAGGCTCCCTGCTGAGCTGAGAGCCCGATGTGGGGCTCAATCCCAGGATCCTGGGATCATGACCTGAGCTGAAGGCAGAGGCTTTAACCCACTGAGCCACCCAGGCGCCCCATCTGTAGCATTCTTAGACTAAGTTCACTGGTTCTAACTAGCTCCCCATTCCTTGACATTGTGGTCTGGTGGAAGAGTATTTATTTCAGAGTTGGACAGAACTTGGTTTAAATTCTAGCTCAGCTCCCCTCTACCTTAGTGACCCTGGGCCAGTGGCTTAACTTCTCTTAATCCCAGTTTCTTCATTTGTAAAATAGGATGAAAGCTGTCTCATAGGTCACTGAATGACAAAACACAGGTCATCCAGCCTGGGTTTGGGCTCATAGAGGGAACTTGGTACATGTGTGGCTTTTTCCTCACTTCTTATACATGACATCTTTTGTTGCCTATCCGCCCACAATCTCTGAAGAGTGACACTGTATTTATCACATGGTCTTAGCTATGACTACTAGATCAGACCAGGATACATGCCTCTGGGGTAGTTAATGACTTAGGAGAACTGGCTTAAACAGACAAGCTAGGCCAGTCAGAAGCTTTGAGATTCTGAAACAACAGAGTTGTCAGATGGTTTTAGAGAGGAGAGGGCTGGAGCTGACAAGCTGTATGAGCCATAGCAGGAAGTGTGTGGAAAAAAAAAAAGAGGAGGGGGGAGAAGGAGGATGAAGCAGACATGCAGAGAGGAGGAGAAAGAGGGAGAGAGAGAATCACTTGGTTTGTGGGAGACAGTGGGATACAGACACTCAGAATAGGGGTCTCAAGTTCTGATGGCTCTCTGCTCCTTCAAGTTCTGGGTATACTTCCTTTCTTGTCCTTGGGTTCTGTGGGGGCTCCGTTACCATTGGCACAAGCCCCTTATACACTTGAGCCAGCCAGAATGGGTTTCTGTTCTTTGCAACTTAAAGAACCTACACTTACCCCATCTGTTCTGCCATTAATTCTGCACGCACATTGGCCCAACCTGAAATTCCTCCTTTCCCTATTCTACTCAGCACTTGATGCCCAGCTGAAGTTCCTATTTCTCCCACAAAGCCCTTCCTGAGCAACCTCAGGTCCCAGAGGACTCTCCTCCCCTGAACTGCTTCTTTGATGGATGGATGTGAGCCTGGGGTGCAGGGGAGCCCAGAGGAGGGGACAGACTCATTTAGGCTTCTCCAAAGAACAATGCTGACTTCTCTGAAAGCCTTCTGAAAGTGGCTTCTGGTTTCTCTGTGACATCAACATTCACTTTACCTGCGATGAAAACTTTTGAGTACAGGATCCCTGCTTAGAAACCCTCTGGGGCTTCCAGCAGCTAGAGCCAAACTCTGAAGCCTGGGGTTTAAGGCTCCTTCACAGTCCTTCTCACAGACATACTCAGCCAGCCCCATGATAGAACTCCTGCCCCTGCATTCCTGAGCACTTTGCCACTGCCATACTTAGGCTCATACCACTTCTTCTTCTAGGAACATGCTCTCTAACCCACTCTGCATCTCTTGAAACTTTGACCTCTTGTAACCTTGACCTTGCTTCAAATGCCGACTTCTCTAGGAAGCAAACCTTCCTAAATCCCCCACTTCTTCTTCCTTGGAACTCCTGCAGTGACCTCACCCTGGTCCACCCACGTTCCTCCTTATAGAACAGTTTTACTAATGACATCTCATGTAAGTACACCAAAGGGTTGTTTGCAAACCAGTTACACATACTTTCCATCATAGGTAGAAATATGAGAGGCTCTCTTAAGTCTCCTACCATAAGCTTCTAGAGGGCATGTTTGAGTCATGTTTTGCTTACTTCTGTAACCTCACTGCCACGCAGAAGGTATGTGTGCAGTGTATTTCCTTGAAAACAATGGATAAGTCACACTCGAGGCAGAGTGAGGAAAATGGATGACAATTTTCCAGCAGTTTTCCCCTCTAGGACCGGCCCAAAGCAAAGTCAGGAAGCCAGGACCCTTTCTCTCCCCCGCTCACCCCAGGACCACTTGAGGGGTTTTATTTTATTCATGGGTTATCATCATTTATCATCATTAGTTACCTGATGCTCATATTGTCTTTGATTTGGCCAGTGAGAGCCCCTTCGGGTGGCCCTCTGTCCTTTGACATGTCACCATCGTTCTGGAAGCAGTCCTTACTATTCAGCACAATCAGATATTCCAGGCTCATCTTGTACTTTCCCTACCCCAGCCCTACCAGTACTCATTTCTCTAAGGAGTTCTAGATCCTTTTATTGGAGAATGGTATTTATAAACCAATCTGTGTACAAAGTGTGCTCACTGCAACCAGAGCATGTTATTTCCGGGCCCTCTCAGTGGACAGAGCTAGGAAGCAGATGTACATTATGCACACACATCTGTATGTATGTATATAAATACATATATTTACATACACATGCCCACTCACTTATCTATCCAGACCTTCCCCCTCTCTCTCCCCCTCTATTTACCAACTTGCCAATCCAGTCCATGCCAGTACCTACAGTTCCAGCCCAGCAGAACTGTGGTTTATTCTATTTTCGCTCCTTTCTGCGTTCATAGCTCCCTCCTCTTGCAAGTGAGAAACTTGATTCTCATTATTTTTTTTAATTAACATATGATGTATTATTTGTTTCATGGGTACAGGTCTGTGAATCATCAGGCTTACACAGCGCTCATCATAGCACCTACCCTCCCTGATGTCCACCACCCAGCCATCCTATTCTCCCCCCGCCCCCACTGCTCCAGCAGCCTTCAATTTGTTTCCTGAGATTTAGATTGATTCTCATTATGAACAACGTATTTACTAATATGCTCAGTCCTGGAATGCGCAGGAAGTACTTTCAGAATTGCTAATCCATAAGAAAAAGATTTGTTTATAGTTCTTGTTTTCCCTTAGCCTGAAGGCATTTAGTCCAAACGCTGTGTACAAAAGTTTACCCGAAGTAGTTCCTTTTCAGCCCTTCTCTCTACAGACCTTGAATCATTTGCTTGACTCCATATCTCATTTCTGTATTTGTCACACCTAGCTCTTCAGGGGCATCAGAGCAGTAGACCCCCTTCTCCATGGGTCTTCTCCGCTGGACTGAGGCTGCCCCTCCCCCTCTTCATTAGGCTCCCCTCCATCCTCTTCTTGCCAGTTCCAGAAATGTCTTCTTATTCTCTTTGTAATTAAGATTTATTCCTTTTTAAGAAGTCCTTTGCTATTATTTCAGTGGGATTCTGGGAAGGAAAGAGACACCTTATTCTCCCATTCTGCTGTCCCCGACCTCCTGGGGACTCTAGAGTCAGGAAGATCTAGCTTTATAAACTGTGAGACCTGGGCATGGTCTTTGACCTCTTTGTGTGTCTCAGATTTCTCCTCCAGGAAGTGAGGGTGAGAAGCCACACATCATATGGTTTTAGTGAGGACTGATCTAGACCTTATGTGTAAAGTGGCTGACACAGTGCCTGGCACTGTGGGCAGTAAATGACACCTGTCATTGTCATCTGATTGACACCACTGATTGGCCATTTATTTGTTTGCTTACTCATCCTGGACCTACTAAGTGCTGGGCATAGCAGAGTCCCCGAGCATAAAAGGGGCAGGGAGGTCTCAGTTCCCAGTGTGGTCATCCCAGCTGCCAGTCCCTGCGCTGGCAGTGTTTTTGGCAACATGCTGCTTCTCCAGGCTTGGCTTCCTTCAGTCCCAGGACAAAGGCCTGGGACTTTTAAACCTCTTCCCTGGCCTGGAGTCAAATGGTCTGTTGGGAGAGCTTCCCCCAGCTGTGTGCCAGTGTGCCTCTGCTGGGCCACTGCTTTTATGCTGAGGACACATGATTGTCCCTGATGGGAATGAGTGATGAGCTGAAGACTTTGGTAGAGTGAGGCCAAATCCCTGTGTGGCTCCAGGAATGAGGATAAAAATAGCCGGAGTAATTGCTCATGCTCTTTTAAGGATTAAAAGTCAGCTTTCAGGCAAGCTGTGAAGCTCCATGACCAGGACAGCAAGGGACACAGTTCCTTTTTTAGAGGTTTGGTCAGTACTCCCTGTGTACTGCTCGCTCCTGGGTTTCTGTGATATTATTCTCACTTGAGCAAGGGGGTCACCTTCCCTAGTCTACACCCCATGAGGGAGGGATGGGTTTGAGGTGTCCCTACCCAGGGATGGGTCTGAAGTGTCCCTAGTGTGGGTCTGGCACACTAAAGGTGCTCAACAAACATTTTTAAATGAATTTATGAGTTGTGAAAAGGCTATATTTTAAAAATAGCCTTTAGAATAAGATTTGTACTGGAGTCAATAGTAACACACCAGTGCCACCTTCCAGGTTTTCATATTGTGCAACAGCTGTCCAAGATGTCACCACTGGAGGAAGCTGGGTAAAGGATACATGGGACCTTTTGTACTATTTTTGCAACTTCCTGTGTGTCTGTAATTATTCCAAAATAAAAAATAAAAGCAACAAAAATAGCCTTTAGTTAGGCTCTTGTCAATACTCTTTGACACTTAGAAGAAGCAGTGCTGAAAGATGAATTGATTAAATCCTGTTCATAGCAATGCTTTTATTTCATTATTATTTTTGAATGTCAACATATTATTTATTCATATGATTCAAAATTTTGAATGTATAAATGAGGCTTACAGTGGATACTCTCTCTCCCAGGCACTCCGTTTCCCTCCCCATTGACAACTATTGTTATTTGTTTCTTGTGCTAATTTTCCCGAGATTGTGTGCACATATACATACACACATGTACTTGTGAACATGTATGTGTGAACTTAAGTCTATTTGTGCACGTGGATATTTATAAACTGTTCTGTTATTTTACTTTTCCACTTAACCATATCTTGGAGGCTTTTTATATCACTGTACAAAGAGCTTTCTTATCATCTGTTATGGCTGTACCACATCATCTTTTTTTTTTTTTTTTTTTTTTTTAGAGAGAGGGAAGGGAGAGATAAAGGGAGAGGGAGAGAGAGAATCTTTAGTAAGTTCCATGCCCAGCATGGAGCCAGACGTGGGACTTGATTTTGCAACCCTGAGATCATGACCTGAACTGAAATAAAGAGTCAGATGCTTAACCAACTGAGCCACCCAGGTGCCCCTGTACCACACCATCTTTTATGGTCCCCCCATTGATGAACATTCATGTTGTTTCCAATCCTATTGCTTTTAAAGACAAAGCAGTAATGAATAATCTTGTTCATTTGTCCCTTCCCAAGTGTGAGAGTGTGTTTGTAGAATAAATTCATAGAGTTGGAATTGGGTCAAAGATCCCGAGTCTTATCATCTTGAGAAGGCTAAATTGTCTTCTGTAGAGCTTGTTCCATATCACATACCCACCAGTAATATGTTTTATGAAATGCTTGTATCAATGCAGTGATTTTAATCTTTATTTGGTGTCTCCTTTGTGAGACTGGTGAAAGCTACAGACCTGGATCCAAGAGAAACAAAATCATACAGTGTTTCACATACAATTTCAGTTGGCTCAGAAACTCTGGAGGGCTTTCCACGAACCCTAGTTTAAGACACTCTGCTGAAGCGGGAAGAGTTTTAGGGCCAACCGACCTAAGTTCACCCCTTAACTCTACCATTTCCCAGCTGTGGAATGTCAGTCAAGTGGTTTCACCTCTTCTTGTCTCAATTTCCTTTTGGAAGAAAAGGTACAACAATCCTATTTCTTAGGGCACTTGTGAGGGTACATACATACTTTTGTGTAGAGTATCTAATGTAGAGGTTGGAATATAGCAGGGGCTCAATGTATGGTTTGTATACACACCCACACTTCGGTCCCACACACACCCTCATGTGTACCCAATGCCTTCCATTCCTTTTCAGCCTAAGTTTCTAGTTCATCTCTGGATTAACTCCTGCTAGATTCACAAGATCAACCCTTGGAGCATCATTCCCCAAAGTGGGATCTTTGGACCAACTGCATAAGAATCACCTGAGGGCCTTAATTAAAATGCAGATTCTTGCACATCTACTGTAGATCCATGGAATTAGAACTTTTGGAAGAGGGGTTCAAGGAACTTCATGCTTGGGGATTCTCACACACAGAGTGGAGTTAGAGAAGTAGTACTATATACAGTTTGCTAAATTCCTTCTAGTTCCTATACCTGAAATTTTAGTAGTTACCACGATGTATCTTTGTTAGTGGGAGCCTATACCCAGCAAATGTATAGGTGTAGACACATGAGGGAAAGCAGAACTAGTATGTGGTTTAGTCTCTTCTGGTTCTATCTACAAAAATACTATTTTTAAGGGTGTAACAGCACAAACTCTATTCTCATCAGGAATATTTCTCATAACCAGGGAGACCAGGACTAGATGCCTATGGTTTGGGTTAAGATTGAGGCCCAGGGTGTCAGGTTTGTTGGAGAAAGCCTGCCATGGCTGGGATGGCTGACCCATGGCCAGGAGCTGGGAATAGGACTGTATACAGCCAGGCAGTGGTCACCAGGCAGGCTTGAGGGCACAGGCTTTGAAGTACCAATCCCTATAACTCTCAGAACTGGTAGATGATTTCTGGGGTGGCGAAAGATGGTCTAGGGCTGGAGTTGCCAGATTTAGAAAATGAAAATAGATGATGTACAGTTCAATTAACATTTCATGTAAGATATCTATATCTTACCTGAAATTATTTATATATATATATATACATATATATATATATATGAAATAAATGTGTCCTGTATAATATTTGGGACATACTTACATTACAAAAGTTATGTATTTTTTAAATACATAAAGTTATGTATTTATTTATTTTTTTTTTAATTTTTATTTTTTATAAACATATATATATATATTTTTAAAGATTTTATTTATTTATTTGTCAGAGAGAGAGCGAGCGAGAGCAAGCATAGGCAGACAGAGTGGAAGGCAGAGTCAGAGGGAGAAGCAGGCTCCCTGCCAAGCAAGGAGCCTGATGTAGGACTCGATCCCAGAACGCTGGGATCATGACCTGAGCTGAAGGCAGCTGCTTAACCAACTGAGCCACCCAGGCGTCCCAATAAACATATATTTTTATCCCCAGGGGTACAGGTCTGTGAATCACCAGGTTTACACACTTCATAGCACTCACAAAGTTATGTATTTAAAAGGTTATGTATAAATACAAAAGTTATGTATTTTTTAAAGGTTTTATTTATTCACTTGAGAGAGAGAGAGAGAGCACGCACACGTAAGCAGGGGGAGAGGCAGAGGGAGAAGGAGAAACAGACTCCCTGCTGAGTTGGGAGCCCGACTATGAGGCTCGATCCCAAGACCCTGAGATCATGACCTGAGCGGAAGGCAGATGCTTAACCATCTGAGCCACCCAGGTGCCCCAAAAGTTATGTGTCGTTTATCTGAAATTTGTATTTAAGTGGTGTCTTGTATTTTATCTGGCAACCTACCCAGGGCTTCTCTGACCTGCCTCCAGCTTCAGAGGACGGCTGGAGCCTCCATGTGACTTGCACAGAATCTGGAACTCTGTGACTTTGGCCCAAGGTGGGCACTGTACCCAAGGTGGGTGAGGAGCAAGCAGGGTCAGCGTGTGGACTTCCAGGAGGGAGACAACCTGTCCTTGCCTGCGTCTGGGAAGGGGCAGGAAATGAATTTGTGCCAATCAACTCGATGAGATGCTGGCACTATGCTAAGGCTTCACTATGGTCTCCTTTAGCCTTCCTGCAACTCTGAGTTAGGCATTATCGCTGTTATTATCCCTGTCTTGGAGATGAGGAGACTGGAACTCCACAATGCAAAGACCACAGGACTGCTGAGCGCAGGAGCAGGGATTGAAGCCCCTGGGGCTGCTGCCAGGTCTGGGATTAGCTGAACCTCCTAGGCCCTTCGCTCTGGTAATCCCAAGGGTTTAAGGTGGGAGCAGCCCCCGCCCATGAATCCCTGGGACAGGAAGTGTTCCCAGTTTCTCCTGGCTTGGGGCCAGGGTCTTGTCCAGCCTCACATGCTTGCTGGGGATTCCAGGCTGGGAGGCAGATCTGCAGTTTCTTTGGTCCCTGTCTGGCCAGGACAGTGCCCAGCAGCACGGGCTGCCCATGGGCACTGCCATCCACTGTGTGAGTGCCCGTAAGAGGCACTTAGAGCAAGCTCCTGACTCGCAGGCTCAGCCTGCCCTAAGCTCTGGGGCCGGCTTGGTTAGCTTCCCCTGCTGTCAGCCCCCTGAGTGGGGCCAGAGGGGGCTCCCCGAGGAGCTCCGGGCTCTAAGTCCCAGCCCCTCTAGGAGGAGGCGGTGGCCGCAGCTCAGCAGCCAGAGGCTTCTCAGCTCGGAGCTCCAGAGCCAGATGTAACATTGACCTTAAATGGTAAAAGCTCCCCAGAGTGAAGAGAGGCTGGCCAGAGGAGGAAAGGGGAATAACTCAGTTTTAGGTAAGTCATTGCTATATCTAAGAATAACCTGCTCTTCAGCTGGGACGCAAGGGAACCCTTCTCCTCCTTAAAGGTACAGGGTGCTGGGATGGGGGCGCTTGACTTTAACTTTTAGGGGAGTTGGCTTTGTCGGGTGCCATTTCAGCTGAGTATTTTTATTGTTGCTGTCATGATTTTTAAATAAGAAGTGAATCTTGCCAGTCCTAACTTAATTAAACCGTGCTCTGTCTGCTGCTGTTGGAAAGCATGCACAGGCTAGGGTGAAAATGTGGGTTCTGACTGGAGAGCCCACCCCCAGATTTTCCGTAGGCCCCTCTGGGGAATAGAGGGTCCTCAGCTTATGTAAGACCCCCGGCAGGGCTTTCCTCCCACTGCCTGCTACCCTTCGCCCAGCTCTGCTCTGTGCTTACTTGTGTCTCCCTCTGTCCGCTCCCCCAACCCTGTGCCACAGTCCTGTCCACTTAGGACCCTGTGCAGGCCCAGCCCTGTCTCTGTCCTTGATCCTGCCCCTGTTTCTGTCCCTGCTCCTCCTGTCCTGTGTTCTGGTCTGTTTTCATCTCTGTCTCCATCTCTATTTCTGCGTCCAGCTTTGCCCCCTGTGCCCCTTCCCTCCTCCATGGAGGGGGTACCTGTGCCCAAACTGTGCCCCTAGCCCTGGTCACCTCAGGAAGCTCAGTGTCAAAGCTATCCTATTATAAACGGCACTCAGGCTGGCTTTCTCCAAAGGAGAGGCCAGCAGACAGAAAGCAGAGAAGGGCCTAGATATCTTGCTCCCTCCTGCCCAGGAAATATTTGTGAAAGCCTGGAGATGCTCTGCAGTTCGAGTCAACAGAGTGTAGGGTCTGGGAACCCTAGCCAGGACTTCTGCCTCCCAGAGCTTGGCAGCTGGTGTACTCTTAACTCTCTCAGACTGCTCTTGGGGGGTTGCTGGGTGGGGGGAGTAAAGCAGCCCACAGGCTTGTCCGAGCTGGATCTCCAGCAGGGGAAAGGAGGAAACTTCCCAGGACTGTTCTGGCTGGAAGCACTAGGGAGTCAGAGTCCGCTAAGGGCTCCATCATCCCCACCAGGGGCAATGACATGCTGGTGACACAGGTGGGGCTAACTCCCCTGCAACCTCACCCAGTACTTTTCTGGAGAAGAAATACAGGTTAAATGACTTGCCAAAGGTCAGACCACGAAGGAAGAGCCGTTCTAGGACTCAAACCCAGGTCTGACTCTAACGGCCGAGTTAACATAGCTATGAGTGAGAGGGTACTCCCATTTCCTGTGATATCTGACCAAATGGACAATACAGTTGTCATCGTCATGTTTGGTTATCCTTGGTACAGTGGTGTGTGTGTGTGTGTGTGTGTGTGTGTGTGTGTCTGTGTTGGAGGTGACTATATTCACATCTAATGCACATTTCTTTATGTTTCTAGTAAGTGGGACATTCCTGCATACTCTCAAAGGTCATCTGGGAGATATAAAGAGGTGCTAATTGCTCCAGCATGATCAGTGATCCCATAAACATATTTTCTGGAAGAAGGAAACAAACAAACAAACAAACAAACAAACATACCATTCTTGATATGCATCGAACCCTGTTCCAAGCACTTCCCATATAGTAATTCAGCATCCAACACCCTCTAGGGTAGGAATTATTATTACTGTCCTCATCTTGTAGATGGGGACGTTTTAGTATAGAGATGTCACACAGCTGGTGAGAGGTGACCCCAGGCCCCTGTCTCTGCAGGCTCTGTTCCTAACCACCATGCTCTGTTTTTCTCCAGTTGGTGCCACATCTGAGAGGGCGGCGGGGAAGCAACGACTGTCTTCCGATGCTCTGTCTAAGGCTATGGATTTCTTGTGCCCTCCTCAGTAGTGCCATGAGGGTGGTATCTTTACCCAGTTTTACAGGAGAGACACTAGGACTAGGGGATGTTACATGACTTGTCCAAGGTCACCCAGCCACCCCCAGCCACAGAGCAGGGAAGTTAGTATCTTGGATGAGGATTATAAATGCCTTCTTATTGGCACTGATTTCCGGGGGTGGGGGGTCGGAACCAGTGGGCTCCTAGCTTCAGGCTAATGGTTCTGAGTCTCTGTGACAGGAAGCTGGATGCCTGGCCTGATGGGCTGAACTACATGTATGGTTCTCAGCTCCTCAAATGGCCCTGCCTCTTCCCCCAGTCTTGGTAATGAAGGTGGATGGATGCCGCTCACACCTCCAGCAGGAGTGGAGACTGAGCCCTGTGAGGGCAGAGACCTTGTTTCATTCTCCACTGTGTGTCCCACATCCAGAATGATGCTGGGAGGTGCTGAGGGTTCAGGATCAATTCGTTTTCCTTACGAAGGAATGGACATGATGCTCATACAGTGTGCTGCAGTTACACGGGGCCCTGGTTTATTGTGTATATGCCTGGTGATCAGATTCTTTTAGCTTGGGCAGTTGGGGTCTCAAGTTAGCTACCTCCCCCAACCTTGCCACCTCTTCTGGGAAGCCCCCATGGGGCCACTGGGCTGCCTCTCAGCCATTCTTTCTATGACTCAGCTGTCATCTGAAGGGTCTTGACCAAGGAGAAGCAGAGACCTAGATGGGTTGTAGAGGAGATATTTTGCCCCTGCCACTTGGGGAGTTCTTTGAATTAGTGGAAGGGAGATAGAGAAAGAGTTCTTGTGTAGTAAATGTAAAAATTGATAAAAATTGAGTCCCACTTGATGTCCTGCTAGATTGTTATTTCACTTAATCCTTGTGATAGTGAGGAGGCCGCTGTTGTGGAAAGAGGTATAGCGGTGTGCCCAAGGCTGTGTAGCTAGAAGGTGGTGAGCAGGGATTCCAGCTCAGGCTGTTTGGGTCCAAAGCAGGGACTTCCTGTGTTAGATGCCACCCTGCCTCTAGTTCGTAACATGTGTCTTGGGGAAGTTATTGGGTGCCACAGTCCAAATGATGGAAAAATCAAGAAAAGGGGGAAAGGGATATTGTGTTTTCCTTATAGACTCTGGAGGTCAGAGCCTGAGGTTCAGGGGACAGCTCAGGGGCAGCCTCACCAGATGGGATGCAGAGGCAGCAGAAACCTGTGACCTTGGACAAGCCCCGCCTTCTCTGCAAGGGCATTCTCCAGAGGAGAAGGAAAGGAGGTGATAGCCAGTCAGCCAGAAAACCTCCCTCCCAGTGCGCCACAATTGTAAAAAAAAATTTTCTTTTTTTTTTTAATATTTTATTTATTTATTTGACAGAGAGAGATCACAAGTAGGCAGAGAGGCAGGCAGAGAGAGGAGGAAGCAAGCTCCCTGCCAAGCAGAGAGCCCGATGCAGGGCTCAATCCCAGGACCCTAAGATCATAACCTGAGCCAAAGGCAGAGGCTTTAACCACTGAGCCACCCAGGCGCCCCATAAAAAACAATTTTCAAAGGCTGCGGTTAATCAGTTCTGGTTACTTTCTTCCTAGTACTTTTTAGATATATAATTTTTATTCAACTTCTTTTCCTGGTAATGAAAGTAATATATGTAATGTGCTAAAATTTCTTAGAAAATATAGAAATAGATATAAATAAGAAATACAGGAGTAAATATGAAGAAATAAAAAATCCCTTCAGCATCCTGCTACACAGAGATAAATATTGGTTTTTTTTTTCTTTTTAAAGATTTTACCCATTTATTTGACAGAGAGAGAGCACAAGCAGGGGGAGTGGGAGAAGGAGAAGCAGGTTCCCCACTGAGCAGGGAGCCTGACGCAGGACTTGATCTCTGGACCTCAGGATCATGACCCGAGCTGAAGGCAGATGCTCAACCGACTGAGCCACCCAGGCACCCCAAATATTGTTAATATTACAGTGTATTTCTTTTTTATCTTTCTCTGCATTTTAAAAAACTAAGGTCTTACTATGTGTGGTTTTGTAGTCTGTTTTAAACATTTTTAAAAATATTTTATTTATTTATTTGAGAGAGAGAGAGCACATGCACACAAGCAGGGGTCGGGTGCGGGGAGGGGCAGAGGGAAAGGGAGAAGCAGACTCCCCACTGAGCAGGGAGCCTGACAACGTGAGGCTCAATCCCAGGACTCTGGAATCATGACCTGAGGTAAAGGGAGATACTTAACTGACTGAGCCACCCAGGTACCCCTGCTTTAAAAATTTTTAAGACTTGGGGCGCCTGCGTGGCTCAGTGGGTCAAAGCCTCTGCCTTTGGCTTGGGTCATGATCTCAGGATCCTGGGATCCAGCCCCTCATCAGGCTCTCTGCTCAGTAGGGAGCCCGTTCCCCCCCCCCCCCTTCTCTCTGCCTGCCTCTTGGCCTACTTGTAATCTCTGTCTGTCAAATAAATAAATAAAAATCTTTATTTTTTTTTATTTTTTTTTTTAATAGGAAAAAAGAAAGCTATCAAGAATCAATGATGAAACCAGACAGAGAGACAAACCATAAGAGACTCTTAATTTCAGGAAATAAACTGAGGGTAGCAGGGTAAGAGGGATGGAGTAGGGGGGTGTTGGACATTGGGGAGGGTATGTGCCATGGTGAGCGCTGTGAACTGTGTAAGACTGATGAATCACAGACCTGTACCCCCAAAACAAATAATACATTATATGCTAATTTAGAAAAATAAAATAAATTAAAAAAAAAAAAACTTTAAAAAAACTTTTTTTTTAAGACTTAGTTCTTCCAGGGCAGTTTTAGGTTCACAGCAGGAAGGAAGGTACAGAGATTTCCCACATACCCCCTGCTTCACATATGCACAGCCTTCCCCATTAGCAATACCCCCTACTAGAGTGGTTCATTTGTTACAATGGGCAAACCTACACTGACACATCATTAGGAGCCCAAGTCTACAGTTTACCATTGGTTTCACTCTTGTTGTTCATTCTCTGGGTTTAGGCAAATGTATTAGGACATGTATCCACCCTTATAGTATCATGCAGCGTAGTTTCACTGCCCTAGAGATCCCCTGTGCTCCAGCTACGCACCCTTCCTTCCAACCCTAACTCCTAGCAACTACCGATCTTTTTACTTTCTCCATAGTGTGGCCTTTTCCAGAATGTCAGATAATTGGAACCACACAGTATGTGGCCTTTTCAGACAGGCGTCTTTCACTTAGCAACATGATTTGAGTCTCCTCCATGTCTTTTCATGGCTTGATAACTCATTTCTTTTCAGCAGCGGATAATACCCTGCTGTCTTGATGTACTACAGTTTATTTACCCACCCACTTACTGAGGACATCTTGGTCTATTTTTTTTAAACCAGAGATTTTATCATGATCACTTTTCCCTCTCATTAAAGATACTTCAAAACATGATATTTTGATGGTTGTATAATACAGAGTAATTTTAGCTGTGCCACGGATCATGGTTCCTCTTGTTGGGCATGTACAAATATGGTTTTCCTTGGGGGACAGTCCCAGTTGCACACACATGATGGCTTTTCTGTACATGTATGTAGTTTGGAAACTCCGCCCTTAGAGGCGGGCTTGTGTGGTGGGGCCCATGGTGGGGCTTATTCCTCAAGATGATAGTAAGTAAGTGGGGTACTGACTCAGCCCTAAACACACGTACTCACATCACAAGAATGTTATTCCCTTGTCAGTTATTTTTAGTCTTTGCATGAAGAAGAAAGCCTAGATCCGAGGAAGCCTGGGAATGAGGGGGCTTACAGGACTCTCAGCACTAAAACCAGAAGTCTGAGGCCAGTCAGGACAAGATGCTCACCCTGGCTTGAACCGAGTGTGCCTTCAACATCTTTCAGACCCAGGCGTGTCTCCCTTCCTGACAAAGTGAGAGCAAGCCTTGGGCCTGGAAACTTTGTCAGGCAATAACCAGTATTTAGTAAGTGTTTTCACTTTGCTTTTATAACTCCTCTCTTTGTGATATAAGTGGGACAGAGTTGTCCATTTATGGTAGGGATAGGAAGTTTCCTTTTTGGATAAATGTAAAGACAAGGGTAGCTGACACTTTCTGAGACTTACTTTGTGCTAGGTGCTGTGATCAGGCCTTACTGGCAGTACCTCATTTAGTCCACATGGCAACTGGCTGAAGTAGTTGCTCTGATCATCCCTGTTATACAGATTAGGAAACTGAGGCACAGAGAGTGCAAGGCACTTGTCCAGTAACACAAAGCTGGGAAACAGCAGAGTTGGGACTTAACCCTGGTTTTCTAGCTAATTGCTAAGGCAAATTAAAAAATGTTAAACCAATCAACGTTTAGGTGGCACATGGACATGGCAAAAAAAAAAATGTGATGGTGCTATGCAGGTGACCCAAGTTTAGGAAACACTGGCGTGGAGGAAATCGGGATTCTATGAGCAGCGGCACTAGTGAATGCAGGATGTGGGGGACAAGATCATACACTGCTCAGAGAGGCTAGCATGCAGGGCAGAGGGCATGGCGGCGGCCCTGGAAAGAGACACACAGGACCACATGGGGTGCTGCCACTGACTGGCTAACTAGGAGGATATTTCCAGAAGCCCAAGACATCAGGAGAGAAAGCCTGAAGACACCCTTATTGTTGCTTGTACACGTGTGGTCAAGAGTGCTGGCCCCCAGTCAGGAGGTGTCAACCACACCTACCCTCATTATCATCGTGGGAGATGTCATCTTGAGCTAGAGGCAGCACCGTGTTCTGGTGGGACGTGTGGCCCCTGGAGTAACCGTGTGGCTCCACCATGGGCCGTCTGTCTATCTTGGCTGTATCTAATCTCGCAGAGCTTCAGTTTCTTCTCCTGTGAGATGGAGATAATGATGGTGATTTACAGGGCCAAATTCCTTAGCCAGAGTTTGTTCTTAGCACCCAATAAACATTAGCTATTATTGTAGCTAGCCTCTGTCTGTCCTCTTTCAGAGATTCCATCAGGGAGATTTCTGTATGGGGGGAGGCTTTGCCCGTAATTTTGGGTCCTATCCTCACCTCCATTAATGCCCCAAGGACAGTAGTGGACTTATTCTCTAGACGACTGTCATTGGCATTTGGTGGGTTCTCTAAGGAGGTCCAATGAAAGCAACTTATTCCTTCACTTAAGCTGTAAGTTTCGTGGAGAAGTCAATCTAACATCTCCCTTATGATGGATAAGGCTGGTATTGGAGAATGGGACTTATATTGGCAGGCAAGCAGGCTTTCTTTATTATTATTATTATTATTATTATTATTATTATTATTATTAAAAAAACCCAATTCCAGTTATAGTGTTTTAATTTCAGGTGTACACCCCACCCATCCTTCTACCTTCCTCACCTCTCATAACCACCAGTTTGTCCTCTATAGTTAAGAATCTGTTTCTTGGTTTGTCCCTTTTTTCCTCTTTTCATTGTTTTCTTTCTTAAATTCCATATATGAGTAAAATCCTATGATATTTGTCTTTCTCTGAATGACTTATTTCACTTAGCATTATTCTCTCTAGATCCATACATGTTGTTGTAAATGGTAAGATTTCACTCTCTTTTATGGCTGGGTTATATTTCTTTATACATATGTATATCACATCTTATTTATCAGTTGATGGACACTTGAACTGCTTTTATAATTTGGCTATTATAAATAATGTTGGTATAAACATAGGGGTGCATATATCTCTTCGGATTAGTGTTTTTGTATTCTTTGGGTAAATACCCAGTTGTGGATCATATGGTAATTGTTTTTAATTCTTTGAGGAACCTCCACATGTTCTCCCTCATACACTCCCACCAACAGTGCTAGAGGGTTCCTTTTGTTCCACATCCTCACCAACACTTTCTTCTTGAGTTTTTTATTTTAGGCATTCTGACAGGCGTGAGGTGATGTTTCATTGTGGGTTTGATTTGCATTTCCTTGAGGTTGAACATCTTTTCACATGTCTGTCAGCCATCTCTACGTTTTCTTTGGAGAAATGTTTGTTCATGTCTTCTGCTCATTTTTAAATTGGATTATTTGTGGTTTTCTGGTGTTGGGTTGTGTAACTTCTTTATATATTTTAGATACTAACCCTTCATTGAGTATGTCATTTGCAAGTATTTTCTTCCATTCAGTAGGTTGCTTTCCAGTTTTATCAATTGTACTCTTCACTGTGCAGAGAATTTTTATTTTGATGAAGTCCCAATAGTTTCTTTTTGCTTTTGTTTCCCTTGCCTCAGGAGACATATCTAAAAAAAATCTTGCTATGGCCAATGTCAGAAAAATTACTGCCTGTTCTCTCTTCTAGGATTTTTATGGTTTTGGGTTTCACACTTAGGTCTTTTATCCATTTTGAATTTATTTTTGTGTATGGTGTTAGAAAGTGGTTCAATTTCATTCTTTCTTTTTAAAATTCGATTTCGTTAACATATACAGTATTATTAACTTCAGGGATAGAATTTAGTGATTCATTAGTTGCATATAATACCCAGTGCTCATTACATCAAGTGCCCTCCTTAATGCCCATCACACAGTTACCTCATTCCCCTACCCATATCCCCTCCAGCAACTCTGTTTGTTTCCTAGAGTTAAGAGTCTCTTATGGTTTGTCTCCATCTCTGTTTTTATTTTTTTTTCTTCCCTTCCCCTATGTTCATCTGTTTTGTTTCTGAATTTCCACATATAAGTGAAATTATATGGTATTTGTCTTTCTCTGACTGGCTTATTTCCCTTAGCATAATACCCTCTAGTTCCACCCGTGTTGTTGCAAATTGCAAGATTTCATTCTTTTAGATGGCTGAATAATATTCCATTTGCATGTGGCTGTCCAGTTTTCTCAACACCATTTGTTGAAGAGACTATCTTTTTCCCATTGCATATTTTTACTTTCTTTGTCAAAGATTATTTGATAAAGTTGAGGTTAAGCCAATTTACCCCATCCCTACGGAGTGCCCTCTAGTGAGGGCAGGTCCCGCTTAAATCATAGAGCAAGGAGGAGCAAGAAGAATTTTTTCCCCTGCAAGCAGCACATTCCCAAGAGAAAGGGAAGAGGAAAGAGCTGAGCTAGTCAGGATGACTCTTGTCAGAACTCACTATCAGATATCCATTTTCCTGGCAGGTGGAGGTCGGGGGGAAGCCAGGAGTCTTACACTCTTGTGGCTCTTTCCACGTGAATGGAACAATCATGTAGGAGAAGCATTATGCCCTTAATGGGACCACAGTGAGGGCCCAGGCTCTGTTGCAAAGCTGGTCTCTCAGGTGATGTACATTTGGCAGATATGTCACACCCTCGTAACAGGTAGGGAGTTTTTCAGGTTACAGGGGCTGCCATGTAGTTCCAAGAGGGTGGCCACCCCAGCTCCTCCTTTTTCCCAAGGGATGGAAAAGATGGAACCCCATCCTTTCTCTTCACAAGTTGCCCAGTGGGCACCTGTTTGAAGAACAGTCTTTCTGGGGACAAGAAAAGCATCCAACCAGAATTGTGTGGTATGAATTTGGTTTCATGCAAATTCCATTTAGGCAGCTCCAGTCAGACAGCAAATGATCTCCTAATCACCCCTTCCTCTGGGATATTTTATACAGATAGACAATGAAAGGAGGGGTTCAGAACTACCATTGTTTGATCATGCTATTCATGCCAGGCATTTTATATATACTATCTTGTTAAACTCAGACCATAGCCATCTAAGGAAGATGTTTGTGAGCAACCAATTCAGGCCACTAATTCAAGACAACTAAGAGTAACTAGTAAGTAAAGAAAGAGGAGTCGAATTAAAAAACCATCAAACCCCTAATCCACAGCAACTTCCATCTGTTTGGCTCATGCACCCAGGCCATAGGGCAGAGTGAGAATGTTCAGCTCCTGTCCCTGCTCCTATCGTTGGAGCCCAGGTGGTCCTGGCACTGCTGCTTGGAGCAGAGGCTTTGAGCTTTGGGGCAAGAGTCTGGCAACCTACTCTATTTGGACTTCTCTACTTTATATCTATCTTTTGTCTTCTTTCAGTATGTGAATCCTGATCAGGTCTCATAACCTTGTCTATGGGCAGACCCCTTCTTCTAGTAGGAAAATACAAGTCTAGAATCTCTACTGCAAGAAATGCCATGTACTACATTCTCCAACTCACCAAGACTTGTGCCCTAAAAGATCATAGATCCTGCCATGGTCACCCCGTCTGCATCAGAGGCAGTGTGACGTAGTGGTTGGGACCTCAGCTTCTCAAGTCAAATTACCTGAATTCAAGTCTCAGCCTTGCCACTTACTGCCTGACCTTGGGCAAATGATCTAACTTTTTCTCCTTTCTTTCCTAATGTACAAAATAGGGCTGACAATAACCACAATATATCTTGCTCAAAGACTTGTTATGAAGATGAAATGGATTGGTGTATTTAAATAAGTCCTGTGTATAGGTAATTAATGAATAATAACTGTTATTCAAGCCCAGGTTAACATCAAGCTCATGAAACTCCTCTATTTTGTGGCCCCAGATGGTTGGGTTTTTCAAAGGGCTGTCCTGTCACAATATTTTCAATCTGTTTGGGGCTTGGGTCCTTGTAAGAAGAATATAATGTCTTCCTGGGCTTCTTACGTAAGTCATATTTCTTGTTCCCCAGCTGGAGTCAAAGTGGTCCCTAATGTAGGTTGAGAGGTGATGGTGATGAGGCTAAGTATGGTCAGGAGGAACCTGTGTCTGGATGCCAAGAGGACCCCCTAAGGAGCATCATCTTGGAGATGTTCCAAGGTCCTAAGCCTGGTCAGTGGCCTGGAGTTGATTGTTCACATGGATATGATAATCAAACTCATAAGAGACTGAAGTATATAATTCTGAATGTGTGTGTACTAATGTATGGTGAGAGACAACACTTTCCAGTGGCAAAAACAAACAAACAAACAAACAAACAAACAAAAAACTAACCCTGGAAGATGAAGCTTATGCTCAGAAGGTAGAAAATTCTGAGGGGTGTTTCACCCAGACTATAGTCTGGTCTGCTAACCATCTCTGCCTACAACAGAAGAGACTTCCCCAGAGCACAGGGTCCTGGAAGCCTTAGATAAGCATTTCTCTCTGGAGTCCCCTTTTATTTTGTAGAAAGATGGGGTTTGCTGGAAGGTAGTTCAGAGAATCAAAGGAAAAAGTAGACAGCTAGGCCTCAGGAAGATAATCTCCAGGGCAATGCTGAGGGACCTAATAGCAGGAACTTGCCAACTGTTTCTCTAGAGCAAAGGTTTTCTCTAGGACAAAGGTTTTCTTGATGGCTCATATCATCAATTTAAAAAATTATTTTAGCATGTACCTTTGATTTATGCGCATTGTTTTATTTTAAATCATATTCATGAGCTACATTAGTATGCCAGTTATTTTGTAAAACGTATAAAACAGAAAATTTTAAGGGTGAACAAAATGAGTTTGCATAAGAGATTTTCTCTCCATCTGCCCCTCCCACTGCTTGTGCGTGCCTCCTCTCTCTTAAACAAACAAACAAATAAATAAATAAAATCTTTTAAAAATTATTTATTTATTGGAGAGAGAGACAGAGCATGAGCAGGGGGGAGGAGGCAGAGGGAGGGGGAGAAGTAGAAACAGGGCCTTGGGGGCACCTGGGTGGCTCAGTGGGTTGGGGTCTCTGCCTTCAGCTTAGGTCATGATCCCAGGGTCCTGGGATCAAGCCCCACTTCAGGCTCTCTGCTCAGCAGGGAGCCTGCTTCCTCCTCTCTCTCTCTCTCTGCCTGCCTCTCTGCCTACTTGTGATCTCTGTCTGTCAAATAAAAAAAAAGAAAGAAAGAAAGAAAGAAAGAAAGAAAGAAAGAAAGAAAGAAAGAAAGGAAGAAACAGGGCCTTGATCACAGGACCCTAAGATCATGAGCTGAGCCCAAGGCAGACATTTAACCAACTAAGCCATCCAGGTGGCCCCCAGTCAAGGCTTTAAACCTTTCAGCCATACTTACAATTTCTTGGGTTACTTCCATTTATAACTAATCATATCCCTTGCATGTGGTTTTTCACATGGTTGTATTGGAAGGCAGCCTTATTTCCCCATGTACAGACAATTCTGAAAGGTCTGGGGTTCACAGGGCTGTACACTGATAGAGGCAGACAGTTCTCTGGTCAGCTGGGCCCAGCAGAGAAATGGGGGTATGGGGATGGACCTCAAGGATATGGCAAATTAGACCCAGAAACACTTGGCAAGGTGTCCCAGTCCCATGACTCCTACAGTCCATAAGACACAGAAGTTGCTTTCCAACACACAAAGAAAGCAAGCTTGCCTTTTTAGAGTCCTAAAGGGGAAGACCCCACGTGCTGAAATTTCTAGGGGGCTTGTTTTGCTTGACAATAACAAGAGTGATAATAATGTACTTATCAGTTACTATAACCGCGATCATATGTTGGGCACCAGCTACATACTGTGTTAAGTTCTTTATGCATATTCTCTTATATTTTTGTAGCACCCTGTGAGAAGGTAATAATATCATCTCCATTTTGATGAGAAAACTAAAGCTTTCTGAGGTTCATTAGTTAACTCAGGATTTCAGTGGAAAGTGGCAAGGTCAAGGCTCAATTGCCATGGTGCAAAGTGCATGCAGCCCAACAACAGATGGAGGTAGAGGCTGTACCAGTAAGACCTTTTAAAAAGTTAGGGGGCTCCTGGGTGGCTCAGTGGGTTAAGCCTCTGCCTTCAGCTCAGGTCACGATCCCAGATAGAGCCCTGCATCAGGCTCTTGGCTCTGCAGGGAGCCTACTTTCCCCCATCCCCTGCCTGCCTTTCTACCCACTTATGATCTCTGACTGTCAAATAAATAAATAAAATCATTTTTAAAAATTAAAAAAATTAAAAAGTTAGGTCATCAGGGATTTATAGAGCAGTATTAAGGGAAGCTAGAACCTTGCAGGTTTATAGTAGGTTCTTGATGGATACTGAGTGAGTGAATGAATGAACAAACACTCCTAGGTTTGAAGATGGTGAATGTCTTCCAATATCCATCCCTGGTGCTGAAATGAAGACAACACAAAATGAAGGGGTGCCAGGTTCTAGGCTTGACTCTGCTTCCAACTCATTTGTGCCCTTGAGCAAATCACTTCTGCCTTCTGAGCCCTTGGTTTCGTCATCTGTGAGCCATTCATTCTCCAAGCACCAGTGATTTACCTCCGTAGTTGTATGACTGAGGCTGTATTGGAGCATTGATTGTGTTAGTTGCTACATCTGTGACAAGGAGGACTGCAGGTTTGTTAGAAGAGTCAGCTATTATTGTCTGTTTTCTAAAAGCCCATGCAGGGCCTTTGTGGGTAGTCAGAACTGGCGTCAGTCCAGAGTAAAATGGAAGGCTGTATATATAAGAAAACGTTTACTGCTGAAGGGAATGCTTATTCATTCTCTTTCTTATTAACAAGGCACTTGACTCATGCTTTGGACATTTGCTGTTCAGATCAGAGATGTGTTGTGTTTGTTGCTAACAAAAGCAGCCTCTGGAGCCTGGTTCCTCTTCCCTCACACTGCCAGGTCAGCTGCTCTAATCCCTTCGGCTCTGGGAACAGTTGGGTGTGTACTATGGAATGGAGTTGGGGGCAAAAAGACTGGAAGTCCCTTGGAAGAGATGTGGGTCACCAGAATTTGAGGACCTCCAGGAAGCACTGGGTACCCCTTCAGAGCACCCTACGTGGAGGAGATCTTGGGAACTTGAGGAGACCCCCTAAAATGATTTGAGCAGCTAGCTACCCTCTGCAGAGCACGTTCTCAGACTGTATCTCAGGAGATCCTCCCAGAGGACCACACAGCCACATTATCTGTGTAACCTCACATGGATTATCAGGATTTCATAATTTTATGCATTGTATATCGCCCTGCCCCTATCACCTTACTTTTCAGAGCACAGTCTGGGGACCAACAGTGTCAGCATCACCTGGGAGCTTGTTAGCAATGCAGATTCCTGAGTGTTGCCTCAGACTTACTGAGACAGAATCTGCAGCTTAACAAGACCCCTAGGCGATTCATGTGCACATCACAGTCTGAAACATGTCACCTGCTGCACTGTCTGTGGTACTACTGGGAGTATCTGAATCACAGATCACATTGTTACTTCAAATTACAGCAAGAAGTTTCAAGACAGAAAATCCCATCTGGAAGACATGCCTGACATTAAATCATTAAATGGCTATATAAATGCCAAGAATTCCTGGACAGTCCTGTCTGCCAAAGGCCCCTTCCTCTTACCCACCTGATGGTTTCTACTTTCCTTCCCCCTCAAACTGGAGAAATGACATTTAGGGAGGGGGAACATTTGTTTCTGAGTTGGTTCTTTCAGCTCTCCTATGAAACACATTACTTCCAGAGACATCTCAATAGGGGGAAGAGAAGAATACAGGAGGAACCACTCTCCATGCCTCAACCCAGAGATGACACATAGTCTCTTGGCCAGAGCTAGTGGTAGGGCCCCCAGTCAACTGCAAGAGAGGCTGGCAATGCAGAGGAACACAGGAACACTCAGAGACCGCTAACCGTCTCTGCCAGAGGATGAGGATTAGTGAGGCAGCTAACAGCAGAGCCTGAGTCCTCCCAGAGGTGAGAAATTAAAATACTATAATGTGGGCAACCACAGACTCTGAGCTTGCAGAATCCTAGAAAAGCTGGGAGAATCAACCCAGAGACAAACGGGAGAAGAGCGCACGGTTGGGCAACAGAGGAGTACAGCTTTGGCAGCCAGGGTAATCCAGAGATTCTTGGCAACCACACACTCACCTATATATTCCACACAGCATTTCTTGTTATAGGTTTTTTTAAAAAAAATTATTTATTTATTTATTTGACAGACAGAGATCACAAGTAGGCAGAGAGGGGGCAGGGGAAGCAGGCTCCCTGCTCAGCAGAGAACCTGATGTGGGACTCAATCCCAGGACCCTGAGATCATGACCTGAGTCGAAGGCAGAGGCTTAACCCACTGAGCCACCCAGGCCCCCCGTTATAGAATTTCTTGCTACAAGATGGAGGTGGGCATCTCAACTTGCTTTAGACTTAACTCAGGAGGATGGACATTCAAAGACTGAGGGACGCCTGGGTGGCTTAGTTGGTTAAGCAGCTGCCTTTGGCTCGGATCATGATCCCAGCATCCTGGGATCGAGTCCCGTATTGGGCTCCTTGCTCCACAGGGAGCCTGCTTCTCCCTCTGCCTCTGCCTGCCATTCTGTCTGCCTGTGCTCGCTCTCTCTCCCTCTCTCTGATAAAAAAAAAAAAAAAAAAAAAAGACACTGAGATTTGGGGTCTGTTGCAGCAGCTAATGTTAGTTAACCTTTTTTTTTTTTAAGTTTTTATTTATTTACTTGAGAGAGGGAGGACACAGTGGGAGAGGGAGAAGCAGACTCCCTGCTGAGCAGGGAGCCCAGTGCCACGATCAATAAAACCCTCGGATCGTGACCTGAGCTGGAGGCAGACGCTTAACTTACCGAGCCACCCAGACATCCTTACTATTAATTATCCTAATTCACTACCCAAGCACCCTTGTCATAGGCACTCTCTCCCATTTCCTCAAAAGGGGAACACTCTTACCTCCTGTCACTGGTACTAACTTCTCCCTGCTATTTTCCTCTCCAGCCCCTCTTCCTGCCTTAGTGTTCTTTTCTGTGTCATGTCCTTGGACTAGAGCCTTGCTATAGGGAAGGAAACTGTGTTATATGTTATCGGGAAGAAAACTTGAGATTCCACTGGAAAATGAGTAAGTTGTGTATAGAATCTGGGTCTTGTGAATCTTACGTGCCTGTCTATAAGGGATTAAAAATGAAGTAGAAGGAGGTCTTTGTGGCCATCAAGTTCAGGAAAGGTTACTCCTAGGGAACTGCAGTTGGCTTTTATGGGGCTTCATGCCATCTTGGCTAAGAGGTTTTATAAACTGAGAGGCTGGTGTTGGCTGGATATGGGGAGTGTCAGGCACAGGCTGCTGCTCCTGAGGGAATGTGAGGAATCCCTTTCTGTGAGGCTTGTGAAGGATTCAAAATGCCAGCTAACATTTAGTGAGCACTGACTATGTGTCAAACCCTGCTCTAAGAAGTTTACATGTATCATATAATGTACATGATTATCACTATCTGTATTTTACAGTTGGGGAACTGAGGCATGGACAGCTGAAGTAATTTGCCCAAGGTCACCCAGTTACTATGTGGCAGGGCTGGGATATGATCTCAGGCAGCACGGCTCCAGAGCCCATGTGCATAAGTGTTCTGTTTCTCACCTCTGGGTCCCACAGGTCCCAGAGGGTCTGGGGGCATCTTTGACTAGCGCTTTGATGAAAACACTTCAAGCTACTTCTTGAAAAAATGTTCATGGTCAAATATTCATTTCCCAAGTTTGGGAAACATTCTATACTATCTCCTCCTTTTGCAGGTTTGTCCTGCATATTTGCTTTCTACAGGCTGAAAAGCCCACGGTACAGAAACCTCTCTGTCCCCAAATGCACTGAAACTCAGAAACCTTTATTCTCATAGCTACTAACAAAATCACCCAGAACAAGAGTTGTAGATAACACACTTTGGAAAAAGCTAGCTTGGGGCATCCTTGCTTGAGTGCACATGAGGTTGGTCATGTGGCATCTATAAAGCCCTCACTGCTTGTAGAACTGCCAGTGAAGGTTCTAAGTGAGCCAGGTCAGCCCCCAAAGCTTCTCTCTGGAGGTATGGGGGTCAGACAGTGGCCAGAATGGGTACAGCATGGACTCTGCTGGTTTCCAGTCCCACTTGGGCACAGGACACTAGGATGGGAGGCTTCCAAGGAGCAGGTGGGGTCATTGTGCTTCTTTTTTCTGTTCCCAAAAGGTCAGGGACTCTCCAGTCCAAGAGATGGCCTCCTGAGAAGGAAAAGGAAATGCCCTCGGGTTGAACAAAGAAATAGGGGAGGAAATTTTGAGAACTGTGGTTAAGCTTATGGGACATGCTCAGATTTAGCTTCAAAGGGAGCATTAACTCAGGATTCCAAAAGGTTCCTGAAGACCTAGAAAAGGCAAAAGCTGATCTTCTGGGTACAGGCAAATATTTAAATATAATGAAAAAACTGTTTTGCTTATACATGAAGTGCCAACTGGCGGAGTGTGGCAGAAGTTTGTGCCAGCTTTGACTGGCCACCTAGCAAAGGAACATTTCTGAATGATGGTGGATCTGAGAATAAATTTCAGAATGTGGTTATTTCTTACAAAGACCTTGGACAGAGAGGTTAATTGATAGAGGGCCTCTGTGGTTGTATGGAAAGGGCACTGGGCTGGGAGTCAGTCTCAGCCTTGTCAGCCTCCTCCACTGAAAGGAGACATAATAGAATCTACTCGGTAGCAGTGTTGTGAGGAACAAACTAAATAGTGGATCTGGAATAGTTAGACAATAGAAAACTCCAAGTAGTAAGAGGTTAATATTAAAGACTAGGAATGCCCTTTAAGGATTGCCATCAGGAGACAACAATCAAGATGAAATAGCTCCCTTCTAAAAAGCCGACGGACACTTCCAAGATGAAGTCAGCCAAGCAGATCCAGGATGTTGATGAGAGCTGGAGATGGCAAGTGTAGGAGGCTTCCTGGTAAGCACAGAGTTCCCGTATGACCCAGCCATTCCACTTCTAGGTATATATAAGAAAGCTGAAAACAGACGTTCACACAAAAACTTGAACATGAATGTTCATAGCAGCACCGTTCACAATGGTCAAAAGGTAGAAACAACCCAATGTCCATCAACTGATGAATACATGAATTAAATTAGGTCTATCCTTGCAACGGAATATTATTCAGTCATAAGAAGGAATGAAGTACTGATACATGCTATAACATGAATGAATCTCAAAAACATTATGCTATGTGAAAGGAGACAGTTATAAAAGACCATGTATTGCATGCTTCAATTTATATGAAATGTCCAGAGCAAGCAAATCTGTGGAGACAAAAGGCAAACTAATGATTTTCAGGGATGGGGGAAAAAGGGAGTGGGAAACACCTGTTTGATGGATATGGAGTTTCCTTTTGGGGTGAAGAAAAAGTTCTGGATTTAGATAATGGTAATAGGTGTAAAACATTGTGAATGTACTTAATGCCACTGAATTGCACACTTTAAAGTGGAAAAAACTGTAAATTTTATGTTACTTGTATTTTACCATAATTTAAATAGAAGGTTTCCTGCTGAAGAGGAAACATGATTCAAATGTTAGGATCCTCTCTCCTAAAGTGGATTTGAAGGGAGAGTGGGGGATTCAGAATTTGTGAGCAGGGAGCTAGGGTCTTGTGTCAATCCTTTGGCAGTCCCATGTGTGAGGGCTCCAGGAGCATCCAGAATCAAATACAACATGCTCCCTGCTCTCAAAGTGTTTATACATCATTCTTATGTAAGGACAGACTGACAGGTACTATATATAACAAGGGAATACATTCAGCTGAGTGAGACCTTTATTCTGCCTTGGTCATCTGTGAAGTCTTCTTGGAAGAGAACATGGTTGAGTAGGTGGGATTTTGGTAGGTCGGTAAGAAGTGGAAGGTCTTCTGGGGAAAGGCAGAGAGTGAGAGACTACGGAAGCCCTGCGGCGCAGGGGACTGGGTTGATGTCAATCAGGCACAGTACGCGCAGAGCCATGGGAGATGGTCATGAGAGATAAGCTCAAGACAAATTAAGGTTGCTAAAAAAGTAGATCTTAAAAGTTCTCATTGCAAGAAAAAATTTTTCGAAACTATGTATGTTCACAGATATTAACTAGACCTAGAGTGAAAATCTTTTTGCGATATGTACAAATACTGAATCGTTATGTTGCACACCTGAATCTAATGTAATGTTATATGTCAATTATAACTCACTTAAAAAAGAGAATACAGAAGAGGATTTGGGGTCAGACTGTGGAGGGCTTTGAAGGTAGAGTTGAGGAAGCTAGGACTTGCTCTCCAGTGGTGGTGAGTCAAGGAGTCCTCTAAGCTGAGCAGTATATGACTAAGTCCGTGCTGAGAATGATCAGTGTAGCGAAGACGGACTGAAGGAAAAGAGACCGAGGATGGGGAGATGAGCTGTGGCAAAATCTCTGCAAGGCTCAAGAAGGGCCCCTCCAGACCAATGGCAATATAAAGGGGGAAGGGTGAACCAAATCCGGTGAGCTTTTCATTAGCCAAGATTCTTGTCTGCATGGAACAGAAGTTTATTCAAATTAGATTAGACAATAACCAGAATTTTCTGGGTTACATAACTGACAAGTCTAGTGCAGGCTCAGATGTGGCTGGATGCATGGGGCTCATCCCCTCTACCTCCCAACTGTCCTTGGTATTGGATCTCTTCTCAGGTGGCCTGTGCCTCATGGTGACAACCTGAAACTTGCAGTCCCCAACTTACATCCTATCCTCTCAGAAACCCTGGCAGTAAGAACTCCCCCAGTCATTCCGGCTAGTTACTGAGATGAATTTATCGCTCAGTCTGGGTCATATGCCCATTCCTCGATCACCAGGGTCACGGGGGATTCTGAGGGGACAGCCCTGTGTTACAGTCCCACTCCCACAGTGGGGTCAACCACCCCCACCCCAAGCACAGAGATGATGAAGATGCTGCTGTTACCAGAAAAAGGGGGACCAGGGCACAAAGCAAGCAAAAACTGCAGGTGTTCCCCCAAAGCACTAACTCTGTGCCAAGTCATTTACACATCTCATTTCCCCCATCAACCATTCTGAGGTAGAAACAATTATCTCCATTTTACAGGGAGGAAAATGAGGCATAGACTATCTTGTCCTCCCTTCTCACCCTATGAGTAATTTTCTGCTCTGTGCTGCATGGGAATCTCTTAGAGAGGCCAAAAGTCAGCACAAGGGTCACAGCTAAGAAAAAATGAGAACATGATCTATAAGCTGAGAGACACTCAAACTGCATTTCGGTCTGAAGGTGCAGTGGTGATAGATCCTGACCTTTTAATTGTTAGGAGATTAGAGGTCAGTCTCTATGAAGTGAGGGAGATATTCATGCCCTGCATCTCCCTTGTCCTATGGGCAAAAGTCTGGGAATCAGGGTTGATCAGGGTGGGAGGCTGGTGTGTGTGTTTGTGTGCGGCTCTCCAGACATGGGGTATAACCTGGTGGTCATACAGAAGCACTTATTGCAGACATTGTGCACAAAACAGAGTCACTTTTCCTGCTGAGCTGAGATTTCCTCCCATGCTGTCAGCATGTCATACTTACAGCAGTAGAGGAGCAACAGGACAGGGAAAATGGGCAACACATGATGCCTTTATTGGGCCAGGTCTGGATGGGATGGAAGCAGAGTAGAACAGAATGTGTTTTGGGAACTTTCCAGCTGAAAGCCCAGAGGAGTAGGGCTGGTGTGCTTGTAATAGATCACATTCTTCTCTATTTCCAAAGCCAGTCCTTTGACGAAGGGGAAAGAGTAGGAGGAATCTCCAAACTGAGGGATGAATCCTTTCCTTGAGCCTCATTTTATAGAGACTTCAGATTGAGAATAAAATATGCCATTTCCATTTGTGCCCGTCATTGTAAAATGCAACATATTTTTATGAATGTCTTTACTAGCAGAATTTGAAATGCCTCAGGTGAGAAATGGTACCCCTTGCAAAACGGATCTGACTTTTGGAAGTGTTGCATGTGTTGAGTGTGGAGTGGTGTGAGTGCATGTACTCGTGTGTGCACGTGTGCCTACATGCAACCTGTGTACTTCCAGAGCATCTTGAACTATGGCATCTCAACTCTCATTATCCATTGCCTGATTGCTGCTGTGCTTCTAGTTGCTGAACTCAGTGCCTCGGTCTACCTGGTTTACTCTTGAATACAGAGCTTGGACGTTTTGTTTTTAACAGATTCTTAAGCTATGGTTCACAGGCCCTACAATTCACCCACTTAAAATGTACGATTCAATGGTTTTTAGCACATTCAGAGAATTGTGCAGCCATCACCACTATTTCATTCCAGACAATTCTCATTACCCAAAAAGAAACCCTACACTTATGAATAGTCACTTCCCATTTCCCCCATTCTTCCAGCCCTAAACAACCACTAATCTACTTTCTTTCTCTACAGATTTCTCTATTCTTGACATTTCATATAAAGGCAATCATGAAATCATAGAACATATGATCTTTTGTGACTGACTTTTCACTTATCATAAAGTTTTCAAGGTTTATCCATATTTTAGCATGTATTAGTACTTCATTCCTTTTTATGGCTGAGTAATATTCCACCATATTATTCCACCACATTTTATTCATCTGTTAATTACCTGGACATTTCATTTGTTCTCACTTTTTGGCTATTGTGAATAATGCTGCTGAACATTGTGTGCATGTTTTTGTGTGAACAAACGTTTTAATTTCTCTTGGGTAAATACATAGAAGTGGAACTGGTGGGTCATATTGCAAATCTATGTTTAACATGTTGAGGAATTGCTAGTGTGTTTCCCAATGTAGCTGTATGATTTTACATTTCCATCAGCAATGCATAATGGCCCCAAATTTTCCACATCCTTACCAATATTTGTTCTTCTCTGTTTTATGCATTTTAATGGATGTGAAATGGCATCTTGTTTTGATTTGTACTTCTCTGAAGGCTAATGATATTGAGGATCTTTTTGTACATTTATTGGGCATTTGTATATCTTCTTTGGAGAAATGTCTATTTGATTCTTTTGGCCATTTTAAAAGTATTCGTCTTTTTATTATTGATTTGTAAGCATTCTTTATATATTCTGAATACAAGTCTCTGATTAGCTATATCATTCGCAAATATTTTATTATAGTCTACGGGTTGTATTTTCACTTCTCAGTGGTATTATTTATGGTGCAAAAGTTTTTAATTTTGGTGAAATCCAATTTATTTTTTCTTTTGTTGCCTGTATTTTTGGTATTATGTCTAAGAAAGTATTGCCTAACACAAGGACACAAAGATTTACTCCTATGTTTTCATCTAAGAGCTTTACAGTTTTACCTTTTCCGTTTAGGCATTTGATCCATTTTGAGTTAATTTTTATATATGGTATAAGGAAGGGATCCAATTTTACTCTTTTGATGTGGATATCCAGTTGTTCCAGAACTATTTGTTGAAGACTATTCTTTCCCCATTGAATTATCTTGGCACCCTTACTGAAATCAATGACTATAAAAATGGAAGGATTTATTTATGGACTCTTGGTTCTCTTCCATTAATATGCGTGTGTATCCTTCTATAATATCTAGTGTCATACTGTCTTACTGTAATTTTATATATTAAGTTTTTAAATTGAGAGATATAAATTATCTATTTTTCCCCTTCCTTTTTCAAGATTGTTTTGGTTATTCTTGGTCCTTTGCATTTCCATATGACATTGAGGATCTATTTGCAGTTTTTGCAAGAAAAAAAAAAGGCAGCTAGGATTTTAATAGGGATTGTGTTGAATCAGTAAATCAATTAGGGGGATATTTCTGCCTTAACAATGTTAGGTCTTCTGACCCTGGGGTGCCTGGGTGGTACAGTTGGTTGAGCATCTGACTCTTGGTTTCAGTCCAGGTCACAATCTCAGGGTTATGGGATCAAGCCCTGTGTGAGGCTCCACGCTCAGCTTGGAGTTTGCTTGAGTCTCTCTCTTCCCCTCCTATTGCCCCTACCCTCTTTTAAAATAGACAGATGAATTAAAAAAAAAATGAAGAAGTTTTATGATCCATGAACATGGGATGGTGTTCCATCTCTTGAGGTCTTCCTTAATTTCCTTCAACAATGTTTTGGGTTTTTTTTTTTTCATAGTATTCCTAAGTATGTTAAGCTTTTGATGCTAGTATTATGTTCTCTTAATTTCGTTTTAAAGTGTTCATTGCTAGTGTATAGAAATATAGTTGATTTTTGTATATCAATCCATATTCTGCAATCTTGTTGAACTCATTTATTAGTGCAAATAGATTTTTAGTGGATTCCATAGGATTTTATATACACAAGTTTATGCCATCTGCAAGTAATAGCAGTTTTACTTCTTCATAACTAGAATTTTGGAACCCTAGTCCAGAACATCTTTATTTCTTCAGAGAGTCCTGCAAGGAGCTTTGTGGTTGTCTTAAAAAATGTTAAAGCAGTTATTCCTGCAAATTCATTGATCCCAATTTCCAAGATTAAGTGTTTGAAAGAGATTTTTATTCAAACCTGATACAGCTAAGAAATTCTATTAATAGCTGCATTAGTTTGCTAGGAATCCCATAACAAAATACTGTAGACTGGGTGCCCTAACCAACACAAATAATTTTTCTCACAGTTTTGGAGATGTCCAAGATCAAGGTGTTGGCAGATTTGATTTCTCCTGTGGTCTCTCTCCTTGGGTTGTAGATGGCCACCTTCTTTCTGTGTCAGTATGTGGTCTTTCCTCTGTGCGGGCACATTCCTGGTGTCTCTCTATGTGTCCAAATTTTCTCTTCTTATAAGAATGCCAGTCAGGGGGCGCCTGGGTGGCTCAGTGGGTTAAGCCGCTGCCTTCAGCTCAGGTCATGATCTCAGGGTCCTGGGATTGAGCCCCACATTGGGCTCTTTGCTCAGCGGGGAGCCTGCTTCCTCCTCTCTCTCTGCCTGCCTCTCTGCCTGCTTGTGATCTCTCTCTCTCTCTCTCTCTGTCAAATAAATAAATAAAATCTTAAAAAAAAAAAAAGAATGCCAGTCAGATTGGATCAGGGCTCACCCTAAGAGCGTCATTTTAACTTCACTTGATCTTAGCCAAAAGGCTGAGAAGCGATCAGCTTCGTTTTAAATCAGTCACCTCTTTTAGGACCTATCCCTAGATATAGTCACATTCTGAGGTACTGGGGAGTAGGGCTTCAATATATGAACTTTGGGACACAGTTCACCCCCAAAAAATAGCCTTATGAGTGTTCCCCTGAGAGATCTGATCTCTGGTTAGCTGCAACTAGGGAAGCCAGCATTTGTTTAAATAACCCATTCACATGACCACTAAATGACATTGGCTTGCAGCCAGAATTAAAAGGCATTGCCTATGGTTCCTGAGATAAAGGATCTTCATGTGTAGTTTTGCATATTCCTTGAGCTCAGTTAGTCAATCTTCTCTACAGCCACATCAAGGAAGGTCAGTAACCAGCCATCAGACACAGAACTCACAGCACCTCCATTTATACTGACTCCTGGAAAACAACAACAACAACAACAACAACAACAACAACAACAGGGGCACTTGGATGGTTCATTCAGTTAAGCATCTGCCTTCACTTCAGGTCATGATTCCAGAGTCCTGGGATTGAGTCCCAAGTCGGGCTTAGGAGTCTGCTTGTCCCTCTCCCTCTGCCCTTCCCCCATTTGTGCTCTCCTTTTCTATCTCTCTCAAGTAAATACTTAAAATCTTAAAAAAAAAAAAAAAAGCAAAAGCAATTCCAAGTTGTGCTGTGTGAATGAACAGTATGGTGATGAACTTGCGTGAGGAGTCCTTCTGTGAAGTAAAATTTGAAGTTCTTAAATGGAAAGACTCCTGTGAAGTGAACTTTAAACTTCTTAAAATGTTCACTCTAATTTTATTCTCTTTTGAGTGAAGGGTCCATTTTGGAAGCTCAAGATATAAGTATTCTTTGCTCTGTACTTCTTATAGTAGCCGAAAGCAAGATGCTACTGATCTCAATCATATCAGTAGGAACTAAAAATCAAGATTACTCTCCAGATCATCTGAGTTAAGGCATCATCCTACCTTGGCTGGTGCGCTTATCTCCCTCTTTCCTTTGCACAGTTTATGTTCCCCTTTTCAGTCTTATTTTTAACACTCTTGCCCTTTGAGTGTTTTTATTGACATCTGGCCACAAACCCTTTTAGGAAGCAGGCAGTTATAAATCACCTACAGAGAAATCAATAAAAACCAGTTCAATCCACAGTAATACTGATTTGCCCCCAGATAACCAAGACCCTTCAGGCTCAGCAGTTATACTCATGGGGGTAGGGTGAAGGATAAGGGGGCATATATTCTGAGAGAGGCAATGAGCTGCTAGCTCCCAGAGGCTCAAGGAAGGGATGGACTTGGCTTCTATCCACACACTTCTCATCCAGCCTCAGGGGAAAGCTCTGTGTTTCCATTTCATCCAGCTCAGATTTTTCCAACCACATCAGTGGCATTTTCTTATCTCCTGAGGATCTGCTTCAGAGCTAAAGTATCTTCTTCGAGCCTCAAGAAAGGGCAGAAGGAATGAATTGTTGTATTTTCAGGGGGGTGGGGGAAGTTGGGAGAGTGTGTTACTGTAACACAGAGGCATGGAGGAAGAAAGAAGCTCCATCAAGCTGTCTGTTGTCAGCCCACTGCTTTTCATCAGTACAAGTTGGGGAGGCCACCCCTTCACCCAGAACTCCAGGGAGTCAAAAGTCTGAAAGTCATTGTACAGAAGCTGAAAGCTAGGTCCAGAGATAGGCATGACAGGCCCAAGGTCACAGAGTGGTTTCATAACCAGCTTACAAAGAAATAGCCCCACTGCTTTGAAATCCTAGTTCTCCTCCAAAAGGAGCTGTGCTTAGAAAATGAAAATTCATTTGTCAAAACAAAACAAACAAACAAATAAAAAGTAAATCTGCATAGAAAAGATATCCATAAGTTTATTTATTAAAAATGAGTACAGGGGCGCCTGGGTGGTTCAGTGGATTAAGCCGCTGCCTTCGGCTCAGGTCATGATCTCAGGGTCCTGGGATCGAGTCCCACATTGGGCTCTCTGCTCAGCGGGGAGCCTGCTTCCCTTCCTCTCTCTCTCTGCCTGCCTCTCTGTCTACTTGTGATCTCTCTCTGTCAAATAAATAAATAAAAATCTTAAAAAAAAATGAGTACATCAAATTGCCCACTGTAAGGACCATGAGGGTCATCAGACCATTTGGACCAAACCAATTATGCCCTCTTGGAAAATGGGACTATACTAAAACCTTCAGAAGAGAATTTCCTAAAAGGGGGTTTCCTCTCCTCTCTGTCAGTGAAAATATTCCAACAGTAAGGCCCAGGGTACTGGGGTCAGGTGGTAGGAGCCAGTGAGACTGTTCATAGTACGCTGAGTGCAGGGCCTCCTTGAATAAGGAACACAGAACCAGGGCTGTAGTGAAAATCTCACAACCCATGAAAGCCCGATTTTACTTCCCAGTAGTACCTTGTTTCTCCAAGTTGGATATCTCTATTAACTCAGTCCTGGTCCTGCAGGGAGTCTTCCCCCTTTCCCTTCAGGGGCTTTTCTGGACATGTGTGCCTTTCAGCTGGGTTAAGGAATTATAAACACTAATTATGTTTCAAGTTCCAGGGATACAAAGATGAGAAAGATTGGGTTTTAAAGGATAAGTAAGAATCACCCATGAAAACTACTGAGTTGCTATCAGTCAAGTGGGAAAGACCAACCTGCAAACAAATAATTGCTATTATGTGACAGCAGGGTTGGCAAACCTTTTCCTGTAAAAAGCCAAATAGTAAGTATTTTAGGCTTTATGAGTCAGATAGAGTCTGTCTCAGCTACTCAACGCAGCCCTTGTAATGCAAAAACGGCTATAGGCAATACATAAATGGACGACTGTGGCTATGTTCCAGTAAAACTTTCTTTATATAAAAACAGTCATTTGGTCATATTTGGTTCACAGACCGTAGTTTGCTGAACCCTGTGTTAGAGAAATGTCACGACAATATCCAAAACAAATAATAATAACAACAGTGATAATAATAAAAGCTACCATTTTGATAGCTAACTCTGCTAGAGACCCTACACCAGGCAATGTCTCTACAATTCACATATATTGGCCTGTTTATTTTTCATAACAACTTGTGAGGACACTGAGATTCAACAGCCAAATCACAGAGTTAGGAAGTGACAAACACAAGGTAAAACCCGATCTTGTTTGGCTCTACAATCTATGTTCAAATAAACCACTTACAACTCTGAAAAGAAATGGGCAGAAGGAGTTCATCTGGGGAGGAGCCTACAGGTGAGGACAGTCTTCCTCGGAGGCAGGTGGGAGAGAAAGGTCTTTGAGGCAGAGAGTGGTATGGAGGTTTGAAAGTACATGGAACATTTGGAAACAGGATCATTAGGTGATGCTGGGGTGTGGGATACCTTGGTGATTGTGGCTAGAGAAGAAACAGGATTGTAGCTCAGAGCAGGAAATCTGGCATATGTGCCAGAGAACCTGGACTTTATCTAGGGACCAGAGATTTGCCAGCTCTAGTCTTCTAGACCAGCTGTATTGCACTTCCATGAGGGACTGTCAGCCATACAGATCCTGGGCCCTGTCCCCAGATATTTTGATCCAGTAGATCTGGGATGGAACCAGGAGAATGCATTTTATCAAACACCTCAGATGATTCTAGTAAGCATTCTTGGATTTAGGAATCAGTGCAGGAAGAGCCAGTAAAATGTTTTAATCAAGGGAGAAATATAACCAAAGTTGCTTTAAAAAGGTCATTTCTACTTGAAAGATTATTTGTTAGGAGAATGATCACTCTTGGAGGTCCATTTCTGGTTAGTTATCAGCTTCTCTCATCTGAAAGTGCAGACGAGAAATTTCCAGAAGTTTCTGCATTTCCACAGGCTTTTAAAGAATGACTCAGCTTAAACTCTGGGTTGAACTCTATGCTGTTGACCAAACAGTTAATTTAAGGAGAAATAGTATATAAACAACAAACTGCAATTTAGTAGAATATATGTGAATCTGATGTTAAGGAAAATACCTTCTCCATGATGAATCAGTTGGTGAATCCTTAGCCAGAAAAATGTCTTCTGGTCCTCTGGTCCTGTGTCAAAGTTTCTTCTGTGGCGGTGGTGGTTGACAACAGTGCTGCAGGGTTCTGTGTTGCCCTCAAAGCCTCAGCATGGTGTGATGAGCAGAACCTGGGCTTAGAGTCAGACTATCCTGAACTCAAATCCTGTTGAAAGTGCTTAGTAATTATGATGCCTGGAGCAAATTATCCTTTCTGAGCTTCAGTTTTCTCACCTGTATAATGAGAATAATAATTTCATGCAGGGTATTGTCATGACAGAATTAGATGAAGCATATAAAGAGTTGGATAGAGAACCTGGCATAATAAATATTGGTTCTCTTCTGATGATGCCTCAAAATTGTTACTAATACTCAAAATTGATGCATTTCCCATCTTTCCATAGTGGAAAGATGACAACTCCCTGGAGAGAAATCCTCTGTGGTTACTTCCTGTTTCATATTATCAAGTAGCCACTGTTACACAAGCCTGTTTATGAGGAACACACTGAAATTCATGTGCCTCAGGCCATCAGAGTTTGCTGTTGAGAGCCATTCCCAAGCTCCTGCCTTCCTCTTCCTCACCACCATTTTGCAACACTGTTTATCATAGCCTGTTCTCAAGTGGTGCCTGAAGACCCAAATCCTGTGGCTATCTGCATAGATTTGGTTGCCAAGGGAACTGGTCCACTTTACTTTGGCATGTGGCTTCTTGTGACCACAGCCTCCGTCCAAGTTCTGAGTTGACCAAACTACAAATGCATTTCAGTTCAGATTCCCCTGATGACCCTGGCCAAGATCCACAACTCTTCCCATTCCCTCCACTGGTCTCAGTGTGCAAGGTATAATCTTCTTGGTCCTGCAAACTGGAATCCTCACTCCAAAGTGTGGCGTTGGGGTTCCAGGCAGCAAACCTGTTCACAAAGCCCCCCATTGGTCTGGGGTCTGATTTCCCAGGGAACAGTTAGCAGTCAGATCCCATCCCATCCAATGCTGAGCTGAGGAATAGATGGAGTGAGCTCCTGGTAGTCATCTGGAAGGAAGCAACAATGTTGGAAAATCATTTGAAGGTTGGAGTTGAACTCAATTAACATGTCTTTATATTCACCAGGTATCTTTTAGGCAGTAACAAGGAGGTTGGTCAAAGCTAGTTCCTCATTTGGAACCTGAGTAGATGTTTAAATGTATACATGTATAGTGGAAGGTAGGGTGGTGGGCAGGCATTGGAGGGGTGGGAGTTTCAGGGAGGTCACTGATTCCATCAATATGGGCTGGGAATGCAGAAGGAGAATCAGGTTCTGAGAAAGGCACAGGGTGATACATTTAGTTAGGGAATAACTTAGGGCAAGCTCATTTGCTGTAGATCTGAGTATTCCAGCTCAGACTCTCATATTGGCAGCAGAGCAGCAAGGTGAGAGAAGCCTCTGGTGTCCAGAAAGTCCCTGTACAGCCTACTTTACAAAGGCTAAGCTTTGTACCAGTAGGAATTCTTTATTGCAAGTGTCAAAAAAGCCAACACAAACCAGCTTAAGCAAAAAGGGATATTTGTTGGTTCTTGAAACATAAAAGGCCAGGGATATCAGGCATAGCTTGATCAAGGCATCAGATGACAGCCTCAGGGCCTAGTTTCTAGCTCCTTGCTATCTTCTCTTTCACATTGATTTCATTCTTAGACAATAAGGATTCTGTTTTCACCATCTTACGTTTAAGATCTCAGTTAAGACTCTCTTTCCCATGGAGATTCTTCAAGAAATTAAAAATAGAACTCCCCTATGACCCTGCAATTGCACTCCTGGGTATTTACCCCAAAGATACAGATGTAGTGAAAAGAAGGGCCATCTGTACCCCAATGTTTATAGCAGCAATGGCCATGGTCGCCAAACTGTGGAAAGAACCAAGATGCCCTTTAACGGACGAATGGATAAGGAAGATATGGTCCATATACACTATGGAGTATTATGCCTCCATCAGAAAGGATGAATACCCAACTTTTGTATCAACATGGATGGGACTGGAAGAGATTATGCTGAATGAAATAAGTCAAGCAGAGAGAGTCAATTATCATATGGTTTCACTTATTTGTGGAGCATAACAAATAGCATGGAGGACATGGGGAGTTAGAGAGGAGAAGGGAGTTGGGGGAAATTGGAAGGGGAGGTGAACCATGAGAGACTATGGACTCTGAAAAACAATCTGAGGGGTTTGAAGTGGCGGGGAGGGGTGGGAGGTTGGGGGAACCAGGTGGTGGGTATTAGAGAGGGCACAGATTGCATGGAGCACTGGTTGTGGTGCAAAAATAATGAATACTGTTATGCTGAAAAAAAAAAAAAAAGACTCTCT
Organism: Mustela nivalis; assembly: GCF_964662115.1. Classification (NCBI taxonomy): domain Eukaryota; kingdom Metazoa; phylum Chordata; class Mammalia; order Carnivora; family Mustelidae; genus Mustela; species Mustela nivalis. Next base: position 72,223,810 of record NC_139028.1, on the reverse strand, counting down.
TTTCCAGCAAAATCACATTGTGTCTCCTTGGCTCTGGGTAGGTCACATGCTCACCAATCACTGTAACTGGGGGGATGTGATGCAAAGATGTTCAAAGGCAGCCTCCAGCCCTGGGGGTCACCAGTTAGACCCCCTCACCTCTGATTGATGATTGCTCTCCATAGGCAACATGGACCCCAAACTCATAGGGTAGAAAGTAGGGCTCAGGCTGGCAAATTAGCCCAACCCACTACTGTGGATATGGGAAGACTGAGGCCTAAGTGGTAAAGGAACCCACTGTGACACAGGTGGATGGCTTCACAGTTTGCTCTTCCCTCCCCCAGAAGACCTCTGTCACTGAGCCTCTGTAATCCTTCCTCTGGCCTCCTGAAGCACATATTAGGCCATGCTGTGCCCTGATGCCCAGCACCAGGGTTTGGGCCTCTTTCCACAGTTTCTGAGAGCTGGGATTCAGAAAGTAAATAGGGGGCAAGGAATTGAGCCGGGGCACTCCATCCCAGCAGGGAAGAGCTATCTCTTCTATTTGTTTTAGCTGATGCAGCTTTTTCCTATGGACTCCAGGGGATGCTGTGAGAAAGACTTTCCATTCTGTGCCTCAGCCACAGTCCTTGCTGTCCCTGAGGTAGGGCTGTGATCTGGAACAATCAAGATCCTCCATAAGGAGAGTTCTCCCAATATTTCTCATTCTGTCTCTACTGGGGTTGGAGAAGAACAAGAATGGTTTCTCACTCAAGCAGGGTCAAGGACACCATTTTGGATATAGGAAAGTTGGGTTTTAGTACTGACCCTGTTTCTTGACTGTGTGATCTAGAGCAAATCATTTTACCTCTCTGAGGTTTGGTTCACCTCATCTGTAAAATGGAGATATACCTACTTCACAGAATGGAGAGGGTTTAAGAGCTAATTATATATTGTGCTTGGAGTGTGGTAGGCCATATGAAAAGTGAGGTTTGATTTGTAGAGTCTTTGCTTTCAAAGGAGGGATTCACCAGACACTGAACAATTGCTCTGGACCTATGCTATGTTTCCACAGCTTGGGGCACAAAAGAAAGCTTTGTGTCATCAGACTTGGCAGAGGCAATTAATGTAGAGGAAACAGAGACCACTGTGTGGCAGATAGGGGGCAACTGCATCATGCTGTCATAGACCAGAGAGCACACAGTATCCTGGAGAGATCAGGGAAGGCTTCCTGGAAAGGCAGCCTGAAGGACTCAGGTCCTCAGAGCCCAAGACCTAGCCTAATACCTGACACTAAGGAGATACCCACTAAGCATTTGTGGAATGAATGAATGAGTTAGGCAGGCACTGTGAAAGCCATCTTTTTCTTTGGATTTTCTGAAACCAGTTCCCACATTCAGACTTCTATGGTCACTTCCCAGAACAAAGCTGGGAAGGGAGGGGGAGAAGAGGAAAGAGGGAAGGAGGGACTGACAGAGAGAGGACTGGTATACTGGGATAGTTATTTATCTATTTATTTAGTCATTCATTCATTCACTCATTCATTCATGTTGGGGTTAATGGTCTTGTTAAGAAAGAAGTTTTATTTTTAGGGACGCCTGGGTGGCTCAGTTGGTTGGACGACTGCCTTCGGCTCAGGTCATGATCCCGAGTCCTGGGATCGAGTCCCACATCAGGCTCCCAGCTCCATGGAAAGTCTGCTTCTCCCTCTGACCTTCTCCTTGCTCATGCTCTCTCTCACTGTCTCTCTCTCTAGTAAATAAATAAAATCTTTAGAAAAAAAAAAAGAATTCAGTATTTAAAAAAAAAAAAAAGAAAGAAAGAAGTTTTATTTTTATTTGGAACAGTTTCCAAGGTAACAGGGTTCTGATCCTGGTTTTTTCAGACAGGCTGCTCCTGGGTAGTCCTTGAAACATCTCATGTCTTAGACAAAACACCACTTGTCTCTCTCCATCCTTGTCCTCATCCTGAGGAATGAATGTCTTCAGACACAGAAGCCAGAAGCTCCAAGGAAAAGGTTGTTAGCTGAGATCTGTCCCCACTTTTGGCTTCTGAGAGTCCACATGTGCAGTGTGGGCAGGACTAGCTGTTGCCACGGTCCCATCAAACTGGCCCAATTCCTCTGGCCTTCTCCCTGAAATGAAACCACAGTTCCCAGAGGCCTGCCGCACAGAAGTGGGAGATTCCGGGTTCTGGATTCCCAGAACCCCCAACATCAGCATCTGTCCCCTCATCAGAGCAGGAGTTAGGCCACGTGTCCAGGTTTGGCTTCGAGGCTATGACCATTTTGCCAACCCTCATGGCTCAACTCTTTTGCAGGGGGAACTAGTTTCAGGAACAGCAGGGCAGCAGACACTAGGGTAATGGTATATTTGAGCTCATACAACTGGCAGCAATTTGGGGACCGCATTAGCCATTTTTCGAAGTGGAGCTGGAAGAGCCAGTGGGGTCGCTCTGTGGCTTCCTGCAGGATTTAAGTGAAAGCCGCAAGTCCCATTGATAAGAAAATCCTAAAAGTGGCTTTGCAAAGTACTCCCAGATGGTCAAACAGAGGCATGTAAGTGGCAGAGGAAGAGGCCCTGCTCTCTGTGAGGTTTCAGTTGGTAGAATCCTAAGGGGAAAATTTGCACACCTGTGTGTCAGAGAAGACAGGAAACCCACTTACATCATCAAGAGAGAAAATGGAGCTGTTAACCTGGGTAAGCTCAGTAGGAACAGTGTAGGTAAGGCTGTCTACCTACAGATGTAGCCGCCTGGGTGATGTATGCTCAGATCACATAAATAAGAGGAAAATGGGGCCTTGTCTTCCTCACTTCTCACATGAGGAACTCCAAGGCCATGATGGGGTCACAAGCAAAATCAGCCCTGGAGGGGCCATTTGACTTCCCAAGGGTTCCTAAAAACCAGGGTTTGGACTCTTAACAACTCTGTATCAGTCTGTGACATATTTCCTTCTACTGTTTCACCTACTCATTCATTTATTCATCTATTCAAGAAATCCTGGCAGATGAATTATATGCTGCCCACTGTTTAGAACATGATTCTTCATGAAGTGTGTCTGAGAAGGGGGAAGATAGGTAGGAGGTGGAGGGGATAGTGTACCCAATGCAGGCAGCGGGGCGGACCCTCGTCAGAGTTCACTGGGGAACAATTCATGTTTCTGTACCCTGAAGTTCAGTTAATAGTTAATAGACACTTGCCATACGCTTTAGGGGGACTGGGTAGCAGGAAGGTTGAGAACCGCCTGTGCAGTAAATAGATAATTACAAGACAAGAAAAAGAGCCATAAGGCAAGGGAGAACATGTGCCTATTGGGAGTCCAGAAGAGTGGCATCAGAAGATGGAGTCTAGGAGGCTTTGTGATCTTATTTATGTGATATGAGCAACTTCAGGGTACAGAAGCATGAATTGTCCCCCAGTGAACTCTGACGAGGGTCCGCCCCGCTGCCTGCATTGGGTACACTATCCCCTCCACCTCCTACCTATCTTCCCCCTTCTCAGACACACTTCATGAAGAATCATGTTCTAAACAGTGGGCAGCATATAATTCATCTGCCAGGATTTCTTGAATAGATGAATAAATGAATGAGTAGGTGAAACAGTAGAAGGAAATATGTCACAGACTGATACAGAGTTGTTAAGAGTCCAAACCCTGGTTTTTAGGAACCCTTGGGAAGTCAAATGGCCCCTCCAGGGCTGATTTTGCTTGTGGCCCCATCATGGCCTTGGAGTTCCTCATGTGAGAAGTGAGGAAGACAAGGCCCCATTTTCCTCTTATTTATGTGATCTGAGCATACATCACCCAGGCGGCTACATCTGTAGGTAGACAGCCTTACCTACACTGTTCCTACTGAGCTTACCCAGGTTAACAGCTCCATTTTCTCTCTTGATGATGTAAGTGGGTTTCCTGTCTTCTCTGACACACAGGTGTGCAAATTTTCCCCTTAGTATTAAAGGATGAACAAGAGTTGGCCAGGGAATTCCCAGATGGGAGAGTCCACAAGAAGGTTCAGAGCCTCAACTAGCACATACTGAAACAAGGACTATTAATGCCTAAGTAGTCCATGATCAGGCATAAACTGTCCTAAGTAATTTTTCAGAACACCTTCAACAATCCTTCATTTATTATGCAAGTAAGTCATGCTCATTGTGGGAAAATAATGAAAAAAAAAACACACAGATACAAATATTTAAAAGGTGTTAAATTGATTTTAATCATAATTCCTTTTGAAGACGACCACTTTTAACAATTGGGTTTTAACCTTCCAGACTTCTTTCCCTAATATGTAGCCATAATCTATATCTATTTCACATAAAAATATTTATAATTTTGAAATGAAAGTACAATCATACTACCTATTTTTCCCCTCGATCAATATATTGTGAACAAAAATGATTATGTCTAAAGTGTCAAACTATGCATTTTAACCATCTTGGATAGAACTATTCTGAAATGGAACTTGCTCTCCTGTGTTTTCCAGGGAGCCAACATCAGAGCTTAGCTTCATTCATGCCTGCTAGCTTCCGGCTGGGCTATAAGCTGGGGCTGAACTCAGCTGACAAGGAAGGCGTCAGAGAGTGTATGCCAGGCTGAGAGCTTATATCTTCTCTTCAGAATGCAGCTGCTTCCTTCCTGTAGTCAGTTGTCCCTTCTCACTGCTTTTAAGGGCTGGGCAGAAAACCGAGCCTTTCAAGTGCATGGGAAGGAGTACACCTACGTTGTAAGCCCTGTGTGGCATGAAGCAAAGTGACTTTTGTTAATCGATATTCTCTTTCTCAGAGGCGAGTGAAAGAACATTTCCTAAGTACTATGTGCTGGACACATGCTTTATTTTATTTAAGTCTCCTAACAATCCTTTGAGAGAAGTATCTTAGCTCCATCTTCCAAATGATAGCCTGATCCCAGAGAACATTCATTGCTTTGTCAAGGATCACGGAGCTGTAAGGGCCAGAGCTATCCTGGAACCTGGTCTATTTCACTTCCAAACCCCTCCTGTTTTCACTGTACCATAGCTCTTGCTTGCTACCAAATGTTGTGCTGAGTTTGAATTGATGACATTGTCAGAGGCATGTCCACTGGACTGGCGGGGTGCTTCTGTGTGGAAAGGGCTTGGCCTCCCACATAATTTTTCATGACCTCAGAACTGAATAGTAACTGCTCTCATTAGATGGCACCAGTATTCCCTGGCCTACCACACTCCATCTTCCTTAAGAAGGGGCAGGACAGTCCAACTTATATGTTGGAGGGGCTTCTCTGGCATCATGTAGAGTGTGGTTGGAAAGGGCCAGACCAGAGGGAAAGAGAAAAAGAAGGTTTTTGTGGTGACACAGTTCATCCAGATCCATGGCAGGGATGGTGGCCAGGGGAAGGAGAGAAGCAATCAAAGACATGTCTGAACTAAGACTGACAGGACTCGGAGTCCAGCTGATTGTAGGGTGATGGAGAGGGGGTAGTTATGATGACTTCTGGGTTTTAAGTCTGAGTACCATTCACTAGGGTACAGGAAGAGTGGGCTTGTGAGAAGGCAGGGTTGGGGAGGGGAAGAAATGATAGGACTTGTTCAGGACATGGTACACCTAAGCAGCATTGTGCAAAGGTAACTGGCCATCAGATCTCTGTAATTCTGCTATCATGGGGTGATATTAAGGTCATCTGCATTCCTTCTGCACCCTGGCAGGGGCGAGGAGCTGAGCCCAGAACAGAGAGGCTCATTGGTGAGCTAGTAAATGTTTAAGACAAAAAGCCTTGACATGGAGCATTTGCTGATCTGCTGATTTCTGTGACACCATGACGAAGTTCAGCTACTAACTCCACATTCACTGAATGTGAAGTTGGAAAGCGATGCACAGTAGCACATCATTATATAGAGTTTCCCTCCACAGATAAAAAAAAAAACTAAATCATCTCAAGAGATGATTTAACAATAAGATGTAGCAAAATAATTAGGATCATTGTGGGTGTTTATTTCATTTTTAGTGTCATTTAATTGTAACTTAATTCTTAATTAGCAATAATCACGTCTTGGATAAACCTCATTGGCTACAATACTTCCACAGCACAAAGCTATAATTCAATTTTTAGTGATGTCTGTGTTTAACAACCAGCTCACAAAATTCTTGACAATTAGTACACCACTGGAGAAGCTCCAAGAAAGGACAAGTTGGAAGAGCTATAAATCTACCTCCTTGTCACACAGGCTGAGGGACTCCCCCGGGTCACACATCTGGGAGGGCAGATTCAGGCCCAGGACCTAGGAGGAGGCTCTTGGTCCTCTATGCTTCCTGATGGCCCCTCAGTGCCCTGGTCAGTCACACAGACCCAGGGAAAAACCGTGTGGTCCTTGACCCTAGGGTGATGATTCATGTCACCCTGGAGTGAGTGACTCAGGGAAGAGGCTGCTGGGCGGCCTGGAACAAAGAGAACTGGGCAAGATTTATTTCTGCTGGGAGCTAAATGGGAGGCTCAGATACTTTTTTGCTGTTTCCAGTGCCTTTGAACTGCCTCCGATTGAGCAATTGCACATATTTCCAAGAAGAGAAAATTTTTTCAAGTGGACTTATTTTTAAAAAAGAATTGCTGAAGTGAACAAGCTGGGGAGGAAACCTGGGGAAATGTTTTGGCTGACTTCCTGTCATGGCTGGGGGTTGGGCTCGGCTGGAGTGAGATCCGGCCCTGGCTTGGCCATTTTTCAGGGTACCTAGAACCCGATCCCAGGAATTTGAGGGTTTCACCAACCCACTTCCTCCAAAATGGTACCCAAGGTCCAAGGAGCTTCCTGAGTGCCAGGGAGTTAGGTTGAGAAAGGTGCGCTTGTACCTGACATCATTTGTCCTGGCCTACTTGACAAGATATCCACCATGCTTTCTGTGAGTCGTTGGTCAGTAGATGACCCCCAAATCAGCCTTCTCAAGGCACCTTCAAGTCTGGCAACTTTGCTCCTGGCTACATAGAAATGAGTGTGCCATGTGCCCCCTGCCCACACACACCCATCCCCTGGGATGAGAGGAGTCTTGTGAGGCTGTCCGAAGGCCTTGTCTATCAAGTCATTCCAAACAACCATTACTTCTCTTTGGGGTCTTTTCCTCAGGGTTCTGTCTGGGAAACGGGACCCAAGACCTCTCTGCTCTTAGAGTTTGGGACTTTCCCCCCATTTCTCCAGGGAAGCAGGGCAAAGGCTTTTTTCTAGTACCTCACCAGAGTCCATATTTTCATTGCGTTTAAATGGCCTCTCCTGTCTGCTCCTTGCCCCATAATCTTTTACTAGTCCTGGGGATGAGGGGACAATTATGCTTACTTAGGGTGCTTTCCCCAAATCTCTTTTCTGAACCCTGAGCCCTCTTCATTTCCCTAAGGTCTAGCCCTTCACTACATATGAGGCAGAGACAGACTCCCTTTTCCATATGTCTTGCTTCTACACCTCTTCCCGAGGCAATGAGCACAGAATGGCCTCCATGTTTGTGTGAGGGGAAAGGCAATGGGGGGAAAGGAGGTCTGAGGGGAAGGGAGGGGTCAGTTACTATTTTTGATATCTCAGGTGTCCCCTACTCCACCCCCCTGCTTAGCACATTGGCTGCCAAATTTTGCACTCTTCCTATTGGGGCTGGTTTAGCATCTCCTCCTGGACATGGTCATGACACTGGTCTGAGCAGAAGCTGGTTCACTCCGGGGCTGAAATGGGTCTGAATTGGGGGAGGAAGGTACCCCCAGCCAACAGAACCTATAAGAGATCCTCAGGCTTGGAGAGCATGGCTAGAGGGTGGAGACATCCATGGGGTGTTGGGAAGTGCTCAGGACCAGCCTCCCTGAAGCACTGCCTGACTGCAGCCCCTGTTATCCCCCCAGGCTCCGTGGACCAGAGAGATTGTGTTGAGGGCAAGAAGTCATTGGGAAGTCCCTTCCAGCCCCTCATCTTTCCCTCTCTGTTGCATCTTTCTTCTGCCCTTCTATACTCTACCCTTGCTTCCCTGGGACTGACCACAGCACAGATCGAGGGCTACCACAGCATAGACCTGAGATGACCACAGAACAGGTTTGAGATGACCTCAGCACAGATCAATGGCTGACCACAATGCAGACCTGCAACTGACCACAGCATAGCCCTGGGATGACCACAGCATGGACTTGGGATGACCACAGTACTTACCCCCTCTCTCTAACCCCATTGGTTGCCCAACAACAGAGTATGTTTGTACAATAAGAGTAAATGCCAGGGTGTAAAGCCCCTGATGGGTTTAATTCCAATCACGTCTAACTGCCTTTTATCTACAAGTTTGTACAGAGAAGTCCTGGCAAGGTCAGGAATATATATCCTTTACCTGCAAGAGACGAAGCTTGAGCTCTGCTATTCAGGATTAATGGCAGACTCTCTGGACCTGCTTGGATTTTGATGCCATGACTCAGAGAACTCAGCTGCCCTATTCCGAGAGAGGGAAAGGAACTCGTTGAGTACATACAATGTGCCACCATATTGCTTGTATTCTCTAAGTTAATTCTTATAACAACCCTAATAGAGAAGATGAAGAAACAGAGGCCAGGGGAGACTAATCCAGCAGGGAAGAGGCAGAAGAGAATTAGAATTCAATCTTCCAGGTTCCAAAGCCCTCTTGCAGCATCCCAAGGTTAGGAAGCAGGATGGCTTTTTTCTGAGTTGAACCCTGCTTAGGCTTGCTTATGGGATCTAGGACCCAGTTCTGCAGTTAGCCAGGCCTAGGGACCCACAGAAGTGCCTATCAGCACTTTGACCTGATCTCTGATGCCCCAGATTTTCTAAGTGTGTGGGGGGACTGCCCTGGAGTGAGATCGGGAACCAGGGAGCACCCTCTCTCTCCCATGAGAGTAACCACAGGAGGAGGAAGATTGGGAGGCACTGCCAAAAGAAGTCTGCTTTCACAGCATGGACACATTTGTTTATCATATACCAAAAGCAAGCCCTTCAAAATTAGGGGCAGAAAGCTGATGTCTGTAGCAAGTCCTGGGAAATAGGGGTTCTGGGACCTTCTCTGATGGCCCCTCACTCACAAGTATGGCTTTGATTAAGTCTTTGCCCCTGTCTGGGCCTGTAATATAGGAGCAGGAGGCAGGACTGGCTGATCTCCAGTGGCCCTCTCCATCATCTTCTGAATTTGCAGAGGGACTGAGAGAGATGTGTGTGCACTCACCCCAAACAATTTCCTTCATCAAATTCTTCATCTAGAGATAGACCAGTGGTATTAATAGCAACCTAATCTCTTTCAAATTCTTTGTGTTGCTAAAATGAAAGCAAAAATTCAAAGCTGGAAGAACAAAAAACCTCCCTTCTGAGAATTCTGAGTCACTCCAGAAAGGTCAGTGGAGTCTGGATTAACCCGTTTTTTTTCCCCAGAAGGGCCTCTGGCTTTTCCCTGGACACCCAAAGATTAACAAAGAAAATGTGAGAGCCACTCAGCTTGTAGACTGTGCTCCTGGGTCACTGTGATTCAGAGAGCAGTATGCTTTCCTCTGGGATGATGGCAAGACTCTGGGAGAGGCATTCTTGGGGCCATTATAAAGGCCACTACTTGTCAAGACCACTACCCATGAGCCAGTGGCCTTGACCAGTTGGGGACTGGGGAGTCAGACAGACCTCATGGGTTTTGTGACTTTGAATAAGTCTTTAGGGCTCTTTCCTCATTTGTAAAATGGGATTAATAATGTTCATAATAATATACTGGGTCATGATCCCAGGGTCCTGGACAGAGCCTGGTGTTGGGTTCCTTGCTCAGCCAGGAGACTGCTTTTCTATCTACTCCTCTCCCTTGCTAGTGCGTTCCTTCTCTCTCCCTCTGAAATAAATAAGTACAATCTTTTTTAAAAAAAAATTTTAAATTTATTTTCAATGTAACAGTATTCATTGTTTTTGCACCACACCCGGTGCTACATGCAATCCGTGCCCTCTCTAATACCCACCACCTGGTTCCCCCAACTTCCCACCCTCCGCCCCTTCAAACACCTCAGATTGTTTTTCAGGGTCCATAGTCTCTCATGGTTCATCTCCCCTTCCAATTTCCCTCAACTCCCAACCTTTTAAAAGAAAATAGTACTTATGAGGTTTCTGTAAAGGCCCTTGCTAAATCATGAGCAGTGATGGTGCTTGTAGGGACACGGGCAACCACCACAGGAAGCCAGTGTCCCTCCCACAGGCTTAGGGGTGCAGGATGGAGGTGTTCTGCCAGCTGTGGGTGGGCATGCCTATGTTTGAATGGCTACTCCATGAGAGCAGTCCTCTCCTGCCCTCCTGCACTCTCCCCACAGTCCACAGGGCCCTACAGTGATTTTCCAGGGGGGAAGAGCCTGTGCAGCTGATCTAACAAGTGTAGGACTTTCTGGGGTGAAAGTTTCAAAGGCAAACAAATGGACAGTTGTATCAATGGAGAAGTCAAAGGCATGTGGGTGAATATATAGCCTGACAGATAGATGGATAGGTAAATGGGTGCATTTGTTACCCTACAGTGGGAATCCTGAAACCTCAAACTGTAGGCCCACACCTTTGCCCTCATAAGACCCCTGCCTGACAAGCTGCTGCTTCCTCTGCCCTGCCTCCCCCACCCACCCACCCACAGCTCCACTGGGAATGTACATTCCCGCTCTCTGTGGGGCAGGTTCCTCTGTTGGGTTCTACTGTACTTTAGCAGAACTCCAGGTGGAGGAGATAGGCAAACTAGAAATATGTCATGAATGGGAGAATGAAGAAAAGTATAGTAGTTTTGTTTTCTTTCATGAGCATGGTTGGAGGCCGATAAAATATTTAAATATGGATTAGAGACGTTTGGCCTTGTCAGTTACACAAATGATTGGAGAGTTATCCCAGCAGAGGCTTAGGTAATTTGCACTAGGTACAAAGGTTACTGGACCCAGTTAAGTTGTTTCCCTCCTTTGCACCTCAGTTTTCCTTCCTATAAAATGGGCCAAACTATGTTATAAAGCACTGGCTGGGGACAGAATGAGTAGAATCCAAAAAGCTGACTGGCTCTTGACAATGACCTGTCTAACCCTTTACCCACCAGGCTAAAGAGGTAGTTAGAAGGGCCCTGAAAACAGGTTAAAGAAGGAGCAGCTCAGAGACCAAACATTAAATATTTTTTCCTTTTATGGGTCGGTGCTCTAGATCACCACTTCCTGCAGATTATATTCCTAACTTTGCTGTGATGGATGCAAGGTCCATGTGCCCACAAGCTCCAGCAGAACCCAGATGTCACCCTGGGGGAAGGACTCTGCTGCTACCTTGCTATTTTAAGCAGAGAGTTTATAATAATGGACGGGAGAGCAAGCAAACAGGGCAGGAGCAGCGTGGGAATGGCCTTGGCAGGCTGGGTTGCTGGGGCTCCCCCTGAGGGGTTCGGGGTTCTGTCTTGTCAAACGTGGGGCCACAGCCAGCCTCCAATCTGCTTTGTCCTGCAGCAACTTACATCTCTTAGTGCTTGTCTCACTTAATTCATTTCTGTTTTGCTTTGCTTTCTGACCAAGGGACTGACTTAAATTAAGGTCTTTCTTGAAGAGCAGGAGGTGAGGAGGAACAGAAAATGAGATATTTTTTTATGTGACTTTAGGATACCATGATCCCAGAATCGTATGAAATGGGACCATTACATTCGTGGTTTCTTGTCCCTAGGAAGAGTCAAAGAATTCAGTGACACCTAGGGTTGAAAATGGCCCCTGGAGTGTGTTAGGAATCCTATGACCATTACCCTGGACTTGGCTGGAACTCTCCCAGGAGTAGGGAATTTATTACCTTAAAAAGTAGCCTGTTTCATCTCAAATAGTTTCAACCACTAGAGAGGATTCCCTTGCCTTGATCTGACCTTTCATTCATTGGTCATGCACTTATCCTTTGGGGACAACAGAATTACAGGAATGAATTTCAAGTATCTGAGAAGCACTTTTATTTTTCCCTGCACCATCTGTTTTCCAGGCTAAAGATTTTTAGTTCTTTAAAGACAAATTCTTGCTTCCTGAATATTGCTTCCCCTTTTAGGAACATACTCCAATTTGTCTGAATCCTTCTTACCACTCAGAGTGCAATACACTTCATATAGATTAAGGTGGAAAAGAAAGTAGAACTGTCACCTCCCATGTTTTGGAAACCATATTACTATTAAGACAGGATGAACCTTCACATAAATCCATCATCACTTAAGAGGTTTCTAGGGAGGTGCACCAACTTTCCCAGTATAATTGGGGTTTGTGGATAGTCTTTTGCTAATGTCAACCCCTGTGACCATATACTTTGTCCAACACGACTGATATCACTGCTGCTGAAATCCAAGTAAAGGTAATAGAAATTAATCACAGAGCCAACCTTTGGGTAGATCTGTTGCTTATTTCATCCATACAGTGGCTGGTTGGGAAGAGACACATAGTATGCCCTGGCCTTATATTCTCATTCCCAAGAGACAGGTTGAATCTGTTCAGTAGGGCTTCTCCCTTCTTGTCTCACCTTCCCCTCTAGCAATTCTGTTCAGAGAAATTTCACTCGGCATTTCAGTATTCAAGGTTCAGCTCAAACACCATTTCTAACATGGCTCTAGTCTAAAACTTTATCTCACCTGTCCCAATTTTCAGAGTTGGGGACCCTTTTCTGAGATCCTGCCACTTCTCTTACTTTCAAAGTCTTAACAGTTACATTGTTTTCATACTGCCTCCAACCACTGGACTCTGCTCCCCAAGGAGTACCACATCTTCATCATCTTTAAGTCACCAGCACCTGGCACAGGGCCTGGTAAGGACTGTGTAAAGTCAGTGTGGTGAATGAACGAATGATTTAGTTCATGGATTTCCTACTTGAGATGAGACTTCTTGAGTTGACCAGCAGAGGTCACCCCAATTGTTTGAAAGCTGAACTACCATTCCACTGCCGAGACTGATGGAAGTCAAGATGGTGGTCACATTGACCAACCCCGTGGCTAAAGTTCTCTAGTTCTTTAAATACCAGTCGACAAGCAATTTCTCTTCTAGTTGTCAATGATGAATCAAATCCCTGCCTTCCTCAGGAAGCTCAGTCAATGGTGTGTATGTTGGATAGGGGCATCTTTCAGAGTTGTGGCTGATGTCAGATCTGAGCCTGCCTACAACCCTCTGGCTCTAGGCCCTTGGGCCTTCCCTGTGGGACCAGAAGAATATCTAGTATCATGGGAGATGGTAGGGCTTTCTGACTTCCACCTATAGCTTCCTGCAGCCAGCACCCTTACATAGGACCTAGGACATAGTAGGTACTCAGTAAATGACAGTGTTCTTTATTTTTCCTGTGTGTGTCCCAGAAACCCCTGACTGTGTCTGAGGGCAGGGTCTGCATCTGGTGGCTTTCATCTGCTGACTAGCAGATCAACAACTTCAGGAAATCTCTGAAGTTATAGAACGAGGCTGGTTGCTTGTTCTGCAGGTCCCTGAAGGCTTCTCCCATGCCATTAGGGAAAGAGGACTTGGAGGAATTTAGTGGGGGAAGAGGTTAGGTAAAGGCCTATGGACTCTGGCTGAGCTTCCTGGGCTGAAGATCTCCAATCAGGTGGTCTCTGTGAGCACCTACTCTGTGCTCAGTGCTGTATATTATTTCATCCTTAGAACATTCCTGCATGGGAGACATTCTTATCTCTGTTCCTCTGACAAGGAAAGTGAGGCTCAGAAGTAAAGCCAATGTTCAAGGCCACACAGCCTATGGGTGGCAGAGTAGGAACTCAAATCCAGGTATAACGTTCCAAGACCTGTGTTCTTTCTACCTTGCTATCCTTCCTCTCCAGACTGAAACTTCACATTACTGGCCTTTTCTAAGAAGAAGCAGAGGACCCAGGCCCACTGGTTCAGGTCTGTTGGAGAGATTATGGTCCTAGACCTCTTGATTGGTGAGAAACATGAAAAAATAGTTAGTAGTTATAAGTAACAGTAGTTAGTAGTTATAAGTTAGGACAAGTAGTTATAAATTAGTAGGTATAAGTAAAACCAACCCAAATTTACTTAGACACTAAGAAATTTAATTGTTTGTTTAACTGGTGAGTACAGAAAGAATTCAGGCTTCAGGTGAACTTTGGTCAGAAATGAACCTTCTTTTCTTCTGCAAGTGTCTTGGCCCTACTGCCTTCTCTATGCCTGTCAGATTTATCCTTAGTCTGGACTTCCAAATGGAAACAAAATGGCATCAGTAACATCAGGTCTTACATCTGTGTGTTCTACCACCCAAAGCAAGATAAAGCACCTGGGTCCCAGAACACTGCAGTGTGCTCACTGGTTTACAGTGGACCTATTTTATTTTTAATATATTTTTATCCCCAGGGGTACAGGTCTGTGAATCGCCAGATTTACACACTTCAGAGCACTCACCGTAGCACATACCCTCCCCAGTGTCCATAACCCCACCCCCCTTCTACCAACCCCCCTCCTCCCTGCAACCCTCAGTTTGTTTTGTGAGATTAAGAGTCACTTATGGTTTGTCTCCCTCCCAATCCCATCTTGTTTCATTTATTCTTCTCCTACCCCCTTAACCCCCACTGTTGCATCTCCACTCATATCAGGGAGATCACATGATAGTTGTCTTTCTGCTATTGACTTATTTCGCTAAGCATGATACCCTCTAGTTCCATACAGTGAACCTATTTTCTATCCCTGAGCCAATCACTATCGTGAGATAAGTGAGATTATGTTGACTGGGTCAATACGAGCTGGGCCTCAAGTTTGCTACACCATGAGACAGGATAAGCCTGGTTTCTGGGGAAGCAAAGAAAGGTTGCTCCAGGTGGGCACTGCAGAAGGCACACAAGATCCACCCTGGCGGAGCCTCCAGAATCACAGGCCTGTTGAGGGTTGTCCTCAAGGGAGAGAGCCCCATACCAAGGGTCAGAAAAGATGTTGATGGACATGAGGCCAGCCATAGGGTACAAAGTCCAGAAACAACCTCCTCTTACTCAACCCAGGGAAGGAAGGCTATGTAGTAGAGTGAAAAGAGCCTTCGCTGCAAAACTGGAATATTGGGATTCAAATGCTTGGTTCTTTATATGATTGCACTCTCTGAAGCCATTCACTCTTCTATAAAATGTGAATACTAATACCTACATCAGAGATCATTATGAGGATTAAATTAGGGGATGTTGGAAATGCTCCTAGGATAGTGCCTGGTATGTAATAGGTGCTTAATAAATGATACATAAGTACAAATCTGATCCCCATGGAATGTCCTCCATTAGCTATGGCTTTGAGGAGTTTGAAGCAATTTTCTTCCTTCTGGGATAGCTGTGTTTACTCTAAGGACCAAATTAGATGGAAAATCTCTAAGGTCATCTCTGACTTTGTAAACAGAGCAAATGAACAGGAGGAAATGCAATTCCAAATGCCCTCTCCTAGCCTAGTCCAACCTCTGGTGTTGATGCAAACTCAAGCAGGCTTTTTCTGCAGCTCATGGCTCCTGGAAATGGAATCCAGCCTGGGTCAGGGATGGGAGTGGATTTGACTTGTCCTTTTGGCGTCTCCTCAGCCTGCGGAGCCCAGGCCTCTTGGAGCATCTTGGGGCTGACGCCGTGGAGGTTCCGGGCACACGCGGCCACTCCCGCCAGGAGGCTGCCATGCCCCACATTCCCGAGGACGAGGAGCCCCCTGGAGAGCCACAGGCAGCCCAGAGCCCCACCGGCCAAGTAAGTGCCCCCTCCTTGCCTGCAGTTAGTCTGGCAGGGGCCAAGCCAAGTACCCTGGGCTGGTGCCACATCATTCAGCCTGACTAGAGAGTTTGCTGACAGCCTGTGCAGGCTGCAGTGGGCACCTGGGGGAAGGTATGTGGCTGCCACACTGAGGAATAAATACCCAGAGTCCATTTGAATTGGCCAAGCCATACTGAGAGTGGAACCTCCATGTCTGACTGAAGTTTCCTGGGAGGTCCAACCATCCTAACCTGCAGGCACCCTCCTAGAATGGAGAAAGACTTGGAGGAGAACTGTCAGCACAGAGGGCCTTGTCATGTCAGGATTATGGTCACCAGCAAAAGACCATTTAAACTGAGTCTACTTAAAATGAAGATCAAAATTTTATAGTAGATAGTGGAAAAGATTTTCAATAAAATTGTATTGCAAAAAAAATGATGAAAAGAAATAAACTTAAAGGGTCTTATTGTGATTGCATTGTACAAATGAAATTATGAAAACAAATTATTTTAGCTGTACATATAAAAAGATTGATTATGTGCTAATTTTTTTAGAAGGACAAAAGAATTGTGTTCATTTTGGCATTGGTATATTCTTTATGCCAACATGATAATTGATTCACATGAACCACATCCCTCACATTTTACTTTACAGCACCTCAGTAAGAGACTATGTGTTTAATATTTAAGGGTTTCATTCATTTTCCCAAGGACATCTATGGATCCTTCAATATGCAAATCATTTTCTCATAAAGAACCTATCTTGTCTCATCATCCTTGTAATTTTTTCTTTGTTATCTACTCCAGCTCCATTTGCTCTTTACTGGTCCAAGACCTTCCATGTGAAGTTTTCCAACTCTGTTTTCTTTGATTTTATGAACTTTGCAGTTGGTTTGCACTTGTACTACCCCCGTCCTATCTGACAGATGTCCAAACTGAACTCAGCCTGAAAGGACTTGTTAAGGGAGGGAAGGATGTATGAGTGAGCATTAATTTAGTAAGCAGGCAGACTCTCAGTGAACATTTTCATGTTCGAATGACATTTGTTTTCTTGCATATCATAATTGTGGGAACTCAAACAGTAAATACTTAGAAAAGAATGGCTTCTTGTAGCTCCCTCTCCCAAACTTGGATTGAGATGTTGCAGAACTTGGTACCCTTGGGGAGCCCTTGAATTTCTAAGTGGCGGTAAGCCAAGCCCCCATGCATTTGGCCACCGGTAGTCAGCTCAGTGTTTTATTGAACCTCTTCCAGGAATGTCATGGGGCTGGTGTGTGCTGCATGTCAGTTGGTCTCAGTGGCAGGTTGCTCTTCTATGGGTGATGTATGGTCTTCCCCAAATTGGGTACTCTGTTGCTGCTGCTTTTCTACCACTGTACCTAACCAGGCATGGACAATTCCCTTAAAACACTGGTAATAGTGGGCTATATGTTTTAGCCAACAAAAAATTTAATACACTGAAAGTTTGAAGATGAAAGAAGGGTATGACAGCATAAAGCAAAAGATCGCATCTGGATTCAAATGTGACTGCTCCCTCTTCTCAGTCATGACTTTCCCAGGCTCGGTCCCCTTAGCATCCTTACTCCTTAGCCCTGGGTTCCTTCTTACCATGGCCCTTCCTGACCCCTTCCACCTCACTAATAACAACAGTGTGCTGAAGCCAGATTCTGATGTAAAATCTGGTTCCTGAATCCTAACCAGCTCCCCCAAACAGCTGTCATGCTATGCTCCCCAAGAATACAAGTGCTCTGAAAGAAAAAAAGAAAGCATAATTAATTGGCAAAGCTGCAACTCCTCTGTTAGTGAAGAGATCTTTTTACACTGAGTTCAGTTTACCTTTAGTTCATCATCTCATCTCTCTAAATAACCTTTAAGCCTTCTCAGGAGACTAAGACAAGATAGCACAAAAACCTGATAGCCCTCTTGACCATTACGACTTCGGAGCACACCTAGGTGCAGCTCCAGTGGGTCAGAGGTGAGCATGAATTTCCAGGCACAGCCAAGCCAGGGAAGGGAATCCATGAGCTATCACACACTTGAGGGTCAGAGAGCCCTAACTGAACAGCAGGAGCTCCAGATTCCAGGTTTCCACAGGCTCATTCTTCTTGTGACCTTGAACCAGAACCAGACTTCTGTAACATGAGGGCATGGACTCCCATGATTTCTGAAGGGCCTTCAAATGCCATGATTCTATCTCTGTGCCTTTGGGAAGTCAAGACAATAAAGGAGATGTTTGTGATACCCTTAGCCTCTACATTGCTGGAGCCCAGCCCGAGAAGAACCCATGAGGACTTCAGGTGAAATGATGCCCAGGTCCTTAAGGGAGGACCATTAACACAGGATTTAAGAATGTGGACTCTAGAGTCAGACCAAACTGGGCTCCTCCACATCCCGGTCAAAAGACTTTCTGTGAGCCTGTTAACTTTTCTGTGCCTCTGCTTCCTCATCTCTTCCTCTGGGCAAGTGTTAGTGGCTTCCTCCTAGACTCTGATCAGCACAGCCCTCTAGTACCTTTTTTACTTGCAGGACCATGGGGCTGGGGCAGATTAGACCCTAAACTGAAGACGATATCAGATGCAATATCTTTTATTCTCTGCCCTTACTGATAGGCACTAGGCATCCCTGAGTGCTCCAGAAGTCCATGGGCATTGTCAGTGAAGAACACCTCCCTCTTTGACCCATCAGACAATCTACACTGGGCTTCTCAGGCAGCCACAGCCTCAGGGGAAGGTCAGGCCTTGTGAATAGGGCTGGAGCCTCCAGGGGCTGGAGTGCAAGTTCCTGGGAGCAGCGGAAATCAGGCAGCCAGGAAAGCAGGGTTGGCTAGGAGGATTTGGCTGAAATTCCTAGCACCGTGTGAACTCCTTCTCTGTGAAGCGGGCAAAGAACCAGAGCATCCTTCTGAGTTTACAGCTCCCCCGGGTCCAGTCCTACTTCTAGTTCCTCAAACCCCAGCCCCCATTTCCCATCACTGACATGAAAACTAGCTGAGACCTTCTCACACAAAAACACAAAAGCTGCAGACCTAGATCCTGTTTTTCTCTCTACATGCATGCGTACACACACACACACACACACACACACACACACACACATCCTTGAGGTCCCTAATCAGAAGCTGTAATCAAGACCCACAAAGAAATAAAGCTTCTGGACAATGCACTCAGTGAGGTTATGTCCTGAGTGTGTTTTCTGGGTTGGCCCTAGAACAGGGAGGAGCTCAAATGAATAAGCTTATAGCCAAGAGATTTTGGCAGCAATAAAAGCTGTCAGGATACAAGCCTGGGACCTTAAGGGACCACAGAATGACAGATCATCGGAGCTAAGAGCTAGAAGGAATACTAGATCTCATCTGAGACCCTTACCTCCCAGGCAGGCAAAGTTCTGCATAGTGTGACCCCCCAGACAGTTACCTGGAAGCTTGTTAAACCTGTATTCCTCTGCCAACCTAGGCCTATCAAATCAGTGTCTTCTGGGTTGGGTCCTGGGAGTTTGTAGAAGTAGCTGTATACGGAGGAACTCCCCACCTCACAAGGAAATCTGTGCTGTGGTTGGCCAGTTTGGCTTGCTGGTCAAGCTGGAACTTCCTCCCTGTGACTGCCCCTCAGTTCTGCCCTCCACAACTGCCTATAGTGGGTGAAAACCTACCGATGGAGGAAGGCAGTTTATGCATCCTTCCACAGTCCCTTTTCCTCTCTTCCTCCAGGCATTGCTCCCAGATCTCTCCTTTGGGCACATACCTACCTGTCTCCCCTAATCATGGGGCACTAGACCTGGCCCTGGGCCCGAGAGGCAGCAAGACCAGGACATCAACCATTTCCTGGCCTGTGACCAGCAGCCATGACAGAAAGCTGACTTGTTGGAACAGCATGGCTTCCTCAGAAGTGCCTTGTAAACCTGAATGTGCAAAGACTTTCAGGTTAGCTCTAACAGCTGGCTCTAGTTTCCACCCAGACAATCCCCATCCTCTCTCAGGGCTTTCTGGAAGTCCCCAGGTGCACGTCAATGTGAACTCATAAGCAGACCACCTTTCATATCGTCTGTTTCAGTAGCTCCCTTCCACCACCCCCTGACGAACTCCCACCCCCGTCTCCATTGTCCACAACACTTAATAATAATGCCAGGCACTATTCTACTGTATTAACTTTTTAAACTTTCAATCAACCTTATGAGGTAAGTATCATCATCCCCATTTCAGAGCTGAGGAAGCTGAAGCACAGAGAAGTTAAGTAGCTTCCTTCAAGGTTGTATAAGCAGCAGGCCCAGGATTCGAAACCAGACAGCCTGGCAGCTGGGGCTTTGCCTCTGGGGCCCTCTGTGGGAGCCCTGGGTGCCTGAAGACAGGCACTGTCTTGTTCTTTTGAAGTCCTTGTCTGAGATAGCCAACCTGGGCCCCACAAACGCACTGCCATACATGCTCCAAAGCACTATAGGGTCTTACTTCTGCTGGCCATCCTCTCCGATGCCTGAGCCCATGGGGCCAGAAAATACAGCTCAGTGTTACACATCCTGCTGAGAAACTGTGCTGCCTATGCCTTCTTCCTTCTTTCTCAACGATCAGACAATAAAACAGCCCAACTCAATGCACATCGACTCCTAGAAACACAGATCACTATGCAATTCCTGGTTCTGGCCACACACGAGTTACTCCCTCTGTACATCTCCCTAAATGCCTATTTTGTACTGCATTTTCTGATCCTCTAGACAACTTGATGCTTACCCATGTTATACAGCAGCATCTTTTTGACTTAAGATTACTGAAGCACTCAACTAACCAGTAACATCCCTGCTCCCACCGCTATCCCCACCTCCAATTTTTAATTAACTGAAAATTAGGTTGGCATGTGCTCTGGAGAATCCGCCCTTTGTGTGTGGCCCTAACAGGAAGGGATTGGTTGTGGAGCTCCTAGAACCTCTGAACACAAAGCTGCTGGGCCTCCTCTTTTGGCTCAGAATTGGGGATCTTGATATCTGCTGCCATAATGAATCTGGAATTCTCTCCCTGTTTGTGTCAGAGTGTGAGAGACCCATCCTAGCTTACCAACATTAGTCAGTGGGACAGACCCAGAGCTGAGCGTGCTCAGCTGTCCTTTTAGAAGAGAAAAATACCAAGTAGGCTTCCCCAAGCAGCCAGGGAGTTCTAGAAGGGACAGGAAATGCTTCTGTTCCATAGGAATGCAAGGTATAGGTATTACGGCAGTGTGGAAAGAGCTGGGCTTCACATCCTTGAGTGGGACCTGGGGTAAGTTACTCATTTTGCCTGTTTCCTCATCTGTAACCCGAGATGTCCTATAAGTTAGCTATGGCTATACCTAGTTTATGGATTAGGAAAACAGGCTTGGGAGGTTAAGTCAGTTGTCCAAAGGGCATAACAAGGAAGTGGCAATACCTGGATTCTATTGCCTCGTGGCTGTAAGCTGAGGAAACAGGGCTAGAATTATTATTTTTTTCTTTCTAGTCCAGAAAATAGCCCACTATACCATAAAAGAATTTGAGCACACAGGAAAGGCACAACTATTCACTCATACATGATAGGCACCCAATAAATATGGAATTGAGTTGAATTTACTTAATACAGTTGACCCTTGAACAACATGGGAATTAGGGACGCTACTCTACTGCACAGTTGAAAATCCATGTATAACTTTTGACTCTTGGAAAACTTAACTACTAATAGAAAACTGTTGATTGGAAGACTTTCTGATAACATAAACAATCATGAACACATATTTTGCTATATTATACATATTATACACTACATTCTTATAATAAGTTAGCTAGAGAAAAGAAAATGTTATTAAGAAAATTATAAAGAAGAGAGAATATGTTTAGAGTACCATACTCTTAAAAAACTCCACAAATAATTCCTAACCCACATTCAAGAGTTAATTATAAATGTGTATTGAATTCATTCAAGAAATGTTTATTAAGCACTACCTAAGGCCCCACTCTCAACGAGTTTACCTCCCTGTGGGTTTACAATCTAATGACAACTACTTTCTGATCTAATTTGCTTTGTGTTCTCTTCTCTGATCAGGAATATGAGGATCCTTGGTCTTGCTATCCCCAGAAATATCTAGAGCTTACCAACATGCTTTACCATATAAGGTAGATTGCCAGCTTTTCCCTTCGTTTTATCCCCTTGGCTGTCCAGGCCCTGTGTTCACTGGCCGGGAGACTGGGGTTCTGTCTACACCTCCCCATAGACCCCTTGGGAAATGTGTGAGAAAAAGGTTTGGGACCCAAAGAATCAATGGTCTGTAAGGAATGGGATTAAGACAAAATAGTGTACATAAAACCCTAGGAACCTGGTGACAGTGTGGAGTGGGGACATGCCCTCACCTCACTTGATGAGAACCCTCATGCCAGGCTTCCTTCGTGATAGGCACCGCTCTAAGCACTTTACAAACAGTAGCCTCAACAATGATAATTATTCCATTTTACAGGTGAGAAAACTGAGGCAGGTAAGGAAGTACACTCCACACACTAGAAACTGGCCAGTACCTTGAATGTCCAATTGAGGGTTTTGAATTCATCCTCTCTGAGCTTATCTTCATTTATCATTACCTTTTGCAAGAACAGCCTCAATTACAATCTTCAATGAAATATCTTCAAATGAATTATCGGTAAAACATTAGGAGATAACGTATGAGATATTGAAACCATCTATTGGGCACCTGCCATGTGGTCTCATTTCCTTAAAGTAGATATTATTTTCTTTATTTTATAGAAGAAGAAACTGTGTCTCTGTGAGGGTAATTGTCAAAGTCCACATAGTTGTGTTGTGGTTGTGTAGAGATTAAAACCTGAGTTTCCTGCTAGAGTGTTTCTGTTGGCTTTATCTCCTTTCTTGTCCCCACTTGACAATAAAGCCAGTGTCCTGAGTATCAAAGGCCCCACACATGGGGGGCAGTTGCTTGATATCCCATCCTTTATGGAAAAGAAGCTTGAAAAGGGCCAAGAGGACAGTTCCACCAGGATGGCTTCTAGTGGTTCTGGTCACAGAGTAACAATGTGAGATTGTAGCTGTGGAAGCACCAAAGAAAAAGCAGAGAGAGTATTTTGGGAATTTTGATTGTTACAGAAAGTCAGGAATGTATATTAAAACTACTTGTCTTTATTTCCTATAGTGATCAAAAAGAAGTAGTTTACTATTTTTTGTTTTTCTGATTCTCCTGTCTCCTATCCTATGCTACACATAAGCTACTTAGGTCAGGGCTGTGTCTTTTATGTGTATATCTCCAGTTCTCAGCATAGGCTCTAGTATGTGGTGGGAGCTCAAGGAAGGATGGATGAATGACAGATGGGCAGGTAGATGGATGAGTGGATGGACAGATGGATGGATGGATGGATGTGTGATAGGTTGGGAGGATAATAATTGGGTGGATGGATGGATGTGTGATAGGCTGGGTGGGTAGGTTGTGTGGGTAACTGGCATGATTAAATGCCTGGATTGGAGAGAGAAAAAAATGGAGGAACAAAATGAAAAGAAGGGAGGAGGAGAGGATAGAAGATGGTGATGAATGAATGGCTTATTGGGTGATACATTCTCCACTAAGTAGGACTAATAGGCATTGCATATATTTCCATGCTCCTCGGGTCTGTTGGCATGAGAGTGAAAGCAGTGATGAAGAAGGCAGGATTATCCAGTGGTTGTTGATCCCAGGCTTCTAGGAATAGAGTGGACAATGGCAGAAAAGAGCATTCACCAGAGGCAAGGCAGGCCTTGGGTGCACAGAGGGATCCACAGGGTGGGCACTGAGGAACTTAAGGGAGCCAGGAACTAGTCCTCAGTGCTTGGCAGGGAAGAGCCCCATGTCCAGCAGACTTCAGCAGAGGAATTTCTGCTCTCTCCCATGGTCTTAGGACTTGCTGCTGGAATAATCATTTTCTCGAGAGTCCCCAGAGTCCTTCTATCCTATCACAAGAGGATTAACTTTTCTCTGTGGCCAGGGCACCTTTCTACAGAGATAGTCCTCCAGGCTATGAGAGGTACCTGGGGATACAAACCACCACAAGGCCCAACCTCTACCACCACCCTCAGTATCTTCATCATCATCATCACCATCATCATCATCACTATTATTGCTTTATCTTGTCTAATCCTTAAAATAAGTCTGGAAAATAGGAATTATTAGCTCCACATAATGTTTGAGAATATGTAACTCAGAAAAGTTAAGTGAAGGTCATCTAGGTGGAATTCTGGCTAGGTTTCTCCAACTTCATTACCCCACACTGGCTCCTAGTAGGGTCCGTCTTTCTCAGGCTGTCTGCCAGGGCCCAAGTACAGGAACTAAACTCCCCAGTCCTGCCAGGGCTAGGGCTGGGGCTGGAGCTATTGCTTAGAGCTTCTTAGTCCAGGCCTAGTCATGTGACATTGGGGAAAGGAAGATAATATTCCCATCTATGACACTGGCCTATATTTATCCCTGCACCCAGGCGGTTAGGAAACTGTTGCACATTCCTGGGAATTTATGAGTGAAATAAACATTTAAATGTTTCTATAAGGTTTATTTAAGGAGAACAAAATGTGACCTGCTGGCTTATTATAGGGTGAACTTGTGGGAGATGGCCCAGGCGCCTAGTGCTTGGCTGACTCCAGGGAAGGGAAATGGATCCCTGGGGAGGCTGGGCCCATGGAAAGGTAAGGGGATGACCCTGCCATCTCTCTTCCAGCTGTGTGTTCATACTTGTGCTGGCTGGAGGGCTTCCTAGAGGAAGAGGTTTGTAAGGGAGGGAGCAGCTTGGAAGAATAACAGAAGAGTGTCAGGGTAGTCAGGGTATCCTGCCCATACCAGGAAACAGGGGAGGTAAGACCAAAGAGCAGGGGAAACAACTATAAGAGTAGCATGGTGGAGTGGGAAGGCCAACAGGCCTGGTCTGTAGTCCTTCTTTCCCACTATTTACCAGCTATACAGCCTTGGGCAAATCTGTTTTTTCATTGATCAAGTGGGGATTGAAGGGGAGAAAAGAGGGAGGGAAAAGAAATGTATCCATAGCCTATTCCATGCTTAGGGACTTCACTTTCCTCGTCATGATTTGATGACATCAGGAGGCATTATCACCCCCAATTTGTGGATGGGTATCTTGTTCATTTGCAGAATTGCTGGAGAGGATGAAATAAGGAAACATATCAGAAGTGTCTGGGACAGGGTCCCACACACAGTAGGTCTAAGAAAGTGTCACTGCCCTCGACCCACATTTGTTCCTTTGCTTCTTGTGTCTTTAACCCACACAGGGAAGCTCTACTTGATCTGAGGGGCAGGTGGTAAGAGAGGAAGTGGAGCCAGGTGAAGGTGGTCTTGGAGATGGGCTTCTCTGAGAGTCAATGATCACAAGACCACTCTGGGAGTCATTGATTACAAGACCACGGGAGCTTGGGTGGTCAGATGCCCTGGGAGATTCTCTGTGGCTTCATGACCAGAGGCCCTCCTAACTTAACTCCAAGTGGTTGATCAGACTCAAAACTAAAAACAACAATCTTCTCAGAACCAAACTCCAAAGTAATTAATTCAACCACAAAGGTAACAACAACAGAATATAACATCTGACACGTAATGAGCAATTTACTAAGTGCCAAGTGCTTCTATGAACTTTCTACTTCGAGCTATAGACCTAATGAAATGAAAATACAGTTATGTCCATGCAATATTTGAGACACACACAACACTAAACAAATTATTTGTTGTTTATTTGAAATCCAAATATAACTGGACATCTTGTATTTTAACTAGCAATCTTATTTCTGTATTAATTCATTTAATTACTGTAACTACCCTGTGAGATAGTTTTTTTACAGAAGAGGTAACCAAGACACAGAGAGGTGAGGTAACTTGCCCAAGGTCACACAGCTAGTAAGTGAGTAGCTGTGTCATGCATGAATTACTGTGGCTCTCAAGCCCAAGGCCCTTGAAGTCCTAAAGTGAGTAACTTCACTGGAAGACTGTGTTTGAACATGCTGCATGGCAAGCTTCGTTGAGGCCCTGTCTTCTGTTTGGCAGCTCAGGGTGGGAGCAGGGAGGAGTATTTACATGCATCACACACACTAAACTCTGGCAGAATTCACTCCAGAGGGTCCCTGGAATCTCCCACACTCTCCTGGATTCCTGTCTCCCTAGAGCTTGCTGAACTGAAACAGCCCACAGAAGACTGAATATTCCCCACAAAAACAGTTTTGCCCAGAGCTTGTTCAGCCATTCTTTGTACCGATTAGGGAAAGAACACTTTGATTTTATTATTGCATATTCTGCACACGTTGGAAGGAGAGAGTAAGGAGCATTCCAGGACATTCCGTCAGGGGATTAGAGGATTTCTCCCTGATTGCTTTATGCCTCCTGGTTTTTAAGCAGCTTTGAATTGTGTGTGTTTGTGGTTACATGCTTGGCACTTGCCACCCGTGGCTTGTTTCAGCCTTTCTGTGTGAGCGCCTCTGCCCTTTTCTGAGTGAGGATGCCTACAGCCCCATACATGACAGCCACCTCAGGAGAACTTTGCTGAAAGTAGTCTTTAGCCAGGAGGCAGAGAAAACTTCCACCAGAAAGCTGCTCCTCCAGTGTGTTGCAGACCATTTATGTCACAGTCAAAACTAATGGCACCAGGCCCTGGGTGCTACCTGAGGTAGGTGTGGGGGGTACTTTCCTCATTGCCCATCCCACTGTGCTAACTGAGAAGCATTTCAGAGACCTGCCTAATTCACTTTTCTCTTCCCAGGCCCTAGCATAGATCATAGCACGTAATAAGCATTCGGACGTTTGCTGGATGAACACGGAGAATAAAGCATGATAGTGTGCGAAAGTGTACACAGTGCCCTCTCTTAGACCCTAAGACTTTTGAAAACTAAGTCAATCATAAGGAGAAAGTTTAGACAATCTGTACAATAAGTAAATGATTGGAGCTGGAAGAGTAAGTTGAGGGAGGGAGAAGAAGAAAGGCTTCAGGTGGGGAGGGTAAGGAAGTGAGAAGTCAAAGGGCAGGCGTGAGAGTGAAGAATGGAGTTCTTCTACTGCCTTTTTGTATTTGCTGAATAATTCTTTAAAGCATTTTTTCTCAGAGCCTGGACCACATGGATCACAGATTCATTAGGTTTCAGGTCAAACAGTTTAACTTCAGAGACAAACCATGGATTGTTAGAAGCATGCATTTCTCTTTATCTCCTAGGGATGATTATAATTATCAAATTTTCTCCCCAAAAAGCCTCCTTTTTAAAAATCATAGATCTCATTGCTGGTTACTTCAAATTGCTTTGGGAAATAGGCAGTGTGTCAAGAAAATTTAATCAATAAATTAATTATATTCTACTTACTTAGCAGCCTGAATATATAAAATTGTTGGAGGTATATATTATAATCCCCTCAGCACTAGCACAAGTTTTCTTTCAGAACGCAACATGAAGAAACTGATGTTTGGGTCTCCTGCCCCTTTTATGCAGACCTACCCCATCTGCATTAATGCCTGCTGGGAATGAAAAAAAAGCCTATCCCAAGGGATGGCAAAAACCATATGATATAATAAAATGAAAATGACATGTTAGCCAAAGTGCATTTCTTCCTGTTCCCTCATGGATTCATACAAGATAGAAATTCTCTCAATCTGAAAGTCACAAATAAAGTAATTTCTAGAGATCAAACAGTCATGGTCAAAATAAACTCCACCCAGGGAAGGAACTTCAAACATACTGTAAGCACAGTCAGTGTTTCAAATGGAATTCCCCCATGAGGCTGTATGGAAAGAAACCTCATCAAGATGATGTCGGAATTATACAAGATGATTAAGTCCTAGAGATCTATTGTATAGCTTAGTGCCTAGAGTTAACAATATTGTATTGTATACCTAAAAGTTTGCTAAGAGGGTCGATCTTTTAAGTGTTCTTATCACAACAACAGCAACAATAATAATAGTAGTACATAAATAAGAAGACAGGAAGAAACTTTGGGAAGTGATGGATAGGTTTATGGCATAAATTATGATAAGGGTTTCACAAGTGTATATTTAGCTCTAAACTCGTCAAGTTGTATACATGAAATATGTATAGCTTTTCGTATATCAATCATATCTTAATAAAGTGGTTTAGAAAAGAAAAGGTGTTATGATTGGAGGAGGCTTTAAGCATAAACCTCCCGTGCTCCAGAAAACCAAGATAGGTTAAGAACTGTGCACACAGGCACAGTAACCTGGATGCCTTCAGGGCCAGGCAGGGAGCACAAATGATTGAAGCAAGCCAGCAGAAGCAGACCAAAAGTTACTCTGCAGAAATGTAAACCCAAGATTGCTTGGTCTCTTGATTTTTTCAGGAAAAGCAGGACATCCAGAACTTAGGGAATTCCAATTATAGAATATTAGCAACTAATATAAAAACTTATAAACACTACTCACATCAAACAGCCCTCTAGGTCTCTGATTTGTACCACAGAGAATTTGTAGCTCAGAGAAAAGGCTTATTCCCTAGCTGAGATCCGAGAAACCACATCAATAACAAGCCCTTGTAGTGACATGAAGAGAAGCCTCTGGATAAACTTCAGCCCTTCTTTCTGCTCACTGGAGAATCCACACAGTAGAAAACCTCCCCATTCCTCCCTCTTTATCAGTTTTCCCAGTAAAGAGGCACCTGCCCCTGGCCCTGCCTACACCAGCTCCAGCCCATGACCTGCCATTTTGACACGCTGATTCCCCTTTTTGACCCCAGCAGCTCTTCTGGATACTGTTCCACTGTGTGTCCTCAAGACCCACATCATGACCCAAGAGTCTCCTGCTTCCCTCCTGGCCCCTTGGAAGGCCCCAGCCTCTCTGCTGCTTGCTGGCCTCCTACCAGGGGACAAAAGGTGGGGAGAACTGAGTAGAGCCATTGTTCATTTTAATGATAATTGTGATTAATGGGTATTTGTATATTATATGAGACTTATCAAAGCATATACACATTCATCATTTCATTCTATTCACACAAACTTCTTTTGAGACAGAGCAGGCCTTTTGGCCATTTTATAGTTATGGGTTATGGGGACTAAGAGATAAGGTAACAGAAGGACAAATCAAGTGACCATAAAGAATGATCATCACTACTTCATCAAGTTTATACAACCCATCGAAGGAGCTGCTGCTTCTTTGGAAACTTCCTGAGGATCTCTTACAAGAGGAGTCCTTGACAGAAGAATGGATATCTGTGTTCTTAGAGGGACTGGAGCTCTGGAGTTATAAGGACAGTCTGGCCAGTTCTGGCTCCAATCATAAGCATCAAGCTGACTCTCTGTCATTCTACTCTGGCCAACTGTGGGTGTCCAGATGGAGAGTGACACAGCTCCAATTTATTGAAAGTTCCTCAAAATTCCTAGAAGGATGATGCTATAATAACTGGACATTTTCCTCAACTCAACCAATGTGTGCCATGATGATCCATAAATGGAACATCTGTCAACATTTCTATGTTCTCTCTTTTGTTGGTCAAATTAATCCCAAACCCAACCTTCAGTGTTCTCCATCTCCAAAACCACAAAAATCAAACTCACTGGAGTAATGCCCAATGTTAACAGAAGTTGGCTCAACCTTTTATTCTACTTCCATTAGTTGCCCCTAAATTAGCTTTCTGGACCTAAGTCCAACATAGGCGTGTTTGTATGTGTTGTAGGCTTCCCCCTATCAACAAACAATTATTTGATACCAGCAGGGGTCCAAGAACTTACTCAATTCTGACACTATCTACCTGGAGATGGATCCATAGGTAAAGGGTTCCATCCTACTGCCCCCACATCAGGCACTAGTCACAAGCCCAGGTTATCACCTGTGCTTCTGATGGATTGGCTAGAAATTAGAGGTTCCCATAATCTCCTCGTCAGGTGTGGTAATTTGCTAGAGTGACTCATAGAACTCAGGAAAACCCATTTATTCGCTAGATTAATGACTTATTACAAAGGATATTAAAGGATATGCATCAACAGCAGATGAAGAGATATGTAGGATGAGGTCCTGAATAAAGGAGCTTCTGTCCTTGTGGAGCTTGGGATGTGGCACAGTGACATGTGGAAGTATCTTGGTTCCCCAACATGGAAGCACTCTGAAACTCCTCCTCTTGGGTTTTTATAAAGGCTTCATTATTTAGGTATGATTAATTAACTCATTGGCCATTGGTGATTGATTCAACCTCTAGTTCCTCTCACCTCCTGGGAAATCAGCGGGTGGGACTGAAAGTTCCAACCCTCTATTCATGGCTGTTACCCCTGGCAACCAGCTTCCATACTTAGGTGCTTTGCAAAAGTCACCTTCATTAGTGTAAACCCAGTTGTGGTGGAAAGGGTTTGTTATAGGTAATAAGTCACCCATTTCACCTTTATGGCTCTGAAGGGAGTTTAAGAACTAAGGAAAGAGACCAAGTATTATAACAAAAAATCTTCCCATTGCTCTTATCATTCAGGAAATTCTAAGGATCTTGGAAGCCATGAGCCGGGAACTGTGGATGAAGACTAAATGTCTATGAAAAATGTATTTTGGTCAAATACATACTGAATACCAAAAACATATAATTTCTTATAAATTATAAGAATACTGAATACATATAATACTGAATGACCAAATACATATAATTTCTTATAAACCACAATACTGCAGCACCCATCCTTGCACTTTCCTATCTTAAATACCCCAGAGTCCATGCTCCAATAACACTGATGAATCCCCAATGCCCAGTTATGCCTTTTGTTAATGCTTTTCCTTTTGCCCAAAACCTCTCCCCTAATATCTTTGTCTTACAGGCTCCCATTCATCCCTCATCACCTAGCTGAAATGTCTTCCTGGAGAGTCTTTTCCAATTCCCCTGAGGAATTTTTTCCCCTTTCCTTTGAGCTTTCACAGAATGTGGTCCATATCTTATCACCTTAAATTTATTATTATTTCATTACTTCTCTATATCCCTTGCTTGGCTGTGAGGTCTTGAGGGTCTTCATTTTTCGAGCTGCGCCTGACACATGCTGAATAACTAAAGTGTCTCTGTTGAATGAGAGAGAAAAGTAATCTCACAGTAATATAACTATTGAAAACAGCTAGTCATGTGCTAGGTGCTTTCTCAATACTATTTTTAATCCTTACATCAACCTTGTATATTGAATTTTATGATCATGGGGCCCAGAGAGGTTAAATAATTTGCTCAAGAACACACAGCTAGTGGATGATGAGCAGAAATCTGAGCACAGTTCTGTAGGATTCTTATAAGAGGCAGTGCTGCTTCCTATTGCTTCCTATCCAGCCAAAGTCCCTGTTTCAACTTTATTTCCATGTGTTCAGGGATTCTGAATGCTTCCTCCTCCTCCAGTCCCTACACCCCCCTCCAGCTGAAAAGGTCCTAGACCATAGGGATCTGACATTCCCTGGTGGGACTCAGAGACACTTCTCCAGCTTACCCAGCCTTATGTTTGAGGCTAAGCAAGGGAGGAGATACAAATGAAAACAGGAACAGTTGGTTTCACTAAAAATTGTGGGATTTAAGAAGCCTAGATAGCACTAGATAGAACGATTTTTTAAATTAGCATATAATGTATTATTTGCCCCAGGTGTACAGGTCTCTGAATCATCAGGCTTACACATTTCACTGCACTCACCATATCACATACCCTCCCCTACGTCCATAACACTGGGAACGATTTTTAAAAGGATATACTATAGCAATAGGTGGCAAAAGAACCAGAGAGACTGTGTATTATTGTTACCTAGTCCTATTTTTATCCTCTGTACAGAGTTGTGGGGAAATGCAGACTGATGTACATCTTTATGGACCTTGCTCTATATCCTATATTGCTTTCATTTTATTTTTTCACTCACTCATTCAATCAATATTTATTACAGCCTTGATATGGTTTTACCATTCACACAGCCATCACAGTACACCGATTTCACTACAACCTTACTAACCTAGAATGGAATGACTCATGTTTGCTATTATTAGTTTTATTTTGTTTAGTGGTTTTGAAATACCTCAAAAATCTAAGGACTGGCTAATAACATTTGTTCTAATTTCAGAAATGTGTATTTCTTCAGATAAACATTTTTCAAGGTTATACAATCAAACTGCATATTCCATGACCCATTGAACACATCACCTTTATCCAAATGTCACGATTACCCAAGTGTGGGATCTCACTGTATAACCTGTATACCCCGCTGTAAACGTAATTCATAAAAAGTAGACCACATTAAGCTCAGTGAGTGTCTGCTGGGGAATGAAGGAGAAACTTCCCTCTTTCTTTCTCTTTCTCTTTTTCTTTCTTTCTTTCTTTTCCCCTCAACAATCCAAATAAACTGTATTCAACCCTTATAAATATGGCTTTAAGTGTCATAATACTGGAGTAAATGCTCCAACTCTAGGTCCTGGAAGTTTCCACCATCCTAAGCCTAACTCCACCTGTGTTTTGTTCTGAACCACCAGGGCCCTCACACTGCAGGAATATCCTGCAGTCCACCTACCATCATCCTGACTGGGGATGCCAGTTCACCGGAAGGAGAAACTGACAAAAACTTCGTCAACAGGTAAATCTCATGTGCCTAATCTTTGCACTGTGAAGAATAATATTTCCTAGCATATGAGGATTATATGGCTATATATACTTCTTATAAATCTTCTTTCTTGATCATTTTATTGATGAAACAGAATCAAGCAGTTTTTCCAAATGAGAGCAAGAGCTTGAGATTTGTCCGTTATCTTTCCCTTCCTGCCCCCAAATTATTTTTCTTTTCCTGGATTTGGTGCTTGTACATTTGCTAGCCTTTAAGCACAAATCATAGCAGGGTAGTTTCCCTTAATAACTGCCCAGATAGTTGCAAACAGACCTGAGAGATAAGAGTCTTTGACCAAAGAATCCTGCCCCTGGGAAAAGGGGGTCCTGGGAGAAAGATGACCCCTTGGGAAGGACACTGGCTCATGTACACAGTGATGTTCCTGCCTCAGTTTGACCCAGCACTAACATATGCATTGGTCTGGCTGGAGTAAGACTAAGTGTAATTTTCAAAAAGCTACAAAGATCATTCTCACACAAAAATACAGTGAGCATGTGTCAAAGATTTTTTAACTCATTAATGAGGAAACCATCAGGATGACAAAATCAGTTCAAAAGAGGATACAAGAAATGGAAATACATATATAATCAGTGGGGAGGAAAAGAATGCTGGAATAAGATGACTAAGTTTGATATAAAATAGGTTACTGTTCCACAAGACAATGAAACCTTGTTTTTTATCTTTCTTCCCCAACAGAAATAAATCATCTCTATCTCTATCAGACAATTATTCATATTTTATAAGTTTTCTACAGTTAGATGTTCATTCAAAGTGGGGGCCCTAATGAAAAGTAAATAACCAAAGTTACATTTCCTTAGAGCAGTTTTTCAAAAACGTTGGCAAGCATCAGAATCATCTGTGCGGGGGGGGGGGGCATGTTCAATCACAGATGGCTGGGCACCATGTCACAGAGTTTCTGATCTGTTTGGTCTGGAGTGGAAACTGAGAATTTGCATTTCTAACAAGTTCTCAAGCGTAGGCTTATAAGATGATGCTCTAGAATGACTTTGGAAGAATATACAGGTATCTATTTACCTATTTACAAGCTATGGACAAATTTTCTTAACAAGAGGACTCTGTTCTGTCTTTCAGAGCTCACAGTCCCCACAGGAGGCTTTCTCACCGACACCTGAAGGTTTCCACTGCTTCACTGACTTCTGTGGGTAAGGGCTAGTGTAATTATCTTATTTCTGCAACCAGACATAGGGGTCCAGCGGAATGTATGTTTGAGCAGGAAGACAGAGATCTGGCAGCTCCTTCCCTTCTCCTAATTCTCAGGCAGGTCTATACCTACAAGCCCAAGAAAGCAAAGTCAGTCTGCCCCTCTGTGTTTGGGCCCAGAAGAAGTATGATATCTAATTTTAATTTATTTTGGTAAAAAAGACAAGGCAAGAGGGTAAAGAGAAGGATGAGGAAGTCAAAGAGACAGAACAGCAGGGTGAAGCTCAATTCTGGGCCATAGGGTGCAGAGTCTTCTACCTCCAGCTAGAAAGGCCCAAATCCAGGTAGGCATGTGTTTGAATGCACAGGTCGCTGCCCCAATCACCAACTCATTACCCAAATGATTGCGCAATGTTCTGGGTCTATTCTGGACCATTGGAACACAGATATTTTATATATATATTTATATATGTATATATATAAAATATAGATTTGGCCTCTATAAATATATAAAATATAGATGGTCTCTCTCTATATATAAAATATAGATTTGGTCTTCATGTTGCTCATAGTCTATAAAGAGACTGAGAAGTGAACAGATATAATCAGGACACCATATTATAAGGCCCTTTAAAGAAGCGTTAGGGAAACTGAGGCAAGAAGGGGATCAATTCTGTCTGGGGAGGGGGAAGACTGTCCAGAAGACAGCATATTTGAGTTGTGCCTTAGGAAGTTGGACAGATAGAAAAAGAAAGAAAAATCATTCTGGGTGGAAGAAACAACATAGTAGGGGAGCAGGAACCATAACAGAGTAACTGAATGCTCTGCTGCGTGAATTAGTTAGGAGTCTTCCAAATGATAGAAAAACTCAAACTATCTTACACTAAAAGTACATACATACAGAATTTGAGAAACAAGGCAGAGGATCATGGGGGAAGAGAGGGGAAAATGAAACAGGACAAAACCAGAGAGGGAGACAAACCATAAGAGACCTTTAATCTCAGGAAACAAACTTTAATCTCCGGAAACAGCAAACAGGGTTGCTGGAGTGGAGGGGTGTGGGAGGGATGGGGTGGCTGAGTGATGGACACTGCGGAGGGTATGTGCTATGGGGAGTGCTGTGAATTGTGTAAGACTGATGAATCACAGACCAAAAGATAAATTGTATGTTAATTTTAAAAAAGAAAGAAAAAACACATACACACATACATACATACAAATAAAGCCAGAGTTTGTGTTTTCAAGGAGTGCTGAATCCAGGTGCTCTAGTTGGGTCATTAGCAATTGGCTCATCCCATCTCTCAAATTTCCACCCATGCGTTAGCTTTCTTTTTGGCAAATGGCTACCAGCAACTCCAGGCTTATATCCCATCAGTGGAAAGAGAGTCCTTCTTCTGTGTACTCAACACAATTCCCAGACTTGCCTCTCCTTGGCCTTCTGTGGTGATCCCTGAGTCAATCACTGTAGACAGGGGGATTGAACTCACCTATTGGCCAAGGCTCAGGTGAGTTTGGGGGATAGGGTTTAGCTCCTTCTTAACTAACATAATTTAGACTCAGCGGGGTTTCACCCAACGCAAACTGAGGCTTCACCCAATGCAAATGACTGAAAGAAGGGGGAAGGGGAGCTAGAGAGGCACAGTGAAAGATGTTCACCATCAGGGGGGAGGGGAAGGGCCTTTGGAGAAGTATGTGGGATGGGTAAAGATGCTGGGCCCAGTCTGGCATTGGCACATGACTAGGGACCATGAGGAATCCTGATGATGTGAGGTCAGCAGAGAAGTGTAAGGTCAGATATGGCTCTTAAGAAGGTCACTCTGTGGGCGCCTGGGTGGCTCAGTGGGTTAAAGCCTCTGCCTGCAGCTCAGGTCATGATCTCAGGGTCCTGGGATCAGGTCCCGCATCGGGCTCTCTGCTCAGCGGTGAGCCTGCTTCCCCCTCCCTCTCTCTCTCTCTCTACTTGTGATCTCTGTCTTTCAAATAGATAAATGGGAGTCTTTAAAAAAAGAAAACAAAAAAAAGAAGGTCACTCTGTGGCAGTGGGAGATGGGAGGAGGGGATAGCGTGAAGGTAGAGGACCTATGAAGCAGCTGTTGTAATTGTGCAGGTAAGATGTAAGGAACAAGAGTGGAGAGGAGAGGACTTCCGCCACTCTGCTTTCCAGAGTGGCGGAACCTCGCCCGAGGGTGCCCACCTCCTCCCGGCGCAACTTTCCTGGCTCCCCTTCTCCTGAGCCCTGAAACTTCGCTGGAGAGCGTTTTAATAAATCTTGCCTTGCACCCAAAAAAAAAAAAAAAAAAAGAGTGGAGAGGAGACACAAGTTCCAGAGATATTTCTGAGGCAAATCATGATCAGGACTTGATGATCAGTTGATGGGATGGATGTCAAGAGACCGAGGAAGGAGTGTGGAGTGATTCCCATGGTTCTGAGCAGCTGGGGAAAGTGGTGTCATTCACCCAGAGAAGCGCTGCTGGAGAAGAGTCAGTTCTGGAGAAAGGTGGGGGTAGATAGTGTGAGTAGAGGAAAGAAGGGAGGGAAGGTGGCCGTGATCTTTGGAGTGCTCTTTATCCACACACCTTAAGCTCTCTAGCTTGTTGAAATAGAGACCAGAAAGAACAACACTCTAGGGAAAGATCGCATGGAGGAGGAAGCTCCTGATGGCCTTCCTAATGGCAGAGTTTAGGACAGGACTGGAAACCTAGGTGGCTTCATGACCATTTGTTACAGAGGACCTGCCACAGCCACAGATGACAGACCTGTTGAGGCAGCCCTCGGTGGGCTGAGTTTGCTCTGAGCAGCTTCCCTGGGCTAAGGTGTGAGGGGCCAAGGATTGTGTGGTTCTCGCCCTGAGTTCACCCTCCCGCTGTAGACCCCGCAGGGCACGTTATTGACCTGGTCAATGACCAGCTGCCGGATATCAGCATCTCAGAAGAGGACAAGAAGAAAAACCTGGCACTGCTGGAAGAAGCCAAGTTGGTGAGTGAACGATTCCTGACCCGCCGTGGGAGGAAGTCCAGGAGCGGCCCCGGAGACTCCCTGTCAGGTAGGATATACAGGGGGCTGCCCTGAGCCCCTCCGAGGTGGGGTAGGGGATAGGGAGGGCCAGGATCTAATTGTAGTGGGAGGCCTGCTTCCAAGGGGTGGCCTTTGATTTGCCTGCCCCCAGGCTAGGTGCCAGGAGGACTGATCCTTGTGAAGATCTTGTTCAGAGAGGGCATCTTACCCTATTTCAGAAGCTCTAAAATACTGATCCAACTCTAGCCCAGAAAACACCGCTTTTAATTTTGGGGACCTATTGTGGCTTTCTGTTTCACCAAGAAATGTCAGCCCTTACGATACCCATGAATTTAACATGGATTCCCCATCCCTTAATCCTACATAGAGAGAAATCTCTGTGTGAGGCCCATGTGCACAGGCTCTTGGACCTTCCTGCATGGATGGAGTCCTCCTGTGGTAGTCACATGGCAGTCCAGAATCAGCCCCTAACCTGACAAAGCAGTCCCAGTTCCCAGGGGTCAAAATTGCCCGAAAGGATATCTTTTGTTAGGCTGAAGTCGTAAACCTTCATGAATGCTGGCCAGTTTGTGTCTGTCTCCACAGCTGCTTCCCCGAATCTCAGTCCCGGAGCTTCTCCAAACTCCTCTCAAAGCAACTCGCTTATTGTCTCCACACCACCTGGTGAGGTTCAGTACCAGGTTTCCTGTCCTGGCTTCTCCCTTTGGGTGGCAGCTGAGTCCAACCCCTGGTCCGACCAGGATGCATCCCATCTTGCAGGCTTTCTAGTCAGGACCCCTGTTTGGCCTCCTCCCCAGAGGACTCCCACCTAGGCCTGGTCGGGCTGCCTCTGAGGAGGTAGATGTACTTTCTATTGGGGTTTTGAGCTAGTGTGGGGAAACACGCCTTGCCCCAGATGAGTCTAGGTAGGTGAGGACAGAGGCAAGGTTGTGGGAAAGGGGCTACAGATGGTGCTTTCTCTGCTAAGAGAGAACTCAGAGAGGGGCTACCCCAGAACTTATTTAAAAAGGTCTCTATTTGAGCCACTCTTTTCTTTTTTGGTTTCTTCCCTTTCATTAGACTGTGTACAGGGCCACACCCTTAAACCAGCTCGGAAAGGGGCATGGTGCCAGGGAGAACAGCCTGCCCTTGTCAGAGATGTTGGGCAAACTCAGGCTCTGACCAGGCATCCTGGGTTCAATTCCCAGTGCTGAGACTTCCTGGCTGTATGGCCTTGATTTCCCTCTGCCTCAGTTTCCTCATGTGGTTTCTGTGCTGATTAAATGAGGGCTCCCCATAGAATGTGACATGTGAAATGTACTTAACATGTCAGGCATTACTGACAACCATAGCTGGGGAATCAAGGGAGGGCATTCTGGGGAGGTAGATATGTTTTTGCTAAAGGGACAGCTGATGGTCTGAGGGGCTAGACATCACTCACCAGAGTCTGGACTATTCCAGGTTTGGATGCATGCAGCGACCCACAGTCCCCTTTGCCTGGAGCACCACCACAGGTAACAGGGGTCCTGATTGGGGTTTCTATGCCAACTGGTCTCTCCCCTTATCCCTTAACCCCTGAGAGGCCCTCATGACCCACTGAGATGACAGTGCTGGGAAGGGAAAGCGTCTATACCACTTTGAGGGTATTTAAGAAAAGATATGGTCTCTTTGCATTGCTGTCTGACATGTGTTCACTTTCTCCAGCAGAAGGGGGATGAGGCCGAAGTCTCTTCACCTCACTTTGGCGAGCCTGTGAGTGTGAACTCTATCCTATTTGAGTGATTTGGGTGGGAAACACTGTTCCAAAAGTCTAGGCTAGCCCTGGGAAGTCTTCAAGTGAGTGTGAGTGGAGTGTCATGGCTGGGGAGGCTAGAAGTTTCCTCTGTTCTATGATGACTGGAAGTCTAAAGTATGGGGGGCTAAGGAGGCAGGATTCACCTTCACTTTAGCCTTATAACCTGGCACCTTCACTAGGGCCACTGGCCATAGACTAGGGGGACTGCTGGGCCCAGGAACAGTCAAACAAGACAGCTGCTTTTGTCACTCTAGTAAAAATTACAGTAAATTTCCAGTTCCTGACTGGGATTCCTCTTGGCAGCAGCCTGGAAAAATCTCATCTTTGCTGATGAGCACTAGGGTCCCACCTCTGCTTAGAGCAAAGTGCTCAAGGTGATGCTGAGGGCAGCATGAAATATAATCTCATCTAGAACTGGGGCTAGGATAGAGTCCTCTGGCAGAGTTTTGCCACTCACACAAGATAGCCATACAAATCCTCCTCACAAAGCAGGTTTCCCTTGAGAAATGAAATAAGAGTGCAGAATCTTAGAACTTCTGAGTGGTAAGATAATCACCTTTGCAAGAATCACCTGATCCAGAGATCCGTAACCGTTTTTAGATCATGGAATTCTCTGCAATATTGCTGAAAGCCATGGTTTCTCTTCCCAGAAAAATACATACCATATGCACACATAAACACACATATACATTTGCAATAGTTTCAGAGGGCTCACAAATCTGATGAGAAATCTGAGTCCCTAAAGAGTTAAGGGCCTTGCCAGGAAGAGTCAAGACTAGAAACTGGGGCAACTGAGTCAAGGCTGAAATTTGTGACTGCCCCCAACCGGTCTACTATTCCGCTGTCTTCCATAGCCCCTAGCCCTTGGGAAGTCCTTGGAAGATTGTGAATGACAGGTCCCCTTGTCCTATCTGTTTTAGAGACCTCAGGCTTGCCTGTGCATCCTCCTTTACTGGTTTATATTTGACTGAGAAGCCCTCCCCTTCCACTCAGTGCACACACATACACACAGCCACCTTAGCAGGGTCTGTGGGGACAGAGGTCCCACAGTGGAAGTGGCCCCACCTCTTTCCTCTCCGCCTGCCTCCAGAGTCCCAGCTCTACCTTGTCTCTTTCAGAATGTCTCCAAAGGGTTAGCTGACCGGAAGCAGAATGACCAGAGGAAAGTGTCTCAGGGCAGGCTGACTCCTCGTTGTCCCACAGTTGAGAAATCCAAAGAGACTGCAATTGACCAGAAGGAAAACTGCGATCCCCTCCAATGCCCTGAGGCCACACCCAAAGGCCCAGCTTCTGGCATAGGCAGTGGTGGGAAAATGGCTCTGAATAGCCCTCAGCCTGGCCCTGCTGAAAATGAGCTGGGAAAGGCACTTCTGAAGACAGCCAAGGAAGGCAACCCTCTGCCTAGAGGTCCAGCCCAGGGCTCTGGAGGGGTGGCTCCCCTGAGCCCCCAGGGAAAAGGTACAGCTGGAGAGCTGACAGGGTCAAAATTTGGCTCAAAAGCAGAGTTGCGGCCCCCTGCTTCCCGGCCACCCCTACAGCGGGGAGTCTCCTGGGACAGCGGTCCTGAAGAATCTGGCCCCCGGCTGCAGAAAGTGCTTGCCAAGCTGCCTTTGGCAGAGGAAGAGAAGCGTTTTTCAGGCAAAGCTGGCAGCAAGTTGGCCAAGGCACCTGGACTCAAAGACTTCCAGATACAAGTGCAGCCAGTACGGATGCAAAAACTGTCTAAGCTCCGTGAGGTAAGTTCCTGGGGGCCAGCTGGGCAGGGTGTGCCCTGGGCTGGAGACCTCTAGGCTGAACTGCTAGGCAGGGCAGCTGTGGCCTGGACTGGGGCCTTATGGGTCCCAAAACTTCCCCATCCTGATAAATCAGGCCCACTGTGCAGCATCTTCTTCATATATGTTTCAGGTGCTTTTACCTCCCTTCCTAGGGTGAGATCAGTGGGATGTAGTTGCCACACAAAGTCACATTTTAAGGGGAAGGCAGGTGGACGGATGGGCACATGGGCCCTCAGTACTGACTGGGCTGTGTTTTCCCCTCCAGTCAGAGCTGGCAGCTCATAAACAGGAAGGCCTTGATAGAGTGCCTTGTCATGCCAAGGATGGCATAGATTTTCCCTCTGTCAGGCCCCTGAACTTTCCTTCCTGCTCCCCCTGTGGTGAATTTCTTCCACTGTCCATGATGGCCCCATCTTTCACTGGCCATCAAACCAGGCACAGTAGTCTCTCATGGGGAGACAACCCTACGCAAGGGGTGATTGGGAATATCCAGCAATGTATGGGACTGAGATAGGATGTGAGGGTGAAAAGAGATGAACAGGACAAGGAATTGTTATCCAGTCCCATTTCCCCAGAGGACCAGCCCAGGCCACAGGCCAAGGCAACTGGGACTCCATGGGGTGGGTCCTGGCACCCTCATGGCTAGAACTGGACAAGGTTCCCCTGGCTCCCCTACAGAAGGCATGTGAGCTGGGGAAGGAAAAGAGGCATCTGATAGCAGTCAAGCACAAGCGAGGAGGTTTCTGTGCTAGCAGGGACACATTGCAATGTGTCCTATTCAGAAACCTTTATTCCTATTCAGAAACTTTCCATGATGCTCTGAATTGGAGGCTCCAGGGAGCTGCTAAGGGAACAGGTAAAGGGCCATGGCCAATTGCTTCCATTTGGGCCAGGAGCACCCTCTGCTGGCCCCTGCCTTTTTCTTCTTTATCCGGGGGACAAACCACTCAAGTGGCCCCTGCTACACGGGAGACTGAAAATCCCCTCTTACGCACAAGTCACAGGCGTGAGGAGATCTCTCAAATGTTGGAAGTGCTGGTCTGGTGCTGACTAACCTGTGGTCAGCATCCCCATCTCTCCTGGGCTTTGACTGCCAAGGCCCCAAGCAGCATAGTGGGGCAGCAATTCTCAGGCCTCATTTGTCTGGAGAGTTTAACAACTCTAGGGGTGCCATAACCAGCCCCTGACGAAACTGGGGTAGGAGAGGTCACAACTCCTAGAAATGGGCATTCACTGCCTTGAACAACAGGGCAGGAAGCTCTAGCTAGCTTGAAGCACAGTCATGGGCTCAACAAAATTTCCAGCAGAAGCTCCATACACATCTAGGCGACCATCCTGTCCCCAGAGCCCTGGGCTCTGCTTCTGTTTGTCCTATAACTCTCAGCCACAGTGTGGCTGGAGCTCATTTGCCCTGAGGCCCCCAGGCTTACTTAAAAGGCAGACCAAGCCAAGGACAATTCTTAACCCAAGAAATGTGGTGCTAATGGTGGGGTTTGGGGCACTTTTATGGGCTGGGAGAGGAGCTGTCTTCCAGGTGCCCTTCATATGTCCCATGTCATGGCTGTCCACCCCCCTTTGAGGCTGCCCCTAGTACCTCCCACATAAGGCTGGGTGGTCACAGAGGCATAAACAGAACCAAGAGAAGAGCTCCACCTGATGTTATTGTCTGAAATGTTGTTTTCTTCTTCCCCTAAAAAGGAACACATCCTGATAAGAAATCAGAACTTAGTGGGGCTCAAGCTTCCAGAACTTAGTGAAGCAGCTGAGCAGGAAAAAGGTAGGTGGGGTCCGGGCAGATGCTCTCCTCAGGCCAGGGCTGGATTCATTTCTACCAGATAAAAGAAGGTGAATGTGTAAACTGGAGACTTCTGTCAGGGTTTTGGTCTCAGTGGCGAGTATGGGCCAAACACAGAGGAGGCCCTCAGTAAATATTTGCAGATAAATGAATGAATCAGATCATGTTTCCTGCCCAGAGAACCTCTAAACTTGTCTCCTCCCAACCAGCACCCACTTCTGGACCCTGCCAGCCCTCCCTGAGCCTTGTTAGCACCTAGAAGGCCTGGAAGGGTGACCCAGGCCTCAACTTTTGACACTTCCTTTTCCTCTCACACCCAGGAAGTCACTCAAATAGAACAGTTCCTCTTTTCAAGACATCAGAGTCATCTCTTGCTTTCTAATCTGCTGTCACCACAAAGTCCAGACACCAGCCCTTTCCTCCCTGGCCCTGCAAGTCCCCACCCATCCACCCTGCCAGACTCATCTGGAAAATAAGACTTTGGATCTCCTGCCTCCCTCCTGCCCCCCATCTCCTGGCTCACCTCTTCTCTGGGTCATGTTACCTGTGGTCAGTCATAGCACAGAAGCCTTCTGCTTAAAGATTGTTGTATGGGCAGGACCAGGGTGCCACCAACTTTGTTGGAAGCCCTGATCTGAAATATAGTTAACTAACAGCTACCTATTCAACATTAACAAGATTCCCAGAAGAAAAATTTCCAACAACTTTTTAAAGTACTAATTAAAGAAAATTAACCATCTTTAGAGGAAAACTTCGGGGAAAAATATGATATATTTTTCCACTTTTAATTTTTATTGTGCTTATTAAAGCAGCTTCAAAATACTAGGAAAAGATTCATCTTAAAATTTGCCCCACAATCCCCTAAATTCTGAAAAAAAAACAAAAAACAAAAACAAAATGCAATTTTTATTCTTTCCAGTATTTACCTGCATTTTATAATTTTTTTCACAATTGATTTGTATAGCTACATCTTCTTGTTTCTACTTTTTAAACTTATTTCATAACTGATTCCATATATTTTGACCTGTCCTGTTGTTTATCATTGAATAGGTGTACCTTTCCACTGATGCATTGACTGCTGGGTATTCCAAATGTTTACAGTTCTCTTAGCTATGATTAACCACCCTGCTCTAAATAACTCTGTACTCATAGTTTTTTTCTTTCTTCCTTCAAGTTATTCCCTTGAACAAATTCTCAGGCTTGAGATTCACTGGGTCAAAGTATAGAAACACTTGCATTTGCCAAATTGCCTCCAGTGTAGACTGCTACCGGCAAAGACTGAGGCGTCTTCCTCCTAAGAACTACCAGCACTGGACTTTGCTTTGCTTTCACTCCTTACGGGCCAGAATATAGTAAGAATCAGATAATCAATAAATGCCACTTTGTTATTACTTCAACTAATTTGCTAGCAAGCAAGTTCAAATTTAAATATTTTAAATGTTTATTTACTCTGTTTTTTCTTAGTGAGCAGATTAGATTTGCATTGCTCTACCCAAGTGTCCATATGGGTATTAGGGTTTTTTGTTGGTTTATTTTTTGTTGGTAATATATGTAAACTCTACAGACATTAACCTTTTACAATATTCTTCTTTTGAAATTTATTTCTAGTTTCATACCATAATGCTTGGAAAAGATGCTTGATGTAATTTCAGTCTTCTTAAATTTATTGAGACTTGTTTTGTTCCTAACATATTATCTATTCTAGAGAATGTTTCATGTGCACTTGAGAAAAATATGTATTCTTTCGCTTTTGGGTGGAATGTTCTGTATATGTTTATATGTTTCTAATAGTCCATCTGGTCTGATACGTCATGTAAGGCCAATGCTTCCTCATTAATTTTCTGTCTGGATAATCTCTCCATTGATGAAAGTGGAGGAAAGTTATTAAAGTCCCTTACAATTATTGCATTGCTGAAAATTTCTCCCTTTCACTCTGTTAATATTTGTTTTATATTTAGATACTCCTATATTGGGTGCATAAATATTTGCAAATGTTACATCCTCTTATTGAGTTTGTATTTTTCTTAGTACTTTTTCATCCCATCATTTTTTGCTTTTTAACAAGTTTTACTTTAGAGATATTGTGAAGTTTTTTTTAAAGATTTTATTTATTTATTTGACAGACAAAGATCACAAGTAGGCAGAGAGGCAGGCAGAGAGAGAAGGAAGCAGTCTGCCTGCTGAGCAGAGAGCCCAATGCAGGGCTCCATCTCAGGACCCTGGATCATGACCTGAGCTGAAGGCAGAGGCTTTAATCCACTGAGCCACCCAGGCGCCCCAAGAAATTGTAAAGTTTTTATGATAATCTTTGCCTATCTTTTCTTTTGAGAAGTCTTCCATTATTTAAATTGCTATAAAAACATTACTTTTCCCTAATTGGGATAGCAAATCTATTTTCTAATAGTTTGATCTATTTATATTTATTTTGCTAATACCTGTGGAATTTATTTTAAGATCTAGGTATTTGGAAATTTAAGATCCTTAATAATTTTTTATTGTATGTATATTCTTATTATTTTGTGGCTTAGACAATCATATACTACATTCTTTTTTATATATACCAAATACTAGTTCTGAGCACCTTATTTTCTTTTATTCTAATCAATACTGACCCATTTTAATTACTGCTGCCTTAAAATATATTGTATTATGTAAGACTACTTCTCTTTCACTATTCATCTTTTTCAGAATATTCTTTATGTTCTAGATATAAAGATTCAGTGCAAAATAATGGAAAGAACAACTGCACAAAAAGTCAGGAGATCTGAGTTCCTGTCTCAGCCCAGAAACCAACTGACTGAGTCTTTTTTTTTTTTTTTAAAGATTTCATTTATTTGACAGCGATCACAAGTAGGCAGAGAGGCAGGCAGAGAGAGAGAAGGAAGCAGGCTCCCCGCTGAGCACAAAGCCCAATGCAGGGTTGGATCCCAGGACCCTGGAATCATGACCTGAGCTGAAGGCAGAGGCTTTAACCCACTGAGCCACCCAGGCACCCCTGATTGAGTCTTTAAATGCATTCTTCAACCTCTGTTCCCTCTTATACGAGCTGACCTCAGAAGGCTCATAGCTCTAAAAAGTAAGATTCAAGGGTTACAGGTCCTTTTTAGTTTTGCCTCTTAACCACCTATTTCTTTCTTTCTTTCTTTTTTTTTTTTTTAAGATTTTATTTATTTATTTGTCAGAGAGAGAGAGAGAGAGAGCGAGCACAAGCAGACAGAGTGGAAGGCAGAGTCCAAGGGAGAAGCAGGCTCCCCGCGGAGCAAGGAGCCCGATGTGGGACTCGATCCCAGGATGCTGGGATCATGACCTGAGCCGAAGGCAGCTGCTTAACCAACTGAGCCACCCAGGC
This sequence comes from Mustela nivalis, assembly GCF_964662115.1. Taxonomy (NCBI): domain Eukaryota; kingdom Metazoa; phylum Chordata; class Mammalia; order Carnivora; family Mustelidae; genus Mustela; species Mustela nivalis. Next base: position 72,178,818 of record NC_139028.1, on the reverse strand, counting down.
GTCCCTTAACTACCCATTTCTTTAAGCGAGATTTATACCATTCTATACAACATTTTAATTGTGATTGCTCTAAAGCTACACACTGGATTCAGAAGAACTGTCCTAGTGTTGTTTGTTTTATAGTTTATAGACTTTTTAAAATTACTTACTTTGAAAAAATTTAGTTCTCATTCCACATGGTGTGTCCCTCTATAAATCTGGGTTTTCCTTTCTTTTTCCTCTAAAAGATTTGAAGCTCTTTGTACAGGTCTCCTTATTTCTCATTAGGGCACATGCTGTACATTCTTACCTATTCACGAAGAAGACTCTTCTTTTCATTAGATTTTCCTAGTTGACAATCAGTGGCATAGATGAATACTGCGTGGTATTATATGTGTTTCTTTTATATGAAGAAATGATACATGGATTACTACAGTGACTAACTAGCACAATTACTATAACTAGAGTGATTACTGCATGCCAGGTACTGGATTAAGCATCTGATAATATTTCATTTAATGCTCATCGCAAACCTAGGAGGCAGGCCTTACTCTTCCCTTTTACAGATGAGGAAATTGAAGCCTGGGGAGGTTAAGTTCACATGGTTATTAATTGCTGAAGCCAGGATCAGAATCCAGAGGTGACCAAATCCAAAGGCTCTTGACCACTTTGCACAATGCTTTTTTCACATTCACAATCTGTTATTTTTATTTTATTGAATTCACTGTCTTGGTTGTATATTTGTGCATATGTGTGTGTGTACTTGTGTATCTGTCCAAGTTTCCTACTTTGGCAACATTCTCTAATACAATAATGGTGATAAGGAGAATACTTGCCTTGTTTCTGTTTTTAATTGAATTGTTTTTGTGCTTTTCTTTGAAGGATCATGTTGTGTCTGATTCTTAAATAGATGTACTATTTTAATTTATTATATTATTTAATTACTAAATATTTTATATTCCTAAATAGAAAAAGATATGTAATAAATCTGTAGAATATAAAAATACATTATTTCATCATATAGTATACCATTTTACGTATTTTATGTTATTTTATACATATTATATGTTTATATATTTTTATATATAGTGTATTATTTTACATTTTTATTATTTTAAGGAAATAATCTGGTCTTTAAAGCTTCAATATTTATGTTGAATTTTATCAATTTGCTTTGGGCATCTATTGAAGAATTACATAAATTCATTCATTTAATATAGTAATAATTTTCCAAATTTAGAAATATACCCTTGTGGTCCTGGAATAAAATTCATTTGGTCATGTTGTAATTTCTTTTATGTGTACTACCAAATTTTCTCCATAAGTATTTCTTTTAAGGTATTCTATAATGTTCTAGCATTACTTAAGACAAAATTCTACGTTGCTTTAACATAGAGGCCCAGAAGTATGCTAACCTGCAGGGTAGAGAAGAATGTGTCAGCCTCGAGTAATGATTCTAAGGCAAGATGTCAGGTTAGCAGGTGGCTCTGCTTCACATAATCATTCAGGGACCTTAGTTTCTTCTCTGCATTTCTATACATTCTCCTAGATGTATCTTTATAGAAATACATAACTTTTGCCATGGGATATTATCTTGGAAGTGGAACTGCTTGATCAAAAGGCATTTATATTTAAATACATATACATACTGCCAAATTAACTTATAAAATGTATACCAATTTTGGGGCTCCTGGGTGGCTCAGTCATTAAGCATCTGCCTTCAGCTCAGGTCATGATTCCAGGGATTGAGCCACCCATTGGGCTCCCTGCTCAGCAGGAAGCCTGCTTCTCCCTCTCCCACTCCCCTGGCTTGTGTTTCTCTTTCACTGTCTGTCTCTCTGTCAATTAAATAAATAAAATTTTTAAAAAATATATGCCAATTTAGATATCCACTACATGCCCTCCCTCCCATTTTTCTGTCATTTCTAGGATCTGGGTGGTTAAGAGTTTAAGCTTCAACACTGATTAGCTGCATAGCCTTGGGCAAGTTGCTTAGTCTCTAGATGGTTCAGTTTGCTCATCTATATTATAGGTATAATAATAGTACTATAGTACCTATTTCGTTGGGCTGATATAATTTTTTTATGTGATACTGGTCTTTATTCCAGCAGAAAACTGGCATACATTTTTAATTCCTCTAATCAAGGTTGTGGAACTGTGTCACATGTGGGATGTTGTCCTGTGTGCTCCACAGTATATGTAGGATGGTGCTGGAGATATGGTGAGCAGCCACATGTGTTTGATTGATATCTGTAGATTTGGGACTTCCTTTTCCTACATTCTGAACATTCTGAATCAAAGAGCTTCTTCCCCTCTCATATCTAGCATGAAAGACTCTGGGAGTCTCCGTGAAAGCTAAAGAGGCCAGCTCTTTTTGGGAGCTCTAAATACAACAATGTATATGAGCTCATAGGAAAAACTCGAGTCTCTTATGATAATTGTTGGCTGTCCCTTTGGGAAATGGGAAAGATCCTTATCAGAACATTCTGGAATCTTAAGAACTTTGGCTTTCTTTCAGTTTCTGAGGATTGGGAGGCTCTTTCCTGCTGCATCTGGTCTTTCCAACAATCCAACAAGTTTTCTTCACAGACCATTTGTAGGATGTTTGGGTCCTAATCATTTGCAGGTCATTTCATGCCAAAGATGTGAGGCTGATTGTGGGCTAGTTCCCAGACTGCATGCTGGGAATGCAGAGGTGAAAAAGACTCAGGCTCTGCCTTCAAGAAGAGGGCCTTGTCTTGGCTGTCATTATTACTGGTTCCTTCAGTTACCTCAACAACGTCCATCCCATCTCTCAGCACTCCTAACCTCCTCATCCAACTCAATTCACTGCCTATACTCAGCCAGAGGAAATCTCTGAAATACGCATCTGGTTCAGCATCTTCAGGGCCCTTTAGATTTTAGATGAGCACTAAAATCCTTAGTAGGATGTACAAGGCCCTGTGTAATTAACCCCCCTTCCCGTTCCCACATTTTCAAGGGCCACTCTCCTCACTCTCAATATCTTGGCCTTCCTTCAGCAACCCACTCCTCCTCCTTGGCTTGGCACGGGCACAGAACCTGGAATGTTCTTCCTCTCATCCTCCTTGCCTAATGAACTCTCATTCAGTCTTTTCTGCGCAAATGTCATTTTTCTAGGGATCACTTTTCCAGTACCTCCAGATCCTTCTGTCTTATAAAATCTATCACAATATGAAATGAAATGTTTGATCTAAATGTAATGTAATTAATCTCTGTTCCATGAGGTAACAAGCTCCCAGAGGACAGTAACTTGTGTATTTTGCTCAGCATTATATCCCTAGTTCCTAGCCCATTGTCTGAATCATAGTAAGCACTCAATAAATACTGGATAAATGAATGAGTTCACCTTCACCTTCTAGGAGAGGAAACACAAGGATAGAAAACGTCACTATAATATATTGTATCAAGACTTTACAATACAGGGCGCCTGGGTGGCTCAGTGGTTTAAGCCGCTGCCTTCGGCTCGGGTCACGATCTCAGGGACCTGGGATCGAGTCCCATATCGGGCTCTCTGCTCAGCAGGGAGCCTGCTTCCCTCTCTCTCTCTCTGCCTGCCTCTCTCTCCATCTACTTGTGATCTCTCTCTGTCAAATAAAAAAAAAAAAAAAGACTTTACAATACAAAGTACCTAGGAACACAGGTAAAGAAGCAGCCAGCTCAGTAGGGGTGAGTGAGGGCAGGATTCCAGGAGCAGCTGCTTTGAGCTGAGGAAAAGAAAGGCACTGGAGACAGAAGCAACAGCAGGAGCAAAGACACACATGCATCTTCCAGTTCTCGGCATCCTTCAGGAACAGAAGTAATCCTATGTAAACCAAGTGTGGGTCATGTGTTCTAGAGAGATGAATATGAAGGGTGGAGTATGAGTAGGGAATAGGGAAAGTGAAGGCTTTGAGGGACAGTTAATGAGTTTGAACTTCATTCAGGACCCCTTGGAAAGCCAGAGAAACCTGCAGATAAGGAAGCATCAGGATCAGAGCTGAATTTGAGAATAATTCTACTTGACAAATAATGAAAGCTGGCCTGAAATGGGATAGGCTGGAGGCAGGGAGACTGGTAAAAAGGGTATGGAAACAGCATGGTGAGAGGTGATAAGACTGTAGATAGAGATGGACAGGAGGGGCATGTGAATGACAGGTTTGAGAGCTCTCTGGAGGTCAGCTTGCCAGGACTTGATGAGGAGACAGGGTAGAGGGGAAGACCAGAAAGACCACCAAATGTGTGTCTGGATGGCCAAGGTGGGTGATGGCATCATAAATGAGGATGGGGAGAACAGGAGGAAGAGCTCACCGGAGGAGAAAGACATCAGGTTTGGATTTGGATATGCTGAATGCTCATGGAGAGCAGCTTGGATGCCACAGTCTGACAGACCTAGTTTTGCATCCCAGTTCTACTACCAATTGGCTGCAACACTGGGAAATCTACTTAACTTAGCTGAGCCTAAGTTTCCTAGAATGCAGAAAATTAGCTTAGCAATATTTATCTTGCAAGGCTATTGTAACAGAAACTACAGCTAACACAAGTTGATGTTTGATAATAGTGGCTGCTGAGATTGTTTTCATCATCTTGATCCAAGTGACAACATCTAGGAAGTAGTTGGATATCTGGACATGGAGGTTGAGAGAGATATGGGGAGTCCCTCTAGCTACCCCAGTCTGAGCTCAGAGCCCTCAGATTTCAGGCAGGGAAAAGTCCTCCTTGAGAAGATCAATCTGAGGAGAGTTTATCCCCAACCAATAGCTTTGGCCTTTTGGGGGTCATCCTGAGTCTCAGAGCATCTTTAATCAGAAGCCCCAGAAGTTATTTTTCTAAGTCTTGGAGATTGCCAGAAACAAATGCTTTCATTGGAATGAGCTAATACAAGCAGATATGTTTAAAATAATTCTACTGTTAAAATGCCTCTTGCATATTATAAAAATATTTAAATAAGAGTGAAAAATGCAAGAAAGTAAATATAGCTTCTAACAAATGCCCTCTTCCCACAAATACAGGAGGAGGAAGGGAAGAAGGAAGAAGATTATGTTAGATTGCTAGATGTACTTATTTTAGATAAAAAGTATGAAAATTTAATTGAACTTGAATTAAAGCAGAGTGAAACTGTAGGAATTGCTGAATTTTGGCATTTTCTTCCTCTAGAAAACAGAGATTAGTTTTTTAAAGTTTAAAATATACATTATGAAATGCATTAAGAGTTTGGAGTCATTGAGGTACTTTTTTTACATTCCATGTTTTAAATTTGGATTATTGACTTCCTACTGAAAAAGATGAAAGTGACTGCATTTCTTCCCATCTTCATATTTCTTCCTATCCTTCCATCTCCACAAATACAAATGATAAATTATACTTTTTGTACTGTCAAGGCTTTACCATCTATGTTCCTTTCTGTAAATATAATTTCCATAGTTAGTTAGCCCTAAACTTATATGTAAAAGGATTTAACGCTGACCATCATTCCCTTTACGATGGCTCACCATTACCTAGTTTGTGATTTTGATTTATGTTTTGTTTAGCTAGATTTTATTATCCAATAGTTTTTCTAGAAGGGTTCAAAGGTGCTGTTTCCTGAATTTTAGTACGTTTAAAAATGTTATCTTTATTCTTGAAGGACAGCTTGCAAAGTTTTAAATTTTGGGTCATTCTTTTCCTCAGAACTTGGCAGATACTACATTGTATTTAATGTTGTAGAGAAGTCTGAGACCAGCTGATTTCCAGCTCCCCTCAACCTCCACCTCTCCCTGTAGATGGCTTACTCTTTCCACAAGGGCAGTGGGAGAAGCACTTCTTTATACATACGCGCGCGCGTGTGTGTGTGTGTATGTATAAATGTATATATGAATTGTTCCTTTTGTTCACTAGTTCAAAGACACCACAATCTGTAAATTTCTCACCAGTATCTCAACTACAGGTCCATTATTTAATCTCTAAATACTTCAGTCTTTCTTTCTCAGTTGTCATGTAGTTGCCATGCCATTGTTCTCATTTTATTTCTTTTTGATATGGACATTTTCACCTGGATTTTCTCTTTACCTAAACAATTTGTGAAGGTCAATTTTCATTGACTCCTTCCAACCTTATCTGAGATCCCTGTTCTCCCTGCAGTGCTTAGCTGAAGACTGGATATTTTATGTTTGCTTTATTCCTGCTTTGGTGGTAGGGAAAAGGGGAAGTTCAGATGGAACTGTGTGTAGTGGTGTTTGTAGGATTGGTTTCTGCTCTTTTTTCTATAACTTTGTTCATAGTCCAACATATGAATTTATTACACTGCAGTATGGGCATATCTTATGCTTTTAGGTGAGTAGTAGTGGATTATAGATTATTCCCCAATTTAGGGTAGAATTGTAGAGACAATCAGCCCAGGTGTTTATTTTCCAGACTTGGCTCAACTATTCCCAGCAGCCATTCTCACTCCTCTGTCAGATAGAGGAAAGGAAAAATAGACAAAAACCAGGTGGTGGGTATTATAGAGGGCACGGATTGCGTGGAGCACTGGGTGTGGTGTAAAAATAATGAATACTGTTATGCTGAAAATAAATAAATTTTTTAAAAAAGATCTAATTCGGATTTTTGAAAGGAAAAAAAAATCTAAGGATTTTGGCCACTATGCTATTTTTCAAAAGTGGTGGTCAGGGGTAGGGAGCAGCTTCAACTGGGGCTTTCCATGTGTCTCCTGCCCACACTTTATTGGATGGGCTTGTTTTATTTATTTTTTTTCTTTTGTCTTACATTCTGGTAAATCCCTCCATATTGTTTGAGATAATCAGCTCTGGTAAAATGCTGTGCAATCATTCTGCTTTTCCTCTCCCCTCTTACTCAGTAAGAAAAGCAAATAGTAGCACAGGAAGTTTTTTCTCTTGTTGGGAGTATTGTTGTAGTAGCATGGAGATCCTTCCTTTCTGAAGAAACTTTCTGAATCTCCTGTGGAGGCTGCCTGCTCACCCCCTCAGTCTACTTCCCTTCTCATTCTGTGGTATTACACTCTTGCCAGAATTCTTCCTCTTAACATCTTCCCCTCAGTAATGATTCTTTGAGGGAAGAAAAAGAGCTATCAAGGGTGGGAGCTCTACATTTATTCCTAGCAAGTTCTTTTTCTAGCCATTATTTTTTTTCTGCATATAACTTTTTATTAAAAATTAACATATCATATAATGTATTATTGGCTTTGGGGATACAGATCTGTGAATCATCTGTCTTACCCAATTCACAGCTCTCACCATAGCACATACCCTCCCCAATGTCCATAACCCAGCCATCCCATCCCTCCCCCCTACCCCCCTGCAACCCTCAGTTTGTTTCTTGAGATTAAGAGTCTCTTGTGGTTTGTCTCCCTCCCTGGTCCCATCTTGTTTCATTTTTTTCCCCTGCCTACCCACCACGACACCCCACCCCACCTCTTAAATTCCTCATATCAGAGAGATCATATAATAATTGTTTTTCTCTGATTGACTTATTTTGCTTAGCGTAATACCCTCTAGTTCCATCCACATCATTGTCTAGCCATTATTTTTTTTAAAGATTTTATTTATTTATTTGACAGACAGAGATCACAAGTATGCAGAGAAGCAGGCAGAGAGAGAGGAAGGGAAGCAGGCCCCCTGCTGAGCAGAGAGCCCGATGTGGGACTCGATCCCAGGACCCTGAGATCATGACCTGAGCCGAAGGCAGCGGCTTAACCCACTGAGCCACCCAGGCACCCTCTAGCCATTATTTTTAAAGATGATTGCTTTTTCTTATATTTGAGAGTTGCTGGTATATTTGTGGTTTAAAAATTTTTGTAATTGTTGACTTAATGAGGAGGATAACTGGTTCTAGGATCTACAAGTTCTAGGATCACCCTTCAGATAGCCATCTTATCAGGGCTAGAAGGCCTCACTAGTTATTTTTTTGGTGGGGCAGGGGAGGCTCAACCTAGGCAACTTCTCTTGGCAAAAGCCCCTGTTATGACTTTCATTTGATTATTAGTTCTTCTTTGGTTCAATTAATCATATGGATTTCTCAGGAGTCCACTGCTTAATTATCTCTGTGCTGGGTGCAGTGTGGATACATAAAGGTATAGCAAGACCAGAGGGAACACAAGGTTTATCATCTATCACACTGAAAAGTCAGAGAGCAGTAAGTGCCAGGACAGAACCCAAGAGATGACTGGTAGCTAAGAGAACATCTAGTTCAATCTTATATTCAAAGAAGGATCACTGACTACCCCCATTTCTGACAGATCGCCCTCCAGACTTTGCTGGGATACCTTAAGTACCAGCAAACTCCTGAACACTGTTCTGTTATTGGAAAGCTCAAAATATTTAAATAATCTTTATCTTGAACCAAACTATATAAGTCTTCTTCTCTCTGCATGTTCTCCTTTGGAGAAACTTCTAATTCACATGACTCCCAATCTTAGCTGCACTTAGATGGCTACCACAAGTATACCTCTAGTCCCAATCTCTGGCCTGGTGTACAATTCTGGAAAAAGAGCTGACTGGAAACCTGCCCATGAGAGATGGTAGAACATGGATGACTAGAAGTCCTGCATGTGAATGGAAACTAACCATTGTATGGGATGAAGATACCTGATTTCACCCAAGTAAAAGAGATTTGAGGCTTTTAATCCTAAAGGTACCATAAGCCCATAGGAAGGTACAGTGAGTCTATGCTGCATGAATAACAAATGTCAATGCCAGGGACATTTGCCCATGTCTTCCTGAGTTAAGCACTTGTTAGAACGTATCTGGGACAGCAACAGTCAGAACGTGTGCAGGAAGGGAATGATATCTAGAGGGCATAGGCCATAGTGGGTGATAATGAACAGATGAAAAAACAAGGGTAAAGCCTGGAGAAGGGAAGCTTTAGAGAGCTACAAGAGCTGTCTTCAAACTGGAGAAAGATTTGTGGGAAGGAGAATACTTGGTTGGTTCTTTCTGCTCTCAGAGCACACACCAGGATAGTTTCATGAGATTAAAAAAAAGGCTGTTCATTGGTTCTTTTGGCTAAGAGGCATCTATTTCTGGGATCTGTAAAAGATCTAATGACCCTAACTTTACCCTGAAAAAACACTGTTTCTATTTCTATCTATGGGGATATGGAACAAGATTTCTAGGTAGGACATCAGTGATTGAATCACTGAGTTCATTTGAGAAAGAATAATTGGGCAACAGGCCTCCTGAGAAGCCTGCCAAAGAGAGGGGACTTTTCCAAATATTACAGCTAAAGAGCAACCAGCTTTCAGTTGCCAGAAACCAACCCTGAACCCCAGACACGGGAGCCTGCTTGGTACTGTGGGGAGCAATGGGAAAAACTAGAATTTAAAGCAGATGAAATTGATTTGAAATCTGACAATGAGTTACTAGTTTTGTGACTTTAAGTTATTTACCTTGCAGAGTCTTGACTAACCTACCTGTAAAATAGGATGATTAAGTTCTAGCTCACTGGATCATTGTGAAGATAAAATAAAAATTATAAAGCCCCTAGCATATAATTAGGTTCTTATAAACTGAAGCAAGTTACCAACAGTGCTACTGTGGTTTCAGACATTTTATAAGTTAAGCACTTTGTTTTTTTTCAGGGCTCCCTTCTGAACTCTCCTCAGCTATTGAGGAAGAAGAACCAAAGACTGGCTTGGATGTCATGCCTAATATTTCTGACATGCTGCTGCGCAAACTGCGGGTCCACAGGTCTCTCCCTGGAAGGTAAAATGAAGGCATGGGTTGCATAAGACACTGTATTGGGTAGGCCCTGTGTTAGATTCTAGATGGGACATAGGACAGCATGGGCCTTGATTTTTGGCCCCAGAATGTTCAAAGTCTAATGGTCCAGACAGGGCTAATGCAGCAAAAAATAAAAAGAATAATAAAGAGCCACGTAAGGTGCTTCTAACTCAAACAGCAGATGGGTTTCACAGGTGGGCATGAGGTATCACCAGAGGCTCATGGCAGCAGAGGGTGGTAGACTTTGGCCCAGGAAAAATGGTTTCAGTCTGAGATCTATCATTTACCCATAACTGAGAGATTCTAGGTCTGATTTATGCATAAACAGAGATGTAGAACATTTGGAACCACACGAAGAAGGATTGCTTGGGAAATCTACCAGGCTCTTCCACACACGGAGAAAGTGACTTCACTTGCCAAATATCATCCTCCTCACCTACACAACAAAGGTCATAAGTGAGCTGTCATTGGTAGGATGCTGCACTAGCTAAAAGAGACAGTGTGTAAGCAGGCATGTCAGCACATGGTACACCCTTGGTAACTGGATTGAAAAATGAATGGAGGAGATAAGAGAGGATATCACTAAGGAATAAGAATTGAGTGGGTGCCTGCAATTGAGGCATCCTGCCAGGCTCAAGTAACCTGGAGACTAAATTGTTGGGGGCCTGAGAAAGGCCATTAGGAGAAATCAGATGTAACAGAACTCCCTGACTTGGGGGAAAGGAAAACAAGTTTTGTCCAGGGGATGTGATATTCAAACTGCACACTACCATCACCTAAAACACTGTCATCAGGCAATGCTCAGAGGGGCCTAGAAATTAAGTCAGCATCAGGAAAAGTGCCAGAAACAGGTCAGAAGCGGGTTGCATTCTGGAGAAAGGGGAGCCCTCCTACATTGTTGCTGGGAATGAAAGCTGGTGTGGCCACTCTGGAAAACAGTATGGAGGTTCCTCAAAAAGTTGAAAACAGAGCTACCCTATGACCCAGCAATTGCACTACTGGATATTCACCATAAAGTTACAAATGTAGTGACCCAAAGGGGCATGAGCACCTCGATGTTTATAGCAGCAACGTCCACAATAGCCAAACTATGGAAAGAACCTAGATGTCTATCAACAGATGAATGGATAAAGAAGATGTGGTGTATACACACACACACACACACACACACACACACACACACAATGGAATACTATGCAGCCATCAAAAATGAAGTCTTTTCATTTGCGATGACATGGATGGAACTCGAGGGTATTATGCTGAGCAAAATAAGTCAATCAGAGAAAGACAATTATGGTTTGATCTCATGGATATGAAAAATTTGAGAAACAAGACAGAGGATCATAGGGGAAAGGAGGGGAAAATCAAACAAGATAAAATCAGAGAGGGAGACAAAACATAGGAGATTCTTAATCTCAGGAAACAAACTGAGGGTTGCTGGAGGGGAGGAGATGTTAGGGATAGGGTGTCTGGGTGATAGACATTGGGGAAGATATGTGCTATGATGAGTGCTGTGAATTCTGTAAGACTGATGAATCACAGACATGTCCCTATAATACATTATAGGCAAATTTTAAAAAAAGAAACAGGTTGCATCCACAGCTGAGGAAGGGCATGGGTGGGGCCAGTTCATCTCAGGGAAGGCAGAGAGAGGCTGTCCAGAGGCAGGAAACCAAAGGAGAAGCATGGCAGCACACTGCAGGTTATAGAGCATGTTTATATGCTGTGCCTTTTGGTGTTTGTAACAACCCAGTGAGGCAGAAAAGGAAGAGTTTGTTTATCTTCAGTGAGAGAAAAGAAGCAATGCAACATGATAGTAAGTGACAGAGTCAGGAATTGAACTCAGGGTGGGCTGAGTTGCAGACTCAGTGCCTTTCCATTATACTAGGGGCCTGTTACAAGTACCCAAACCAGCACTGGTACTCTTTTTTTTTTTTTATAGATTTTATTTATTTATTTGACAGAGAGAGATCACAAGCAGGCAGTGAGGCAGGCAGAGAGAGAAAGGGAGAAGGAAGCAGGCTCTCTGCTTCTCTGAGCAGAGAGCCTGATGCGGAACTTGATCTCAGGACTCTGAGATCATGACCTGAGCTGAAGGCAGAGGCCCAACCCACCGAGCCACCCAGGCACTCAGCACTGGTACTCTTGTCTGTAAGGAACAAGACTGGTGAATAGTATTATTGACTTCTTTTTCCTCAATAAAGCTGAAGATAATTAGTGTCATTACAACTCACCTCCAGCTAATTAAATTCCCCCAGCTTACCTGGGTGAGGGAAACTGAGCAGTTCTATCTTCTATGAGTTAATAGCTACTAGCTACAAACCTTGAGGCCACATTGGACCTGCATGGGCCTGCATGGTCAATGAATTAAGATCAGCATCTGAACCTGTGATCCAGGCTCTCAGATTGTAGTCAGTGGCTCTCGTGCATTGAGAGATACATTGCCCATCCCCAAACTCTCTGCTCCAACCACTAAACCAGGCTCCCTCCTCCTGGCCTCAGTAAAGGCTATTTGCAGCTTAGGCTCATGGCTGGGCCCAGAACACTCTACTCCTGTTTTGGGGCTTGGGATAGATGGGCAAAGAGTTGCCCAGCAGAAGGGGAAGCCAGAATTTCAAGAATCCTTCACTTAGAAAAAATATGGGGAAATTTAATTTCCCCATGAGTTTTAATATGAAGTTTTAATATGATTTTTAATATGAAGGAGTTGGTTTCATGATCTATGTGGGCTATGTGAATTGGGACTGGACCATACCAAGAAGGAGCTCAGAGAGTCAGCAAATTGAATAAATTCAGTAGAAAAATCAGGTCTGGTGATGCCTGGGTGGCTCAGTCAGTTAGGCATCTGCCTTCAACTCCGATCATGATCCCAGGGCCCTGGGATCAAGTCCCACATTGGGGATCAAAAACCAATAGGAGCAATAAATAGGCACTTAATCAATAAGTAGTCATTGGAGTGCCTATTATGTGCCAGACATTAGAATGGAGAACAAACAGACACAGTCCCTGTTATTAGGGCACTTACATTCTAGGCAGAGAGACAAATAATATTCAAGTAACTAAATGTACAGTTCCAGACAGCAAAACTGCGAAGAAGACCATAAGATAGTCACATACAGAGAATAACATAGGGATGGAACATTGGGTAGAGGGTCAAGGAAGGCCTCTATGATAAAGTAGTAATTAATATGAGACATGCAAATGACAAAATGAAGTCATCCATGCAAAGATTTTGGTGAAGACATTTCCAGACAAAAAGCACAGTAATTTCAACAAATGGTGTGGATGACTTGATGCAAAAGAGTAAAGATACAAATGTAGTGACCCAAAGGGGCCTCACACAATACATAAAAATTGACTCAAAATGGACCATAGAGCAAAATATAGAGCTAGTGCTATCAAACTCTTAGAAGACAACATAAAAACAAATCTTCAATACTTTGGGTTAGTCCATAGTTTCTTAGATATGACACTAAAAGTACAAGCAATTAGAGGAAAAAAAATAGATGAATAGTATTTCATCAAAACAAAAGTTTTTTGATGCAAATAATACCACTAAGAAAGTGAAAAGACAACCCACAGAATGTGAGAAAATATTTGCAAATCATGCATTTGATAAGGGATTTATTTCCAGAATATATCTGGAACTCTCTAATTCAATAAAAAGATAACTAATTTTTTAAGGATAAAGGATTTAAGTAGACATTTCTTCAAAGGATATATATGAGGGGTCAGTAAGCATTAAAAGGATGTGCAACATCAATCTTTAGGGAAATGCAAATCAAAATGTTAATGAGATACAATTTCATATCTTCTAGAATGGCTATAATAAAAAAGGTGGATAATAACTAAGTATTGGTGAGGATGTGAAGAAACCAGAGTTCTTGGTAAAAGGGTGCAGCCACTTTGGAATAACAGTGTGGCAATTCTTCAAAAAGTTGAATATAAAGTTACCATATGGCCCAGCAATTCTACTCCTTGTTGTATAACAAAGAGAAATGAAAACATGTGTCTACACAAAAACTTATACACAAATGTTCAGTCACAGTGTTTTTCATATTGGTCAGAAAGTGGAAATAGCCCAAATGTCCAATGACTAGATAGGTAAATTGTGATATATCCATATAATGGAATATTATTCAGCAATAAAAATGAAGTATTGCTATATGCTACTACATGGATGAATCTTTAAAATATTATGCTAAATGAAGGAAGCCAGCCACAAAAAGCAACATGTTGTGTGATTCCATTTTTATGAAATTTTCAGAATAGGGACATCCATGGAGTGAGAAAGGAGATTAGTATTGCCTTGGCTGGGAATGGGGCTAGGGGAGATGGATCACTAATGGGTACAGAGTTTCTTTTGAGGATGATGAAAAGTTTTAAAATTAACCATAGTGATTGATGGTTGTATAACTGTGAATATATTAAAAATTATTGAATTATAAATTATAAAAGGGTAAATTTTGTGGTATGTGGATTATATTTCAAATAAAGCTATTATGAAAGAAAATGGGGATTAAAAAAAAAGGAACGAACAGTAAATGCAAAGCCTCTGGGTCCACATTGAAGTGAGTGTGAGGAGCAGAATGGTCAATGGAGAATAGGAAAAGGAAAGTCTGGTAGAGGCTGGTTCACAAAAGATCCTGATTTTATTCTAAGGGAGTTTAGATTCTACTTAAGGGAGTTTAAATTCTGAGGCAGGCATTGCCATCCCAAATAATCTCATTTTACAAAACCTGCTGGGCTTCCTTCTTTTTCGAAGGCCCATGGCTCTGCCCCCTAGCTGTCTATACCAGTTCATAAGATAGAGCTCTCTGTCTTGGTGATCACAGCTTTGTAATAAAGCTTGAAATACGGTAACGTGCTGCCCCCAGTTTTGTTTTTGTTTTTCAACATTTCCTTAGCGATTCGGGGTCTCTTCTGATTCCATACAAGTTTTAGGATTATTTGCTCCAGCTCTTTGAAAAATACCGGTGGAATTTTGATTGGAATGGCATTAAAAGTATAGATTGCTCTAGGCAGTATAGACATTTTAACAATGTTTACTCTTCCGATCCAAGAGCATGGAATGGTCTTCCATCTTTTTGTGTCTTCTTCAATTTCTTTCATGAGTGTTCTGTAGTTCCTCAAGTACAGATCTTTTACCTCTTTGGTTAGGTTTTTTCCCAGGTATCGTATGGTTCTTGGTGCTATAGTAAATGGAATCGATTCTCTAATTTCCCTTTCTGTATTTTCATTGTTAGTATATAAGAAAGCCACTGATTTCTGTACATTGACTTTGTATCCTGCCACATTGCTGAATTGCTGTATGAGTTCTAGTAGTTTGGGGGTGGAGTCTTTTGGGTTTTCCATATAAAGAATCACGTGATCACCAAGACAGCATGGTACTGGCATAAAAACAGACACATAGATCAGTGGAACAGAGTAGAGAGCCCAGATATGGACCCTCAACTCTATAGGCAAATAATCTTTGACAAAACAGGAAAAAATATACAGTGGAATAAAGACAGTCTCTTCAATAAATGGTGCTGGGAAAACTGGACAGCTACATGTAGAAGAATGAAACTCAATCATTCTCTTACACTGTACACAAAGATAAACTCAAAATGGATAAAAGACCTCAGCGTGAGACAGGAATCCATCAGAATCCTAGAGGAGAACATAGGCAGTAACCTCTTCGATATCAGCCACAGCAACTTCTTTCAAGATATGTATATGTTTATAAAAAATAAAAATTAAAAAAAAAATATATATATATATGTTTATAAAAAAAAAAAAGATATGTCTCCAAAGGCAAAGGAAACAAAAGCGAAAATAAACTTTTGGGACTTCATCAAGATCAAAAGCTTCTGCACAGCAAAGGAAACAGTCAACAAAACAAAGAGGCAACCCACGGAATGGGAGAAGATATTTGCAAATAACAGTACAGACAAAAGGCTGATATCCAGGATCTACAAAGGACTTCTCAAACTCAACACACACAAAACAGACAATCATATTAAAAAAATGGACAGAAGATATGAACAGACACTTCTCCAATGAAGACATACAAATGGCTATCAAACACATGAAAAATGTTCATTATCACTAGCCATCAGGGAGATTCAAATTAAAACCACATTGAGATATCACCTTACACCAGTTAGAATGGCCAAAATTAGCAAGACAGGAAACAACATGTGTTGGAGAGGATGTGGAAAAAGGGGAACCCTCTTACACTGTTGGTGGGAATGCAAGTTGGTGCAACCACTTTGGAGAACAGTGTGGAGATTCCTCAAGAAATGAAAAATAGAGCTTCCCTATGACCCTGCCATTGCACTACTGGGTATTTACCCCAAAGATACAGATGTAGTGAAAAGAAGGGCCATCTGTACCCCAATGTTTATAGCAGCAATGGCCATGGTCGCCAAACTGCGGAAAGAACCAAGATGCCCTTCAATGGACGAGTGGATCAGGAAGATGTGGTCCATATACTCTATGGAGTTTTATGCCTCCATCAGAAAGGATGAATACCCAACTTTTGTAGCAACATGGACGGGACTGGAAGAGATTATGCTGAGTGAAATAAGTCAAGCAGAGAGAGTCAATTATCATATGGTTTCACTTACTTGTGGAACATAACAAATAGCATGGAGGACAAGGGGAGATGGAGAGGAGAAGGGAGTTGAGGGAAATTGGAAGGGGAGGTGAACCATGAGAGACTATGGACTCTGAAAAACAATCTGAGGGTTTTGAAGGGGTGGGGGGTGGGAGGTCGGGGTACCAGGTGGTGGGTATTAGAGAGGGCATGGGTTGCATGGAGCACTGGGTGTGGTGCAAAAACAATGAATACTGTTATGCTGAAAAGAAATTTTTAAAAAATAGGCAAAAAAAAAAAAAGCGCTTTCTGTATCAGGAGCTGACCATGTTATGTGGCCTTTTTTTTTTTTTTTTTAACTTAAATCATACCTCCTTGAGTCCTCAGGGCTTTCTTTGCACATTTTGAAAAAAAAAATGTGTTTTATAGAAGAAAAGCAGAAACTGAATTATCAAAATAGTAAGTTTGGTTAATAATGAAAATATGTATATTTCATGTACTATCCAAATAAAGCCAGGAGTCAAAGGCAAGCTGAGCAACATCTGATAAATTCGTTTAAAGCAATATGTGCTCTATATGACAATCAAGATTATGTTGGCTGGCCCACAGAGGAAAGCGCCTGATGGGTGGGGTTGTGACAAGCATTGTAATACAGCATCAAACATCTTTGCAGTTGTTTGTTCCATGCTCTGTACTCTGCTGACTTGATGACCATGGGGTCTTGTTGCCTCATCCTCACAGGAAGGCTCTCACAGTCCTTTGTCAGGGGTGAGAACCAGCCCCTTGCAGAGATAACTGACCCCTACCTTTGCTCTTGGGGTCCCTTCACACCCGTCAAAAGGAGGAAGCTGTGTTTCCTGAGAATCTTATCGATGGCGTGCTCTGTTGCCAAGTCCTATGACGCTGGTAGGACCCCTCCCAGTCCTTCCACCCCAGCACAGGAAAGGGCCTGTGCATTATTTACATTGTCTGGGTTTCAGAACAGGACTAGCTTTAGTCAACAGCAAGAGCAGCAGAGGCAGAGTGAGCATGCAGAAAAAAGGACTGCTAAATGTGCGCATCGCACATGAAGAGGAACCTCTCAGAATGATCCCTGTGTAGGGGCTGGGACTTTCTTGCCTGGTCTCTAATTCCAACCATCAGAGGAGGTTCTCACTGTAGAGAAGGACTCTGGGCACCTTTTCCTACCTTGTATTCTCTGGCCCAAACGCACTCTTGTCATAACTCTCAGAGACAGAAGGGTCAGGCTTTACAGACCAGGGTAGGCCTGAAAAAATTATGAAGACTACTCAGATGTGTACAGTTTATAAAGTATGTAGCACATGCATTCTCTTACTAAGTCTTCACAATAAGCCCGTGAGTTAGTTATAACAGCAGCTAGCATCTCCTGAATGCCTACTCAGTGTGGATGTCATGTATACACACACACACATTTACACATGTATGCATACATAAACACATGTGTGTCATATATGTGTGAATATATACACATATATCTATATATACGTGTGTATATATACAAGGTAGATATTATTCCCATTTTACAGATGAGCAAATTTAAATAACTTATCTGAAGTCACAGAGAGTAGTGGGTGCTGATGGAGGACTGATGCCAAGATCTAATATTTTCTACCACCCTTCCTCTGTAAGAGTCCATATCTGGGCAAATGTCTTGTGATTACAGAGCTCACACAAAGGGTACCCTGCATCTTTTCCAACTGACCAATTCTTCTTACTACATTCCTGGAAAGACATGGTCTGCTGGTTGTTCAAAGTCACTTTTTGGTTTTATTTCATAGGTTGGATATAGTTCATTTGCATGTCTTTTCTTTTTCACAGTGCCCCTCCACTCACCGAAAAGGAAGTTGAGGTAAGTGATTCCAGTGCTTTATGAAATTTAGTGCCTAAGCTTGACTGGGTTTATCGAAAACATTCCATTTTCTGGCCTCTGCCCCTGACAATTTTGTACAAAAATGAGAATGTGTGATTGTGGGATAATATGGAAATTGTGATCAGCCCTACTGAAATGCTGAGACTCCCACCCCAGGTGATGGAAGATTCTGGCAAATTTGGTCAGAAATGAGAAGGTAGCTGGAAATTCTACACTTCTTCAAGAATGGTTTATGCTCTTTAAAAATATGACTTAGAAATGCAAAGTTACTGAGAGGCTGCAGAATTGAACCAAATTTATTTCAAAATTAATCACAGATGGTCAGATTTCAAGTTTTAAACTTTGGTCCAGAGGAAGAAGGTACTTCCCTTCTGAGGGTTCCAGACACAAGGAAGGTAGCTCAGCCAAGGTAGGAAGCTGTGCTGTCAGCTCATCAGCCTTCCCTGATTCCTCCTTTACTCCCCTTGGGGTCTCCTTGTCTCTGTAGAGATGCTATCCCAATGGGGTTGGTGGGTGAGCTGAGAGGAACTTCTCTGCATTTCATTCTGGTGAGGGGGTAGGGGAGATGGACAAAGACAGTGCATCCCAGGTGAGGTGGTAAGGTAGTGAGGACCTCTGATGCCAGCACCTAGTTTGTTTCTAAGAAATTAGGTTGGAGTTGATAGAAGGAAGAGGGTAAGAACCTGAATGAGTCCAGAATCTTTTACTCCAGGTTGGGAGGTTAAAAGGTTTTAAAAGTCTTTGTAGCATTGTTTGCCACTGACCATAAGAAGATGAATATTCCCTTTCTGAGACCCAGTGGACTGGACAAGTAGAGGAAGACACACAATGTGAAATGTCTCCCAGAGACAGTAACAATTACCTTGTACACAGATATTGCACTTAGTTCATCACACACTCACATCCATCCTTTCAACAGATCCTCCAATCAGCTCAGTGAAGTTGGTAGAGCAGGAATTAGAACAAAGGACGAAATCAAGTGATGAACTAATTTACCCAAGGTCCCAGACCCAGTGCTTAGCAGAACCAACATTTAGACCCAAATATTCTAACTAAATACAGGACTCTCTCTATATCACACTGCCATGAAGGGGACAACTCAGGTATAGAAAAATAAACATTGAACATTATTGATAAACTTGACTGGACTGAGGCTTGGGTAGGACAGAAAATCCCCACCCACTGACACCGGTGAAAATGGGCTATGGGCAGTTTGTTTAATGACCAGCTTCTATCTGCCGGTGTGTACTGACACAATTAGTGTTCAGCATGGTAACAACAGCACAGGCTTTGAAATCAAGTAGTGTAATATTTGAATCCTGGTTCTACTACTTCATGTCACCTTGAACAAGTTAATGACCCCTCTGGTCTCAGTCTCTTTACCCACAAAGTGACCACAACAGTTCCTATTGCAAATGCTTTTTGCGGAGTAAATGAGTCAAGGTGCACAGAACTCATAGCAGTGCTAGCATATTTGTACATGCTTAATGAGGAGTAGCTTCCAGGGTTGCCATCATTGTTGTTATTGGGTCAGTTCAAGGCCTTTAGTTCTGTCTGAAGATGTCTACCCACTGTAGGCCATATTACATGAACTCAGAAGATCAGACAGTGTTAGCTCACCCCAAGGGTGTAAATCTTCTACCACTTGACTCAGGGCAACGAATGGCGTAAAAATGAAAGCCATTGCTTCTTCCTGTGTAGAGTCCATCTGTTTATTTCTCCTCCCCGGTAGTTTCCTATCATGCCAGGAGTTTCATGTTTGCTCAGTCCACCTTGCAAAGTTTCATTCATGCATCCCGTATTTTTGGCATGGAATATTTGTTCCAGAAAACTTCTCCTAACAGAATCATACCTTTATGTCTTTAATATCCTTGCAGCTTCTTAAAGCTGCTTTCTGTGCAGGATTTATAATACTCAGACAAGATGCTGGTTGAAATTTGCTTTAAGTCAACAGTGCTTATATTTTAAATGGAGTTTCTTTAAATACAGTGGTTCCATGCAAAACCTCCAAAACGCATGTGTAAGAAATCCTAGCATGAATCGAAACTGCTTCACAATCAGCTATGTTGGGCTGAGTTTACCTAAACCTAAATACAGGATGTTATTTTCTTGAAAATAACAAGAAAAAGCAAAGTGTTATTCTTTTTCAGTAAAATGTAAGTAAATTTACTGTTTTTCAGTAAAATGCATTTGGTCTTCTGGTTCTGGAAAGGACCTAGCATGGACCTCAGGTTACTATTTCATCATCTTTTGTGCAGTTTACTATGAAAGGAGAATTTCACTTGTATGCAGCTGTTTTGGTGACTGTCTCCAGGAGCTGATGTAAAACGCTCATGCAAGAAACACACCTGTGACCTTGTTCCCTGTAATAATTCCTCCTAGCATCTCTCCTACACTCTTGTTCCCAACAGAATGTGTTTGTACAACTGTCCTTGGCCTTTAGAAATGACAGCTACACTCTGGAATCTAGAATTAACCAGGCTGAAAGGGAACGCAACCTAACAGAGGAGAACACAGAGAAGGAACTGGAAAACTTCAAAGCTTCCATCACGGTAATTGTGGATCCTGATGGGGGAATCCTTGACTGTCTCCCAGGGCTATGCCAGGTGTCCTGATTTACTCAGTCAACAAGTAGAGTATCCTGACATGAGAAATCAGGCCAAGGCTCTGAGCCAGAGAGAGTCTTCCTCAGAGAGCTTGGAGGAACTAAGGCAGAGACCTGAAGGCCTGGTTACCTTGGGGGCTGTGAATAAGGCCTCTGAGTCCTTGGAAGCTTCTCAAGAGTAGGCTAGGTGACCTGGGATGGCAAAAGGAGCTCCTTAGGAACTAGAGACCTGGATGTGATTCTCTTCTTTCATGTCAGTCAGGTATAGAGTATCCACACTGGGCTTTTCAATCCCCAGAAGGTGTAGCCCAGACCCTACAGAGGCCACTCTTTTCAGCCAGGATGAGGACCAGGGCTTGTCTTGTGACAGCTCAAGTCAAGTCTTGGTATGGACCCCAGCTGATGTTCCTTCTCACTTCCCAGTCCTCAGCTTCACTATGGCACCACTGTGAGCACCGAGAGACCTACCAGAAGCTGCTGGAGGATATTGCTGTCTTGCACCGCTTGGCTGCACGCCTCTCCAGCCGAGCTGAGATGGTGGGGGCCGTCCGGCAGGTGAGCCTCTTCAGCTCCCAGCCATCTGACTAGCTCAGCTCTGCCCACAGTAACTAGAGCACGAATGTAATGTAAGCAATGACAACTAGAGATCCCACTTACTGACGGCTTCCTCTGTGCCAGACATCCTGTGTACATTATTGTGTTTTATTAAGGTATTTCTGGTGGACCTCTAAACCCTTGAGGTGTTCCTTGGGAAAGGCTTTCTGTGAACATGTAAGTTTGCAAATTGCTGCCTACTACCTTCTTTTCTTGGAAATTTCTGACACATATTGCACCATCAAGGCTTTGAGAACACCTATAGCGAAGAAGCCTATTTAAAACTACCTGTATGTTTCCTAAACGTATCTGACTGAAGAACCACAAAATACCTATTCAACTTCCATGGAACTAGTATTTGGCAAATATGCTTTTAGGAAAAACTGCTTTGTTTCATTTAATCCTCCCAGCAACTCTGTAAATATCTTTTCCCCACAAAGACACGAAGCTTCAGAAAGGTAATAGCACTAGTGTGTGGCACAGCTGGGATGCAGACCCAGGTTTTGCTCCCTCTTAGCCACTTTGAAGTCCTGAAACACACAGGGCACCACCCTGATCCAGGATGGTGTCATGAGATCAGACTGCCTAAGCCCAATCTTGGCTCCATCAGGATTCACTGTGTGACCTCAGGCCATTTATTGAGCTCTCTGTGTTCCAATTTCTCCAGCCAATGCAGATGATGATAGCGTCTGTTATATTGGCTTACCATAATATTTGCTAAGCGCCTAGATGTTATTATCACTGCTGCTAGGACGGTGCTCACCTGTTATGCTGCACTGGTTACATCAGCAGGGTGTTCCTGGGACAGAGCCTAGAGCAGTTCTTGTCGAATGAAGGAAGAACAAGCCACTGGGCGGTCCCACCCCTGTGTTCTTCCGGGGAAAGGGCACCTGACTCAGCAGCACACCCAGGAAGTCACTCTGACTGGAGAAGCAACAAAGGGAGCCCAATCTTGGCTCCATCAGGATTCACTGTGTGACCTCAGGCCATTTACTGAGCTCTCTGTGTTCCAATGGCTACCTCCATTGGAAGCTTCCCTGACCCATTCTCTCAACATAGAGGACTTTCCTACCTCTCATCTCCTGAGGCATTGTGGCTGTGCTTATTCTTGTCCTCCGTGAGAGCAAGTGCCTGAATCCCCCTCCCTCAGCTCACATCACAGACAGCAAACCCTTAGAGGGCAGAGCTGCATCTTTTAATTGTGTCCTTTTAATTCTTCCAGCCCACAGGTTAGCTCAGAGCAAACAAGTGCCAACAAGCCTTTCTTCCAATTGCCCTGTGTGCTCACGCTCTCCTTTCCTGCAGGAAAAGCGCATGTCAAAGGCAACAGAGGTAATGATGCAGTATGTGGAGAATCTGAAGAGAACATATGAGAAAGACCATGCAGAGCTCATGGAGTTTAAAAAACTTGCAAATCAGAACTCAAGCCGCAGCTGTGGCCCCTCTGGTAAGGAACTGGGCTCCTGCCCCCATCTTGGCCCCGCAGTGTGGGTCCCTGATGGCTCTAGGCCAGGATCACATCCATCAATGCAACCTGAGGTGTTCTAGTTGAGCAAGGCTCATTGTCCTTGCCCAGTGCTGCCCATATGGGCCTCACAGCAGCTGTTCAGGTGAGACTAGGGACCAAGAAGCAGGAAACAAGAATAGTCCCAAAGCAACTCCTGACACAATAAACCACAGCAGTTGACCACTGATATGAAGCCATAGGCTATAAGAGCTCTCTCTACTTTATGAGAAGGACAGACCCCAGACCTTACAGTCTTTGTGTTTTGGAATACATACTAAGGAATTTAGGCCTTATCCTAGAAAGTATTAGGGATCCAACCAAATATTTAAGTTCACACACGGAGTTTAGAATGTTCCCTCATTACAGTGTGGAAGTTACATTAGTGGGACAGAGCCAGAGACAGGGAAACCCACAAAGCTGCTATTACAATAGTCCAGGTGAGAGATGAACCTGGGCAGTGGGAATGGCATGAGATCCTGGCTAAAAGAAATATTCCTGAGATAAATAGCAGACTCATGGGCAAGACAAATGTTTTAAAGAAACTCTTTTAAAAGTGTTCTGTACAATTGCTATAGGAGCACAGAGGTGATTCTTCCTGAAGGAGTCAAGGAAGATTTTACAGAGGGATGGCATCTGGGCAGTTTTTCAAAGTAAAAATAGGCATTCTCCAGGCAAGGGGGAAATAGACCCCAAGTAGAGGAAACAGTGTGGACAAGGATGTAGGTTTGGAATGGAAAGGGTATGGAACAAAGAATTTGATGAGGTTACAGTGTTGGGAGTGTGATGATAACAGTTTGAAGGTAAGCCTTGGTAAGCCAGGGCCATATGCCAGGTCATTCTAATAATTTGGGCCTTTGTCCTTGAGGCTATGAGGAAACGCTGGTGAATTTATACCATCTAACATGGTCAGATTCTATTTTCAGAAGATTTGTCTGACTTCAGAGTAGACAATACATTAGGAGAGTATAGACACTGAGGTCTGGAGGCACTTGCTGCAGTCCAGCATGAGAAGGATGGTGCCTTGGACCAGGATCTCTCCTTGAGAACCAGGGTCTAGGCTCTGGCTGATGAGGATGGTTTTAGCAGGAGAAAACAGACGTTTTAGTGACAGGAATCCCTGTGGAATGCAAACATCCGTGTTACCAAGAGCAGGAGGAGGGAAAGTATAACAGATGGAGGAACCTTTATAAACAGGAGGTTTCACAAGTTTCCTGGGGAATATCAGTGACACTTTCCAGAGTCCAAAGGCAGTGTACGTATGCTCCCAACTGTCTGCTTTTGATCTTGGCAGCAAGACTCCTGACCCACATGCATCTGGGCCTACAGCAAACTAGTTTCTGTCAGTGCTGGGAGTTGGGGAAGTTGCCACCAAAGAAATCGTAATATGTGAGCTCTTGCATTATTGCTCTGGAAGGTGCAAGGTCTGTTGTAAACTGTCGTATCCAAGATTTATGAAAGGAACAGTTACCCATGAGTTTCATTCATTCATTCTAAAGATATTTATTGAACTCCTTTGCTGTCCCCCACATGATACTAAATATAGAAGTAAAGGGCACATGGTGACTGAGATCCAAAGGAACTCCCAGCTGGTGCAGAGGGCAAAGGAGTATAACCAGCCCAGTGACAAAAGTAAGCAGATTTTTATAGGGAGCATACCACAGAGTCCCACATTCAGTCTGGGGACATGAGAAAGTGTTTACAATATGTAGGGAGATGGTAGCTGAGTCTTAAATGGTGACTAAATATTTTTCAGATATTTGTTCCCATACCACTCTTTCTCAGCCTGGTCTGATGTAGAGGGTCCAGCATCCACCTAACAGGTGTGTCCATTGGATATCCTGTGACCATTCCCAAATAATGTTAGTTTTTAAGCCTTTACATGACCTCTAGCAATCTTTGTCTATGCCTGAGGCTCTGAAGACTACAGTGAAATAAAAATAACTTTGATTTAAAGAAAGGTTATACACATTTAAAAATATCCATTTTTTTTCCTGAATATGAAACACTGTTTGTTTACACTTTGAATTATTTCCTTAAGATGGATTTCTAGATGTGTAAATACTGGCTTGGGGGAAAGAAATTTTTATAAGGCTCTTAAAGCAAACTATTTTCAAATAAGTCATTGATATTTCCATTTAATGGGAAATATCAGCTCAGTTCATTGTGCCATTGAGATTCTTGTCCTTTCCTTTAAAAATATTTTTTACTTTGATGAGCCACGATTCTATCTCATCATTTTAATTTGTATTTTTTTTTACCTTTTCAATTGTTTCCTGGACATTTGAAGTTCCACTTTTATAAATTCTCTAGTTATATCTTTTGCCCACTTATAAAATTGGCATTTTATTCATTTGTATGAATGCTACAATATATAAAAAATATTTTCTGGTTCTGCTATTTTGGCTGACTGGAAAACTTGAAACTCCTTGACCACAAGTACTTAGACATTTCTGCTGGATAAAATAAAGCAAGCTTTAGTCTAAAAGAATAGCTGAATCTACAGGAAAAGAAATTGAAATACTCAGATACAAGAAAAGAAAAGAGAACTGAAACCTGCAGCTTCCTTGGGGACACAAGTCAGCTTCAGTTATCTGGGTGCTGAGCTTCTGCACTTGCATGCAATCTGAGATATCTCGGACACCTATGACAGAGAGTTGACTTGAGACTCCCACAGTTAAGATTTTCCAAGGACTGCATCTTTAGACAGAACTTAAACAAGAAAAAAACAGTTGCCAAATAGCAGAGACACAAATCAGGGAAGTCCATTTCACCCTGTCGTAGGAAAAATACTTTCTGCTTTCTCGTAGGAAAAATGTATGCCATGACAGAAGTTGTGGTGCAATATGCAGAGACTCTGTAAAGAACATCACAATGATGTCTGTAGGAACACTGTCAGAAACAAACATAAAGCCACTGTGGAGAGGCACACCCTTCTCCCGGGGCACACTAGATTCCTCTCACTGAAGCCTCACTAAAGATGATTTTACAGTATAGAATTATAAAATACACAAGAAAACCATCCACCTTGAACAAGAATCATCAGACACACTAAACAATAGGGTTATATCCTAAGGACTGCAGAAAATAAAACAATCTGATAATTTTTTAAAGGTATGTTTAAAAACTACTAAAGGCATCAAACAATGAATCAAAATATGAGAATAAAATACAGTTATCAAAAAAGAATAAAATAGAACTAGAAATGAGGAACAGAATCATGAAAATTAAAAACTCAGTAGTTTAGGTTGGTAGGTACTATAGTGGTGGTAATTATTCTAGTGGAGATTCCAAATTTCTCCTTTCAGACACACTTCTCTATTCCCTTGAAGTTAGGTGATGCCATGTGATTTGGCAAATAAAATGTGAGCAGAAGGACATGTGTCACCTTTGAGTTGAGGCCTTTAAAAAACTAGTGTGCAGTGGCACCTGGGTGGTTCAGTTGGTTAAGACTCTGCCTCAGCTCAGGTCATGATCCCAGGGTCCTGGGATCAACCCCATCATTGGGCTCCCTGCTCAGCAGTGAGTCTGCTTCTCCCTCTCCCTCTGCTGCCCCCCTGCTTGTGCTCTCTCTCTTTCTCTTTCTCTCAAATAAATAAAATCTTAGGAAGGAAGGAAGGAAGGAAGGAAGGCAGGAAGGAAGGAACTAGTGTGCGAATTACCGCATGTTTCTTCCTCTTCAGATGACAATCATCACTACTCCAGAATGGACATGTAACATAAGGAAGAACTAAATCTTTATTGTTATAAGTGACTAAAACTTTGGGGCTGTTTTTTATGGGGCTGTTTATTAATAAGCATAACCTACCTTACTGGTATAACATTTTTTTTTTAACTTCAAACACTGCCTTCCATTTTTTATTTTGTGTTATTTTTGGTTACCTATTAATTAGACTTTAAGAATATGTATTTTTGTAACCCTGTAAGTCAGACATTAAAAACAGTCTTTGATATTCTCAGTGATTGCTAACATTTAACATTTAAATCAGATTGGGCACAGTTGAGGGGAAAATTTAGTTAACTGAAGATAGATTTTCAGAAGTTGCCTAAAATGCAGTTCAGAGGGATAAACTGATTAAAAATATGAAAGAAAATATTGTATTATAAGATATGGGTACAGAGTATAAAATGAGAAAGTTCCAAATGCATCTATTAGCAGATCTACAAGAGGAGGGAAAGAGAAAATACTCAAAAAGATTTTCCAAAATCTGAGAATTTCCCAAAACTAAAGACAGACATGAATCATTGGATTCAGAAAGAACAGTGAATCCCAAGAAGAAATAAAAACACATCGAAGCAAAGTGAAAACTTTAAAAGTAACCGGAGAGAGAGGAGAGAGGATTTACAAAAGACTGATAATTCTCAATAGCAATAGTAGTACCAAAAGACAATGAAGTGGGGTAGGGGAATGGGATAACTGGATGATGGACATTAAGGGAGACACATGATGTAATAAGCACCAGGTATTATAATAAGGCTGATGAACCACTGAACTCTACTTCTGAAACTAACAATACACTATATGTTAATTAACTGAATTTTAAAAAGAATGGCGTTAAAGTCTTCAAGCAGCTGTGAAAAAAATAACTGTCAACCTAGAGAAAATATAACCAACTAAACTATGATGCAAGCTTGAAGTCTAGGTAAAAATATTTTGAGAACAACTGAGAAAATTTACCTCTCAAAAATCCTTGCCAAAAGAACAAGTAAGGATGGACTTGGCGGGGTGGGGGGGGGCGGGGATTAAGATAAAAAAAAAAAAAAGATGGGGCACCTGGGTGGCTCAGTGGATTAAGCCACTGCATTCGGCTCAGGTCATGATCTCAGGGTCCTGAGATTGAG
The DNA here is from genome assembly GCF_964662115.1 of Mustela nivalis. Classification (NCBI taxonomy): domain Eukaryota; kingdom Metazoa; phylum Chordata; class Mammalia; order Carnivora; family Mustelidae; genus Mustela; species Mustela nivalis. The sequence continues at coordinate 72,151,110 of NC_139028.1, read as the reverse complement.
CCCCACATCGGGCTCTTTGCTTAGCAGGGAGCCTGCTTCTCTCTCTCTCTGTCTGACTCTCTGCCTACTTGTGATCTCTCTCTCTGTCAAATAAATAAATAAAATCTTTAAAAAAAAGAGTAGGATGCAAGAAGGAATGATCAGACATTTATAAATGTGGGTAAATCTAAATAAGCATTTACTATATAAAACAACAGTCATAATAACATGGGATTACCAAAACAAAGTGAAACAAAAATACTGAAAAGCATAATTTGAGATTCAAGGGAGTTATTGTTTTAAGGTTTCATTAAGAAAAAAAATAGAAATCTTGATTAATTTAAAATTTAAAGTCACATAACATAGCACAAATTTAAGTGGGCACGTTAAAGATTAGAACTAAATAATAACAATGAAATACTACTCAGCCATCAGAAAGGAAAAATACCCACCATTTGTACTGACATGGATGGAACTGGGGGGGATTATGTTAAGTGAAATAAGTCAAGCAGAGAAAGACAATTATCATATGGTTTCACTCATATGTGGAACATGAACAATAGCATGGAGAACCATAGGGGAAGGGAGGGATATCCAAAGGGGGAGAAATCAAGAGAATGAGATGAACCATGAGAGACTATGGACCCTGAGAAACAATCTGGGGGTTTCAGAGGGGAGGCGGATAGGGGAAGAGGGTAACAGGGTGTTGGGTATTAAGGAGAGCACATGCTGTGATGAGCACTGGGTGTTATACTTAATTAATGAATCACTGAACACTGCATCAAAAACTAATTATGCACTATACAGTGGCTAGCTGAACATAATAAAAGATTAAATAAAATTAAATAAATTTTTAAAAGGAAATAAAAGATTGGCGATTCCTATATGGTTTTAAGCAAAGCAAATAAAAATTTGTAGTTTAGTGTAAAAAATTGAAGATTAGAATTAAAATGTGCAACTTCTAAACTAATGTGCAGGGTGGGAAGGGGAAAAAATCAATGAAGTGAGATAAATAAAAAGGGAAAAATTAGCCATGTGTTTCTTTCTTTCTTTTTAAAGATTTTATTTATTTATTTGATAGAAGACACAGCAAGAGAGGGAACACAAGCAGGGGGAATGTGAGAGGGAGAAGCAGACCTCCCATTGGGCAGAGAGCCCGACGCAAGGCTCTGTCCCAGGACCCTGGGATCATGACGTGAGCCGAAGGCAGACGCTTAACAACTGAGCCACCCAGGCGCTGCTAGCTATGGGTTTCTTAAGAAACACATCTAATATACATGGATAAGAAGGATAAATAGATATATAAGCCAAATGATATTAATCAAACTGAAACTGAGCTTTTAAAAACCTTTCTTTGTACATATTGGTGTTTTCTGGTGGCAGTATTCTCCAGATGTGGTACAAAATTTCTTTATTAATATATAATGTATTCTTTGTTGCAAAACATTTTATATAAACTATATTACTTAATGTATGCATAAAGGAGATTAAAATCCCAGGGTGTTGGTTTCCTTTGTTCCAAATTGTTTTATAGATGACTTATTGAAACCACTCTGTCAACAAGTTTCCATTCTCTACTTATACTGTACCTTCCCTGCTCATAATTTCCCTGACTGTACATCTCTTAAATGAGCAAGAAATGACCCACTAAGCCTTGGTATTGCTACAAGTAGTTTTTTGCACACTCTCCAGGGTATAACCAGAGACTGTGCAGTGGGGTCAGGTGGATATGAGGTCCAAGATGGGCTTTTCATAGTGCACAGAGGAGTTAAGATAAAAGTTCTGTACAGAAAGCCCACTTTGCAGATAATTGTCTCAGGGGACAGTGGGAAACTTAGTGTTCCCAACACCTAGGCTCTTGGACTAACACTTGAGGGTCAGTTCTGACGAATCACTATCTCAGCTTAGTTTTGGGTTACCCATTTTTTGTTGGAGCCTACTCTGAAAACTTACCTGAGTTCTCTTCTCTTTTCCTTCTTGCTGCAGAAGATGGGGTCCCTCGAACAGCGCGATCCATGTCCCTCACACTGGGAAAGGTATGCACTTTCAAGGAATACCAGGGCTCCCCTGGGATTCCAACAGAAGTTTCCATAGTCACCAGAAAGCCATTCATCCTTGAATCCACAGGTGTCAAGAGAACCTCTAGACAGATTCTCTAATTTGACTTACCACACTTGCTAGTTCGTCCGTTAGCCTTCCCTTATTCATGGTTTCCCTGATCATACCATCCCCCAAATGAACATGGAATGATGCATAAATCTTGGTGTAGTCCTATCCTTTTCATATACTTTCCAGGGTGTTACCCAGAGACTGGGAGTCATTTCTGTTCAAATTTTTTCAGCTATAAGCTAAAATAAGAACATTTTGAGAAATCACTCACCACTAACAGAAAACTTGGGTCAACTCTGGCCAATTTTTTCACATGAACCCTCAACACCATCACTAACCCAAAACCAAAATATACAGTGAATGTAATTATAGCATCAGAAACTAGTAGGCATTTTCCAGACCTTTCTGAACTGTGGCTGCTGCCTCCCTGACAGTGGGCCTGGTCACTTCTTTTCCCACAGAACATGCCCCGCCGGAGGGTCAGTGTTGCAGTGGTTCCCAAGTTTAATGCCCTGAACATTGCCAGCCAAACTCCCAGCTCATCACCCATCCCCTCCTTACCCACCATGGTGAGTATGATGATGCCTACCTCCCAACCCTTTTCAACCTCTCCCTCAGACTCACTACTATGGGGTAACCCAGGTGGGGGGCAGGGTCAATAAGGAGATGAAATTCCCAGCACAGATTTTGGAATATGGGCTCAAAAAAGCTCAGTATAGACCAGGCCCCCATGTCTTCCATTGCCCTGAGAAGACTCCGTATCCTTGAGAAAGGTGCTGGCATCTCAAAGACTGTTCTTTGAAATGTTATCTCCTTCCATGCTTAAACCAAAATCCTCCAAGATGGGTTTAGTGGGTTTTTTTCCCACTCTGCAATGGATTTAAATATCTGAAGGTTGCATTGTATAGTAAGTGGTAGGGCTGAGCTTTTAACCGTAGGGTTTCTGATTCCAGGGCCTGAATTCTTAAACCCACTGTTACCCTGCATCTATTCATTGCAGCATTTAGAAATGAAACTACTAGACTGCCCATTAATAAGAGCTTGGTTAAATATAGACAGCCCTAAAAAGGGCTTTCTGTGCAGTTGTTAAAAATAACATGAAATATGTCCATAATTTATTATTAATAAAAAGGAATTAAAAACAATATATACAGTAGAATTATTTTGTAGGGTTTTTTTGAAGAGTATTTTTTCTATGTGTAGACATAGCAAATTCTGGAAGAATATACGTAAAACTATTAATAGTTATCTCTGGGCAATGGTAAAGCCACGGGTGATTTTTATTTTCTTCCTGATGCATTTTTATATTTCTATAATAATCTATCACCAATAATCAGAATAAAATTTTCATTTCAATTATTTTAAACATACCTGGTTCCTATATAGCAGAATATTTTCTACATCCCAGTCTTTTGTGGATCTGGCTAATATTATTTAAAACTTTTCTAATTCTTTCTTCAGTTACTTCTCTATTCTCTGTCCAGGAGCAGCACTACTCTATAAGCCAATCTGATTGTGTAAGCAATAGGTAAGGTAGATTCAAGCTCTATTGTTCCAGTAGGTAGCAATAGCTTCTTTCACCTCTTTTTCAATCATCTATGAAATTATCCTAAATTCCCAAATCACTCACTAAAACAAGCCAATTTAAAAAAAATTTTTTGAAGGAGCTTAGGAAGGGCTAGCTAGTATGTTTGATAGATCTATTTCCAGTACTATGCTACATATAAGAATATTATTTTCAAATATGCAGTTGGCTCTTGAACAATGCAAGGGTTAGGGGCACCCACCCCCAGGCAGCTGAAAATCTGCATATAACTTTTGACTCCCCCAAAACTTCTGATGATCAGAAAACGTACCAATAACATGTCAATTAATACATATTTTGCATGTTATATGTATTATATATTGTATTCTTATGATAAAGCAAGTTAAAGAAAAGAAAATCATAAGGAAGAGAAAATACATTTATAGTATTGTACTATATTTAAAATCCGTATATAAGTAGACCTACATAGTTCAAACCCGTGTTGCTCAAGGGTCAACTGTATATTCCTTTAGACTAAAAATTGGCAACCAGGGATATACATTAAAATCACACAAGTTACTTCTAAAACATTGCTCAGGCTTCACCCCAAGATTCTGAATTGGATCGGTGATTCTAAGTGATTCTAAGGTACAGCCAGAATTGAGATCCATTTCTTTTTTTTTTTTTTTTATCTGTAAGAGATACTTTTTTTTTTTAATTTTTTATTTTTTATAAACATATATTTTTATCCCCAGGGGTACAGGTCTGTGAATCACCAGGTTTACACACTTCACAGCACTCACCAGATCCATTTCTTAAACCAAATCTGTTATTAAAAAAAAAAAAGTACCTCATTGTTTATTTTTTATACTTATATATTATATTTATAAATATAATATTACATATTATATTTATATAATTTATTATAAAGACATTTCTTATGGCTTGGGGTTTTAATAATGACAGGCTTCTCCTGAGGATTATGTTTGGGGCTACAGCTCGAAGGCAGTGATGGGCTTATGTTTGCTAGGAGGCCTGCTGGTATTTAGTCCAAGTCAGTAAACCTGGGACTGAGGAAAAACTGAGGCTCTGCTCAAGAATAGGGCGTCAAAATACAAATTCTTCACTCGGGGAAACTTAAGAGGGGAAGGAAAAGGTGCAAGCTGTATGGGCCTCAAGGGGCACTAAGGAATGGATGACAGGGAAGGCCCGACGCCTGGGTTCAGAAGCAGATCAGAAACCATGGTGGTGGGAGAAGAGCTGAGATAGCAGCAGTCCCCTCCCCGTATCATTAGAAACGTAGCAGCTCTGACTGCTTCCTTCCTAGCCCATCTTCAATTGTCTGTCTCCTGTTTTTCATCTAGTCAGAATCACCCAATGGGAAAGGCAACCTACCGGTCACCTCAGCACTGCCTGCACTTTTGGAAAAGTAAGTTGGTTTATCTTCCTCTTAACTTTGGGGATCTCTGAGAAAACTATCCCTAAGTCACTTTCCCTCCCATCCTCACTCCCAAAATGTGATGGAAAGCAAATTAAGTTCTAAGGGAAGGAAATAAGAGGGACCCTGAGACCCACAAAGATTTCAGAGTCAGTTTGCTGTCTGGACCAGGAAGATGCTACGGCTGAGTCCAAGTGTACCTCAATCTCAGAAGAGCCTAGAGGAGAGAGACACCTTCTCTGTTGGTTAGGATTCTTTGGGCTACAGATACAAGAAATCCCCAACTCGAAGGGGCTTAAATAGTAAGTTCAGAGGTAGGGCTTTCCCAGGTATAGTATATCAAGCCCCAGCTCGGCCTCTACGATTTCCTTGCTTGCTTCTGCTCACTTTGTATGTTGACTTTATCAGCAGCTTGTGGCAAATGGCTACTATTTTCAAGTATTCTATCCAGACATGAAGTATTTAGAAGAGGGCTATCTCTTCCCATGCTTCTTTTTTATGAACAAACCCAGAAACTTTTTTTTTTAGACTTCCTTATCTTGTTAGTAAATTTGGAACGTAATTCTTTTCTAAATCAAACACAGACTTTGGAAATGGGATTGTCATCATGGGCTTACACTGTACCCTGGAGATGGGGACAGATGGTCAGCTTCCCATGAAACAAAGTGATACACTGAAGAAGAGTAAATTCCTGAGCAAAATTATAATCTTGTAAGGAAACAGGCAGGAGATTGAGTACTGGAGTGGCAATAAATAGTGTCTGCCATGCCTAATTTTTCTAGGCATCTGTGCAATTTGTAGGTCTTTTCATCCTCAGCCAGAGCAAGGCAGGCTGTTTTTATGCTCAGAAGAGTTTATAACTTGCTTTTCAAATTTTTTCATTTGCTTGCTGGGAAACATCTGGATCACAGCTGTCAACTCTCAGAACTTTCACCTTGTGTCTTTTCTCACTTGGTAGAACATACACCTTTATTCTTCCTTCTTCTTTGCCTTAAGACAGCTTTAGCCCTCCATTTTTCATTGTTGTTAGAATAGTTTTGTTTGACCTGACCAGGAAATTCTATGTGGGTCCCTTTTCAGTAGAGACAATCTCCCAAGCTCTCCATCCCCACCCCTGCCGACTCAGCCTGTTTAACTCACCTCTCAGTATACCCAACCACCCACCTATCACTCACTGACTCACCCACTTTAGTCTTGAAGTTTGTCCAGAACTCCTTACTTGGACACCTCACTCTGTGAAAGCTTCAAGGTCCTTTGTGTTGTGTAGGACATTTTTGTTTCTATCTTTGTTTCCTTACTTTTTTCAAGCATTACAAAGAAATTGTAAAGGGTACAAACTAAAAACCATGTGGAAGTAACCAAGATTACAAAGACATATCAAGTCCTTAGAGCCATAATGTCTACTCCATGATCTCTGAATCTCTCCAGTGATGGTTACTTGTTGCCCTGAGTGAAAAGCATGCTAAAAGTCTCCCTTCTAATTCTGCCTTTGGATGCACAAACCCTTTCTTCAAAAAGGCCCCCAACAAGGCCCCATCCTCTATTCTTGGCCTACAGAAGCAATCAAGGACAACAATCTCTGTCCTTACTCTTTGAAAAAGACTAATCATGATGGAGCCGGGCCTGGGCTCTATAGAACTATTGCTCATGCCAGCTGAGAGCTTCCCTCTCAGACAGTGGAGATTATCAAGAACCTGAGTTATCCTTGGTAGGAGAGAATGAGATACAAAATTAAGGACAGCAAGCATTGGCCCCAAATCAGAAGTGACAATGAATGAGGATCAATAATGGCATCACCATTCCAAGAGTTTAGAAGCAGGAGAGACAGGGACAGAGTGAGGATTGAGACAAGTCAAGGAATAAGCTCAAGGAAGGTATCTGTAGCTCACTTTTTTCTACCCAGAGGGACCACCATGATATACTTCCCATGCTGTGGCTGACTTGCCTATTGGGAATACACCCAGCCTATAAAAATGGCTGCAAAAGGGGGAGGACATATTCAAAAGAGGAGGATTCTAACACTAACAGTTGCTTCTCCCTCCTGGATTTATGAAAGGCGCTAAGTGACTTCCATCTGAAGTCATGAAACTGGAAATATTAATAGATTGCCAAGAGACAATCTGTGAATTAAAATAAATTCATATCTTGTTTTAATACAAGTACAATAAATTCTAGCTACCTTCTCCATACTGTTAAGGAGAAAAAAAATGCATTATAAGTTAATATACATTGCTTTCTAGATTGTTATATTTAGCTAGATTTAAAGTGATTTCAGATTTCCCTAAGCATATGATGACTAGGCAGGAAGGGGGCTGGCTAAGCATGTGAAAGATGATCAGAAGATCAAATTACCTATGGCTAGTTCTCAAGCATATACCTGAGGGCTGATTGCCCAAGGTGATTTGAGAGAATTCTGAGTGTTGCTGTTGTAGGTCACTTCATAGTAAATTGTTCTTCACTCAAGGAATATTTAGGTCTAGGTTTAGGGATATTTAGAATTATAGGAAAATATGCAGAGTAATATTTGAAGTTAATCTTAAGGATTAAAGCAGAATAAAGCTCATGATGAGTTCCGTAAGTAGGAAAAGCTATTTATAGACTTATTCTCTCATTCCTTCAACAATTAATCACCAAGGTATAGGTATCTAGAATACACTCAGGAGTTCATAGTGTAATGGAAAAGGCAGATGGGAAACAGCCCATTACAATACAATATGATGGATGATAGCATAAGGAAGTATAGTTTGCTAAAGCAGTAGGAGAGGGACAGCTGGGTGGCGCAGTTGGTTAAGCAGCTGCCTTCGGCTCAGGTCATGATCCCAGCCTTCTGGGATCGAGTCCCACATCGGGCTCCTTGCTCGGCAGGGAGCCTGCTTCTCCCTCTGCCTCTGCCTGCCATTCTGTCTGCCTGTGCTTGCTCTCTCCCCCTCTTTCTCTCTGATAAATAAATAAAATCTTAAAAAAAAATAATAAAGCAGTAGGAGAGAAGAAAATGAGTACCTTAACCCAGACTGGGTGTAGGTGGGGGAGGGGAGCCTCAGAAAATGTTTCCTCTAGGAATTTACTTTTAAAGTGAAACCTGAGAGACACCTGGGTGGCTCAGTCAGTTAAGTATCTGATTTTGGCTTAGGTCATGATCCCAGGGTTCTGGGATCGAGTCTTGCATTGGTCTCCTGGCTCAGTGAAGAGCCTGCTTCTCCCTCTGCCTGTTGCTCCCCCTGCTTGTGCTCTCTTTCTCTCTCTTTCTCTGACAAATAAATAAGTAGAATATTTAAAAATAAATAAATAAAAATAAAATGAAACCTGAACATTACATAGTTTAACCAGGTGAACTGGAGGTTAACAACATTCCAGGCTCTGAAGCAAGGAAGTATGGAGTGGTCAAGAAATAATAATAAGATGATAGTGATACTTACTACTATTATTTACAGTATGCTTGCTTCATACCAAGTCCTGTTCTAATTGCTTTACATTAATGATCTCATTTAATCCTTATAACATACCCAAGAGGTAGGTATTAATATCAATATTAACTACTAATATTAAATATTAACATCGCTTTCTTATAGATGTGGAAACTGCAACTCAGAGAAATGACTTGCCTGAGGTTACACAGTAGTGAGGAACAGAACTTATGCTCTTAGCTTCTTAATAGACACTCCAACTAGAAGAAAGGAAAGAAGTGCAGTATGACTGGAGACAAGAGGATGCATTTAAGCGTTATTTTTATAAGAAGTCTTATGAACTATTTTGAATGACCTGTTGACCTTTATGGTTGGCCATGAAGCAGAGTGTGGGATGGGAGCAGCATGTGTACACAGAACAGTGCACTGGGGAATTAGCAAAGCCATGGATGTGAATGATGCACAGTATTGGTTTCATAAAAGGGGCAATTTAATGATATATCACTGAAAAATTTTCACTATAATCTCTAAAATAACCATTTTCCTACTTTTTCATTTTTTTTTATAAACATATATGTTTTTATCCCCAGGGGTACAGGTTTACACACTTCACAGCACTCACCATAGCGCATACCCTCCCCAATGTCCATAACCTCACCCCCCTCTTCTGACCCCCTCCCCCCAGCAACCCTCAGTTTGTTTTGTGAGATTAAGAGTCACTTATGGTTTGTCTTCCTCCCGATCCCATCTTGTTTCATTTATTCTTCTCCTACCCTCCTAACCCCCATGTTGCATCTCCTCTTCCTCATATCAGGGAGATCACATTTCTCTGATTGACTTATTTCGATAAGCATAATACCCTCTAGTTCCATCCATGATTTTCCTACATTTTTGAAGCAGCCAGGGTAAACTGCTTCAAAGCTTTGTATGACATCAAATATTTATAGCAAATAACTCCCCTTTGCTGATATTCTGGAATTAATTAGCCCTCCATCAACTAGCAGTGTATCCCAGGCATCTGAGACTGAGTAACACGAGTAAGGAAGGTCTTCTAGCTCAGTTCCCCTGGACTGGACTTCTCTGAGGGGTTCAAGGCAATGGGAGTGGTTTAGAGACATCACTGAACCCAAAAAGGTAAGATCTGTCTACTAGAAAGAATTGCAGTCACTTTCAAATATTGTTTACCACATGGGAAAAAATAGACTCTAACATAACTCCCAATTAAACAATACATTTTGACTGAAGGACCCCTCACATTAATTAGAACTAAGCACAATGACAAACAATTTTGACCTGGTGGACATGAGAAAACAATGAACTTCATTTTAATGAATCATCCCAGAAAGAAGCATGCAAGATTTCAGGCTGGGAATAGATGCCAAGATCCATCTGTGTTTGGCCCAGAATTTTCTAGGGTGGGCACAGGCTGTGCTCAGCTCCATGTTTATAGCCATGAATAGGGATTCCTGTAGCTCAACCCAAACACTGGGTCCTCAGGAAATAGCCATTTACAGAAAGGACCTGCTCACTTCACAAAATTAATAGGCAGACTGGATAAGCCATAGTAAAGTCAGTGTAACTCAGCCAACACTGAAAGCACTTACTGTATGCTAAGCATCATCATAACTCAAGCAGTCTCTCTCTATGATCACAGTCATGGAAGGACGGTTAGGTATATAAAACATAAAAATGCCCTCTCTCAGAGTTAGGCTGAAATGAGGAGTGCAATGAGGGCATGATGGGAAGAAGTGATCAACTTTAACCAGAAGATGTGGGAGTGGGGAGAACACTGGCAGAACACTGGCAAATATTCCACAGAGGAGAAGGTATTTGAGCTGAGTCTTAAAGATACACAACAAGAAGCTTTCAGGTAGTTAGAAATATATACAAGGAACTATTAGCTCAGTCTAGGGATCAGGAGATAACAGCAAATATTTTACAGATTGTGTGTCCCGTACTTCCCCACCCTACTTCTAGTATTAAACCAAAGGCTGTCTCAGCCTACTTTACATTCTAAATTAAGTACCCTTTACAAGAAGACAGCATCATAAGCCATGGCCCAGCTGAGCGGCCAGAATGGCTTCACTCAGCAGATACCCTGGAGCCCCATACCACTCAGAGCCCCAGAAAAAGACTTCTATTGAAAGGGAGGGTTCAAGGAAATGTGAAAAATGCATCTTGACATGAATTTAGAAGACCATGAGAATCCCAGCCAGGCCCACTACATATCAATAATGTGAACTTAGGCAAGTCACCTAATCAATCTGAGCTTGGGTTTCTCGTCTCACAGATGGGATAACACCCTGCCTGGGTGGCAGTTAGTGCAGTCAAGAGCATGGGCAAGTGTCAGACTGCACACGGTCAAAGCCAAACTCGATCACACATAGATTGTGTAATCTTGGGCTGGTTATTTAACCTCTCTGGGCCTTGACTTGTGGTTAACTTGACCACAATAGTATTGCCTATCTCATGGGTGATTCATGAGTGTTAAGTGAAATCTTACCACAGAGTCTGATACATAAGATAAATATTAGCTCTTCTTATCATTGGGAGGGTCAAGTGAGGCAATATATGTAAAAGCACTTTAAGAACTGAAGCCCCATTGGTGAGTGCGTTGGACAAGGTGATCAACACAACCTGGGACAGTTGGACCCTGGTCAGAAGATCCTTATGTTAAGGGGCCACTGAAATAGCTCTACAAGGGAAATGTTTTAGTCTCTAGAGAGCGGTGGTGACCTGAGGATAGTGAAAGTTCGGTTCTTCTGATTCTGAAGTGTCAGAATAATATAAACCAAGTTCTCCTTTAAAGATATAAATAACCACCTGGTAATTTATTAGCTTGAATTTTTTTTATGGATCAGGTTTGGAAGAACCTCAGATTGCTCCCCAACATAACTGATAGTGATGAACATCATTTGTTGAGTACTATATTCCAAAACATTTACTTATATTTTTCATTAATTCCTACACTACCATCATCAGGTCCATATTATTACCCTCATTTTACAATTGGGAATCTAAAGTTCAGAAGGGTTAAGAATTTGCATGCACTGCAGCTGGAATTTGAACCCTAGTTTGCCTCAGGCAGGTTCTTTTCCTCTATACTCCACTGTCGTCCTCCATACTATTTGTCACTAACCTCTTAGGTTATCAGCTATAGATAAAAGAAACTAAAAGCCTGATACCAGTATTTCATTTCTAACATAGAAATGTACTTCATTAAAGAATTGCTTCCCTACCCTGGGCTGTAGCAATGTTTTTCTGCTCTGTTCCAATCATTTGGACAAATAGGAAACCGCACATTAGGCAAAGGTCACATGGAAGGGAGTGGATAATATAATTTGCAAAAGAAGAAATGTTATGAATAGCTGATATTTTTAGAGTGTTATCTTTCTTGTTCACAATGGGTTTTGGTTTCCAGCCTGATGAAATGTAAATTTTACAAGGTCTGAGGAAAAACTAAGGGATGAGAAGCTGATGCCAAGGAAGAGAAAATATAAGGCTCACTGATAGAGCCTATCTGAGTGGTTGTAGAGGGTAGCAGCTACAGTCTTTCAGAGTCCTGGGTGAAAAGCCTCTCTCACTGTTTTGCCTTGTTCAAGGGCTCTTCCATGGCATGACTCCCAGTGAGATGTCAGACACCTTAGGTGGGCTGCAGGATTTACAGGGAAGGCATGGCCAACAGGATCCTTCCTTTAAACTCATGCTTGCATACTTCAAATGGACTCCCAGAAATGCCTAGCTATCCTACTATGATTTTCTACCATTTTTGATTCCCCGCTTCTCACATGACTCATGCACACCTTCTCCTCTCTTCTCAAACCTTCCTAGGTTTATCTACCACTCACTCTCAGCGTATGATCTTGTCTTCCATTTTAAAGAGAAAATTTATGCTATTAGATAGGAGCCCTCCTCTTCCTTCACCAGATCTCCTACCCACCGTCTTCACCTCCATCCCCACTTTGTTCTCACTGAGAAGTTTCTCCACCTTTCTTTTTTTTTTTTAATTTATTTTTTATTTATTTTCAGCATAACAGTATTCATTATTTTTGCACCACACCCAGTGCTCCATGCAATCCATGCCCTCTCTAATACCCACCACCTTGGTACCACAACCTCCCACCCCCGACCCCTTCAAACCCCTCAGATTTGTTTTTCAGAGTCCATAGTCTCTCATGGTTCCCCTCCCCTTCCAATTTCTCCACCTTTCTATCCCTACTTCACTTTTCAAAGAATTTGTTTCTTTGGTCAACCCTTTCTTTCATCCCCTCTACTGGATCATTTCTATCCACATTCAAATGTGCATTCATCCCTCCACTTCAGCTATGTATCCCAGAACACACTTTTCTACTTCCCTTTCCAGTCAGATTACTGTGTCTAGATCTTCTTTTTCTTGCCTCTCATTCTCTACTAAGTCCATTCTAATCTGTCTTTGGCTCCCACCATTTCACCAGAGCTCCTCTTGACCTTCGTATTATCAAATTAATAATCTATAGATCTCTGTACTCATCTGACTTGGACTCTCAGAAGTGAAACTGTGATACAATTAACTCCTCCTTGACATGCTCTCCTCTCTTGGGTTCCAGGAGTCCATATTCTCCTGGTTTTCCTCCTACCTTTCTGGCTTCTACTCCTCTGTAGGTTTCTTCTTCACCTGAGCTAAGGGCAGAGATGTCCAGGGCTTGGTCCTGGGTCTTCTTTTCCTATTTCCTCATACTGTCTTCCCTAGACAATCTTATCCATCCCCCTGGCTTTAAATGTCATACATATTCTGATGATGCCAAATGTTATCTCTAGCCTCTAGAGTTCTTCTCCAACTCACTTTGGTGTATCCACCTACCTATTGACATCTCCATCTGGATATTTCACTGGCATTGAAAATTTACCTTGTTCAGAAGTTAACTCCTGCTTCATTGCCTCTTTCAGTTCCTCAAATATATCTGCATATTCTGTGTCTCAGGGTCTTCACACATCTGCATCCTCCCCCTAGGATGATCTTCCCTCTGCTACAGATATGGCTGACTTTTCATCTTTCAGGTCTTTGCTCCAGTTAAACCAACTCAGAGAGGTCTTTTCTAACCACTCAATCGAAGTAGATTCTCCCCTTGTTACTTTCTGCATTGCACAGAGTTTATCTCTATCAATAAAGTTATCACAATTTGTAATAACTACATATTATTTTCTTTCCTCTTTTTGGGCATTCTCTCCTGCTAAGCTCCATGTTGGCAAAGACTGTTTCTTTCATCATCTAAAGTATTCCCAGTACATTATGAGGTGCCTGTGACTTAGTCAGTACTTAGTAGATACTTAAATGAATGGAGCAAAAGATGGACTACTGGAATGGAATGATTCCAACTGAACATTTGGCCCACCTCCATCTTCCTCATCTTAGTGCTATGGAGCTCCCAACAGCTGCCTGTCCACTCATAGAATCTCCTGGAATAAGAATAAAGATGGATTTAGGTGCATGAAGAAAAAGAGAGCTAGCATATTATTTGATGTTTAGAGGTCTGAGGAGGATTTTTGGACCAGGGCCTTTGAAAAATCTTGTCTCAGGGTAGAAGGATTGAAATGAACACCGCCTAGAATGATTTTCCTCACTTCCGAAAAGGAATCAGGCCAAAGACATGGTTCGGTTTTCAGACACCCAATCTGGCTGAAAGGACACCCTGTACTTCCCTCTTCTCACTAGTGGAAAGACAAATGGGGACCCAGATTGTGAAGCCTCTGCTCCCATGCCGACTTTGAGTTGCCTGGAGGAGATTAGCCAGGAGACCAAGGCCAGGATGGAGGAGGAAGCATACAACAAGGGGTGAGTCAGACTTCATCCACCCTGAGGTCACCTGGTAGGTCTCAGAAGATACCTTCCCACAGGCCTTTCCTGTTTCTTAAGAGGATTTAAGGAAGCAACCTGTGGCCCTAGGACCGCCTCACCTCAGTAAAGAACTACATAAGAAAGAACAGTACTGTTCCACAGGAAGGAAAAGAGGAAGCAGGGTGAGAGGGTGTGGTTAGGCAATAATTAGACTGCCCTCTTTTTAGGCAGAAAGCCACCAGAATGCCACTGCCCAGAATGGTCTGGAAATAAAGCCCCTGGGTGGATTCCTCTTGGTGGTGCCTGAGGCTTACTGACACATGCTCAGAGGAGTGATGTTGCTATATCAACAATGCCCAGGAGTAGCTGTAACCCTGCTTCTTAGAACTGCCCCTGCCATCCCTTCCTTCTGTAAACTGGAGGCCCCCTCAACTTCCAACTGTCCCCTTTTTTGATTGAGATTCGATAACACCTTTGGCTCATTGTCAGTCACTAAGGGGACAGAGTACTGAGCAGGGCCCAACCCTAGACTGGTAGAAAAGTATTTCTGACCAGGCATAGCATCCCGAGCTTCTCCTTTCTCCACAGCTCCTAAGGGAGACACAGCTTCCCATTATAGAACCTGTGGGCTTCTGTGTAGCAGCCGTATATACTACGGTGAGGTTGTCCTAGCCAAACTATGCTTGTCTTAAACATTCAGCTATAGGACAAGCAAAAAGAGTACTGATCCTGGGCAAAGGACATCAGAAGGGTATCTCTTGGGATGCCTGTCTTTTCATCCACAACTATCTTTGATACTAAGCATGCACAGAAGTAAACACCTCCATTGGCTTTGTAAACATTTACTGAGTACTTTTCTAAGCCTAGTATGTGACTGCCACTTCCATAAAACTTCCCAACAAGCCAATGTGATGGGTGTCACCTTTCCTAGGTCAAGCTACATGCCTGGCACTTCCTCAGAACATTCACATACCCTGTGAAATAGGGTATTTCAAAATGCCACCCTTTCCACTTTATAGGTGAGAAGCTGAAGCACCCAGGTTACACAGAAAGCAGATTTTTCTCTCTGCTGAACATTTTGTAGGATAAGAACCCAGTCAGGACTCTGTACTCACATTTTTTCCCTGTCAGTTTTGTCACACATTCACATATAAACAGGAAGGATGACCGAGGAGTGAGGGGAAATTGTACTGACATGAGCCACCTTGGGATTCAGTAGAGCCTCCCAGCTTTTTCCTGTTGTGTAGAACCACAGGAAGTGTATAATTATTGGAGGTGTTCGAGTCCCCACCTCTAAGAATTCAGGAAAGGATGCTCTGTGCCTGGCCTTTTTAGACTCAATTGTTCCTTTTTGCCCTGCAGATACCAGGAAGGTCTAAAGAAGACCCAAGAGCTTCAAGACCTGAAGGAGGAGGAAGAACAGAAGGGTGAAAGCCCTGAAGAAGCTGAAGAGGCAGAAGAAACTGAGGAAGAGGAGAAGGACCAAAGAAGCAGGTTGGAGCCCTTGCCATTGCTGAAATGGGTCACAATTCATTTAATTGCACAACATCCCTAGAGGTGCCAACTACAGGGCAGCAGTGGGTCTGGGGCCCAAGTGAACAGCTAACAGCAACTAAGGAGGGCACTCATGTTGAGGGAGGAGGCAGAGGAAGGAGCCAAAATAGTTAATAAGAGGATGTTTGCAAGATCTGGGAGGTCAGAGGTGGTCAAGAGTGAGGTCAACAGCAATCAAGAGCTCGTAGGAACTGAGGAACTACAAGGGCCCTTACTGGAGTACCCCCTAGCCCAGCCACAGTTAGCTCATTTCCCAGCTATCCCCAAGAGCCAAGAGCCAAGGTCAAGGGAGCTGGTCTAAAGCCCTAGAGGGGGTTTATTGCAAGAACAGGGGCAGAGAGAATATATGAAAGTAGGGGAGAATTCAATTTGTTGGCAAAGGAGAATTTCCAACAGGTTCCATGCTGACCAGATAAGTTTGGATTTTCACTTGGATTAGAAATATCTGGGCTTTTCTTTTTTAGTGTACTTTATATTTCAAGTGTTTTTTCCCTCACTAGGGGGAAATATATAACATGTAGAAAAAGGTAGTATACATTCTGCATTTTGTCATATCTGTGCCCTCATTGAGTGTCTTGGATTTTAACCATACCCTCAATTCCATACATTCTGCCTTATTGTCTCTTATTCGTTTTTAATTTTGATTTTTTAAAATGTGGTTATAAAAATCTTGGAACACCACCAAAGTCTTTGTTTTTAGACCCCCAGGCTATCTTGAAGCCCAGTGTGACCCCAGCCAAAATAATTTTCTAATCAGCTGTTAAAACTTCAAACAGGGTATGTGTCTGTGCCTCATGGCTAGCAGACTCAAAATCACATGCATGCAGTGAATAAGGTAATAAAATGAAGATTAGAGGTGAGAGGGATATGCTTCAAAGCACATAGGAACAGCCAGTAGAGCCCAGCTGGAGGAAGATTCAGCCAGAGAGGTCTCAACCTACATGGGTCAACCCTAGTGTTCAAGGGAAAAGGGGTCTAGGAGAGCTGGAGAAAATGCTTCACTGTTGAAAGCAAACCTATGCTAGGATGTACTGCCTCTTCTAGTGAAAGAATCCCCAAGTTTTAACAATGAAAGTACAGTCACTACTCCAAGCAGCTGAATCCTATTCTCCTTACATCTTCCCTCCCTCTTGGGGGTCCTCTGCTCTTATATTTTAGAGGTCACTATAACTGTCTTCCTCCCCTTTAATGCAGTCAAGCCCAGACCTGGACAACAGCTTTTTCTTTGGCTTCTTTTCATATAGCCAAGACAGGCTAGAACTTCTAAAACTTCCACGTACTGAGAAAGAACAAAAGAGAACTAAACAGAGCACATGGAATATAAACAGTCTGGTTTACAAAGCACAAGACTGGAATCCTTATCTAGCTAATTCTATCTCAAATTTGAGCTGCTAACAACAGCTCCCTCCCATTTTGTGAAACCGCGGGGAAAGTAAGGCTATGCCTGGATTGCTCCCTGTCCAGCTCCTGGTCAGCAGCACATAACAATGGCTGCCTTTCACATCCATTGTCCAAAAGTATCCTCCTGGTCCTGCTGATCCTGAGAAGCCTCATTCTCTCTCCTAAACTTTGCATCCTCTCAGATTTACTTTTTGATTTTGAGAACATGCCTGTACCTCAGGTGGTGAATACCAGACATCAGCACAGCCCTTACTTAGAAGGGTGCTTGTTCCAAGTGTAGCTCTCCCTTTTCAGGCCCAGTAGTGAGGCATCATCTTCTCAATAATAAGTGACACTGCTAACATTTGAACTGTTCGCTCACAGTGACAGGGTCCCCTCCTCTGTCACCAAAGCCAGGTTGGTCCTAAGAGCCTGTTGTCTTTAATTTCAGGCAATCTTCTCATTCATTCCTGAGTTCTGTAGACACACAGTTGCCTGCAGGCACCCGCACTCAAACATGATTTTCCCCCATTAAATTTTGGCATTGCTGCAACTGACTCCTTATTTAAGAGATTCCACATCAAACACCAGAGTCTTTTTGTCTGAATTTCTCTTCTGCTATAATAATGTACAGTTGACCCTTGAACAATGTGGGGATTAGGGGCACCCACCCACCACAGTCAGAAATCTAAGTATAACTTTTGACTCCTCAAAAACTTACCTACTAATTGTATACTGGTAACCTGAAACCTTACCAATAACATAGACAGTTACACATATCTTGTATGTTATATATATTGCGTACTGTATTTTTATAATACATTAAGCTAGAGAAAAGAAAATGTTATTAAGAAAATTATGAGGAGAAAATACATTTACACTACTATATTTTCTGAAAAAAATTACATTAAAGTGGATCTGCACATTCAAACTCATGCTGTTCAAGGGTCAATTGTATAATAATGTATTACTTTCTGGAGGATCAGCTTATTTTTTAAAATGAACTTTGGGTGAATCAACCCAACATGTTTTAAGTAATACATTAAACAAGAGAGACTCACGAAGTGCAACAGAAAACTTTAGCCCTTTCTGCCCATTCAAATCTGCTCTATGGAGTTTAGACAATATTAGGCTGATTCCTTTACTTTTCCAGTAACTCTCAGAAAGCAGAAGTCCTCTGGTCATGTTTAAGTCCCAAGAATAATCTCATTTCATTAATTAAAATGGTCAGTTCTCTAAAATAGTAAAAAACCTGAACTTTTAAAGTTTATCCTTCTTTTTTCCTGCAGGTCATCTGCTTCAGGAAAGAAGCTTATAGTAGGCATGGGGAGTGTGGCTTCTTTCCCTCTATCCCACTTGCACTTCTACCTTCTCCAGTTTTACCAGTGTAGCATCTGACCTCTCTAGGATCAACACTAGGAAAGGGAGTTGAGATGAAGGGGTTGGGAAGGTATTAGTTGAATAGTATTATGAGCAATCTGCGGGGCTTGGCAGGGGTTTGAAGTTGACTTGCTGACTTTAGTTAGTGTGTTGCTTTATAGGACCTCTAGAGAAAACCGCTCCTCCCATCTCCCACCATACACACCATTGCCCAGGTCCTCTCAGCTGCTGGTCCCTTTATGAGGTCAAATGCATGTCTCCTAACTAGTCGCTCAAAATCCCTCTCAATCCTTGGGCAACTGGAAGTATACCTTCACTGTTCAGCTTCTAAGTAGCATTTCTGGGCAGAATCTGTGACACCCCATGTCAGCTCTCCTTCTCCTGACTATAACCAGTTGAGGTGAAATGTGCACCTTTGGCTCACTATTGGTAGAAGGACAGTTTTCCATATCATGTCCCACCACTCTGATGCTATCAAGCATGTCAGCAAGATTCTTGCTCTTCTAACTGCTCATGTGTGAGGCACACACCAGTCTACTATGTCCTCCAAGCCTCAACATATCAAGCTCTCCAAGCAGCATCTCTGAAGCCCCTCTTCCCTAGGCCCATGTGAGAGAGAAGCCAACTCATTCTCCTTTATGGAAGGTCAAAAATCAAAAGCTGATTTCTACAAAGATTCTCTTTCTAATCTAATTCTAACTCCTTCATAGGCTATAAATGGGGGACCAGCTAAAAGTCACAGAGCCAGATGTTGACCTCCTGCTCTTAAGTTCCACTTCAGAGTGGGATGACAGTGGGATTCTCCCCACTCTAGAAGCTTATTTTGAAGCATGGAGACACAGCCCCAAAGAAAGACTGCATTTTAGCATCCAGTTATATCTAAATAGAACTAAAGAATCTAAACAAGGCTGAAAGAAGATAAGCTTCCATTTCCAAGGTGTCCCTTCCCAACAGTTGTGAAATTAATTTGCCCCTCAACTAATGTGCTCCCTTTTTTGCTTTGCCTAACTGTTCCTGAAACAACCATCAGATGGTTCCTATGAGAACGAGAAACCAATCGGTACCTTAGCATCTGAGGCAGGCACTCTCAGCCTCTGGTCCCTTTCCAAGGAAGGTATTGTTGAGTCTTTCCAACAGTCATAAGGAATCTTTTTTCTACTAACTAAATTAGAGCTGTCTACTTCTCAGCAAATGGCCTGCATATTACAGTGTTTATGTGTGCCTCCAGATCTTCATAAAGCCCTCCTGTCATTTTTCTCACCTCCTCCATTTGGTGATCCTCAGTATCCTTACTTTTTATATCATTTTAAAAAATAGATTAGAAATAGATTAGGGAATAGATTAGGGATTAGAAATAGGAAAAAATTCCAACCTAGTGAATGTGTCCAGGATTTCACTAGAAAGCTAGAAGAATGGACTCTGCAAAGAAGGTCATATGACCAAATGTCTTTTCACTAGGCTACAAAGAGAGAGGGGAAAGTTGAAAAGCAGTTGGGAAGAAAGGAAGAGGGAAAAGGGGAATGAAGCAGCCAAAAAATGGTGACAGGGGAGAGGAAAGGAGAGAGAGAAAAAAAGGGAGAGTGAAGAGGGAAGAAAAAGGAAGAAGGGAAAATAGAGAGTGAAGATTACTGGGGTTGAGAAAACATCAGACCAAGCCACTGAGAGGTTGCTGGAGGCTATAGTCCTCTGGTTTCCCCTGGGATGGTTTGAGGTGAGCTCCTGAGGTTGATCTGGCTCCTTTTCATTTACCTTTGAACATGGAGAGTCTTCTAAGGGTTTAGCACAGTTCTTCTACTCTGAATGCAGTCAGATAGGGAACTGAAGACAATAAAATATGCATCAGAACATGAAGGCAGGGGACAGATTATAACTTGGAACTGATCACTAAATACTACTAAGTACAGAAAAGATGCTGGTCCCATCTTCATGCATGGGAGTGTGGGTCAGCCAACCTTGTATCCTGGGGATTGAGAGAGAGTTCAGGTACCAATGAACATTTCATGAATACATGAGGGCATGTATGAATGACTGAATGAATGATCAAACAAGAAGAAGGAGGGTTCTAGCCCCGTAGCTCCCAATATCAAGGCTATGGACTGGTAGCATTAAAATCACCTGGGGAAAAATTTTAATGTTCCTAATATACTAAACCCTTCTCCTATTTTTTCATTTGACAGCAAACTTGAAGAATTGGTTCATTTCTTACAAGTCATGTATCCCAAACTGTGTCAGCACTGGCAAGTCATCTGGATGATGGCCACAGTGATGCTGGTCTTGACTGTTGTACTGGGGCTCTACAGTTCCTATAACTCTTGTGTGGAGCAGGCTGATGGGCCTCTTGGGAGATCCACTTGCTCAGCAGCCCAGAGGGACTCATGGTGGAGCTCAGGACTCCAGCATGAGCAACCTGCAGAGCAGTAGGAAACCTGACACCCAGTGGGTGCCCTGCTCCAGCACACAGCTGACTGCCCTTTCCCCAAGCATAGTGTTTCAGGCCGGGTGTGGGTATGCTGCCACTAACCCATCAGGAAATGAGCAGGGTTCTTTCACACTCAGCACCCGTGTGGGAGTTGTGCATACACAAAAACTGATGTTCTCAGAAGATCAACCAAACTGCCCTCGTAAAGCATCTTGTGGATAAAGTCACCTTTACCAAGGAACTCGAACAGAAGGGAAATTCATGTGCCCCTAGCTCAGATGGCGGGGGAAAATAAAACACCTTCACTGCAGGAGATAGTAAGAAGCTCACTCTCCCTCCCCTTTTTCCCTCTCTGTAGTCAGAAATCAAGAAGAATTAATTATGTCCACAGGCTAACACTCACCCTGATGATCAGACCCAGAATTTGGAGTCACAACATGAATATCATCCCATTTCCTATCTCATCCTCACAGACTCTCCTCCAGCCTCCCCTTCTCCCCTTTGGAACCAAGAGTTTCTCTTTACAGAAGTAGGAAAGTTTTCTCAGAAAAATATTTAGGCTGAATTTAGACCAGTGCTTAAAATGAAATGGGAAGATATGAGTTAATATATATGCATCTGTATACACACACAACACATACATACATACACACAGCATGCATGTGCATGAAGCCATCAACCCTCCAAACATGTGCTCTCAGTGTGTGTTCTGTATAAAGCCAACCCACAGAATTTTCACTAGGTGTGGGGCAGTCACTAGGCACCTGTTCAATGAGCTCTCCACATGGATTTAAGATGTTTGAAAAACACTGAAAACTCATGATTTCAACAGTGAACTTGCTGGTCTCCATTTCAAGTGCTAATTCTCAGTTGTTGCACAACACAGTCTATTCCCTATTTGTCCTCTCCTATTGAGAGCAGTTAACCCACCCTCTCAAGTGAAGGAGGAGACACCGTATGCTTTCAGCTCCTGTGTGCCCACATGCAAATGTGCAGTCGCACCTAAGTGCTTTAGTTCAAATGGGATTTCCAACCCAAGTATATTTCAGAGCATTCCCAATTGTTTAGCATAAAACTGAAGGAGCACATCCCACCTCCAATTTGACTTCTTGCTCCACGTTTAAAGCCATTGTTTTCATTCATCCCTCATCTGTTGTGTGTGTAGGGTGGGGGGGGTGTTGGTCTCTTGTGGGTTTTTATTGTGGTTGTTCTGCTCTTGTTTTTGTTTTGTTGTTGATGTTGTTTTGTTGCTAACACTTACATAGAACTTACTGTGAGCCAAGCACTGTTCTAGGTATTATATAGGTATTAATTCATTTAAACCTCAAAAAAAAAAAAAAAAGGAAAAAGTATAAGGTGGGTACCAATCTCCCATTTTCAGATAAGGAAATTGAAGCCCAAAAACACAACTTGCCAAGTACATTCAGTGAGTAAATTATGGACCTGGAATTCAAATCCAAGCAGAGTGGCGCCGGCACAAAATTGCCTTTTCCAGTGGTCTCCTAACTGCATACCTTACATTTCAGTCCCACTTACCCCAAGTAGCCCTCCAGCCACTCCAGATTATTTCTGGTTCCCAGACTAAATCATTTTCTCATAGTTCTGTTCCTCTACTCACCAGTATTTCTACTGCCATTCTCCTCTTTTTTACTGGTAACTCTTCAGAACCAAGTACAAAAATTATCCCCTCCATACAGGCTTTAATTACCTCTCTCCAACTCCCTACCATACTCCACATAATGGGCCACACCCTACTTTCTGACACTTTTTAAACATCTTCATTATTGACAGTTGTGACAGTATATCACAATAACTCTGTGTGTGTGTGTACTATTTTTCCTCAAAGACAAGAACCATATCTTACCCATTCTTTGGGGTAAGTACCTAGCATGGCGGCTGATACATGGGAGGGTGTCACTGAATGTTGGCCAAAACAACAAGTGAGAATTCAAGGTGGTAGAGAGCAGCCTAGAGACAGCTGACATTTTGCACACTTCTCAGTCCCAGCACCACCACTGCTACTATCTCAATAAGAAAAATATCTTTATTAGCCTAGACTTACTCTATTATTTTTCAGCCTACACTATGAAAGAGCAGAAATGAGACTTAATTGGCAACACCATTTCCAAGCTCAACGACTGGGCTTGATGCAATCAGTCCTTTCAAAAAGACCCACCTAGATCAGCCCTTCTGTAAAATAGTGTGTTATTTTAAGGTAGGGTGGGGGGCATCCTTTACAGTGGCTAGAAAACCACTGTGAGAGAAGCCCAAGTCAGGGTTGACCAAGAATGTGCCATTAAGGTAAAGAGGTACAGATCAAGGCAGAGGGACTTTAGCGTCCTGGAAGAATGGTTTTCCCTGCTGTACCAAGGGGGACTGGACACACTGAAAAATCTTTTAGGCCTTCAGAGTCACCGGCAGGATGCAAATGGGGCCCCAGAGACAATAGCTGTGGGGCAGAACTCTATGCTGGCAATGTCTAGTCTCAGCCGCCCTTAAAGAAGGATCAGGCTGAGCTGGCCCACAGTCCACTTGGCCACAGGGTTCCCGCCTTTGTTACCATTTAAAACAAAGGCCAGGAGAGCAGCTACAGTGAGCTCCTAAACCTCCAGCTGCTCCACAGAAAAGCCTGCAAGAGTACTTCCAGACATAGGCCCTCACTCAAAATATACTATGAGTAAGAGAGGTTAAAGAAAAGAAGAACTGTAAGAGAAATCACACTTCCAAGGGCATTCCTGAAAAAAGTACTCTTTGGCATTTCTTTTCTGAAAAGCAAAGTTAGATCAGAAGCAGGTGGAACATTACCAAGGCTGGTGAAATGGAGAGAAATGAGCCCTGTCTTTCCAACAGTGATATTGATCTAAAATAAAAGTTGCCCTCCAAATGCCTCCGGTCTGACGTTTCTGCTTAGCCCTAGGACTCTGGTGCCTATCTTGAGTTTCAGTGATGTGTAGTTTGTGTCATTGTTTATATCACCTCCTAAAAGGGCCTTCACCTTCTGGCTGCCACAAAATCCATATATATCATCCCATGTGTATAAGCTGGCAGAGTAAATGGAGAGGGAGATGCTGGATTTGTGTATCACTGGCTGTCAGTTCTTAATGTTGTTAAACCTCACACAGGTGTGTTAGCATTGAACTATATAGTGTCACATACCTGAGTTTGAAAATAAAAGCACATTTCCAAACCTCTGGCAGTAGCCAAATGCCTTCTCATTTTATGGAGCTGAGCCACAATCTTGCCCTAAACCTGAATTAGATCCCCTTAGATATTAGGGCTTCCCAGAACCAAGCCCAAAGTCCCCAGGCCTTGGGTCATTGTACTATAGGCTACCTCTTGGGGGTTGGATTGTTTCCTTTCTTTCTCCTTCATCCCTGACTAATCTTAGTTTCCTATAACTCCTCAGCCTATAAATTTTTTCCAGGTATACAATATAATGATTCAACAATTTTCTTTATTTTAGGATTTCTTTTTTAATTTTAGAGAGAGATCGAGCATGAGTGGGAGGGGCAAAGGGAGAGGGAGAGAGAACCTCAAGCAAACTCCCCACTGAGCACAGAGCCCGATTCAGGGCTTGAGCTCACAATCTTAAGATCACAACCTAAGCCAAAACCAAGAGTATGATAGTCAACCCACTGCACCGCCCAGATGCCCCTGATTCAATAATTCTATAGACTTCTCAGTGCTCATCAAAATAGTGCCCTCTTAATCCCCTTGATCTATTTCACCCATCCCCCTACCCACCGTTCTAGTAACCCCCAGTTTGTTTTCTGTATTTAAGTTTTTTGTCTCTTTGAATTTTTAAAATTAATACACTTGCTGTGCTAGAGACTGCTGTATTTTCACCAACATGATTTCCACAGCTAGACTATATTTTTCAGTCTTTCTTGCAGCTAGATGTAGGGGAGTGGAGACCCTTCAGATGTAATGTCCTAAAGTAGACTCTCCTGCCCAATATTTCACACTGTCTTTATTTCCCCACTTCTTACCAAATTCAGAGGATTTAGTTGAGGACCTGCGGCCTGAGAAGATGGCAGAACCACTAGATGGAAGCTGGATCTCTGAATGGGCACTCACAGAATACAGCTGTGCCATGAGCAAGAAATAAAATTTTAGTGTATTAAGCTACTGAAATTGTTATATTTGTTATAGCAGTTAGCCTACTCTGATTAATACATAGATTTGAACCATAATGGGGTGCTTCAATTTCAAGTTTTCAAAATGCAAGACACTGGCTTAGCAGTCAAGCAGCAGAAAACAAGAAAACTAATTTCAGGAGCTAGAAATATGGTGACTCCTGTGGTGAATAAAACAAAAAAAAAATTGGCAAAGTAGTTCCCATGATAACTTGAAAGGCAGACCATGGGCAGCCTATAGTCCTAGGAGAAGTGGCTGGAATAAATCCATGTGAAACTTTATTGGCAACCTTTGGCACATATTGTAAGAAAAAGAAGCACTTGGGAAAGAATTGGCTTTTTGGCAGTAGAAAGAAAAAAAAAAAATACAGAGGGTTCAGACTGAAGACTTAGAAAGCCTGACTATTTCTAAACTCTAAACAGAAAGAATAAAAAGAGCTTTCAGTGGGAAAGAACCAATAAAATTTTTCCGTTGAACTCAGATCAATTCAGCCTATGGGAAAACCAGATTAAGGATATGTGTGGTTTGAAATGAACTCAATGTAGGCACCATTAAATTAGAGAAAGAGAGAGAAGAATGGAGCTGAGAAAATAAATAATACATCTTGATAATTATGACTGGGAAAGGATTTGGGGTATGATTGTTGGCACATGGAATCAAATAGAAGAAAATAGGTCAGAAGTCTAGGTTTGTGAGGGAATTATATTTACAAAGAAACATAAGCCAAAGTGAAAAAGTTCAACTGTTCAAATTAGAAAACAGCTTTTGGGATCTTCAGCTTTATACTAACAGAAGGTGGACTGCAAAAGCTGTACTACTCCCCAGGAGGGCATATTCCTTAATTTCTACTCCAAATGTGGCCAATAAGATTGTAGACAATGGAGACCTACAGAGATCAGTGGACACATGGGACATGGGAGTTTTTCCCAGGAAGCAGATTCAAGATCTAATCAAAGGTAAGTAATTGTAGTAGGAAGAATTTCAAAATACATGCCTCCAAGATGTCCCACCCCAATCCCTGAAGCCTTTGAATATGAAATATTACTCCTGTTATATTATAAAGTTGACCTTAAAATAGGGAAATCATCTCAGTGGGCCCTATGTAATCACATTAGCCCTTAAAAGCAGAGAGTTTTCTCTAGCTATTGGTAGAAGTAGAAGTCAAAGAGATTAGAGGTATGACAAGGACCCAAAGTGTCACTGCTGCTTTGCAAATAGAGTGAGTCACATGAAAAGAAAAGCAGACAGCCTTTTGGAGAAGAGAATAGACCCCAGTTGACAGCCAGCAAGAAACAAGAACCTCATTCCTACAGCTTCAAGAAAATGAGTTCTGCCACTAACCTGAGTGAGCAAGAATGTGGGCCTTACCAGGACCTCCAGGTAAGAGCACACCACTGCCTACACATTGATTTTAATTTTGTGAGAACCACAGCAGAGAACCCAGTTGAGCCCACCCAGACTTCTGACCTACAGAACTCTAAGACAGTAAAAAGGTATTGTTCTTTGAGAAGATCAACAAAATTAATAGATAAGTAGCCAGACTCAGAGAGAGAGAGGACTCAAAATCAGAAACGAAAGAGGAAAAATAGTATGATTTCACTCATATGCGGAATTTAAGAAACAAAATAGATGAACACAGGGGAGGGGGAAAAAAGAGAGAGAGGGGGAAAAAAACATAAGAGACTCTTAATGATAGAGAACAAACTAAGGGTTGGTGGAGGGAGGGGCCTGGGGGAGGGGTTAAATGAGTGATGGGTATTAAGGAGGGCACTTGTTATGATGAGCACTGGGTGTTATATGTAAGTGGATGAATCACTAAATTCTACTCCTGAAACCAATATTACCCTATATGCTAACTAACTAGAATTTAAATCAAAATTTTTTTAAAAGAAGAGAAATAACAACCAACACCTCAGAAATACAAAGGATTATAAGAGAATATTATGAAAAATTAATATGCCAATAAATTGGACAAACTAGAAGATGGATAAATTCCTAGAAAACTTATAACCTACCAAAACTAAATTAGGAAGAAATAGAAAATTTGAACAGATCGAATACCAGCAATGAAATTGAATCAGTAATCAAAATACTCCCAACAAAAAAAGTCCAGGACCAGATTTTCCCAAATTTCCAGAGGAAAATTCTACAAAACACTTACAGAAAAGTTAACACCTTGTCTTCTCAAATTACTCCAAAAAAAATAGAAGAGGAAGGAAAACTTCCAAATTCATTCTATGAGACCAAAATTACCCTGATACCAAAACCAGATAAAGACAGCACAAAAAAAGAGAACTAACTCTAGGCCAATCCCTGATAAATATAGATGCAAAAATCCTTAACAAAATTTTAGTAAACCAAATCCAACAATATATTAACAAAATCATTCACCATAATCAAGTAGGATTTATTCCCCAGTGGTTCAACATTTGCAAATGAATCAATGTGATATATCACATTAACAAAAGAAAAGATATAAATCATGTGACCATTTCAATAGATGCAGAAAAAGCCTTTGACAAAGTAAACATCCCTTCATGATAAAAACCCTCAACAAAGTAGGTTTAGAGATAATATACTTCAACATATTAAAGGCCATGTTTGAAAAACCCACAGCTAACAACATACGCAATTGTGAAAAACTGAAAGCTTTTCCCCTGGGATCAGGAACAAGAGGAGGATGTCCTCTCTCAGCTCTTTTATTCAACATAGTACTGGAAGTCCTAGTCATTGAAATCAGACAAGAAAAAGACATAAAAGTCATTCAAATCAGTAAGGAAGAAGTAAAATTTTCACTGTTTTCAGGTGACATACTATATATATATAGAAAACCCTAAGAGTCCACCAAAAAACTACTGGAACTGATAAGTGAATTCAGTAAAGTAAAAGGGTACAAAATCAATATGCAGAAATCTGTTGCATTTTTATATACTAATAAGTAGCAGCAGAAAGAGAAATTAAGAAAACAATGCCATTTACAATTGCACCAAAAATAATAAAACACCTAGGAATAAGCATAATCAAGGAGGTGAGAGACTTGTAGTTTGAAAACCATTAAACAGTGATTAAAGAAATTGAAGATAATACAAGAAATGCAAAGATATTCTATGTTTGTGGATTGGGAGAATAAATATTGTCAAAATGTCCATACTACCTAAAGCAATCTACAGATTTAATGCAATCCCTATCAAAACACTAACAGCATTTTCACAGAACTAGAACAAATAATCCTAAAATTTGTATGAAGACCCAAATAGCAAGTGTAATCTTGAAAAAGAAAAAAAAAAAGTGGAGGTGTCATAATCCCAGCTTTCAAGGTATACAACAAAGCTGTAGTAATCAAAGCAGTATGGTACTGGTGCAAAAATAGACACAATAGAACAGAATAGATCAATAGAACAGAATAGAGAGCCCAGAAATAAGCCCATAATTATATGGTGAATTAAGCTACAACAAAGGAGACAAGAATGTGCAATAGGAAAAAGACAGTCTTCAGTAAATGGTGTTAGGAAACTGGACTGCTACATGCAAAAGAATGAAATTAAACCACTTTCTTATACCATACAGAAAAATAAACTCAAAATGGATTAAAGACCTAAACGTGAAATTTGAAACGATAAAAGTCCTTGAAGAAAACACAGGCAATAATCTTTTTTTTTTTTTTTACATTGGTGGTAGCAACATTTTTCTACATCTGCCTCCTGAGGCAAGGGAAATAAAGGCAAAAATAAACTATTGGGACTTCTTCAAAATATAAAGTTTCTGGACAGCAAAGGAAATAAACAACAAAACTAAAAGGCAATCTACTTCTGTGGAATGGGAGAAGATACTTGTAAATGATATATCCAATAAATGGTTAGTAACGAAAATATATAAAGAAGCTATACAAATCGAAAACAAAACAAAATAATCCAACTAAATAATGGACAGAAGACATAAACAGGTATTTCTCCAAAGAAGACATACAAATGATGAAGAAGTCTTAGAATATAAGTGAGGTTCGGTGTGGTGAGGTCCTGAGCCAATGACCAAGAAAGAATTCTTGAGACATCTTTGTGCAAAAGGATGGTTTATTAAAGCATGGGGACAGGACCTGTGCGCAGGAATTGCTGCTGCCCTGGGGCTGTGAGGAATAGTCTATTATATGCTTGCAAGCTGGGAGGGGGTCAGGGATGGCCTAAGTCTCTAAGGAATTTTGGAAGCAAGGTTTCCAGGACCTTGAGGGGCTAGCTATTGTTGGGGAAAAGTTATTCATTAATGGTAATAAAACCTTTGTGGTGAGACCTTTAAATGTATATCAGTGGGCCATATGCTTGGGAATGACTGTTAACGGCATTTTGGAAGGTTTAGAGATAGTTTCCAAAGGAATTGTTAAAGTAGATTTACGGGATCCTGGTTGGGGGTAGGGGTCCATCAGGCTACGATTGCCCTTTGCCCTTAGCAAAGTGTTAAGGTGGAGGCAGTTGAGTCTCTAGAGGAATGTCACTCTGCCTGTTTTAAGGGCTTGTCAGTGGGTAAGGAAATTTAATAATTTTTCTTCTGCCTCTGTTTCCCACATCACGAAGATAGCCAACAGATCCATGAAAAGATGCTCAACATCACTCATCTTCAGGGAAATGCAAATCAAACGGCAATGAGGTATTACCTCGCATCTGTCAGAATGCCTAAAATCAAAAACACAAGAAACAAGTGTTGGTGAGGATGGGGGGGGGGGAACCCCTGCACTGCTGGTGGGAATGCAAACTGGTACAGCCACTCTGGAAAACAGTATAATGATTCCTCAAAAAATTAAAAACAGAACTACCCTATAATTCAGTAATTACAGTAGTGGATTTACCCAAAGAATACAAAAACCCTAATTCAAAAGGATAAAAGCACATCTATGTTTGCTGCATTATTTACAATAGCCAAATTATGGAAGCAGCCCAAGTGTCCATCAAGAGATGAATGGATAAAGATGATATGGTGTATCATTCAACCATAAAAAGGAACAAAATCTTGTCATTTGCAACAAAATGGATAGATCTAAAGGGTATAATGCTAAGTGAAATAAGTCAACCAGAGAAAGACACCATATGATTTCACTCATGTCTAATTTGAGAAGCAAAACAAATGAACAACAACAACAAAAAAAAAAAGATTTTTAAAAAACCAGACTCTTAAATATAGAGAACAAACTGATGGTTATTACAGGAGAGGTGGGTAGAGAATGGGTGAAATACATAATGAAGATTAAGAGGTACATTTATCGTGATGAGCATTAAGTAATGCATGGAAGTGTTGAATCGCTATATTGTGTATCTAAAACTAATATAACACTGTATATTATAGTGGAATTTTAAAAACAGATTAAAAAAGAAAATGGGTCTGGATATTCTGTTTCCTACTCTCCTTTGCAACTTGATTGCTGTTATAACTTTTCAAATTTCCCTTCTAATTCTACAAATTTTTTCTTTAATTGTTGATTCTCCTTGATTATACCATGATCTATCATTTTATTTATTTATTTATTTTAGGGCAGATCGCTATTTTACTTTTTTCTTTTTCTAAATTTAAATTCAATTAATTAACATGGCATACTATTAGTTTCAGAGGTAGAGGTCAGTGATACATCAGTCTTATGTAATACCCAGTGCCCATTACACCACATGCCCTCTTCAATGGACATTAAGCATAAGCTGTCATTTCAGAAGTGGATAGTGCTGCTGGGTTTTGTTTTGTTTTGTCTTGTTTTCCATATCTTAAACACCGTTTCTCAAAACAGTGAAGAGAAATTAGCTGGCAATATTTTCTGTATAGCTCTCCAGTTTAGCTTTTAGCTCCTGGCAACTAACTCTTCAGAAACTTGTCTGGAGTGAGAGGCCTACAACTGAAGATTGAGAATATTCACATTTAACACAGAGGCAACAATTTCTGTCAAGCATTCTCAGTCACATTCCAATGGTGGCTTAACTTCTTTCAATATGGATATCCAAAAAATAACCTACCAAAACAAGCAAGAAGAATTAGAAAATTTAAACAGATGAAATAAGATTCTTTCCTCTTCCAGAAACTCAATATTAAGCACCAGCACCATCATGCAGACTCCCTTTATCTAATAATTCCTCTTCTAGAAATTTGTTTCCAGAATTTGGGTCCTTGCCTTCCATGTTTCATTTTTCCCTTCCTGTCTTCCTTTCTTCTTTCTTTTAGAAATGCTTTAGCAAATGCTTGAAGGCTAACTTTCTTTCATGCATGGTGTTAGGCTTTAAGGTAAATGATAAGACATGATTCCTGCCTTCTTGTCTACCTGGTTCCATGGTGATAAATCACATACATTTCTGAGGTACCTGTAGCCTGCAGGTTGTGCTCACCCAAGTAATGAGGTCTACAGATATTTAAATAGTAGAGATACTTAAGAGTTGTCCCCTGGTCTCTTGCAAGTTACCTAGGTACAGAGCAAATTTCTTCTTTCATTATGAGTATTTTCTGTACAGATATCTAATTTTATGACTGATACCACTTGTACAGAAAAGGAATTGTTGTCCATATACTATTCCTATAAACGACTTTCATTTTGGAGAAAACTCATAAGCCATTGTTCAAAGCATTATTCACAAGCCAGAATTCCAAAATTACCATAGCAGACAAACCACTGGATATCCAGCTGGGAAAGAGAGTGCAGTCTGCTCATATATAGTACAGATAAACCTCACACTCATCAAAGAAAAAAGGGGAAATCTAAACTGAATTTTGGTCTATCAGAACACAAGAGAATTTTTAAGGAGAAAGTTATCATATAAAGGACCCCTGTGGTGATTACTATTATAAAGTCAAAAACCCTTTTGTAAAATGAAAAATGACTAAAATTTCATGAATTGTCCCCCAGCTGTGTTTTCTAAATATGAACTGCATGTCTGATTTTTTGAAGAAAGAATCAGTGAGAGTGGTGTAGAAATTTCAAGTGCATAAAAGAAAAGGGAGGCATAAACACCCTGCACTCAGTATTTAAATGGGCATTTGCTTTCATGAGCCTTGGCATCATTCCTCCCCAGATCACAAAGATAAGCAGCTGGAGGAGAAAAAAAAAAAATCACTGACTGTGGGAAGAAAGGAAACACAACCCATGCTCAATCTCCTTTAGAGATGGACACTCCTAGGAGTACATAAATGAATAGGCTCCACAGGTAATAACAATGAATTGTGTGAGAATGAGTTGGTGAGGGAAGTGGGAGGTGGCAGGGAATATGGGAATTGGGGAAACCTCCAGCAGTTCATGCTGTGCTATCTGCCTTCCTCATTTGTCTGTTTTCTGAGTCAGCATTAGCTAAATTTTCCAGAAAGCAATCCACAAAGTACAGCCTGGGCATTTAAGGGACGTCACTCATTTCCCCCAGTGACCAAGTCAGAAGCTTGAAAGCAGGGAAATCCGGATGTCTCAGTTATGAAGTAGAACAGTGGGGCTCCAACATATTTCCAGAAGTCTCCATCCAGACTGGTGATTGTCTGCTTCCATTACAGCCACTGACCATCCAGGGTGTTTCTCTGGCTCAGAAAGGGTTGGCATAATGGCCAAATGCTTCAGCCTGGTGTTGCTTCTTGCCTCCATCTGGACCACAAGGATCCTGGTCACATCTCTCCGTATAGAAGGTACGTTTCTTACCAGATTTTCAACCTGAGGCAAGGCAAGATCTTGCAAATTGTCCTAAGCCTACCAAATTCTTAAGTGTGGAATGCTGGGAGTAGGGGTTATCCTCAATGTCAACAGAAGATCTAGTTGGTAGGATTGCTCTGCCAGAAATGTTTTCATCATATTGTTGGCTTCACCAAAAGGATTTACATTTACCTTTATGTTATCTTGACTTTCATTTTTGGTTATGGAATCTTTTTTTAATGGGAATATCTTGAATCAAAACATTGAGGAAAGATCATTTGTTTTTAAAAGTGTTTCACTGCAGAAACAAACCATGATTATAATAAATTTTAAGCTTGGGGAAAATGGCCAACTTGCGCTAAATACTGACCTATTTTATATTTTTGGAAGTGTCAGCAATAATTGCCCAGAACAATTATTTTAATTACATTTTTACTATACTGCATATATGTTTTTAATATGAAATAAATAGCCAATTAACTGGAAAAAAAAAAACCTGTGAAAATGTAGGTTTGAAAATTGGTCATTAGCTCCTTACCAAAGGAATGACTTCAAGTGGTTTCTGGGCTTTTGAAATGCTCAACCAGTAACCTCATGTGCAATGTAGGCAAAAAAATTGTAACCACAAATCACTCAATTACAGCCCTAGGCAAATGAAAATTTGAGCACTTTAAAAGGAAAATCGTGTGTTCCTATGCTGGAAGATGCTCTATGATATAAAATATTTTGGAATCAGATATCCTGAGTTGCTTTACTTATTGCTGTATTTAATTTTATGAGAGGTTACAGCTATATAATTGACTTTTTTCAAATACCAGAACTGTTATTTTCAAGTTAGTTTTGTCCTCTTTGAAATTCCTCTGGAGATACTCACTTTTCCCCACAATGCTGCCATTACTCAAACTTTAAGTTTAAGTAGAACTCAAAATTGTTCTATGACAATGATTCCATTGCATTCTTTTTTTAAATTATTTTTATTAACATATAATGTATTACTTGCCCCAGGGGTACAGGTCTGTGAATCATCAGGTTTACACATTTCACAGCACTCACCATAGCACATACCCTCCCCAAACCATCGCATTCTTTAGACCATCTTTGATGATGGCAAAAATTTCCTAAGGAAATTAAACTATTTTATATTACATATAATTTTTATATATGTAATATGTAAAATGTCACTTAATCTTCTAAGAAGACTTTTAATAGATGAAGAAACAGGCTCAAGTAAGGCCAGGTGACTTGCCTAATGCCATATAGATGGTAAATAATAAAGCTTGGGTTGGAATTCAGCCCTGTCCGATCCTAAGCATAAGGTATTTCTATTATGCCTGCTGTTTCCTAAAAAAATTTTAAGGGAAAAATAAAATTTTAAGGAGGGGTGCCTGGGTGGCTCAGTCAGTTAAGCAGTTGCCTTTGGCTCAGGTCATGATTCTATGGTTCCGGGATCAAGCCCCGCATTAGGCTCCCTGCTCAGCAGAGAGCCTGCTTCTCCCTCTCCCTCTGCCTGCCACTCTGCCTACTTGTGCTCTCTCTCTATCTCTCTGTCAAATAAATAAAATATATATTTTTTATATCTTAAGGAAGAGATTAGTGGAGTAGCTCTTGGATTCCAGCTCCTTCTTTTTGTCTTTAAATGAAATAGGAAAGCATAAAAATGACCACTATTTGTTGACTACCTATGATGGAGACCCTGCTAGGTACAAGTTATCTATTCTGACAAAAATTCTGTGAAGAAGATATGACCATCTCCATTTTATAGATGAGAACACTACCTTGCCCAAAGTCCCAGAGCCAATTAATAACAGACAAAATAATCAAGGCTAGGTCTATTGCCCAGAATAGGTCTATCATTACTCTAAATGATAACTTTAAGGTAAAAATAAGTTTTGATGAAAAAGTAGCAAGACCACTTGATAGTGTAATTAATAAACCTTCTTTGCAGCCATGGGATTTGAGCATGACTCAAAAAGCTCATGGACTAAATAAGCCAAATTCTAGGGAAAATGTGTGTTTGGAGAGTCCAGTTCTAGTTGTATAGTGTGTAGGTGTGGGTGTGGGTGTGTGTTCATCTCCCCTATAATACAGCAGGAAACAGAATAGTGTCCTAGTTAAGAACTGCAGTTTTAGGGTCAGTCATAATTGGGTTTGTGCTCCCAATCTGTCCTATGTCTTTGGTGTATATCCTTGGACTTGGGAAAGTTACTTAATCTTCCTGAGCTTCCACTTTCTATTAAAGGACACAGGGTTTGGCACAGAGCAACATAAACAGATGATAGATGTTAGAATTAATACTAGCATTAGTATTAATACCAGTATTGGTATAGGTATTTGTGTTAGTGCATAGTCATAAGTGGCTGTTTTGTCACAAACACTAATATGGGGTATTGGCACTCTAGTGTCTCTTTTGGTGAGAGCAAGGTCTGGAAGCAAATAAAGCCATCTGTAATTATTATACATAGTATACATATCCCCTCTTCCAGCCTCCTGGTCCAGAGCATTACAAGGTCAGTGGAAGACTTAGAAATGTTCCTTTAACATTTGCAAGAAGAAACTTTACATACTAACCTAGAAAGTGGTCAAATCATTTAACTGGGCTTCCAATGCACAGATCTGTGTACAAGCAACTTCTTAGAAGATTGTAACATCCTCTTACGGACTCTTGTGGATAAAGCCCGATAGGAATAATGTACCTGAATGTGATACAACTTTGCAATTTTATACAGGTCTATAAATCCCAGAATCAAGAAAGGGGATCAAAAGATTTCTTGGATTCATTAACTTTTGAGTAAAATATATTTACAACATATCTGTTCAACTGCTTCAGCTTCCCCAGGGAGATCAATCATAAGCTGACTAAAACCAAAAAGCTTTGAAGAGAATATAATGATGTATTTATGATTTGCTGAGCATCTACTATGCAGCAGGCACTATGCTAAACATTTTTATTTGAATGAACTCTTTCAACTCTCATTACCCTATAAAATAGATAGTTATTTTCTCAATTTTATAAATAAGGAAACTGAGGCTCAAAGAGATGAAGTAACTAGCCTAAGATCACAGAGCCAGCAAGGCTCTGACATAGGCCAGATTTAAATACAAGTCTAACTCTAAAACTCAACTTTCTTAATTTAGGTTCCTCATCATGCAAGGTTTACTGCCCAGTTCCTCCAGGAACTTCAGAGTAAGCCTGCCCCCCAATGGTCAGAGAAGACCTGGAACTGAGAAGGCTCACATTCTGTTATACCAAGTGCAACATTTTTCAGCCCATCTCAGAAATAGTGGTATTCCCAAGCCACATTGGTTTGGAGTATTGTTAATTATTCTATTAACCAGAGCCCCGAATTCTATCTTTCTCAAAGTCTCAGACCTTTTTTTTTTAATAGACTCCAAAATGGTTTGCCACAACTGCATCACCTAAAACTAACCCCAGGAACTGGTAGCCAAAGCCTCCACATAAGGAACAAGGCAACTATGCAGTGGGGCATGATAGACTCCAATCTGATGAGAGGTATAGCTTGGACAAGAGCAAGCACCCAGCTAACCCAGAAGTATTTACCTTGTGGGAAATGCCTGGCTTATGCTCCATTATTTCTGAACTTCAGTCTCAGCCACAAGGGCTTCATTGCTATATCAAGACAATAATGCTCTACTAGGAAGAAGAGCCTAAAGGCTGGGAACAAGGACATCAGCAAATTAAGGGTTTCTGTGATTCCTTTGCAGAACTTTCCACCTCAGGGCCATGCAGAATTATGGGGGTCACCCTTGTGAACAAAAGGGCAGCCCAGCAGCTGAATTTTGCAGAAGCCCAGGAGGCCTGTAGGCTGATGGGACTAACTTTGGCCAGTAAAGACCAGGTTGAAGCAGCATGGAGGTTTGGCTTTGAGACTTGCAGGTGAGAAACAACTAGATTCATAAACACTGCTGGAGCTCTTTGAGCACTGTGTTCTTGAGCAATAGAAATAAATGTATCCATTCAAATAATGTGTATTTTCTTATAGCTATGGATGGGTTGCAGATAAGTTCTTGGTCATCCCTCGGATCCTGCCAAACCCCAAGTGTGGGAAGAATGGGACAGGTGTCCTGATTTGGAGAAATTCAGTCAGCAAAAAGTTTTTGGCCTACTGTTACAACTCATCTGGTAAGTCAAATCTACAGCCTCTGAATGTTTTCTCTAGCTCTATGATCCGTCTTAAGAAGAGTAACCCTGAACAGCACTGAAGAAATCATGGTGATGGTCATTTAATACTCCCAAGAATGCCTCGGTGACCAACCTAGAGGTGGCCATGTGCCCCTCAGAGGAAAAAGTTAGGGAAAGTATTACTAAATGGCAATATAGGGAGAGGGTATTTCAGGAGGCTCCATTACCCACGCCCCTCCATCTTATAAGGTAAGGAAATACCCACTCTAGACAAAGCAATGTACTGAGTTATCACACTGAAACTTGACAATCTTTCTCTAGAGTACACTTTGTCACCCCCATTTTGTAGAGGGGGAAATTAAGCTCAGAGGACATAAGTACATCTGTCTAAGTTCTCACTACTACGAAGATTTTAACAGAGATCTAACTCTCAAACCATGCTCTTTCTTTTAACCTTTTTTTTTTTAGAGAAGAAATTCAGATGGTACACCTGACATCTTCAAGGATTAAGATCATTTTATGAAGGAAGGAGTTAAAGTTAGAAAATAGAATTGGTTTGCTCTTGGTCACACAGTTGTTCTTTTAAACTTGCTTGGAGACCACAACCATTTTAACCCAAGTGCTCTACCTAAGGAACATCTCAGAAAGTTTTTCCTTCACTAAATACTTGTTCTCAGTTTATCATAAGAACCTCTGCTTATTTATTACCCTTCACACCTACTCATAAATCTGACCTTCTAAAGGTCAGACAGCTAAGTGGTCACATACAAGGATAGATTCCAAAGTCATACTCTAAGATCCAAGAGATCTTATATGCACTAGCAAAATTATGTTGCACAAAGGCAACAAAGGGTCCAAGCAGTTCTCTGAATCAGGAGGCTGATCTAGAGAAAGGGACTAGAAAGGGACTCCAAAGATACTTTGTCCTCTTTCCTCATTGCATGTATGAAATGATAGCTCAGACTGGAGATCTGGCTTGTTCAGTTGGTGGCAGGGTCAAGACTGGAACATAAAGCTTCTTCCAACAATTGTTTCACCATTATCCTCTTCTCTGCCTCTTCTGCCCACCACTTCTGGCTGGGGAATTGGTGGTTCACATGCCTGTATCACTCATAGCCAGGTCATGCCTGACAAATGACCTGGGGTTTTAGCTTTCTTGCCTTCCTCCTACCTGTCAGTGTGAGGATATGATACCCAGTCCTCTGGACATCACAAAATGGGGTCACAGGAAGAGGACTTGGATTTGAGTGTTTCCTCATGGTTTCATTTAACTTGTACTTCCATCCCCTATATTTCCCGTATAATTGAAGTTAGATCTGGAGGCTTGATTCAACTCTTGTTCAATATTTTTGGCAAAAAGACTACATCAAAAAGTAATGGTGTACTATATAGTAGCTAACTGATAATAATTTTTTAAAAGACTTCATAGATACTATGTACTTTAGATCACTTCTCAACAAAAGTCACTTAATACCAGTATGTCCCATTACTAATGTGCTAACTTTGACCATTTCAGTAAGATGCTAGAGCTTTCTAAATGAACTCATAAATATATGTTTTTCCACCTTGCAATGAGTAGGTAATCTACACTGTGATATTTTGGCACCATGCAAATATTCTGACCCCAACCATCTTGTACCTAGTAGTTTAAGCAGCCATTGGTAATTATTCCTGGAATCAGTTATTATATGTAGGGCCACAAGATGGTGACTTTCTAAATCTTCCTTCTGCATTTGTTAGCCAGCATTCTTTGATAAAGAAGAATTTCTCTCTCTCTCTCTCTCTCTCTCTTTCTGACACACACACACACACACATACACACACACACACGCACACTTCCCTCCTCCTTATACTACTATGGACACATGACATTTTACTTATTTTGTATGTTCAACATGTTATCAACTTTATAATTATTATCCTTCTATTCTTTCTGATGCTCAAATTGTCTCAAATTTGATGAGTAGGAGCCCCCCCCCAGTTGACCTCTGTGCCCTTTATTCCATTAGTATTGGAGTGATTTCTTTCTAACATAATAATAGCATGTCCCAGACTTACTTTGTACTTTCTCTGCCCCTGGTGGAATCAGCCATTTATTTCTCCAAGAAGCCCAGGTTCTTTGTAATGGAAAATGTTAAGTAGAAACCAAGATCTGAATTCAAGTAATTCTCATTACCAAAGGAGTTTTCATTGCTTCTCAGTATTTTTAGTGAATAGCTATCCATATATTTACACATACATATATCTAAAATCATGAATTTGTATTGATATTTCCAACTCAAATTTAACAATTCAAATTTTTCTTAGTTTGTTTTACACCTGCATCTTTTTTCTCTTACACAGAAGATCTTAGTTCCCAATAAATAACAGTAATATACTTTCTTGTCCTATAATAGTTTCAAAATTATAAAACAAATATTGTTAGGAATAATGAACCTATTGAATGAAATTTGATATTTCTTTGCATTTCTTTCAATCCCCAGAAGATAGCCCTCTAACAACGTATTGTCGAAAAAACTATGTGCAAAAACAAAAACAAGCAAACAACTATGTGCAAATGTGACTAGAAAAATTCACAAATCTATGTGGTTATATTATCATTTTCAAATAAATTGGGCTCACCTGCTTCTGTTTGCCATCTTTGTGAGGGTCAGAGTTAACCTAACCCTTATCCAAACTCTACTCCTAAACTTACCCTATGTTTCTTTGTTTTTGTAACTTTTTTTTTATAGCTATCTTGTGAGGTCTGAGGATTAAAATAACCCTAAACCTGACCCTAACACCTTATCCTAATTGTCTTTTTTAATTGCTTTCTTTGTAAGCTTTGGGAGACCAGACCGAAGTGCCTTGACAGTTCGGCATGCACCATCTGTTTCATGCTGTTCCTCTGCCACAATGCCTATCTTCCTCCCCACTTAGCTAACTGCTACTCTACTCAATTTTCAAATGCCAGCCTCTTCAAGAAGCCTTCCCATACCCCTTACTCCTATCTTTCCTCTTGGAGTCCAACCACACTCTGTGTTTAATGTCAGAGTACTTGGCATATTTTAAAGAAATTATATTCATAGTTTGGAGGGGAAGGAGTGCTAGGTCCTAACACTTCTAGGTGTGCCCTCAACCCAGTAGGGATCACAGAATCAGACTGCTATTGCTCCCTCACACTGTGGCTCTCTGGGCTACATTTAATAAACAGAGAGGCAAAGGAAACAAATTCTTAGATAGAGCCTATCTATCATGCCCATACATTATGCTAAGCCCCACACATTTATTATCTCATTAATCCTCAGTGAAATGACACAAATGTATCATTTATATTTCCCAGGAGAAATAACTGATGCTTAGCATGTATTTTGCTACGGTCATAGTCAATAAGGGAAAGAGCAGGCTTTAAACCTTGAGTCATACTACTTCCGCATAGCTCCTTCCATGATGATGACTATACATCAATAACATACCAGGCCCAGGTTGGGTGTTCTGGGCATCAGTGTTTTTTAAAAGCTCCACAGATGATTCCAACGTGTATCCAGAGTTCAAAATCACTCTTTCCTAGGAGATCTCTAAGATCTAAGTTTTAGGATTCCAGGTACTTCTAGATTCCTCTAGTTCTTTGAAATTGCAATAATCTCCTTTCTTGTTCCTGGACTGTACTCTCTCCCCACTGCATTTCATCCTCCACATGCCTCCACTGATAATTACATTACTTCTCTGCTCCACAGCCCTTGGGTGACTTCTTACTTGAGAATATGATGTAAATTATGAAGCCTTTTACACATAAAAGTGAGCATGTATGAGAACTCCTATATATTAGTTGGGAGATTGGTGGACCCAGTTGAAAATTCCATCTCCTACAAAATACATTCCAAATGCTTTAACATGGCAATTATGAATCTCAAAACTCTGGCTCCAGCCTATCTTACCAGTCATCTCCTGCTTGCAGTCTTTCATGCTCCCAACCATACACACACCCTACTCTCCAACTACACTGTACTCCTTGTCATTATTTGGTATGACTACATTTTCAAACTTCTGGATTCTTGCATCATGCTATTCCTTTGACTGGAATGTTCTATTCCCTCTTCCATACTAGAGGAGCTACTGCTGTGTTGCAGTCATAGTGGTCTTTTATTCATCAAACACACTGAGTTCATTCAACTTTGGACTCTTGAACTTCCTGTTCTCTTTACTTGGAATGCTTTTGCCCTAGATCTTCAATGACTGACTACTTTTTAACATTTAGGTTTCAGCTTAAGTATCACCTCTCTACTTTCATCATCCTAGTCGAAGTATCGATCTCATATTCCCCACCCCTATTGGTTTAATCTTTATCCTATTTTAATTTCTTCTTAACATTTATCACCCTCTAAAATTCCTGACTTTTTTTTTCTTTTTAGGAGAGATGAAGAGGGTCAAGGGATGGTGCAGAAGGAAAGGGAGAGAGAAAATCCTAAGCAAGCTCCATGCCTGGCATGGAGCAATCTCAAAACTCTGAGATCATGACCTGAGCTGAAATCAAGAGTTAGACACTTAACTGAGCCACCTAGGCATCCTGGATTTTTTTTTTTATTAATTTTTTTTTTGGTAATATATCCTTCCATTAGCATATAGGCCTCTGTCTTCTTTGTACTATGACCTTAGCACTTAAAACAGTGTTTGGCACATAGTTGGGGCTCAACAAATATTTGTTGAACAAACATATTAACCCTCCATATCATCTCCTCTGTGAATCCCCAGTGATTTCCTCTCACCTTTATCAAAATACGTCTGTCTTGGAAATTGAAACTTTACTCTATGTCTCTGTACTTTCAGTTCCCAATGTGATCTATTGTATCCAGTATTTCTTTCCCCTGATATTAAAAATTTTCATTTTTTGAAGGAAAAACTTAGCATGTGCTCAAAAATAAGAAATGAAACTAAAAGTTCAAGGCAAAAGTCAAGGATGATATGTGTTTGAATACAGATGTTTTCAAAGTAAAAAAAAAAAATTACAAAATTCTGAATGTGTGCAGTCAAAATGTTTTATCAGTAGTATCCATGGCCTTGATTGGTAATTTATTATATTTTTCAAAAATGAATGGAATAACTTTTTCTTCTTAACTAACAGTCCAGCTGATGTTACCTACTGCCAGAAATAAGTAGGAATTTAAAATAGATGCAAACTCATACTATAATATGTTACATGGCTCTGTCATTTACCAGCTATGTGAATTTGGGCAAGTTATTCAGTTTCACTAAATTTCAATCTCCTCCTATAAAATGAGAGTTGAATAAAATCATTAAATGAAGTGTCATGATCAACTCAGATATGAGGCTCAAAAAATGTTGTTTCCTCTCTATCACATTCAACAGATTGGAAAGCAAATCTATATCCCTCCTCTGCTCCCCTCCTTAAAACAATTTTTTATTTTGAAGAGCGCAGAGAAATCTGTTTGTTTTTTTTTTTTAGATCTTTGTCCTGAAGTGTACATTGTCATGTGTGTATATTTGGTGTCATTTACTCCTTCCATCCTGTTGCTTCTCCATCCTTTCTTTATTCATTAATTATTGATTGAGCATGAACTCTGTGCTAGGCACAGAAAGCATACCATGATGACTAAGACAGGCAGGGTTCCTGCTTCCTGATGAGATCAGTCCAGTACAGAGCAGTGCAATGAGAACCTTGACAAGGGAAGTAGAAAGAGGTATATAAAAACATGCCTAGAGACACAATCTCGTCATCAAATCTGCCTAATAAAGAGACATTCAATCTGAGACTTGAAGGATAAGTAAGAGCTAAGTAAAGAAGGGGCAAAAAGACTTACAGGTAAGAAAGCATCATGGTCAAAGCCTTGGATATGAAAGAAAGAGTATCAAAGAACAGAAAAAAATCTGAGAAGGTAGGAAGAAAGACACACTGATCAGATAAGGCTAGCCATGTCAACAGGGGACAGATCACAGGGGGCGTTATAGGTCATGCAATAGAGGCAGTCACTGAAGAATTTTAAGGAAGGAAATGATATGATTAGATCTGTATTTCTGTAAGATCATTCTGGCTGCACTGGAGGAAGATTAGAGAGGACTAAGACTAGAGGCAAGAATAAAAATTAGGAGACTGTTTTAATACTTACTTGTTACCTTATTTTTCCCTCCCCCAACAGATATTTGGATTAACTCATGCCTTCCGGAAATTATCACCACCAATGATCCCATATTCAATAGTGAAGAGGCAACATACACAACAGAAACTGTCAGTGACAATGCATACTCCGCTTCAGCTACTGATGTACCTTACTCTGCTACACCTACTCTTGCTCCTACTTCTGCTCGGGCTTCCACTTCTACTAAACGGAAAAGAAAATTGATTTGTGTAACAGAAGGTTTTGTGGAAACTAGCACCATAGCTACAGCAACAGAAACTGAGTCATATATCGAAAATAAAGCAGCATTCAAGAATGAGGCCACTGGGTTTGGAGGTAAAAGCTTTCTATGTTTGCATTGCATCGTGTGTGTTTGTGTGCTTATGTATAACAGACAGTACATAAAAACCATGTTGTCTCCAGAGTAGGCACTCAGGACCTGCCAAATACAAGTAAGACCTTAACGCAAACTCAATTTTCATAAAGTCGTAGAACTTGT
Source organism: Mustela nivalis (assembly GCF_964662115.1). Classification (NCBI taxonomy): domain Eukaryota; kingdom Metazoa; phylum Chordata; class Mammalia; order Carnivora; family Mustelidae; genus Mustela; species Mustela nivalis. Next base: position 72,107,584 of record NC_139028.1, on the reverse strand, counting down.
GAGCTCTAAAAAACATTAATGATTAAACAGAAAATCATGAGTATAAAATAGCTTCACTTTTTTTGGTTCACGTATAATGTATTATTTGCCCCAGGGGTACAGGTCTGTGAAACATCAGGCTTACACATTTCACACCACTCACCATAGCACATACCCTCCCCAGTGTTCATGACCCAGCCACCCTATCCCTAGCCCCCCTAACCCCCCCCCCAGCAACCCTCAGTTTGCTTCCTGAGATTAAGAGTTTCTGATGGTTTGTCTCTCTCCTGATCCCTTCTTGTTCCACTTTTTCCTTCCCTACCCTCCACAACCCCCTCACCCTGCCTCTCCAATTCCTCATATCAGAGAGATCATATGATAATTGTCTTTCTCTGATTGACTTATTTCGCTCAGCATAATACCCTCTATCCTTAATATCCTTCCATCCTCATCATTGCAAATGGCAAGATTTCATTTCTTTTGATGGCTGCATAGCATGAAATAGCTTCACTTTTAAAAACTCAAAGCCTTTTAAAAATAAATCACTATCTATTAATACATCAAAGTTCTTTTAAAAATATATACCTGAAAGGCCTATGATTTAAAAGTTTGTCTTATTTAAAAGGAAGGGTTTACACTTGATTAGCTCCAACATATCATCTCAAGGTCACAGAGAGGAAATGGACTCCGTCATATTGCAATTTATAAAATATAGAGAGGATGAGAAGCAAGGCCAAGGATTTCTATAGGCAAGAAGCAAAGAAGCAGATGTGGGCCCAACATTCTAAGTAGCCCCTTTGTGGTCACAGAGAAGGATTTTCTCCGGCACTATCTGTTGTCTGGATCTGTATAAAGAATCATTAGAAGAGCAACACAAAGAAATGGAAAAACATACCATGCTCATGGACTGGAAGAACAGATATTGTGAAAATGTCTATGCTACCTAGAGCAATCTACACATTTAGAGCAATCCCTATCAAAATACCATCAACTTTATTCACAGAAATGGAACAAGTAATCCTAAAATTTGTATAGAACCAGAAAAGACCCTGAATAGCCAGAGGAATGTTGAAAAACAAAACCAAAGCTGGTGGCATCATAACCCTGGACTTCAAGCTCTATTACAAAGTGGTAATCATCAAGACAGTATGGTACTGGCACAAAAACAGACACATAGGTCAATGAAACAGAACAGAAAGCCCAAAAATGGACCCTCAACTCTATGGTCAACTAATCTTTGACAAAGCAAGAAAGAGTGTCCAATGGAAAAAAGACAGTCTCTTCAATAAATGGTATTGGGAAAATTGGACAACCACATGCAGAAGAATGAAACTGGATCATTTCCTTATACCACAAACAAAAATAGACTCAAAATGGATGAAAGACCTCAATGTGTGACAGGAATACATCAAAATCCTCAAATCCTTGAGGAAGAGGCAGCAACCTCTTTGACCTCAGCCACAGCAATGTCTTCCTAGAAACATCACCAAAGGCAAGGGAAGCAAGAGCAAAAATGAACTATTGGAACTTCATCAAGATATAAAGATTTTGCACAGCAAAAAAACCCAGAACAAAACCAAAAGACAACTGACAGAATGGGAGAAGATATTTGCAAATGACATAGCAGATAAAGGGCTAGTGTCCAAAATCTACAAAGTACTTAACAAATTCAACATCCAAAGAACAAATAATCCAATCAAAAAATGGGCAGAAGACATGAAAAGAAATTTTTCCAAAGAAGACATCGAAATGGCCAACAGACGTATGTAAAAGTGCTCAATATCACTCAATATCAGGGAAATACAAATCAAAACCACAATGAGATACCACCTAACACCAGTCAGAATGGCTAAAATTATCCAGTCAGGAAACAACAGTTGTTGGCAAGGATGTGGAGAGAGGGGAACCCTCCTACACTGTTGGTGGGAATGCAAGCTGGTGCGGCCACTCTGGGAAACAGTGTAGAGGTTCCTCAAAAAGTTGAAAATAGAGCTACTCTATGACCCAGCAATTGCACTACTGGGTATTTACTCAAGAGATACAAAGATACAAATGTAGGGATCCGAAGGGGCACATGCACCCGAATGTTTATAGCAGCAATGTCCACAATAGCCAAGCTTTGGAAAGAGCCTAGATGTCCATCAACAGATGAATGGATAAAGAAGATGTGGCATATATATACAATGAAATACTATGCAGCCATCAAAAATTTAAAATCTTGCCATTTGCAACAACATGAATGGAACTAGAGTGTATTATGCTAAGTGAATAGGTCAATCAGAGAAAGACAATTATATTATCTCATTTTTATGTGGAATTTGAGAAGCAAGGCAGAGGATCATTGAGGAAAAGAGGGAAAAAATGAAACAAAATGAAAGCAGAGAGAGAGGCAAACCATAAGAGATCCTTAATCTCAGGAACAAACTGAGGGTTGCTGGAGCAGAGGGATGGGGTGGCTGGATGATGGACATTGGGGAGGGTATGTGCTATGGTGAGCACTGTAACTTGTGTAAGACTGATGAATCATGGACCTGTACCCCTGAAACAAATAATATATTTTATGTAAATAAAAAATTTAAAAATTAAAAAAAAAAAAGAACAACAACACAAAACAATGCATAAGCGAAGGACCCAATAGGCCATGTGTCTGTTTCCTCCAGGTGTCCCCACGGCTCTGCTAGTGCTCGCACTCCTCTTCTTTGCAGCTGCAGCTGGTCTGGCAATTTGCTACGTCAAAAGGTGGGTTTATTGGCACATTGTTGGCCTTATAATCTATGTCACATCCCTATCTTGTGTTTTTTCTAAGGTTGTTGTTAGCATTTTCTTGGTCAAAACAGAAATGATAGTCTTCTTATATTGTAAATTTTCTCCCTCATCTCACCTTTCCTCCCACCACCCAATCTTTCCTACTATTTCAGCTCACGCATGTCACCCAGCCTTTACAAACAGGTCAGTGCAACCCCTTTGAAAATCAAGAGATAAAAGGGACAGACTGACATCTAGAGGAAAAACATAGGTTTTGTTTTGATTCTCAATTCTTTGTTCTTGGTGGGAGGGTTATGAGGTCAGCCTCAAGTATGGCCTGCAAACTTACTGTCTCATGTAAATGAATCCACTAAAGTGGGGATGCATTAATGTATTTGAGTGTGCATGTGTTCGAATCTCTCTGAAATAAAGGTATCCAGTGTACTGTGCTAATACAGGCTATGACAAAGTGTTATCTATTGCCATATGTGTTACATATAAATCTCTCACTTTAATTTTATAATTATGCGTATAGGTATGTGAAGAACTTTCCTTTTACAAACAAGAATCAGCAGAAGGAAATGATTGAAACCAAAGTAGTAAAGGAGGAGAAGGCTGATGATAGCAACTCTAACGAGGAATCAAAGAAAACTGATAAAAAGCCAGAAGAGCCCAAGAGTCCACCCAAAACTACAGTACGATGCCTGGAAGCTGAAGTTTAGAAGAGAAAGAAATGAGAGGACATACCAAGGCTGATTTCTTTCCTGATACATATCCTGGCCCCAGATGAGGAAACTTAAAGGGCTGAAGAACTAAACAAGAAAGTCCGCCCTTGGTTCCTAAATGGAATCAACTCAGGGCTTACCTGTGGACTATGGAGTTCACCAAACGAAATTCCCTTTTTCTTACTGCAATCCTTTCTGGATCCTATCCTCCTACCTCCAAAGCTTCCGACAGCCTTTCTAGCCTGGCTATGGCCTAATAATATCTCTGTGGGAAAAAGGAGCTTCGCAAAGCACAGGGACCTAAAACAGCTAATCAGAACACATTTATAAAGAGGCTTCTTGGTTGGCTGAGAATAGGTGAGTTGAAAACCAAGAAACCACCTAGACCAAGGCTTTCTCTATTGATTCCACAGGCCAGATCCTTTCTTCACTCTGGAAACGTAATACACATCATCTGGCATGCCCTTCTGAGCCAGGCAAGAACAAAAGAAGGAAAGAAAAGTTCAGCAGCTAAATGCCAGGGAGATTCCCATGACTTGAGACCTGATCTCTGTAAAGCCAAAATAAGTAGAGAACAAAGAATGAGGCCAAGGATGTTGCCAGCGTATTGTCAGCAGGGACTACAACTACAGATAGGGTCGAAGTAGTCATCTTTAAATAATCTGAATTGGAATCACTTTTTAGAATACACACACACTTTTCTTTTTCTTGCTGCTGTTTCCTCTAGAAGCATACACTTTTATAAGGAACCAAAACAAATCTATTACAATTTTTTACTTTTATCGAGTTTTATCTGAGAAATTACTGAGGAAAATTACTGTGTTAAAAAGCAGTAAAATTTGACAAACATTTATTGAATATGTCAGGTGCTGGGTAAGGTATTACATTCTATAATTGAATGTTATTTATCAAAAACTTGTATACAGTAAAATGTATGAAGCTAATTTTTTCAGTTTTGATACCCCTAGCTTATCTTCTTGCAAAACTAATATTTTACTAAGACTAATCTATTCATTATTTTCTCTAACATGGCAGCCATTATAACCTTAATTTATTATTAACATACCTAAAAAGTACATTATTACCTCTATACACTGAAGCACATTTTTTAAAATGTCATTAACAAATGTATCACCAGCTCTCCTTTTTCAGCAAAAAAATCCCAAGAGATACAGAGATATTTGTGTCAAAAAAATAAAAGTATTCAGAAAATTTCTTTGCTCTCTTATTTACATAGATACATTATACGTTTCACACAAAATTGAAGTAATCTGTTTTTTGCAAAACAAAAAACAGTCGCACATAAACAGTCCTTTACTTAGCATTTGGGTCCTACATTACAATCCATTTCAGAGTTCACAGGGAGCTGAGGATGCAGGATTGTTATTTGTCCTATTTCTCTAGCCTTCTCTTTCCCTCTCTGGTTTTCCCTTTTGGACCACTAACATCATTTTCCCCTCACCAGTGACACCACAGCTAGCTAGCCCCATGACCCTTTCAGCTCACAGGCCATGAACTGCTGGCATAGCCTTTCGCTGTTGGCCCACAGAATATTATCTTAAATTTTGGCTTAGTTGCCAAGAATGAAAAATCAAAGGGTGCCTGCCTGGCTCAATCAATAGAGCATGTGACTCTTGATCTTGGGGTTGTGAGTTCAAGCCCCCCATTGGGTGTAGAGATTACTTAAAAATAAAATCTTTTTAAAAAGTCAAGAGTTTTCACATATTTATATTCCTGGTTCCCTTGAAAAAATGGGAAGATCTGGAGATAGAGAGCCCATATTCGTCCACAGCGATAATTATCTCAGACTAAGCAGTGGCTGTCCTCTTTAAGAGGGCTTTGCTTGCTTCAGTTTACCACAGTCTTCCATGCTCTATTGCATCTTCATTCCAAACCAAAGGTGCCCTGTGGATCTCAAATATATTCCCTTTTTCTTCACATCTAGCCCATTTCACTCATTCAGTCTTCCTGGCACTGAGGTCGGTGAGTCTGAAATTCTGGTTTGTCATTCTTTAAGTTTTATCAGCCTCATCTAGTTCTTAGGGAGTGAAGGAAAAAAAGCAGAAAGAGCCTAAGTAATGGCTTTCCTTCTATGTATGTTAGCTGAAAAATAATCAGATCTTCCACACTAGATCTGCCATCTTGTGGACATCTACTATATGTCAGGATATTATCATCTACTATTAATTTAGACAGGTATATGCCCTACTCAGGAGGAGGAAGAGGGAAGGAGAAAAACCTCACCTATCCACTAGATAGCCCAGGTGCCTATGCAAACATACTGATGAAATGTAATTGTCATTATTATGGAAGAAAGGAAAGGAGGAAAGAAAGAGAGGAAGAGGGGCACCTGGGTGGCTCAGTGGGTTAAAGCCTCTGCCTTAGCCCCGCATCAGGCTCTCTGCTCAGCAGGGAGCCTGCTTCCGCTCTCTCTCTGCCTACTTGTGATCTCTGTCTGTCAAATAAAAAAATAAAATCTTCAAAAAAAAAAAAAGGGGGGGTGGAGAGGAAGAAAGAGAGGAAAAACTTGTACTGAGTAACTACTAAGTGGTAGTCATTTTCTTTTTTTTTTTTTTTAAGATTTTATTTACTTATTTGACAGAGTAAGGGAGCACAAGAAGGAGGAACTATAGAGGGAAAGGGAGAAACAGCAGGGAGACTGACACAGAGCTTGATCCCAGAACCCTGGGATCATGACTGAGCCGAAGGCAGATGCTCAACCATCTGAGCCACCCAGGCACCCCATAGTGGCCATTTTCACATGTTGTCCTATTTAATCATTATGTTTCCTCTGAGAAGAATTATTACTGTCATTTTTTTTATTAGTTAGAAATTGGATTTAGAGGAGTTAAATCACTTTTCTTTGGTCACAGGTCCACTTAAGCACCAAAAGGTAGGATTTAATCCCAAGTCAGAATGACCACAGAGCCCATACTCCTTTCCCTACACCACAACACTTTTTCTGTAAATGACAATATAGCGATGTCAGCTATTCCAGGACATAAGCTTGAAATCAGTCACATGCCAAAAACAAATAAGAAAAATAACTCAGGACTCCCATCCCAACTTCAGAGAATTTTTCTTAAATCCATTTGCAATAACAAGGAAAAAGGGAGAACCACTAAAAACCTTTAAGAACTGTTCACTCGGGGCACCTGGGTGGCTCAGTGGGTTAAAGCCTGCCTTCGGCTCAGGTCATGATCCCCGGGTCCTGGGATCAAGCCCCACATTGGGCTCTCTGCTCTGTGGGGAGCCTGCTTTCCCCTCTCTCTCTGCCTACCTCTCTGCCTACTTGTGATCTCTGTCTGTCAAATGAATAAATAAAAATCTTAAAAAAAAAAAAAAAAAGAACTGTTCCTTCATTGATGTAGTCACCAACTTCAGCAAAGACTTACCTGGTCCAGCTCATATGGCCAGAAAATATGTGTCTCACAAGGGTCAAAGATAAGTTTCTCAAAATTCTTCACAAAGTTAAAAAAAAAAGAAGCCAAATGTCATAGATAGCTAGAAGTACAGCCTGGTCTAAAAGTCTCCTTCTTCCTAATCAAATTCACTTTATTCTCCATTAAACAAAGAAAAATTGTTACTGGGCCCTCTCCCAGACACCCAGGCAATAGCAGTCCCAGTAGTTTATAATTTCATAGACCATTGATTCTTTTTTAAAGTTAGGGATCAAAATGGGCTTTTTAACTTTTTAATGTTTTCAGATAAAGACATTGAAAATTATACTTCCATTTCTATCATTTTACAAAAGATAGCAAAGAGCAAGGATATAAAAATCAGAATAAAGAAGTCACTAAGTAAGTCTAGTTTTTTAAAAAGCTGACTACATGGACCTTATTTTCCTCATTTTACCAGTGACGATTTACTCATTGATAAATAACCAATCAAAGGAGTGTCCTTTAGCAATCAACTGGAGAAAATAATTCTCTGAGCTGTACTTAAGATAACCTTTTAGGATAAAGTAGACATGCCGAGAGCAAGTAAACCAGTCCTACAATTGGGATCTAAATCCTTCTACCCTCCCAATTGTCTCTCCTTCCACATTCCATCCCCCCTACCCCGGCCTTGCCCACTACATACACATAGCATTACCATTAAGCAAAGAAAGAGTTCCAAGTCTGGAAGGAAGGAGAGACAATTTGCAACTCACAGTACTTTGAACCTAACTATACTAAATGCCATAATTTAGGCCCAGATAACTAGTTATATATTATGGCTGCAGGCTAAGGTTTCATGGTAATAGGGAAGAGATGGGGGAAAAATGAAGCTGGGAAGATATGCAAGTGACCAGTACTGCAGTGTTTTCATTCCTAGGCTCCTGATGGGCAAAGGAAAATATCATGGCATTAAAGTCATCAGAGACATAATAAGATTTGGGGGATTCTGAAATGATTCTAGTAGTAGTGGTATAAAATATGGACTAAAGAAATTGTTTAGGCACACCTAGACCTAGCTGATCATCAAACAATGGAGATTTGTAAAAGCTCAAAATCGTGGGCCCCCAACCCAGCCCAAAAGAATCAATATTTTTTTTGTTTTTGTTTTTGTTTTCATGTTTAGGACCTAGAGAGCTGTACTGAAGCAAACAAACAAAAGCAAAAAATCCCAGAGACTCTAATCTAGCTGGCCCCAGGATCAGTGAATGGGAATTGCTGAACTACAGAAAAGAGGGATTAGAGACAGTAAGACAAAGCATGCCAATGTGAAATGATAAAGGTTTGGACTATGGCAACACAGATAGGACAGAAAATGGATTCCAGAGATATTTCAGAGACTAGCCAGAAATACTGGCTCATTGATGAGATAGATACCAAAGGAACTCAAAAATGACAGCGGAGTTTTCAACTTGGGCAACTACACGAATAGTTATTTCACTAGCCTAGTTAGGGTATGAGGAGAAAGTATATTTGAGATTAGAAGATAATAATCTTGGTTTGAGAATGTGTTGTTTCTGGTACAGAAACAGAATATCTGGGTGGAAGTATCTAGAAAGTAAATTTTTAGATTTGGGGAAAGGCAGGACTAAAGATAAAGTTTTTAAAAGGCATTAACATGCAAGTGTTTTGGTAGGGGAAAAGGAGAAATTAGTTTGGAGGTAAAAAAACGATGAAAAATATCTAATAGCTGACGGTGAAAACTGTCGCAAGACAAACACTAACATGCAAACTTTACTTCTCCAATTGCCAGTCTAATTTTCCCTGCATCTCCCTCTCAAAAAAGGAAAGGCTTACTTTGCTGGAGAGAATCTAAGTTAACCTTAGGAATGAGAAAGAGGCAGGGATACAAGGGAAATGAGGTAAAGAAAGAATCACAGGAGGGTAGATGTCAAGAGAGATTGGGGGAATTTATGGAAGGTAATGCCCCAGAGTCGTTGGGGGCGTGATGGAAATGGATAGGGTCAGAAGGAAATTATTACAAACTTTGCTGAGGCATATGTATGATCATAGTTTTTGAGAAACAGGAAAAACAGGATTATTTTGAAGTTAATTTTGGTTGTTGTGCTGTATTTCTTTCACTTCAGCATCACTGCAAGCCTGAATCATGGAGACCTATACTTAGTAAAGGATAAAGAATTATTAGATTTGATAATACAGTAAGTAAGTATTATTCCTGTACTATCATTACATTAAAAAAAAAATCCCTAGAGTAGTATCACTGAGGGTACATGAAATAAGGGACAGAGTTTAAATGGTGGCATTAGATAGTAACTGTATTGGAATGAATTCAATTTATTTTGTCTTACACATTCTTTGACCTCTCCTTGCTATTTCCCAAACCTGAGTTCAAGCTCTTATCTATCACTTTTCTTCTATACTCTTGCTCTGTTTCCAGTCTCAGCAAGCTCTCTGTCACACCTACAGTCCACCCTCTTATACTACATAAATGAATTTTCTCAGATGCAGAACTTATTATGCCATTCCTTGAACCTTTGAGGGCTCCCCATTTTTTCCAGAAGCAAATCCAAACACATTACTATACTAAGGAGATTGGTAAGTTAACATTCAGCATCCATTTCAAGTGTGTGCCTTCCTAAACTGGAGAGGATGAAAAACTGAAACTACTCTTCCCAGACTGTCTATAGGTGGACTTCTGAAATCAAATAAGTTCTACCAAATATTGCATGACCACATGAGCAAGGAGACAGAAGAAACAACTTTATGCTACTTCAGCCACTGCTACAGGCAAGCATGATCATGGAGATACTGGGCTTTTCTGCAGCAAAGTTCCAGAATCTAGCCTCACAGAGTTGCAATCAAAATATTGGCCAGGGCTATATTCATCTCAAGGATCTATTTGAAAGGAATCAATCCCAAGTTCATTCATATTATTTTTGGCAAGATTTAGTTCTTTTTTTACTGTTGGCCAGAGTTTGCCCTCAGTACTTTCCCATGTGGAACTCTCCATTGGGGCAGCTTAGGAAATGCCAATTTCCTTCATCAAAGCCAGCTAGAGAAAGAGCCAAAGATAGAGGGTAACAGCATGAAGGAAATCATATTTTAGACCTAATCTTGGATGTGACATCCCATTACTCTAGCAATTATTCTATTCATTACAAGCCGTACTACGTCCAGACCACACTTAAGGGGAGGAGATTATGCAAGACCATAAATACCAGAAGACAGGGATCGCTGGGAGCCATTTTAGAAGGCTGCCTCCCACCACATTAATGAATCTTTCTCATTCCTTTTCTTTGCAATTTGTTTATATAATGCTACATTGTATTATTGTAAGTTATATACATACTTTATTTTTTCCTCTTATCTCTAGCACTTGTGTAGTACATGCTAAGCTAGCACTACTTAGTTGGCTCTCAGTGAAAGTTGCTAAATGAATGAATGCATATATTCTTTGGGATTTCATGAGTTCTGAGTCTTACCTTTATCCAGCTATCTATACTGAGTGTTAAGATCATTCACTATAGGGCCAACTGCTTCTGTCTACCTAAATATTGTTCATCTTGATGTTTTACCTTTAGTATAGAATGCAGTTGTGAACAAACCAGAAGAATACATAAAGGCGATTGTATTTGAACTTAACTCTTGAGGAGGTTACTGACTCACTGCTATGAGCAATCTCATTTAGTATTTAACAATTAAACTACAATGTGTTTTGAACTGCGGTCAAGTCAAAAAAAGCTGAGGTGCCTCAGCAACCACAAAGCCAATAGGTATTGACAAAAAATTGGTTTCCTGATCTCTAGATTTTTATTTTAGTCTTTGAAATCTAGGATGTTTTCCTGGCAATCTGGAATTCTACATACTTAATACAATCATTTTCTAGAAGTTAGATCCCCTTTGGAATATTTCCACACTTTTATTTTTTACTACTCCAATTGTTATCTTATTTTTTTGGATTTGGTCTTTAGCTAAGTTGAAGACATTCTGGTCAATTTTTTTTTATGATAAAAAAAGAAAAAATTAAAAGTAAAAATCTCTATGAATATGAAAAGACCTAATAGAACCTCCATATACATTACATATTCTTTATCTATAAAGATCATCATTTCAGCAAAAGTCAACATCTTAAATCACAATAATAATAGCAAAGACTTAGATATTACAAATTGCATAAAACTCCTGTATCATAACAAAATATCTTAAAATCATATTATGTTAATCTCCATTAGTAGGTTTTTTAAAAGAATCTATTAAAAAGAAGCAAGACAAATATTTTAGAGAGAGAGTGGGGAGGGGCAAGGGAGAGGGAGAGAGAGAATCTTAAGCAGACTTGACGCCCAGTATGGAGCTCTACATGGGGCTTGATCTCACAGCCCTGAGATCATGACCTTAGCTAAAACCAAGAGTTAGATGCTTAACTACCTCAGCCACCCAGGCACCCGTAATTTGTGAATACTGAACCACCTTAAATCCCAGGAATAAATCCTACTCGATTGTGATGAATGATTTTGTCAATGTATGGTTGGATTTGGTTTGCTAATATTTTGTCAAGGATTTTTGCATCTATATTTATCAGAGATATTGGCCTCTTTTCTAAGATTGTTTTCATTTTTATTTGTCTGCATGTAATTTTTTAAATTTCTTTTTTGGTTTCTTGGTTGACCAATTCATTGTTTAGAGATATAGTTCTCTTTTTTGGTGATGTCTTTATTTGGTTTTTGTATCAGAGTAATGCAGACCTCATAGAATGATTTTGGAAGGTTTCTTTCCTCTTCTATTTTTTGGAATAGTTTGAGAAGAATTATTAACTCTTCTTTAAATGTGTTGTAAAATTTACCTGTGAAGCCGTTATGATTACTGATTCAGTTTCATTGCTGGTATTTGATCTGTTCAAATTTTCTATGTCTTCTTGCTTCAATTTTGGTAGGTTATATGTTTCTAGGAATTTATCCATTTCTTCTAGTTTGTCCAATTTTTTGGCATATAATTTTTCATAATATTCTCTTATAATTCTTTGTATTTCTGCGATGTTGATTATTTCTCCTCTTTTGTTTCTGATTTTGTTTATTTGGGTCCTCTCTCTCTCTCTTTTATGAGTCTGACTAGAGTTTTATCAGTTTTGTTGATCTTTTCAAAGGATCAATTTCTCGTTTCATTGATCTTTTATTTTTGTTTATTTATTTATTTTAGTTTCTGTATAATTTATTTCTGCTCTAGTCTTAATCATTTCCTTTCTTCTGTTGGTTTTGGGTTTTGTTTATTTTTCTGATTCTAGATGTTTCAGGTGTAGAGTTAGTTAGATTGTTTATTTGAGATTTTTCTTTTTCTTTAAGTAGGCCTGTCTTGGTATAAACTTCCCGCTTAGAACGACTTTTGCTGTATGCCAAAGATTTTGGACTGTTGTGTTTTCATTTTCATTTGTCTGCATGTAATTTTTTAAATTTCTTTTTTGGTTTCTTGGTTGACCAATTCATTGTTTAGTAAGTTGTATGTTATTTAACGTGCATGTACTTGTGCTTCTTCCAGATTTTTTTCTTATGGTTGATATCTAGTTCCATGGTGTTGTGGTCAGAAAAGATGCATGGAATGACTTAATATTTTTTAATTTGTTGAAGTTTATTTTGTGGCCTAATATGTGATCTGTTCTGGAAAATGTTCCATTGATTTGCAAATATATACAGATATATATTTGCTATATATTTAACAAAGTACAACATACATTCATGATAAAAGCACTCAGCAAAGCAGGTTTAGAGGAACTATACCTCAACATAATAAAGGTCTTATATGTAAACCCATAGCTAACATCTTATTCAATGGGGAAAAACAAAGAGCTTTTCCCATAAGTTCAGGAACAAGACAAGGACATCATTCTTATTCAACATAGTACTGGAGTTCTAGCCACAGCAATCAGACAAGAAAAATAAATAAAATGCATCCAAATTAGTAATAAAGAGGTATAACTTTCATAATTTATAGATGATATACTATATATAGAAAACCCTAAATACTCCACCAAAAGACTACTAAAACTGATAAGTGAATTCAGTGAAGTAACAGGATACAAAATCATTGTAGAGAAAACTGGTGCATTCCTATACACTAATAATGAAGCAGCAAAAAGTGCAATTAAAATAAGAATCCCAGTTACAATTTCACCAAAACCAGTAAAATATCTAGGGATAAACTTAACTAAGGAGGTAAAAGCCCCGTACTCTGAAAACTGTAAAACAATGATGAAATTCAAGATGACACAAAGAAAGGGAAAGATATTCCATGCTCATGGGCTAGAAGAACAAATATTGTTAAGATATCTATATTACCCAAAGGAATCTACACATTTAATATAATCCCTATCAAAATACCAATAGCATTTTTCACAGATTTAGAACAAACAATCCTAAAATTTGTATGGAACCACAAAAGACCCTGAATAGCCAATCTTAGAAAAACAAAACCAGAGGTATCATAATTCCACTCTTCTTTAAATTATATTACAAAGCTGTAATAATCAAGACAGTACAGTACTTGAATAAAAATAGACACATAGAGGTACCTGGATGGCTCAGTGGATTAAAGGCTCTGCCTTTGGCTCAGGTCATGATCCCAGGGTCCTAGGATCGAGCCCCCATCAGGCTCTCTGCTCAGCAGGGAGACAGCTTCCTCCTCTCTCTGCCTGCCTCTCTGCCTACTTGTGATCTCTGTCTGTCAAATAAATAAATAAAATCTTTTAAAAAAATAGACACATAGATCAATGGAGCAGAACAGAAAATTCAGAAATAAACCTACAGTTATATGGCCAATTAATCTTCGACAAAGGAGGAAAGAATATACAATGGGAAAAAGACAGTCTCTTCAACAAGTGGTACTGGGAAAACAGGAGAGCTACATGCAAAAGAATGAAACTGGACCAATTTCTCACCATACACAAAAATAAGTGCAAAATGTATTAAAGACCTAAATGTGAGGGACGCCTAAGTGGCTCAGTCAGTTAAGTGTCTGCCTTCCACTCATGTCATGATCCCAGGGTCCTGCGATCAAGTACCATGGGAATCCTCACCAGAAGCCTGTTTCTCCCTCTCCCTGCTTCTCCCTCTGCTTGTGCGCTCTCTCTCTTTTTTTTTTTTTCTCTCTGACAAACAAATAAGATCTTAAAAAAAAAAAAAAAAAAAAAAAGACCTAAGTGAGAACTGAAACCATAAAATCCTATAAGAGAGTACAGGCAGCATTTTCTTTAACATTGGCCATAGCTATGGGGTTTCTAATAAAGTCTTAAAATGTAAAAAAAAAAAACATTGGCCATAGCTACAATTTTCTAGATATGTCTCCTGAGGCAAGGGGGAAAAAGCAAAAATAAATTATTGGGACTACATCAAAATAAAAAGTCTCTGTACAGAGAAGGAAACAATCAATAAAACTAAAATGCAACTTACTAAATGGGAGAAAATATTTACAAATGACATATCAGTAAACAGTTAGTATCCAAAATATATAAAGAACTTACACAACTCAACACCAAAAAAACCCCCCAAATAATCCAATTTAAAAATGGGCAGTGGGCGCCTGGGTGGCTCAGTGGGTTAAAGCCTCTGGCTTCGGCTCGCCGTCATGATCTCAGGGTCCTGGGATCGAGTCCCACAGTGGGTTCTCTGCTCATCAGGGAGCCTACTTCCTCTCCTCTCTCTGCCTGCCTCTCTGTCTACTTGTGATCTCTGTCTGTCAAATAAAGAAATAAAGTCTTTAATAAAATAAAATAAAAATGGGCAGAAGACACACACAGATATTTCTCTGAAAGAGACATACAGATGAACAATAGACACATGAAAAGATGCTCAACAGCACTCATTGTCAGGGAAATGTAAATCAAAACTACAATGAGGTATCACCGCACACCTGTCAGAATGGCTAAAATCAAAAACGCAAGAAATACAAGTATTGGCAAGGATGTGGATGAAAAGGAGCCGTTGGGCGCTGCTGGGAATGTAAACTGGTGCAGTCACTGTGGAAAACAGTATGGAGATTCCTCAAAAAGTTAAAAATACCCAGTAATCACATGACTGTTATTTACTCAAAAATACAAAAAACACTAACTCAGAGGATACCTACACCATCCCTGTTTTTTTTAAGATTTTTATTTATTTGTTTGATAGACACACAGTGAAAGAGGGACCACAAGTGGGGGAGTGGGAGAAGGAGAAACAGGTTTCCCATAGAGCAGGAAGCCCAATGCGGGGGTCAATCCCAGGACCCTGGGATCATGACCTGAGCTGAAGGGAGACATTTAATGACTGAGCCACCCAAGCACCCTGCACCATCCCTATTTTTTATAGCATTATTTACAATAGCTAAATTATGGAAGCAGACCAAGTCTCCATCAATAGATGAATGGATAAAGAAGATATGGGGTGTGTGTGTGTGTGTGTGTGTGTGTGTGTGCACGCGTGCCTGTGTGTTAGAATATTTTTCAGCCATAAAAAAGAATGAAATCTTGTCATTTACAACAACATGGCTGGATCTGGAGGGTATAACGCTAAGTGAAAATGCCAGTCAGAAAGATAAATACCAGAGTATTTCACTCATATGTGGAATTTAAGAAACAAAACAAATGACCAAAGGAAAAAGAGAGAGAGACCAAGAAACAAACTCTTAACTACAGAGAACAAACTGATGGTGACCATCAGTTTGCCACCAGGAGAGGTGGGCAGGGGGATGGGTTTCCACCATATTTAAAACCCTGTAATATTAAATTTAATTTCCAAAGGAGATGGAGATTAAAGTGTGCACTTATCATGATGAGCACTGAGCAATGTATAGAATTGCTGAATCCTATATTCTACACCTGTAACTAATATAACACTGTATGCTAACTATACTAGAATTCTAAATTTAATTTAAAAAACAAAAACAAAGCAAATCTATTAAAGACATACTATCAAGTGGAAAAACGTAACAGAAATTTCTATGTAGTAGAGCTATAGGCAGGCGATGTCTCAATCTAATTGGATCAAGTCAGAAAATATGTTTGGGTTGTAAATCTAGAGAGGATGGCACAAGGTGTATACTGTTAGTAGACAACAGAGACCATGTGAACTTACCATGGGTATTGACTAGTATCTGAAGAAGCAAACCTGATCCCAATTTGGACTGAAACATGGCTTTGCCTGTGGGGGATCTAGCCCTATTTCTGACACCCCAGTGCAGGTAGGTCAAAGTATCAAAATACTCCATCAAATTTCACTTTAATAACACTTAGAGTAAGTGGGTCCCCTGCATCTGCGAGAGGAAAAAGTCATGTGGTGGCAACCAGAGTTGAGGAACAACTCAATCTTTAATATAAGCAAGAGAATATTCCCATTCTTGCTCCCACTTCTATATGTCCCTTTCTTAATACCACTCCCCCATAGGAAACCCAATTGGTAATAGCCAAGATCTCTTCTGGATCACATTTCACTGGTAGGTAGAGTTATTTTGTTTTAAAGCCCAGTACTATCCCTAGCACTCAATGGTCTGCTTTCTGTCTCAGACCCTGGCAGGGCCTGGTCCCTAGAGGCCAGGTACCCATCCTCGTCTATCGCTTCCACTTTATTTTTGTGGTTAGATAAGTGGCCTTGTGGTTCTTATTGTGTTCTTCTCTTTCGGGATCCTACGTAAACCTCCAGGTTTAAAGCCCTATGCTCAAAAGTTCTGCAGAGAGCCCTGAACTGGAGGTTATTGGCTGATATCTACCAAGTCTGGATAGGGTCAAACATAATTACCTTATTACAATGCCTATATTTCCTTTATTCTCTTTTACCAGAATGACGACTTGGGAAGCACCAATGTAACCTGCATTTCTCTAGGTCTGTTAAAGCAGAATCCTGCTTCTTGAAAAAGAGTAACTCTCTGGGTTATTCCAGAAGTAGGACACTCAGATGTGATCACAAGCAACTATGGTCACCTTTTACATGGCATTAAGTTTCTTCCCATTGCTCTTGGCCTAATTACACTCCAGTGAGTACTATCATGTCTTCTACTAGATGCATTCACCACGTCTGCTTGTTACTTTCTTTCTGACCAAACATCATGACTATCTCCTCTAGGTATCACCACAGCTACCAGGTACCACTGCCTCTGCTAATCCCTGCTTCTATATCTTCTGGGAACTGCCACACTCACAAGGAACCACTGACTATGCCAAATTCTTCTGTTGTTTCCCTGGTTATCTTCTAGTTCGCATCCACCAAGTAACAATGCTGCTTCACCAGATGATGACTTGTCTACTAGAGACTGCTGCCTTTCCCTTCAGTTACCACAAAAGCCTTCAGGCACTGCCATCTCTGCCAGGTATTACTGCAGTTAACATTGCCTGACACTAGTGCTGATGCACTGGAATCCCTGAGTTCCCAAAGTTAAGAAATGTGTCTAGATAGGTTTGTGGGATTTAGCAAAATAAATACCAGAAACATCCAATTAAGTCTGAATTTCAGTCAATAACAAATAATATTTTGTTGTAAGTATGTCCCATATACATGTGTGAAGTAGCCATACTTGAGGCATACTTACACTAAAAAATTATTTATTGTTTACCTGAAATCCAAATTTAACTGAATGTCATGTGTTTTATCTACCAATCCTAGTGTATGACAAGATAAGAATTAGTACTTCTTGTTCCATTTGTACTTAACTCCATTAGAAATGGACACAGCAGGGGTGCCTGGGTGGCTCAGTTGGTTAAGTGGCTAATTCTTGGTTTTGGCTCAGGTCATGACATCAGGGTCCTGGGATCCAGCCCTGCATTGGACTATAGCAGTACTTAACCATAAGCTAATATACTGTCATTTTAGTGCAGACAGCTTTGCAGATTTTACGAGCATCCCTCGATAAATTTGTGACTTATTTAGTTTCATGGGAATTGGTTCATGGACAAAATTTAGTCAAAATTGCCTTGTTCCATCTAACTCATCTAAGGATTTACTCCTCATCTAAGTCTTTATTACATGGTCATTCATAATGGCCTGACTTCTTTTTCCCTTCAGATGACCTCTCTTCCAAGGAGGAAAAAAGGAAAAAAAAAAGAGCAATAGAGGAGGAAGTTATCCTTTTGAGATATTAAAATGTATTATAAAATATCTATAATCAAAACAAGTGCACTAGCACTAGTGCATGAAAAGACCAGTATACAGAATAGACATCTCACAAATAGACCTAAATTTGTATAAGAATGCAATAGATGGTTTTAAAGATTTTATTTATTTGTCAGAGAAAGAGAGAGAGAGCACAAGCAGGGGGAGCGGTAGGCAGGGGGAAAGTAGGCTCCCCGCTGAGCAAGGATCCTGACATGGGACTTGATCCCAGGACCCTGGGATCATGACCCGAGCTGAAGGAAGAAGACTAACCAACTGGGCCACTCAATATATGGTTTTTAAAAGGGGACAAATAAGATAGGAGGGGGAAAGATGGACTAAATTGTATTGGAATAATGGAGAATTGCTTAGTAAAAAGGATAAAATCAGATCTACCTTTCACATAGTATGCCAGGATAAATCCCAGATGGGTCAAAGATTTAAATGTAATAAATGAGGGATGCCTGGGTGGCTCAGTCAGTTAAGCTGCTGCCTTTGGCTTGGGTCATGGTCCTGGGGTCCTGGGATTGAGTTCCGCTCAGTGGGGAGTCTGCTTCTCTCTATGCCTCTCTCTGCCACTCTTCCTGCTTGTGCTCTCTGTCTCTCTCTCTCTCTCTCTCTCTCTGACAAATAAATAAATAAATAAAATCTTAAAAAAAAAATAAATGTAATAAATGAAGCCTTATAACTACTAGAAGAAAATATGGGTGCATTCCTTTATAATCTAGAAGAAAAGAAAATCTTCCTAACTATCATGCAAAATCCAGAAGCAATAAGGACATGATTGGTATCTTTATGAAGCCTAGACTATATATATATTTTGAAAAATCTGACCATATAAAAATAAAAAAGTTTGCATGGCCCCAAATCCCAAAGTCAAAAGACAAGTGATAAAGTGTGAAAAGGTACCTGTGATTTAAAACATAGTAAAGGGCTAATATATTTAATACATGAAGAGCTCTTAAACACACAAAAAAAATTTAGCCCACTGCGGAAAATAGACAAAAGAATAGACAATTCACAATAAAAACAAAAATGGTTCTTAAATATAAGAAATCAGCTCGCTATCACTCATAATAAGAAAAATGAAAATTAAAACTAATTCCTGCTATACCATTTTACAGATTGGCACAAATTAAAAAATGTGACAGAATATTCTTTTGACCCAGGTGCACAGAGCACTCTTATACATTGCTGCTGAGAATTCTTCCCCTAGAGAGAACTTGGGTAATACCTGGCAAAAAAAAGTGAAATTACTTACATAAAAGATCATTTACTGTTCAACTCAATGGGTAAAATCAATAATGTCCATCAAAAGGGTTTTAGTTGAAGAAACTATGATAAATCCATATGTTGGAATTCTATGTAGTTGTCAAAAAATGAGGCAAATCTCTAAAATATCTATTCTTTAATTACTCTAATTACTAAGTGATCTTCAGGATATATCTCTAAGTGAAAAAAAATAGAAGTCACTGAACACTATACTTTCTGTAGAAATGGTGTGGAAAACACAAACATGTTTTTACTTCCATTTTTATTTGTGTGTGTATGCATTTGTTTATATTTGCAAAAATCTTGTAAAGAAAGACCAAAATGTTTAAATATAGGAAAATGAGGTAACAGGGTAGAGGACTGGAAATTGGCATGATACTTCTCCAAATGTGCTTTATTATGTAGTTCTAACTTTGGAAACAGTGAAAACTTTAATTTTCAAAAGTGAAATAAACTTAAGAAGCAATTTCTAAAAATAAAAAAACAAACTGCCGAACCACTAAAAAAAAGAATTATTCCAAGGGTCTAGAACACAGCTATTTTGACTCTATATTTTAGCAATACATATTTTAAGGACAAATAGAGAGTAAGTACATGTAAACTTTACTCAGTAACCAAATAGTCAGTAGTAATACTGTTATTTTATTTTGAATCTATTTTCTACACCTTATAATATAAATAATTACTTAATGTTATTAGTAAATAATATTTTCAATGTGAGATTAAAGAGATAAAACTATTAAAATAAGTGTTATATTTAAAACCCTGTAATATTAAATTTAATTTAGGAATAATAGTATGAATTCTAAATTGTTATTTTCTTTTTTTTTTTTAAAGATTTTTTATTTATTAATTTGACAGAGAGAAATCACAAGTAGATGGAGAGGCAGCCAGAGAGAGAGAGAGAGGGAAGCAGGCTCCCTGCTGAGCAGAGGGCCCGATGCGGGACTCGATCCCAGGACCCTGAGATCATGACCTGAGCCGAAGGCAGTGGCTTAACCCACTGAGCCACCCAGGCGCCCTAAATTGTTATTTTCTTTTCGAATGTATATATTCCCAAAAAACAAATTAAAAATATATATTCCCTAGCTCTGTCCTTTGAAAAGGACTAGAAGTAAGGACAATCTAATAACTATGAAATATATCTAGAAACCAGAGTGTAGTCTCTAAATATCATTCCTCATTGAAAGGATCCAGAACTCCTTGGAGGAATGGCTCATTCCAGGTCTAGAAGATAGAGGATAAGACAGGGAGGGACCAGAATGCAAGAAAGTTGTCTTGTCAAAAAGATACTATGATATGATTACAGTTGGCTAAAGATGGAACTACACAACAAAAGTAATATTAAATACAATTGATCAGATATATAAAGCCCACAAATTTGTAATTATACTAAAAAAAATTTAAATTCCACACATTGGACATGATTGCTAGTAATTAGGTACCAAGTCCTTAAAAGTAAAAAAATTGGCATTTTTCTTGACTTTCCTGTATGGACAGTATTTCAAGGTAACCAAATAGCCCTAGTTCATTGAAAAGTTGTGTTTTGGGTTTTTTTTTTTTTTACAGAAATGACACTGATAAATAACTAGAGAGCCACCATTTTGTAATTCCTAATAAAATGGATTCAGACTACCATCCTAATAGATACAATTATTAGATAAAATATTGATGAGAACCCCAACGATCAGTCTTAAAGTGGGACAAGCAGATATTGTGGGCTTCCTGATGTAACATGAAGCACACAGTAGCACGAAAGTAGCAAGAAAGTATTCTTGCCAGAAGAGTCTGATGGAATCTGAATCTAATCAAACCTCTAAAGCCAAGCTTCATTTCTAGAAAATGGGGTAGGGGGGTAGACAAAGCAAATGGCACTACAAGGAAGAAAACACATAAATCCAGAATGTAGGCATAGTCTATACAACAACTGACCTAATGTGATAGTCTGTACATGTCAATGTGGCTAGACTTCAGTCCCTAGTTATTTCAAGCAAACACTAATCTAAGTGTTGCTATAAATGTATTTTTTCTATGCAATGAAGTCCATAGTCAAGTGACTTTAAGTAAGGGAGATTATCCTACATAATCTGGATGGGTCTTTTTCATCAGTTGAAAGAATTTAAGAGCAGAACGGAGGATGTTCAGAAAAATTCTGTGCATAGTGGTTTCAGCTCATGCCCAGTTTCTGCAAGAAGGTAGTAGTATGATAAAAGGAGGGGGAGAAGGACTATTCTCAATTAAAAGAAATTTCAACTATAACAATCAAAAAGTAGTGAGAGTACAGGGGTGCCTGGGTGGCTCAGTGGGTTAGGCTGCTGCCTTCGGCTCAGGTCATGATCTCAGGGTCCTGGGATTGAGTCCCGCATCGGGCTCTCTGCTGGGCAGGGAGCCTGCTTCCTCCTCTCTCTCTTTCTCTCTGCCTGCCTCTCTGCCTACTTGTAATCTCTGTCTGTCAAATAAAATAAATAAAATATTTCTTTAAAAATAGTAGTGAGAATACAAATTATTTTTTTAAAGATTTTATTTATCTATTTGACAGACAGAGATCACAAGTAGGCAAGAGAGGCAGGCAGGGAGAGAGGAGGAGGAAGCAAGTTCTCTGAGGAGCAGAGAGCGCAATGTGGGGCTCGATCCCAGGACCCTGGGATCATGACCCAAGCCGAAAGCAGAGTCTTTAACCTACTGAGCCACCCAGGTACCCCAAGAGTACAAATTTATTACCTGTAAAGGACATATTTTAGATAACCTGAGAAATATAATTATGAACTTGCTGCTTCTAGTCCTTGTTTTCCATGTAGCAGAGTGATAAACTGACCCCGGTTTCTGTCTCTGGGAGAAAACTTTGTCATTTCCCATTGGTCTGTCTGTGGCAACAAGGACCCAAAAGACCAAGGTGGATAGCTTCCAGGCTTGGAGTAAGTATTCTCGTTGTTGTTCTTGAACTTTCTGACTTCATTACCCCTGGCCCTGTCAGTATACATTGGCTTGATCTTTCCTTGCGTTATACATGATAAAGGTAAGGTTTGAGTTTTGCATTTGCATAAGGAGAAACATGACTTCTTTGTTCTGCAGTTATTAGGCCTTCCTGGCTTAGGGAAAAAAAACAAACAAAAAAACAGACTTCCAGCTAGAAGATTTTAAAGGAGAGAGGCAGCCGACTGATAGTATTACAACACTGATGTGACAGCTAGGGAAGAGAATGTTAACTTGTCTCCAAGCCAAAAAAGGTTGTCAGAGAAGTAGATTCCTCTGATTTCAGTAAGGCAGAAAGTGTTCAAAGGAAAAGCAAGTAAGGACAGAGGAGTTGTTGGCAGGAGAATGGGAATTCCTGAGGTCAAACTGAGGTAGCTAAGGGAGAGAGGAAGCTAGTTTGGAGTGAGTGAAGATGAGGTATGCCAAAGCAGAGTGAACTATAAAGAGTTACAGAGATCAGTGACCGTAGGCCATAGCAATAAAGGATTGTGGGGGAGAGTGTTAGGAGGTGGTTTGAAATGACATGGTAATAATGGGAATAGGCAGTATATAAAATGACTCTCCTCAAGATCCAGGTAGATCTTTGAGGCAATAGGATGGTAAAATCATCCATTTAAAGTAAGTTCCCAAACACTGGGTTCCATTTTCTTGATATGTTCTGGCCTAATACTGAACACCAGCACCTTTATGGTATAGACTTAATAAAGACAATGTTTTAAGTTGCTTGGTTTGGCAGCAAGATACAGGATGGACTGAATAAATATGTTTCAGAATAAGTTGATTGGCTAAGATGTTGCTATACTAATCTATCTATCAGATACCAAGGAACTTATATTGAGATGGTAATATGGAATGGGTTAAGCGCAATAGTAGAAATATAATGAAGTAAATAAAACTTGTGGTTCTGAAATCAGATAGTGGATTTGAATCCCTGCTCTACCATTTATGAGCTACATGAACTTGGGCAATTTATTTAACCTTTGTAGGACTGTTTTCTATAAAATTGAGATGATATTGATATCTATCTTTTAGAGCTATTGTGAGGCTTATGTGAGATAATACATATAGAATACTTTTGGTACCTGGTACACACTAAGAACTAAAAAAAAAAAAAAGGATAAAAAAATAAAACTAGAAGAAATTATAAAGAAAGTACAGAACAGCATGACAGAATGCTTTAGGAGACAGAAAGAAATCTCTTCATAAGTTTTAGCCTGGGAGACCAGAAGGTATACTGAAGCTCCTTTGATAAGGAGGTTGTTGAATTCAGGTGCCCATTACTGTAGTTATTCATTCCTCTGGGAGATACTCTATATAAATACAGAAATACAGGATTAGAACACTGATGAAGGATAACAACAGGCAATGTTGATTAGGAAATTATCTGAATACAGATGATAATTGAAGTTATGAGTGCCTGAGTTCCTCAAATTTTCAAAAATAAAAGCAGAAAACTGAGGACAGAGCTTGAGAAGAAACAACCAGAAAAGACATAAAAACCTTAAAAGGGGGTTACCTGACTGGTTCAGTGAGTTAAGCCTCTGCCTCCGACTCAGGTCATGATCTCGGGGTCCTGGGATAAAGCCCTGCATTGGGCTCTCTGCTCAGCAGGGAGACTGCTTCCCCCTGCCTCTCTGCCTGCCTCTTTGCCTACTTCTGATCGATTTCTCTCTCTCTCTGTCAAATAAATAAGATCTTTTAAAAAATGATAAATTTTTTAAAAAGCTCAAAATGCATCATCCTAGAATATGATGAAGGTCTAATCTTAATTACAGGTAGCCAGTTGTTCCTCTGTATTCTACACTAATATAATTAAAAGCAGTAATGTATTGAGGAAAAGCACTACACTAGTGGCCAGGAAATCTGGATTCTAATCCAGTTTAGTTAATTTGCTCTGTGTTCCTTAGGTGAATCACTTGTCATCTTTGGAGCTCAGTTTCCTCATCTACAAAGGAAGATTGTTGGACTAAATGATGTATTAGTTCTTTTAACTTCATGATTTTTATGAATAAATATAGGAAGTTTAAAATGTTTATAATCCAAAATCACTCAGGGCCTTCCTCATATTTTCTCACGGTCCTGTCACAGATGTTTAATAACCTTACAAAAAGCAGGAAGCATTCAACATATTTTCCTAGAAAAAAAGTTTCAAAAGTCTCTCAGATTTTCCTGGTCTTCACTACAGAGCTCTGTTTACTACAATTTTATTGAAGCCTCTATATATTTTTTAAAGGTTTTGTTTATTTATTTGACAGAGAAAGAGCACAAGCAGAGGGAGCAGCAGGCAGAGGAAGAGAGAGCAGCAGGCAGAGGGAGAGGGAGAAGCAGGCTTCCCACTGAGCAGAGAGCCTCATGCAGGACTCTATCCCAGAATCCTGGGATCATGATCTGAGCCGAAGGCAGCCACTTAGCCAACTGAACCAGCCAGGCATCCTGAAGCCTCCGTATTTTAATGGATAAATACCTGTGTAAAATATGAAAATATGAATACATATTACAAATTATAAGATTCATTGCAAAGGGATCCATTCCTCTTATAAAAGACTTAACTTAGTGGTTTCTTCTTCCATAACTCTTGCTATTTATATTTACAGTTCCCTACAAACACTTTCCTATACCTTTTTTATATGTAGGAAAAATAAAGGTTTCCTTAGCTTGCTACAAAATGACTTTGTAATTCCTATCTCAGAATTTCTAATCTCTTCTATTACAATGTTTAAGATAATCCTTACTACTCTCTTAAGGTTTTATTATTTTAGTTAAATCATTATGCTTTGGCAAATTCAGGGGGAAAAGCTCTTATGATGAGAAGAAATTATCTAGAGATGTTGATAATAATACTAATTTTAAAATATATTAATCTTGCAATCTCTCCTATAGTGCAATCTTCACTATACTCTCTATGAAATATAAAAAGGACTACTTGAATTTTAAAGCAATGCAGGGATAGTCTGACTCCCAGGCTCAGATTAGGCTGGAACATAAAGCCTTTTAAACTTTAAATGGGTTGTTTTTCCCTCCCAAATTTATGAGGTATAATTTGCATATAATAAACTGCGTATGATAAAAATATACAATCTGAGAAGTTCTGACATATGTATTCATCTGTGAAACCATCACTACAATCAAGAAAATTAACATGTCCCTCGTTACAAAATGTTTCCGCTTTGTGATTCCGCCCTCCCTCCCATCCCAACACCTCATTTTTCATCCCTCCCATCCCACTGATCTCCTTTTATCACTATAAATTGGATTTTTCTAGAATTTTAAATCAAAGGAATCCCACAGTTTGTATTATTCTTTTTTGTCTGGCTTCTTTCACTCAGAAATCTATTCTGAGTCTATCATTTGTTCATTCTTTCTTATTGTCAAGTAGTATTCCATTGTATAGATATACCACAGTTTGTTTCCATTCACCAGTTGATGAGTATTTGGGTTGTTTCTAGTTTGGACCTATCACAAATAATGCTGAAATGAGTATTTATAGTCTTTGTGGGTAAATACCTAGGAGTGGAATGGCTTTATCGTATGATAGGTGTTATGTTTATTTTAGCTTTTAAAGAAATGGCCAAATTTCCAATTTAAGAAATGGTCCGACTTTCCAAAAATAGTTACATGATTTTATATTCTTAAAATGCAGTATATAAAAATTCCAATTGTTCCACATCCTTGTCAACAATTTGTATGATCAGCCTTTTTAATTTTAGCCATTCTGTGACCAGGGTGCATGGTGATACTTCATGGTACTTCTACTTTGCATTTCCCTGATGACTAATGATGTTAAGCATCTTCTCATGTGTTTGTCATCAATATATCTTCATCAATGAAGTGTCTTTTTTTTAAAAAAAGATTTTATTTATCTATTTACAGACAGAAATCACAAGTAGGCAGAGAAGCAGGTGGGGCGGGGTGGCGGGAGCAGGCTTCTCGCCAAGCAGACAGCCCAATGTGGGGTTCGATCCCAGAACCCCAAGACTACAACCTGAGCCGAAAGCAGAGGCTTCAACCCACTAAATTATCCAGGTGCCCCGATGAAGTGTCTTGTTTAAATTTGATGGCCAATTTTAAAATTTTGGTTCTTTGCTTACTGACTTATAATTACAAGTTCTTTGTATATTCTGATAGAAGTCATCAAATATATGCCTTGCAAATACCTTCTTCCACTCCATGGCTTGCCTTTTTACTCATGTTTTGAAAAGAAGTTTTAATTCTGATAAAGTAAAATTTGTTGATTTCTCCCTTCTACGATTTATGCTTTTTGTGCCATATTTAAGAAATCTTTGCCAAATCCAAAGTAACTGTGTTTTTTTTTTTCTTATACTGTTGTCTATGAGTTTTAGAATTTGGAGAATTTAATTGATATTCCTGTTTCTTCAACTGTAAAATGAAGGTATTAATAATACCTACCTCGGGCGCCTGGGTGGCTCAGTGGGTTAAGCCGCTGCCTTCGGCTCAGGTCATGATCTCAGGGTCCTGAGATCGAGGCCCGCATCGGGCTCTCTGCTCAGCAGGAGCCTGCTTCCCTCTCTCTCTCTCTGCCTGCCTCTGTCTGCTTGTGATCTCTCTCTGTCAAATAAATAAATAAAATCTTAAAAAAAAAAAATAATACCTACCTCATAGGATTGCTATGAGGTTTAAACTAATACCTTTAAAGTACTTAGAATAGGTCTTGTTCTAATGATCAATAAATATTATCCATTATTAGAGGGCAGGATTAATTCTTCACAGGATAAATCTACAAATGACTGAAGGACGGGTGCCCAAACATTAAGAATTATAAATAGTTTAAATTAGTTGCTAAGTAGCTTAATTTAGTTTAATCTACCTTAAGTAGTTTAAATCTGAGTTTAAGTCCTTGCTCTGCTGTTTACTGGCTATGTAACTTTGAGCAAACTACTTAAACAAGAGCAATGCCTGGAAGGTGACCTAGTATATAGTGTGTGGCCCACAACACACTGTGTGTGTGTGTGTACACACACATACTATACATGTTTAAGGGACAGCGACAGTATCACCAGCATGTGTTCATAACAATCGCTGCCACCTATGAGATGCCATCTGTGAGATGGGGACCCTGTGCTAATTACTTCCCATACAGTCTTCTACTGTATAAATTGGATTTTCTAGAATTTTATTTTTTTCTAGTCTTCTACGCTTCCTAACTGCAGCTAGGTGAGTATAACTGGCCCACTCCGGGTCAAGTAACAAGATTACCTTTGTGTAGCTATGACCAGTGGGAGGTTGGAGGCCTAATAAGGCGGGGTTTGGACTCCAACCCCGGACCAAACCCGGGATTTACAGTGCGGCCTTTGTCGACAGCTGGGCCCTCGACAGCTGCTGGGGCGATGTCTCCAGGAGAGGCGGCAGCCGGCCAGGCCAGAGGCAAGTCCACCTCACAGGGCCGCGCCTCAAGGAGTCTGCCAGGCGAGGCTTCACCCGGCCCCTCCTGGGCCGCCACCCTCCCCACTCAGACGGCCTCAGGGAGCTCGGGGGTCGAAGGTTCTCAGACAAAGCGGCACGCGAGAGCGGGAGCCAAGGACTGTCGGGAGAGGTTGGCCACCGTTTCCAGGCAACACGCTGGGGGGGGGGGGCGGGGGCAGAGCTGCTGCGTCACTGAGGTGCGACCCGGTCGCGGGCCAAGGGGGAGTCGCCGCCGCCTGCGGGTCTGAACGGCGGGCTGAGGCGGAGCTGTCACTGCCGGAAGCGCGATGCCTTGAACCTGGGGTGAGCTGCCCAGGGCCGTCCTTTCGCCATTTCCCTTCCTTGTTGCTCCAAGACCCTAGGGCTGGGAAGAGAGACACCCGCCGGTCCTCTGCTGCCGGGAGGCGCTTCACTGGGGAAACAGGCCTGGCCCCGCCACCCTTCCTAGGCCTCGGCTTAGGGCGCAGCGCTGGCTTGGGAGGCCCTTCCGTGGACGCTATGTCCCCAACCAGTTTCCAGTGACCGGGGCTGCAGATGTCTTGTCCGGTAGGAAGGGTGATTCTGGGGAACCAGGAGAGAGTGTTTCCTCCTCGAGCCGGGAACCGCTTTTGAATATTGCCGCCGGCGCAGTCAGTGGGCCAGCGGACGTAGCTGTTGGTTAAAAGTGCAGGTGCGCTTGAGGAGGGGCACAGGCGGCTACGATGGCCAGAGGGTGGCGGGTGTACTTAGCAAACACACCGATGCTGCGGAAACCTGTGTGCCCCTGCCGCACTCGACATCCCAGATTAGAAACCCTTGCCTCGGGCGATAGCTCAGAAATGGCCAGGTGGGTCTGCGGAGCCGGTCCCCGGTTGCTAAATTACCTTACACTGCCGGTCCTCCCAAAGGGCTTGCCTGATCGAACCGGCTACCTTGGCCCGATCGGAGACAAAAAGTTATCTTGCTAATATTTGTAGTAACTATTCTTGGAAAGGAAGCCTTCTGTGTTAGCGTTTGCAGTGATTTATTCTTTTATGTGTATTGTGTTACCAAATGTGGATTTACTGCTGTTACTCAAACTTATCCCTAGCCCTTTTATTAAATTACAGTCTACGTTCATATTCCAGCCCTGTCCTAATTCATGTTGCCAAATGATTTAGTTCTTTCCTCTGGTATATTTATAAAGCTGCCTTAACACTTACTGTGGTTTGTAAGTCTTAGATCTTCTGCATAAAGTTATTTTTCTGCTCTTGTCTGTCCATTCAGAATTTCACCTGGGCTATGAGGTGCCATGGATCAACAATCCTAAATAAGTAACCTCTATACTGAAGTCACTCCTAAGAAATGATGCTTTCTGAATTGAAAACTCAAAAGTAGTATGGATTTTTGTCCTTCCCTTTTATTCTCCCTGACTGTGGTTTCTAAGTGGTTTCCTCCAGAATATGATCCTAGGTTTCAAAATGTGTTCTTTGTCATTTGGTGTAAGTGAACTGTGTAAACTGATCCTGATCCTTCTTACTTCATGTCTAGCGTTTAGCGCTAAACACTTAACACTCTTCTGTTCCCCTTCTCCCAAAAAGGCAGGGGAAGTCCAGAGAAAGTTCTTACAAGTCTAGTTAGTGTGATTTTCTAAATATGAAATGTATTTAGCAAGCACAGCAGTGCTATCAAAAATCCATAGTCTTAATCTCAAGTACTCTCTTTTGGTAGTTTTTCTTTCTTTAATTTTTTTTTTTTTTCTTAAGATCTTTGAGGGGCACCTGGGTGGCTCAGTGGGTTAAGCCTCTGCCTTTGGCTTGGGTCATGATATCGGGGTCCTGGGATGGAGCCCTGCATAGGGCTCTCTGCTCAGCAGGGAGACTGTTTCCCCCTCTCTCTGCCTGCCTCTCTGCCTACTTGTGATCTCTCTCTCTCTCACACACATAAATAAATAAAATCTTAAAAAGAAAAAAAGATCTTTGAGCCCAGAACAAGTATTCCAGCTCCTATAGTAACTGGTCTAATTATTTCCTTATGAACCTGTTAATAGCTGCTATTAATTTCTTGTCTTGCAGACCAGCTAATATCTGGTTACAGATCTAGAATTTGATTAAGCAGTGAGTAGTAAAATAAATAGTACCCTTAAGGATCTAGTTTTTAGAACTTAGTTTTTACCACTAATGTTAAAGCTAACTTAACAATGAATGTAGTTGATGATTATTTCAATTATAAATATCATTTTTGTGAGTAAAGAAGTAGATACAAAAATTCATGGAGAACAGATTTCAGAGAGGTTTTCTAAATACTACAGTACTTGTCATCTAGTCATTTTACTGTACTTTCAGGCTTCTTAGCTTTGCTTTAATCCTTTTATGAATGGATATGGTTTAAACATTCATGGAGCTTTTGGCTTTGTTTCATTTTTTTGTTTTGCCAGTTACCCATGATGTGATTTTTATATCTTTGTAATGAATATTTGAACTACAACAATTCATTTGTTAGAAAAAGAAGTGATCGAGTGTATTTTACCACCCACTAGAGAATGTGGCATTTTTGGAATTCTTGATATTCTTATGAGTTTCAAAATAACATTTATTCTTTACTTAGAAAATCCTTCAATCCTGGTTTTTTGAAAGCACATTACAGACATACCTTGGAGATAATGCAGGTTCAGTAACAGACCACCACAGTAAAGCAAATATTGCAGTAGAGCGAGTCAAATGAATTTTTTGGTTTCCCAGTGCATATAAAACTTACGTTTATGCTATACTGTAGTCTATTAAGTGCAACAGCATTATGTCTAAAAAAAAAAAAAAAGTATATGCCTTAATTTAAAAAATACTTTATTGCTAAAAAACGCTAACCATCATCTGAGCTTCCAGCTAGTGATAATTTTTTTTTTTTTTTTTTGCTGGTGGAAGGTATTACGTCAGTGTTGATGGCAGTTGATTGGTCAAGGTGATGGTTGAAGGTTGGAATGGCTATGGCTATTTCTTAAACTAAGAAATAGTTTATTTCTTAAACTAAGACAGTAATGAAGTTTGCTCATTGATTGACTCTTGTTTTCATGAATGATTTCTCTCTAGCTTGTAATGTTATCAAAATTGGAGTCAGTTTTCAAATTGATTTCTCAAATCCTACCATTGCTTTACCAACTAAGTTTATGTAATATTCTAAATCCTTTGTTTTCATTTAAACAGTCTTCACAACATCTTCGCCAGAAACAGATTCTATCTCAGGAAACCATTTTCTTTGCTCATCCATGAGAAGCAACTCCTCATCCATTGAAGTTTTGTCGTGAGATTGCAGCAGTTCAGTCACATCTTCAGGCTCTACTTCTAATTCTTGTTCTCTTGCTCTTTCCACCACATCTGCATTATCTCCTCCACTAAAGGCTTGAACCCCTCAAAATCATCCATGACTTTTAGAATCAACTTCTTTTTTTTTTTTTTTTTAATTTATTTGACAGAGATCACAAGTAGGCAGAGAGGTAGGCAGAGAGAGGAGGAAGCAGGCTCCCTGTTGAGCAGAGAGCCCGATGCGGGACTCGATCCCAAGACCCTGAGATCATGACCTGAGCTGAAGGCAGTGGTTTAACCCACTGAGCCACCCAGGCGCCCCTAGAATCAACTGCTTGCAAACTGCTGTTCACATTGATATTTTTATCTCTTCTACATATCATGAATGTTCTTAATGGCATTTAGAATGGTGAATCATTTCCAGAAGGTTTTCATTTGACTTTGCCCAGATCCATCAGAGGAATTGCTGTCTTGTGGTGTCTTGTCTTATAGCCTCACAAAATGTTAACAAATAAGACTTGAAATTACTAATTGATCCATGAGCTATAGAATGGATGTTGTGTCAGCAGGCATGAAAACAATATTAATCTCATTGTACATCTCCATCAGAGCTCTTGGGTGACCAGGTGCTTTGTTAGTGAGCAATAATAATTTGAAAGGAATCTTTTTTCTGAGCAATACCTCTCTACAGTGGGCTTAAAATATTCAGTAAGCCATATTGTAAACAGATGTGCTGCCATCTGTTTACAATATGAACTTTATTGTTCCATTTTTAGAGCATAGGCAGAGTAGATTAAGCATAATTCTTAAGGGCTGTAGGATGACTGAAAAGGTAAATGAGCACTGGCTTCAATTTAAAGTCACCAACTACAGAGGCTCCTGGATGGCTCAGTTGGTTAACCATCTGCCTTCCACTCAGATCATGATACCAGGGTCCTGGGATTGACCTTCTCCCTCTCCCTCTGCCAGCTGCACCTGCTTGTACTCTTTCTCTCTCAAATAAATAAATAAAATCTTAAAACAGTAAATAAAGTCACTAACTGCACTAGCCCCTAATAAGAGAGTCAGCCTGTCCTTTGAAGCTTTGAAGCCAGGCATTAACTTCTCCTTTCTAGCTATGAAAGTCCTAGCTGACATCTTCTTCCAGGAGAAGGCTGTCTCATCTACCCTGTATGTCTGTTGTTCAGTGCTACCACCTTCATGACTTACCTGAGATCTTCTGGATAACTCCCTGCAACTTCTGTTTCAGCACTTGCTGCTTTACCTTGCACTTTAATGTTACAGAGATGACTTCTTTCCTTAAACTTCACAAACCAACTTATGCTAACTTCAGACTTTTCTTCTGCAGCTTCCTCACCACACACCGCCTTCTTCGTAGAATTGAAGGGGGTTAGGACTGTGCTCTGGATTAGGCTCTGGCTTAAGGGAATGGTGTGGCTGGTTCGATCCTCCATCTAGACCACTTAAACTTTCTCTGTATCAGCATTGAGGCTGTTTCACTTTCTTATCGTTTGTGTTTTCCCTGGAGTAGCACTTTTAATTTCTTTCAAGAACATTTCTTTTGCATTCATAACTTGGTTAACTAGTACAAGAGGCCTAGCTTTTGGCCTATTTCAGCTTTTGGCATGCCTTCTTTGCTAAGCTTAATCAGTTCTAGCTTTTGACTTAAAGTGAGACAAGTGACTCTTCTTTCACTTAAACACTTAGAGGCTGTTGTAGGGGTATTAACTGGCCTAATTTCAATATTGTTGTGTCTCGGGGAATAGGGAGGCTAATGTACAAGGAAAGAGATGGGGGAACAGCTAGTCTGTGGAGCAGTCTGGATATACATAATATTTATCAATTGAGTTTGCTATCTTACATGGGTGCAGTTCATGGCACCCAAAAACAGTCACATTAGTAACTTCAAAGATCCCTGATCACAGATTATTAAAACAAATATAATAATAATGAAAAAATTGGAAATACTGCAAGAATTACTAAAATGTTACAAGAAATGAAGTGAGCAAATGCTTTTGCTCCAAATAGATTTGCCCAATGCAGGGTTGCCACACACTTTCAACTTGAGGGTGGGGGGTAAGAGGCTATATTTGTGAAACACAGTAAAACCATGTGCAGTAAAGCAAGGTGTGCTTTTATATCCTGCCAGAAAGTACAAAATTATAGTTGGCATAGTAGTATGAGACCTGCTAGTTCTTTGAATCTTTTTACTGGAGATTTATCTTGCTGAATTCTGTGTCAGTAATTGGCAAATTATATTCCTATGCTGAATAGCATGATATGCTGCATGATCTAGAGGTAATTATTTGATAATATCAAATAATGAATATTTCTTAACTTATATACATGTTAATTTAGTGATACATTTTTTCAATTTTATATTTTTCTTATATTTTTAAAATTTCAACTTCTCTCCAACTGATTAATAGATGAATGAACAAATTAGCAAGTCAAAAGAATACTAAGTGAACAATAATAAAAAACTGTCAACTATATTTATTATATCTGTTCATAAACATTTATTGTATGTTTATGTATCTACCAGAAGAGAGAACACAGCTTCTGTCCTCAGGAAGCCCACAGAGAGGGATGGTCAAGTGACCTAACTGATGATATGTGCTATTTTATAAAAGAATGTGCCGAGTCACCAAAGAGGGGCACTGAAAAACCTGTGGCGGGTGGCTAGAGGGTGGCCACAACAGACTGTTTTTGTGAACGTGCCCCCTTGGTTTGTTTTTATAATGCATATAGATCACAGAGCCATATTTTTATGCTAGTGATGCATATTAAAATTAATCATTATCATTATTCTATGGTATTCAAAATGAATTGTAAATTCCAGACCCTGTCCACTGAAGCAGGTTAAGAACCACTGCCCAGGCTCTCTTAGTGTCTAAATAGTGTCACCTTTTAATCAAGGGAGTTCGTGATTAGGTTTCCCAGATACCAACTGCAATTACAGGATAAAAAGTTAATATGCTGCCTCAGATTTTAAACCTTATTCAAAGTTAGACCATCAGATCAAAACAATGCAGAAACAAAGGAATCATTTTCTAACTCAATAAATAAGTGACCGTGACTTCTTTTTAAATATCTGTCTGGTAGGCACATTGGTTAAATTATTACATGTTTTCTTAAATATTAAGATCATGTATTTCAAAAGTTTAATTTTTTTCTTTGTTAAGTGTGTAGGCGTAATTTAAAATTTTCAGTCTAGTTAGTTAGAATTTTTTACAGCATTTGGATTGGATTCGTACATAAAAGCTGGAGAGAACTTAAGTTTCACTTTGGGAATGAAATACTAGGTTAGAAGTCACCTACTCTATTTCTCACCCAAGCAAAAATCTTCTCTAAAACTTTCTTATTAGATGAACTTCTAATCTTTAAACACCTCCACACTTCCAATGAAAACAAACTGACATACAAGAGGGCCCTTAATACCTTTGGATAATTGTGGATGATAGGAACTTTTTATTTGACCTGAATTTGCCTAATTCACACTTGCCATTCTTTTCACTGTAACTATATAAAATAAATCTTTCTTCCTCTTCTACATGAAATATCTCCAAATGTTAGAACAAACCTGTTGGTTGTTACTGAATTATTATCTAGAATAAGTCACTTTTCCCCCCTTTTCTAGATCCTTAGCATCTTGTATACTCTTCCAGTTATGTTAAAATGATTAATGTACTTTAAAAATGTGACTGCCTGGGGTGCCTGGGGTGGCCCAGTCGGCCAACTCTTTATTTCAGCTCAGGTCATGATCTCAGGTTTGTGAGATCAAGCCCTGCATCAGGCTGTGGACTGGGCATGGAACCTGCTTAAGATTTCCCTCCTCTTCGGTCCCTCCCTCACCTGCCCCTGCCTTAAAAATAAAAGTAAATAAATAAATAAATAAACTTTTAAATGCCTAGAGCTGATTACAGTACTTCACTGTAGTAGACCCATTACAGAGCACAATAGGACTAGGGTCTTGATCTGGACATCTGCTTCTAGCAAGAGTTTAGGGCTATTTTAACATCATCTTGTCCTTATTTTTTTTTTTTTAAAGATTTTATTTGTTTATTTGACAGACAGAGATTACAAGTAGACAGAGAGGCAGGCAGAGAGAGAGAGAGGGAAGCAGGCTCCTGGCTGAGCAGAGAGCCTGATGCGGGACTCGATCCCAGGACTCTGGGATCATGACCTGAGCCGAAGGCAGCGGTTTAACCCACTGAGCCACCCAGGCACCCCATCTTGTCCTTATTTTACTGCTGACTTATTTTAACTGAAACCTTCAGACTTTATATTTTAATTGCTTTTAAGCACATGTTATCTTGTGTGTTTTTGTGCAGTTGACTTTTCAAAACATTCAGGGTTTAACTTTTAGTCATATATGACACAACTTATTCCATTTCAGAAAATCATTATCAGTTTCAATCTTGATCCTAGGACTCAGTGGACACTATTCATTCAGACCAATTTTAGCCATCTACTTTGATGGACAGGCTTGCAGGCTTGTTTCAGGTCGTCAGTAAAAAGGTAAACCATCTCTTGGTACCAGTCTCCCTCTCTCTCTGCTTTAGTCACTCTAGCCCTTTTTATTAACTCTCAGGCACCATGCTCCTTCATACATTAGACTTCTGCCTATAACCTCTGCCTAAAATGTCCTTTCCTCTCCCTGCTTTTGCCCCTCTTTGGCTAACTGATCTCAAGTAAAATGTTTGCTTAAGGATTTCCCTGACAAAACACTAGGTCAGACCTCCCTTTCATAGGCTTTTGTAGCACCCTGTACTTGTTTGGCTTAGCTTTTTTCATCTTATAATGTATTTATTGGTGTGATTGTTGTCTCTTCCCCGCTTTATCATATGTTCCATAATGGCAAGAACCATGTTTGTTTGTTTGTTTGTTTTCTCACTATTGTATCTCCATGGCCTTAAAAAGGCCATTTACCAACACCAGTTTACAACCCCAACTCCTAATGATGTTTTAAGATATTTTATACATTTATATTTTATGCATTTGAAATTAGAACAAGAAAAATAAGGACAAAATGTACATGTCTATGTGTGGTATATGTCAGTATGAAGTTACTGCCTTCTTGGGAAAGACTTATTTTAACATTCTTCTACTTTCCAAATTATAAATGGTTCTTTTTAAGTTTTTTGTTAAGTTTTGGGGTATTTTGTCTATTTTTGGAAACTGTCTTTACTGAGAATAAAAATAAATGTGTAAACCATGGGACTTTGGTATTTTACTAGACTATGAAACCAGAAATTAATGTTGAATACCCTAGAGACCATCTAAGATCTTTCTCTTTGGATACAGTTGCTATGAATCCACTTGGCTATATTTAAAATACATAATTTCGCCTTCAGAGATTTTTTTGGTGACATGGGTCTTCCTCAATGACTTCCTTTCATTTAACTCTGTAATGTAATATTTATTGTTGCCAAGTAGGTTCAGATTCAAAACAGTAATTGTTGGGTTTTCTTTTTTAGGTATAATTTTACTTTTCCTTTATTTAATGTGACTGAAAGAATAAATCTCAAGAACAGTAACTTAAATTTTAATACCAAAAGCAAATTTACATATTTATGGTTACTGAAAACTCTTATTGTAAATGGTTTTATATTTTAGAGTTAAACACATTTCATAAATATGTATAAAAATATAAATAAATAAAATATATAAATAAATTTTATTTACTTATTGTAACTAAATAAGATATAAATAAAAATATAAATCAATAAAATATGAATAGGTATTAAAAAGAGTTAGACCTTTATTATTTTTTAATTAAATAATAACACAGATTTCCTGGTACACTTTTCCTATAAAATTGTTACTATTTAACCAGCTTTATATGAGCATTAATTTGTGTGCAATAAAAATGATAGTTTTTGGTGAGTTGATAAAATGGAATTTCTTGGGGAGGGGAATCAGATAATTTTAATTGTAATTCTTTTTTCTTCTCTTTTTAAAAATATTTACTTATTTATTTTAGAGAAATAATGCACGTGCGAACATGTATCCTCACATGCAGGGGCGGGGGCAGAGGGAGAGAGAATCTCAAGCAGAGTCCCCCCTGGGGAGCAGGGCTGATCTCACCACTCTGAGAAAATGACCCCAACTGAAATCAAGAGTGCAGCTCAATCAACTGAGCCACCCAAGCACTCCTGCTTTTTTCTTCTTCTAACTTTACATTACAAAAAAACCCTATCAGCTATGTGACTTTGTTATTTTAACCTCTCTGTGCTTATTTCCTTAACTATGCTGTTTCTTCATCTATGAAATGGTAATTATGGGGATTTAAATGACTGTTCATGAATACATGTAAAGTGCTTAGAAGATTGTCTCTTCAGAAGATCCGCAATGGGAGTGATCAAAAGTATTAGCTTTTACTATTAGTAGTAGTATTTGTGATGAACAGGGATTTTCATATTAAGTTACAGAATAAGTCAGCATAAACAAAAATACTAAACTTTATTTTCTATTTTAACCATATTCTCAATACTTAATATTCTGATAAATCATTATTTACCAAAGGAAAAAACTATGTGGAATAAACACATTCAATTCTTCTCTAGCCACAATTCATAGACTTACATCTTTCAAGACTTTAGTTTTTCAATAAATGTTTTGTGATTACTTTTTAAAGTCAATTCAACAACTTATTGATCTATATTGATAGTAGATTATTAAAGTAGTAATCTAGCCTTTTAACTAGAATATCACCTTCATACTTAGAAAACTAATTTTATAAACTCGAAGTTTAAAACACCTGGAAAAGTTGAAAAGCAAAAATGCTGTCTTTTTTTCTATCCTCAGCAGAAAATGGGAGGTGGTTAAATTACCTAATATTTTAGGGGCACCTGGGTGGCTCAGTGATTTAAGCCTCTGCCTTCGGCTCGGGTCATGATCTCGGGGTCATGGGATTGAGCCCCGAATCGGGCTCTCTGCTCGGTGGAGAGCCTGCTTTCCCCCCACCCCCGCCTGCCTTTCTTCCTGTCTGTGATCTCTGTCAAATAAATAAATAAAATCTTAAATAAATAAATAACCTAATATTTTAATTTTCTTTGGTTTTAAAACCAAAAACCTGTTTAATTTTATATATTTTACAATCAAAAGTAAGCTGCACACTTACAAATAAAGTAATTCAACTATAAATGTTATCTGGCTGATGTAATTATATATGATTATATATCTTCATATATCATAGTGGTCAAGAATATGAACAGTATATCCTATGACCCAGCAATTGCACGACTGGGTATTTACCCCAAAGATACAAAAGTAGTGATCTGAAAGGGCATGTGCACCCCAATATTTATAGCAGCATTGTCCACAATAGCCAAACTATGGAAAGAGCCTAGAGGTCCATCAGCAGATGAATGGATAAAGAAGATGTGGTATATATACACAATGGAATACTATGCAGCCATCAAAAGAAACGAAATCTTGCCATTTGCAATGATGTGGATGAAACTAGAGGGTATTATGCTGAGCAAAATAAGTCAGTCAGAGAAAGACAGTTATGATCTCACAGATATGAGGAATTTGAGAAACAAGACAGAGGATCATAGAGGAAGGGAGGGAGAAATGAAACAAGATGGGACCAGCAAGGGAGACAAATCGTAAGAGGCTCTGAACCTCAGGAAACAAACTGAGGGTTGCTGGAGTGGAGGAGCGTGGGAGGGGTTGGGTGTCTGGGCAATGGACATTGGGGTGGGTAGGTGCTGTGGTGAGGGCTGATTAATCATCTGTACTTCTGAAACAAATAATACATTATATGTTAATTTAAAAATATATATATGCATTTTTAAATATATATATATATATATATATATATAGTCATTTAGGGACACCTGGGTGGCTCAGTCCAATAAGCGTCTGCCTTCTGCTCAGGTCATAATCCCATGATCCTTGGATCAAGCCCCAGAAGGAGGCCTGGGGCGAGGTGGGAGTGGAGGGGGTTTCTGGAGATGATCTCTTTAAAACAACAGTGGCTATGAGGTTAGACCTGGGGCACCTGCTTTCAGAGCTGCCTCTCCCTTTATCCCCAGGAGGCAGGAAGTCCCCGTGCCTGCAGATATCTGAAGATACCTCCTTTATGCGTTTCTTGGAGTGGGGAAAGAGCTTCCCCCCCTGAAGCCAGTTCCCCTGCCAATGCAAGGTGCTCCCTTGTCTGGGTGGGAGTTCCTGCTGTGCCACTTCCTCTCTGCAGCTCTGGGTGGGTTTCCTACACTCTACACCCAGTTCTCCACATTTAGAGGGATAGCATCTACCTCTCAATGTGGCTATGAGGGCTGCCTGATACACGGCAGGTGTTCAATAAACACTGGTTGTGGTCATTAGTGTTCAAGCCAAAAAAAAAAAAGAGAAGCCTGCTTCTCCTTCTCCCGCTGCAGTCCCCCTGCTTGTGCTTGTACTCTCTCTCTTTCTCTGTCAAACAAGTAAATAAAATTTGTTTTAAAAATCATTAAAAAATAAAAATATAGTCATTTAAATAAATCCCACCTTAGACACATTTAAGTCTACTGAACTCTCACTTAAAGGTATTCCTAGTTTTTCTTATTTTCTTGAAGTGATGAGTATATTGCTGTTTTTATAGTGTATATAAAAGTAACTTTTGTATATATTTGACAGATAACTATGTGAAGCAACATTGTTTCTGGATTTCAAGACATCCTTTCATCATGGGACAGCAGTTTTCAGATCAGACACAGTTGGTTCTTAACAAGTTACCAGAAAAAGTAGCAAAACATGTCATATTGGTTCGAGAAAGTGGCTCCTTAACTTATGAAGAATTTCTTGGGAGAGTAGCAGAACTTAATGATATGTAAGGCTTGCTCTTTTTCATTTTATTTTTTCTACCTGACATGCCCCACATGCTATGACTATGTAAGAGGTAACCAGAAATATTGATTGGTAAGACTGAATGGTTCAGTAGCAGCAGGCAATTATATATTGAGTACCTACTGTAAGACTTGCTATGTGGCTATTTTAAAACACATATAGGAACAATGAACCAAACAAACTTCAAATTGAATTTTAAACACAGGCTTATAAATTGATTCTTATTTGAAAGCACTAAAGGTATGCAAAATAGAAGAGAATAAGCCAATTAGCCACTCTAGAAAAAGCTTCCAGGTATAGTCAAAGGGCACTCAGGTTTCTATACATCAGCCAATTCATCTAGTTAATAAATAAATCTTCTGTGTTTGTTCACTGAGCATTATTTTTGCCAGAGAAACACATAAGTAGTAATAATTCATTTGTCACCACCAAGGTATTTTTAATTAATATTTTCTAATTAGCTGTACCATCTTCAAATCTCTTTAACACTTAAATAGATTTCTAAGATGGAGTTTAAATTTCTCTGCCTTCTAAAAGTACGTATCTAATAGAACTGTGCCTTTTCTTTGTGAATTTTTCCTTTATTATATCAGTTTTTATACTAATCTCTATAGAAGCTATTAAAATAGAATCTACTGTTACTATCCAGTCATGAAGAATAAAGAATGTCTTAAAAGCTAGTTATCTTAGAAGATAGTTTCTTTTAGAAACATCAGATTTTCTCTGAAACTAATAATACATTAATGTTAATTAATTGAATTTAAATTTTTTTAAAAAGAATTTAAAAAATAAAAAGAAACAGTGGATATCATTCATTTAAAAAAAAAAAAAGGAGAAAGAAAGAAATCCTGTATGGATATATGGATGGATCCTGTATGAATATACATATAAATTCATAGAAAATGAACTGTTAAGTATACACACTAAGTTTGTGGGAAATTGGTGAAAAGGGAGGCAGGAAAGGGAGATTGTACATTTTACTGTGTATAATTATGTATTGTCTGATCTTTTATAATAAAAATATAGTCATAAAACTCTGGCATTTTATTTATTTATTAAATTATCCAAATGGTAATATTTGAGGCATTACTTCTGGGACCATATTCTTAAGGAGTAAAAATGGATTAAGAATTTAATAGTATCGTGAATGGAATGCTTTTTAAAGTTTATTGTTTTGATTCTGATGAAGAATAGTCGATGACATTTGCCATCCCTTTAGAGTCTTGGAACTTATATACGTAAACCATCTGTTCTTTAAATTTTTGCCTTTTGGCTTTAAATGCCAGATAAGTCATGTAAAAGGATACACAAGGTAAGCTTACTGTGTAGTACAAAAATGACGGTAAATAATATCTTCCTTTTATTTATTTAGCGTAGGACCTTGACTGGATTTAGTTCTTAAAACTGATTTCCATGGGTCATATTTGGGCGTTTCACAAGGGCAGTGCTGCCTGAGAATTATAAAGCTAAATCTATACAGAAAAAGCATGGCTTGATAGCTAGAAATAGCTGGGTACTAGCGCAGATAAATTACTTCCACTGGCAGACTTTGCTACCTAGGGCTAGTTGCTTCATTGTCAGTGGCCTCTAGTTAGCTGTACATCGTTTAGTTCAAAGGTGATATCGCCACTGGTGCTCAAAGAGAAATGTGACTAATGATAAAAGGGAGCCACAATACTTAAGTATATATTTGATCTAATTTAAATTTGCATTAATAAGAAGATACTGAATCATCTTCTAAAAGTTATATTTTTATGCTAGAATCCTATGGCTCTCTAAATTAAAATTACTCTGCTAGAGGAAAACAGCAAAGCTATATTTAAGGTGTCTCAAAATCATTTGCTTTGATCCAGTCCCAAATTGTAAAAAAAAATTTCAGAGTGGTGTGTGTTGTTTAAATTAGGACTCAACCAAGAGCAAGATTTTTTCACACTTTATACATCTAAGGCAATAGTCAAAATGTAGGTAAGTGAAACTAGCTAAATTTCTTCTTTAAGTACCTGATTCCTTGGACATGTTTTTTCTAGATGTCTTTGTTAAACATTTAAAAAGCCGTTGAGAGAGGCACCTGGGTGGCTCAGTTGGTTGAGCAACTGCCTGTGGCTCAGGTTGTGATCCTGGAGTCCTGGGATCGAGTCCCACATTGGCCTCCTGCTCAATAGGGAGTCTGCTTCTCCCTCTGACCCTACCTGGTGTCATGCTGTCTTTCTCATTCTCTCTCTTTCAAATAAATAAAATCTTAAATAATAATAATTAATAATAAATAAAGTAAAAATCATTAAGAAAGGGCATACAAAGATTTGTAAATATCCTGTCAGCTATGCCGTTGATGTTAAAAACTTAGTTGTATGTTTATAATCAAAACATTTCCATCCCAGTGTTTAAGAATCTACTATGATCAATATTGTTATCTGTCTCTGTATTTTCTTCAAATTTTTTTTCTCTGTTTTAAAGTGTTTCTTGAATCTGGTTTCATAGCTCCATTGTTTTATAAGACTTTTCATAAAATTAGCAAATGTGTTTTCTCTTTGCAGAACTGCTAAAGTGGCTTCTGGCCAGGAAAAACATCTTCTCTTTGAGGTACAACCTGGGTCTGATTCCTCTGCCTTTTGGAAAGTCGTTGTACGTGTGGTCTGTACCAAGGTGAGAATGATAGAGACTTCCAACTCTGAACTTAAATTCTTTTGGTGATTAGAACCACATTTAATAGTGTAGTATACTAGAAGTAAATGTTAATAATTTGTTAATTATTAACATTTATTTGTAAAACTCTATAAAACACAGTTTTGTTAGTGTTATTGCCTTC
Organism: Mustela nivalis; assembly: GCF_964662115.1. Lineage (NCBI taxonomy): Eukaryota > Metazoa > Chordata > Mammalia > Carnivora > Mustelidae > Mustela > Mustela nivalis. The sequence goes on along the minus strand of NC_139028.1, from coordinate 72,065,065 downwards.
CCAGTTAACTGTTGGAATCTCATTGGTTATACAGTTGCCATATAGCAGAGATTTTTATAATCAAAGGAGGTGGTAGTAACCTCTTACCCTTCTACCTCTCTTTTCGGATTTTAGCTGGCTGTGGAATCCTAAGGTAATACCCTACTTAGCTCTAAGATGACTCCTTAAAAATTAAAGTTACCTTGGGAGATCATTTCTTTTAAGAAGAATAGCTTTATTCACTTAATAATTTAAAAATCCATTAGAAAGATTTGAGTATTTTAAAGTTTTGTGTTTTGGTTTTTGTGTGATTTTTCATTTCTGTTTTTAGAAATATTTAAGTTACAGACTGGATTTTTCACCATCAGTGTACTCTCTTTTAGTTGGTTTTTAAATCTTAGGTGATTGAGTATTGCTAAAAAACATAATAGCAGCTGTCATAGAGTATGAGTAAGACTCATCCACCAATGGGTAGATTAGAGAGGTGGTAATTAATCTTTTTGAGGCCATAAACCTTTTGTTGAAAATGAAGCAATGCATTTTATTAGGCCTTCTCCTACCCCAACTCCTGCCCTAAAGCCAACAATAAAACCACCCATATGCATTTAATTAATAAATTGAGCATTCATGAGTGCCCTGAATTCCATTCCTGATCAATCTGTAAAGAACTACTGGGTAAGAACATCTTTTTTCTTTAGTGTCATGGACCCTGGAGGTTACGCAAATAATATGCCATGTTTTCCCAGTGGGTCGATTGCCAGTACTATGCTTTAAGTGTAGAAGGATTGATTATGGATATTTGATCAAATTAGATGTTCTAATCAACTTAAGTAGTAAAAGAACTTTAAAGAGTTTAGAGAAGCAAAGACTGAGAGATGTTAATTCCATACTTGGCTAAGTGCCTGAAGGTGAATGGCACTTGTTAAAGTTTACAGTTGATTTAGAGAGAATACACAACATACTTTAATACCATTTAGCTCGGTCTATCCATACTAAACATTTACTTATGTTGATTATTTTTTATAAACAAATAATGTATTATTAGCCCCAGGGGTACAGGTCTGTGAATCGCCAGGTTGACACACTTCACAGCACTCACCATAGCACATACCCTCCCCAATGTCCATAACCCCACCTCCCTCTCCCTACCCATCTCCCCCCAGCAACCGTCAGTTTGTTTTGTGAGATTAAGAGTCTCCTGCAGTTTGTCTCCCTCCCAATCCCATCTTTTTTCATTTATTTTTTTCCTATTCCCTAGACTCCCCACATTGCATCTCCACTTCCTCATATCAGGGAGATCATATGATAGTTGTCTTTCTCTGATTGACTTATTTCTCTAACCTTAATACGCTCTAGTTCCATCCATGTCATCACAAATGGCAAGATTTCATTTTTTTGATGGCTGCATAGTATTCCATTGTATATCTATACCACATCTTCTTTATCCTTTCATCTTTTGATGGATATCTAGGTTCTTTCCATAGTTTAGCTATTGTGGACATTCCTGCTATAAACATCCAGGTGCACGTGCCCCTTCGGATCACTACATTTGTATCTTTAGGGTAAATAGCCAGTAGTGCAATTGCTGGATTATAGGGTAGCTCTGTTTTCAACTTTCTGAGGAACTGCCATGCTGTTTTCCTTATGTTGATTATTTTTAAAATCCAGATGTTAAAGAACAATATGATAGCTGTCAGAGAACCATCATTAAAAATTTTTGTATTTATTACAGAGGTAGCTAATGTGGTACTAGTGTGGGCAGCAGTGTAACTTTATACAGTGTATAATATGTTACAAATCATAGTAACAGAACTCACACTGAAATACCGACAACTTGATCCAACATCCTGTTTGCTATTTATACTTGGATTCCTAGACTCAAAACTTGTATACCAAACACATATTATGTCCATTTTCTGGGGTTTTTTGCTTGTTTTTGTTATTGGGTTTATATTATATTTATATTAAATTCATTAGGGTTTTTTCTTTTTACAGTGTTATTAATTCACATACTCTCTAAAGAACTCTGGGAATCCTCAGCTTTTGACTTTGCAAAGGAATAAAGTAAAGAAGAAATGAAGAACTGAGCTAAAAACCTGTAAAATATATTCAGACAGGCTCAGTATCTTCCATACTCCCATCATCCCACAGCTGCAAATTTACATGGCACATAATGTTCAGGATTATATGAAAGTAAACTTCAAAGGACACAAGGGTGAATTTATAAGAACTCTAGCCGTAAAGGTTGTTTCTGAAAAACAAACATTCTGGCTCCTTTTCTTGCCTTATCCATAGTAATTAGCTCTCTGATCTTGTCAATTTTCTCTCTACCGGGTTTCACTTTCAGATTATCCATAAAACAGATTCCATGCCCTGTAGGGGGCTGTAACTATAGTTCAGGCTTCTCTTCTCATCCAGATTACCTTAGATTCTGTGATTAATCACCAGACTTCCAGACTCTTCTCTTAATTCTAAGATAACCTTTCTAAAGCACAGCTCTCATCAGATCACTTTCCTGGCTAAAACTCAGTAACAGTTCTTCACTGGCAACAAAATAGTCCCAGCTTGTTGACCTGACATTCAAGGTCCTGAACAATCTACCAACCTAGACTATTTTTTCTGTTTCAGTTACCACTATCACCTTTTGCACTCCAGTCTCACCAGGGTTAACTAATTGAAGGTTGTATAGCTGTTACTTTCCCACCCGGTGGGAAATGAGCCTCTGCTCATTGGTTCCTTCAGCTAGAAAGTCCATTCCTCTTTCATTTAAATTGCTATCGGTTACAAATCAGAAAACTCCTGTTACACTAGTTTAAAGAAGAACACTATGTATTTTCTCACTTTTTAAGAAATCCTTATACAAAGTGGCTCCCAGATTGGTTAATTCAAAGACCTAGCAGATCCCTCTTCTCAGTTTATTGGATCACTATCAGCTCGTGTCCCCTTCTTATACATTGACCCAAGAGCTACGATTACCATGATTGGTTTAGGTTAGACTAACAAGGACTGACTTGAGTCATTTCAGGGAGTGAGAGACACAAAAACAAAATCAGGGCTCTGCTGGCAATGAAAAGTGGGAATGGCTTGTGGGTAATCAGGTGATAGTTTCTCCCACATCTTTTTATTCCTGCATGGTTAGCCTTAATGTCTCTAAAGGTCCGACTCAAATACCATCTCATCCATAAAGTCTTCCTTAATAGAAATTCTCTTGCCTCTTCCAAACTCCAATAGCATTTTATTATACTTCATAAACTAAATTCTACATTAAGAATAAAATTATTTAGGTTCTAAGCTCCCCTAGTAAACAGTAAGTTCCCGAGGGCAGGAGCTCTGTCTAGATTTATCCTTTTATCTCTTATGGCCTGTACTGCTTTGCATCTGGTAGGAACTCAGTATATGTTAAGTGAACAAAAATCTGTAGAAGTACTCTCATTTTAAATGACTGGGATAGGCTGAAGTTTTCCTTGTTGATTGATACAGTACAATACCTAAATTACATTCTCTCTCCATCTTTACCTCATAAGTACTCAGCTCATGTTGAAGACGCAAGTATAAACTGTAGAGAACTGTGGGAATATGAATATCAGGCTTCCGAACCCTTGGTATTCTGTTACTCCTCTTTGGCAAACATAGGATTAATATTTAAGATGTTAATTTACTGTTAGTCAAATTCCTGTCACTTCAGTATCTCTAACCATTACATCTGTATGCACTTAAACATCTTCCCTAAGATTCTAAATAGAAAAGCACAAATATTAAAGACCTATACAGGGGTGCCTGGGTGCTCTGTCAGTTAAGCATCTGACTTTTGATTTCGGCTCAGGTTATGATCTCAGGGTCATGGGATCATGCCTGGCGTCAGGCTCCGCGCTGACAGAGTCTACTTGAGATTCTCTCTCCCTCAGTAGGCAGGCAGAGTTCTCATTTGTGTAATTTTTCTTGATTTTTAGATCTACTCCAAAGAAGTGTTTTATTTGCATTCCCTAGGTTCTTAATGAAAGAATCTATGAGAAGTCAATGTTAACATTAGGAAAAAAATTGAAATCCTATAGGAAAACCTGATTGAGAGGAAATTTCTAATTTCTTAATCTTAAGCAACTAAACAATTATACTATAACCTTCTGTATTTACAAAAAGAACTTTTCTTTACTGTCATCGGCTATCATTATTACCCTCAAACAATATTTAATTCATTATAAAAAATAATCTAAATGATGTTTGAATGAAATATTTTATGGGAATAATATTAGAAAAATTAATGGGTTAATTAAAATTATAGACAAAGATGGCTATTAAGAAACTTCATAAATTATTCTATTTTCATCCATCTTGTTACTTAGACCAAAACCGTGGTGCCAGCCATCCTTGTCTTCTCTTTTTTTCTCCTATCCCACAATCAATCCATAAATGAATCCTGATGGGTTTCTCTTCAAAATATATTCAGAATCTGGCCAGTTGTCACTATTTCCACTACTACTGCCCTATTCTTAGCAACCATCATCTCTCACAAAGCTTATGCTAATAACCCCCTAACTGGTCTCCCTGCTTCTGCCCTTGCCCCCATAATTCTGTCTAGTCTCAGCACAGCAACCAGTCTGTTCCACGTATAATCTGAAATGAAATCAAATCATATTAGTCCTTGGCTCAGAACTCTCCAGTTACTTTCCATGCACTTATAATAAAAACCAAAGTTAGTACTATGATTAGTGAAGTCCTATATGTTCTGTCTCACCTCATTCCCTACCCTTATCCTCTACCACTCTCATTCCCTCTCTCATTCTAGTCCAGCCCCCCTGCACTCCTGGCTGGACTCCTCGTGTTCCTCACCTAGTGCACTTCTGTGTGACAGCCTTCACACTTCAAAATATTCTTCCAACCTGGAATGATCTCTCCCCTGATACTCAAATGACTCATTCCTGCTCCTTTTCCAGTTCTTTAAATATCACCTTCTCTGTGAGGCCTTCCCTACAACCCTTCAGTGTATCTTCTCCATTTAATTTCCTCCATAACACTTATTTCCATTTCATCTGATCTGTACTTTGTCTCTCCTGCCTATAGTGTAACCTCCGTTAGGGCAGGGATTTTGTTTATACACAGTAGGCCACCAGTGCACACAGTACATAGTTATGTGCATAATATCCATATAATGGGTACTTAGTAAATATTCGTTGCATGAATCCTATGATTATAGTAGCTTAGTTTGATCAATCTTGCTATTAAATACCAAGTTTATAGGAATTATTCCCTTATTTCTTCCAAACTCTGCAGTTCCAAAGGAGGTCTCGTCTGTTTTCCTCAGCTCTGAAAGTCGGTTGTAATGGCCTCTATGATTTCCTGTCACCTTTGATTCTCTATTCTTGTCCTCTATCTCACATATAATCTTTTATTACAAAGAATCATACATATTTGCATCTCCAGATAGATTTTACCTTCCCAAAATGTCATCAGTTTTAGAGATTGTTCCACTATCTTCACAGTACGGAATCTGACTCATAATTGATTCTTAGTTTTTTCTCACTGCCTTCTCAAATAATAAACAGGTGATACATGTTAGTTACAACTATTATTATTTTCACTCCAAATTGAAATGTTGATATAATTTTTTTAAAATGTAACCTATCTACCTCACCTTCCCATATGCCCAGTTCCATGAACACATTTCAAAACCTACTCCGCACAATTTTAAGGCCTTCTCTCCCTCTTCTTGCATTCATTTCTTTGTAAATTTTTTCTGATATTGTTTGTCCTGTTAACTTTGATATGTACTTAGTAGATTTCATTGCTTCTGTTCCCATAGTCTTCCTTACCATCCCCTGTGCTAAAAAAACAGTCTTTGCACCACACCCAGTGCTCCATGCAATATGTGCCCTCCTTAATACCCACCACCTGGAACAATGAATACTGTTAACGCTGCAAAGAAATTTTAAAAAAAGAAAGAAACACTTAAAAAAAATTCAGAAAATATTTGAAGAAGAAATAACCAAAATTTTCCAAATTTGACTAAATTTGGCATATAATAGGTGAAAGAACCCATAACCAGCTGACCCACACTGCAAGAAATCTAAAAGGAGGTCCTTAAGGCAGAAGAAAAATCATGCTAGATGGAAATATATATCTACACAATGGACAATGAGTACTAGAAATGTTAGCTATGTCAAAAATTTAAGAATATTTTCTGTTATTAAAGTTTCTTTGAAAGATAATTGATTTTTAAACAAAAATAATATGAATGTAGTTCGGAGTTTATAACTTGCACAAAGGGAAAAATGCATGCCAACAAATGCATAAAAGTTAAGGGGGGAGAATGAAAGTGTACTGTTTAAGGTTATCATAGCTGAAGTGTCATACCATCACATCAATGTAGACTGGTGAGATAAAGATGCATAGCTATAAAGCATAAAGCAATAAACCTTATAGCAGTTACTAAAATAACATAGTAGAGGATCATAAGTAGTGAGTTAACTAAGAAAATAAAATAACATGATGAATGGCTAAAATGAATAATAATAATAATAGATTACATATATATGAAATTGAATATTATAATGAGTAAAGTGAAGCATATTTACACAATGGAATATTGTAAAGCAGGGAGAATAAAGCATACTATATGTAATAATATACATGAAAAAAAAAGTCTTTAACATCGCTAGCCTGTCACTGATTACTTCAGGTTCTTCCAAGAACAGTCCCCTTTCAACCCTATTTACTTTGATCACTTCAAAAGAAAATATATGACCCACTCTATGACTCCCGAAGTCTTATGAAAGCAATAGTTTCTCTCCTTACCTTGTACCTCACACTTGCCCCAAATATCTCCTCACATTAAGAATGTAAGCTCCAGGGATTTGTGTGGGTGGCTCAATTGGTTAAGTGTCTGCCTTCGGTTCAGGTCATGATCCCAGGGGCCTGGGATTGAGTCCTGCATTGGGCTCCTTGCTCAGCGGGGAGCCTGCCTCTCCCTTTCCCTCTGCCATTCCCCCCAGCTTGTGCTCTCTGACTCTATCTCTCTGTCAAATAAAAACAATCTTAAAAAAGAATGTAAGCTCAAGTGAGGAGAGGTACAATCTGTAGGCCACTGGTTCCACTTCGTATTAAATGAATTTTTTGCCAAAACAAAGAGGGGTGCTTGCCAAAATGCAAAATAGCCTCCTGGGAAGAATTCAACCACTTTTTGTTAATATTTACTTTAATGTAATTTTCTTGCTTTAGTTTGGAAATTCTGGCAAAAACTAGAACTTATGATATTCAAGAAAACTAGTAGTTGTTTCAAGTATAGTAGAATGGCATGTGAGTGTTGGATTCAAATCTTTTAGTTAAATTCTTTAAGAAATTAAAAAGAATTGTCAATACTGATCTCTAAAATTCATTTTTTAGGTCTGGGAGAGTTATCTGACCTCATCAACTCTAAACAGAGTGATGCCTAATCAATCCTACAGGGTTATTTTGAGTATCAAATGAGATAAATGTGTGCAAGTACTTTGAACTCCACTTCACTTGCTCAGACTCTTTCTCTTGTTAGGTAATTTGCAAACTTTGAAAACTTTTATTTCCTACGGTGTTTGACTAAATTTTTGTTCCCCCTTTTTGGGAAAAATTGACCAGAGAAGAGGGTTGGGTGAATTAGGTGATGGAGATTAAGGAGGACACTTGCGATAAGCGCCAGGTGTTGTATGTAGTAAATTCTACACCGACTTTAATATTTCACTGTATGCTCACTAACTGGAATTTAAATAAAAACTTTTTAAAAATGGCCAGAGAAATTATGAACTTTTTTTTCTTCTTTCCCTTTTTTTTTTTAATTTTATTTTTAGATCAACAAAAGCACTGGCATTGTAGAAGCATCACGGATCATGAATTTGTACCAGTTTATTCAGCTTTATAAAGACATCACAAGTCAAGCATCAGGAGTATTGGCCCAGAGCTCCACTTCTGAAGACCAAGATGAAAACTCATCATCTGTAACATCTTGTCAGGCTAGTCTTTGGATGGGAAGGTATAGAATGCATAAGAACCATATTTCTCTTGTTTTCTAATACACAAGCTACTGAAATCGCAGTAATACATTTGCTGGTCCCCTTGTGATTTCTGAATCACATTACTTTTTATCTCAGTTGTATTGTATCCCAGATAAGCTTTTGGATTATTCTGTGCTTCAGGATGTTTTTAGAGTGCTAAATTAAAGAAAAATTAAAGTGGCTCACACCAGCTAATGTTTCTTTTAATCCAGTTTCCATGAATGCACTCTCTCCACTCTACATGCTTGCATTTAATAACAGGATATTAATATCTCTCTTATAATAGGTATTTATGTTATTAGACAGTCAAAGCTTTTCAGGGAATTAGGTCTAAGAATCTGGCAAAATCATTCCAGTTTTCCTTTAAAATATCTGACTAATTGGAGCGTTAAAAATTGTAAATATTGGCAGACCATTCAGGAATGAAAAAGTTGGTGTACGAACTGCATATACTGAATTACCAGAAGGAAATGAAATCAGCCAGAGTTTTCTTTGATGGCACTTGTTTACTCAGGCCTAATGTATTATTGTTCTATCTAAACTTTCTTTTCCTTCTCTGCAATGCTCTTGGCATGTGAAAGCTTCCACCTGTTGCCATTTGACAACCATGACCATAATTTAAATTGTAAATGCCTCATTGGAAAAAGTCTTACGTGGGTCCAGACATGTTGACATCCTGTCTTATTGTCATACTGAATGGACAGCAAAAATCTGTATTGACAGTATTTTTTACCTTAAAATTAAGAATATGCTTAGCAAGAATTTCTCTTTTATTGCTTGATTTACAGTTGCATTTTCTGGTCCATTCTTAGCCAACTGGTTTCCAAAACTATATTGTGGTAAATCTGTATCTTCATTTGTTATTTTCTGTTTATCATTATAGGATTGTTTGGTTTTCTGGGTTTGGGCTGTACAAGTGGTACTGAAATGCCAAGTGAGTTTTAGAACATGATAGGCAGTGTTTAGGGTTTTCTTTTCTGTATTTTGTAAAGTTAATCTTTCACAGACAGGTGTCTGATTTTCTGCTTTTCTTCCTCTCCCTGTTCAGAATGGCAGTTTTTGTTGTTGTTATTGTTTTGTTTTGTTTTAAGTATCTTGAAAGCTGAGAATAGGACTTACCAGGATATTTAAATTGTGTGGTAGCAAATGAAAGTAATACTTTTTTCTTGTTGTAGTCATCTCAATGAAAGAGGTAAGGGTGTTATCCCTGGAAACTCAGTGCCTCATTGGTAGATTAGGGCTGCTTCTTGCCTTTGTATGTTTTTTGGTTTTGAGTTCTACCCTGATACTCTAGTTCATAGAAAAACAGACTTTTCAAGTTGAAGGTGTTTTAAAGGATATTTATTTGGTTTAGTCTTCTATCTCATACATGTGTTTGTTAATGGTACATTTATTGAGTACTTACAGTGTATTGAGCGTTTTGATGAGTGCTTTACATATAAATTCATTAAATCCTCAAAACAACCCCATGGGGATACAATTACTGGCCCATTTCAGAGAATCTGAGGTTTAGACAAATAAATGACATGGCTAGAAATTAACCTAGCTGAGAGTCACATTCAGATGAGGCTGGCAATACAACCATGCTCCTAACCTCTGCATTATTACTCTCTAATGAGTAAAGACTGTACCACAGAGCTTCTTAAACTTTGTAGTCAGTGGTTTCGAGGAGGAGCTGGAGAGTCCGTCAAGCTCCCACATGGAGTCACTGCTGCTGATCCACCAGTAAGACTTTGAGTAGTAGTCTTGTCACATTTTGTCCAGCTCTACTTGAACATCTGAAGGTATATGGGACTCAGTGCCACACAGACACAAGCCTTTTCTTACACAGTTGGCACTAATCACTGTGAAATGTTCCCTTTCGCATTATATTCCTCAGGACAGCTAAAATCTGACTCTCTCAAGGCAGCATAGCACAGACTCTAGAACGAAATTGCCTGTGTTCAAATCCTGGCTCTACTCCTGTGTGACTTTGGACAAGTTATTGAGCAATTTTTTCTCTTTTCCCTCATTATTTTAAGAGAGGATGATAACAATAATACCTGCTTCATAGGATTCTTGAGAGAAGTAAGTGAGTCAAGATATGTAAAATGCTTACAACAGGGCCTGGCATGTAATAATACGTAAGAGTTCACTGTTATTATTTTTTTCATTATTTTAAATTTACTACTGTATTCTTACTTCAGTAGCAGTGCCCTCTGAATCCCACCAAACAAATCTGTTCTCTCTTCAGCCCTTCAAATATTTGAAAACATTAATCAAATTCTCACTGGTCCTCTGTTCTGCAGGATGAGCACCCCCACTTCCTTTGGCCTTTGTTCTCTGGGTCTCTTTCCTATCCCAGAAGCTTTCCTGGAAAATCCTTTATCTGTCAATATATCTTTCAGGGTAGAGGGCATAGAACTCAATATTTCATTCTACAAGCGGTGTAACAAGGACAACTAGAGGAAGACCCTTTCTCCTTCCTTCTTCTAGTTCGTGTACTGCTAGGAAGGTAGCAAGAAATCAAGTGAACATTGTACAGGTTCTGCTGGCTGCTTCTGTGTTTCCTGTGCTTTCTTTTACTTCTGTCCAGAGCCGTGCTCTTCTTCACAGCCTTCTAACCTTCAGAACTCTGTCCCTCTTTTTGGATTCAGTTAAGTCTCTGCTACTGACACATCCTTAGACAAATTGTAAGCTGCTCAAAAGCAGAGACCCCAGTTTATCTGGGTCTGGTCCAGAATGTAGCACCTAAGAGATGCGGAAACATTGAACTGAATATATCTAGAAAATGAGGTGCGTGTCCATCTATATTTCATTCAGTTTCCCCACTTTGATTCAGGGGCTCCCTTCTTTTGCCTGGAGGTTTAACCTATCACCCACATCCTGACGATTTGTCTTTTGTAATGTCCCTTTACTGGTCGCTATCTCCCAAGTGAATTGCTGAAGTAAGGATCTGAATGATTTTCCTCCCTCTAGAATGTCCCATACTGCATTCCCAATTAGTCTTCCTAAATACTATTTCAGTGGGGATTCACTTTTCTTTTGATCAAACTCTGATTCTAGTTTGCCAATCAGAATAAGTTTAAACATATTTTGACATTCAGGGATCAGATTGTTACATATATACTCCAGAAGTATTTTTTTTCCTACCTCACCAACTTTGTTTATTCACCCACAATGTCCTCTGTCAAAGGTATGTCACTTTTCAACCTCATCTTTCCAACAGATTTGAAATGCTCATTAATACTCATTTGTTCCTTCTTAGTTAGCACTTACTACTTGCATATTTGACATTTGCTTATATTCTTTCTTATGTTCAAATTGACAAATTTTAAAGTGGTAATTCTTGTGTGTGTGTGTGTGTGTGTGTGTGTGTGTTCAGTTAGCCACTGTATAATACATCATTAGCTTTTGATGTAGTGTTAGTGATTCATCAGTTAAGTATAATACCCAGTGCTCATCGTAGCACGTGCCCTCCTCAGTACCCATCACCCTGTTATCCCCTCCCCCAACCCTCCTATCCTCTGAAACTCTCAGATTGTTTCTCAGGGTCAATAGTCTCTCATAGTTCATCTCCCTCTCTGATACCACCCCCCCGCTTTGGATTTCCCTCCCTTACCCTGTGGTCCTCTGTGCTATTGGTTATATTCCACGTATGAGTGAAACCACACGATAATTGTCTTTCTCTGCTTGACTTACTTCATTTCACTTCACTTTGACATAATCCCATCCAGGTCCATCGATGTCGATGCAAAGGGTGGGTATTCATCCTTTCTGATGGCTGAATAATATCCCATTGTGTATATGGACTACCTCTTCTTTATCCATTCATCTGTTGAAGGGCATCTTGGCTCCTTCCACAGTTTGTCTATTATGGACATTGCTGTATGAACATTGGGGTGCCTGTACCCCTTCTTTAAACCACCTCTGTATCTTTGGGGTAAATACCTAGTAGTACAATTGCTGGGTCGTAGAGTAGCTCCATTCTTAACATCTTGAGGAACCTCCATACTGTTTTCCAGAATGGCTATACCAGCTTGCATTCCCACCAACTACAGTGGTATTTCAATGTCTTGTATATAGTAGTACAAGCACAGCAGGGAATCAAAACATCAGAGATACCTTCTGCCTTTAAGAAGTTTATAGTCTAGTGACTATACTTTGAAATATTTCGTTTTTGCATACTTATGAAAGTGATACATGCTTGATAAAGAAAACCTAAAAACTGTAGAACAATATGAAGGATAAAAGCAGATTAAAATCACTTTAAGAAACATTTATTGAGAGGGGCGCCTGGGTGGCTCAGTGGGTTAAAGCCTCTGCCTTCGGCTCAGGTCATGATCCCAGGGTCCTGGGATCGAGCCCCGCATCGGGCTGTCTGCTCCGCGGAGAGCCTGCTTCCTCCTCTCTCTCTGCCTGCCTCTCTGCCTGCTTGTGATCTCTGTCTGTCAAAAAAATAAAAATAAAAAAAGAAACATTTATTGAGAACCTAAGACAAAGAACTTTGAGTTAGTAGCTAGACCAATTAGCAGCCAATTAAAATGCAATATATTTTTTAATGCAATATTTTAAAGTCCTTTAATTTAGGCAAATATTGGTTTTGAGAGCGGAGAGAAGATATTCTGAGCTGAGTTAGAGTTTACCAGACTCACAGGCGTATTCCAGGAAAAGGAAATACCACATGCAAAGGCACTTTGCTGACTTGGGGCTGCCGAACACTGGGGCTGGAATAGAAGGTTCAATATCTCTTCCCAAGATGAAAGAGCTCCTTAAGGACAGAGAAAGATAGGAAGCAAACTTCCTATCTTTTGTATTTCCTATAGCCCCAATTATTCAGACTAAGTTATTCTTTCATGTATATGCCCATTATCAGCATCAGCATGGTAATGTCCAAGGGCAAGGTCCATATTTTAGAGAGCTTTGTATTCTGCATGGCAAATAAGTCTTCTGTCAGTTGAGTTCATTTATATAAATGTGATATGATTAAGATGGACTATTTTCAGAAAGACTTGAGTATTTCCAGTTTTTCTTTGTATATTCTTTTTGATCTTCACAGTATTTATGACCCAGCCTTTCTTTATGAAATTTGTCCCTCTTAGTACTTCTTCCCTAAACATATTTGTTAACCCTAAAATTTAGTCTGATTTTGCATGAGTCATGTTTTGCTTTATATTGAGGGTTACATTGGTATTTGATAATGCTTTCTAAGGCAATGGAGACAAAGTTAAAGCATAATGACAACAGAGAAGATTTATGCTTTCACATTGCAGGGTGAAGCAGCTGACTGATGAGGAGGAGTGTTGTATCTGCATGGATGGTCGAGCTGACCTCATCCTGCCCTGTGCTCACAGCTTTTGTCAGAAATGCATTGATAAATGGTAAGTTATCTGCTGCTGTCATGGGATAGGCAAAGGTCAAACGAGAAAGTGTATATGAATAAACTCCAAAAAATACAAAAATATTGTATTTAAGTAAAAGATTTTGTTCTTTAGTACTTTGAATTGTATGACATGCTTCCTTCTTTGTTTAAAAATACTTTTATATTTAAAGTTTATAAAATGTGGCAATGTGTCTTAGCTTTGGCAGTTTACTGTTGGTCTAAGATTTGTGCCTGACTTGAGTCTAGAATCACGAATTTCCCTCTTTCTTCGTTTTACTCCTCATTTCTGTATTTTTCCTCTATCTTTGATTAAAAGGAATAATACGAATCATTGAATACTGATTATTGGAACGGGAGGGAACTTTAGAGATAAGCTAGTCAAGTTCATTATTTTATAAAATAAGAATGAAGCATTTAGATGACTTTATAATATAATTGACATACCATAAACTACATACATTTAAAGTATAATTTGATACGTTTTGACACATGTACACACCCATAAAAAAAATCACAATTATAAATGAACAAATTCATCACCCCAAAAGTGACTCTGTGCCTCACTGTAAAGTCTCCTTCCCAGCCCTTCCTTCCAGTCCCCAGATAAGGATTAATCTGCTTTCAGTCACTACAAAAATAATTGGGATTTTCTAGAATTTTTATAAATTAAATCATACAGCATGTGCTCTTTTTTTTCATTCAGTGTAATTATTTTGAGATTTATCCACGTTGTAGCATGTTACCAGTAGTTTCCCCTTCTTTTAGGATTTTATTTATTTATTTTTGGAGAGAGATAAAGAGCATGAGTGGGAAGAGGGGCAGAGGGAGAGGGAAAATGAGAGAATCCCGATCTCATGACCCTGAGATCACAACCTGAGCCAAAATCAAAAGTTGGATGCTCAATGACTAAGCCGCCCAGGTTCCCCACAGAAGCTCCCTTTTTTTGTTGCTGAGTAATATTCATTGTATGATATACCACAGTTTATTTATCTAGTCACCTGTTAAGGACATTGGGTTGTTTCCGATTTTTGGCTATTACAAATGAAGCTGCTATATACATTTGTAGGCAAGTCTTTTTACGGACATTTATTTTGGGGTTTTTGTTTTTGTTTTGTTGTTGTTGTTGTTGTTAAATTCTTAGAAGTAGAATGTCTAGATCATGTGGTGGGTATATGTTTAACTTTTTAAGAAACTGCCAACTGTTTTCCAAAATGGTTGTACCATTTTTCATTCCCACCAGCAATGTCTGAGGGTTCTAATTGTTCTGCAACTTTGCCTATACTTAATAGGGTCAATCTTTTTTTTTTTTAATTTTTTTAAAAGATTTTATTTATTTATTAGACAGAGATCACAAGCAGGCAGACAGGCAGGCAGAGAGAGGGAGAGGAGGAAGCAGGCTTCCCACAGAGCAGGAAGTTCTTGACTGGTAGTTCTTGCCTGGTAGTTCTTGACGGAGTGCCAAACATTGTGATTTTTACCTTTTTGGGTACTAGGTATTTTTGTATCCTATAAATATCCTTGAGCTTTGTTCTTGAATATAGTAACTTGGAAACAGTTTGATCCTTTTGGATCTTGCTTTTGTGATTCATTAGGCAGGACCAGAATAGTGTTTAGTTGAGAGCTACTTATGCCCCACTAACGAGGCAGGACCCTTCAGAGTCACTCTGCTCAATGCTCCAGGAGTTAGGAAGCTTTCCAATCTGTCTGGTGAGAGAAGGCAATATCCCAAACCCTGTGTGAGTTTTGGGTACTCTTCCTTCAAGTCCTTTTGGATGATTCCTGAGCCTCAAGTAGTTTCCTTACATGCAAATGTACTCTAGGGGGAACTTCAGTAGATTCCAGAATTCTCCCTTTGTGCAGCTTTCCGCACTTAAGTACTTCAGTACTCTGTCCTATGAACTCTAGCTGCCGTGGCCTCCTGAGAGTCTCAGCTGTGTCTCTTCAACTCAGAGAGTCTGCCAGGCTTCATCTGGGCTTCTCCTGCTTGCTCCACAGCCTAAAATCTCTCAAGGCAATAAGCTAGTGATTGGGGCTCACCTTCTTGCTTCTCATCCTCAGGGATGTCTGTCCTGTGTTGTTGATGATGTCCAGTGTTGAAAGTCTTGTTTCATGTTTATTTCCAGTGTTTTAATTAAGTGGGAAGATAAATTTGGTCCCTTTTGGCCAGAAGCAAAAGTTAACCATCAAAATTGTGACTTTTATGCACAGAGAAGAACATATGATTATCTTAATAAAATATCTCTGAGGAACCAGAAATGAATCTGAATAATATATGCCAGCTCTAGCTTTCACATTTAGTTTTTGGAACAGATTTCTAAATTTTTGTACAAAAGCCAAAGCAATTGATATAATTTAATTACTTTGGTCTCAGATTTCACTGTGAAATGAGTAGAAAAACATTTTCCCTGCATGACATATTTCTGGCTCAAATGTGGTATTTTTGAAATTTCCAAAATAATATTTGTCAAGACAAAAAAAAAATCCCTTCAGAAAACATAATCTCATTCAAGTGATCATGTATAAGTTCTTTCCCTATTGGAATAATTATTCTGCATTTAAGATTCATCTTCTATTTTAAACTTTGAATGCTTCCATTCCCTTATTTGTAGCTGCAAAAGATAGGGGAAAACTGAAATGTCCTCTGCAGGAGACTAATTAAATGAATTGTGGCTTGTCCGTACAATGTTATGTTTAAAAAGAACAGATAGCTCTAACATGTACTGCTACATAATGGCTTATAAGAGATATTGACAAGTTTAAAAAAAAAAGCAGATATATATATATATATATATATATATATATATATATGCATGCTTAGTCTTTTCCTAGAAGAGTATGTAAGAAACTACTAACCGTAGTTGCCCCTGGGGATAAGAATTAAAGATCGGGGTGGAAAGAAGAGATTTATTTTTCACTGTATACTTTTATTGCTATTCACTTTTTTTTAAACCACTTTTTTTTAAACCATGTACATTGTACATGTATTACTTTTCAAACACACCGGTTTTTTTAAAAAGAAGAAAAAGAAAACAAACTGTTCTTTATTTGACTTCTCTGATAGGAGTGATCGACACAGGAATTGCCCTATTTGTCGCCTGCAGATGACTGGAGCAAATGAATCTTGGGTGGTGTCAGATGCGCCCACTGAAGACGATATGGCTAACTATATTCTTAACATGGCCGATGAGGCAGGCCAGCCCCATAGGCCATGACCTTGGGGTGAAGGTCTTCTTTTGCTATTATGAGCTACAAACGTTTCGGTCATGGGAGAAGAATGCAGGGATATTGTGGTACAGACACAGAGAAATCAATTTTCCCTTCCCTCTTATTTTCGCTATTCTGACGATTTGTTCCATTTCTTTTGATAAACTTTCCATGTCTTCCATTTATAGTAAACTAAAATTTGCTACTGTTTTAGACCATATTTTTCTATTATTTATCTGTTCTAATATATATTAGAACTAATAGCTCTTGAATTCTTTGCTGAGGTAACAGCAGCATTTCCAGAGACTTCTGAAACACTATTTTTCAGGGCAGGAGTATTCTGGAATCTATTTAGTTAGGTTTAAAATAAACCTTGAATGTCAAAAAGTTGTAGCCAACTGAGAGAAAATTTGAAGTGACTGAAAATGTAGACTACATCAAAGTGCATGTTACTACTTAAATTAGTCTTTCTGCTGGAATCTAAGGAGTGTGTGTGCCCCCTTGTGGTTAATTATTGCTCCTTTAATAATTTTTACTTGAAATGATCCACAGTTGTTTCATAACTTTAGCAGTGTGTTTGGAACTACATGTTTGTTACTCAAATCTTTTTTGTTTGTTTGTTTTTCACGCTGTATAATTTGGGTGAGGCGTGATTTTGCCTTGTAAATGGATTTCTGCTGGGGAATCTTCTTGGCTATTCTGGAAATGCTTTCCCACAGCGGGGAAACTGTTCTAAGTAGCTTTTGATAATGCTCATGCACCTTGGAGTTTCAGAAGGAAATTTTTCTTCAGTTCAGATCCTGAATTTTGTATTTCCAAATTATGATAAATCATTCAATATTGGTTCATGGTGCTTTTATTTTCTTAACTTGAAGGCATCTTTCTGAGGTCTGCAAGTCTTCAAATTTCTAATATTATTAAGAGAGAAAATAGGGTGTAGGCTTTTAAACATATGTACCATAAACATGGAGAAAATGAGGAGATAAATTGGCTTTCTGCTGTTTCGTGGTACTTTGAAATACTCAGAGAGAGTACAGTCATAATGGATTATGATTTTCAGTGACACTTCATTTTTTTTACTAAATTCTGCTTATAAGGTAAAATCTTTGTTTTATGTTAAGCATTAACATTTTAGCATATAATGAAACTAGAACCTGATGTCTCCTTTAAAAGGTGTGTTAAATTCCATGTAACTTTTCTGACTTATTATTGGTAAGTTGTGATACTATTTTCCAAAATACCAAAGTATGCAATTTAAGTTGCTGCTTATTGATGGCAGAATTTTTGGATACTAGGGGTTTAATAGGCATGCAGATTAAATAATTCATTTATTTAATGTCAGAATGTCTGACAAAGGTAGCTTGATTTTACCCAAAAAATATTGATAATTGGTTGACATTTATGATGGGGACAGCTCAGTATCAAATAGCTGAACACTCACTATGGATGTGTATACAGGCAGCGTACCAGGGACTCTAGCATACCAACCTGCAATGCACTTGATAATTTGTGTGACCTTAAAAAAAGTCCCTTCTGCTGGTTTGTAGGTTCCTTTAGAAACTAAGATTTCATCTGTAGTATTTTCTTATTTTATTTCAGAAGTACAGCCTCTTTTTTTTTTTCAGATAAAATCTTACTCAGAAGCCCTACACACACATGCTATACCCCCAGCACACAAACACACACACACACACACCACCCCTCTATATGAAAGTCATATTTTATTGATAAAAATTTCCTTATGTAAACTTTATATACCATAATAAATATTATAAAGTCAACCGATAAAAACATTTATGAATGCATTGGCAATATCCAGGATATTCAAATTTAGTGAGTTATGTAGTCATATGATAGGAGTTGTTTTTTAAATTATTTTTTAAATTGTTTTAATTAAATTCAAGTCAGATTTGCAGAACTTTGACTCTCCCCAATGAGTTTTAGTATTCCATGGGACATATTTTGAAAATCTTAGGGTAGATGTTGTCTGAGATCTTTTCCCAGCTCTAAGATTCTAAACTGTCCTTTTGGATTAGACTTGCTGAGTCTAACTCAGATTGCCTAATTAAAGAATGTTTCTGAAAATGAACAAAGTTGCTGTACGTGTTTTTGGATCTTTCCAGGTATAGCCAATGATCTTATCCCCCAGAATCCTTCACCTTTCGAGGAATTATTTAGCACTAAGCCCAGTGACTTGATGTTGCCCAAACCTTTTTACTTTCCAATATGAGTTCCAGGATACTAACTGATCTACTGTGAAATAGAAAGTGTTTTTATTAGTCTTATTAAATAAATGAGCACAGTTTTTTGCTCACTCCATTAAACTGGGTGATAATTCTTTAGATGTGAAAGTTAGGTAGGTTCTACTATTATAACTAATCATAAAAGTTGTAAATTTGTTTAATGGATGAAATGTACACTTTTTGTATTCTGTACAGCTTTGTCTTTTCCAAATATGAAGTATTTAAATGCACTTACTAAGATAGGAAATATGATGTGTGCCTTGTAGGATCTGTGAAATGTTTTCATGAACTGTAAGGAATTTGTTTTGTAAGTTATGAAGTCTTCCCTATCCTAACTCAGTAACAAGAAGTTTACTCATACTGTAATGCTATAGAACTTTAGTTTGAGAAAATTTAGTTTGACTAGGTACTGAATTTAGAAGTTGAGAATAATAGTATCTGCTTTATTCTTAGAACAAACTGATATATTGTGCAATAAATAGTCTTTAGCAAGTAAATTTTAGCTTACTGGAGAGACTTTTTTCTTACATAGTTTCACATTCTTATATACTAAATGTTTATATTTCTTAGAGGACCGTTTTGTATTGTGGTCTGGGGAGTTGTAATGTTTGTGTGCTATGTTTTAAAATTCATTTCAAATTGGATTCAATTTCCTTACACCTAATATATATCTGGGTTATAAGGCGGTTTGAAAATATCTTTTGGTTCCATGATTTTTAACATTGGAAAGTTGGATTCATTAAAAGGCAGTCTGAAGAATTTGCATTTTTAACTGTTTTTTTTTTCTTCATGAGAGAAAGTAAGACAGGCTTACTTTGTCTACCCAGGAATTAAAAAACTGGTTGGGAGATGAGGGAAGTCAGCTGATCACCCACATTATGATGGGCAACATAATGACAATATAATATAAATAGTTGGCAACAGATTTTCATTTGCGCTCATACCTTTTTCCCTGTAGGACAGAGAAAATTATAGATAAAATACTCCACTGTGAATTAGTTTTAATGTTTACCTTGTAAAATCACTTTCAAAATGATTATAAAGAATATCATTAGAGAAGCAAGGTAGAATCTTAGTCCTGAGAAGAGGAAAGCCTTTTATAAGAAGGAATGGTAGTTTATAATTGAATTTGCTGATGTACATCATCTTGAAGAAGTACACATTTTGGTATCAAGAGACATAAAAGCCTCCTCAGAAATATATTGATAATCTTGCAGCTCTGTATAGCCTTATTCTCTGGCATCCTTGATCTTTCTGATAAAATGCTTATTTAAAGGTTGAGGATTTTAAAATTTCCAAGAAACTATGTTTTTTTGATTAGTGTTTCTTTCATTGTGGTTAGTTACACTTGTCCTTTGTAACAGTCATAGTCAGGCATCGGGTGCTTAGGTATATTACCAACATTCCACTTTGAGTCGTGTCTAAAACCCCAAAAAAGATGAATATTGTTTCACCAGTGCAGCGCTCAGAAACAAATAAAGAGGAAGCCAGAAGGATGTGCTTGCAACTCTGTTTTAATCCAGGATAAGAGGAAGTAAAGGCCAGGACAGGCCTCGGTACATACCAACCCAGGAGCTGTGATTTGTTTTCATGTGGCAAAGAGCAGTATCCTCAATCATTTCAAACAGTGCAGTCTGAAGGAACACATACATGAACCTGAGCCTGTTAGAGTAAGGGAGGGATACATGCCTCAAAATTTGTTCTTCTAGAAATATGAGCTAGTGTACACTTGCCTTTGATTCCAACTGTGAACACAAAAGAAAGTAGGGATTTACCCCCCCCCCCAAAAAAAAGGCCAATTAGGTATAAAGATGTGATTAAAAATGCAAAGTGCTATTGAAAAAGGTAATCTGAAAAGTTTGTAGGACAGGTAAAATCGAACAAGTGTTAGCTGAATAGACTAAAGTAATATCCAGGGGAAAGGAACACATGTGGCTTTGCTCAGGAACTGTTAAGAGGGCTGACGTTTGAGTGAGAAAGATGGTAAAGGTTTACCTTATGGGTCTAGTGAACTTCAGTTTAAAATTTGTATTTACTGTGAAAGTCATCCATGTCTGAGTCTTAGTGAAAGATAAATTAGTAGTTACTGGTAACTTTTCATGATGTCCCTTTTTTCTAATGTTTTACTCAATATAGTTGACACACAAAGTTACATTAGTTCAGGTGTACAAGGTAGTGATTCAGTTTCTCTGTACATTATGCTTTGTCACAAGTACAGCCAGCCACCATCTGTCACCATACAATGTTATTACAGTATCACTGACCATATTCCTTATGCTGTGCCTTTTATTCCTGTGACTTACTGTATCTCCCTGTATCTCCCACACTCCTTTCCTGTGTGACCCACCCTCCCAACCCTTCCCTCTGGCAAGCATCTGTTTGTTCTCTGTATTTAATGGTCTGATTCTGCTTGTTTGTTTGTTTATTCATTTGTTTTGTTTTGCTTTAAATAGTATTAACTTGAAATAGCTTTAAATTATTGAGCCACAGTCCTAACAGACTTTATTTAATAATTAAAAATAAATACTTGGTACAGATAAAATGACAATGAAAAACTGTACAATAATTGCTATGTTAGGACAAATGTATACAAATGGGGGTTTTTCAAAAATAATGTGTAAGATAAATGCTAGGTTTTCAGTCAGTTTCATCATTAGCTGGAAGAGCACACATGTCTGCCTAATAAAAAGACTACATTTACTGTTCTGTATGCTAAGTTAACCAGTGGAAGGGATGAGCATTATAAAGTCACAGGACAAGACAATCTAAAGTCAAAGAAGCATCTTCACAAGCAAAAATAGAATTCTTCTAAGTCTATAATAATTCAGAAGGGCTTATCATAATCTGCATTTGCCCACAGAAATAGACAGAAAGGTCTTTGAGCAGCTTGTTGAATACTTGGAGCACATGTCCTTAAAAAGTTGCCAAAAGAGAAATTCATTCAATGTACATTTATTGAGCACCTACTATGTACCAGGCACTAGTAACACAGATGAAGAGTACATTGGTAAAGCTTAAATTCAGATTGGTCTTAAAAAATGCTTTCTGATGAATCACTAAATTCTATCTCTGAAACTAATAATACACTATATGTTAATCAATTGATTTTAAATTAAAAAAAAAAAAAAAGAAGAAGAAGAAGTGCTTTCTACCTGGCCCCTGGGACCACCTATGTCTTCTGAAGAAGTCTGTATGTTAGAGAAGGGAGACATTTTACCTTAAAAAAAAAAAAATGCAGAGGTTATAGTGATTTAAAAAACTCTAACATCTGTGAGATCTAATGGAATAGTGGGGAAAGGACTGGATAAGGAGTGGGGAAACTAGTTCTGCTCCTATTACTTATCTGTGTGACCTCAAACAGATTTCACCTCCCTGGCCCTCACTCTTCTTAAGTAAAATAGTAATTGGGCTACCATCAGAATACTGGAACCGAGATCATCTAATCCTATGTCTTCCACAGTCCTGAGTTCAAATGAAAATATGTAGAAGGCCCAGTGTAATAGTGACGACAGCAGAGTTGCTTTGAAGAAGGCAGCACCCAGAACCTCCCCCAGCCCTGGAGGGGATTCACATAACAACATTTGAAAACGACTCATCTAGTCCAAACCCTCACTTTTCAGATAAGAAAACCAAGACACAGAATAGGAGCGATTGGTTCGGTGTGCACATTTGGCTTCCTAAATAGAAAGGAGGGTGGAGGGCTAAAGAAAACAGTGTACGAAATTCATAAAAAATGCAAATTGTCAAGAAGGAAGTTTTCTATTTTCATTCTTTCAAAGTAGTTCCTTTATGAAAGGGAGCTTT
This sequence comes from Mustela nivalis, assembly GCF_964662115.1. NCBI lineage: Eukaryota > Metazoa > Chordata > Mammalia > Carnivora > Mustelidae > Mustela > Mustela nivalis. The sequence continues at coordinate 72,042,455 of NC_139028.1, read as the reverse complement.
GAAATTGGTTTTGTTTAAGGCAGCCAGCCAGCCAGAGGCTGAAATGAACAACTACCAACCAGCTTGCAGGGTCTATAGAGGATTTTGGCAGAAAACCACACAGACCTCATGTCAGTAGGCACTGGACCTTGGAAGATCCTGGCCCCAACAGTGCAAGCACTAGCGGTTTCAAGAGAAATATTTGGAAAATTTGGAATGAGTACAGACAAGTGTCCAGCTCCCATATCCCCAAGGAGGAGTCACCATCTATTACTCAGAAATACTAACAGAAGTGGACATGTTAGATCTTAAAGTGAACAGTGCAACCAAAATCACTAGTTTGAAAGTTCTTTAGGGGCCTCCTCTCCGTGGAGGGCGGTCCTAGTTTGGTAAAATGTTGACCACTGTTAATCACAGCAGACTTGAAATTAAACCAAAAAGTTAAGATGCATGTCCACTGCTGGACCTATTGGGTCAGAGCCGTGATCTCTTCTGATTTCATGGCATCAGACAGGAAGCTGAGCTCATTGCATAGGGTCTCATATCGGAACGCCATCCGGATCTGAGCAACATTCGTCTTTCGAATATCATTTCCTTCAGGTCCTTCTTTATAATAATTTTGTCCCAGAAACTTTTGCTTCTCCTGTGGAACCAGAAAAGTACAAATGAAACCATAAACCTTAGGTTTGATTTCTATAACCACATGGCAGCTTTGACATTGGCCATGCCAAATGAAACCAGTACCCCTGAAGCCAATCCTCCGCCAGGACATGGTTCCCCATGAGGTTCTTAAAAATTCTCCCGGCCTCTGTGTCCTCAAGGATGTCACCCTGACACCCACATTCATTCCCTTCATTTCTGACTGTGCTTTCCTTGATCAGGAGACAAAAATAAGACGCTCCCCCCAATGCTGCTGGCAATTAAGAAGGCAAGATGAAGGCATGAAGACTCAGTCCCTCCTGAGAGCCGATGGGGCCAAACAGAGGTGTTTCTGGGGAGGCCCGGTCTTAGGAAGCAGGCCTGCACAGTTGAATCTTGAACTGTTAGCTCTTCTCTGCATCAGCATCCGATAAGAGTGGCACCAAAGCAGCTTCTTCCTGTACCAGTGATGTCACGCAGGGAAGGGCCCCGGGAGCCTAAGACACCATGTTCTCAAACCTGGCTCCCTATCATATCCCCTCAGGAGCTGTAAAAATACTGATGTCCAGGTTCCATCCTTACAACTTTTTATTCACTAGGTACTACTATTCACTATCCAAGAAAGACCAAGTGTCTTCTGTGTGCACTATGTGCCTATTCTAGGCCCTAGGGATATAATGCTGAACAAAACAGTCCAATGGAACTACTATAATGGAACTCACCTTCTGGAAGGAAAGACAAAACACGTAACTACATATTATGATGTGAGTAGTAATAAATGTTGAAGGAAACCAGATCAAAGGGATAGAGACAAATGGCAAGTATGGGGCTACTGTAGAACGGTGGCTGGGGAGGGCCTCTCAGAGGAGGTCATGTTTGAGGAGAGGTCTGAAAGGGTCAGAGAGCTGCCCTGAAATTTCAGAAGTCTCCCCAGGTTTCTCTAGGACATGAGTTTCAGTGTGACAGACACACTGCTTGTTGTCTTCACGGAATCTCAGCGCCTAGAAAGTGCCAGGCCTGCCGCAGGCACCCACCAAATGTGTGTTGGACAGGAGGGATGGAGGACAGCACTGTCACTGCCCATACCTGATGCGACAGTCCGCTCTGCAGCACGCTGTTTCTGGCGATTTCACACAGGTCACAAGTGCTCAGCTTCCACACTTGAGCTGCAATCGCATATTCTTCCATAAGGGCTTCCTAGATCCCCCCCGAAAGGAAATGTATTAGACAGTAGGATATCCCCTTTCAATCCTTCACACATCTCCAAAGCTAGAAACATCAGACAGACATTGCAGCTCTACTTTTTCTTTAAAGTCTGGCACCTGGATAACCAAACAACGTTCCCACCCCACCGCCCCCTTAAATGATGAATTCCTAAGAGCATTTTTGGCAGATTCGCAGGTTTCCCAAGAGAGATGTCTTAGAGAATGCCTCCACGTGGATTTGTTGACCGGCACATCCTTGAAGCCCTGGGGCAGGCCTGGGGATGCCTGCCTCTGCTCTCCTGCGACAGTCTCCCTGGCCACGCACATGTTAAGTACGTGCTCTGTAGCTTTGCTTTTTCACATCACTTTCTGAAGATTGTCCAAAAATCAAAGTTAATCTGAATAAAGTATGACAAGTAGAGAATAAGAAATGATCAGGCGGTGAGACAGTAATCCAAGGGGATTTAGGTTTGAGTTGTGCTTTCACTTTATCCCCCAGGATTTGAGATGTCTGCCATTGGTCACAAGCTCTTGGACACCCCACTGCCTCTGTAACCGAGAGCAGTGGTTCTCAAAGTGAGATCCAGGGACCCCGAGGCCTTTTGAAAGGACATCCCTCTTCCAACCATTATCTTTGTGAGGCAAGATTTTCATCATATGCTTTGATAAAAACAAGGCATCACAACAGATTGAATGCAGATGCAGAGACGAGAATCCTGCTGTCTTCTATTAAACCAGACATTAATGAGGGTTGCAAAAATGTGAAACAATGCCATTCCCAATGCCATTTTTTTTGTTTGTTTTGGGAAAATGTGACTAATTTTCGTAAAAATTGCTATTTATGTTACCATGTAATAGAGTTATTAAAGCTATTTTTAAATGAGTTAATATTTTTCAGTTTTGCATTAGTTTCTATAATACACTTAAAAATCACTAGATATAACTTATGTAATCAACAGCTTTCTGAAGATCTTTAAGGTCCTAAGAGTATAAAGGGGTCCTGAGCCCCAAACCTTGGAGAGCCTGTGAGGCACTTCTATTTTCACTAGTCAATGGCTGGTCCCCAGGCATGGCCTCATCTCTCCCTTCCTCTTCCCTTGCCCTGCAGATCCCAAGTATTCTAATAATAATAGTGTTAACCAAATGTTAGCTTTTTTAGTATGTGCTATATTCAGACACTCTATTAAACAGACTATGGTTCATTATCTTATGAATCCTCACAATAAAATAGAGATAGACATAGAGACAATTGCATCCCTGTTCTATAGATGAAGAAGAATAAGATAGAGATCAAGTAACTTAACCAAGATCACAGAGATAGTAAATGCTAAAGAAAGGGAAAATTGAGAGGGCAAAAAATTAAACTGTGCCTTCAAGGGTCCAAGAACTCCAAAGACAGGGCTCCTGGAAGGAACACTTTTTGCTCACCAGGAGCTTACCTCTTGCCTTACTGGGCACCACGCCCCACCCCAAAAGCAGAACTGAGTTTGCGCTCCAGGGCCTGCAGTATGGGAGACGGGCCAGGACTGGGGCCTGCTGGGGTGCCTGACATCCTCACCTTTGTGTAGTGGAACTGCATGGGGTCGTCGGTGGAGAGAGAAACATGCAGTCCCTTGTGCAGGAATTCCCTCAGAGGGTTTTTGGAATATTCAAGAAACAGACTGTTGTTGCTAAGAGGAGACATGGCAATGGGGATCTGAGCAAGGTAGTAGAGATACTGCAACACCGGACTCTGCAAAAGAACCACCAAACTCAGTGATGAGCGCCAGAGAGGGGAGGGAGGAAGGGCGAGCAGGAGCCTCGGGGTCTGGATAGCATCTGAGCAATTCCCTCACCAAGCCCAGAGTTCCCCAAGGGCGGGGCACCCAGACCCCACCCTCCCCTCCCTCCCTGCAAGTTCATCTCGTGCCCCTCTCTTCCTGGGCTGCCCTCTGCCCCAGTTGTTGGGAGCCAACAAGATCCCGCTCAGGGCAGGAAGGCAGCTGAGAGGCCCCAGGCTGCCCCCAGCCCACCCACACTCTGCTCCTCCTCCCCCAGGACTTCCCCCAGTGGGTCGGCCTGAGAGATCCCAACTTTGGTGGTTCTGCTGCTTTGACCACAAACATACAGGCTGAGTCTGTAAACACTCCAGCTCCTCAGAGATGGGAAGGGCAGGCCTGACGAGGCTAGAGTGGTTTTCTGATGTACTGCCTGCCCCTCACAGAACTGGGACACCCCCCTCCCCAGGATCAGGGCACAAGAAGAGTCTGAGCAAACATCCTTCTTATGGAAGTGATCCAAACTATGGAGAAGACCAAATGGGCAGAGTTCGTAGCTGCATTATTTACACAAGCGAAAAATTGGATGGACTCTGTTCAACAACTGGAGACTAGTTGAATCAATTATAAACTGTCCAAGCGGTGGGCCATCCTTCTAACCGCCTTTAGAATGAACATAAGTACTATGTTGCAGCACAAAAAAATGCTTATTCAAAGAGCAGAAACAAACAAAAAACCTGTGCTCATAATAACAAGCATGTTAGAAGTATGCTTTTGGAGGGCGCCTGGGTGGCTCAGTGGATTAAGCCTCTCCCTTCAGCTCAGGTCACAGTCTCGGTCCTGGGATCGAGCCCTGCATCGGTCTCAAAGCCCAGCGGGGAGCCTGCTTCTCCCTCTCTGCCTGCCTCTCTGCCTACTTGTGATCTCTCCGTCAAATAAATAAATAAAATCTTAAAAAAAAAAAAAAAAGAAAGAAAGAAAGAAATGCTTTGGTAAAAAAAGATGGGAATTCTAAATACCAAAAAGCTGGGCGCCTGGGTGGCTCAGTGGGTTAAGCCGCTGCCTTCGGCTCAGGTCATGATCTCAGGGTCCTGGGATCGAGTCCCGCATCGGGCTCTCTGCTCAGCAGGGAGCCTGCTTCCTCCTCTCTCTCTGCCTGCCTCTCTGCCTACTTGTGTTCTGTCAAATAAATAAAAAAAAAAAAAAAATCTTTAAATACCAAAAAGCTAATAATAGCTATTTCTTTTGAAGTAATAGCAGTAAGGATTTTTTTCCCATTTCTCCATCTTTTGGAAAATCCAAATTGCAATGTGTTTGATTATATTCCTTTCATAATTAAATATGAAACCAAGATGACGATGGACAGCCCGACCCAGAAAAAAGCCCCAGCCTTTTAACGTCACTGGCCAGAGCCTCTCAGGGGCAGACAGGAACCCAGGTGATCCCAATCCTCCCCGGGGGGAGGCCAGAGCAGGACCAGCCTTGCAGGGTACACTTCCGTGAGTCGCCTGGTTACCTTCTTGAGGAGCAGCCCGTGGGAAATGTTGTCAGCGGTCAGGAAAGCAGACACCAGGTGGGTGATGGAGCCAGCCTCCCCACAGTGAGGCCGGAACAGGAAAGTGCTCAGGCCCCGTTCCCTGCAGAAGTGAGGCACTTGGTCAGCAAGGACCCCCTGCTTCAACCTATTAGGGGCCCCTACTAAGAACCCACAGGCCTGAGGCCTGCACCCCTAGCTCAGGGCCTGCTCCAGGGGGAGAGACTTGCCCATGGCAGAGTCAATACAGCCATCACAGGCACTCTGGAAACCACCTCTTCCAAAATATAGAGTGCCAGGTCCAGGGATCTTCAGAACCAGGGGATGCCACCTCCCTCCCCCTGCCCCTGGGGAACAGATAAGGGATGGAATGGTGGAAAGAGACCCTGCTCTGTCCCCGTTCATTCCTCACCTTCTGCTCTTCACCAGGCCTTGGAGCCCAGGCTCTCACAGACCTTCAGAGCAGCAAGGGCCATGAGAAACCATCAAGTCCCACTTCGTGGTCATAAAACTGGTTAAACCCAGAGGGTGGAGTCAGGCATTAGGAACCCCTGGGCAGGTCAGCAGCAGAGCTAGAACTCAAGCCCCTACCTCCAGAAGCTCAGTCTGGACTGCCCCTCCCCCATACCAGGCCATCTCTTTTCAATCCCGGTCCATCCAGAACCTTCCTACTCACAGACAACACTGGGTTAGCCTGAGCCAGCGAGGCCCCATGGCCCAGCAGGGGGCAGGAGGGAGGCTAGACTTGCAAGGGGGTAATGAACAGGTCCCTGTGGGCTGCCCCGGGCTCCCGACTCCTGCCAGAGTTGCCCCGTGTGTGTGTGTGTGTGTGTGTGTGTGTGTGTGTGTGTGCACTGGTGGGAGACTGTACAAGTGAGGCCACTGGCCGGGAGCTCCATGTGGGCATGGGTTTAGTCCGTGTTGTTCCCTATTCCATGTCCTGGGCCTGGGACAGTGCCTGTCACATAGAAGGTACACACTTGTTACACACATCGTGCATGAACACCGCTGGTATCGTGGAAAGAACGCAGGCGTGTGTCGGCACATCCCGTGTCTGTGTCAGAGGCCAGAGACAGACAGGTACACACAGGAGTTGGGGGGCACACGGATGCACCCGTGTGTACAGGCACAGCCTGGCCACACTGTGTACGATTGTGTTCGCAGTCCCATGTCGTGTGCCGGGCGCATCACGGGTGTGAGGCGAGGGGCACGCGGGCTTGTGCGGGGCCGGGCCGTGCCAGGCCCACCCACCTGCGGAGGTTGTTGAGCACCATGATGTTGGCGTACATGTAGTACAGGTAGTAGCTGTACGGCGGGTTCTGCTCGCTGGTCCAGACATCCGGGCTGGGGCTCTTGTCTGAGAACATGTGGTCGCTGTGCTTGGACTCGTCGTCCACGCTGTCAAACCCTGTCACCTGGGCGGGAGGAGCAGTCCTGTCTCAAGCTGAGGCCGATGAGCTGCCAGAGGCCTTGAAGTCCTGGCATCCCAGGCTCATACCTTAGCTGGGGACTGTGCAGCCTGAGGCCATGTCATCCCAGGACAGGGAGTGGGCACAAGCCCACAGTCCGTCCTTCCGTGGCCCAGGAGGCCAGCCTGGAGAGTACCAAGCCCTGGTGTGATCATGGTGATGGCAAGGGAAAACTCGGGCTGCACCAAGTGACCAGTGGAAGCCATACCCACCACCCACCTCTCTGCTGTGCCAAGGAGGAGCACCGCAGGGTAGCTAGCAGAAACGGTCATCAGCAGCATGGCTATGAGGGGAGTGGAACCGGTGTTTCCCATCAGCCTACTATATGCCAGGCCCTAAGCACTTACCACACAACCATCAGAGCCACCCTGTGAGGGAGGTCTTGCCTGTGAACAAACCAGGCCCAAAATGCTCAGGGATCTTGCCCTCACAAGACAACCGGGCTCTGAGCCTAAATGGGCTCCAGGTCTAGACTCTGGGGCTGTAAGAGGACACCCCTGTGATGCACATTTGGGCCCACAGAAAACCAGTCTAAATGCTTCACAGACAAGTCCCACCCAAGAGGGCCCCGTGGAAGGCTGAGCTGTGGTCCCCAGGAGGGAGGCGCTCTGCCTTCTGAGCCCTCTGTCCTTCCACAGCAGCTGCTCCTCAGCTGGGGCCCGAACTTTGCCTTTAGTCACTGGCTTCCTGGTCACCTGGTCCCAGACCTTGACCATAGTGAACCCACAAAAGATGTAGCTTCTCAGCCACAGCGGCACTTTGAAGGGGCTTCTGGAAGACTGTCCACCTTGTTCCACAGCTGGCCCAAACTGGGGAGCCCCAGCCAGGTCTGCCAGTCCCTCCCATTCGAGGGACCTCGAGAACAAGGGACCTATGAGGGCTTGGCAGAGACTTCTTTGTCATAGAAACACGTGTCAAAGGCAGTAAGAAAACTGCCACCACAGCTCCCAGCACAGCCTGGATAGGGTTGGGGGCCAGGGAGGCCGGGGGAGCCCCGCCCTGCCCTCACTAGCCCCATGCCCTATCTGGACTCTCCAGGACCTGGCATGGAGGTAACATCAGCCCCTCTCCTGAGCTCTGTATCCCACAGATGCAGTGTCCCCAAGCACAAGATATGTCCAACCCCCAACTCCTGCTCCATGAGCCTGCTCTTCCCCACTTGTGGTAGTGACCCCCAAAGGCACCCTGGACTCTTCCCCCAGCCCACCTTCAGGCTTCGCCCAGGCCCTGTCAATACTACAGCGATGCCCACCTCGTGCCCAGAGGCCCTAGCCTGCCATCCGCCTGTGCCTCACTTTTCCTACGTGGGAGGCCCTGTAGCACATGGACAATACCCTGCTCGGGATCAGACACCCGCCTGCGAATGCCCGCTCGGCCAGCTCCTAGCTTCATGTCTCTTCCTCCTGTGTGAACGGGTGCTGGTAGCTTCACAGGACTGCTGTGCGAATTAAATGAGACAGTCCATGGAGAGCGCTTAACAGTGCTTAACACAGAGCAAGCACGTGAGGATTCCGCTTAGCACTAATACCAACAAAAGGACGTGACATAAGGTTGTCCTGAGACTGAAATGAGATCGTGTTGTAGCGAGGACCCCAGGAGGAGGCACCAAGCACTCAACAACCATGAGCTGTTATCGCGTCAAGAAGCCCCCAGCATCTCTCTCCAGGGCTGGAGTGGGGCCCCTGACTCTGCTCTTGCCCCTTTCCACCCATCGCCAGCCAGCTTCTGTTCCAGGCCTTTCTCCACACAACAGCCAGAATGATGTTTGTCTAAAACATAAATTCAGTGATGTCCCCCGGCCTGTTTAAACCATTCCTGGCAGACCCAACACAAACACAGACTCCACAGCCCTCCCCCATCCACTTAGCTCTCTGGAATATTCTCTCCTTCTTCCCCGTCAGACGCCCAGAACCTCCACGGAACTCTGGGCTCACTTCTCACTGTGACAGCCACCTCCACTCGGGGAGGGATCAGCTCCTGCTCCACTCATACCTTTTCTGGGTATCCTCTCCATTCCTTCTTTCCCTCTCCGGTAACTAGTCAGAAAAACAAATGTTGTCCGTCTCCGGTACTCAACCAAACAAGACGGGAGGACCATTATTTCAAGGTAAAAGCAGGAGCATCGAAATGTCTGCATTTCTAAAGACCTGGGGCAGCTGCTGGGTGCTGCAGGGGACAGGAACCAGTCTTTCCAGCCCCACCGGGCCAGGAACGGACTCCACCCCAGTCTTTGCCTACTGCTGTCTCCCTGACACCCTATGCACACCCCAGGGCTGCCCCTGACGAGAAGGGGACTTCCGCTACCTGGAGCAAACTCATTATTTTAGAAATTCCGTTTCTTGCCCATTCTGGAGCACATGAGAGAGAGGATCTGAGAAGGGAAGCCTGACCAAGCCCCCTTGGAATCCTCTCTCCCATCCACCGCTGTGCACATCGCCTGCAGCACCACCCACACTTACATATTTGAGGAAAAGATGAAGCTCTTGGTGATCTTGGGGGTTGATTGTGGCCTCAAAGAGGGGAAGGAAGATATTCTCCAGCATCTTCCCAAAGCTTGGCAGCAGCTTCTTTGCCCTAAATATGTCACTGGGGGAAAACAGAGACTTGCTAATTAAAGTGAACTCCTTGGCCTACGGGGAGGACAGCCCCATCCTTTGCTCAAGCAGCTTGTGTTCCCATAGAAACACCCAGAGCAGAGCCAGAGATGCAGCTTGAACACAGGTCCTTCCTCTCCTCTCTAGCTCCCAGCAAGGTCTGCAACACTAAGCACTGGTTTGAAGCTCAACATCCACCCCTGCCCATTCAAGAGCTTTCCCAAGCTACAGGCCATGCTGGGAGTGGGGTCTGGGGACTCAGGCTGACCCAATCTCTAAGAGATGAGTTCACCAATGTATCAGTGATCCAGACTCTCTGCCCCTCAGCTCACTTCCCCTACACTGCATATCCCAGCCCACTGAGGATCCATGAGCCCCACACCGGCCAGATGGAAGAAGCCAGTGGTCGTCTGAATCGTAGCCATGGAGAGAGCCAGCAGTGTAGGCTACCACTAAGTTTCTCACACCCAGGGTCTCAGGCAAAAGGATCACCCACCCTCAAACCCCAGTGAGAAGATGGGTAGTGGTTCCTACTAGGCCTTGCACAGGCTTGTTTGTCAACAAACAAGGGTTGAAGTGACGCAAGGAGCTTTGCCGACTACCCCTTGCTATGGGACAATGTCTAGGGAGGAGAGGCCCAAGCTGGTACCAGCACCAGCCCCACCAAAACAGTGCAGACCCAGCAGCCCATGAGCAATGGGCTGTGTCCCCAGAGGGCACAGCACACAGCAAGCCGCCTCACTTACTAGATCCGGGGCACTTGGATAATCCAGCGCATGTTGGGCGAGTAGACCTTGTGCTGGATGAACCAGCGAGCCAGGTTGGGCCATTCCTCAGGACTGCGGCCGTAGATGGAAAGCCGTGGCTCTGAGTACTGGTACTTGCTCTCCTCCAGCTCCCTGGCCACCTCCTAGCACCAAGAAGAGCTCGGGTCAGCCCAAGAGCACGCCAGCTGCTGGATCCAGCAGCTTCCTCCGTCACCAGCTCCCAGGCTGAGGAGACCTGATCTGTATCCCCTAGCTGCCATGTAACTGCTCCTCCACCCCAGGAAGGAGAGGCTCCTTCTTGGGGGAGGGAAGGCCTTTGCACGGTGCTGTGCATAACCAGGCCAGGCAGCAGAAGCATCTCCAGATGCCCCCAGCCAAAGCCAGGCTGCAGACAGAGCGGTGAGCCTGGACACTGTGAGTACCCTGCCCTCCTGCGGCCTGCGGTGGGCACCTGCAGCACCAGCCCGCCTGTGCTCAGGAGCTGGTAGCCAGGGCACCCTAGGCACCTGGGCCTTGCCCGCGCTGGATGGTGGACCCGCAGGGATTCGGGGAAGGGAAAACAGGAGGCCTGCAGCGCCCCCACCCTCCACAGGCAGGTGCTATCCGGCATCTTGGGTCAGGGGGGAGGCTTGAAGAGGCCCAGGGCTCACTTGCCTTGACCATCCGAGCGAAGTATTCTCCTCCCAGGTAGTTCTCAGTTTTCAAATAGAGGTCGCGCAGCTCACTGGCCCCCACAGGGTTGTATTTGGAGTTGAACTTGTCAAAGCGATGGAAGGTCTGCCGGCCCTGGAGAGAGGAGACCACCAGGCAGGTCGCCATATTGTTCCTATTCACGCACGTCTCCCCCTCCAGGCCTTCAAGAGGTGGCCTTATGTGCGGCCGCACTGACCAATGTCTTCTTTGTCCATTCTTGCATGAGCCCGTGGGAAGTCCCGGAGCCAGGCCGCGTGTCCTCACTCAGCCAGCCTGTCCTCACTGAGCCAGGCCTCGAGTGGGGCCCTCTGTGGGGACCAAGGGACCTCATGCTCCAAGGCACCATGGCTAGGAGCCCAGCTGGCTGAGTGAGCAGAAAACACCAGACGACTGAACAGTCAGTAACACAGTGTGTCTGTTACTGCTTGGACTTCGGAAGGCACCTTCTCCACATCACCTCATTCCATGTTATTTTTGTTTGTTTAACAAAGATTTTTTTTTTATTGTGATAAAATATACCTAACGCAAAATTATCACCTTAACCATTTTCAAGTGTACAGTTCAATGGTATTAAATGCATTCATCACATCACGCAACCATCACCACCATGCGTCTTCAGAACTCTCTCTCTCGTAAAACTGAAACCCTGTGCTCATTAAACAATGACGCCCCATGACTCCTTCCTCCTGCCCCTGGTAACCACCACTCTCCTTTCTGTCTCCATGAATCTGCCTACTCTGCGTGCCTCATACAGGTGAATCATACATTAAGTGTCCTCTTCTGTCTGCCTTTCTTGGCTTAGCGTCATGTTTTCAAGGCTCATCCATATCAGAGTATCAGTACTTTATTCCTTTTCAGGGCTGAATCATATTCCATTGTACGCATTTACCACATCTTGTTTGCCCTTTCACCTAGTGATGGACACTGGGGTTGTTTCCCCCTTTCAGACATTGGAGACAATGCTGCTGTCCACCTGGGTGTGCATGTATGTGTGTCTGTCCCTGCTTTCAGTTCTTCGAGGTATATTCCTGGGAATGGAATTGCTGCAATACATGGCAATTCTGTATTTTTCCTAGGACACTCCATACTGTCTTCTGCACCATCATTTAGTCTTTTAATAACCGTCCCATCAACAAGGCACATGGCATTCCCCATTTTATAAGCAAGGCAATAAAAGCGTAAGTGAATTGCTTAAGGGCCTATAACTCCCAGCTGGCAGAGGGGAGTTAGAACTGGGACCTGTCTGACCCCAGGTCGCATACTCTTTTCCCCTGTCTCATGGCCCTGTGATTCCCTGAGGCCAAATTCCCTGTCACCTCTCCATGCCTGGAAGCCACAGAGCCGCAGCGTCTCCCAGGTACAGCCACTGGGCCGCTTTCCTGGGGGCGGGACACCCACCCAGGATGGTGGGAGGCTCACTCACCGCATGGACATCCAGGGAGTCCACGGTGAGGTCGTACGGGTCCATGTGCAGGCTGTCGAACACCTGCCGCAGGGTGATCTTGCGGCCCCGCTTCTCGGCCACGGTCCGGTCGGGCTCGGTCTGGTACGTGTGCTTGATGAAGCGTAGAAGGTGCTTCTGGTTCATGCAGGCCGCCGCGTGGATGTGCGTGTCCACCTGCAGCACAGCGCCACCAGCCATGAGCCAGCCCCACTCCCACGCCCACTGGCAAGGAGATGGGGAGTCCCAGCCTCAAAGTCGTGTGCGAAACCTCAGCACCCATAGTCCCGCCGATACCTGGACCTGCACCTCTCCCCCCAGAGTCTCCTCTAGACTTTGAAACTGGTCCTCCCTCTAGCTTTGCTGCCCTCTCGACCTCGCCAGAGATCTTTCTAAAATGTAGATTGGATCTGGCCACTCCCCTGCTAACGAGTCATCACTGGCCCCCAGGTCTCCCCAAGAGAAAGACCAAATGCCTTCGCCTGGGGCTGACTTCCAACCTTAATTCCCTCCTTCCTGCTCCCAGCCTGTGCTCCCGCCATGACCCAGCACTAACAGGGGCCCGAGGCACCGTGCTATTCTGCACTGTGTCACTTGGCCCACATGTTTCTTCTGCTGGGCAGGCCTTCTAGCCCCTCACCAGTCTCATCCACCCACGTGGGATTCCTTATAACCTCCTCCACTTGGAAGCCAGTCCTGATCACCCCGGGACACTGACCAGCTTTTCCCCCGCCCAGCCAGGAAAGCTAGCACACACGCTCCCATTACCGTACATGTCTTCCCAATTCAGTCTACAGACTAGTCGACTCTGCCACTAGGCCAGGAGCCCAGGCCTCAAAGCACAGGGGCTTCAGCTGATGCACCTAAGTCTCCAACGCCTATCCCAGAGCCTAGTATGACTTATTTGTTGAATCAATGGATGGACAAATGAACAAATGATGATATCCACATCCCCATGTAACCCCAAGGGCCCGCCAAATGCCCCACAAAATGCCATCCTTCCCACTGACCCCTCTTGGAACATTCCCTTCAGCGGGTAGCCATGATGCAGTGGTGCCCTGGCCAGGCTGAGGGATGGCCTACGGTCAAAGTGCGCATCCTGACTCCCCTGGCCTGAGCCCAGGGGGCCTCAGAGAGGTGCCCAGGGAGATGGCAACAGCCTCCCAGGCCAGGACTGTGCTATTCCTTCCTGCTGCAGCCAGCTGGGCACTCTGCCATGACTGGGATAGGCAGGCGGCTGACCTGTGGCCAAAGAATGTGGTCCACAGCTGGCCAGCATCTCCAAGTCATGCCAAACCGGACATTTGATCTGCTGAGTCTCTGTGAACATTATACAAGCCAGCCCATGTCACTGGCCACATCACTGACTCATCGGGGCCCTTCCTGCCATTCATCCTGCCCTTCCAACAAGAGAGACAGACCACTAGCCATTAAAGATATAAAACCACTCAAAGCACCAAAAGCCAGAACATCACCCAAAACACCATGTAGGGATTCAGTCACCTCAGGGACAGGCGGGGCTTTTGTGGGACACCCAAGTAGCCAGCCAGGTTTAGCTCAGCCAGACACAGCTGGACTCAACCACCTCGGCATGACATAGCACATTCTGGGTTTTCTGGTTCCGTCCTCTCGCATACCAGTGACACATGGCAGGGGGTGCAGGCTGTCCTCACCCCCACAGGTCACAAGATGAGGGAGAAAAACAACTGGACAATCCAGAAAGCATCCAACCCAAACTTTAGAAGGTCCAAGGTGATTATTTTAGGAACACGCAAAAGAGCCCATCATGGGATGTCCGTGTTTTCAATTCACCGGAAGATACCAGTGTGTTCCTGCTTTCACATCGGGTCCTGGCTTTCACAACAGGACAGTTTACAAACAGGGCTGCCCGGCCCCCGGTCCCTGAGCCAACACTGGCCATTCCCCCAGCCATGTCAGACATCGGTAACCAAATGCAGCATTTTCACTAAGCTGTAGGAGTAGCCACGGCTGATTGGTCAAGTTTGGCACAGAAGATGAAGCCAGTTTGCTCTGCCTGATATGACACTTAAACCAACGTGGAGAAAACCCAATCTTACCCAAGTCCTCGGCAGTAAACACACTAAGCTCTGGTTCTTAGCTCTGAGCAAAAAACAAATGTCTCAGTTACACAGTCCCGCCAGCTGGGCCACGTGGTGTCCTAAGCCATGCGGTGTTGTGATGCTGTGATGCTACAGACACATTCACAAAGACCTGCTCCACACACCCGTGGCCACTCACAGCCTCTGCCTCCGAGCACGGCCCCAGCCTGCCCTCCCAACACTGACAGCTACCTTGGAAATACAGAGCCACCCTCGCAGCCCACCCTGAGTTTCAGAAAACCGGCTCTCCTCCCACCGAAGAAGCTTCCAGGGCCAGAAAAAGCAGCCAGCAACCAGGATGCAGGCAAGGGCAGGCGGAGGCCTGACTTGGAGCAGATCCGGGCCCGTGTTTATGGACTGCTGTGGTGCCAGAGAACAGGCCAATGAGTCACAGCACAGGGGTCAAGGTCATCCCTATCCAGAGAACACATTCACCCCAGACTGACAGGGAACACCTAGGGGTTCATAACCAGGACTCGATCCTGTATCACAGCCAGAGAGTAGCTAGTGGGCCTAGGAACACCCACGGGGGCCCCACCTCAGAAGCAAACAGTGTCTGAGCCAGTGCAGTTAGCAAGGAGCCCTTTAGCCCCAGAAAGCAGGAAGCTGCCAGGACCAGAGTGTTCATGCAGAGGGCGGGGTTGCACAGGCCAGGCAAGGAGCTTCCCCAGGCACCCACCTGGGCCTGTAGTGCATTTCAGCAGAGCTGAGAGGAGTTGGCATAGTGCCTGAAGCACCTACCTGTCTGAGTACCTAAGCCTCACAAAGAAGGAGCAAACAGTGCTCAGGGGTGAGAATGCCAGGTGGCTGATTTCTAACACAACCCCTCACTTCTACCTGGAACGCCTGAGACATTTCCGTAAGCCTCACAGCCCATGTGCTGAAGCCACCTCCCCCTCTTAAGGTCCCTTCCAAGTGGGAGTCCATGCCAGACCCCATGATGCTTAACAGAAGTGACCCTGGGGCCTACCTCGGGGAGGCTGTCGATTCATTACTGCTGAGTGTTCTCAATTAGGTCAGGGAGGCCTGGGTTCCACAGATGAGCCATATCCTCCCCTAACACCCGCTTCTCAAAGCTGACCCTGGGGAGGGGCAGTCATCAAAGGGTCACATCTTGAACAGAGGCCCCTCCAGAGATGAGGAGCCCACTGTGAGTCAGCTCAGGTTGGACCATGAGGCAAAGCCTAATCCCTACCCTTCACCCTGAGCTTCTCTCCCACAGTATGACCATGGCCCCTCCCTGCTTCCTCTGAGAAACCCAGGGGCCCCCACATGGTCCAGAACCTCACATACCTCTCACTTCGCTCTCCCCACTGCCCAGCACCACACTGTCACTCACACCTGAGTTCCTGTGACACCACTGGACATAGTCTGTCCTCTCCCATGGCACAGCACTCTCTCCTCTCAGTCTTTGGCTGTGCCCTCTGCCTGGAACGCCATCCCTTCCATTCCCTTGTCCTCCGCCCCTGCCCAGGCTGAGTCGTATGCACTCTTCAAGTTGGCTCAGTTCTAGGCTCTTCCTGGAAGCCACTCTTGCCACAATACTTCACACTGACAGGACTGGGCTGGGAACTTCTCAGGAACAGGCAGTGACTCCCGTTCAACATCAAACACCCCAGGCTTATCAGTGATATTAGTTAAGTGTAAGAAAATGGAAAAGCTGGAGGCCAGGACTATTTAACACACACACCCGAGCCCAGGCTACGGCTCACGCACCCTAGCGGAGGGGCAAGACAGGAGCACATGGGATCCTTCCCTACTCCTATCCAGAAGGAAGGAAACCACAAGTTCCCAAACCCAAAGATATTTTAACAGCCTTTTCTCTCCATGATGAATACATCCTCCACCTTAAAAGGAGCCTGGCCTCAAGTCTTACGAGCAATTAACAGACTGTACCATATTTTTCACGTCACAGGGTGCACTGCAACAGATACAGAACACGGACAAAAGTTCCCACCTAGAGTCATACCAAGTACAGTCTGAGGCATGGCCTGACAGCAGGCAGGCAACCCACCAGTCTAGCTTCCACACGTATACGTCACAATCTTCTGGCCAAGGAAGGCCACATAGGGGACCAGCCCCAGACTGACTCAGGGCATCCCACTGGATTGGGAGGGCACCCGGGAGGGGTGGCTCTCAGTAGTGGGCTACTGACGCACCTTTCTCACGTTATAGAAGTCTCGGTGTGGGTTACTCTTCAACTCTTTGAACTCAGACATTTCATTTAACATCTCATGCAGGCTGAACTTGGATTCCAGAAAGTTCAGTCGCCGGTGACAGTATGTTTTCCTGCGGGTGGGGAAGGGGGAGAAACCACAGCTGAGGAGAAGTCTCAGGGAGCTCTTCAGTTCGGAGATCTCCGGTGGCTGTGGGGACGGGCCCTCAGGTGGAAGGTTAGGGGGCAGCAGGGAGGGGTGTGGCCATTCCAACTTTCGGCAGACCCAGCTGGACTGTGCCCTGTGACAGGAGTGGACAGTCCATTCGGGGCATTGCAAAGCTGACCTTGCGACCTCATCCAAGTTCTCTGACTTCCAGCTTCGGCAGTTTATCCCAAACCTCTGTTTCCCATGAACACATATGGAAATGGCAGTACCCAGGACTGAGCAGAGAGGATGCTCGATAAAGGTTTCCCTCCTTATCCAACTTCCTTCCTTCTGTCTTCCCACCAATCCTCAGCCACCTTTAAGTCCTTAAAAGGAATTCCACCTCCGCCAGAACCTCAGTAATACAGCCAAACTGTGAGGCGAGTCCCACCTTGGCATGGGGAGGAAGCATCCTGTGACCTAATGCCTTCCCCAAACCCGAGACCTGAAGACCCTTCAGCTCTGAGGTTTCAGGACAAGCGGAAGAGGTGTTTTTATCCTGAGCAGATGAGGAACGTACAGATGTTTGTTACTAGGATGGAAACCTCTGCAGGGACTAATGCTCCTGCCAGCCAGCAAAGGCCGCCAAAGGTGGGAAGGCTCACGGCTCCTGGCCAGCTCCAGGTCCACACCCAGCCCAGGGGCCTGGCCATGTGCCACAGCCACACGGAACCTTCAACCGCAAGTCACGCCACCCTCCTTCCTGTGACCCCCAAACAAACAGCAGCTCTCTTGGCATGAAATCACTCAGCCTTTCATAAGGAGCAGCTGCCCACCCTGGGACAGTGTCGTCACGGTGACCAAGCCAAGCCCCAGTGCAGAGCTCAGAGGAAGCAGGAAGAGGCAGTCAGAAGGGATTTCAAAGGCCATCTCACCTAGTCCCTTTCCCTGCTGGACTGGCCTGGACAACCTCCTGGATAGAACAACCCTTCCCCCCCACCACACACACACCAAACCTCCTGGAATAGCCGGGGTCCTGCCCCTCCTATCCCTCCCCAGGCTTCCCAGCAAAGCTCCTCCTCACATGGCAGAGGCAAGCCTCCAGAAAACTGTTCTTTCCTCCCTGGTTCTTAGCTCTGCCCTCAGATCAGTGAGGCCTGAGACCCATTCTGCCCACCCCCCTGGGACCCACTGTCCTCGCTTAGAAACTGGCATCACTGCTTTCCCAGCAAACCCTGAAGGCAGGGCAAGAGAGGTTCCTGGGCAGTGACCGCACCCTTTCCCTGCCCCCTTCCCGCTCCTGGCCCAGCACTCGACCCAGCACTCAGCCCAGCACTCAGCACAGCCACACCCTGGCTCAGGGGCCAGGCCTGCCAAACCTCATTTACTGATGAGCCGAAGTGCTCACCAAGAAGGGAGGGGCCCAATGTAGGGAGACAACAGCCGGCCAGCTTAGCTCAAGCTGAGCCTGCAAGCATCCTGGGGATCAAGGCACAAAGCTCCCAGGCTCCCTGCACTCTCCCCTCCAGAAACACAGAAAACCCAACAACCAAAGCAACAGTCTTCTCTCCTCCACCGTCTATGATGCCCTAGGCTGGATCCTGGCAAGGATGCCGCCCTGCCTGGGGAGAGGGAGAACCGCCACTGTAAGGTGCACAGGTTGGCCCTGATGAGCAGAAGCTCCAGCTCCAGGATGCAGAAGAGACAGGTAGTACCGACTCTAAGAACACGCCAGCCTATGATGGAAAACTGTTACAGGAACCCACAAAGCACGGGGGA
Organism: Mustela nivalis; assembly: GCF_964662115.1. NCBI lineage: Eukaryota > Metazoa > Chordata > Mammalia > Carnivora > Mustelidae > Mustela > Mustela nivalis. The sequence goes on along the minus strand of NC_139028.1, from coordinate 72,024,175 downwards.
AAGCGGGTGATTTAAGTGCAGGAAAGCCAGGAGTAAAAGGGGGACCTGATTGGCCTTTGACAGCCCCTTCCTATAGGACAGCCGCCATGCAGAGAGGTGGACTCAGGGAGAGCGGGCTTACGTGGGGCCATCCGTGATGAGAGCCAGGATGTGGCTCATGTCCACGGTGTAGGTCTCCAGGTCAGGGTAGGGCAGGCTGTGGGGCTCCTGGCGCTCCAGCATCTTCTTGTTATCATACACGAAGAGGATGCCCCCCCGCATGCGAACCAGGTAGCCCAGGTTGGGGGGAGCATTGTCCAGACAGTAAGGATCTTCCTGGGGCAGAGGGGGAGGGTGGAAATCTGCAAAACAGGATTGAGTGATGGCAACATGCCCTTGACCTCATGAGCTCACGTGAGCTCAGAAGTCACCTACTCAGGGAGGGCTATCCTCATCATCTCAGCTAAAACCTCGTCACCCCAGCCACCCCTACCTGCCCTGACATCACCTGTAGCCCTCGCTCCTCTGTATCGTCTCTGTGGCATTTGCCGCTATGGGCAATAATTCCACTTACTTATCCTGGGACCTATCTGTTTGTCTGGTTTAGTACTGTATCCCCATTTCCTAGAACAGTCCCTGGCACATGGCTGGCACGGCAGTAAATGTTTTTAATTTAACTGAATTGAGCTTCAGCCTCCTGGGCATGAGAGGGACACCAGGCACATTAGAAAGGGCCGCTGTGTCTCGTAATAAAATAGTCCCAGGCAGCACCTGGGACTGCCCAGTGGGAATAATTGTCTCTGTCCTCCCACATCTTCCTGAGCCCGGGGCAGCCACGGGGCTAAATAGAAGGGGGGTCCCCCTCCTCCCCAGATAAGCACAGACTAGGCAGCCCACCCCCCCCCCCAGAGCGGGGAATGGCAAGGACAGAGCTCTCAGTCCCCAGGGCTGTTAGCCCATGGGAAGCCAAAAATGCCTCTTGGCCATTTGCCAGCTATGAGACTCAACAAAGCACTTCACCTCTCTGGTCCCACCCCCGCTCATCTGAGACTAACACCCCCTGCCTTCACCAGCTGTTGTGAAGGCTGCAAAAGTCGGTATAAGAGGGGCTTTGTAACAGTAATTCCTGACCCATCAATTAGACAACATTATTCTCATCACTCTTCCTATGATTTCTCCTGACTCTAGATGAGCTCTGCCTTTGGCCAAGGAACAGAGGTTATGCTAGATGGCAATAGATCTGGGGGCTCCGACTCTGCACACCAGCCAACCCTCCACAGGGCCCAGCTGCTCAGCTGCCAGCCCAGGCAGGGGGAAGCCTGGGACTCTTCATCAAAGAAAGCAGCCAAGGCCGAGTGACCTGCTTGGGTATCCCCCGGGCACTGCTCAGAACAGACCACCCCAGAGCAGATGTGAGGCATCACAAGGGCTAAAGCATGTGCCCACATTAGGCACAGCCCCCAGCCAGCTCAGGAGTCCCTAAAGTGAACCAGGATCCTGCAGGAAGACACAGCCTCGGCCTCACCAGACTCATTCCCAGGCCCCCTGGGTACTCTGTTGGCCCTTGTCAAGACTGAGGCAGGCGACATCGACTTGCCTCAGGGAAATGGAACCAGAAGGGCTGAGATTTAATCAGGGTCCCAGGAAGTCACACATGCTCAACATCCAGGTGTCAGAGCTTCAAGGAAAACCCAGACAGGAGACCCCTTGGCACCTATTACACCCAGAGGGCAGCCAGAGTCCTGGGCACAGGCACAGACCAGCAGGCCCTTGCCTGGTCCTCTGGTGCCAACTTTGTAGATGGTGGCTTTTTGTTGTCTTCATTCATCTTACCCAACTTACAGCCTCTACTGCTCCTAGGTCCTTCTCAGGCCAGAGTCCCCCAGCAACCACTCTGCCTATCTCTGATCTCTTCTTTCTCCAAATTCTTTAGCATAAATGCAGCTACCATTGACTGAACACTCACTCAGAGTGTTCAGTCATGCCAGTACTGCACTAAGTACTTCACGTGCACTCTCTCATTCAATCCTCAGAACAGACCCAGGACAGAGATATCAGTCCCATTTTACAGACTGAGAAACTGAGGTTTGGAGAAATACCTTGCCCAAGAAAGTTGTGGAGCTAAGACCAGAATGCAGGTGTGTTCGACTCCAGAGCCTACTTTCCCTGCTCCCAGAACATGCACTCTGCATCTACCCACCCCCCACTCTATCCCACTCCGTCGGCAAATTCAGCATTTACTGTCTAATGGTGTTGTTGTAAATATCCAGGATGAGACTGCCTCTCTCTGGGGGACTATCAAGCTCAGGGACTGTCCTTCACCTCTCTCTGAACTTCTATAGCTCAGTTCTACCCAGAGCAGAGCACACAGTGCGTGCAGACACAATGCTGGGGGAAACCAGGAAACATGGGTGTAGGAAGCCCAAGCCAGGGCCCTCTCCTTAAAACACCATCTGGGCCAAATACATACAGCCAGTAAGAAGTCCTGACCAACTCTTGAGCTGTGCCCCACTTAGGACCCCCATGCCCCACACCCACAGTGCCCTACCTGGGAGGCCTTCTTCCGGAGGCACAGTGTCTCCCCGCCGATGACCCAGGTAGCGGGCAGTGGTCCGTGGGAAGCGGTGGTAGGCAAGCCTGGCATACTTCTCCCGTATCATCAAGGCCTTGGCCAGGCTCTTGGCAGCCTGCTCATAGTCCTCCACAGTGATCTGCATAAGGGGGTGGGCAGAGAAGAGTCCACATAGTAGGACTGAGATGACTGTCCATAGCAAGATCTCCTGCTAAGTTGGCTTTCAGCTGACGGCTGAGAACTTGCGTTTCAGGTGTATGCCCACCACTCACTGACTAACAGGAGCGGCTCATCTGGCCTCAGTGGTTTGCACAAACACTACGGTTTATGCCAAACACCTGGTTTTCTCTGGGAGTCTGGAAGACAAGGTTATTTTTTTTTTTAAAGATTTTTATTTACGTATTTGACAGACAGAGATCATAAGTAGGCAGAGAGGCAGGCAGAGAGAGAGGAGGAAGCAGGCTCCTGCTGAGCCCGATGTGGGGCTCGATCCCAGGACCCTGGGATCATGACCTAAGCCGAAAGCAGAGGCTTTAACCTACTGAGCCACCCAGGCGCCCCTGGAAGACAAGGTTATTAACCTTGGGTTCTGAGTCTCTGATGAGCTTCCAGGGTAGACGACACTTCGAACATGTCACACGGCTATGGTGAAGGAATGAAGTGTGTTCTATTGATGCCACCGGGAGAGGCGCCTGGGCTCCTCCAGACTCTCCTGTCTGTACCTTTTCTGTACCTTTGCCCTGTGCTGACTTCACTCTGCATCCGATCACTGTAATAAATCCTAGTCCTGAGCACCTCTGGGCTGGGTCCGAGGTGTCCTCCTAGTGAATGACTGAGCCCGGGGACCCCCGGCCCAGGTGGAGAATGAGGGCGGCTGGAGACCCAGAAGTGCTCCGGCCTGCAACCCCAGGACGGGCATCGAATGCAGCTGGTTAAGCCACAGATGGTTAAGCCACCCGCCGGTTAAGCCACCCGCTGATGCACCCTGAGCATGAAAAGGGCCTGGACCACATCCCTGATGAGGGTGAGGCTCACCACTTTCATCTGCGAAAAACCAGGGGTCCCCCAGACATGAAAATAAAAACTCTGCAGGGCTCAGTCTGCTGCTTTGCCATCCCCTGGCCTCTGCTTCGTCTGTGAATCACCAATTCACCCAGTCCACAAGCACTTATGGCTAAGTGTTGGATTTCGTTTGGGTCCTCCACGGCAACCCATCCTACTGAGGGGGAAACTGTGAGCCAGCAAGGATAAATCACTCGCCGGAAGTTACAAAGTCAGACTTCAGATTCTGATCTGACTGGCTCCCAGCACCTAAGCATGTTCTGTCTCCCCGGAGCTGCCTGTTTCTCAATGAGGGAAGAGAGAGATACATGCCCACCTTCTAGTGGGCTCCTTCGTCCCCGTCAGACAAGAAGCTAAACAGACAGACATAACAGGACACAAGCGACCCACAGCAAAGGGAGGTCCAAGATGCTGGTGGAGCACAGGGCGGGGGAGAGGGGTTCCTGGCAGTTTCCTCACTGCTTTAATTAAAAATCACTTTTAGTTTGAAAATATTTTAAATACACAGACAATCACTGAAGATAATACAACAGACACCCATGTGTCTACCTTCCAGTGCTAAAACTTTTAATGTTTTTCATGACTGTTCCAGACCTCTTATATATTTGAATAAATAAATCACCACAGATACAGCTAAAACACTCCCCTCCCCGCTCTTTCACTCCGCTCCGGGCTCAGAGGAAGGAAGTTGGTACATAGCTTTCCCATGCATGTTTCTATACTTTCACTCAGCGTTGCTCCTAGCTTTTCCTGGATTGCCTGGGTGGCTCAGTGGGTTAAGTCTCTGCCTTTGGCTTAGGTCATGATCTTAGGGTCCTGGGATCAAGCCCCGCATCGGTCTCTCTGCTCAGCAGGGAGCCTGCTTCCTGCCCTCCCCCACCTGCCTCTCTGCCTACCTGAGATCTCTATCAAATAAGTAAATAAGTAAAATCTTTAAAGAAAAAAAAAAAAGAAAGAAAGTAGCTTTTCCTGTTTCCAAGTATCCCCATGAGGGCGTGTTAATTCCATTTTAGACCTTCTGGTGGATGACTTCTGAGAGCAGCAGGAATAGGTGAATAGACACACACATCTTAGAACCTTAGACAAAAATATGTCCCTGCCGATGACAAAGCCAAACACTTGGCAGAGCCAATGAACTCAGCAGGGCAAGGGGCTCAGACCATGGCTAAAGGCATCAGAAAGGGTGCTCAGGATCCCAGTGGACCAGCAGCCACCAGCCAGCTCATAGATACACGGGCCCCATGCCTGGGAGTAAGCCCACTGAGAGTCAAGGTGATCTGCAAGGTCAGCCTATCTCTCATTGCTCATAGCTCTCTGGGGCCAACTGTCCATTTCAGGGGCTCTGTGCCAGGGGACCGATGGAAAGAAGCTAGTTACTGCACCAGGCCAACATCATCCCATTCAGCTGGCTGCTAGCCTGCCTCTATTTCCCCCTTCTCCCATCCTGCCCACATGTCAGGGGCCAGATAGACACCAAGGACTCCTGGTCAGGAGGCTGTGACTTCAGAGAAGGCCTGCATTGTGTCCAATCCAATAAAATTCCCATCGATAGGAACTTCAAGTGTGGTATACCCACACAGTGGAATATTAGGCACTTGTGGAAAAAAAAGAAAAAAAGAACAAGAACAAGGATGTTCTTTATCTATTGATATGGCATTATCTCCCAGATGTACTGTTAAGTGAAAAAAGCTAGACTCAGTATGATGTGTATAGTAAACTACCATTTATGTAAAGATAAACAAATTATACATGCCCAATTAATTGTAGATACACATAAGAAAACCAAAACCAAGGGTAGCCTCAAACAATAAAATATTTCAGGGGCGCCTGAGTGGCATGATCAGTTAAGTGTCCAACTCTTGACTTCAGCTCAGGTCATGATCTCAGGGATGTGAGATGGAGTCCCGCTCACGATGGGCTCCACGCTCAGCAGGGAGTCTGCTTGGAACTCTCTCTCCCTCTCCCTCTGCCCCTCTCCCCACCTTTCATGTGTGTGCACCCTCTCTGAAGAAGAAGAAGAAAGGAGGAGGAGGGGGAGGGGGAAGGAGAGGGGGAGGAGGGGGGAGGGAAGAGAGGAGGAGGGGGAGGAGGGGAAGTGGAGGAGGGGGGGAGGGGGGAGGGGGAGGGAAAGAGGAAGAAGAAGCAGGAGAAGAAGGAGGGGGGAGGGGGAGGTGCAGGTAGCAGGCTGAGGGCCAGGAAGAGAGAACCAAACTTACAACTGTACCAAGAGATACTTCTCTTCAAGAAGGAAGCAATAAAAATGCATCATCCAACCAGGAAAATTAGCACATTTTCAGTGACTGAGCTAACCAACTTGGTTACATGTTCACTTTTTCATCAGGAGCCCTCTTCCTGGTTGGGAGGGTCTAGCCTGTATTTAAGGATACTGAGCCGAATCTCATGGAGGAGCTGAACCGGCAATGACTGATTCCACGCGAACAAGCCAACGCCTGGACGTGGAGTCCACTCAACATTTGGAAACACTCAAGGGTCCGAGCTGGCATCTTCCTCCGTGGCTTGCAGGGACAGAGAGCAGCCTTCTGGACCCACAGAACACAAGGAACCTGAAGGCCACAGGCACAGCATGCCAGCCCACAGCCCTCAGCCCCCCTCACAGGGATGAGCAGTGCCCTAGCCACACCTGCACCTCACAACCTCCACTAAGACCCTCCTTGTCTTCAGACTCCTGTGCCTCCTGCCCACCACCTCCCAGGCCCCCGCAGGCGGACCAGGCTTCAGCACAAGGGATGTCCCCGGTGGCCCAAGGACCCTGGCCTCTGCACAGGCACACTGGCCTTCATGCGCAGGGAGAGAGTGGGGAGCGGGAGATGCCTTACCCCGGCACAGTAATCTCCACTGATGGTGACCCGCTGGAACTCGGGCATGGCATAGGGCGCCGGCGTGGGCTGGGAAGTGGCACCAGGGAACACAGGAGTCGTGGGAGACATGACCGGACTGGCTGTCGGGGGGCCCTTCCAATCTTGCTGCGTCGGCATTTGCAGAGACAGCGACTGGGACCGAATCATCTTGAAACTTTTCTTTCTAAAAGCCAAGGACAAGGAAAAGTGGGAAACATCAGCCAGGAATTGGGGCAAGTTATAGTCTTTGTTATGTACATGGCAGAATTTCCTCTGATTCGTCATTGGTGCTGGCCCTACCATGAAGAAGTTGCTAATTATGCCTTCCTCTCATACACATCACCGCCTGAGATATAGAGCAGCCCTCCAGACACCCCTCCCTGGGATCACTGAGCATGGCCCTGGCCTGTTTGGACAGCACACAGAACCCTGGAGAAAGCAACTGTCTTGGGAGACAGAGGTCAGACCACACTGCCAGGGTTTCACACCAAACAACCAGGTCAAGTCACCCAAACTCTAAGCACCAGCACATGAACAGCCCCAGGAAGGACAGTGAATAGGGTCACAGGTGACACCCACCCTGTAGTTCACAAAGTTTGAAACTGGAACCCGGAGAGAGCATGACCACCCACTAGTCCCACCTCTTTTTTTCATGAAGGAGTTAGGGGCCCAGAAATAGAAGAGAGCTTGCTCAAGGTCATATGGCAAGGTGGCAGCTAGCCCTCAGCCTCCCAAGGACCTTGCTCCATCCTGTCACTTCTGTCGCTCCTTCCTCAAGCCTGACATGGGCCATCCTAGCCACTCCCACTGCCGGGCAGGCACAGACCTGTATCTCTATTATGGGAAAGAGAGTGGTCAGCATCAAGTTCAGGGCCCTCTGGACCTGTCACCTTAGCACAAAAAGACGATTTCACCAACTCTTGGGGAAGTGGGCACAGGTGGTTTACAAGGCCACAAGCTTATGCTTATTTGCAGTGATTGATGAAACTCACCTTCTTCATTAACTAAAGACATCACCCCAAGTCCTAGGATCCCCAGGAAGGGAGTTAAAAGTGAAGGAATGAGGCGAAGCCATGAGCACTCCCTCTCCCTGTCTTTTTCTCTGTCTTTAATGACCCCGGTCCCCTAACACTGCCACCCAGGAGTATCCAATGCCAGGAATGAGCTAAGGGCCCAGCAGGAGAACCAGGGCCCATAGCCACCAGAAAAGGACCCAAAGACCCATCAGAGCCCATAGAACCACTCTCTTCTCCAGACACCATGATTACCCAGAAGGGGTGGGGAAACTGCCTGATCTCCAAAGAGGCCTTATGAGTCACCTGGAAGCAGTTATCTACCTCCTGACACTTGGCCAGTTCTCCTCACAGGCCCACTGCCAATTTTTCAGGAACAACACTGCCCTCCTCTGTCTATACACCTACCACTTGCCATGGCTTCCTGGTCCTTATATTCCCACCTGTTGTCATCCCTCGTTTGCAGCCAGGCTGTTTATACCTGGAAAGTAGAGGCAGCCCCTTTTCCGGAGTTGTACTTTGCCCATCCCATGGCCCTGCACAACAGAGGCACTGAGTCATTCCAGAAACTCTGCCTAACTCCAGGAGCCTCCAGCTCAGGCTCTCTCTAGCCTGCCATCCACGCATTCCACAGAGCTGAGCTAAGCATCCTGCCCCAAGGAAGATGTCCACTCTTGCCAGTCAATCATTCCTCAGTGGTTTCCTCAAGATTCACCTTGAGCAATAAAGTTCTCATTTTGGCAACTTCTGGACGTTCATACCTACAGGAAGAGCTATTCCTCTGGGCCCCCTCTAACATTCTGACCTGTTCAGCTGGATCCCATGAGACTCTGGCATTTGTGTCACTCACATGCCTGCCAGCTCATGGTTTTTATCTCTTTGCCAACATTCCCCCACCACCCACCCCCATGCCTCAGCCAACACCGCCCGAGGGCTGGTCTCACCAAGCAGAAGCAAGATGACGTCTGAGGTGAGTAACAGGTAAGAAAAGTAATAAAGCCTGCTGCGTTCAGGAAGTTGGAAGGCTGCCTAAGCCAGGAGCCCACCAGGCTTGTCCTAGGAATATCCATATTTTTCTGCCACAGTGGGGAAGCCATTACCCCCTAGCTGCCCAAAGAACTCTTCTTGAAGACATCATTATGGCTCCGCTAGGCCTTCAAGTGGTACCAGATTGTCACATGTGAACATCCCTGGGCTGAGAGCTCCGACTGTATAGGTGCAAGGGACGGGTTTGTCAATGGATGGGGCAAGGGCTTAGAGTAACCAGAGCCACGCACAAAGCTTGTATCTCAGCAAACTGGAAAAGCTAAATGGAGACCAAGGAGAGGACCTGTATTTATTTTCTATTGTTGCATGACAAATCGCCCCAAGCCTTAATTGGCTCCACAGTTCTGTAGGTGAGAAGTCTGGGTGGGTTTGGCTGGACTCCGTGCTTGGGGTATCAAAAGGCCAAAGTCAAGATTCTGGCTTCACTGAGCTCTTATCTGAAGACTCGAGGAAAGAAGCCACTTCCCTGCTCACGCACGGGGTTGGCAGAAACCAGCTCTGTGCGGCTGTAAGGCTGCTGTGCTGTATTCTATAGTCTAATCATGTTCAGAGGGTCTGAAGAGTAGAGAAGACCATCTATGGCGGGGGCATTTCAGTAATTCTGTCTACCATAGGCCCATATGTAACATCCATTCCAGCCAACCAAGGCTCAGCCAACAAAGGTGGAGAGCAGCAACTGTGTGACTGAATGTGTGTGTGTGTGTGTGTGTGTGTGTGTGTCCCCACACCTGTCTTTCTCTCCCTCTCAAGACCATCTGAAGCCCCACACGCATAACAATAATAAAAGAAGGAGGCATAAGCTTTATCTGAAGTAGAGAACCATGGTCTGGGCTGAAAAGGATTTTAAACTACACATCCTCACTAAGGCAGCCTCTGCTTAAACACCTCCACTGACAAACAGCTCATTACATTTCTGAACAAGACATCAGCCATCAATCATTTATTCAAAATATATTCACCAAGCACTCACTCTGGGTCAGGCCAGTGCTAAGCACGCAAACAAGGTGAACAAAACATGATCTGTTGTCACTGTTAGAAAGCACTTCCTTACGATGGGCCAAGATCTGTCTGTCCACAGTCCCATCTGTTGTACCTCGTGCTAGCCCTTGGGGCACCAGAGCCAGCCAGCTCTGTCACAGCTGGCAGGCCCCCTCCTTCCCCCACCCACATATCCACCTGGCAGAGACTCAGTCCTACCAAAGAGCTGGCAGGGTGTGGGACTGGGAGGACACCAGCTCCAGGCCAGGCCTGAAGGCCCAAAGGGCCAGGAGCAGCTTTGTCCTCTTGGAAATGGATGATCCTCCTGGGCCACAGAGACCTTCTTGCCCAAACAGGCCTTCAACACAAGGACGTGAACTGGTCACATGGGCTGTTATGACAGCACCTCTCAGCACCTATCTGGTACCATTCCTATCCCAGCTCTATGGCCCTTCGCTGCCCCTGCCGTTCACAGTGTACCCATCCCTTACCCTGCACCACTCTCCAGACCTCCTTAGCTCGGGGCACCCCAAAACCTTTCTATAACAACATTTGGTTCATATGCTAAACCCAAGTTAAGAACTCAAGGCCCTCCTCAATCTTCTAGAGAACAGCCAGTGTTTTTCCAAGGACCCTCTGAAGCACATGCCCTGTGTGGTCTGTCCAGAGGGCTTCTGGGGAGGGCCAGTCAGCAGAACAAACCTTTCCCCGAAGGCTCTCAATTGTGTACAGTGAGTCAGAGGGCGACATGCAGACCTCACTTTACTCAATCAAGTACCAAGTGCTAGGCCCCAGGGGTAAACAGAGAGAAACTCTACCCTGGACTCCAGGGGGCTGGCTGATGATGGCATAGATGGCCAGACCACTCAACAGGCTGCCATCACACAACATGGTTGGTGTGTGAGATGCTCTGGAGATCTGGGGATCCCAGAGGAGACACCTGGTCAGACTGGGGGTGAGAGCAGTAAAGCAGCAGGGACAGAGAAGTCTCCCTACCTCATTCTCAAAGGGAGAGGAGAATACTCAGAATGCGCAGGCTTGTTTGAACCACTCCCCCACCCCTCCCCACACACACTCAGATCACTCTGGCAGCCTCTACCCCTCCAGATGAGAATTACCCTTTTAAAGGTTTGGCCCCAAACCTTTAGTCCCAAACAACATGGAGATTTATTAACAGTGTGAATCTGAATGCCATTAGGTGGACAGGCATCTCCCACTGTCCCCCATTGCTTCCACCATCACTGCACTGATTCCTGGGGAAGTGGGGACCCATGGTCTAAAAAGGGGAGCAATGATTGGGACCTGAGGTCACAGTCTATCCAGAAAAGAGAAAGCTGATACAGTTGACTATACTGGTGCATGCCCAGGAGGGGCGAGCACTGTGAGAAGGGATGCCAGGCCCTTGGGCCCCGTGGACAGCTCTTACTCTTTGCACACACCAAATGGCCAGTGGCCTGCCCAAGTGGCGTAGCTTTGGTTTGCACACTTGAAGCCTGTCAGGCATAAAGACGGTCTCTCCCTTCACTTCCCTCTGATAACCTGCCCTCACCTGTCACTGTCTCCCTTGGCTCCCTCCTGACCAAATGTGGGTCTCCATTGCCTGCCTGCTCCCTTCTTCCCTCTCCCCAGTCCTTCCCAGCTGCCTTTCCTCCCAAAAGACCTCAGAGGTCAAAATGAAGTACAATCTTTGCTATCTTTTACAACAGGCCTAATACTCTCTATTCCTAACATCAAAAACAAATAAATCAAACTGTTTTAAATGAAGCTCCTTGGGCCACCTGGGTGGTTCTGTCATTTGAGCACTGGACTCTTGATTTCAGCTCAGGTCTTGATCTCAGGATCCTGAGATGGAGCCCCATGTTGGGAACCATGCTGGGCATGGAGCCTGCGTAGGATTCTCTCTCTCTCAAATAAATACATTTTTAGAAAGGTGAGTGCTGTGAAGTGTGTAAACCTGGTGATTCATATACCTGTACCCTGGGCGATAAAAATGTATGTTTATAAAAAATAAAAAATTTAATTAAAAAAAAACTTTTTAAAAAAATAAATGAAGCTCCTTTGTTAACAGCCCTGAATTTAAAAAGTTACCTACCCCTGATTTTAGAAATTTCATTAAACAGAATGATTTAATAACACCATAGCTGTACTACGCTCAATTCCTAACAAATACTGGTTTATCTATTTGACTTGGGAAAGTAGCTGTTCTAGAAAGCTATATTTTTCAGACGAAATCTAGTCCCCTTATAATCAATTAAAAAAAAAAAGCCAGTTATGGTGTGGGGTTTTTTTTAAATGAAATTCATATTTCCTATATTTTAATCAGTGCATGCTAAACACAATTTAAAATTCCCTTGATGACTCATAGTCATCGTTGTGTTACCCAGTCATGAGCTTAGAGGCATTTTGTCCCAAGACTACTGTGCTTCGAATTCTTGTGTGGCTTTTCATGACTTCCTCCTTCACTATTGACTGTCAGGTAATAACAATGACAAAACCAAACCAAGAACGCTGATGATATTCCAAGCACTGTCCTAAGTAGTCATGCGTATTAGCTCACTTAATTCTTGCAAAGTAGGTGCTTTATTATCCTCATTGTGCAGATCAGGAAACTGGGGCCTGGCAGTTAAGAGCCTCGCCCCAAGGCCACTCCGTAGTCAGAGAAGGGCGGTCATCTGAACTCCCAGGCCTGACTGCCACGCCTGAGCTCACAATCCCCACATGCCCCTTCTGCGCCCCTGCCCATGGAGATCCCTCTCCCCACTTCTAATCTCCCCCCTTAAATCTGTCACAAGATAAGAAACAGGACAACCAAGGTTATTAGAACTCTCTGTAAAGAACAAATAGGAGAAGGGATGGGAGTATTGGGGCGATCACGGCTGAAAACGACAGGGTTTCTTTGGTGGCTGATAAAAATGATCTACAGTGGATTGTGGGGATGGCTGCCTAAGTCTGCAAATATAATAAAACGCATGAATTGTACACGTTAAATGGGTAGATTGTATGGTATGGGAATTATATCTCAATAAAGCTGCGTAAAAGGAAGAAACAGGAGAGCTAGGGAGCACTAATGTACATTTTGGCTGCATATTCTTCCTGTGGTCATCAGTATTGCCCTAAGTAGCAACTTTGTACTTTCGCCGAGTAGGTGAGCTCAGACTAGGGAGATGATGGGATTCCGTGTGGACAAAGGGACAGCTTCCGGGTACCTCTCGCTTCTCCTGTCTGCTTTTCTCTGCCCCCCAACTTTGATTCCATAGATTGTCCGCCCCACCATCTCACCTTGACCTGCCCCCAAGACCCAACAGGGACCTGGGACTCCCAACAGTCCCAATGTCATCTTCCTGAGGAGGCAGGGCCGGTGGCAAGCTGCCCTCGTTGCTCTCCTCGTCCGGTCCAGCCCGCAAAAGGAGAGCTTCTCTGAGCAGCCCAGAGCACTGGCTCCTGGAGTCGGCCCCCTCCTAGAAGGGAGATGCCTGAACCCAGCTCGGCTCTTAAGAGCCGCTGCCATCCTGGACAGCCAGCCTCCAGGCCGCAGCACCTCATCTTTCCTACTCACCGTCCAGTTTTTCTTCTTTTACAAGAAGCTGGTTTACGTCTTGGTTTTAGTTTGTGCCCTCACATGAAACCTACAATTAGTCCTTTTTTTTTTCTTTTCTTCTCTTTTCTTTTCTTTTTTAAATAAGAGAGAAAAAGGCAATGGTTGTAAAGAAAGGCCTTCTCAAGTGCCAGAAATATTCAGGCTTGTCGGAGGAGCCAGGATGGGGAAGGGCTTCTTCCGAACTGGATGCCCTTTCTCATGCCGCAGTTCGAAACACAGAGCCACAGACTCCGGGTATCTGGACATGTGCTGCTGGCTCTGGGCCTGTGGGCTCCTTGCAGGATGGCTCCATATGACCATTAATATCCCAGAATGTCAGGGAGGCACCAGAAAGAAAGAGGAAGCTGGGGAGAGAGCTCCTCCAGGGACGGCTCGCCTATGAGTATTTGCATAACGGTGCCTGTACTGAGCAGCCAAGCTGAAAGATGAATTAGGGCCATACAACTCTGAACACCACTGGGCTCTCCCACCGGTAAGTGCAGGGACCAGTCTAACCTTTGGGAGAAAAGCCAGTGGGCAGTGAAGAGCTTTGGCCCAGCTTCCCCTCCTTTCATTCAAAACCCAGCAATTAGACCCTGGTGAGGGGTACCCAGCGTCATTCCAGCACCTATAGGTGGAAACAAAGACCTCACCCCTGGCCGGGGATGGAAGAACCTCGTGATCGAAGTTGGGGTTCTAGATTCCAAAGACACAAGTTCTAGTCCCTGCTCTGTCACTTCCGTGCTACACATCCTCGTGCAGGTTAATTTCACCTCTCTGAGCCCTAGTTTCCTCATCTATAAAATGAAGTCAGTAAGAACATCCAGCTAATCAGCTTGATGTGGGGGTTAAAGAAGGCAAAGCCCACTGAGCAACCCAGGACCGAGCATCTACTGCCATCGTCTCCTCGGTAGGGAGTCGGGCAAGCCGTGAACAGCGACATGGGGCTTGCTGTGTGTGACCCAGGCACTGTCCTAAGCCCCTTCCATGTCAATCCCCTCATTCCTCACAATACCCTACAGAAGTAGCTACTGTTAACATTCCCACTTTATAGGAGAGGAAGGGACTAGAGCACAGAGAGTTTTCCTAATTTTCCAAGGTCAAAGAAAATTCTAGTGAGTGGCAGAACACAGCAGTCCAGAGAGCTGTAGCTGCTCTCATGTGGTATCTGCAGCAGCAGTGAAGGAATAGGCCATCTTTTCTCTGCCACCCTCCACTGCTCGCCACCATGGCTAAGTCCCGGGGTAGATCCTGGGGATACAGTGGGAGCCAGAGGCCAATCTCAAGGAGCTTCCAGAGAGATGCAAACTGAGACCACCGATCCTAGTAAGGAGGGACAGAACATGATTTCTGGAGAGGAGCCTACAGAAGAATTTCTGGAAACTTCGGAGCACCATGGGGACCGGAGTAAGAAGGTTTCCATTTTGCTGTTAGGCTGGGCATCCATAAGAAGAGAACCACCTCATTTTGCAGATGTCACCCTGTAATGGAAAGCGGCCTCAGAAACCCACTATTCGGGGCGCCTGGGTGGCTCAGTGGGTTAAGCCGCTGCCTTCGGCTCAGGTCATGATCTCAGGGTCCTAGGATCGAGTCCCGCATCCGGCTCTCTGCTTGGCAGGGAGCCTGCTTCCCTCTCTCTCTCTCTCTCTCTCTCTCTCTGCCTGCCTCTCCATCTACTTGTGATTTCTCTCTGTCAAATAAATAAATAAAATCTTTAAAAAAAAAAAAAAAAAAGAAACCCACTATTCCTAGTAACAAAAAAATGCCAGGACTTCTTCTCTTCTCATTATTAAGGGTCTAAAATGCACGATTCATAAAACACAGAGGGCCCTGCACACCATTCAGTTCCTAGAGCCAGCCCTCTGTTAAGCCAGTGCAGGGGGGGAGGGGATCTCCACAGTCCTGCTCTTCTTGACCCTCCTGGGATGCGCACACTGCAGGGCCAACAGCCACCCCCCCTCACCCAGCACCGGCTGGCACTCACAGCTGACAGATGGCACCCTCTACCCCTTCACTTCGGGGGCTCAGAGCCCCTCAGAGGAAGGAAAGCACTTCTTTTGCACGGTGAAGCTCTGTTCTTGCCTTTATACCAGTACTCAGCTTTTCACTTCTTTCCCAACACATTAAGGTAAGACTGAAATTCTCAGCTACCAAGAAAGCAAGGGGCTTGCCTTTGAAAATAAGGAGGCATCTTGGGAAGGACCTGATTGCTATGAGGTCCCAGGTAGGGCTCAATATCCACTATGTTCGTTAGCTCTGGGGTCTGCCGTTGCTGGCTGGGCAAGCGCCCAGCTAAAACCCCACCAGACGCTTTCTCAGAGCTCTTTTCTTCCTCAATCGCACTCTGCTGGGTGAGATAAACTGAAAGAATGAGGACTTCACATCGCCCTTGAACTAAGATCCAAACTTCTTCTCAGGGAGCCCAAGGCCAGCCTGACCTGAGTCCTGACACTCCCTCCAGCGTGAGATTCCTCCCTCCCTCTCTCTGTCTGTCTGTCTCTCTCTATCCTTAAACTCCTTATTCATCCACATCGTAGCACCCACACTAGGCCTGTTTGTCCTCAGATCCACTCCTCATCTTCCTCTGTGTTTCCAGCATTGTGTCAGCTGGCTTCTGGCTTGATCTGACTGATGGTAACCACTGGGAGGAACTGGAAGATGCCAGAAGGATTAAAGCCAGGCATCCCCTGCTTCCATCTTGGAAGCATCTCATGTCTTCGAGGCATCTGCGCAGCTGTGGCCTCGCCTTCTTAGCTCATTTTCCATGAAAAGACCACCACAGTTTCAACTTCTCCACCCCGGGGCCCTGGGCACCAGCAACACCACCTCTTCCCATCATCCCTGCAGCCTAGACTAGAGCTGCTTCCTACCGTCTCTGGTCTCTGGCCCGCCTCTCTGTCCTCTGCTTGTCTTCTCGGTTCTCTACCCCCTCCGTACCCATCCCCTGCATTAAAATCCTATTTCCAGTACTTCCATGGCTTCTGTTCTTTCTGGTTAGACCCTCACTGATATACAGCCCTTATCAGAACTTGCTATATTTTATCTAATTTGTCCCCTTACTTAATTATGGTCTAGACCAACTAACTGTAAGCTCTACAGGGCAGGGACTGTATCTATTTTGTTCTTTAGTGATCCCCAGTGCCCAGCACAGCACTTGGCAAATAACAAATGGACTCATTTAAAAACGCCAAGCACTTGTCAAGTGATGAAAAGAAGTGAAATTGGTGTTTCCCAAGAAATCCTCAAATTCCAGTAAGAATGTGGAAATATCATTTGCAAATGATGTGTGTTTAGGCACTTGATTTGTTATTCAAACAGCAGCAGAGAAAATGGCGGTTTTGATCTTTCCAACTTAACCCAGGCACTGAAACTTTCTTCAAGAAATGAGTGGTAAATTGAGTGGTCTTGGTTAAGAAACAAACTCAGCTCCCAGGGAGTGGCCAGCTCATCTCAGGACACACACCCACAGCCTGCAGGGGCCTGCACAACTGTGCATACGGGCACTGGGCCATGGGGACAGACCTTTTCGCCGTCTCCACAGACTTCTGCTCCGCGAGCTCCTTCTGCAGCTCCCTCTCCTTGGCCTCCTTCTGCCCGATGGGGCAGTCCTCAGGGACGGTGAAAAGGGACAGGGCATCTTTGCTGTCCTCTTCCCGGAGCACTTTAGCAAAGACCTTCTCCGCCAGGAGCCGAACCTGCTCATCCACCTCAGAGATGTTCAGCTTGGGAAACTGGCGCGGCATCTCGGCTAGCAGAAAAAGAAACAAGCGTTAACCTTCCTGAATTCCTGGGTGGCCTGAGTCAGCGGGGTGGGGGAGGAGAAGGTACTAAAATAAGGGACTGACCCTTAAGGTCAGTTGTCTTGCTCAGGAATTCCCCAGAACAAACTCAACGGCCCAATTTTAACAACTAGCTCTATAGGGCGCCTCGGTGGCACATCCCGTTAAACTTCTGAGCCTTGGTTTTGGCTCAGGTCCTGATCTCAGGGTCATGAGACTGAGCTCCACATTGGGCTCTACGCTTAGCAAGGAGTCTGCTTAAGATTCTCTCTCCCTGTTCCTCTGTCCCTCCACCCACTCTCTGTCTCTATCAAATAAATACATAAATCTTAAAAAAAAAAAAAAAAAAAAAACTAGCTTCATAAGTCATTGGATGTGAAGAGGGTAGCACCACTCACATTTCATGAGAAAGCAAATTCAGAAATCCAAGAATGAATTGTCTATGTGCGCTTCTTTTTTCCAGAACTCAAGGAACCCACAGCACCTGGGCAGTCCCACCTTTCCCGGCTTTGTTTCCACGACGGGGAAGGGAGAAGAGAGTTTAGGCTCCCTCCTGCAGACGGTCCATCTGGGAACAGCAATGACCAAACCTCACTCCCTCCTGCACAGAGGGGAGGACTAAACCCAAAGGTCTAATGACTAGCCTAAGGTCCTACTAGATGACCACAGTGCTCAGGGGAATCCATAGCTTCATTCTTCCTCACATGCAAAAAGGCCTTTTTTTTTGAAAAGCAGCAGTCTACTGCCATGGGTCTACCATCTCCGAGACTTTGTGGAACTTTGAAGAAGACACAGCAAATAAAAGAAAGTTCTCGAGTCAGGAATACTCTTTACCTTTCACAGCCCAACTGAAAACTCACTTCCTCAAAGAAGCTTGCCTTATCTGCCTACTACTTCCTTACTATCAGTAGGTGGCCTAAATTACCTGGGTGGTTCCTTTCTTTCGACGGGTACATAGGACGTATTAAGTACACTCTGCCAAACGCTTTCTATTTATTCATTCGGTTAATCCTATTATTCACATTTTACAGATGAGAAAGTGAAGGCACAGAGAGCTAATGTGCCCGGGTCACACTTTCATTAAGCCGGCGGACTTGTGCTGTTCTCAGCCTTTGCCACACCCCGTGCCCCCTTTCTTCTCTGAGCCTCTGCTCAGGGATTTGAACCCAGGCACCTGGTTCCCACGTCTGTCTTCTTAACCACTGCACCCTGGAGCTTCTCCTTGTCCACCTGGGCGTCAGGGAGGTCTCCTCACTGTCCCCAGCATCACATTTATGGAATGGGTGAATACTGCATCCCGTCAACGAGCCCCCTTCACTAGGAGCAGCTCTGGACAAGGAGTGTCCTGTCTACCAATTACCACAGTTTCTCTGAGGATGGTTTAAAAAGAGAGGTGGCTTAGTTAGTGAGAGAGGAAGCTGAGGGTAAGGCAGGACCCAGATGCTGTGTGGCCAGGAGGGGAAGCAATTACGGGGGAGGAGGGGCTCACTGAGCAACCTTAGGACAGTCACTCTCTGAGCCTCACAGTTTTCTCCACTGTGAGATAAAGACTAAGCAGTCTCCCAGGCCCTCTCAGTTCTAAATGCTGTAATTTCTAGGTACCAGAGGGGTTTCCAAAGCTCAGGGAGGCTTGCTGCTCTGGTCTTCTCTGTGGCCACTGGGCCTCATTCATTATACAGACAGGAAGAAGAAAGCAGGCTAGCAACACCTGTCAAAGTACATCTGTGGTCCCTTGATTGCGAAGCCAATTTCCTCCTTCCTTCCACCCACAGGGCCATGCCTTTCCTGGGCCTCTCTCCCCTCCAGCGGGTTCAGTGAGAGGGCACTGCTGAGGAGGAAGGAAGTTGGCACACAACTGTATTGGTCTGTGGGGGCAGAAAGCAAAACAGCAAAGGCCTGACCTGCACGGAGGAAGGGGACCAGGGCTAACTGTGAAGATGTCCACATCCTGATAGCAGACAGAAAGGGAAGCTGGAAACCATCAGAACGGGGCTTGGAGAGGAAGGTGACGGGAGAGAAATAGAGAGGAAGACAAAGAACTAGAGCCAGCAGGAACTGGTAGGTAAGAACAAAGGTGGACCCCTGTCCCCCCTACCCTAAGGCTGCGGGTCAACTACAGAATTCCAAAACCTCACAGGGCATCTCCGAAGTAGACATCAAACAGGCCCCAGGCAAGGGGCAGCGAGGGCCATCAAGTATCTACGCCATTTGATAGAGTAAACCCACGTCCAGAAATGGCTTCTAAGAAAAGAATCTGCAGGAAGGAAAGTGCAAAGACGTTTACCTGCACTATTCGTATGTAGCTTTAAAATGTCCAAATGAGAGGGCGCCTGGGTGGCTCAGTGGGTTAAGCCGCTGCCTTCGGCTCAGGTCATGATCTCAGGGTCCTGGGATCGAGTCCCACATCGGGCTCTCTGCTCAGCAGGGAACCTGCTTCCCTTCCTTTCTCTCTGCCTGCCTCTCTGCCTACTTGTGATCTCTTGCTGTCAAATAAATAAATAAAATCTTTAAAAAAAAAATGTCCAAATGAGAGAATGCTCACTTGGGGAAAAAAAAAGTTAAACAACCAAAATTATAACTATGAGGAAAATGCAATCACATAAAAAAGTGCCGTGAAATGACAGTACATGAAAAAATTAATACATAAAACTGCTTTGAGTACAGTGATATGAAAATGCCTCCCCATAAGGATAAAGGGCTGCAGGAGAGACACTCAAATGACCAGATGGCAGGATTGCCTGTGTGTGAGGCAATATCTGATTTTTATCACTAATGTTGTTATAATGCCGTTTCTTAAAAGATTTACTTATTTATTTTAGAAAGAGAGAGAGTGTGAGTATGAGAGGGGGCGGGGAGGGCTGGGGAGAGGCAGAACCCCTGCTGAGCAGGGAGCCTGATGAGGGGGTTCTGTCTCAAGACCCTGAGATCTTGACCCAAGCCAAAATCAAGAGTCAGAGGCTTAACCGACTGAGCCACCCAGGTGCCCCTAACACTGTTATAATGTCATTTTAACGAACACAAAGAAGATAGAGAGAAAATAGCCTAAAGAGTTTCTTAAAGAGAAAGGAAAATAGGAAAAAAATTGTGAACTTCTACATCCCAGGTTTTGGTAATTAAGGTCTTCTCCCACTTAACCCACATCAGAAACAGGTCAGCTAAGGGAATTATACCATTGAGACCCATCTCTGCCCTGGACAGAACCTGCCCACCACCACCTTCCTACCCCTAACCCTTACCCTACAAACACACCCAGGCATGAACCAGCCACAGCGTACCAGGCCTTCTCAGAAATGGGGTTAGGGTGGGGGTGGTTCTTCGTGTCTGAGGACTCTTCTGCCAGATCCTGCCATGTCTTTCCACAAAGCATTTTTACTTTGCTGAAGTCAATTAAACATACTTTCCTGGAGGCAGCTTTCTACAAAAGATCTTCTTTTTTTCTTTAAATAGTTTAAATCAGCCTTTTCCAAAGTGGGTCCCATGAAAAGTCGATACTTGTTGCTGGCGAAACAGGTCTTGTGGTCAATTCTCAGGGAGATGCTCCATCCCATAGTTCCTGACCCTGGATTCCCAAGACACATCAAAGGCCGAGGACACTTCCCCATCTAGATCCCTTTTGTCGCAGAACCCATAACCATCTCCTGCAGAATTACTACCAGTGTCTTAAATAAGTGGGGGAGACTTCCTTCCGTACCACAGTATGGACCAAGGAACCCAGCTGGGGTGCCGGGCTAAGTCAGGGGGCCTCAGGAGCCAGTTATCACCCTGTCTTCTGGACATCCTGGGCAGACAGCTCCCACCTGCTGACCCCTCCCTCCATGGCTCGTCTCTCTTCGAAGACCCAGAGACACCTGGCAGGGCAGACATGCCCAGGAAAGCCAGCTGTGTTGATGCTAAGCAGAGGCTCAGCTACAGCTGCCTCTTCAAGCCTGGTTTTCAACCGTTTGTCAACCGTTTGTCAGCTGAAGCCACCGGCTTGGAAGGCTTAACTGTGAAGTCAATCAGCTAGGGTATAGCTTATCCCGTTGTTACAAATGACACCCTCTGATGGGCTTGGAGAAGTGGCCCAAGGTTAGAAAGCTATAGAATGCCATCAGTGTCAAGAAACAGCTTTTTCATGGCTCTACAACCCCTCCAGAAAGGAAGCACAGGACCCCTTAAGTCCCCTCCTGACAAAAGAAGCAGTCTCTTGCTCTTGCCATATTCCCACTGTCAGCACCCATGACACAGACCTGAGCCTGCTGCTGGAGTCTCCATGGCTGGCCCCAAGGATGCCACACGGGCGACACGCTCGGGCCATGGGCCGTGTGCAACCGGGAGGCTGAGCTGAGTCAGTGTGACAGCAGCTAGCCTATCCCGCCTGCCGCGGCTGGGGTGGGAGGTCTCTGCTTTGCATATCTGTGCGCAGCCTTGAGCAAGAGCAGGAAACGTCCGGGCTGGAAATTCTTCCATGAATACGAAATGTAAGTGGAAAATTTCCAAAGGTCCTAAAGGGCCCAAGTGATGCCAACTCTCCTCAGCGGCTGCGTGCGGTGTGCGGCGTCCTGGCCGGGTTCGTGGCCCTCTCTGGAGCCAGAAGCTAAAGCCGCTGCTGCCCGACCCAGCTGAACATTTGGCCTTCCTGACCAAGCACAGAAGCCACAGCTTCCCTCTGCGGACCAGACCCCTGACAGCCCGGGAGGAACCGGCCGTACCGTCCCCTCGGCTGATTCCATTCGAACCCCGCGGCAGGCCTGGCCTGGCCACCAGGTTCATTTTACCCAAGGGATGGCCTAGGCCACAACCTGCCCCGCCTTCCCTCAGAAGGCCCCCCCAGGCAACCTCCCAGAAAGCACCCCAGGACTGACGGGGAGGGGCTGAGCCCAGCTGCCAACAGAGTTCCTCCTTCCCCTGCTCCTCTAAAAGAACCGAGGACTCTGACCTGCTCCCTAGTTTCCGGGAAAGGACAGGGACTCTGGGAGAGGAAACTCCTCAGTACAGGAGCAGGCTTAGGATGAAAGGCTGGCATGCCTTGTCCCTCTGCTTCCTTTCTTCCCTGAAAGGACCTGACGTCCCAGGTGACTGGGCAGCCTAACAGGCTCTACCAGAGCATGATTGCAGCAGCGCACGCGTGCACACGCACACACACACATACACACGCACATACACATACACACATACGCACGCACCAGAACGGAAGGCCATCCTTCCTGACCCACCTGCTTCCCCCACCCCGTCCTCCTCCTCTTACGGCCACTCTTGACTCCCACGTGGGCCTCCAGCTCTGAAGAGGGCACTGGCTGCCCTCGACCCCCTGGCCACCGCGGCTGCTACTCTCCCTGGGGACGGTGGTGTGGCCTCAGGCAAGCCACAGAAGCAGTCCTCTGAAAGCAAGGCTTAGAACAGTACCGTGACTTAGACAAATGGTGTGGGTCTGAGAAGTAACCGTGAGCAAAACAGCTATTTCTGTGATGCTGTTGACATCCTGGGGACAAGAGCCCAGAAAGGATGGGTCAGTTGTTTACCAGGAGGCTAGTGCTAGCCCTGACTTGGACCTGAGTCACCTCCTCGTGTCCAATCCTGAGATTGCGCCTTCCTGAGCCCACATAATGACTCCTGTGTGTGCAGAGTGGGATTACAGGGTTGACACATGATCCTCGGGCTGCCGCTGGGCTTTAGCTATCCAGAGATTACAACCCACCTGTCCTGACAGCTGTTTCACAAACAGTGAGATCAGCAAGCTACAAGCAACCTAGAGGGAGAGTAATATTTATTCATTAGATAATTAAACGAACTTAAAGCATATGGGAAAAACATCCAGGTCCTTAGTACGGTTCTGCCAGAAGGGAAGAAGGGCAAGTGAGTCCTTCTGCTGAAATGTTTTGGGGAGGGGAAGGTACAACAGGGGTCTGCAGTGGGAGCATTCTAGCCCATGCATCTGAGAATCTACCTGGATTCAGTTCAGGGAATTCTATTCTGCACCTGTAACCGGACCGTGGACAGCCTCAGTCTAAACAAGCACTTTCCAAAGTGTGGTGTATAGAACATATAAGAACAGAAGGCTTAGAAAATACTGCATACCATGATCACTTACTGGGATTCATGCACAATTTCTACTAACAGATTCTAAACATCAGAAGTCCTTTAGTAAAGCAAGCTGTTTAACTCTGTTGAGCCCAACATACTTACTTGAGCCTCTCACTACTGCCACCATAGGAAAAAAGACCTATTAATATCTGTGGCACAGACTTTGGAAAATGCCTTCCACCTGAGCCTTCATTTTCCAGCATAGAGAAAGCTGCCTTCCTGACACTCAGGTATGGATGTGCAATCCACACCATCAGGTCTGGACAGAGATGCGCAGCAGCTCAGTCAAGATAATAGAGGTTAGGGGGCGCCTGGGTGGCTCAGTGGGTTAAAGCCTCTGCTTTCGGCTCAGGTCATGATCCCAGGTCCTGGGATCAAGCCCCGCATCAGACTCTCTGCTCAGCAGGGAGCCTGCCTCCTCCTCTCTCTCTGCCTGCTTCTCTGCCTACTTGTGATCTCTGTCTGCCAAATAAATAAATAAAATCTTAAAAGAAAAAAAAAGATAATAGAGGTTGGGACAATGGCCAAGGGTCCTGCTAGAGCCAAAGAGATAGAAGAGCTTCCAGAACTGTGGCAATGTAGGCGCCAACTGTGACTCTCTGCCTTGGGAGGGCAAACTACGCTCATGACCTCACAAGTCCATCTTGAGCCCAACATGTGGCCTAGAAGTCTCCTTGGACTAAGGAGCACGGGTCCCAAGCTCAAAGCCTTATTTCCTTTTTGAACAACAAGATGTGATAACCAGGCCCAGGGCCTGTCTGTATTCTCCTGCCCAGGAAACCAGACTGCATTCACTTTTACCGCTTACGTACCCCTTACAAACACCAGGACAGGAAAGGCTGGAATCGAATTGTGTCTCACCGAGGAAGATAGTACTCTCCCTTCCTCTGAAAGGATGCTTTGGGCTTGCCTCTAAGGGTTCATTTTTCCTTCTCATCTTTCTGAGGTGTGCATGACTCTCATGGGAGTGGGACAAAGGGGCTTAACGACCAAATACCAGCTTCATGGCAGACCCTGACCACCTCATTCACTATTATATCTCTCTGTTGCCTAAATACAGTAGGTATCAATATAATCATTGAATGAATGAATGAGTGAATGAGTTAAGTGATTAATCTATCTATAGCAATCTCAAGAGTCAGTACAGTATATGGTTAAGTATATAGGCTCAAGCCAGACTACCCAGGTTTGAGTCCTATCTTACGGCTTAGTTGCATGACCTTGAGCAAGTTACTCAGTTTCTCTGGCTCGGTTTTATTCCCTATAAAATGGGGATAATAACAGTACCAACCTTGTAGGTTGCCATGGCAGTTAAGTTAGTTAGCATGTGCAAATATGCTAGAATAGGCTTAGAATAGTACCTGGCACATAGTATATGTTTTATAAGTATCATTTATCAACGTCATCGTCATCATGGTTTCAGGTACAAGTAACCAAGAGTGAAGTTTCATCTAGGCACTGAATCCTTTTATTCAATATTACTTATGGAGCACTATTATGTGCCAGGCACTCTCTCAAGCTCCTATTTGGGAGCAAAGAGAAGGAAACCATGTTTAAATGTGAAACCAGATCAGGAGAAACAGCCTTCTCCTCCATGATTGATACTTCTTGCTGACTCTGCATGGCCAGTGTTCCGGCCATGAGCCCCTCTTTCTACGCCCCAGGCCCCTTATATATCAAAGCCCAAAGACAGGGTCTCCTCTCCTCCATATGCAGCCAGCACACAGAAGATCTAAGGGATTAATATATTTGGGAGAAGAACCAGAAAGGCCAATGAGCTTTAGGGGAGAAAAGGTATCTTCCTGCTTCATCCCATGGTTATATTTTATCTATATTTTATCTGCCCATGATATTTTCACGATCTGGGTTTGACTTTGAGGCCATTTGAAGAGCTATGTATTTACCTAGTGTCAGGACAAGAAAAAAAGGCCTCACCTTCAAAGAACTTTTTGACCTAGCTGAAAGCTACTCATCCATCATCTCGGATCTTAAAAGGACTAAAGGTGTGCTGAGGCTGGGGCCAAGAGATCCAAGAGACTCCCAGGAACCCATTCATGCAAACTCCATGATTCTTAGGGCAGCCCAGTTCCATTAACTACACAGCAAGCCAGCCCCTCAGAGTTTCACCCAGGGAAGTAGCCAGCCCAGGCTTATGACTCCAAACCTGCAGCCAACACTCAGAGAGGTGAGAGCTAATAGGAGCTCTGTCTTTCTGACTCAGTAGCTCAACTACCACTCAGCCAAAATGCTTCACAGCGAGGGCTTCAGCCACCATCAGCTTTTCCCTGAAGCTGACCAAATGTCAGCCACCACATCATATCAGGACCATGCTAAATTTTTTTCCTTCCAGCTTTCACCTGTATCCTTTGCTAATTTGTCACCCCCAAGCTTCGAGACACATGCAAGGACCTAAAGTCTGGGGTAATGACACTGTAGTTAGCAAGCCTCTCCTACTCCAGGGTCTCTCAAAACTTCCCCCAGAGGCCTCTGCCAGGGGAGAGGAGCCATTAGGAACTCTGCTGGCAAAGCAGCTACCAGGAAGTTCAAGGGCAGAAAGCAGACTTTCATAGGCCAGTACACCTCCCATGCTGGGAGGCAGCCAAAGAGGTAAGGATGAAGGCCTCAAGTGAACCCACACCCTGTCATTCTGTCCATCCCCCTGCCTTTTAGGTGGAAAGCCGACCTCAGCAGTGGGCATCTGGCTGGACGTCAAACACCTAGAAACTTGTACCGGACCTTAAGGGGCAGCTTGTCTCAGGTCCCTTAATTTCTATAAACCTCTCGAATCCAACGTAGGCCGCCAGGGAACTGAGATGAGGCTGGCTCACCTGAGGTGTCTGGAGCCCAGGCCACCGCAGAGACAGCAGCAGGAGCACAGGGAAGGGCCAGGACAGGGCTGAGTCCGGGGTTGGCGCCGCCGCCAGGGTGGCCTGGGAAACCCAGAGCCAAGGATCCGACCTCCGGGGGCTCGGGCTCCCGACCTGGGCAGCAGGGGCCGCGGGCCGCTGGCCCAAGGTCAGCAATGCAGCATCGCGCGCACTCATGGGCTCCGGGGCCGGGGCCAGGGCCCAGCCGTGGGCCTGAAGGGGGCGGCCCGCGGGGCTGGAGGGCAGTTGGCCACGCCGGGCAGGGCGCACCGCAAGCGCCGCGGAGGGGCTGCCCCGCACCGCAGCCAGTACGGGCCCGGCCGGGGCCAGGCCGCGCCCCCAGCCAGCTGAGCGGGCGCTGGCCGTGCAGACCGCGGCGGGGGCGGGGACCCAGTGTTCTGCCGGCTCAGCGCCGCGGCGCCGGAGCGCCCGCACCCCCGTACCCCTGAACCCCCGGCCGGCCCGCCGGGAAGAGGTGAGCCGCCTCCTCGCAGAAGAAGCCCGCCAGCCGCGCGCCGCCCGGGTCGGTGCCCTACCTGGGCGCGGAGCCGAGAGGCGACGAGCGGGCAGCAGAAGGGCGCGGGCCGGGCCGCCGCAGCCGCGCAGGTCCGCCTGCCCGCCACCCACCAACCAGGCCTGCCCGCCGCTACCTGAGGCGCCCGGGCGGCGCTGCCAACAGGAAACTTGAGAGCGCCGGGGGCGCGGTGGCCGCCCTGTCCCCCCGCCGGCCGGAAGCGCGCCCGCCGCAGCCCGGGGTCAGCCTCCAGCCCGGCTCCTCGAACTCGCCTCCGCGGCCACACGCCGGGCCCAGAGAGCGCTCGCCGCGGTGGTTGGACCTGCCCGAGCCTCCTCCCTCACCATGACGTTTCCCAAGGTGAGAGTCTGGGGTCACGGCCCCCAAACAGGTGACTTACTCCCTGTAGCTGAACGAACCCGCAAGCATCAGCCGGGTGTCAGCCTAGTTCCTTGGATCACCTTCCTGCCCCTCCCAGCACGCGCGCGCCCGGGACCGCGCGCGCGCGCGCGCACACACACACACACACGCGAATACACACACTCCCTCACACTTCCATACTCACTCCTTCCCCCTGCTCTCGGGCTTGTACACCTGCTCCTCCGAGTCCCGACTGACCTCCTAGTTGCTAAATCCAGCGGGTGCCTTGTAGCCCCTCTGCTCTCTCCAGGGTTTGAGCCTGCTGACCACGCCTTCCTTTCTGGATCGCTTGAAGTACAAAAGTTTCCAGAGTTGGCGCCCGCCGCTTTCTCTCCAAATTTCCTACATACCTTGGTGACTACACCTTCTCGGCCTTGGAGGCCCAGCTTTTCATTGTGGTGTTCCGCCAGGTACCTGCGCAGCCTGTCCCCTCGATCACTCTGCAGGCCTCCCCAGCAACCTCCTTCTGCCTAATGACTTTTGAGCCTCCCCTCCAACACAAAACGTCCTAGAGGTGAAGGTGGCAAATCCAGCTTCCTGGGGGCCATCTCCACTGGAGATTTGTAGTCCCAAACTCAAACTCCCAATTTCTGCCCAGGAATGTGCCATAACCTGCTCCTGCTCCTGTGTTTCCAGTCTTAGTGAATGATAGCACCACCTTCCTCTCCAGGCCCTATCGGGGAGCCATCCTTGACTCCCTGCTTATCATCTCTCCCATCAAACCTATCACCAAGGGAGGAGATGGAACCAGTCATTAGTGAGCACCCACTGTGTCTTCCCTGTGCCAACTGCTGTCACTAAGTGGCCTCCCTTAAACACCCAGTTTTATTCCTTCTCCCCCACAAACTGGTATTTACAGTTTACTTATTTATAAATGATATGCACATACAACTGTATTAATATTATGCAGCATACCTAAAACGGATGTCAAACAATGTGGTTAAGATAATACTTCATGTTTAAAAAGAAATACTTCATGTTTAATGAATGGTACAATAGACCTTTTTCCTTTCACTTTAAAGTTATTTGCAAAAATCTGTTGAGGGAGAGCAACGTGATTAAAAATGGTCTTAATAAATCTTAGTTTAATATCTTGTGAATCTACAAAGTATGTTCTTAAGTTCAGTTAATGTCAATATTTAGTCCTAATGCTGTTGTTGCCCCCCCAAAAGAGATAGCTCAAAAGATAAGTAGACGCACTAAAATCACATGACAATGGAAACAGTTCCAAACATCAGTTTTCAAAACTCTTTCCCTATAACATGATTCCTTTCAAACACAATTATATTCACGGCAAAAATATCACCTTTATCTGAAACGATACACTCTGTGTGTGTATGTGGATGCATGTATCTGTGACAGTCACAAGCCAGCACACGTCAAAGGTCAGCACATTTGGAATCCTTGGTCCTTCTGTTAAGCTCATCTTAAATTCCACAGTGTTTAAGTTCTTCACCCTGAGATAATCAGTAAACCTTTGAGTAATATGAAGGATTTCATAGTCTCATTCCATATTTCATTACGAAGTATTGTAAAGATGCTACTGTACTTAAGATTTTGTTCAGGGTGCCTGGGTGGCTCAGTGGGTTAGGCCGCTGCCTTTGGCTCGGGTCCTGATCTCAGAGTCCTGGGATTGAGTCCCGCTTCGGGCTCTCTGCTCAGCAGGGAGTCTGCTTCTTTTCCTCTCGCTCTGCCTGCCTCTCTGCCTACTTGTGATCTCTCTCTGTCAAATAAATAAATAAAATTTAAAAAATACATATTTTGTTCAAATTAGCCATGTGATTGACATCATATAGTATTATGTGCCCTTCCAACTTCAATTACAATCAAGAATTTATTTATTTATTTATTTATTTATTTATTAAAAGATTATTTATTTATTTATTTGACAGACAGAGATCACAAGTAGGCAGAGAGGCAGGCAGAGAGAGAGAGAGAAGAGGAAGCAGGCTCCCGGCCGAGCAGAGAGCCCGAGGCGGGGCTCGATCCCAGGACCCTGGGATCATGACCTGAGCCGAAGGCAGAGACTTTAACCCACTGAGCCACCCAGGCGTCCCCACAATCAAGAATTTATGAATGAGTAATGCAGTGGATGAGTTTCGTGTGTAGACCCTCGCTGCTCCCAACTCCCAGTTTTGTGTTCCAGTCAGGGCAGCCACTCCCTCAGTGGTTCCTATTACACATAAAACCCATAGCATGTTGGGCGTCTGGGTGGCTCAGTCAGTTTAGCGTCTGACTCTTGGTTTTGGCTCAGTCGTGATCTCAGGGTCCTGGGATTGAGCCTCGCTTCTAGCTCTGGGCTCAGTGGGGAGTCTGCTTGAAGATCCTCTCCCTCTGGCCCTCCCCCTGCTGGGTCTCTCTCTCTCTCTCTCAAATGTAGAAATTATCTTTAAAAGAAAAAAAAAAACAACCCACAGCATGTTCTAAGCCATTCAGGTTGTAAACATCTTTCCTTTAGTAGGTTACAAAAATTATTTCTTTATGAATATCATCATTGAAAAGTCTGGCAAAAGGGTAAGGGGAAACATGTCAGCAATGTGTACACACATCATGTGTTCTAAACCTTTTCTTCAAATCTTTAATAGTGTTTCTTGTGTGTCTTTCAACAGAACACATCTTTTGGTATCACTTTCTTCTCTCTGTACTAATTCCATCCCCCTTAACAATGGCAAATGCAACAGAGGTTTTTCCCAATGACACTAACTGACATTTTGCCTTTTACTATTAAGTAAAAGGGATTTTGCTCAAAAGAGATTTTTAGACATGTTTATTGCATTTAATGATAGCTCACAAAGTACACAACTAAGTGCCGCAGGACTTGGAATATTCCTCCTCAAAAAATTGTAGAGATTATGGTGCATCTGGGTGACTCAATGGGTTAAAAGGCCTCTGCCTTTGGCTCAGGTCATGATCCCAGGGTCCTGGAATCGAGCCCCACATCGGGCTCTCTGTTCAGCAGGGAGCCTGCTTCCTCCTCTCTCTCTGTCTGCCTCTCTGCCTACTTGTGATCTCTGTCTGTCAAATAAATAAATTTAAAAAAAAATTTTTTTAATTTGTAGAGATTTGTCTTCAAGCTCTGGTCACGTAGAATTCACACGTCTTGTTGATTATGAATGGAGCATTTATATTATTAGCCGATACCTCAGGGCCCAATACACCCTTAGGTTAGTTAATCACAGTGATGTAGATCAGTATTACAAGCAGTCTCTTTCATAAATTTCAGCTTTTTCTGGTCTACTCCCTTCTCTGATATATCATAATGGATCTCATAGGAGTAGTTGGAAACTGTTAGCCCTGCCATGTTTCTGAGTTTGATTTCGCTCACACTGTTCATGTTATTTTCTTTTTTTTTTTTTTAATTTTTTAAATTTTATTTATTTATTTGACAGACAGAGATCACAGGCAGGCAGAGAGGCAGGCAGAGAGAGAGGAAGGGAAGCAGGCGCCCTGCTGAGCAGAGAGTCCGATGCGGGGCTCGATCCCAGAACCCTGGGATCATGACCTGAGCCAAAGGCAGAGGCTTTAACCCACTGAGCCACCCAGGTGCCCTGTTCATGTTATTTTCAATCTGTGGATGTCTTTGCAGTACTCTTCTCAAGCCACTTGTTCCTTTTGTGAGAATTAACTTAGTTAAATGATAATTAGATGACATAATCTATCTTTCTACCACCTGGGATACAAATAATTCATCATACTTCGGGATTCACTTAAAAGCAATTGAACCAGTGAAAGCACCATAGTCACCTCTTCCCCTGGGGAATAGAACCCCCCTCTTCCCTGAGGACACCTTAACTACATGATGTGGACACCACCGGAAGCAAGGGATAAGTTATGGCCCCTATGTCAATCCACATAGTAAGTATAGGTGAACCTTTATTTATTTATTTTGAGTCTCAAACATAAATATAAATAGAAGCTTTAATTTTTCTTTTACATTCCAGTGGATCATCCTAACACCCACTTTGAAGACCATTGATTTAATCCATCCCTGCCATTGTCTCGGTTCCATGTGAATACCACGTAACTAGTCGCTGCCCATACAGCCCCCTCTCCCATCCCTAGCAGACCCACCACCAGTCTCTCTCCATGCTTCTGCCACCAGTGGCAGACATCCGGAGTCCTCTCCTGCTCTCTTCCCATCTGCTCCAGTCATTCAGACTTGAACGTCCTGGAGAGCACTGGGATCAGAGCTGCAGATTACCTCCAACAGTGCTCTGAGTCCTAATACCACTGGGGGGTGGGTGTTATTTGAGCATTTTTGGCAACCCAGAGGTGTTTGGGATCTGGCTCCACCCTCCACCCCCACTAATGCTCTCCTCTGGGTGATTGTTACATAACGTATACCCACATCCAAGATGGCCGTAGCAGCCTCCAAATACCCAATTTCTCTGCCTCATTTTATAGTCTCCTGGGTTATAGAAGCCAAAACCTCCCCCCAGGGGACAGTGAGAAAGGGGCTTTGCTTCTGAGTGTGTTAACAGAGCCTCATCAAATACACCCAGTTTTCAAACCAAGTGCCTCACCCCCTAGCTCATTCCTACTACTCATTGAGTGGACTGAAATCCTGGCATATGGTCTAACAACGGACAGAAATAGGTATATCAGGAGTACATGGAGGCTGGAAGAAGAGTGCCCAAGGCAGTTCTCCTGGCTCTGGGCACAGAAGGGGCTTGTGGCCCCTTGCCAGTGTCGTGCCAGTGCCTCTCGCTCCAATTTGAGGTTCATATCCTTCCCCAGGAATTTAAGTCTCTGGACATCAATCAGCCCTGAGCAAGCTGGAGATGGACAGTTGGCAGAACAGTCCCCTTACAGTTAACAGCTGGTTCCTTCTTTCTGAAATGGGTTTCTAGAAAGGAGAGAGTCAAAACTGAGTACTTCAAAAAACTAGTGTGAGAGCTGGGCCCTGGACCCAGAGCACATGTACTCAGTCGTGGAAATGGAGCTGTTGTGACAGGAAGCAGAGGGAGAGGGGAGAGCTCAGGGGTGGGACTGGTGTTGAGTCTGGGGGTGACTGGAGACCTTGGGCTTAGAGTCACTCCTGTTGGCACTGCAGTAAGGAGGGCCAGTTAGTGGATGTTTGAGGCGCGAGCCCCCAGCATATGGCCACAGAATGCTCTCTCTCTCTCTCTCAGTAGTCAGGGGGATGACACTCCCCAGAACACACCTACCTATGTGCTCATAGACACATGATCTCTGGCAATTAGCAGTTCCCTTCCCCATCTAAGAATGGCCTGTTGTCTTTGCCTTCTCTCCAAGACTCTGTACAAGATACTCCTAAGCAATTGCTCCAGCTCACCCCTAGCTCATTCCCATGTCGTGTGTCTTTCATACTCTCCAAAACTCCCCCATGAGCTACAACACCATTCTGGTGAGACTCTGCAGTTGAACTTCTACAATGAAAGTCACAGCCTCAGACAGCCTTGCACATTTAACCCATTGTCGGAACTCCCCAAATCATCTGCCCCCAACTCCCTTCATCTTTTACCTTATAATTTGAAAGTCAAATGTCAAATTCTAGCATGACTGTGGTCCTCTAGAATTATCTGGGAAGGATAAGATGGTGGTGGGCAGAATAGTCTCAGATGAGGCTGTGACCTCCGTCTCCCAGAGATACAACTTCCCCATTGCCCCCTGCACATGCACACACACACACACACACACACACACACACACCCTTTAGGTCATACTCATTCCCAAGACCCCTCCTGCCTATAGCTTCTAGCATTCTGCTAACTCAGGCTGTCCCCTTCCCAATCCCTGCCTTGGAACTGCCCGCCCAACCATTCAGTGAGTGACAGGGTCAAAGGCTGAGCCGGGAGCACAAGTGTGCAGCTATCCTCTCCCTCCATGTCTGCTTACCAGCTGAGCATCAAACTCCAGACAGTACTCAACACCCAATCCACCCTCAGCTCCGTGGGTGCTACCAGGAACATCTGGAGGAATGGCAGTAGCTGAAATTTTATCAGAGGGAAGCATAGGGATTTTTCCAGTTCCTGAATTCCTGTCAATGGAATGAGCCTAACTATGATCTCACTAGGGATAATAACACCTTGGGTGAGAAAGGAGGACTCTGTATGAGAATTTGATTGGAAGGGCACCTAGGTGGCTCAGTTGGTTGAGCTACTGGCTCTTGATTTCAGCTCAGGTCATGAGGTCAAGCCCCAAGTGGGACAAGAAGTCTGCTGAGATTCTCTCCCTCTGCCCCTCCTCCTGCTCGTCTGTGCGCTCTCTCTCTCTCTCTCTCAAATAAATAAATAAATCTTCCAAAGAAAAGAATTTGATTTGGGAAATCAATAACTTAAAAATTGGTGATCATTGGGATGCCTGGGTGGCTCAGTCATTAAGCTTCTGCCTTCAGCTCAGGTTATGATCCCAGCGTCCAGTGACTGAGCCCTGTATCAGGCTCCCTGCTCAGCGGGAAGCCTGTTTCTCCCTCTCCCACTCCCCCTGCTTGTGTTCCCTCTCTCACTGTGTCTCTGTCAAATAAATAAATAAAATATTTTAAAAAATTGTGATGGTTGCACAACACTGTGAACCTAATTCATGCCACTGAATTATGCATGTCAAATTGTACATGTTAAAAATAGCAAATGTTATGTTCTATATGTTTTACTACAATAAAAAATAGTTGAAAAACTAGGTGAAAGAACAAAAAAATCAAAAATTGAATTTTAAAAAAACTGTTACTTCACAACTTTGCATCATTAAGTGTGAACAAGGCAAAGGGCTCTTAGTCAGCTATCTGACTCCACAAATCTTCAGGCAAAGCTGCTTAATCTCTGAGGGAACAAAGAAGGAAGAGTTCTGTTCCACCCTGAAAGAACCCAGAAAACAAAAGAAGGCAGTTGTCAGAAGAAAAAAGGCTTATCACATAACAAGGAAAGAGAATCCAAAGGTCATTATGATACAGAAGCTCTTCCCAGAATCCTTCAGAAATCTTGGGACAGATTACTGGACAAGCCCCTTACGGCTCAAGGTGGGCAGAAGTTCCCATCACTCGTGATTTTTCTCAAGATTGAGCCTTTGAGAAAGAAAAATAAATCATCTGGAAGTCACCAGTATCTATCATCTGTCAACTGTCCCTGAAAGAGAAGTCCCAGTCACTGGCCCATCTGCATATTTCATGTCTCCATCACATTCCAGAGAATCCCCCCAGTTTTGATTTGCATTTCCTTGATGATTAGTGATGTTGAGCAATTTTACCAGTTGGCCTTTTGGAGGTCTTTTTTGGAGAAAAGTCTATTTAAGTCTTTAGCCCTTTTTAAAATCAGGTTATTGGTAGGGGGGAGGGGGTTGTTATTAAGTTTTTTACCATATGATCCAACAATCCCACTTCTACATATTTATCCAAAATAATTGAATCAGTATCTCAAGAGATATTAGCACTCCCATGTTCACTGCAGCAATACTCAAAATAGCCAAGATACGGATAAAATCTAAATGTCCATCAAGGGATGAATGGGTGAAGAACATATGATATACACATCCACTGGAATATTACTCAGCCCTTAAAAGAAGGAAATTCTGAAATGGATAACAACATGGATGAACCTTAAGGACACTGGGCTGGGTGACATAAGCCAGACACAGATGGACAAATACTACATATATAAAATTTCATGCAAGTCAGAAGAATTCTAGAGACCTGCTGTTCAACATTGTGCCTATAGATAATAGTACTGTACACTTAAAAACCTGTCAAGACTGTAAATCTCATGGTAAGTGTTCTTGAAAGAAGGAAAGAGAGAGAGGGAGGGAGGGAGGACAGGAGGGAGGGAAGAGGAAAGGAGATGGAAGGAAGGGAGAGTTAAAGTCAGAAGGCATATGCCAAATGTCTTTTAATGAAGCCACCATATCACACGTCCACTTAACTCCCATGGGTCACACTGAGCAGCTTCGTAGCATCACTGACCAATGACCCTGGTGCTTCTTCTTTCACATACAACTCTGCCCAGGCGTAGCCTTCCTTTCCAAATATAACTGCCATAGACTTTCGTGATTAACTAGATGATAACAGGCCTAAAATCTCACATCAAAGAAAGCAGGAAACGTACCAACACAGTGCAGTTTGATCTCCTCACCACCTCAGAACTTCTCTGGGTCAGTCAGGATGCCATGATGTTTGCATAGTTGTGGCAGCCATTCCAAGATCCAAGACCTCTGAGTCAAGTGAAAGCCTTTTGGCAATTTGGGGGAAATCAAAGGAGTTATTTGTGTTTCATGCTACAAGGGCAGGATTCTACCCTCACCTCATCAAGTCCCAATGTAGGCAGTTACCATGCTGGTATAAAATGCTCCCATTTTACTAGTATGGTGTCAGAAGAATGTCTTTACATGGACAAATGCAGACAACATAGGCCCAGGTTACCAAAATTATGTTATGTTTTACCTTCTCTTACTTGGGAAGCCCATCTTAACTTGGCATGCTTTAAAAGTTCTTCAGGCAGTCATCTGTGAAATACCTATTAAGCATCTGGCAGGTGTCAGGCCCTGGGTTTTAGAGCAACAATGGTGATCAGCCCTTGCCTTCCTGGAGGCTATCGACTATGGAGTAAAAAATGCCACTGATCAAACAACCCCATGAAAGCATGACTTCCAGGCATCTGGGTGACTCAGTCGGTTGAGCGTCTGCCTTTGGCTCAGGTCGTGATCCTGGAGTCCTGGGTTCAAGTTCTGCATCGGGCTCCTTCCTCGGCAAGGAGCCTGCTTCTCCCTCTGCCTGCTGCTCCTCCTGCTTGTGCTGTTTGTGTGGGGCGGCGGGGGGCAAATAAATAAAATCCTTAAAAAAAAAAAAAAAGAAAAAGCATGACTTCCAATAGTGCTAGTTCTGTAAAGGAAAAGTACAAGAATTATATCAGGGCATAACAAGAAACCCTGACCTGAGGAATGAGATGGTTCCAGACATTAGGAACAGCATGTGCAAAGGCCCTGGGAGAATTTAAGGGAATAATACTGCAGACATTTCCCCCCATGTTATTTCTGTCATGTATTCATGATGGCATGTTCTAAGTTTACACAATAAAACCTCAATTTCCAATGTCTATAAATTCTTTAGTTTACTAAGGGAAGTACCACATGGCCTGGGTAAATAAAACCAGATTTAGTGCTCCAGGGTGGTGTTTTTTTAAATTAACTTTTCTAAATCCTGTCACTTTTCCAGCATTTATTAAATTTATAACAAAGCTGTCTTAAAATTCCTTGGGTTTTCTGAGTATTTCCAGTAACTGTCTCAAACATTCCTCCATGAGAGTATATTCTGTAGTCAGTGGAGAAGAATGTCCTCCCTATGCTGTTTTGTACGTATCTTCATTTCTCTCTCTCTTTTTTAAGATTTCATCTGTTTATTTGTCAGAGAGAGAGAGAGAGCATGCACAAGAAGGGAGAGCAGCAGCCAGAGGGAAAACAGACCCCCTACTGAGCAGGGAGCCAGATGCAGGGCTCAATCCCAGGACCCTGGAACCATGACCTGAGCCGAAGGCAGATGCTTAACCAACTGGGTCAACCAGGTGTCCCTAAGCATCTTCATTTCTTCTGCCAAATCTGCAGAGGGGCCCACGAGTGCCAGACCCCGTCAGGGAGCTGCCAACCCACCCTACTCCTTCCTCATGAGCTCTAACTTTAATCACTCATCCAACCCAAGTCTAGCCTTCTGCTCAGCTCTTCTCCAGAGAGCAAGTGGAATAAAATCTGGGTGATCAGTGATCCTGGGCTGTGGTCTTGCTTCATTAGCTTTTCTGCCTTGCCACTTCCAGAAGGTGCTCGGGAGAAGAGTGAGGCACAAACAAGTCAGCTGCAAGACAAAGGGAGCAGGGGGTGACAGTAGAAAAGTCTGTCCCCCGAACAACTCCTTGGTCTCAAATTTATTAGAAAGTGGGTAACAACAAACAAAGAAGCCGGAGTTAATTAGACATTGACCATGAGTCTTGTAGATACGTAAGAAGAAAGGCAAAACATGTCTGGTCACATAGTACATGACCTGCAGTGAGCAAGCCCAAATGGAAGGATTGTCTGACTAACTGCAGGTGCTCTCTGGGGAAGGGGAGATAACGGGAAAATAAAGCAGGCAGCATTCCACCCTGAGCGAGCCAGGCGTCCCCAGCTGCTTGGCTTCAAGGACATCTATCGTCCTCTCCCCCAGAGGCCTGTTGCCAGTACATGTTTTTCTTAAGGCTGAATCTAAGCATGCTTGATGGCTAGTCTAGTTTCTCATGGGTTATATTTTATGCAGTACGTTGTTCTGAGGGACGGTTACACTGCCTCTTAATAGCACCACCTCACCCTGCTCCCAACTGGTTCTATCTAATCTCTACCTATCCCGATGTGTCCTGCCTAACTGCACTGCCAAATTCCATTCCTAACAGGGATCTCTGGAGTATGACAATGAAATCAGTCTCTCTCCTTACCCGCTGTGTCTTCCTCACACAACTCCCCTGCAGGGGTCCACCACTTAAACCTCGGCCTCATCCTGTCTCCAGAGCTGGTTGCTGAGAACCAGAGTCCCAGGGGGCCTTCCCAGTGCCATCAACAGAATAGCCCTGTATCAGTAGTGTCCTAGTAGCAAATGGATGGTACATTCATATTGGGATAATTGATTTAACAGATAATTTAATAGAGGGACTATTGACAAAGATGCAAGAAGGGTGGAGGAAACCATGAGTATTTGTACAACATTCAAGGGCTAGTAACATCAAGGTGTTACCTTCCTGGGCCTGAAAGAACAAGTCTGAAGAGCAGAGGCACTAATTACATGGCAGGCTTCCAGGAAAGCCAGACTCCAAGCCAGATTCTCCTCCTCACAGCCTTGTCTATGTATGCAGACCCCTCGCTAAACCCCTACTCTTCTGCACGGGGTTTTCCTGCCTCTAACTTCAGGCCTTCCTATGAACCTGATGGCCGCAGGCACCTGGCTGAGCCCACCTGCCCCTCCCAGGTTCTCTCTCCTCCTCAGCTGAGGATCTGGGAATGGTGCTGAGTTACCACTTTGGTCCTCTGACCTCCCTTGCCTTTTGGTTAGCTGGTGACTGGTTCTCAGTCAGACTGAACTTGGAAGTCATGGCCAGTTTGGTTAGTTGGTTTTTTGTTTTTGTTTTGGTTTTGGTTGGTTGATTTTTTTTTTTAATATTTTATTTCTTTGAGAGAGGGAGAGCATGAGCTAGGGGGGAAGGGTAGAGGGAGAGAGAGAAGCAGACTCCCCCACTTAGTGGGGAACTCCATCCCAGGAACCTGAGATAATGACCTGAGCCAAAGGCAGATGCTTCACCAAATGAAACACCCAGGCACTCCTATCCTGCCGGTTCTTAAGGCAACTCTTCAGAGACCCTGCTTTTCCATAGGCTGGTTCCGTTGACAGCTTCGGCAGCTGTGTCCAATAAGCCTGTGTCCCAGGCTTATCCATCAAGGGGGTGGGGGTTGGGGGTGGAGGATCTTTCCACCATCCCTTCCCTCCTCTGTGGGTCACTATTGCAGAGAACGCCAAGGAAGAAGTTTTGATACCCCCACAGAAATTTCAGTGAAGCTGCCCTGCTTTTATTCACTCACCATTATAGAGCCCCTGCCTCTGAGGCGGGGTCAGGGCCATGCGAGACACATTCACAAGCTGGACCCTTTCCCGGGTGTTCCTAGGGAAACCCTTCTGACAACAGACTGCTGCCTGGTCCCCACCCCACCCCCCACCCCCGCCAAAAAAAACTGCTCCAGACATACCCGGATGCATCTGAATCTGGCAATCCTGGTTCTCAGGACACCAGGCTGTCCCACCAGGAGCTGGATGGAGGGCTCAATCTCACAACTGCCAGATCATGACCTGAGATGGAACCAAGAGTCAGAGGCTTAGCCGACTGAGCCACTCAGGTGTCCTGTCCCACAGACTTTCTACTATTCTTTCTGATCAGCTGTCAGTGCCAAAGTCATGCAGCCCAATTTGTTAAATGCTCTCTGTCCAGTGGTTGGGATTTCAGGAAGTTGGCAATTCCTGCCTACGCCCTTTAGGACTGATCATTGGGGTTTTAAATGGGAAAAAAATGTGAATGTAAAATAATGTTTACCAAGATCATATAGTAATACAGTAAATACTCATGATAGAACATTAAGTCATAAAAGTAGGGTGCAGGGCAGGATTTCAACTAAGTGAAAAATAAAACAAATGAAATAAGTAAAAACTTGAGCATGTAAAAAAAGGTGGTAAGAAGACCTTTTTTTTTTTTTTTAAAGATTTTATTTATTTATTTGACAGAGAGAGTTCACAGTAGACAGAGAGGCAGGCAGAGAGGGAGAGGGAAGCAGGCTCCCTGCTGAGCAGAGATCCCGATGCGGGACTCGATCCCAGAACCCTGAGATCATGACCTGAGCCGAAGGCAGCGGCCTAACCCACTGAGCCACCCAGGCGCCCTGAAGACCTTTTTTTTTTTTAAGATTTTATTCTTTATTTGACAGACAGATCACAAGTAGGCAGAAAGGCAGGCAGAGAGAGAGAGAAGAGGAAGCAGGCTCCCCACTGAGCAGAAAGTCTGATGCAGGGCTTGATCCCAGGACCCTGAGATCATGACCTAAGCCAAAGGCAGAGGCTTAACCCACTTAGCCACCCAGACACCCCAAGAAAACCTTTTTAAATACAACTCTGGGTTCTGGGGGAAAATCCTCTCAACTCAGAGTGCCTCTTCTGATTTTCTGTCAGGCGGCCCCCAGCCACACTTCTGTCCCAGACCTCTGGGTGTGCCTTGATCAGTAGAAAAGACACCATTACTAGGAATTTTATTTTATCCAAGGTAAGGAAAAGCTATATGTAAAAGTTGGAGAGTTTGGGGTGCTCTGGAATAGGAGGGATGGGAAGAGTCTAAACAGAGAAGGGAACCCCAAAACCTGACAACAGGGCAGGGTCAGACTGAGAAGACAATGAAAAAATCCTTAGGAAAGGGAGGGGGAGGCATGTTAAATTTATCAGTGTTTCCTATTATCTTCTGTACTAATACAGTACAGTATTAGTACAGTATTAGTATCTTCTGTATTAGTACAGAAGATAATAGGAAACACTGATAAATTTAACATACCTCCCCCTCCCTTTCATAGGGATTTTTTCTGTATTAATACTTCTTCTTTTTCTGTATTAATACTTCTTCACTACCCTCCCCCATCTTCAGTAAAATTGTGTGACAGCAAGAATCTCCTAATATTGATATTTGGGGATGTAAAAGAGAAAAGGTCTTGGAAAACTGTCATGTGGACCAACACAGGCGCTGATATAAGACAAGTCCTCTTGTATCAGGTAAAACGGGCCAAGCTACAGCAAACTACAAAACAAACAAATAAACCAGATGGAAAACTCAGCAGCCAGATACCTCAAAGTTGTTTCTTATATCACAAGCCAATGCAGGCCAGGCAGCTCTTCTGCATGGCTTTCCTCCAATGACTCAGAGATTCCTGCAGGTCCCATCCCACATTTCCACCATTAGGAGCCCCTGACTACTTAATGTGTGGCCAGGGACACTACTAACGCAGTACCTAGAAGAAAGCATAAACCTTTAAATTTATATACTAAAAACCAAGAAGGGTTGAAAACCAATGATCTAAGATTCCAACTCAAAGGCTAGAAAAAGAACAGCAAATTAAACCCAAAAAAAGCAGAAGGGAAGCAAAAAGGTAAGAGCAGAAATCAATTTAAGGAAAAAAAAAAAAAAGACACAGGGGCGCCTGGGTGGCTCAGTGGGTTAAGCCAATCTCAGGGTCCTGGGATCGAGTCCCGCATCGGGCTCTCTGCTCAGCAGGGAGCCTGCTTCCCTCTCTCTCTCTCTCTGCCTGCCTCTCCATCTACTGTCAAATAAATAAATAAAATCTTAAAAAAAAAAAAACAAAAAAAGACACAATCGAGTAAATCAACAAAGCCAAAATCTTAATCTTTAAGTAGATTAATATAATTAATAACCCCCTAACAAGGAGCACCGAGGTGGTACAGTCGATTAAGCCTCCAACTCTTGGTTTCAGCTCAGGTCGGGATCTCTAGGGTTGTGAGATTGAGCCCCATGGGAGGCTCTGCAGGCAATGGGCAGTCTGCAGAGTCGGCTTGGGATTCTTTCCTTCTTCCTCTTCCTACCGCTCTGTTCCTCATCTCCTCCCCCAATCACATTCGTGCTCGCTCGCTCTCTCTCTCTCTCACTCTCTCCTTCTAAATTAAATCAAAAAATAAAATATTAAAAAAAAAAAACCTTAGCAAGACAAATCTAGAGGGGAGAAAAAAGCGGGGGAGAGAGACAACACAGATACCAAAATCAGATATTGAAAATGGGATATCACTATGAATCTTACATACATTAAAAGGACATTGAGATGATATCATAAACAACTTTATGTTAATAAATTGACACTCTGCCCATATTTATGCCAATAAACTGGAAGATTAAGGTGAAATATACAAATTCCCTAGAAACCCATTTACCAAAATTACTGCAAGAAGAAATTTAAAAATGCCGAATGTCTTATATCTATCAAAGAAATTGAATCTGAAACTAAAACTCTTCCCACAAAGAAAACTGCAGATCCAAATGGCTTTACAAAAATTTAGTCCAAATAATGCTGATCTAAACAAATGTATCCATAGAATAGAGGAAAAGAAATATCCAAACTCATTTTTATAAGTCTTGCCAAACTTGATACCTTGGTATCAGAAAGACAATTAAAGTAAAGACAAGTAAAGAAAATTATTGGCCAATATTGCAGGCCGGGAAATGTAGAGGAGTCCCTGGTGAACCCATGTGGTAAGCGACAACAGTCTCCACCAGAGTATACTCTTCTGGTCTTTAAACACTTGTTTGTTCTCTTCTTCCTACAAGTAAAACACCTTCAACTGGTCCTTGTGGAAGACAATGCAAAGTCCAATCTGCCATTGCCTCTCGTAGTCCTCTCCATCAAGATCAGATGCAGTTTCTCTTGGGCTGAAACCCTGGGAACTAAAAAGGCAAGTCGTCTGCTTCAAACCCATGCCAACACACAAATGTACAATAATGGATCAGGAATAGGATAACTTCAGTAAACGCTCCCATTCAGAAAGGGGAAGACTGAGGGTCGCATGGGTGGCTCAGTAGGTTAGTAGATTTCAGCTCTGGTCATGATCTCGGGGTCATGAGATTGAGCCCCATGACCACAGGGCGCCCATGTGGGCATGGAGCCTGATTCTCTCTCTCTTTCTCCCTCTCCTTCTGCCCCTCCACCACCACCCCCCAACTCATGCACACGTACTCTCACCCCACCCCATAAATAAATCTTTAAAAAAAACGAAAAAAAAAAAAAAAAAAAACGAAAAGGGCAGGGGTTGCCTGAGAGACCTACAGAGGTCACTGTTCCACAGACACACTGGTATTAAAATTCTGAAATACCAATGGGCAGATATCAAAGCTGCCTAGCCTGGGGCACGAGCTGTCTCATCCTTTGTGATCCTTGGCTCCTTCCTGGACCCTTATTCTCCTTGGCTACATCTAAAGAGAGAGATGGGGAGAATGCTGTCCCTAGGGACTGTGCAACTTCCTGCCAGAGGTTGCTTTAAGGCTTAACTAACAAATTCAGGCTTTTCACACAAACTTGGGTTTCTTTAACAATACAATTTTCTCAAAAACTTGTAAAGCTTCTAGTCTGTTGGCATCCAGACCATTCCATTTGCCCATATCCATACTCAGTGTTCTTTTGTAACACTCAATCTTCGAATTTGCTTTATTCTTATGCCTTCTTGCCCCCAGGCTCTTTCTTTCAACGTGATAGTGATTTTCTTGAAGCTAGCTAAAATAAAGAACACACGTTTAATCAGATATTTTCATGATTCACTTTAATCAGCTGAAACATCTTCTTGGGCCTTTGTCACGCAAAGCCTTTTAAATTTCCATCTCTTACTATTTGGGACCTAGACACGGCCAGCTTTTCTAAGTTGACTGACCTCAGTATTCTGGACTTTGTCTATACCATTTAATTTCTGCTGACAAAACAGCCAAATACATTCTTTTTTCATTTTAAATTGAGATATGCTTCTCAAATCTTATACATACAGTAATGTTTCCCCATTTTAGAATGTATAATTCAGTGGTTTTTAGTACATTCACAGAGTTGTGCAACCATCACCACTATCTAATTTCAGAATATTTTCATCACCCCAAAAAGAAATATAACTGGGGTGCATGGGTGGCTCAGTCACTTGAACATCTGCCTTTACCTCAGGTCAAGATCTCATGGTCCTGGGATCAAGCCCCACATCAGGCTTCCTGCTCAGCAGGGAGCCTGCTTCTCCCTCTTTCTATGTCCCTTTGCCCCATAGAGCTCTCTTGCTCACTCTCTCTCTCTATCTCCCAAATAAATAAAATCTTTAAAAAAAAAAAAAAAAAGAGTTCGATGCTTAACCAACTAAAACCGCTCAGGTACCCCAGAATTGTTTTCTTAATTTCATTTTTCTTAACTTCATTTTTTCATTACTAGTATATAGAAATATAAACTAATTTTGTATATTGATCTTATACCCTATATTCTAGAGATTTTTTGTGGATTCCTTTGGATTTTCTATATTCAAGAATATGTCATCTGCAAACAGAGATCATTTTACCTTTGTTCAAATCTAGATGCTTTGCATTTCATTTCATTTCATTTTCTTGACTAAGTCCCCTGGCTAGAGCCCACAGTACAGTGTTGAATAAAAGTTACAAGAGTGGACATTCTTTTTTTAATTCCTGATCTTAAGGATAAAGATTTCATTCTTTTACCATTAAGTACTGTGTTAGCAGTGGGGGGGGGGGGGGTTGTAGGTGCTTTTGAGCAGATTATGAAATTCCCTTCTAGTCTTAGTTTGTTGAGCATTTTTAATCATGAAAAAGTGTTGGATTTTGTCAAATGTTTTTCTTCATTTGTTGAGATGATTACATGGGTTTTGTCCTTTATTCTATTAATATGGTATATTATATTTATTGATTTGGTATGTTGAACCAATCTTGCACCCCTGAGATAAATCCCACTTGGTATATAATACTTTGTACATACTGCTGGTTTAAGTTTGCTGGCATTTTGTTCAGGATATTTGCATCTATATTCATAAGTGATATTAGTCTGTAGTTTTCTTTGCTTGGAATACCTTACTCTACTCTGCCTTTGCCATAAGAATAATGCTGGCCTCATCAAATGACTTTGAAAATATTCCCTCCTCTTATATTTTTTGGAAGTATTTGTG
The DNA here is from genome assembly GCF_964662115.1 of Mustela nivalis. Lineage (NCBI taxonomy): Eukaryota > Metazoa > Chordata > Mammalia > Carnivora > Mustelidae > Mustela > Mustela nivalis. The sequence goes on along the minus strand of NC_139028.1, from coordinate 71,980,255 downwards.
AAGTATTGAAGTTAACCCCTTTTTAAACATTTGGTAGAATTTACCAGTGAAGCCATCTGTCCACTGTTTTTCTATGTGGCAAGTTTTGTTTCGTTTTGTTTTTTAATTACTAATTCAATCTCTTTACTTGTTTGAAGTCTATTATGGTGTTCTATTTCTTCTTGGGACACCTGGGTGGCTCAGTTGGTTAAGACTCTTGATCTTGGCTCATGTCACAATCTCGGCTCAGCATCATGATCTCAGGGCCTGGGATCAAGACCCTCATCAGGCTCTGTGTTCAATGGGGAGTCTGCTTGCAATTGTCTCCCTCTCCTTCTGCCCTTCCCCACAGCTAATGTGCTCTTTCTCTCTCAAATAAATAAATGAATCTTTAAAAATTGCTTTCTGTTTCTTCTTGAGATGTTCTCAGTAATTTATGCCTTTCTAGAAATTTGTTCATTTCATCTAGGTAATTTAATTTGTTGCCATGTAAGTGTTCATGGTGTTCCTTTATATTCTTTTTTATTTTTGTAAGGTGGGCAGTAATGACCCCTCTTTCATTCCTGACTTTAGTAATTTGAGTTTTATTTCTTTCTTTTTTTTTTTTTTTTTTTTTTTTGTCATTCCAGGTAGAGGCTTGTCAATTTGTTGATTTTGTTGATCTTTAAAAAACAAATCAGGGTGCCTGGGTGGCTCAGTGGGTTAAGCCGCTGCCTTCGGCTCAGGTCATGATCTCGGGGTGCTGGGATCGAGTCCCGCATCGGGCTCGCTGCTCAGCAGGGAGCCTGCTTCCTCCTCTTTCTCTCTGCCTGCCTCTCTGCCTACTTGTGATCTCTGTCAAATAAATAAATAAAACCTTAAAAAAAAAACACCTTTTTTTCTGTTAATTTTCTTTATTTTTTTTTTAGATCCCAGGACGCTGGGATCATGACGTGAGCTGAAGGCAGAGACGCTTAATGACTGAGCACCCAGGAGCCCCTTTTTATTGTTTTTTTCTTATTTATATTTTATTTATTTCTGATCCAATCTTTGTTATTTCCTTCCTTATGCTTGCTTTGAGTTTAGCTTGCTCTTCTTCTAATTCCTAAAGATGAAAGCTTAGGTTCTTGATTTGACATCTTTTTTCTCTTTCAATAAAGGTATTTATAGCTGTAAATTTTCCTTGCGCTATTTTCATTATATCCCATAAGACTTTAGTATGCTATGTTTTCATTTTTACTCATCTCAAATCATTTTCTAATTTCCCTTTGATTTCTTCTTTGACCATTGACTATTCAGAAGAAATATGTTTCATTTCCACATATTTGCGAATTTCCTTCTGTTACTGATGTCTATTGTGGTCAGGGAATGTGTATTCTTCTGAACCTTTAAATTTATTGAGACTTGTTTTATGGCTTGACATATGGCCCATTATAGAGAATGTTCCATGTGCACTTGATAAGAATGTATATTCTGATGTTGTTGAGTGGAAGATATTTTGCTATTATGTTAGGCTTAGTTTGTTTATGCTGTTGTTCAAGTCCCTATATCTTCTTTTTTTTTTTTTTTAATTCATGAGAGACAGAAGGAGAGGCAGAGGGAGAAGCAGGCTCCCTGCTGAGCAGGTAGCCCAATGCAGGACTCAATCTCAGGACTCCAGGATCATGACCTGAGCCAAGGACAGATGCTTAACCACCTGAGCCACCCAGGTGCACCTATCCTTCTTTTTTTAAAGTAGTTTTTTTAGGGGTATCTGGGTGGCTTAGCCTGCTTCTCCCTCTCCCACTCCCCCTGTTTGTGTTCCCTCTCTTGCTGTCTCTCCTATAAAATAAATAAAATATTTGTAATTAATAAATAAATCAAACTACTTTTATAAAAGTAGTTTGATTTATTTATTAAGACAGAGCATGCATTGAGATATTTCCAGTCTCCAACATTAGTTTTCCTCTCAGACCAATAAGCTGTTATAGCAGTGGCCTGAGAGATACCACTTTGTATTCTTACAGATCTTCCTCAACTTACAATGAGTTCTGTCCCAATAAACCCATTGTAGGTTCAAAATATCGGTCAAAATGCATGTCCTATATGTAACCTACCAAACTTCGCAGCTTAGCCTAGCCTGCCTTAAATGTGCTCAGAACACTTACATGCTGCTGCCCCTCGGAACAATTTGTTACTTAAACTGTAACCCCTGGAGGATTTTACTAGTTACCAAGCACATTTAGATATGGCCTTAAGCAATACATATACTGGCAACAGGTCTTTGGGGAGAAGGACGATATACGACCGTGAAGCTGGGCAGCTGGGGATGCCCGACTCGCTCAGGGCAGAAGGCCGCCCCTTCACCGAAGCCGAGCACCTGGGAATGCCCGGTCAGCTCAGGGTGGAACGAAAACTGCCTGCTTCCCTTATCCCTTATCGCTCCTTTCTCATCCCAGAAGTGCCCGTTGTTAGTTAGATGAGTCCTTTGAATGTGCTTGTTTAACTATAAACTTGATCCTCCTCCTTGCTTGTCTGCAAGACAGGACTAACGTTTGACCTTCATCAATCCTTCTGTTGGCTATTGTTTTCTATCCAATAAAAGTGAGACTGTGGAGATGCTCAGGCCAGCCGTCCTTTTCGACTGTTGTCCCCTGCTCCTAATCTCTTGCAGCGGACTGGTTCGTGCCTAATTCTTCTCTCATCCCCGACTGTTAGCGGCACTTACATTAGCCTACAACTGGGCAAAATCATCTAACGCAAAGCCTATTTTACCGTAAAGTGTTACATATTTCATATAATTTAATGAATACTGTACTGAAAGTGAACAACAGAATGGTTGTTGGTGTATCAGTTGTTCACCCTTCTGACTGCGTGGCTGACTGGGAGCTATGGTTCGTTGCCACTGCCTAGCGTCATGAGAGAGTATTGTACTACATATTGCTAGCCTGGGAAAAGGTCAAAATTCAAAATCCAAAGTATGGTGGTATTTTTACACCATCATAAAGTCAAAAAATTCTAGGTCGAACCACCATAAGACAGGAACCTTCTGTAAAATAATTACATTATTTGGAGTATGATAAGATACAATATAATAAACCTCAAAATTTAAGTGGTCCAACCTAACAAAAGTTTATTTCTCACTCATGTCACCATCCAATCAATGCAGGTCAGGGAACTGTCCAACATGGCTTTCTCCAAAGAGCAAGGAGCAACTTACAGGTGGCAATTTTACCATCTCATTATGACCCATTATGAGACACAGAGAGTGGCTGATAGTGCGGGGTGGGGGTGGGGGTTATTGCCAGGCTTGAAAAATAACACATATCCCTTCAGCCCACACCTAATGGGCCGGACATAGTCACATGTCCCCAACTCAGTTGCAACAGAGATGAAAACTTGATGGGAACCCATCAATATTTGAAAATTGCCAGTAGTCTCTACCATACTCCTGTTCCCTAAACATACCAGAATTTCACGTTTGAAAGGGGAGAAGCATGATCAGAACCCACTATTTTATAAATTAGGCCATCCAGAACTGAAGTTGGTATCATGGTTATGTGGTGTGGGCTCTAGAGTCAGGATAGGATGTCTGGGTTCAAATCTTAAATCTACTACTTAATATAATTACGTCACCAAAGACACCAAATTAACCCCTGTAAACTTCAGTTTGCCCATCTCTAAAGTGAGGATTAAGTAGTACCTACCTTTAAGATCTACTGTCAAGGTGAAATGAGACAAACTATGTAAAACAGCGCTGTCAGGATGTAATAGATGTTACCGATTATTAGTTAAAAAGCTGGAAAATAATGAGACAGGAAATAAAACCTTACAGTGAATGTTATTGTTGTTCATATTTTCCTCTGTTTGCCTGATCGGAAATGTGTTTGTCTGAAGGCTCCAAGCAGTGGCAGGAAAGTACGTGGCCAGACAGAAGAGGCACTAGTGGGCTTATTTATATGAGATGAACAGGCGTCTGATAATGGTATTAGCTCTTACAAGTGCATGGTCCAAGCTTGTGAATGCTCCCTGAGGACTTAAAGTGGAAAAGCTTAATTGGAGTACAATTTAAGTCTCATCGCAACCCTCCCCGAAGAACAGAGCTGCCAGCACAGTGGCAAGAAACTTGGACTCCACTTCAACTACCTCTGATACTCCAAACCCCATGGCTCAGCCAAGCTCGGAATGAGGGACCAGAGGGAGCCCAGTGAGTGTGACTCTATCCACTTCCCTCTGAGGGGGCTGGATTATGGACTCTTGTTGCAGCTGCAGCAGAGGTGAATCCTCAAGGAGCCCAGAGAAATAAAGGACTGACCTGAGCCGAGTGTGGCCAATCCCATATTTGAATTCAGCGTCTTCATCTGTGAGGTGAGAGAGCCCCGTGGTTAAAAGCATAGGTTCAGGAGTCAGACTCCATCTCCGACCCTGCATTAGCTGTGTGAGCCTAAACTAGTCACTAACTCCTCTACACCTACAAGTTTTTATCCATAAGCGGGTATTTATGTTATTTTGTTGGTTGGCTTCTATTTGCCCCGGCACACCTTGACTTACGTCCTAGGAGGCTGGCCCGTAACAACTGAATCAAGGGACTCCATTGCTCTCTGGCTTCTGGTTGGGTCCAAGAAATGTGCAGGTGGGAGGAGAGTGAAATCTTGGTATCATTCCCCTACATCCTACACTGCTGGGTTGCTGCAGGCCGGTTGTAACCCTCTCCCAAAGACCACAGCTACTTACCAGGAAGCCTTTTCCTTATAGCTGTTTCCACAGGTTCCAAAAACCACCACCTCCTCTTTCCTTTTCAGGCCTGGCATGGGAACACTTCCCCACTATCACTAGCCCCAGGATACTCTAACATCCCTTGTTGCTTTCCCTAAATTCTTCCTATTTAACCCCCTTATTAAGTGTTCTTCAATTACCCACTTTTGAGTGCCGGGACCTTGACTGGTACAACTACATGCTTACAGTAGATATACCTTTGGGCAGCTAACAGGTTCACAGTGAGTCTCTCTGTTTGAGAACTGTTCATATACAAATGTGGTCGACCTTGTACTACGTGTCCCCTTCAACCCGACTGGTTCAAGGCTAGACACCTAACTCAAGATGGGCCAATTAGATTCTCCCTCCAAAAAAAATGCGGCTTCTGAAACACAGCAGCAACTAGAAACCAATAGGATTGCACTAGGTTTATCCCCAAATCCACCTTCTAAAGAGCCTACAAAACCACGCAAGAGTGAGATCCTATCCTTTCAAGTTTTGACTGTTCAACTCTTCCTCCTATCCCATGAGATATCCTATTATCTATCTTCTCAGTATATTTCTTCTTCTTTAACAAGCCTGAGTTGGTTTCTGCTGCTTATATTTCAAAGAACCTCAATAAACACAATACCTCATAGAATTTTTATGAGGTAATATATATGGCGTGGTTAGCATAATGCTTAGTGTATGGCAAGCTCCCAGTAATTTGTAGCATTTATTATCTATAAAAGTGGAACTAATAAGAGAATGGGAAGACAAGTCACAGACTGGGAGAAAATATTTACAAAAGACGTATCTGATAAAGCACTGTTATCCCAGCAACAATAAGAAAATGAACCCAATTTAAAAATGGGTAAAAGATGTTAACAAATACCTCACCAAACACAGATGGCAAAGAAGCATATAAAAAGGTGTTCAAAGTCACATTTCATCAGGGAATTGCAAATTAGAACAACAATGAGGGGTGCCTGGGTGGCTCAGTTAAGCATCTGACTTTTGATTTTGGTTCAGATCATGATCTCAGGATCCTGGGATCGAGTTCCCCATCAAGCTCCCTGCTTGACTGGAAGTATGCTTCTCACTCCCCCCTTGTGCTCCCCTCACCTCGAATAAATAGATAAAATATTTTAAAAACAAAAACAAGAACAGTGAGGTACAACTACACATGTGTAGAATGGCCAAAATCCAAACACTAAACACTGATAAAGACGTGGAGCAATCAGGGCTCTCATCCATTGCCAGTGAGAATGCCAAATGGTACAGCCACTTTGGAAGATGGTTTACAGATTTTCACAAAATTAAACATACTCATGTTATACAATCTAGTAGTTGTGGGTATTTTCCCACGTGAGCTGAAAACTTCTATCCATACAAAAACCTGCACACAAACATTTATAGCAGCTTTGTTCGTAATTGCCAAAACTAGAAAGCAACCAAGATGTCCTTCAGTAGATCAACGTATAAGTAAACTGTGATACATCCAGACAATGCAATATTATTCAGCTTTTTTTTTTAAAGATTTTATTTATTAATTTGACAGAGAGAAATCACAAGTAGACAGAGAGGCAGCCAGAGAGAGAGAGAGAGGGAAGCAGGCTCTCCGCTGAGCAGAGAGCCCGATGCGGGACTCGATCCCAGGACTCTGAGATCATGACCCGAGCCGAAGGCAGCGGCTTAACCCACTGAGCCACCCAGGCGCCCCAATATTATTCAGCTTTAAAAAGAAATAAGCTATTAAGCCATAAAAAGACATGGGAGGAATGCATTTTTTAATTTTTTTTAATTTTTATTTATTTGACGGACAGAGATCACAAGTAGACAGAAAGGCAGCCAGAGAGAGAGGAAGGGATGCAGGCTCCCTGCCAAGCAGAGACCCCGATGCGGGACTCGATCCCAGGACCCTGGGATCATGAAGTGAGTCAAAGGCAGAGGCTTTAACCCACTAAGCCACCCAGGCGCCCTGGAAATGCATATTTTTTTCAAATGTATATTATTAACTGGAGGAGCCAACCTGAAAAAGCTATATACACTATATAATTTCAACTACATTCTGGAAAAGGCAAAACTATGGAGACAATGAAAAGATTAGTGGTTCCCAGGGCTTGGGCAGAGGGAGAACATAGAAGAATTTCAGGGCAGTGAAATTACTCTGCATGATATTATAATGGTGGATACCTATCTTTATACATTTGTCAAAACCCATAGAGTGGGGTTCACCAAGAGTGAACCCTAAACTATGGGCCTTGGGTGATGATGATGCATCAATGTAGGTTTATCAGTTGTAACAAATGAACCACTCTGATGGGGGATGTTGATAGTGGGAGAAATGGGTGGCAGCAGGGGGTATATGGGAATTCTCTGCACTTTCCATTCATTTTTCTGTGGACCTAAAACCTCTCTAGAAAATGAAGCTTACTAATTTTTTTAAAGTGGAAAAAAAGTGGAATGAATAATCGCCCCACGGAATTTATGAAAATTAAATGAATCCATGTGGTCTCTATGAAACTTGATGGGCTCCCATAGGACTCAGGTCTGGAAAGTTAACCTGGGTAAATCTCAGCCAGTTCTAATGTCCTACAAGAGAGATAATATTAACAATGCCACAGACTGAGTTTGGGTCTTGATCTTGGGGGCATGAATTCAAATTCTACATTGGGCTCCATGATGGGCATGGGGGCTACTTAAAAGTTAATTAATTAATTAAAATAAATTACTAAAAATTAAAAACAACAACAGTAACAACAATATCATAGACTGATACAGTGCAGACATGGTCAAGATATTTTGTCTGAGCTTCCTCATTTGGAAACTGCTCTCTCCCTCTCCCAAAGGAGCCTTATGAGACTGTCAATCAAGTCATGGAAAGGCAACTGATTAAGTGGGTCAAAGAGCCCACCATTCCCTGGCCACAAGAAAACTCGAAACACCTAAGCAAAGACCAATTAGAGGGGTGCCTGGGTGGCTCAGTGAGTTGAGTCTCTGCTTTCAGCTCAGGTCATGATCTCAAGTTCCTGGGATTGAGCCCCGCATCAGGCTCTCTGCTCGGTGGGGATCCTGCTTCCTGCTTCCCCCCTCTCCTGCCTGCCTCTCTGCCTACTTGTGATCTCTGTCTGTCAAATAAATAAATAAAATCTTTTTAAAAAAAAAAAGACCAATTAAAGTTTTTCTGTAGAATTAGTTGAGTTACTGGAATAATCTCTCTTCTTTTAAGGTCACAAACTTAAGGATAATTAAAGCCTGAAATCTCTGAGATTCTTTCAACATGTGGGGAAAATGTTCTAGGAAAGAAACCCAAAAGAGAAGGAAGCCAGACCAAAAGACAGAGGAAAATAGAGAAATGGATTCAAAGTGAATTTGAAGGTTTCTTGATCCACCTATGCCTAAAGGTGAAACTTGGAGCCCATATGCTCTCTTTTTGCCTATGCTGATTTTCTTTTTTAATTTTTATTTATTTATTTGACAGAGATCACAAGTAGGCAGAGAGACAGGCAGAGAGAGAGGAGGAAGCAGGCTCCCTGCTGAGCAGAGAGCCTGATGTGGGGCTCGATTCCAGGACCCTGGGATCATGACCTGAGCCGAAGGCAGCGGCTTTAAGCCACTGAGCCACCCAGGCGCCCCGCCTATGCTGATTTGAGATGGATACTTGTTACTTGCAGCTGAGTTAGTCCTTCATTATATAAGCCTTTCTTTTAAAAAGTTTAGATACTTTCCCAGTTATATCCTTTGTCTTAATAAAAGCCCTGGAAAGTGATTAGCGGCAGAAATTTTTCTGTTCATTTTTTTGGTAGGAAAAAGCTAATATGTTAAGAAACTTTCAAATTTACATAAGAAGTCAAAGTTGGTGCCAAGTGTAGAACAGCAGTCCTATCAGGCCCACATTATGCCTTTCATGAGTTCCAAACACTTCTGCCTTCATGAACAACTTCTTCTATAAGATGATATTTAAAATTGCATTTTATGAATGGATTGGTATAAGGTAAACATAATCCAGATTGGTTTCTTTGTTATATATTATTTTTATATTCTTTATTTTTGTTCTTTTTTTTTTAGATATTATCTTTAAGTCTTCTCCACACCCAATGTGGGACTCAAACTTACAACCCCAAGATCAAGAGTGGCATGCTTCACTGACTGAGCCAGCCAGGTGTCCCTTTTTGTTGTTTTAATAGAAACTAAAACAGGGCACCTGAGATCAAGTCCAACCTCTGGCTCTTGGCTCAGCAGGGACCCGGCTTCTCCCTCTCCCTCTGAGACTCTCTCACTGTGTCTATCTCTCAAATAAGTAAACAAAATCTTTCAAAAGAAAAGGAAAAAAAATTTTTTTGACTCTAAAGTGCCAAATGGGTGAGATGAACCTGAGTCATGTTTGCAAAAGAAAATAAAAAGTATGGAAATGAATATGTGAATATACTCGGTACCCTCTTGACCATAAGTCACTGAACAAATGTAAAGACTACTAACTACAAAAGGCTGCTCTTGGGAGGGTAATGTAAACGCGTGGCTCACGCACATAGTCATGAAATGGTTAAACACCAAAACCCCAAGTGGCTACAAAGAGGAGACGCTTAATGGTAGGAGAGCAGAGGATGGGGAATCAATGATTTTGGCAGTAAGAAGCATTTTGCAAGTCAGCATACACCTCTGTCACTGGACCCTGTGCGCATGCCCTGGCCCAGCATGAGGCACTGGCAAAGAGAAGCAACCTTGGGCACAGCAGGAAGCTGACAGACACTGTGATGGGTCTAGGTCCTCCTCTTCCACTGGACAAGCCTGGCAGAAGCTGCCAAGAGGGATGTGGGCCAGTGAGGAGCTTTGGAAGCAAGGCTGGAAAGAAAGTTTATACCCAGGTGGCCACTGGCAGGGCGAGGCCCAAAAACCTGGACCAAATGGCAGGGGCAAAGAGGTAAAATGAGGTCAAAGGTGAAAAAATGCCAAGTCAGGAATGAGAAGGATCAGGAGTGAGTCAGAACACAGTGCTGTCAGAAGAGGATCGTGTGCAAAGTCATGGACTAGAAGGCATGTTTTAGGGACCTGTTTTAACGTGGTGATGACTCCACTGCCCAAAGGCAGTTGCTGGCATCGTAAGGAGTTCACACAGAGTCAGCAGACTGGATGAAACACAAAAAAACTCAAAAACACAGTTCACAGTCCTTTACTGTGAACTCTGAGCAACTGTTGGAGAGCCGGGGAATTCTCTGCTTGTGATACTGGACTTCAAGGAAGTAAGTGGTTTCAGTATGGGAATGTGGTATGCAGACAGCTTCAGATGCAGAAGAGGACTAAGAAAGAAAACCAGGCAAAGGTAAGACAACAAATGAAGGGGAGGACAGCAGATTCTGGACACAGATGTTGTCCTCTGCCCCATCTGGCTCTGGTTATCACAGTCCCCTAGCAAAGAGGGATTAGCATCAAGAAGCAAACAACGCTTCCATCTCCCTTGTGGTTTCTTGTGTGTGTGCATTTGCTTCAGTCCGACTGTGTGGGTTTCCTCCCCTCGTGTCAGCTCAACCAGCCTTTGTGTTCTCATTTCCCTGAAGAACTCTGAGGGCAAGACCTTGCCGGGACTCTGCTGGAACATAAGAGACACTGGTTATTATAGAAAGACACCTTGGACAAGGAGACTCCAACAGGCAGTCGCCACTTCGATCCTAGTGCCCAGATGGAGGAGAAGGTAACCCCTCGCCACCTCACCTCCTCAGAAACTGTAGAACAGGCCAGAACATTCGAGAGCAAGGCCTGAACAGGCCTCATTACTATGTGGGTGTGCCCCACATTACATAAGCACATGGATTAATTAAGAAGCAAGGTCAGGACTAAGAACTGGGTCAGACATGAAGGGGCCCAAGAAACAACAAGTACTCAGATAACTGAGAACATGCCCTGAGAACCTGCCAGGCAGCTGCGCTGTTAAGTCAATAAGAACGCGTTGCTGGGAGATGCCCCGTCTCTGGAGGATGACTGAGCCTTTTTCTCTCGCTGCCTCTTCCTGTGCTGCTGAGGGTGGGACCGTCATGGCCCCAGGACAGCAGCCATGGTGGGAGGGAAGGCGTCCTCTGAGGAAGCCCACGGGGGTGGGGGGGGCGGCAGGGGCTCCACATGGGTTATGCTCTCCATGGCCCCCGCAGCTCCCTCAGTTCACCTTTGGGGAGAGCCTGGTCCAAGTTGAGAGCAGCAAGGGGAGGATGCCCAGGCTTCAAGAGCTTGGCCCACCCACTCCGTGCTTCTGCAGAGACTCCACAGGAGCACTCTCGGCCCTCTCGAGCCTCAGTCACAAGCCTCAACTACTCGTAAAGGCAGCACGCTCGGGTGCCTGGCTTCTCTCTTTGCCTTCTTCAAACGGTTGAAGTTTTCTCTCTCCATCTCTCTCTCTTTTTTTTTTTATAAATATATTTGTTGCTATTTTTATTTTTGTTTTTCCCAAACCAAAACTCCAAGGACCACTAGAAACACAAAGGAAAGGAAATCGTGATAAATAGTCACTTCCCAGACTACAGCCCAAACTCCTGGGAAGAGTTTGTCTTCACATCTGGTCCTGAGCTGCAGACCACAGATCTCAGTTTTGGGATTTGGGGGGTTTGTTTGTTTAAGATTTTATTTATTTATCAGAGATAGAGAGCACAAGCAAGGGGAGCAGTCAAGGGAGAGGAAGAAGGACACTCCTTGCCAAGCAAGGAGCCCAATGCGGGACTCGATTCCAGGCCCCTCAGATCATGACCTGAGCCAAAGGCAGATACTTAACTGACTGACCCATTCTGCCTTCAGCTTAAAACTGCCCCCACAGATCTCAGTTTTAAGCTGAAGGCAGAATGGGCTTCTTTTAACCACTCTGTTGAAAAAGAGCCACAAAGGGACATCCTGCATGTCACCCTCCTGGACTCTGCTACACTGAGGAGAGCTGGGAGTCGGTACTAGGCATCAACAACACAGGCGCCAACAACACTAGGGGCCTCTGACAGTCTCAGCGCCTCCCGGCCATTCTCAGTCCCCCTCCGCACTGTTACCCTTGATAGAGCTGACTGACCTTATGGAAAATTACCCCCAAAAAATCTGTGCAGGAAAGTTTCATGGAAAATTACAGAATGTCACAATAAAAAACTGCTGCTTAGCAGGGCAGAGGAACAGAACACAATCTTTTCCAGCACCTCACTCCTCATCTTCACCTTTACCCTTCTACCTCTGCTCACTGACCATTCGCAATTGCCTGGTGTCATGTAAAACGCAGGCCTAGGATGAGGAAGGGAAGTACAAGTTCAAGAGACACGCTTCGAGGTGCCTGTCTCTGGGAACTTTCCCTGCTCCTAGTCCCTTTAGTTTAGCTCGTTATTCATTCATTGGTTGCACAGACATTTATTGAGCACTTACTATATTCGAAAGGTGTGGTAAGTAGAGATACAAAAATTGAACAAAACAGACAAAGGCCCTTCCTTAGAGAGGTAATTTTTTAGTGTAGAGAGTTAGATGACTTTGCAAGTAAAGAAAGAAAGAAGATAACTGTAGATAACAATACTTGCTATGAACTTTTTAAAAAGATTTTATTTATTTATTTGACAGAAAGAACGATCACAAGTAGGCAGAGAGGCAGGCGGGGGTTGGGGGGATGCCAGGAGCAGGCTCCCCGCTGAGCAGAGAGCCAGATGTGGGGCTTGATCCCAGGACCCTGAGACCATGCCCAGAACCAAAGGCAGAGACTTAATCCACTGAGCCACCCAGGCGCCCCCGGGTAAATTTTTAAAACACAAAGTGATGTCCTAGAGAGTGATTTGGAGAAGGGCTGTCTACTCCAGCTACAATAGACTAGGAAAACCTCTCTGAAGAGTTAAATATGAGCTTGTGCATGAATAAGGAAGAGTTGTGGCTACAATGACCATTGCGGGCAGGAGGAAGAACAGGTGGGTAGGTCCTGGGTGGAAACGGGAAAGCAACAGGAAGGCCAATGTGGCTAAAGCCTATATAGCAAGGGAGGGTGGGGTGGGGAGTGTGGGGTCTTACCAAGACCACAGTCTTGGTGAGAAGCTCCAGTTTTATTTTAAAGGCAATGGGAAATCACTGCAGAATCCTAAACAAGGGAATGGCGTAACCCGATAGACATTTTTCTAATACAAACTCTCATATTTTATTTGCTAATGCGCACATATTTCTAAATTAAGAGGAAGCTTACAAGATGGGGTACCTGGGTGGCTCAGTCAGTTAAGCATCCAACTCTTCATTTTGGTTCAGGGCATGATCTTGGGGTCTTGCGGTAGAGCCCCTCATCAGGCTCCAGGCTTCACAGGAAGTCTACCTGAGGATTTCCTCTCTCACTCTCCCTCTGCTCCTCCCCCTGCTTGTACTTACTATATATAATAAATATTTAGTTAATTTAATAATTTAATAATTAATTAATTAATTAATCATTTTTAAAAGATGCTCACAAGAAAGGTTAGGGTTGGGGCGCCTGGGTGGCTCACTGGGTTAAGCCTCTACCTTCGGTTCAGGGCATGATCTCCAGGTCCTGGGATTGAGCCCTGCATCGGGCTCTTTGCTCAGCGGGGAGCCTGCTTTCCCCTCTCTCTCTGCCTGCTGCTCTGACTACTTTTGATCTCTCTCTCTCTCTCTCTCTGTCAAATAAATAAATAAAATCTTTAAAAAAAAAAAAAGATAGAAAGGTTAGAGTTATTCACCCTACTCCTTTAGTAAGACCAGGTTTGAACTTTTTTTTTTTTTTTAAGATTTTATTTATTTGACAGAGAGAGATCACAAGTAGACGGAGAGGCAGGCAGAGAGAGAGAGAGGGAAGCAGGCTCCCTGCTGCGCAGGGAGCCCAATGTGGGACTCAATCCCAGGACCCTGAGATCATGACCCCATCCGAAGGCAGCAGCCCAACCCACTGAGCCACCCAGGCGCCCCTGGGTTTGAACTTTTAAGTTACCTTTTTTTTAAGATTTTATTTATTTATTTGACAGAGAGACACAGCGAGAGAGAGAACACAAGCAAGGGATGTGGGAGAGGAAGAAGAAGGCTGCCCACTGAGCAAGGCAAGGAGTCGGATGCCAGGCTCAATCCCAGGACCCTGGGGTCATGACCTGAGTCAAAGGCAACTGCTTAAAGACTGAGCCACCCAGGCACCCCAAGCTACCTTTGATAAGTAGTGCATCTTGGCTCCTAGATTTCAAAGGAGATACAAGAATCTGTTTGCCTTTTTTTTTTCTTTTAATTAGAATTGTGGTAAATTTAGCCCAACTCTGGAGTTTCTCCCAATAAGACAAACACTTCAAGAATTTCTTAACTCTCCGGAGGAAAATACAAGCTGACCATATATTCCTAACACCACATTTCAAATAATCTAAGTACTGAACAATATTTATGATTAGGTCAGGGGTCAAAAAGGTTTTTCTGTAAAGATCCAGGTAGTAAATAGTTTAGGCTGTGAGGCCAGGTGTTCTCTGTCACAAGCTCTTAAATCGGCCATTGCCGTGCAAAGCCGCCGTGGACAACACACAAGCAACCGCTTACAGTGTGTTCCAGCACTCCTTTATTTATAAACACAGAAATGTGAATTTAATATGATTTTCAAGAGACAAGAAGTATTCTTCTCCTTGTTTTTTTTCCCAAGATGAAAACACCATTCCTGGCTTGTGGTTAACATAAAAACAGGTAGCAGGCCAGATTAAGCCAAGGGGCTGCAGTTTCTGGTCTCCTGTTTTAGATGAACTGGTAGATCGGTAAATGCCTGATAGACATTTTTATTTTTTTGTTTTATGTTTTTAAAGATTTTATTTATTTATTTGATAGAGATCACAAGTAGGCAGAGAGGCACACAGAGAGAGAGAGGAAGGGAAGCAGGCTCCCTGCCAAGCAGAGAGCCCGATGCGGGGCTCAACCCAGGACCCTGAGATCATGACCCGAGCCAAAGGCAGAGGCTTTAACCCACTGAGCTATCCAGGTGCCCCCCTGATAGACATTGTTAATGGGATCATTTGGGTTACCATGTGGATCATGGAATGTGGGGAGCAATGACAGAAGCAGGGAAATCAATCAGGAGGTAATCGGCATCACCTAAGCAAGACATGAGGGTAGCCTTGACTAGGATAATCAGCAGAGGAGTTGGAAAGAAGTGGACTGGATAGCACACTATGGAGACTCTGACGGGATTTTGCTGATACAGTAAATGGGAGCAGAGAAGGAAAGAGCAGAGGGAAGCATGATCTTGGGTTTGGTCTTGAGCAACTGGATGTATGAACATGTCATTTACTTTGATGATGAAAACTAGGAAGGAAAACATTCAGGAGAAAATCCGGAGTTCTGATTTATTGGTGTTAAGTTCAAGATGCCTGTTAGGTATCCAAATGGGGATACCCAGGAAGGTGGAATCCCAGGAAAATATCAGGGCTGAATATATGGGGGTGAGAGACCTTTAGGAAGTAATTAGGGCCCAGGACTAGTTCAGATCAATGGGGGTGTATGGAAAGAGAAGAGAGGGTCCAAGAAAGGCGCTCACAGGAATTCCCAGAGTGAGCAAAAGAAAATGAAGGTAGCCCACAGACAAAGTGGACCAATCAGAAGAACGGGTTACCATAAAGGTGAGAGAAGCAAGTTATTGGTGAAGGCTGTGATCAAAGATGAGAAATTGGGCTGAGAGACAGTACTGTGAGGACAGCAAAGTGATCATTAGATTTGGTGACATGAAAATAATGTATCTTTGACAAGAAGAGTCTCAAAGAACTGATGGAGATGAGAAGATGAGTTGAATGGTGACTGGGACTTCCAGTTGAGCATCAAGTTTAAACAGGTGTAACTGGGGTGCCTGGCTGGCTCAGTCAGTACGGCATGCGACTCTTGATCTTGGGTTTGCAAGTTTGAGTCCCACATTGGATGTAAAGATTACTTAAAAGATAATAATAAAATCTTAAGAAATAATAATAAAATCTTTTAAAAAGTAGATTAATAAAAAATTTAAAAATAAACACAGGTGTATCTCCATCCCCTCCCAACACTCACTAAAGTCAACATGATGAAATACAGAGGTACAAGCCCACAACAATGCGTGTTACCCCTGGAAGAGGTAAGAAGCTGGGTAATGGTAACTAACTTAGCACCACAGAAAAAGGCGGAACCAAGAGACTGCAAAGGTGGGGCGGAAGGGGAACCAGCAGGAGGGCAGGCTGATTCCCATCACGGAAGCCCAGAAAGGCTCATGACTTTGAGCAAAGGTGAGAACAGGAGGATAAGAAAGTCTTTGTGAGGAAGCACTGACTCCTCCAGAGCCCCGCCCCCCCATCCTGCGTTTTCCGGAAACTAACCTGGTGGGAAATCAATGGTTTAGTGTCTGCAGAAATTAATCCAGAGAGACTTGAGAATAAGAGACAGAGGGGCACGGGGGAGGTAAAGATGAGGTATTGTCCTGAAAGCCAGGGAGGTAGGTAAAATTCACATAGAAAGTGGTGAGATTGCTCTCACCCTCCCTGGCTCATCAGCCAGCCGAACTCACAGCTGGTGCTCTTGCTCTCGCTCGCTCTCTCTCCGCGGCCAGCTGAGCAGCGGTGGACTATATGCCCACGCCAGGCTGGCTGTGTGCAAGCAAAGGAAGGCGGTCAAGATGAGAGGAGGAGAAAGCAGCTGAGATGAAGGATGCTGCCCCCCACCCCAGGAAATGGGGAGAGTTTTGGGTTTCATCGTGAGGCCAGGAGCAGGCAGTTCTTCCCATCCCTGGCTGTGACACTGCCCAGTGTGTCCTTCCCACAAACAGCCTTCCAGCAACAGCCTGAGTAGCCCTGACCTCCCCCTTGTAACCAGATGCTCCTCCAACACGACGAGGGGCCACCTATATAAGGCTGCTTTTCCAGACCCTGTCCGAGCTCCATTTGTCGTCTTCCTTGGTCTCTGGCACTCAGAGGTGCCCATCTCTTGCCACCCCTTCCTCAGGGACTCGCGGCCAGGAGCTGCCCAGCTCAGCTCTGGTTGTTCTGGGAAGGCAGGCAGTGACCCCACTCCTAAAAAGGCCAGCTTGTTGAAAATATTTGTGTAGCCAACCATTTTACAGACAGTGGAAAGTAAAGCACAGGGGAGTTAAACAATTTGCCTAAAGCCCCAGAGCTTAATAATTGCAGGAAATGCTTGGAGTAAAATGTATAGGCTCCCGACTTTCAGTCCCTGACTCTTGGTCCGGCCCCACTGGCCCCTCCCACGGTGCTCAAAGATGACTGTAACAGGTGGGATTTGGTTATTCCCATGGCCTGACTGAAATCAAACCACTAAAACATGAAACTTTAGGGTCCCCATCGTGTAGAAGACAACACACCGCGTGCAGAGTCCAGCGACGAGTTCTAGTCCCACCCCCTCCTCTTGTTCTGTGGTATCACTTAGGCAGGTCACTGACCACCTCTCGGGACCTATTTCTTCACGTGTAAAATGTGGGGAAAGTGACAGTACTAGGAGCAGATTCCAAGGGCCTGGGAGGATAGTCTGACTACGCTTCTGACAGGGCTTCCCATTCATTTAAACACTTATGCTATTTGGAGGTTTTATTCCTATATGTATATTTGTTTTAACATTAACATGGGTAACAGCAGTATCCCCCACGGATAATTCACATCAAACCGATGCTTCAGGAAGATGATCCATATTGATTCCCACATTGCTTGTCCTCAGCATAGCATTACATATCCGGATTTGAGAAGCCTGGGACAAGAATGCTTAGGAAAATTGTCAGCTCTTAAAGTTCTTTAAAATGGTGCAAACTTCAACAAGTGCCAACTCCATTTGGCCGGTATGGGAGCCAATATCCCCCAAACCATCCATTCCTAGAACAGAAATCAACACCGAAGCTGTGGTCAAGATTCAGAGGGTCAATGCTGGTGCATATGCAGCCATTTTGAAGCTGTGAGACCAGACCAGTTAAGTAGGAGCCAGGCCCACATTCCTTCGGACTGATCTGTTCCCAAGAGACAACGACGAGCAAAGACTAGTGACAGCCATGACCATGATGGTGCACCTGAGAACCTTGTTTCGAGCTTCTCTCTCATACTCCAAGACTTGTTCTAGGGGCTGCACTTAGGGTGGAGTTTTGGGAGATGGGGAAGTGCAGAGGCCCCCTGGAATGGAATAGCGGAATGCATGTCTAGGGCATGACAGCCAGTGGCCTCCTTTCCTGGAGGCTCTAGTGGAACATTTTCAGGCCCTCCCCACACCTCAGAAATGCTGACCATACCTCACATGGTGGGCTTCTTGGGAGTTCTAAGCAGAAGGGGTGTGTGTGTGTGTGTGTGTGTGTGTGTGTGTGTGTGTGTTTATTGGGAGGGAGTCCAGGCTGGGTAACCTTCCCAAGCACTGGTGTCAAAGCTTCCTGCCCAAAGGGAGGGACCAGAGCTCTCTGTCACCTCCATGACTTTGCAAATACTGTTCCCTCTACTTGAAATGACCATCTTCCTGCCTTCCCATCCTGCACGGACAAAAGCACCAGTTGCTCTAGGAAAGTGTCCTCCAGAGCCCCACCTCCAGGCAGAATCAGACAGCACCTCCCATGCCTCCCCATCATTTTGTACAGTTCCCTCTTAAACTGTATGTCACCTGACCCGTCAGCTGCTTTCTCACCTATCCCCATGCACTTTCCAGGCTTTGAGCTTTCTGTCTGCACCTGACACAGATCTGATGCTGAAAGATCTCTTTTTCATGTCCCCTGTGAAGGAAGGAACACACATGTTAAAGAGGAAAGCAGCCGCAACAACTGGGGCAGTGCGGCCACAGAGGGCCACGCTGTGCGGATCCACCACCAACTTTCCAAGGCCTCACAGGGCCTCACTCGATCCACAAGATACTGGACCTTAGAGAAGTCCCTTTCCTGCCACCCAAAATTGCCCTTTCCTACCACAGTTACCCTCTGGAGCCCCCAGCAGAAGAAAACTGGGGATTGAACTCTTTCTCTGCCCAGGCACCAGAGGAGGGGAAGCCTGGGTTTCTGGGCCTCCATAACTAGGCCCCCCGGGAAACTGAAGGAGCTCCCACACCCCCGCTGAGAAGCATGTTCTCCCAGGAGAGGCGGCTAGCTTCTCTCCCCCGCAGGGCAGGTCCCCAGCAGGAAACCTGGGCTGGGGCCCAAATCACACTCCCCCTTCACTCTCCTTCCTGCTCGTTCTGTCCCTATCCCATGTCAACATTCCTGCCAAAGTCCCTTTCTGTAACTCTAACCTTGTTCCTCTTCCTGTCTCCATCCCTCTCCTCCTTGTGCTGTTCCAGGACTCCCTCCTTGATCCCCAGCCTCTCCACCCCTGAATGTCCTGTTGGTAAACACCACAGAGTGTTCTGGAATACAGTGACCCGCAGGCACCCTCAGTGGCCAAGGGCCCTTGAGGACATGGCAGCAGGGGCTGGCTAGAGCTCCCAGTCTCCAGCCAGACAGCTCATCCCACTAGTGAGCTGCTGCTTAGATTCCAGCCAACAGACATCATCAAGGCCCACTCTGGTCTGGGCCCTGTTCTAGGTCCTGGAGGGACACACACAGCCCAGCCAAGCCCCTGAAGGGAGGTAGGCATAAGAACCCATAGTTACAATCTGTTGACCACACAGGGAAGACATCTAATGAGTGGGAAGGGCAGAAGAGGCAAGGGAAGGGAACAGAGAAGAAATCAGGGTAGCCACCCCACCCCAGGAGTAGGACCCTGAAGCCTGCCTTCCGAGAGGGGAGCTAGTGAAGGGAACCAAGGAGACTCTCCAGCTTCACTATTCCCCAAGCTCAACAGCCATATTCCCTGTTCAATTCACAAACAGTGGGCCCAGGAGAGTCCCCTAAGTGTCCAGGGTGGGAGGGCCAAAACCTCTGCACAACCCCATCCTGGGGAACCGATTCCAGATTTCAGCACAAAGCCCCAGGAGTAAAACCAACAAGACTGCGCATGGTGACAAGGAGGAAGAAGAGAGAATCAGGAGAGGAGGCCAGGTACAGAGGAGGGTGTGACACGGGTCTGGGGGGAGGAGACAGGAAGCAAAGGCTGAGCTGCCGGGGATAACTGTGAACACAGCGTGCGCTACAGGTTTGCAGGGGCTGAGCATCACACGTGCCCTGAAAGAGGCCTCCTCAGCCCTTCCCGATGGGGGCGTGGGGGATGCTGCTTACTCGGCCTCCCTCCCTTGGGGACCACCAGAGTGGCTGCAATGGACTCTCCACCCAAGGTCGAGTGAGCACTCAACCAAGGTCAAGTGGGCTCTGAAGAGGCTCCCGCCCTAGACTTTGCTCAGGTACTCACTTCACACATACCTTTTTATAGACCTCAAAACACAAAATTTGATTACTCATAACCTTTGGTCCTTACTGCATTTTTATATCAGTGTATGGCCTTCATTCATTATTTTATCTGATGTCATGCTGAAGGATTTCAAAGTCAAACTCAAATTACTGAAAATCAAATAACAGGTTTGCATATTACGGATGGGGGTTAAACACAGGAAGTTAAAATATATTAGCCCCTCCAGGGACTAGGAGAACTTCTGGGTTCTGAGCAAAAAACAAATAGAGGGGTGCCTGGGTGGCTCAGTGGATTAAGCCGCTGCCTTAGGCTCGGGTCATGATCTCAGGGTCTTGGGTCATGATCTCAGGGTCCTGGGATCGAGCTCCGAGTCGGGCTCTGTGCTCGGCAGGGAGCCTACTTCCCCCCTCTCCCTGCCTGACTCTCTGGCTACTTGTGATCTCTCTCTCTCTCTTTAAAAAAAAAAAAAAAAATAGAAATGAAGACCATCTCAGTAAAGCTGAAGGGTATGGCTTCTTTAATTACATTGAAACTCAGAAATCCAAAGGTCATCCTTTTCCAAAAGTCCTGCCCCGCCCCTAGGATCCCTAGAAAGTTGGCAAGCTATGCCCAGCCAGCCAAACCCAGCCCACTACCAGTTTTGTAACTGGGAGCCTGGGAGCTAAGAATGGTTTTTACATTTTTAAGTGGTTAGGGAAAAAAGCCGAAAGAAGAATTATATTTTGTGACACATGAAAATTACATGAATTCAAACTCCAACATCCAAAAATGAAGTTGTATTGGAATACAAGACCCTTCATTCCCCTGTATCGTCCACAGCTGCTTTCACACTAAGATGCAGAGTTAAGTGTAAGAGAGAGGGACTACCCAAAAGCCTAAAATATTCCCTCTCCAGCCCTTTGCAGAAAGGTATGCCAACACCTACTGTAGACCAAAGTCCAGAAAAGAAATTTACGACCCCTCGATCTGTCTTCTTTCCCTCTTCCCCTTCCTCCCCACCTCATTTCCCCTCTCCCTCTCCTTATTCCTCCTGCAGTTGTTTGGGACCAAGGAGTGGGTGTTTAGTCATTTCCTTTACGTAAGATCTTGCCCCTTTCTGACTCCAGCCTCACGAGTAAGCCGGAGGGACAGGCAGAAGAACCCTCCCAAAGTCAGAGCTTTCTCACGGGCGTGCCTCCAAGGGTCACGGGTTTGTAGCAAGGCGGTGTGGTGAGGCCCTCCCCTCCCCATTCCCCCAGGGGGCAACTGGAGCACACGAGCTGCTGACTCCTGAGGGAAACCTCACCTACAGCTCCTTAGAAGGTGACCTCTCTGGCAGCCAGGACAATGATCTTCCCCCAAGCAGTGAGGAAGGCCCCCACCCCGGACCTGTCTTTCAGCAGCCAGCTGCAATGAGCTCCCTCCATCCCATTGTGGACAAGGAGGCATGTGTGTTCTGTGTTCTTCAGGTAGGGCAGAGCACGGACCCAGAGGGGTAAAGCAAGAGAGAGAGAGCTGGAAGGAGCTCCTGGGGGGGCGGAGGGCAGCATCAGACGGCAGTCCTAAAGCTCTCTCCTCACACATATGTACAGAACCATACAATTTATTGTCCAAATGGGTGCAGTCTTTTCTGTCCAAATCAACTTGAATGAGGTATTATTTACATAGAGTAGAATGTACCCATTTTAAATAAAGTGTACGATGAGTGAGTTATCTACCAGTATACCATGGCTATAACTAAGGTAAAAAGCATTGCCATGACCCCCCAAAGTTCCTGTGTACCCCTTTGTGGTCATCCCTCCAGCCCCCCCAACTGCCCCAGACAACTATTCATCTGCTTTCCATCACTACAAATTAGTTGTGTCTGTTCTAGAATTTCAAACAAATGAATCAATCATACAGCATGTACTTTTTTGCATCTGGGTTCTTTCACTCCGGATAATGTTTTTAAGATTCATCCATGTTATGTGTCAACACCAAACTGATGTACTTTCTTTTTTTTTTTTTTTTTTGAGTGAAAGGTGCTGTGAATAGTCATGTCAGGTCATAAGGTGTAAGTCAGAACCTTCAGGACAGGTCAGGACAATGGCCACTCTATGTATGTGGGCAGTTTCTATCTTTTCTGCAAAAAGATGGAAACTTTTTGAGTCAAAATTAAGCTGGTTGTGGGTTGCTTGGGTGACTCAGTCGGTCAAGCATCCAACTCTTGATTTTGGCTGAGGTTATGATCCTCAGGGTCCTAGAAGTTGAGCCCCACATCTGGCTCCACGCTCGGCGCAGAGTCCACTTCTCTCTCTCCCTCTGCTCCTCCTCCCCACCTTTTTCTCTCTCTCTGACTCAAATAAACAAGTAAAATCCTTTTAAAAAAAGGGGGTAGGGTGATGAATGCTAAAGCCAGTGCCTTATCACAAGAGACTTCAACACCGCATGTGTCAAAGGACAAATAAAGAAACTTATATTCTTTAAATATATTATCTTCAACTACTATACATTTTTGAGTGGTTATAAAGAGTTTTTTTTTATTTTTTATCACCAACTTGTACTAATAAAATTTTCTGTCAGTGATGATTGCCCTCCAGCAATCATCTTGCAGCAGGTAGCAAGAATTTGAAGAAATCATTAAAAATCTTGATCAGAAGTTTTATGTTGCCGTTTCAGTCTGAAATTCGTCTAGATGGCTCAGACTTAACCACTCCGTTAAGTGGTTGCCTTTGGCTGCGGTCATGATCCCAGGTTCCGGGGATCGAGTCCTGCATCGAGCTCCCTGTTCAGCAGGGAACCTGCTTCTCCTTCTGTCTGCCACTCCCTCTGCTTGTGCACACACACTCTCTCTCTCTTTCTGGCAAATAAATAAATAAAAACTTTTTTAAAAAATGCTATGTTAATGCAAGGAAGTTTATGTTTGCCAACAAAATATTTGAAATTATTTTATTTAGGATTTTACACAAATTCAATGTTAATATTTTCTTTTACTTGTACCTTACTGTAATTACATAACATGAAGAAATGTTATGCATTCGCTAAGCCCCATATACGTGTCCCCGAGTCCCTTTCAGTTTATTCCAGGTTCCGTACACATACTCTCATCTTCCAGGAGAGCTGTGACCGGAAAAAAATGATTAGGCAGCACAGCACCAGACTCTGGTGGCCTGGGTTGGAAGCCTTTGTTTTGCTAAAGCAGTCTCTACTGCCCTCTAGTGATGATCTTTATGGCTGGGTCTCCACAGTAAAACAGTGACGAAAAGGGTTATTCAATCTATGGCTTTATATTTGCAAAGATATCATCCCAATCATGCAGACAGTATGCCTGCCTTGGGTCCTGGCAGGTGAAAGCCTTCATGGCATTCCCCTGGTGCTGCATGGGACCAGGAGAGGTCTCGTATTCCATGATTCTTCCATTCCCTCTGTCTTCATCTCCTCCACTACTACAGCATAAGGAATATCTCTACCTTCGCTGGCAAGAAGACCCCCTCTTACCATCACCTAGAACCACCAGCCTCGAAACCCCTTCCCATCCCCCAGATCCCCACTCCCACAGATAGCACCCACTCTGTCCAGCAGTCTGATAGCTACAAGTAAGCTCCTGGGGTCAGGTAGCCAGAGGATTCATGGGTCCCCTCAGCACACTGAGGAAAAAGGGGCCAGTTCCACCATAACACTCCTGCATGCCCACCCCATTGCCTAAGTGGAGACCTGGCCTTTTATGCCCTAGCAGCAGCAGGTAGCAAGTGGTCACCAAGAAAAAGCACAGAATCATCATCCATCAACTGATACGTAAAGTACCAGTTTTAAGATATCAAGGTAAGTTACATAAAAGTTCTGTGAAAGTTGGAACATATAAAAGTTGAGGATAATTTTTGCAAGTTACAAAAACTTTGTTGAGGACAGCAGAGCTCATCTGAATTGAGAACTACCAGGGCACCTGGGTGGCTAAGACTGTTGAGCATCTGCCTTCGGGGCTCGGGTCATGATACCAGGATCCTGGGATCAAGCCCCATTTCAGGCTCCCTGCTCTGTGGGGATGCTGCATCTCCTTCTCCTCCTCACTCTTCCTCTCTCTTGCTAGTTCTATTGCTATCTCTGTCTCTCTCTCTGAAATAATAAAATAACATAACATAAAATAAAAAATAAAGTAAGTTTTTTTTTTTTTAAATTTTATTTATTTATTTGACAGACAGAGAGCACAGGTAGGCAGAGAGGCAGGCAGAGAGAGAAAGGAGGAAGCAGGCTCCCTGCCGAAGCAGAACTCGATCCTAGGATCTTGGGATCACGACCTGAGCCGAAGGCAGCGGCCCAACTCACTGAGCCACCCAGGCACCCAAAATAAAGTAAGTTTAAAAAAAATAAAATGAGGGGCTCCTGGGTGGCTCAGTGGGTTAAGCCTCTGCCTTCGGCTCAGGTCATGATCCCAGGGTCCTGGGATCGAGCCCCGCATCGGGCTCTCTGCTCAGCAGGGAGCCTGCTTCCTCCTCTCTCTCTCTGCCTGCCTCTCTGCCTACTTACGATCTCTGTCTGTCAAATAAATAAATAAAATCTTTAAAAAAAAAAAAATGAGAACTACCATTGACTGCTGGGGTTATTTCAGTTATACTGTGAACGCAAATCCAGCAAACTACAAACTACAGATTCCAGCCCATCTCCGTCTTTGGAGCCATCTTTAGTCTCCGATCCATTTGGAGACCTCTGAAGTCCAGAGGCCCTGGCTCCTTGTCTTGCCAGCGCCCCCCTATTCCAGGCTGAGACCCAGAAGTCCATCTTGGGAAGTGTTGTCAGAAGAGGGAGTGTTGGGGCACCTGGGTGGCTCAGTGGGTTAAGCCTCTGCCTTTGGCTTGGGTCATGGTCCCAGGGTCCTAGGATCGAGCCCCACACCGGGCTCTCTGCTCAGCGGGGAGCCTGCTTCCCCCTCTCTCTCTCTGCCTGCCTCTCTGCCTACTTGTGATCTCTCTCTCTGTGTCAAATAAACAAATAAAATCTATAAAAAAAAAAGAAGAAGAAGAAGAAGAGGGAGTGTTAATTTCACGACTGCTGTGAGGAAGGGCATCAGAAGGCCACAGGCTTTCTTGCCCAACCTCTGCTTCTTAGTGGGACCTTCAGAAGCACACATTCCCTACCCAAGTGCACTTTCCAGGAGATTAAATCCCAGTCTTGATGTCTAATAATTCCCTTTGCCCCAGACTTTGTGAGCAGAATTGCCTTGGGCTGGGCAGGTGGACAGTTATCAGCCCCATCTCTTCCTAGTCACAAATACATATGGCACAACAAGGCAGGTACAACTGTGTCCAGGTGGGCTGGCTCTGGGCATAACTCACTTGAAGCCATAAAGCAGCTCTCCTGAGAACCCCACACACATACTGGCTGCCAGTCTGTGGATTAGCGGGGACCCGCTAGGCCTACACACACAAACACACACACACACACAAACATTTCAAACTAACTCAAGCATTAAGAAGGCCCATGAAGGGGAGCCTGGGTGGCTCAGTGGGTTAAGCCGCTGCCTTCGGCTCGGGTCGTGATTGCAGGGTCCTGGGATCGAGCCCCGCATATGGCTCTCTGCTCAGCAGGGAGCCTGCTTCCCTTCCTCTCTCTGCCTGCCTCTCTGCCTACTTGTGATCTCTCTCTGTCAAATAAATAAATAAAATCTTTAAAAAAAAAAAAAAAAAAAAAAAAAGAAGGCCCATGAAGCTGAAAATCCAGGAATGGCTAACTTCAGGCAAAGCATCTCATCGCGGGGCTCAAATGATGGCATCATCCAGTCTCCTCTGCCTCTGCTCTGCTCTCCTTGCTGACTTCAATCTCGGATTTCACATCTAAGGGAGAATGACTGCTAGCAACTTTAGCTCTTCATCTTCCCAGATCAAAGGCCAGTGGGGAAAGAACAAGTCTCTTCCCCAAAGCTCCTGCTCCAGTCCTGGAATCCCACCTCGCTAGACAGCTGTTGAGCCCTCCTGAGCTGCACACTGTCATCAGGTGATGGAACCAAACATGAGCTCAGGATGTCTAGGTTGTTTCCCCCCCTGAAATATGGATTCTAAGGCGGCAGCAAACTCAAGTCCCAAATTCTGGGTCAAGACAACCTGTCCATGACTACTTCCTGGGGTCAAGTCCCCATTTCTACAGAATTCTTTATCCTTTTATCTTTCCTTCTCTTTGCTGGGCTATCCACCCAGGGGCCTACCCCAGGAAGCCTGTCCAGGTCAGCTGAACCTCCTTGCTTTTCATTATCTACTTCTCTGTACCTGCTTCACCACCTCCAAATTTAGACTGGGGACTGGGAGTGCTTTTTTTTAAAACACTTGGGTCTTTTAGCAGCAGGCAGCCAGAATTCCCAGGAAATTCTGGGAGAGACAGAGCTTCTCCATGCCCTGAGATGCCCCCGGCCCAGGAGACCAGCTACAGCTCCAGGTGTGGTAGGTGAAGGACTGGGAATTCAGGGACAAATAAGAGCAGTACAGGAAGCACTCAGCTTCCTTCCAGATGGTTCAGACTATGGAGGGTCTCAAAGGCCATGCTGAAGGAGCTGAGACTTTATCCAACCATCCCAGCAGATAGACAATATTCAAAAGTTTTTGTTGAGTGGATAATGGATAGATGAACAAACAAGTAACCTAGCCCAGAGATGGAAAGTGACTTGCCCTACATCACACAGCAAACAAGTAGGAGGAAAAGAACCAAACTCCAGGCCTCCTTCTGTCCATCCTGGGGTCCAAGCTGCCTCCAACGGAAAGCAGGGCCGTTTGGGAAGCCTGAAGATTATCAGCCAACAGTTTCATGTCTCAGGGGCCCTAAACCTGTGCTCCTGACCTTGGAACGAGAGCAGGAGCCTAGGGATTAGAAACTTGGACACAGTCAGCAAGAACCAGCAACTGGGAAACTTCAGGAAGGCACAAGCTGGCACTTAACGCTGAGGCTAGGGAATTTGAGTGAGTGAATTCTCTGGGTGTGAAATAGAGGACGGGCAGAGAACCAGCCCACAGCTCAGCTACATTTTGTTCTGAGTAAGTCCAGACTCTGAGAACAGCCCATGTCTGACGAAGCTCAGACCACACCACCCTTACAGGGGTACAATATCTGAAGAAGCTTTGGGAGAGATGGGGGGCAGGCATTTCTCCTGCTGAGCCTGGCCTTTTCCAACAGGCACAGAGCTCCCCACAGGCTGCCATTAAAGAGGCCAGGGACTGGGATTTCGGGTGGTGGGGAAGAGCCTACTGGCCTGAAACTAATCTAAGGCAGGATAAATCTAGACTTCAAAGGTGAAAAGAGATCCAGAATTTCCATAAGGGCAAGAACGTAGCATCTATCTCACCACTGTACTCCCTAGTGCCTAGAACAGAGCCTGACCACATAATAGATGCTCAATAAATATTTGTTGAGTAAATAATGGACTCCATAAGGTTTGGGGGAAGTAATTTTTCTCCCTTTTTGCTGCCTACAATCCCCTCTCTACCACACCCCCACCACCTGATACAAAGGCCTGGCAGGAGTCAAGTCCACGGCATTTACAGTGGTTCATTGAGAACTTACCATATGAGCGGTAGCCCGCCCCAAGTAGAACATGTCACCTTAGCTCCACCAAACACGTTGGATGGATGCAAAGGGTAACAGGCTGGAAATCAGGAAGTTTAAGTCCTAGGGACAACTCAGGATCTCTAAGGGACAGATACGAAAAAGCACTTTCAGAACATTTTTACATTTAATCATCTTACTATTATCCCCATTTTATGAATGTGACAAGTAAGATTGTGGGTAGCTGGATCACACAGCTGAGGAGTGGCAGTGCAAGCCCACGGGGACTCCTCTCATCCTGTGAACTGACCATAGGCAGCTTCTTTGTCCTCTGGAGTCCACTTCCCAACCGTGATGCTGAGGACTCTGAACACAGTCCTGGACCTCCTAGGGTAGAGGCATCCCATGTGGGCCCTTGGGCTGCTTGCCACTGCCACCTCCTCGGGGATCCTCGGGTCCCCTCACTGCAGGCCTTTCCAGGCTTGAATGTGCCGGGGTGCTGGGCATCAGAGACTGCCTGGGCATGTCTGAGGCCACTATCCTGTCTAGATCTTTCTATCACCTTTCCCTAGAACAGAGAATGGAAAAGCCAGACCAGGAAGGCAGGAAAGAAAGAAAAGGGAAAGCAGGAGGCGGTGAAGAGACACCCAGCCCCACAGCACAGCCCCTCCCCTCCCCCTCAGTCTGTCCAGTCTGGGAGCCCCTTCATAAACCCATGGTCGGGGGAACCCCCTCAGAACACAGTTATTTAACACCCACAGAGGGCTGTGGGAGACAAGCTGTGCAGGTTCAGAAGCCCCACAGATGAGCAAGATTCATGCCTGTCCCCCCAAAAAGTCACAGATCTCGAGGCTGGGGGCCATGAGGAATGGGGGGAGTGGGTAAACAAGACAAGGTCACCTTCAACCCAGCCTGAAAAGTGCCAAGAGGGGACAAGTCAAGGTGACTGGATGCACCTTGAGAGTTCAGGGAAGAAGGGGAGCATGACATCACTCCTGCCAGGATATGTCAGTGCCAGGGGTGTTTCAGCTTGAGAAAGAGCACAGACAGGGAGAGGGGACACAGTCACCATGAGAAAACCTGCCATGTCCACCGGCTCTGGAGTCCTCCTTCCAGAACACAGCCTCCAGCCCTACTTTTTATTTCTACCAGCCTGCCCCTGAGCATCCCGGTGAACTCCAGGCTCTGGACCTCTCCCAGTTCTCCCAGGGCAGGTCCGTCATGCACCCTCTGGCTTGCCTGACTTTTAGTCCCCTCTTCCCTGATCTCAGACCCTTTGCCAGTGAGGACTGCAAGAAGGTCACTTACAGAAGTTCAGCTCCACTGTGGAGTCAGGATCTCCATTAACCAGGGAGCCTTCCTGAAAACCCTCATTCAGCCCCCAAGGTCTCCCCAGTTTTCTAGCCAAATAGCAGCCCTTCACTTCTTCCCTCAAGCCCCCAAATCATCCTTTGCCAATCTCAGTATTATGAATATCCTCTCCACCTCCTCCACGGATGGGGCGGTCAATCTACAGGCACTCTGTCCATTTCACTTCCTTCAAATCTGTACCTCTCTCATCCCCCATTCTTTCCCCCATAAGTGATTCCCCCTGTCCAGTCTTAGCCAGGTCTTGTGCCTGCTTCACCCAGCTTTCTGATCCAGATGGACAGATAGACCCATACAGGTGTGTGTGTGTGTGTGTGTGCGTGTGTGTGTATCCTCTTGACTCTCTGTTCTCTAGAAAACCCTGACTAATACAACCCTTCTCTCCAGTTCATCCAGGGAGGGACATGGCCCAGGCTGCCTTCCTGGGGAAATTCAAGTAAGTGTGAGATCATTGTGGAGATCCTGGCGGTGCTGTGGCCTTCTTCTCTGGCACCAAGGATCCAACTTGAGCATCACCCTCCTGGCCTGGCCTGCTCCTTGCAATCCTTCCAGGAATAGACTGGCTCGTGACCCAACACTGAGGAGGTCCCTTGTACTGATGAGACAAGATTATGAGAAAATGGATCTAATTTAAAGAAAATGTTGATAAGTGTAACAAACATTCCCTCTGCAGATTACATATCAATGCTGAAGAGTCACCAAACCTCTGGTCTCATCAGATTTAGTCACTCATGCACTCACTCCACAAATATTTATTGAATTTCTACACATTCCAGACACTATTTTAGGCTTTGGGAATGCAGCAGTGAACCAAAAAAAAAAATTTAAAAAAATTACATTCAAGGATAGAAAAACAGACAAGGAACAGATAGGTATAATATTTTACAGGAAGATCAAGAGCTAGCAAGAAAAATGAAGCATGGTAAGAGGATGGATAGTGGAGAAGCCCAGGAGGGAGGTGTCTGATTTATGTAGAATGCTTGTAGAAAGTCTTTTCGTGAGGGTAGCATTTGAACAGAGGCCTGAAGGTAGTGAGGGAGTGAGCCAGGCCGATCTTTGAAAGAAGAGCTTTCCAAGCAGAGGGAACAGCAAATGCAAAGACCTTGAAGCACGGCGTGCTGACATCCTTGAGCCAGTCTGGTTCAGTAAAGTGAACGAGAGAGAGTATAGTAGAAGTAGTGGGAGGCCAAGTCAGATAGGATCATAAGTCTGTGATAAGAACTTTAAACTTTACTCTGAGAAAGATGAAGAAGCCAGTGGAATGTGTGTCCAGAGTTGATAGTATTAACTCCATAAAATCCAGAAGAGGTGGACAATAAAGGAAAGGGGAGAGCTGGTTTTACTGTCCAGAGCTCTGTGCCAGCATTTCCTGGGCACCTCTGTGACTGAATTCTCGACGCCCCATTGCTTTGCCTCCAGTGACTCAGAAATGGGACCTGGTTATTCTCAGAAATGGGACCGGGTTCCACCTTAGGGAGAACCACTTGGCAACTGGAGAAGGGTAGTGAGGGAGAAGGACCACCAGGGGGCCACACATTGACCATCCTCTCTACAAGGTTACGCGACTGCTTTCAAAATTGCTTCCACTAACTTTCTTCATTATAATCTTGTCATGTCAACATCCCACCTTGAAAACTCTCTTCCAGGGGCACCTGGTTGGCTCAGTCAGTCAAGCATCTCCTTCGGCTCAGGTCGTGATCCTGGGGTCCTGGGATCGAGCCCCACATCGGGCTCCCTGCTCAGCAAGAGTCTGCTCTCTCTCTCCACCCACACTCACACGTGCTCTCTCTCTCTCTCTAATAAATAAGATCTTTAAAAACAAAAACTGTCTTGTAGCAAATGTGGCCAGAGAGACAGCTGTTCCCCTTCTCCCTGCTCACCAAGAGTGTTCCTCTCCACCCTGCGTCTCCTCCTTGATGACTGAGTATCGCACAGCCTCTAGGCTTGAGTAAGTTCCTCCTCGGTCAGGGCACACAGAAGCTTCTCTCCTTCTTCCTCCCTTTCGGTTCCCACTGTCAATATTCTATAGCTATGGTCATTCTATCACCCCCTACACACTACTTCATTCCATTATGAGGTGAAGAGTCAGGAAACAATAAGAAGGGATAAGAAACAGAAAGAAAGGATGAAATAAATCAAAGAAATTAGGAGCAAGAGCAGGAGGGAGGAGTTAAAGACTTCACCCCAAAGAGGTCGCTCAGGAACCTCTGCTTTCCCAAATGTGACCTCTAAAGTTAAGAATGATGGCAGCAGGGGGCGCCTGGGTGGCTCCGTTGATTAAGCATCTGCCTTCGGTTTGGGTCATGATCCCAGAGTCCTGGGATGGAATCCCACATCCGACTCCCTCTCCTGCTCTCTCTCTGTGTCAAGTAAATAAATAAAATCTTTTAAAAAAAGGATGGCAGCAGGAACCTCTACTAGAGGTTCCCCGAGGTCCAGGCATAGTCTTCTGTCCCAGAGGGCTCAGCCATAGGGAGAGACGAGAGCCCCAGCCAGGAAACATTCCTCCTGGAGGCTAGAGAAGCACACCATGTCCTTCTGTCCCACAGAAAACATTTTCTCCTTCCTTTCTAGTTCTTTCCTTCCTGCCTTGAATATCAGACATGTCCGAGTGCCCCCCACCCCCACCCCGCCATCCCTCCACATTGCGTGAAGCTATGCACGGGTTTCTCAGGGGTGAAGAATTTCGATGACTCAGCCCGGCCACCTGCATCCACTTCCCAGCTCTCTTGCCTGTGGCCCATCCTCGGGATGTCCTCCACACCACAGAGTGAGATGTGCCATCTCTGCCTTGGCTGAATCCAAATTCAAGAGAATTTTTCCATGATTTGTCACTTTCTGAGAGGGCTTACATAAAAAGTGTTGTTTCCAGGGCAAAGCAAAAAAATAATCAATGGAATTTAGAACAATCCTAGGAAAGGCTTATCCCAGTGGAGAAGAGAAAATTCCTCTGCCCCAATTGAATCATCATTCTGCATAGTCCTGGCCCTGCAGGGACCCAGAAGCTCTTACTTCTATTAGAAGGGTCTTCTGGGACCCCCACCCCTGACCTCTTTCCTCAAGACAGCGTGAAAGATATTTGCTCTGGAGCAAAGCTCCAAGGAAAGCAGATCAGAAAGTGTCCCTCCTGTTTTGTCTATTCTCCATATTCTGACAATTACGATTTATTTCTTGTCTATTCTCCATATTCTGACAATTATGATTTATTTAACTCTTGAGTGAGTGATGGTCTCATTTATCTAACTGCCTACTTGACCCACTTGGATATCTATTGGAGATCTTAACTTAACATGCCCAAATCTGGAGCACCTGGGTCGTTCAGTCAGTTAAGCATCTGACTATTGATTTTGGCTCAGGGCCATGAGATCAAGCCCCACATCAAGGTCCTCATTGGGTTCTGCGTTCAGCAGGGAGTCAGCTTGAGATTCTCTCTCTCTCCTACTCCTTCTGTCCCTCCTCCCATCAAATAAATACATCTCAACATGCCCAGGTCTGAACTCTGGATTTCCTCCCCGAGTCTCTGAAGCTTCTCTCCTGTCTCCATATGCTGTCTCCATATCTCCCAGTTAATGGCACCACTATCCACCCAGTTTCTGAAGCCAGAAACATAGGAGCCGTATGTGGAGTCTCCCTCACCTACCGCATCTGATCTTCTTATTCTGTATCCAAAATGCGTCTTCAATGCAGGACATCAGATCAAGCCACCATCACCTCTCGGCTAAAAGACTATGGTTGTTCCTACTTAGTCTCTTGTTGCCACAGGATCCCTCTCCAATCTATTTTCCATATAGCAGTTAGAGTAATTTATATTTTAATTTATATTTTATATTCATATTTTGTAATTTACATTTTAAAAATATAAACCAGATCATATCAATCCTCATCTAAGCCATTTCTCTCTCCAGCTTCCTCACCATAGCCAAAAAGATATGCCTCCTCCCTGGCCCCTTAGTTTCATTTCATGACACTTTCTCATTTGTAGGGCACACTTGGACCACACTGCCTTTCCATTTCTGGAACACATTTTCTTTCCCACCTCATGGCCCTGGCATTTTTTTATATCCTGCTGCATGTACATTTTTATCCCTCTACAATATCCTTCAGATCTCAGCTTAAAGGTCACTTCCTCAGGAGGCTTACTCTCTACATCCTTTCTAAATAGGTCCTCCCTCTCGTTCTCTGTTATTTTCTTTGGCTGTCCCGTTTATTTCCTACACAATGCTTCCCCAATTAGCAGTTAATTCTCTGTGTACATGTTTATAATCCATCTCTCTGACCTTTGTCTCTCATCCCCAGAAGAATGAGCCCAGGCCTGGAGGTAGACACATCAGTGACTCCAGCTGAGAGGCCCTGGGGAGACAGAGGCAGGGCACCAAGCACCCAGAAGGAAGAAACAATGGCTTGTTTGTTGCTGTGTTCTCATTGTCTTGCACAGAATTCGCAAGAAGCAGTTATTGAAAGACTGGATGGATGGGTTGGTGGATGGGTAGGTGAATGAAGGATTTTCAGCCTTGGGCAAAAGCTATAGAAACCATGTCTAAGAAAGGGGAAGTGATTACCCAGAACAGACCCTGCACCTGCAGGAAACTTAATTAGACCCAAGTTCAAAGATGTAAACAATGTCATTTTAGTACCTGCATTGAGAAAGAGGCTAGGAAAGGTCAACCGTGAGTGTGCTCAGGTGATACCTGCCCACATCATGGGAAGAATTAAAATCAAAAGAATGAAGAATATAGCCTGCTTTTCTCCTTCTTCTCCTTGAGCAGAGCTACTCATATTCAGGCTAATCCTGTTAGTCGATGAGCTGATGTAGGATGAGCCATAATACCTTGGGACATATTTATATGACAGTCTTGATCCTTGGTTCACTTGGAGATCTGTCTCATGGAGAAAGTCTGCTGTCCACTGACTCCCAGCAACCCTTGCAACCAGCAGAAGAGAAATGAATGGAAAGGAGAGACGATCAGTGCAGGAACCAGTGGGAGAGGAAGCACAGCCCGTGCCAAGTGTCACTAGAATGGACACACTGAAGTATGCAGGGCCACGGGGAGGAACAGGAGAAAAGGGAAAGAGCCTCCTCATTAATGCTGAGGCGGGGGGTTCCAGCCCAGCTACGAAATGGGTGACTGCACAGTTCAGAGGGCATTGCTACTTGGCCCTAGCATCAAAGACAGCCTGTCCAGTAGGCAGAGATGCCAGAGATGAGAGGAACATGGAACCAGGCAGAGCTGCCTCGTGGCTCACAGAAGTTCATTCATCAGTGGTCAGAGGAATGGACAGCAGGTTCTAAGTTTTTAAGTGAGTATACACCCCAGGCAGTTTGGGCTCAGGAAAGTACAACCAAGTGAATTAGGAAGAAGGGACCAAGGGAGCAGAACAGTCTATGGAGATACCAACACCGTAAGGCTGAAACAATCCAACCAGGGGCGCAGCCTGGTGCTCCCCACACCCAGGCCACTGATAAGAAAATGATTTCAAGCCCCATGAATGAGAACCGAGGCTCCCATCAGTGTTGGCTTGGGCCCTGGGATGGGCTCGGGCCTGGAAATGGTAACATCAATGGCTGCAATCATGACATTCTGGAGAGATCCAAGCAGGAGCAGCAAGATGTACACAAAAACTGACAGCTTCCTTGAGAACCTGAGCATTACTTCTCACAGCAAGAGGTGAAATTAAAAAAAAAAAAAAAATGTTGCCGGGAGGTTTGAAGGACGATGAGAAGACATCAAATTTCCTTCCCCTTGGGGTCCTACAGGAGCTAGCTCTCAGGCTTGGCTTGAAGACTTTCTTCTGTAGCCTCAGGAAAAAGCTTGTCCACCAAAGGCCATGTTATGACTCTCTGATGCCCTAGTTTGAGCCAGGACTCAGGAGAAAGAGGCCCCTCCTCCATGTCTTGCCCTGGCCTTTCCTACATTCTGTCTGCAGAAGCAGTGTCCAGGTAAAGAAGATAAGAGCAAGGGGCCATCCTTCCCCCAGGATCCTCACACCCCTGTGTGAGGTCACCCTATCAGGAACCCATGACACACACACACACCTTCTGGGTCACAACTAGCCATACCACTGGTGTTTGGCTCCAAGCTCCCTCCAAGATCCGCCAACAACATTCTCTCTAATCAACACTGCTCATTCTGCAGTTGTTCCCGAGGGGAAACTGCATAGGCAAAGTCTATTTCACAATTGCTGGCTTGACATCAGGACCGAAGGAACAGTGTGTAGTGGAAAGAGCACTGGGCTGGGAGTTAGGAGCTATGGGTCCAGCCCTGTTGCTGACACTAACAGGAGAGCTTCCATTTCCCTGCCCTGTCTCCCTCACGAAGATAGAGTTGGGGTCAGAGGAGAAGGTCTTTGTGATTTGTTTCTTACTGTAAGGTAAGGACTTTGCCACGATAAAGAGCCATGGGCGTGGGATCTCAGGTTGGGCTCCCCTTGGCAACATTTACAGATGTGACGCTGCTCCCTAGCCACAGCGGATTTTTACCAAGAGTGAGCCTCTCATAACCAGGGAATTTGAAATTGGGAAAGGAATAGAGAGCAAGAGAGGAGGAGGCTCATGGGAATCCAGGAGTGATGGAGAAACCATGTTTCCTTGCCACACAGTCTGGAGAGCAGAGAAACTCAGTCTGCAGCGAGACAGGACGAGGAAGCAAATGGGCAAGCCTGCCAACAGGAGAGGCCGGCAGAGCCCGGGGACGTTCAGGGGTGGGTTCCAGGTTTCTCTGAAGCCTGGCTGTATCTCATTCGAAGCTGGCTTTTAAAAACAGGTCCCTCTTTGAGCCCAAGCCTCCTGACAGCTTCCAAGTGGTGAGCGCTGACGGGGGCTGTCGTCAGATCCTTCTCCTCGGTCAGCTCCATCTGCTCTGTCTGCTCGGGCCTCTCCCCCACTGTTCTGTGCTCCAGCAGCCTAGAGTCAGGCTCAAGTTCACGTGGGCATCTCACCCCCACTGCACAACCCAGCCCAGTCCTTTGGCCCCAATAGGTGCTCTGTCCACTTCTGTTGGGTTAGGACAGATAGAATCCACAAACAGCCATTCCTGCACGAGGCGTGTTCCTCGGGGCCAGTCCAGGCAGCTCTCCCTCCCTGCGCAAGGTTGTCTCCGGTGCCGGCCTCAGGGCCAACCCGCAACGAATCCATGACCTGCCCGAGCCCTTCCGGCACTGCAACCCGTGACCCTGCGTGAGCCCGGGACTCGGCCCCTGCTGCAGCCAGCCCACAACTTCCCAAGTTTTATTTTCATTAACCCAACTGGAAAGTTGGACTTCATTCAGGATTGTGCTGAAAACCAGATGCTGGAGCTGGGCTCTGGTTTCCTAGATAAACACATTGCAATAATATGCATCTACCCGTGAAATGCTCTCTCTGTGGCGGCACGTGGCAGCTCTCCAGAAGAAAGAAAAACAGTGTCAAAGCTACATTTGAGGCTTCTCACTCCCCTTCCTGGACTAGCCAAGTTTTTTGTTGGCCCCATTGCTGGCCAGCTCCCTCTCTGCTGACTCCCCTCGCCCTCCCCATCTCTGGCCAGGATCTTAGCTTCTAGAAAGAATGTCAAACCTTCCCCAATTCCCCCTGCCCCATCTGGATGGAGACCCTTCCTCTGAGCTCCCATCATGCCCTGTGTCAACCCCAGTCCTGGGAATAATAAAATAGCATTGTGATTGTTTGACTTTGGAACCTGGTTCCTGCCAGGGCAGCTCAGAAGCTCCTAGAGGTAAAGGATGGAGCCTTGTTCTCTCTGACCCTGAGCTGGTGAAGAGCGTTATTAATGTTGCTGAATGGGTGAAGAAAAAGGAGCCAACTCAGCCACATGTGGAGGAGGTGTGGGTTCCAGAATGCTGTTGGGGTCTGCTTCTCTCTAGCCATCCAATGTTCGTTGAACTTTTCACTTTGCAGCAGATTCCATGACTCGTGCAGAATAGGAGAGATTGTGACACATCCCTGCCCTCAAGAAGCCCACCATCCGGCGGGGAGACCACCCCAAGGGATATAGTAGCAGCATGAGGTTTTCCTTCCCCCTCCTCCACTTCTTACGTACACATAACCCCACCATCTCTTGTGGGGAAAGCTGGTTATAGTCCCAGTAGAGGAACAGAAACTCTGCTAGCATAAAAACCCCAGGTTAGGGACACCTGGGTGGCTCAGTGGGTTAATGCCTCTGCTTTCAACTCAGGTCGTGATCTCAGGTCTCGATCCCCGAATCGGGCTCTCTGCTCGGCGGGGAGCCTGCTTCCTCCTCTCTCTCTGCCTGCCTCTCTGCCTGCTTGTGATCTCTCTCTCTGTCAAATAAATAAATAAAATCTTAAAAAAAAAAAAAAAAACCCAGGTTATGGAAGACAATCAACACAAGGAAGAGGATCATTTGTTTTATGGATGCTTCTATCTAATAATTTGGAAAGACATTAAAACCCAAAGATCTTGGGGTAGGATGCCAACAGTTCTAGAATGGAGTTCAGACCCTGGAGGAGGTCAAGAAGTGGAAAAAAGAATCAAGACCATAAGGGAAGGGAAGAGAGCAAAGGGAAGGCCCATTTCCATATCTAAGGCTACTTCTGTTTGGACCCATGAATTCTTCGATGAGAAAATTAGCAAATATTTTGCTGCATGTTATGGACTCTACAGGTGTCCATGACCCCCTGACAGTAAGAGTTAAGCCTGGTGGTGGACTGTAACCACCCCACATCCACCCATGCGCCACAGGAATAATCCAAGTGTTACAGCGACACTTTCGATCTGAAATTACTGGAAATGTACAAGAGC
This sequence comes from Mustela nivalis, assembly GCF_964662115.1. Taxonomy (NCBI): domain Eukaryota; kingdom Metazoa; phylum Chordata; class Mammalia; order Carnivora; family Mustelidae; genus Mustela; species Mustela nivalis. The sequence continues at coordinate 71,942,743 of NC_139028.1, read as the reverse complement.
CTTTAGGAGCACAGAGGAAGGGAGGGCTTTTTAGGGGGGCGCGTGCCCTCCTTCAGGAATATGTGTAGTCTGACATTGGGGTTCAAGCCCTGCTATTGTCCCTCCTTGCTGAGATCTTTGGCCTTTCTGGACTTCAACTGCCTAAGGTGGGCAGTAAACATCCTATCACATTGTGAATGGGGGAGGCGATGTGGGAGGATGAGAACACGGATCCCAAGGGCAGCCAGAGGAGTCACAATGACAACCCCAGCTGTTGTTGTTGTCAGGGACGTTTCCCTCTGATCAACTCACATCACTGCAGTTCTGCTCCAGTCCCCAGGGTGCTGTTGTGTTCTGAGGACAGTCAGACCCCAGAGAAGCATTTGGCTGCCACACACTCCTGGCCCTCAGGTACCCACATGTATGACAGCATGTAGTAGCCCAGACGGGGATCAGATCTCCTGCCAAGAGAACAGGGAAAGCAGGGCAAATCTCCCAATCATCTCACAGGCTGACATAAAAGCCAGAAGATACCAATATGGGGCTTTATTTAAGACAATAAAATGTAATCCACATAAATGTTAATTAGGTCATTCACATTTTTATTTGGGGAGAGAATTCAATGTTTAAATTAAAAAGACTGAAGTTACATTTAGGAAATCGACAAAGGTGGTGGCAGCTGTGAAGACCACTTTTATTTATAAATGACGGGCAATGACACCATTTTTCATGTATGTCAGACTTCTGTGTCACTGCTGTCCTAGGAACCACAGAATGTCTTGTTGTTCCAAATACATGACAATTCCTGTAGGGGAAATCAGCTGAAAGCCACAAGGCGCCAAGAGTCCCAAAATCTGGAAGGTGGGTGTCCTGCTCTGAAGGAGGGATAGGTGGTGCACCAGTGCAACCCCCAAGCTACTAACTTTTTAAGATCTTCGAATTGCCTATGAAGATCCTTTGAAGGATTCAAAGATCCTTTGAATTGCCTATGAAGATTTATGGTTGCCATAGTACTTTGAAAATTTTAATATTTTGTTATGTATTTACTGCAAATCTTTCCCCCACCCAACTTTTTTTTTCTTATTGCTTTCTCAGTCTATGCTTTTACTGTTTGTCTGTCTGGGACCTGTTGGTGTTTCTCAAGGAAATGGACTAAGAGACAAACTCAGAGACGAGAAGTGGGGAAGGGTGCAGGGGGACCCAAGGAGGAAGAGGGAGAGCCTTGGAGAGGAAGAGCCCAGGACTCGGGAAGGTGGCCAGGGACTAGGAAGTATCGAAAGACAAGAACTCGAGAGAGGGGGACAGAATTCCAGAGAGTTTCTTTTGTGTTTGTAACTCATTAATGCTGTTTTGGCTTGCACAAAAATATTAGGCAATCAAATCTCCAAGCCTCTATCAGACTTTTAAATTTTTGAATCTTACTTAAAATGGCCTTCCCCCCATGAGATTAAAAAAACTTTCATATATTTAGTTCCAAGTTGTTTTAGTTTGTTCTTCAGTATTAAATCTATTTGAATTTTATTTTCATATATGTGTGGGATAAAAATCTAACTCAATTCTTTTCCAAAGAATTATCTTTGGACTATCTAATAACATCATTTTATAATTCACACTTATTCCCTTCCCATTAGCTTCTCATTTGAAATACCATTTCCATCATATACTTACTAAACTCCTACACAGAGATGACTCTATTTCTGGACTGTATTCTGTTCCACTGAATTGACTATTCTTGTGCCCAAACCACAATGTTTTAATCATTGTAGCTTTATAGTATATTTTGATATTTGATAGGGCAAATTTTTCACCATTGTTTTTTCCAAAATGTTCTTGGCTAGGCTTGTGTTCTTTCTCTTCCAGATGAACTCAAGAGTTAGCGGTCAACTTCCATAAAAAGTTCAGAACACATCAAATAATCTGTTTCTAAATGTTCCTCTTTTTCTGATTGCTGATGCACTTCTCCTCGACCCCACCTCCACCTCCTGGAAGCAGTACATACGGTCATTAGCAAGGCACTCCCAAAATTCTAACCAAACTATTAAAACTCCCACATTCTAAATAAAAATAGAAACATATAAAAGGCAATACTCCTAGACTATTCCTGGGGTCAGAAGTAGGGAAAGCAAAATCTAATTTATTGGATTTAACAAACTTACTTTAAAGATAAAAAGAATGAAGCAATCATAAAGGGTATTGGTCAGTGATGCAAGTACCGTCAAAAAGGATGAACATGAAAAGAAACAAAGATAGTATCCACAATATGAGGACAGACAGAGGGTGTATCATATGCTCCCTGGGACCCCAAATCTATCCCCTCAGCCCTATTCATTTTGGTGCCCACCAGACTGTCTTCTAACCGGTATACCTGTGTCTCTTGACCCAAGGACTTTTTCTGACCACTGGAGCCCATTCTGCCTACATAGGCAGTGGGATGGATATGTTGGCAAATTAACTACTCAACCCAAGACTGTGGTCAGCATCAACACTCAGCCAGTGATTTATAAAGGTTGGTAGATAAAGAGTCAAGATCTCTTGCCGGGGGGTAGGTGCATTAGGTTAACACTGAGATGCATATTGTACACTGTGAGGTTAAGTTCTAGTTGCCCATGATGATAACTTCTTTGGAAAGACACTTGTATTGGCTTCCCTCCCTTCTCTGTTTCACCTCCCTATTCTGCCACCACTGTTTCCTGTAACCACTTCCCAAATAAACTACTTGCATGCAAATCCTCTTTTCAGGGTTTGCTTTCAGAGGCACCCAAAAGAGAGTCAGTTCCTTGATCCAAAGCCTAAACCTAACCAGCTCCAGTGGCCGGTTTTCCTCCTTCTTGAACATGAGAGGAATGGCTGATCAGACCTGTTGCCATCAAACCCCACCATCATAAATCAACCTCTCCTTCTTCTGATTCCAAGCTCACCAAGCAACCTTCTGATTACAACCTGGATTCCCTGATGGTTTTTCTAGAGAAAAAGAGGGGACACTGACTAGAAGCAAAGGTCCAGTCCCCAAGGAGGTCTATTTTCTCTTTGCCAATGAACAGCTGGCAAATAGCTTGCAAAACAAGCTGTTGCAAGTTTGGACATTGAAACCTCATTGTGAGTGAAATAAGGGCACTTTCAGCATTGACAAAATCACTTTTTAAGACCACTAGGCTGGGAACAAGGCTTTGTGCCAAGGTGAATTCCCAGGTAAAGGTGGCTTTATAAGGAGCCCAATGGAAGCCAACCAGCCTCTCCTGCCAGCACCTGACATGGCCACATACACAAACCTTCCTACAGGCTTCAGTGGTCATCTTCTACCTCTATTTAGTGAAGCAATAGATGGAATCATGCTTTTTCAAAGCTTTCTATCCACTCTTAGCAGAGAAATCTCTGTACATCATCAAGTTTTGCCCCCCAGGGTGTTCAAAATTCCAAGACCTCCTTTTCCAGTTAGACTTCTCTCTTCTACCTGAGTCATTCTAGACTGCTAGTTATGGACATGATAATCATAACTCGGGGTTTTTTGAGACATCCCAGATTTCAAATATTATAAGCGCTAGCCATAAAATATTCAAAAATCCTTGAAATTCTAAGATTTCAGTGTCAAACTAACCTCTCCCATATTGCATTAACACTGGGAACTAGCCCAAAACAATTTTTGTAAGATGATGTGTCCTTGATGTTGGTTTGGATCTGAAAGTCCTATTACAAAAGATTCCTGAGCTATGACACACATACACATGCCTGAGCTGTTTCTAGTTCAATCAAACAAGCTGTTATATTTAACCAAAGGAATCCCTTATTCAGAACAACTTGATATTCCTTTTTATACATTGTCTTGTGTATTTTAAAGAATAAAATCATTTGCATTGAAGTCCCCTTACAACAAAGTGAATTTTCTTAGGAAAGAAAGGAGAGGTGACAAGAGAAAGATAAGCCGTCATTCAGAGAACATCAGTGGCCCAGTGGCCCCATGGAGAGGAGAATCTGGTGGCAGCTATGGAGCTGTCCACCAAGGAGGTGCTGACAATATCCTGGAGTTGGACAGGGGCTGCCATCCTCAAGAATTGTGAAAGAACCCCCTCCACACCCTTACCACCACTCCCTCCCCCAAAAAATATAAAGCACTATGAGAACATAAGTAAACATAGGCCAATGTGCCCTGGTTGAAATAGGGAAGACAATAATCAGTTGCCAGAGTCTTCTGAGTCTTCTCCACTCAAATACAGACATATCTGACCAAGACACCTTTCCTCTGATTCTAAACATTCAGCGCAATAGCTGCTATAGATGCCTCCAGGGGGTCTTGCAGTCCCTACGTGGCTAATTATGGAAAACCTAACAGGAAAACAGGACTATTTGCTAGGAGAGCTACCCATACCCTCCCTCTAAAACACCCGGAAATTCCCCTTCATTCTCCATTTTCCACTCCAAGAATAAGGACCTGAGGCCCTAACATCTCTCCTTCCTTGGAGGACTTGGAGAAAATAATTGATTGCCATTGATAGGGCAACTGATTGCCTTGGATGTATGTGACAGGCTGGCTGGCTCCAAACAAGTTACTCTTCTTCTCTAGGCTTGCTCTCATCATATGTAATATGAAGGGAATCAGAGCCCTTTTCCTGTCTCCTTGTCCTTGACCATCTTCCCTCAGTTATATGCCTCCCTACCAGGCTATCCATGGCCTTTTTGCAAAAGCTTTCTGCCACTCAAGTTCTCCAACACTAAAGACCCCTGACATAAACTCTGGGAATGAGGGCTTGGGGTGTCACCACTGTGGGTATTTTATGAGCCTAAAACTCCTTGTTCTGGAGTATAATGGGGGTGCAGTGAAAAGGGCAATAAATTCCAAATATTGGGAAAACCTTAAAGCATTGTCTCCCTCTCTTTCTTAAAGATTAGACTTTATTCTTATAAAAATGATACATGCTTTTCAAGATGCTAACTAAAAACAAAAGCTAATTACATATACCATAATCCCATCTTTGTAACAAAAAAATGTGTATACACAAAATGTGTACCAATGTATATGAAAAGAGGTAGGAAAGAATGATAAGATTGTGGGTAATTTTTATTTTTCTTATTTAGCTATATTCTCTAACTTTTCTACATTGGCAATATATTGTTCTTATAATATGAAGGACTTTTTATTCATAAACTATTTTTTAGAGAAAAAATGATACACGCTTATTATAAAGAATACACACAATGTTGAAGAACACAAAAGAGATATTTAAGAAACGTCAAGATCCCACCACTTCAGAATAGTCGTGGCCAGGGGCGCGCCTGGGTGGCTCAGTGGGTTAAGCCGCTGCCTTCAGCTCAGGTCATGATCTCAGGGTCCTGGGATCGAGTCCCGCATCGGGCTCTCTGCTCAGCAGGGAGCCTGCTTCCTCCTCTCTCTCTCTGCCTGCGTCTCTGCCTACTTGTGATCTCTCTCTGTCAAATAAATAAATAAAATCTTTAAAAAAAAAAATAAAACTGTTTAAAAAAAAAAAAAAAAGAATAGTCGTGGCCAGTACAAGTGAACATTAGTGCAGCTAGGTCTGTCTTTCTACATACAGAGAGAGGCTAGATAGATAGGTAACCAATAAGAGAGAGTAGATGGATAGATGGATGGATGAATGGGTTGATGAATGGAAGGATAGACTGATGAATGAATATAAAGAAATAGTTGATTAAAAGGGGATCATACTTTATATACTATCTAATAAAAGAAGAGGCATCTCACTGGTGGGGCACCTGGGTGGCTCAGTCAATTAAGCATCTGCCTTTGGCTCAGGTAGTGATCTCAGTGTCCTAGGATCGAGCCCCATGTCAGGCTCCCTGCTCAGCGGCGAGTCTGCCTCTCCTCTACCTCTGCAGCTCCCCTTCCTTGTTCTCTCTCTCTCTCAAATGAATAAATAAATCTTTAAAAAAAAAGAAAAAAAGGAGAAAGAGACACCTGACCGACTCGGCCAGTAGAACATGTGACTTTTGATCACAGGGTCATGAGTTCAAACTCCATGTTGGATGTAGTAATCACTTAAAAAATAAAAATTAAAAAAGGTACAAAATTGAATTTTCCTTGAATGTAACAAAAGACAATGACACTAAAGAAAAGCTAATAGAATTGCTTGACTTTCTTTATTCTCCACAAGAGATAGTATTTTTCAAAGATACCTCTAAGGTTAAGGAAATATATTATAAAGAATATTAAGAGCCTAGAATCATTATTTTCCTTTAAACATGCTTCAATTTTAGACAGTATCTATCAATTGACGGGCTGCTAGGAAAGATAGGGAAATTAACACCCTTACACTTCCTTGCATTTCCCCTCCCCCACTTCCCGAATATTATGAGTAATACTGTTTTTTTCTATCTTTGTCTCTTAATGTGAGTCATTGTCAGTGCATATAATCAAGATTAAATGGTGCGTGTAATGGAGAAATGTGTTGACATGGATGTCAATTATAGACTCCAAAGAATAACAAAAAAAGAAAAAATTTCAAATTTTTTTGGCTACATAAACATAATAATTTCAACCATTTATGTAAACCTCTGACCTTGTGTGCCTCATTACTGTACATCACAAGAGTAATTTTATATGATTATCTTCAAATGTCAGACTTTAAAATAATAATAAAATTAAATGAGTAAACAAACTGGATTATTGCTAACGCTTTTTTGCAGCACTGTGACTTTTGCCCATCTGAGCTCAGAGAAAACACGTCCTGTCTCACAGCAGAGTCAGATTTGACAATAACAACAATTTCTAGCATTACTCAGCACTTAGTGACTGCCTGGCAGGGGGTAAACACTTTACATATATTGGCTCATTTAATTCCCCCAACATTCCAATGAGAGCCATGCTTTGTCCTTTATTTTAAAAGTGAGGACAGGCGCCTGGGTGGCTCAGTGGGTTGAAGCCTCTGCCTTCGGCTCGGGTGGTGATCCCAGGGTTCTGGGATCGAGCCCCGCATCGGGCTCTCTGCTCAGCAGGGAGCCTGCTTTCTCCTCTCTCTTTCTGCCTGCCTCTCTGCCTACTTGTGATCTCTGTCTGTCAAATAAATAAATAAAATCTAAAATAAATAAATAAATAAAATAAAAGTGAGGAAACAGGGGTCACTGGGTGGCTCAGATTGGTTAAGTATCTGCCTTCGGCTCAGTCATAATCCCAGGGTCCTAGGATCAGGCCACTCGTCAGAACCTGCTTCTCCCTCTCCTCCTGGCTTGCTATCTCTGTCTCTCTCAAATAAATAAATAAAGTCTTTTTTTTTTAAAGTAAGTAAATAAATAAAAGCGAGGAAACTGAGGCAGAGTAGTTAAATAATGCTCAAGGTTCCACAATTTGGTGATCAGGGAGCCTAGATTCTGATGATCTTCCTAATAAATAGCAGAGCTAGAATTTTAGCATTACAGTTTTCCCCAGTCGGTAACCCACTGGCTGTGTGGCTGTGGGTTCATTATTCATCCTCTCTGGGCCATAATGTTGTCTACAGAGTAGGGACTAATAAGGATTTCCCTGCCTGTTACCCAGGGATTCGCTGGGGACCGAGTGACCAGTGCCTGGCAAAGATCCTTATTAAGCAGCAACAGCACCTTCTCCTCCTGGACTCAGTACGATACGCAGCCAGTGGCCTTGGGCAGGACTCAGGCAGGAATCAACCTCTGCTGATGAGAAAAACATGACCACAAGGTCGCAAAAACAAAACAGGCCTCCTGCCAGAGGACAGTTAGATGGGATAGGCGGGGAGTTACAACGGCCGTGAACGCTTTGCTAAGTTCACATTCAGGGTGAATTCGAGCAAGACACTATGTGTTCATTGGGTTTATTGTCAAACTACTATTTGACAGAAAGTCATTGCACAGAGAAAATGTCAAGAGAACCACTGGCTCTCATCTCTACTCCCTTGGGCCAGCTCTTTTCTCTCTGGCCCCAGAACAGACCCTGTTGGCCCGGCCAAGCTATCAACCTGCCTCTTCAGATGTGATGCCTAAAAGGAGAAGATCAGAGAAAGGCCCCTTCACAACATCAGGCGAAGATCAGAGAAAGGCCCCTTCACAACGTCAGGCGGTATGAAGAAGGAGGCCACCAGGCCAGCCTTCTGAGCCCTGGAGCTCCTAGGATGCAGGAGAGCTGACTTCTGGTTGAAACTCAAAAATATGACCTTGAGCAAGTCCCTTTTCCCCTCAGGGATCCCCCCCCCTTCTTTAAAACAGGGCTTCCTGGATGTTCTCCCACGGCTCTTCTAACTCTGCCCTCGTGCTAGATATTCTGGGAAGAGGTGCAGCATGGATATGACTGACTGTGATTGATCTGGAATATGGCCAGATAGAGAGCAATCTGGCAAGAATCTAGAGACCACAGACTAAGATAAAGTGCAGTTTAAGAATGCTGGCTGACTGTGTAAATTTATAAAGCCACAGCACTTGGTTTGTAGGGCAACGAGGAAAAGACAGCACAGCCAGGAGGACCATATGGGGACAGGGGTTTTTAACCAGTGGTCATTGGGATCCTCTATTTTATATTATATGGAAGGTACGAGAGAGACCGAGGGAAAGAGAAGTTCCAGGAGCTCCCGAGATGAATATGACATGGTGTGTGCACTCATAGGAATTGTAATCTAGGGTAAGAGACAGCTGTGGTCTGAGTTGAGGAAGGAAGGGGGTGTGGAGACATTCTCAAATCCTGAGCTAGATGTGGCATGGTCAAAGTGGAGATCCTCCCTGGTCTGGGGGTAGAAAAGCTAGCTAGGTAGGAGGGATACTCTAGAATACCATCCCAGAGCCTTGGCAAAAAAGAGAGAGCCCAGAAGCTTTAGGAATTAGACATCACTCCAGTTTCACGTCTCAGTCAAGCCCTGTCTCTCTAAAGGATGGCCGTTTCTCGGGGAGCCAAATAAGAGCCACAGCTCCCCTCCCGACTGCACAACGCCAGCACCAAGGCCTCACAACCTTTCAGCAGAAGCCAAGATTCACAGACCTATTCCTAGACTCAACACTTATCTCATTACCCACAGGGCTTCTCTCTGAGAGCCAGGTCAGTGTCCCACGTGCTAGGGAACCTAAAGGAGTAGGAAAGAGGCTAGAACTTTCCCAGTAGATTATCAGGAACAAGGCTGTTCCTGTCTTACTGGCTTTCTGTGCTCTTCTGTGGGTTTACTGTGTAGGCCTGACAGATAGGAACGGGGACAGCTTATCTGGGACTTGCCCCGTCTGCCCTGGAATGTTGACTACATGCTGTGGATCTACCTGTGCAGGCCTCCCCCTGGAGCAGATCTGAAAGGCCTCTATGACCCAGGACTTTGTAAAGGTGACAAAAGGATCATTTGAAAGAACTGCACCCATCCTATGTTTATCAATCATACATTCCTGTTTATTAATTATATATGTATTCGTATGTGTGTATGTATATATAAATACATATGCATGTATATGTATTACATATATACATTATACAGCTTACATTATAATGTAAAACACATTACATTATAGTGTGTGTGTGTGTTTTTGTTGTATTAATGTACAGCAGTCCCAGCCACATTGGGGGTTTAAGATTAACTACTCATACCTCCTCACCGGTATAGGATCTGGGTAGACTTTCTGGGCTCATCTTACCTGGTCTTCTTGCCCACCTGACAGTGTATCACGTATTCACTCGCCTCTCCGCCTCTTGATCCGCGTCCCACACAGACTCACACTAAACCTCCAGAAGCCAGTCACTTCCTTCTAGCAGATTCTATTTACTAACTGATGACAATTCCCCATATCCCCCTTGCCTTTTTTTTTTTTAATTTTTAATTGTGGTTAAAAAAAAAAAAACCCACATAACATAACATTTACTATCTTCACCATTTTTCAGGATCCTTTCAGAAGTGGTGAGCATATCCAGATTGTTGCTCCCCACCCCTCTTTTGGTCATTACCCAGAGCTCAGTCTTGAAGGGACAGAGGCCTCATTCATTGTAACTAGATTGCTTCCAGGGATTTGACTCCTATCAGCAGAGAATGCTGTGGATGTAGAAAGGAAGTGCAGGAGGTTCCCGTTTCACCACAAATGCATTCGGTCAAATAGCTCTTGTAAGTTATCTGAACATTTTGCTGACTCCGTGGATAAAAGCAGGTCTGTTCCTGTCACCAGGAGCCTTAAGCCAGGCTGTGGCATGGGCTCTCTTCCAGGGGACCTGTCTCACGTGGAGAACAGATCTACATGTAGTGATAACACAACCGGAATTGGGTCCTCCAGTCAGATGGCAGCACCAGAGGACTCCGTCTTTAAGAATGGAAGGCGCCTGCCCATGTGGTGCTTGCTTTGATTTTTGGAAAAAGTGCTTGGAGGAAACAAGTTATATAATGTGAGTTTCTTCATCTGTAAAACGGGAATAGCGTTCACCTTATAGATTACTGCAAAGCGCAGAAATGATCACGTACATGAACCATTTACTTTGAAGTCAGACATAACAAGTGCTTCATGAGAGGAAGAACAGTTACAGTTGTTCCTGTTGTTGAACCCCAGATTTTCCCAAGCCCTACAAGGCTACAAGCTTGAGTGAAGAAGCTTTAACAGTCATAGTTCTGATTTCACCAGCTTATTGCACCCCCTTGATAACTTGGGCCCTCAATCCTAAGGACTGTGTCCCCCAGGGGGTATCTCTGCTCACCCATCTCTGACTTCCATTACTCCGCAGAGCTCCAGCTTCCATTACTCCGAAGAAGCACCACTATAGGTGTGCTTCTCACGGTGTCACACCAGCTCTCCCTCTCTCTCTCTCGCTCCTACTGTCTCCATGGTGAACAAGGGTGTCCCAAAGCAATGGGGCTGCTACACCAATGTTTTACACTCTTCATCAAATGGCTTCCGTGTTTGCTTAAAACTCCCCGTTCATCACAAGACAGCTTGAGCGAGTCTCTTGGAATTGGGTTAAGAGATATTTCTAGGTGATAGACACCAAGAAGTGTTCATATGTCCTGCCCTCTCCTCCGCTGGGTTGAGTACTGTCCTGAGAGGTTCCTCAGCAACGAAGCACAAAGACATGGGACAGATCTGTCCCAGAGCAAGGGACACAACCAGGCCAAGGAGAGATCTAGCATCATTCCCATACTGTACTTTGATATCCAAAAACACAACCTCCCTATCATCTGGCCCAAATTAGTTATCTATTGCTGCATAATGAGTTATTCCAAACTTACTAGCTTAAAACAACAAATATTTATTATGGAGTCAGGAATTTGGGAGAGGCTTAGCAAGGTGGTTCTAGATCAAGGTCTTTCCTAAGGTTGCAGCCAAGGTGTCAGCGAGGGCTGCAGTCGTTGAGGCTTGATTGGATCTGGAGCCTCAAGCTTACTCACAGGGCAGGAGGCTTTAGTTCCTTGCCACGTGGACCCGCCATAGTATCTGAAGACAGGTCTTCTTCAGAATGAATTATCAAAAGAGAGACAGAGAGAGTAACCAAGACAGAAACTGCAATTGTTTATAAGCTAATGTTGGAAGTGACCACCACTTCTGCCCCATTCTATCGACCATGCAGACCTACCCTGGTACCAGATGGAAGAAAGTGACACAAGGGTGTGAATGCCAGGAAGTGGGCAACAGCAGAGTCATCTTGGAAGCTGGCTACCACACACCCTCCGCCCACTTCTGCTCTAGCTCTACAATCTTGCCTGAGAACCCTTCTCTCTTCATGATCAAAGAGGGGACTTTAGGGACCCTGAGGATGTAGCTAAGCAGTGACAAGGTAACACTGGGATCCACGGATACATTTACAAAGAAAAGGAACCAGAAAAAGAGAGAGCAAGACAGAGGTGGACAGAAGTAAATCAAGAGACGAAGAGTCTTGAAAAAAAAAAGAAAGAAAGAAAGTCTTGAGATATTGTGGAACAGTAAGACCTAGGAATACACAGGACCATGGGTTAATCATTCACTGAGGTAAGACTGATAGAAAGAGGTGGTTTAAAACAACAAAGGTGTGGAGCACCTGGGTGGCTCAGTCGTTAAGCGTCTGCCTTCAGCTTAGGTCATGCTCCCGGGGTGGGATCAAGGCGCACATTGGGCTCCCTGCTCGGTGAGCCTGCTTCTCCCTCTCCCTCTCCCCCTACTTCTATTCCCTCTCTCCCTGTGTCTCTCTCTGTCAAATAAATAAATAAAATCTTAAATAAAATAAAACAACAAAGGTATATTTCCCACTATGCTATCCGTCCATGGCTAGAGGCTCTTCTCCACATCTCCTCACTTGGGAACTTAAGCCAGTAGGTCAGTCATCTTCTTGAACATCGCCTAAACCCTTGCCAGAAAGAGAGCTCTGAAGGGTCTTGTATTGGCAATGAGATGCTCTGGACCAGAAGTGATGTATATGCCTTTCATTCACAGCCCATTGGCCATAAATGGTCACTTGGGCTCCAGCCAGCCACAAGGGTGCCCGGAAGTGCAATCTTACCACATGCTTGGAATAGAGAACTGGAAATATTTGGCAAATGGCATTCTCAATGATTCTTCAAAGTCTAAGAGAGGAACAGACTTTCCAGAGAGTAAGTCAGGGAAGGGCTGTGAGCTGGGTCCTGGGACCTAGACTAGAGTATGGCAAAACGAGGCTTTTCTAGGGCTGTGTTCTGAAAGACTCTCTGCCGTTACTCCACCACCCCCACCCCCCCACCCCCGGGCTCCACTCATCCTTTGCTGCCTCACACAGCAGTCCAAAGGAGCAAGCATCTCTTGAGTCCTCTGTGTCAGGCCTGGGTCATTCCCTGGCTTTCCCCATACACTGCAGCCCTCCCTCACCCAGCCCTTTGATCCCAGGGGAAGATGCCTAGAAACCAGGTCACACACCCACCAAATTTCATGCTCCAAACCATGGGCACACCCCTGGGATCCTGGGGGACCGCTCTCAACACACTTCCTAGAGATGAGTATACCTCTAGCCCAAGCCTAACCACCTAACCATGGTTCCTGGCAGATAGATCTAGAACAAGTTCCCAACAGACCTGCGAGGTCGCTGGAGAAGTGAGGTCCTTTCCTGCCTAGGCCCCACTTCTCTGCCTTTTGATTAGAAGCTCAAGTTCTCACCCCCGCTAGCCAGCCCAAGCCACCCAACCCAGGCAAAGGTCCCATGTCCCTAGCAGAACTTTCACAAAGGGACCTGGAGGTGGCTGGGGAACAAGACATTATAACACTCGGGCTTGTTTCCCTGACAGACTCCACATGACCTCCTCAAGTGTTGTTTTGTTTGTCTTTACATTCTCACTTCCAAAAACATCTTAGGTTTAAGCTGTTTAGTTATTGGCCAGGCTTACAGACTCCATTCCCTCATTCACAGATTAAGAAACATCCATGGTAGGTTGCTTGGGTGGCTCAGTTGGTTAAGCAACTGCCTTCAGCTCAGGTAATGATCCTAGAGTCCAAGGATCAAGTTCCTCATGGAGCTCCCTGCCCAGTGGGGAGTCTGCTTCTCCCTCTGACCCTCTCCCCTCTCATACTATCTCTCCCTTTCTCTCATTCTCTCTCTCAAATAAATAAATAAAATCCTTAAAAAAAAAAAAAAAAAGGAGAGAAGAGAAAAGAAAAGAAAAAGAGAAACATCCATGGCACTCAACCCCAACCTCTTATCCCTCCCCTATGCCATCCCTGATAAGCATAGGATACAAGTGAAATCAGTGTCCTTGCCAGACAAACAAGATTTCTAGCTTCCCCTTCCACCAGACTACCTCCTAGCCCTTCCAATGGAGAAAGTCTAGAGCCAACAGTGCCTCTAAGGCCCAAGGCATTCAGAGATCAACTGTCCAGGAAGGGGCTCAGCCATAGAAACTCAGGACAGGGGCGCCTGGGTGGCTCAGCAGGTTAAAGCCTCTGCCTTCAGCCCAAGTCATGATCCCAGGGTTCTGGGATCGAGCCCCGCATCAGGCTCTCTGCTCAGTGCAGAGCCTGCTTCTCTCTCTCTCTGCCTACTTGTGTTCTCTGTCAAATAAATAAATTAAATCTTTTAAAAAAAAGAAAAGAAACTCAGGACATTTGTCACATGAATTTTGTCATTAGATTTTATGCTGAGGCGCCAATCTGTAACTGAAAACCGTTAAAATGATAATGATCCAGGAGGAGGCAGAGAAAACCTCTGAATGGGGCAGCCAGGAACTCATCTTGGGTTAGCTGATATTTAAGTTGGGTCTTGATAGTTGGGAAGATTTTCAGCACATGGTGATGAGAAGGGAAGAGGTGAGTTTAAGGGAACAACATGAACAAAAGCAAGGAGATGAAACTTTGGCTGATTGATAGACTAAGTGCAATGGAGCAGTGGAGGTAAGGCTGGAAAGCCAGCCTGAAAACCCATCATAGAGAGTCTTTCATGTCAGCTAAGAAGTTACCTTGATTCATAGGAGAGATACCATAATAATCAGAAAAAGAGCATCTGGCTGGCTCAGTCAGAACAGCATGTGACTCTTGATTTGGGGGTCATGAGTTCAAGCCCCACACTGGGTAAAGAGGTTATAAATAATTTTTTTTTAATTTTAAAGAATAAAGAAGTAGCTTAAGTAACATACATAGAATTTTTATGAGGTTAGGCATTAGACCAAATGCTTTATATGCATTATTATCTCACAGCAACCTAACAAATATATATTATACTCCTATTTTAAAGATGAGAAACGATGGCTCAGGGTAGTCACATTACCTGCCCAGGATCACACAGCTAGCAAATGACATACCCAGGATTCAAACACAAGTCTGCCTGACTCTAGATGTCATACTCTGAACCACTAGATGAGATTAAATAGTGACAAACAACATACTTACAAAAGTGCCTCCCCATGGTCTTAGCCTTAGATCAGGGGTGATGGGCAAGAAAAGTGTCAACCTGAGCCAGACAATTCACTGCATAGTTGGGCCTCACCACCTGGTGTCATTCACAGCTGACAGCTGAACAGAAGTCTGGACATACAAATTGACTCAGGTGGCAGGAAAGGACAGGGAAGCAGCGGGGCGGGGGAGAGGGGGCCGAGAGCAGCAGGTGAGAGTGCAGAGGTGTAAGTCATAGACACTTCTTGGACCACATCTGTCTCTGGGAACACTATATTCATACTGGACAAAGGTCCAGACTAAATGTGACCCCTTCCTCACTCTGGGATTCATGTCCTGCCACACCACACCAGATCGCCTCAGAGGTGCCCTTTGATATAAATGTGATTTGTTGGGGTGCCTGGGTGGCTCAGTGGGTTAAAGCCTCTCCCTTCAGCTCAGGTTACGATTCCAGGGTCCTGGGATCGAGCCCCACATTGGGTTCTCTGCTCAGCAGGGAGCCTGCTTCCTCCTCTCTCTCTCTGCCTGCCTCTCTGCCTGCTTGTAATCTCTATCAAATAAATAAATAATTAAAATCTTTTTTTTAAATGTAATTTGTTTTTCCCCCATAAGGGCAGAGCCATTTGGGTCTATTCTAGCATTTTCTCCAGAGGCAGCCAGAACAACTCATTGCCTCACTACAACACCCTCTTCAAACCAGTCACTCTGGAGAATTCCCAAGGATTTCAAGTTATCTGTGAACATCAAACCTATGAAAGTGAGTCCCATTCTCCACACCGCTGGCTGCAGGAAGCCATGTCAGGGACAGACATGGTGGCCAGAGGCAAGTGAGGGCAGCAGAGAGCTGGCAGCAGAAGCTCAGGAGTGAACTAGGAGTGCAGCTGGGAGAGAGCTCCAGGAGGAAGTGGGAGGAGCCCATGGAGAACCACCATCTGCCAAGGAAATCCCCTCCTCTGAGTTCACACAGAGGGCAGCTCAGGTTGCAGCTCAGTGGTGAGGGGAGCTCACTGGGAAGTCAGCCTGAAGAAGAAAGGAAAGCAGGAAGATGCCAGAGACAACAGCACAGAGAGTCAAGAAGAGGGTCCAGAACATGCTGGAGGTCGCCAGGGTCCTGGAGTAGCTCTGAACACAGGCCAGCCCTGCTCTCGCCAGCCAGGAGAACAGAGAGGAATTCAGGCAAAAAAAGCAAAGAAAGGCTGCCTGGCTCATTTTATGAGGTCATCATAACCCTGATAACAAAACCTGTCAAGAACAGCATATACGCAAAAAGAAACAACAGTGCCTCAATTTTAAATGTGGACAGAAAATTTTTGAGAAAACCTGAACAAACTGGATTAAAGGACATTAAAAAAATCAACCATGGTAGCCAAATAGGGTTTATGTTAGCAATGTAGAAATTGTTTGGTGTTAGGAAATGTATTAAAATTAAACAGTTCATCAGTAAGAAAAACAAATCACCCAAATCTTGATTCTGAAAAGCATTTGCTAAAATTCCACATCCATTTCTGGGTTTTTTTTTTTAACCTTTAAACTTGTAGGAAGAGTGGGATAATCTCTTAACATAATGACGAGCGGCAATAAAACTGAAATACTAGAGACTACTCCATTAAAATCAGTAACCAGAAAAGGATGCTCCATCTCACCATTATTATTTAATATTATTCTAGAAATTAAGTCTAATGCAATAAAGGAAGGCATAAAACAAAACAAAAGGTGCTAAGGTGAAACTGTCTTTATTTATCAATGCTGTACCTTAGTTAGCAATGCTGTGTACTAAAATTCCAAGATAACTTCCAGAAATGAAACAATAGTTAAGAAGAACTTTTTTTTTTTTTTTAAGATTTTACTTACTTATTTGAGAGAGAGAAACAGCTCAAACAAGACAGAAGAGGGGGAGGGGAAGGCAGAAGCAGAGGGAGAGGGAGAAGTGACTCCCCACTGAGTGGGAAACCCAATGTGGGGCTCAATCCCAGAACCCTGGGATCATAACCTGAGCCAAAGGCAGACACTCAACTGACTGAGTCACCCAGGCATCCCTAAGTAGAGCTTTTTATTTATTTTTTTTAAAAGATTTTATTTATTTATTTGACAGAGAGAGATCACTGAGCACCTGGGTGGCTCAGTGGGTTAAAGCCTCTGCCTTCGGCTCAGGTCATGATCCTGGGGTCCTGGGATCGAGCCCCCCATCAGGCTCTCTGCTCAGCAGGGAGCCTGCCTCCCCCCCTCTCTCTACCTGCCTCTCCGCCTGCTTGTGATCTCTCTCTGTCAAATAAATAAATAAAATCTTGAAAAAAAAAGGAGAAAGATGGGGCGCCTGGGTTGCTCAGTGGGTTAAAGCCTCTGCCTTCAGCTCAGGTCATGATCTCAGGATCCTGGGATCGAGCCCCACATTGGGCTCTCTGCTCGGCGGGGAGCCTGCCTCTCTGCCTACTTGTGATCTCTGTCAAATTAAAAAAAAAAAAATTTTTTTTTTTTAAAGAAGAAAGAAAGAAAGTGAAAATAAATCTATCAATAGGAAACTGCTCTGTAAATTGTGGTAGTCACTTAATCGTATAATATGCAGCTATAAAAAATGATAGGGAAGCTTTCATGTCCTGAAATGGAATGAATGCCAAGATACAATATGGTTTTGTTTGTTTATTTTTAAAGATTTTATTTATTTATTTGAGAGAGAACGTAAGCAGGGGAGGGGGGTTAGAAGGAAGAGAAGCAGACTCCCCACAAGCAAGAAACCCAAGCCGAGTCTCAATCCTGTGACTCCCGGATCATGACCTAAGTCAAAGGCAGACCTTTAACTGACTGAGCCACCCAGGTGCCCCCACCAAGATGTAATAAGTGAAAATGCAAAGTACATAAGTCTGTGCATAGCTTACAACCAATTGTGTGTATACATTATTTTCTAAGCACAAAAATTTATATTTACATATTTACTAAACTATGTGTAAAAATATCTCTGAATAAGTGCACAACAACAAAAACCTAGCAATGGCACGCGTGGACGGCACAGTCAATTGAATGATGGCCTCTTGTTTTCTGCTAAGATCATGATCTCAGGGTCATGAGATCTAGTCAAGGGTAGGGCCCCCAGCTCAGCACAGAGTCTGCTTGGGTTTCTCTCTCCCACTCTCTCTGCCCCTCCCCCTGCTCTTTCTCTCTCTCTCAAATAAATAAATAAACCTTAAAAACAAAACAACAACAACAAAATAGGGGCACATGGGTGGTTCAGTCTGTTAAGCACCAGGTCATGATCAGGTCATGATCCCAAAGTTCGGGGATCAGGCCACACTGGGCTCCCCATCCATGGGGGAGCTTGCTTCTCCCTTTCCTCCTGCCCACTGCTCTCTCTCTGTCATGTGAATAAATAAAATCTTTTTTTAAAAATTAAATAACAACATTTATTTTATTTGTATACCCTTTTCTATGATTTGAGTTTTAAGCCAAGTAAATATATTACCTCTCCATAAATACATTTAATATAAAAAAGAAAAGCTGGGAGAAATGTTTCCAAGAAGACTGTTTAAGATTCTTTGTTTTGCCAGATAGAAAATATATTTAAACTACTATTATAAAGAGTTACAAAACTTCATAATGGCGAAAAGTACTGACAAACATGCAAATTACTAATTTTTGGATGTGATAAAAGACACATCGGAAATTAATGGGGAGCTTTTCCGCCCCACGCCCACCACCACCCCACACCCTCCAGTGTGGCTCTGGCTGCATCTTACTGGCTCAGATCTCCCAGCCCCCCCACTAAGCTAGTGCCGCCCTCCTCTCTCCAGCGCTGGCGCTGTCGTGACCCTCTACCCGGACCTCATCAGCCAGGACGAGATGTTCTCAAGACACCTACAAGATCTGGGAGATTGCCTCCCACCATGCCTGGGGGTGGAGGGGAAAGTTGGTCAGTGGGACCGACAACTCTGATGACTCATTCAACTGGTAGAAGGGCCTCTGCTGAACGCTGGGAGGTTGAAAGTACCCCACGCACCACCACCACTGGTGTCAATATCATCACCATCCATCACTTGCAGGAAACCAGATCCACAAAAGAAGCCCACAAGAACGACATCAAAGATGTAATCAATCAAAGGCAAACTTGAAGAACAGAGGCTTCTATGACAGGCACTGCAGAACACATCAAACACAACCTTGCTGATTTCGAGAACTCCCAGATTTTTATTGGAGAGAAGATGAATCCAGATGGTGGGGTTGCTCTGCTGGACTGTCATCTGTGATTTTCTTTCTCTCTTTTTTTAAGATGTATTTATTTATTTATTTATTTATTTTAAGGGAACAAAAGCAAGACGATGGGGCAGAGGGAGTAGAGAGAGAATCTCAAGGGGACTCCCCACTGAGCTTAGAGCCTGAAGTGGGGCTTGATCCCACAACCCTGAGACCATGATCTGAGCCCAAATCAGGAGTCCCCCCCTTATTTCAAGGACTTGGCCATCCACACACCCCACCTATGACTTCCTTTAAGGACGGTTTAGAAATGGAAAAATGAATTTGGCTATTAGTTTGGATGTATCACCTGTTGTCATAACTGACTGGCTCCTCTTCATCCACACAACACCAGGACTTAGACAAATGGGACTGATGTCATCTTCAGCTCTTCATTTATTTTCACTGTGATTTATTTGGATCAGAGGCATTATTTTTTAACATTTTATTTATTTGACAGAGAGAGGGAATACAAGCAGGGGGAGTGGGAGAGGGAGATGCAGACTTCCCGCTGAACAGGGAACCCAACACGGAGCTCGATCTCATGACCCTGGGATCATGACCTGAGTCAAAGGCAGACGCCTAACAGACTGAGCCACACTGGCTCCCCTGGAACAGAGGCATTATTGTTAAGAAAAAACCATGTTGGGCGCCTGGGTGGCTCAGTCACTGGACATCTGTCTTTGGCTCAGGTCATGATCCTGGGGTCCTGGGACTGAAACCAACATCGGGCTGCCTGCTCAGTGGGAAGCCTGCTTTTCCCTCTCCCACTCCCCCTGCTTGTGTTTTCTCTGTGTGTGTGTGTGTGTGTCTCTCTATCAAATAAATAAAATCTAAAAAAAAAAAAAAGTCATATGGGTTGTCTAAAATTAAAATGCATTTAAACTCATTTGAAAGAATGTCTCTTAGCTTCATACATTTTTAAATCCACCCTCCATTGTGTCCTGGAGAAGCTAGAGCCTGGCTGGAGACTATTGCTAGAAAGCTTAAGGCCTGCAGACAAGTGTTGCAGGGAAAATTACTTCTGGGACTGGAATATAAAAAACAAGAACCAAATGTCTTAATTCTGAGTTCAAGTAAAGGGAAGGGCCATGCATGCAAATGTGCCAACATTTGTAGTAGATTCCTCATACAGTCCATCACCTAGAAAGGGGAAGTGGTTAATTCTGGAAGAGATTACCAAATGAATAAAAAGAGACTAATACAGTTGGAACAAAAAAGAAAGGAAGAGAGAAAGAGAGGGAGGAAGGGAGGGAGAGAGGGAAGGAAAGAAATTAATGGAAAATGTCAAATTTTTCAACAAACGGGAAAATAACTGGCAAAAAGTCATATTCTCACCTGCCGCCATACACCTAAATAAATTCCAGATTATTTAAATTTTTAATTTGAGAAATAAAACTACACAAATACTAGGTGAATTATGTGAATGGTTAACTGATCTTCAGCTACTGATGGATTTTCTGTTTCAAATGTTAAGTCAACCTCCCATTTCCTGGGATAAACCTCACTTGGTCATGACACACTATCATTTTCATATACTGTTGGTTGCAGTTTGCTGGGACACTAAGAATATTTTTTTATCTCTGTTCAAGAGAGACATTATTCTTAAGTGTGTTTTGTATTATCTCTGTCTGCTTTTGGTATCAAGATAACACTGACTTCCTAACATGAGTTGGGAAGGTTTTTTTGTTTGGTTGGTTTGGTTTGGTTTTTTAAAGATTATTTATTTATTTGTTTGTTTGCTTGTTTGTTTGTTTGTTTGCCAGAGAGAGAGAAAGAGAGAGAGAGAGCACAAGCAGGGGGAGTGAGAGGGGGAGAAGCAGGCTCCAGGCTGAGCAGGGAGCCCAACACAAGGCTCAATCCCAGGACCCTGGGATCCCGACCTGAGCCAAAGGCAGATGCTCAACAGACTGAGCCACCCAGGTTACAAACTGGGTAGATTTCCTCCTCCATTTTTTTAAGTGACTTTATATACAATTAATATTACTTCATTCTAAATATCTGATAGAATTTACTCATTAGCATAAAGCTGTTTATAAGACTCTCTTATTATTTTTTTTAAAGATTTTATTTACTGGGTGCCTGGCTCGCTCAGTTGGTTAAGCGACTGCCTTCAGCTCGGGTCATAATCATGGAGTCCCAGAATCAAGTCCTGCATTGGGCTCCCTGCTCAGTGGGAGCCTGCTTCTCCCTCTGACTCTCCCCTGTCTCATGCTCCCTCTCATTCTCTCTCTCAAATAAATCAAATCTTTTTTTTTTTAAAGATTTTATTTATTTATTTGACAGACAGAGATCACAAGTAGACAGAGAGAGAGGAAGGGAAGCAGGCTCCCCACTGAGCAGAGAGCCCGATGCGGGGCTCGATCCCAGGACCCTGGGATCATGACCCAAGCCGAAGGCAGAGGCATTAACCCACTGAGCCACCCAGGCACCCCTGAGAAATCTTTTTTTAAAAAAGATTTGATTTACTTATTTGACAGAAAGAGAGCACAAGCAAGGTGAGCAGGAGGGAGACTCCTTACTGAGCAGGAAGCCTGATGCCAGGCTTGATCCCAAGACCCTGAGATCAGGACCCTAATGGAAAGCAGACGCTTAACCAACTGAGCCACCCAGGTGCCCCTATTTTTTTTTTTTTTTTTTTTTAATCTATGGGATCTGGGGCACCTGGGTGGCTCAAAAAAAAAAGTGTCTGACACTTGATCTTAGCTTAGGTCTTGATCTCGGGGCTATGAGTTTAAATCCCCGTTGAGCAAAAATAAAATAAAAGGCCTGTTTTCACTTATTAAAATATAAATAAATAAAATTTTAAGATCAACCAATAAATCTGTAGGGTCCATAATAATATCTCCTCTTTCATTCCTAATGCTGGTAATTTGTATCTCTCTCATTAGTCTTGTTAGAGGTTTATCAATTTTACTGATCTTTTAAAAAACAACCTTTTAATTTTCTTTATTATTATTTTTCTGTGTTCTATTTCATGGGTTTCCACCAATTATCTAAATTATTTCCTTCTATTTATTTTGTGATCAATTTGCTTTTCATTTTCTAGGGTTTTTTTTTTTATGATGGAAGCTTAGATCATTGATTTTTGGACCATTATTCTCTAATATCAACGTTTAAAGCTAAAATGTATTTAAAAGCACTACTTTAGGGACGCCTGGGTGGCTCAGTTGGTTGGACTTCTAACTCAATTCATTTTTAGAGGATGTATTATCTGTGATTTCTGTTCTTCTAAATTTATTGAGACTTATTTTATGACCCAGAATGTGTTCTATCTTGGTTAATGTTCTACCTGCACTTGCAAAGAATATGTGTCTGTTGCTGTGGGGTGTTAATGTTTTATAAATTTCAGATAAGTCCAATAGATGGATGGTACACAAATTTTTCTTTATTCTTACTGACCTGTCACATGAAAAACTGAGAATGGCATTTCTCCTTTCATTTATGTCAGTTTCTACTTCATATATTTTGAAGCTCTCTTATTCGATATATATATATATATATACACTTAGAATTATGTCTTCATGATGAACTGACCATTTCATCATTAGGAAATGTCCCTTATTATCCACAGTAATAGTTCTTTTTGGGAAGTCTACCTTCTTTGATATTAATATAGCTACTCCAGTTTTCTTATAAGAGTTTGCAAGGTATATCTTTTTCCATTTCTTACTCGAATGTCTAAATAATTTATGAGTACTTCTAAATGCATGGGCTTGGGGCCACCTGGGTGGCTCAGTTGGTTAAGCAACTGCCTTCGGCTCAAGTCATGATCCCAGAGTCCCGGGATGGAGTCCCGCATCGGGCTCCCAGTTCCATGGGGAGTCTGCTTCTCCCTCTGACCTTCTCCCCTCTCATTCTCTTTCTCACATGCTCTCTCTCAAATAAATAAATACAATCTTTAAAAAAATAAATAAATAAATTCATGGGCTTACGTTTATCGTCTTGTTTTCTACTTGTCCATTTGTTCTTTGTTGTCCCTTTTTAAATTTTCCTCACATCTTTTTGAACACTTAATAGCTTTTTCAGTATTCCACTTTATCTCCACTTCTTTGGAGTTTTTAAGCTACACTTATTTAGAGATTTGCTTGGTTTTTGCCTTTTGTTTTTGTTTTATTTTTGCTTTGTTCTTTGCTTTTTGATTTTTCTGCTTTTAAGTGTTTGCTTAACATTTTATATATAAAATATCACAGTCTACCACAGTCTACCTTCAAATAATATACCACTTTATGGATAGCACTGATCTTACAATGGTATGCTTTTATTTCCCCATCCCATCCCTTGTGTTACTGTGGTCAGACATTTTATCCATACATATGTTATAAGCACCATGATATAGTGTTATTATTTTTAAACAGTGAATTATCTTTTAATAAATTGTTAAAATGAGGGAAAATTATTTTCTAAATATTGACATATTTATCATTGTTTCTACTCTGCTTTCTTTTATGTAGCTCCAAATTTCCATATGGTATATGTCTTTAATATATAATTATAGTATGTATACTTTAACATATAATTATAATATAATATACTTTAAAACATTCATTTAACATTTTTGTAGTAAAGGTAATAGCCACAGATGCTCTCAGCTCTTATTTGTCTAAAAATACTTTACCTTCATTTTTAAAGGGCATTGCTCATGGATAGAGAATTTTAGATTGGCAGATGTTCCTTTTAGTACTTTAAAGATGTTGTTAAAAACAACGGCTTGGGGGGCGCCTGGGTGGCTCAGTGGGTTAAGCCGCTGCCTTCAGCTCAGGTCATGATCCCAGGGTCCTGGGATCGAGTCCCACATCAGGCTCTCTGCTCAGCGGGGAGCCTGCTTCCCTCTCTCTCTGCCTGCCTCTCCATCTACTTGTGATTTCTCTCTGTCAAATAAATAAATAAAATCTTTTAAATAAAAAAATAAAAAATATATATAAAAAAAAAAAAAAAACAACGGCTTGGGGTACCTGGGTGGCTCAGTTGGTTAAGCCTCTTCCTTCGGCTCACATCATGAACTTGGAGTCGCAGGATAGAGCCCCACATCGCGCTCCCTGCTTGGTGGGGAGTCTGCTTATCCCTCTGCCCCTCCTCCCACTCATTCTCACAATCTGTCTCTCAAATAAATAAATAAAATCCTCAAAAAATAAATAAATAGGGGTGCCCAGGTGGCTTAGTTGTTAAGTGTCTACCTTCGGCTCAGGTCATGATCCCAGTGTCCTGGGAGGGAGCCTCCAGTCCGGTTCCCTGCTTGGTGGGAAGCCTGCTTCTCCCTCATTTCCACTTGTATTCCCTCTCTCACTGTGTCTCTCTGTCAAATAAATTAATTAAAAATTAAAAAATAGATAGATAGATAGATATAAATAAATAAAATAATGTATGATTTAAAAAATAACTTTCTTTCTTAGAGTTCCTGATTCTTTTCCACCCTTCCCACTTTAGCTGAATGTTCTTTTTTTAGGTTTTTGGTGTTGTTGTTGTTTTACCCTATCTTACCAATTTTTATTCCTCTGATAGAAATTTTCCAAAGTGTGGGGTCTTGTCTTTAAGTGGCACACAGGGTACCCAGTTCCAAGAGTTCACGTTCAAAAAGGCTAGAGTGCCCTGTAACTTTAGGCCTTTCCCTAAAGCCCTTTGTTCTCATCCTTGATTGGAATGGGCTAAGTCCTTCCAGTTTTAGCAGCTACTCTCAAATTGACCTTATGTACCTCACATCACATCTGATACTCTCTCATTACCGTTCCGGTCCACCAGATGCCCTGTGGCTTCCCTCTGCTCTCTCTTGCTCAGACACGCCTAACACATCATGGTTGTCAGTGTTTGTATTTTGCCACTTAGTTTTGTTGTAAATGTTGTCACTAGGCTTTTACTTTGGTTACCCAGTTGCTCTGTTTTATATGATGATTCAAGAAGGTTCAAATCTGCACTGCCTCACTTGTGCCATATTCCCAGGATTCTAACATGTATCATTTTTTTAAATCAGAGGAAAGGTGGGGAGCATTAGATATTCTGAAGTACCTTTTACGTTCCTTTTGGAATCTAACCGTAGCAACAGGAAATGGGATAAAATTAACTGGTCTACATGAGGAACAGTACCCAACACCTTTGAACTAATAATGTAAGAAGCATTTTGCATGCTTCTTTTTTATAAAGTTATTTATTATGTGTTTGGTACATAATCTTCACAGTGATCTTTTTAATGGTTTCAGAATATTCCATTGGGTAGCAGTATCAAAATTTACTCAGCCTGTCCCTTGTTGGCCATGTGGGCTATTTCCATTTTTCTGCTATCTCAGATAATGTTGTCATAAATACCTTTGTGCACTTAGATTTTTGTTTTTGTTGAATTATTTCCTTATGATGGAATCCCAAGAGTAGGATTACTGGGTCAAGAGTAGGAACATCTCCCTGGGTCTGGCAATCTATAATCTGAAAATGTGTTTTGAGAATTATTTTTCTTGTTACAGGGGAAAGGTTAAGACTCGGTTGTTGAAAGGATCACATGAGGGCAAGAGAACTATTTCCTAGGATCATTGTTATTCTGTCCTTTCTCCCAACCATCAGTCTTTCTGTTCATTTTACTCAACTTTCCTCACACTTTTCATTCATTTAACCAACATATGTTGATGGCCTACCATGCATCAGACAGTGTGACTTCTCTCCCCCACACTAGTGTGAACCCCACAAGGATGTGTAGTGCTCTGCTCATGGGCTGATGCAACACACATGAAACAAAGGGCCCCGATCCAGGTATGCACTGGCTAGATTCACTGTGAACGTGAAGGGAGCTAAGGGCTGTCCTCATTTGACCCCTCCTGAGACTTTTCAAAGAACCCTGGAATATCTGGCCTGGAGAGATCTGGTATCAGCAATCCATCTTCCTCCTAGGTAGGATTAGCCCTATTCTAGGACAGATTTGACCAGAATAGGAAGATCCTAAGCAATTGCAATATGTTAGCTGATATAGTTGCCCAGAAAGAATCTCCTTATTTTTATCAAAACCAAAAACAAACAAACAAAAACTGGGAAGCTAGAAATAACCCCCATGATCTCCTAGTCTCAACCTGCCAATTATGTTGATTTAGTCCATACACCTGCCTTTCAACCTTAGTCCCCTTGACTGTCTTTCCACTGCCCCCTGCAAACTCAGTGTTGCCCTGACCCCAAGTCCTCTCAGCTCAGGCTCTGCTCTCATCTGCCCTGACCAGCACCCTACCACAGTGGGGCCAAACCCTGTCCTATGATCCCCAGCCCCTGGCTGAGTTTGTATATTCCACGGTCTGAGTATTGAAGACCAGCCTTCTGTGCCTGTCTCTACTTCATGCCCCACAGCTGTACCCTCACCCTGGAGGGAGCCCTGCAGTCACAATTCTTTGCCCCAACCTGGCTACAACTCACCACAGCTTTAGAGCCCCTGCCAAGTCTGGTTAACCCCTGGGGCCTATCCCATCTGGCCCATGTTGCTGAGGAGCCTGCATAACTCGTGTTCAAGCCTGCCAAGTTAATAATCATCCTCCCAACCACAATGTTTTACAGGTGAGGAATCAAGTGCCAGAGAGTAAAAGTGACTTTGCAAAAGTGAAATGGTCAGTTTGTGTCAGGGCTAGGCCTAGAGCTCCAGGCTTCTCATTCCTAAGAGGAAATGAGTTGGTAGAATACCAGAGAAGAAATTCCAAAGTCCTGAGGACCCTGGGGTGAGGAAGAAGAATTTGATTTGAGAATAAAATAGGTTCTAGTTTTCAGAACAGGAGCATCAAGTCAGGAAGTATGAGCAGCAAAGCTGACTTCATGTGGAGACCTAGACCATCCAGTTTGGTCTACTAAACGTATCTTGCATCTCCAGAATGTCCCAGAGACCTGGAACAGGTCTGAGGCTATACATGCAGGTCAAGGAGCCAAGGGAAAACAAAGGGTGGAAAACTGCAGAAAGACATAGGAGCCAGAAACCAGGTTGGGCCTGATACATGTAGATGCTCAGGTAGCTCCCAGGTCAGAGGGGACCTCTATGCATCATGAGGGTTAGGCAACATCTGCTCCAAATACATATCAGCACGGCCTATGGAAATCCCAAGCTTTCCCTAGGATTTCTGAAAATGCACATGACACATGTATTCTCATACCCTGATCTCTCAGGGGTAATGTTCTTTGAGTAAAGTCTTCATTTCATTCCAAATCAATCCAGGCATAAAATTTAACCCTTTCTGGGCGCCTGGGTGGCTCAGTGGGTTAAGCCGCTGCATTCGGCTCAGGTCATGATCTCAGGGTCCTGGGATCGAGTCCCGCATCGGGCTCTCTGCTCAGCAGGGAGCCTGCTTCCTCCTCTCTCTCTGCCTGCCTCTCTGCCTACTTATGATCTCTCTCTGTCAAATAAATAAATAAAATCTTTAAAAAAAAAAAAATTAACCCCTTCAGGGAAACATTTTTTTTCTTTTTTTTTTCAAAGATTTTATTTATTTATTTGACAGACAGAGATCACAAGTAGGAAGAGAGAGAGGAGGAAGCAGGCTCTCCACTGAGCAGAGAGCCCGATGTGGGGCTCCATCCCAGGACCCTGGGATCATGACCTGAGCCGAAGGCGAGGCTTTAACCTACTGAGCAACCCAGGCGCCCCCAGGGAAAAAATTTTTTTTAAATATATTATGTTTTAGAGAGAGAGCAAGCAGGAGAGGAGCGAAGGGAGAGGGATGAGCAGACTCACCACTAAGCTCAGAGTCTGACCCAGTGCTTGATCCCACGACCCTGAGATTAGGACCTGAACGAAATCAAGAGTCGGATGTTCAACCAACTGAGCCATTTAAGTGCCCCTCATGGAACAAGAATTTTAAACACACCAAGTATGAGATTGCTAGACTTTGCTGAAAATGTTGGGGGTGTCACAGGGTGGGAGTCCCATCATTCACTATACAACAGACAACCTAGCAACCCTCATTGTACATCCCTGCTATCCTCTGTCCTTGTTAGCCATCCGATTATGATCGTTTCCTTTACTGGCCCCCGAGTCACATCTCACTGTACCCACCCTCACACAATCTTCTGGTTCCTCTCTTTTCCTTCTCCCTTCTCTAGCTTCTGTTCTTTCCTCTCCCCTACCATTTCTCTAAAATCAGTTACAAATTCCTCTCCATATCTCAATGCAGAGAGGCTGGGGCAGGAAGTGAGGTTGGAGCACATTCTTACACCCTTATGCTTCTTTACCAACTCCTTTTTCAAACAAGTTACTTCCCCCCATAGAGGAATTCTAGTGCCAGATAGTAAAGTAATTCAAATTTGTTTCCACCTGAATACACATGTGTAAGCAAAAGCACGCAGAATTATTCTGATGCATAGTTCATCCCAGACTAAACACTATCATTGTCCTATTCAAAATTGACTGAAAAGAAAGTTTAGAACATCCTATCTGATTCAGAAGTGTGCCCTTGGCCATGAAAGCTCAGCTGAATCCCAGAAAGCCTGGAAAATTTTGGTTTGTCTTATACCCCTTGAAGGTATTTTACAAATGGTCTGGTTTGTAAAGGTATTTTACAAACGGTCTGGTCTAGGAAAGACACCCAAATCGGGTGCCACCTTTTTTAAGATGAGCCAGAAAGTAAGTGGTGCCCAGGGCAGCCAGAAAGTTTCAAGGTTTTGCAAACCTGTGTGGACTCTCAGAGTGTGTTCAGGTTACAGACTTTGGGCAGAAATGTGATACCAATTTAGGTGCAAAAATTGTGCAATGGGTGTTTCATGTGGTCAAACCAGGTGACCAGGTGATCAACGAAGCTTTAAGATATGTAACTTGTTCTAGTCATTACTTAGTGGTATAAGACAACAACTACTTAATTATTCTCAAGGATGATATGGGTCAGGAATTCAGAAACAGAAGAACAAGGACAGTATACCTGTTCCACACATCTGGAGTCTCAGCTGAGAAGGCTGGAGGGCTGGAGTTTACTCAATACTGAGTGTTGGAATTATCTGGAGGCTCTTTCACTCATGTATTTAATGCTGGAACATCTACAGGTTGCTTCCCGACCTGGGCTTTCTCATAGTATGGTGGTTAGGTTCTGTGGTAAGAGGCCTCTGGGATGTCCCCCAGTGCTCCCTACCTGTTGGATCCCATCCCCTTGAATAACTTTCTTCTAACCAATAAAATTTGGTGACATTGAGCAGTTATTTCTTCCATGATTAGGTTATGAAATTGGTGACTTCTGCCTTAGATCAGACCCACTCTTTTGTTTACTTGATGAAGTAAGCTTCCATGTTGAAGACATGACAAGGAATTGAGGGTTAACTTGGTCAAAAGCCAGGGAGGAAGAGCTCCCCAGTTCTGGTCAAAACCTTGACTGTAGGGGTGCCTGGGTGTCTCAGTCAGATAAGTGTCTGCCTTTGGCTCCGGTCATGTTCCCAGGGTCCTGGGATCAAGCCCCAAGCTGGGCTCCCTGCTCAGCAGGAGGAAGCCTGCTTCTCCCTCTCCCTCAGCTGCTCCCCCTGCTTGGGCTCTCTCAATCTTGCTCTGGCAAATAAATAAATAAATAATAAAATCCTTTTTAAAAGGTTGAATTCCTAACTCAGAGAAACTGCAATAGCATGAGTGTGTTGTTGTGTATTGCTATGCTTTGCGGTGGTTTGTTACGCGGCAATAGGTATCTAACATAGCTTCTGAGAGTGTGCATTCCACAAGAACCAGGCAGAAACTGGATCCTTTTTTTATGACCCAGGCTCCATCACAAAGCATTACTTCCCCCAAAGTCGCAATCCTGCCCATATTCAAGAAGATGGAATATAGATCCCATCTCTCAAAGGAGGAATGTCCAGGTATCATTATAGGAACAGCATGGGAGGAGAGAGGCCGGTGTGGCCCTCTTTGGAAAATATATCCTGCCACATGGCCCTTTGGCCTCGTCCCGCAGCCTGGCTTGATCCTCTCGTGTGTAAATTTTAAGGAAGATTTCTATTGTTTTGCTATTTTGAGACTGAGATTTTATTTATGCTCCTCCTGAGATGTCTCTTCTGCTTTTAAGAAATGCTGAAACCATATCTCACATGTCACGAGATAAATGGGAATTGGCCCTCCGGCAACCAGAGAGACTTCAGAACCATCATTTCCAAGAATGTGACTGACAATCTGAAACACAAGATTCTCTCCACTTAAGAATGACTCCTCGTGAATTACAACATTGCCCTGGCTGCATGTTCTGGAACAGTCCAGCATTGCCCCACACTCTGTGCAGGTTGAACAGAAACAGGACAGTAAGTAGAAGAGGATGTGGTGGGGAGAACCAGTGGACCGTCAAGCCAGGCTGGACTCCACAGGGGCTTCTGGCATGCCTGAGACTTTCCAATTTCAGTATATGTGCTGCCAAAGTGAGCACTGGCATGCCTGAGACTTGCAGAATTTCTGAACAAGAAGACATCTCAGAAATCAACAAATCCCACTTTTACTAGTAATGACAGAGGCTACATTAAGTAAAACCTGGCTACGACCGCAAGTCCCTTACAGCTGAATGAAGATGGCATCACATCCCACCACCAGGTTGTGAACGCAGGTTTCTACTTGATGCCCCAATCATTAGAGCTTGAAATCTCCCAAAATCCAGGCTTTTTCCCAAGCTCCCCCGGGCATGTCTGTATGCCAACCACTTATCCTGTGATTTCCACTACAGCAGGCCGCCTGGCTCCCCAGGCAGGACTCCCAGGTCTGAACATCTGCTTCCCATCGGGTACTACTTTCCTAAGCCCACGGCTCGGCCCCAGCAGGAACAGTACAGACCCTTTCCCCATTTCCCATTGTGATAACCCAGACTTGGAGAGAAGAGAAAAGAATTACGACACAGGGAAACTTAAAACCCTGTATGATTGCTCCAATTTCCCAGGCCCTGGGTTTGACATTGATACTCCTCTCTATTGCTGCCGTGGGGCAAGGGCCAGACTGCCTCCCACAGTGGGAATAGTCTGGATTCCCCAAGTAGGTCCAGATAAAGGAGGTTGTTATTTCCCCCACACTTCAATCTAAGGCCCATCTCCTTTGTCCTTATTTCCTGCTTTCAGATTGATCTCGTTCCAAAAGACTAGACAATCGAAGTGTCCATTCGGGGGAAGACTCCACCTTTGCAATGCTGTCAGAACAGGCATTCTGACCATAGGACAGCATGTGAGTGAGACTGCAGCCTAGCCCATACTGAACCCTGTCAGGCCGGGTCACGTTGTTTTTCTTCTGACATGAGTTTATGACCAGCTGGTACAGTCTTCCAGGCATCCTCAATGTCTCACCTCTGTGATTGACTAGTTGAAAAAATGGCTCATCTTTGGGTGCCTGGGTGGCTGGCTCAGTGGGTTAAGCCTCTGACTTCGGCTCAGGTCATGATCTCAGGGTCCTGGGATCAAGCCTCACATTGGGTTCACTGCTCAGGGGGAGCCTGCTTCCTCCTCTCTCTGACTACTTGTGATCTCTCTCTCTGTCAAATAAACAAATAAAAGCTTTTAAAAAAAAGAAAAAGAAAAGAAAAATGACTCATCCATTTTCTAAAAACAATAATAAAGAGACAGATGGCAGTCCTAATGCATACTTAGGAAATAAACACTGCTCTAAAAGAAACCAGTCCAAGAGAATAAATCCTCCTAATATAAGGACAACATTTTACACAATTTTGCCAACCATTTTCCTTTCTTGGAGCCACACAGTGTCAAACCCACCCCATTTCATTGACGCACATTTGCGTAAGACCCATAGGAAGCATTCTCCTAGATATTTCTTCTTTAGGAGGCACGACCCTTCTTGTGATTTTTAAATGACAGTCCTTTTGCACTCTTTACTCATCAAGAAATCAAAAAATCTTTGGGTTCAATCTCAGCCAAGTTCACCTTTTTTTTTTTTTAAGCTCACCTTCTTGTAACCACTTTATGGACAGAGGAAACTGAGGTTCCATGAAATCCACTAATTTGCCAGAATTACACAATTACAAAGTGGGAAAGCTGAAATTGAGAACACTAACAACCCTGAGTGGTCTGGTTCTTGCCGCGATACCAGGCCACAGTAAGTCCCAAAGGAAATGTTACGTATCACAAAAACATGCTGTGTGAAGACCAGCCAAGCGTGCAACAAATTGGTCCCACTCAGCTTGGGATTACAAGAGGTACAAACAATAGCGCAACCTTCAAAATCAACTTCCGTTTCCAGGATGAAAAGGAAACGTAGGGACACAAGCTCTTAGGAGACACCTGCAGTAAGCGGGGACTCATGCCAAAGAAAGGACATAAGGAAGAGCCTGAAAATAGAGGACTCAAAGGAGGGCACTGCATCCATGTTTCATCAGATGTGTCCTTTGTGCCCAGCTTGACGCTAAGCAACAGGCACGACTGAGGAACAAGTCGAGTTCTTGCCCTCTCAGCCATCAAGTCTGGCAGAAGAGGCCAACAAGGAATGAGCTCTCATTCCTCTGATTCAAATGAAAGCTTCATCCTGATTAAAATATCTATGGCCACCCTGCGGAGCATTTGTGCCCCAGGACCGCAGGAGCCCGAACTTGTCACTTCCTTTCTCCAGCTGGAGGACGGGGGTGGGGGATGGGGGGCCGAACGGGATCCTTCCAGACCCCTGGAGTGGCTCACCTCCCTCATAATCACGTTACCCTGGAATGTTTTGGCCTTTGAGGTACAATGTGTGACTATGACCATTGTCAACAGGCAATGACACAAAGCAACTGTCGTTTTTGGCAAAGGCCAGCTGAGCAAATGCTTAACTCAGAAGCCGGTTAGAGCTTTTGTGAAAACAAATGACATCAGTGCTTACCCAGGAGTCTCCCAACCGGGCTAAGGAGTGTTTTCCTTTGTGAGTGTGCGTGTGTCAGCTGTGCTCTTGCCTTGTGGGCATGCAGGAACTCCGCACAGAAGGAACTGGCACAAAAGTCTCCGTAGTTCAGTGCGTTGTCACGTTGTCCAGCAGAGCCCTCAGGAAACCTGCTTGGCAGGGAGGCTGACATTCTGAGAAGTCTCTGCATGCCAAGCCCTGCGCTGGGTGTTCGGGTAGATGCAGGAGGTCAGCCAAGGTCATGGGAATGACCACTTGGTGGCTTCCACGAGCCAGGAGCTGGGCCAGAGATTTCCCTTACCGTATCTCACTGAAGAGTAACCAGTGTGTGCTCAGCCCCGTGTCTGTACCCCACCTCGAGGCCATCACTTGACAAAGCCACCACTACAGCAACAGTGAGTAATATAGATGTTACCCCAGATCCCATTGGGACAGAGAGGAGACATTTAAATTGCAGACCACTAATAAATCTGAGTCCAAGGGGCACCTGGGTGGCTCAGTGGGTTAAGCATCTGCCTTTGGCTCTGGTCATGCTCTCAGGGTCCTGGGATCAAGCCCCACATCAGGCTTCCTGCTCAGTGGAGAGCCAGCCTGCTTCTCCCTC
The DNA here is from genome assembly GCF_964662115.1 of Mustela nivalis. Taxonomy (NCBI): domain Eukaryota; kingdom Metazoa; phylum Chordata; class Mammalia; order Carnivora; family Mustelidae; genus Mustela; species Mustela nivalis. Next base: position 71,909,420 of record NC_139028.1, on the reverse strand, counting down.
TCCCTCTGCTGCCCCCACTGCTTGTGCTCTCTCTCTCAAATAAACAAATAAAATCTTTAAAAAATCAAATGAAATTAAATTAATCTGAGTCCAACACTTTGTTGTCTTCTCTCTCCTCTACTCCACAACCCTTGCCTCTCTGACTCCCTGAAGGCAGAGTTCCTCTCATTTCTCTCTCCCTCTCTCTCTCCCTCTCCCTCCAGATAAAAACTGCTTTTTTAAAATCCCTTCCACATCTCTCCCTGTCACTTGCCTAAACCCATACACGAAAGTCTAATAGCCAAAAGACAAGAAATGTCCTAATATTCCTCAAACAGGACCCTTGTGGGTCTCATTTTGTCTCATTCATTCATTTAACAAATAGTTATCAAGTGTGAGACACTATTTTGGGTGCAAGGTGTGAGCGGTGAATGTAAAAGAAAAAATATTTGCCTTTGGGGCCCCTGGGTTGTTGAGCATCTGCCTTCGGCTCAGGTCATGATCCCAGGGGCCTGGGATGGAGCCCTACATCAGGCTCCCTGATTATCCCTCTTCCTCTCTCACTGCTTGTGTCTTTCTCTGTCAAATAAATAAAATCTCTTAAAAAAGAAAAATTTGCCTTCGTGTAGCTTCTGTGATCCTATCATGACCCATTTTTATGCATAAGAAAACCAAAGTTCAGGGTCAATTGATTCCACAGAATCAGACACATGGAGTCCAGAGACAAAATCCAGGCCAGAAAAAGTAACTAGCAAGACCTACACAGGGTTTCAAAGGCCCAGCCAGCATCTCTGGAGAATGAGGTGTGGGTGTCATGCCACAAGAACGGCCCTTGGAAACAATTAAGTCTGGGTTCAAATACCAGCTCAGCTATTTACGTGAACTAGGTACTTTACCCTGTAAGTCTCCTTTTTCTCATATGTAAAAAAGGAGATAAAAATTAAACTTACCTTATAGATTATGATCTATAGATATAGATATATAGGTGTGTAAACACAGATATACACACTCATGAAATCCTCACAACAACCCTATGTTGTGCTAGATACCATATATGTATTTGGTGTCTAGCACATAGTAAGCTCAGTAAATATCAATTATTATTTATTTCTTCATTTACTTTTGTTATTATTAGTTGGCAGAAAAACTGGACTGCTTTGAAGCAGACACTCAGGGTGCCTGGGTGGCTCAGTGGGTCAAGCCTCTGCCTTCAGCTCAAGTCATGATCTCAGGGTCCTGGGATAGAGCCCCACATCAGGCTCTCTGCCCAGCAGGGACCCTGCTCCTCACACTTGCTCTCTCTGTGTCTCTCTCTTTCTCTGAAATGAATAAATAAAGTCTTTTTAAAAAAATCAAAGAATGAAACTGATGTGCAGAGAGAAGCAGAAATGGGATATGGAAAGCTCTTGCCACCATTTGAGAGCCTGGTTCTACTTCATTCCTCAATGCCAACTGCAGTCTTGTCCTTGAGTTCCAGAACACAATTCTATGAGCAAATTCCTTGTTTCTCCCAAGCTGCTTTGATTTGGGATTCTATTCTTTGCAATTAGTAAGAATCCTAACTAAATACAGGTCCAATTCAGCAGACCCGGCCTTGATACTTAGAGCACAAAGTCCTCTAAAGGGCCCCTCTCTGAGGAAAAATCCAATTTTCCCTTAATAGTCATGATTAAGTATACCCAATCAGGTTAATAACCCCTTCTTTTCCTGTTGATTTATTGGCATGAAGAGCTCAAAGTGGCCAACCTATAGTCTTTACTTAACGTTTAATAGTACCATTGAGGTGTTCCCTAGTCGAAATCCTCCTCCCTTTTGGATTGACTTCTAGATTAGCAGAGCCTAAAATAGTGTAGATAGGAAGTGAAATTTTTGCTAGTGGACAACAGGAAGTAAGAGGAACCATTCCCATTTCCACTCCTTGGTTCCTGGACCCATTAAAAAATGGCTATTAGCAAAATAGGAGTTGGTCGCTGATTTAAAGCACATATTAAATTCCGGAAGAATTTGCCCTACCTCCGCTAAATGTTTCCATCCAACTAGTAACATAACAAAGTTGAAAAGGTTGTTACTATTACTAAAAGGTCATACCATGGCTTTATCAGGCAGTTGCTTTAAGGTAATGGGAAACATTACAAGATCAGTGAATTCCATGAACATGAGTCATTACCACACTTCATTTCAGTGAATTCCCTGATCAGAATGTTCTATGAACTACCATGTGAATAAGACATCCTGTAAATCCTAGGATGGTGGTTTTAGTAGAAGTCAAATACGAAAGGTAAATTTGTATTCAGAGTATGCCTGTTTCATTGAGAACAAAGTTCTATCCCTTCCATGACTGAGATGATCTTTTATAATCAACCTTCTACAAGGTGGCTTTCTGGTGTTCCCCCAGAGAATGGGGCCAACCACTGTTGGTCTCTGCTGTTGGCAGGCTGGACCCTCAGCAGTGATAATTGGAAGTCCATGTTGCTGAGCCCATTAATAAATAACTCCCATGGGCAATTTCATTTGGTTTTCATTGGCCTAAGGACTGGCTGAAAAAGAGATTAACAGATATCCACAAACAGGTCATTCTTCTGCCTAATATCCTCTTCTGATGAGATGTCTGTTTGGTTGATTTTCACATGGGACACAATATCTTAACACTCTGATCATATTCAGAGATTTCTACACACACTTATCACCAATTTTTCAGTCATGATCCTTCAAAGTCTGGACTACCTAACAAAACTATTAGCCGCTACTCACGTGTCAATATAGACCCACACTTCTGCTGACTGGGAGGATTTTCCTTCCCTCTCACCCTTCAAAGCCATCCCTATTGGCAGGCCTGCAATACTACAACCATCCACTTTGGGGTAGCACCAGCCTATTATACAATCCAGGCCTGGAATTTTTCCTTCTTAGCCAACTTGTCATGGGGAACTTCCCAAGAGGCCACAGATTCCATCTGAGAGGAAAGAGGCAATGTGGTAGGAGCATGGACTGTAGGAACACATTCCATTTACTTCTACAACTTATTTGTGCCTTCAGCATTTACTTGAGTCTGATCTCATACATACCACTTCCGTCTAATGATTGAATGTTGCTGTGAAGGCCCGATTTTATGGCTTGGAAGATTAGACAACATCTAGTTCATGATGGAAAACTTATATTACACAGTAACTTGGTGACTCATGGTCAGTCTTTCAGTCTCTAAATAGGCCCAGTTACAACCTAGAAACTGTTTCTTCAAAGAATATGTGTCTTCAAAGCATAGTAAATCTTTGCCCTCGAATCCTCAGTGTCTGGCCTGTGAAACCACCTATAGGAGCCTGCTGAAGTTGACCCAGTGTTCCTATCTGCCACAGGCACTCCAAGTATCATTGTGTATTATATAGACCGAGTGGTAGAGCAGTCTGTATGGCATCCTGGACCTGACACAGAGCCTCCTCTTGTTGGGGGTCTCACTCAAAACTGGCAACTTCTCAGCGTTCTTAGTAAATGAGCATTGCATGCCCAGATGAGTTTTACGGTGCCTCGAAAACCTAAAGAAGCCCAATCAGTAATTGTATCTCTTTTTTAGTGGTAGAAGGGCCAGATGCAACAACTTTTTCTTCACTTTGGAAGAGATATTTCACCATGCTCCAGATCACTGGGCCTCTAGAAATTTTACCAAGATGACATGCCCCTGAATTTTTGTGGAATCTATTTCCCATCCTCTACATGTATCTATCTTTCTAATATATCTAGCATAGCTGCGGCTTCCTGCCTGCTTACCAGGAAGCGTGATAGCATCAGCATGATATCATCAACCTAATAAACCAGTGTGATTCAGAATAGAAGGGCAATTAAGGTCTCTTGGAACAAGATTATGATATAGGGTTGAAGAGCTGATATGCCCCTCAAGTAGGATAGTGAAGGTATATTGCTGGCCCTACCAACTAAAAGCAATCAGCTCCTGACAATCTTTACTAACAAATGCAGTGGGGAAAAGCATTCAGATCAACAGCTGCATGCCAGGTGCTGATACCGATAAAACTACATCTGTAACCACCACCTGATTAGATTTACAATAATTTATGTCAATGCTTCAAGATGAATCTGCAACAAGGTAGGCATTATTTTACATATTTTACAGATGAAAAGGCAAACCACAGGGATGCCTGGGTGGCTCACTTGATTAAGGGTCTGCCTTTGCCTCAGGTCATTATGCCAGAGTCCTGAGATGGAACCCTGCATCAGGCTCCCTGGTATCAGGGAATACCAGGGACTGAATAGATGGGCTGCTCCCCATGCTTGTGTGCTCGCTCTCTCTCTCTCTCTCTCTCTCTGTCAAATAAATAAATAACATATTTTTAAAAAGAAAGAAAAGAGAAGGCAAACCACAAAAATGTTCACACACTATTAAAAGGAAAAGTCTGAATTTGAATCCAGCATTCATTATGCTTTACCATTATCCTACCACAGCCTTTATACCATGATTATTCTCATCTGGACCTTTCATCTAAGTCATGTAAAAACCTACCAAACCCTCCAGAAACTACAAGAGAATGAGTTATCAGAAAAGGTATGCTGTTCCCAGAAGATACAGAGGAAGTACTTGATAGATACTGATTATACAGACTTTGTCTCTATCAAGTTTTATCTGTTTCTCCTGTAGTAGGTGATACAGATAAATAAACAGGTAATTACAACACAGTGTGAATAAGTGCAATGATGAGAATGGGTCTTATAAGGGCAAATAGGTATCTTAACCCAAGCATGGGAGTCAAGGAAATTTTTCTCAGAGGAAGTGATACTTGAACTGAGATGTGAAGAGTCGGTAGGAGTTAGGCAGACAAAGTGGGGCAGGACAAAGATATTCGGGGGGCGGGGGGTGGCAAGGAGTAGAGAAACCAGTTCAGAGAACAGCAAGTGCCAAAGCTCTGAGGTGGCAGACAGCACAGTGGATCCATTCAGTAAGTCTGGACCTCGGAGGGTGAAGAAGGGAAGGACAAGAGATGAGGCCGGGAGGCTAAGCATGGGCCAGATCATCAATAAACTTACAAACTTCGTTAAGGAGTTTGTGGTTTACGCTGAAGACAATAGAGAGTCATTGAAGAAATTCAAGCAGGGGACAGCATGACAATTTTACAATTTAGAGATATTGCAGTTTAGAGATATTAGAGTGAAGGCTGGAGTGGGAAGCTACTACTGTAGTTGAGAGGGAAGACAATGGCTCCAACTGGAGTTGTGACAAAGGGGGTGAGAGAAGTGGATAATCCAGAGACACAAATGACAGGCTGTCTGAGAGATGTGAAAGGCCACAGGAACCTGGAATATATATGAAAAAAATTTAAACTGAGCTTCAGATGTGGGAGCCATGCAGTATATAGTGATAACTAGAGTTCGGAAAAAATGTGCAGAGTGAGAGGAGGAAAACAGGATATTAATGTCAAATCCTGAAAAGGAATTCAATAGAAATTGAGGGGATGGTGGGGAAGAGAAATCCATGTTCGCTGAAGGTCTAGGAGAAAAAAAATCTCACAAAAAGGATTCACTTTTGAGCATAAGTATTCAGGATTAAGTTTTCAAGGTAATACAACCAATCATAATGGTTAACATTTGTTGGACATTTAATATATACTAGGCACATTTCTAAATATTTACATGTATCATTCCCTATAATCATCACAATAATAGCCTTACTTTATGGATGAGGAAAGTGAAGCACAGAGATTTAGTCAAACACCCCAAGTTACATAGGGGCACAAGAATTTTCAAATTTTTTTTAAGATTTTAATTTATTTATTTGAGAGAGAGAGAGCAGGAGCAAGAGGAAGGGCAGAGGGAAAGGGAGAAGCAGACTCCCCACTGAGCATGGAGCCCAATGTTGGGCTCAATCCCGGGATACTGGGATCATGACCTGAGCCAAAGGCAGATGCTCAACCAAATGAGCCACCCATACCCCACCCCCTTTTTTTATTATTGAAATATAATGGTATATAACATTACATTAGTTTCAGGTATACAGCATAATGATTTGATGTTTGTATATATTACAAAACGATTTCCACAAAAATCTAGTTAATATGCATCACCATAGGGGCGCCTGGGTGGCTCAGTGGGTTGAAGCCTCTGCCTTCGGCTCAGGTCATGGTCCCAGGGTCCTGGGATCGAGCCCCGCATCGGGCTCTCTGCTCAGCGGGTAGCCTGCTTCCTCCTCTCTCCCTGCCTGCCTCTCTGTCTACTTGTGATCTCTGTCTGTCAAATAAATAAAATCTTTAAAAAAAAAAATATGCATCACCATAATTATGAAAATCTTTTTCTTGTGATGAGAACTTTTAAGATCTACTCTCTTAGCAACTTTCAATGTATACAATAATAGTATTAGTAACTATAGCCACCATTTTGCACATTACATACCCATGACTCATTTATTTTATAGCTGGAAGTCTATACTTTTTAACCCTCTTCACCCATTTTGCCCACCCCACCAACCGTACTTCTGCCTCTGGCAACCACCAATCTGTTCTCTGTATCTATGAGTTCTTTTTTATTCTTTATTACTATTATTACTATTATCATTCCACATATAAGTGAGAGCATACTCAATTTGTCTTTCTCTGAATTATTTCACTTAACATGATGATGATGCCCTCAAAGTCCATCTGTGTTGTTGCAAATGGCAAGATTTCATTCTTTTTTATGGCTGAATAATATTCCATTGTATATATATATACCACATTTTCTTTCTCTATTCATCCAACAGTGGCCCCTTAGGTTGCTTTCATATCTGGGCTATGGTAAATAATGCTTCAATAAACCAGCGAATACATGCAGTTTTTAGAGTTAGAGTTTCATTCCTTTGGGATAAATACCCCAAAATGGAATTGCTGGATCATCTGATATTTCTATTTTTTAATTTTTTGAGAAACCTCCATAGTGTTTTTCATAGTGGCTGCACCAACTTACATTCCCACCAACAGTACACAAGAGTTCCCTTCTTTCCTCATCCTCACCATCACTTGCTATTTCTTATCTGCAGAGTTGGCGCTTGAGCCCATGCCTTCTCATTCTAGAATTTGCCACGCAATGCTGCTTCTCAGAAACAAATTAGCATATATATTACATACTTTGTAAAGTCACAAAATTAATACCTGTTGCACAGGCATCCTCCCTCTGGAAGTAGGTCTTTACAACAGAGAAATATTTTTATACACATTTTTTATAAATGCCATCAAGTGTAGCAGGGCTGCTAAAAATGTTATCAAGTTGCAATGTCTCCTGAATATGCAACTTCAAATAAAACAAAAATGAACCAAAAAAAAATGATGATTCTTCAAAAGAACCATCCCTCAAACACCTGAAACTTGAGGAAGGAGCTCAAAGAGGATTTTACTACACAGAAGGTTACTATCCATCGAGGGTTACGATCCTGTTGTAATTTGTATTAATTTCCGTAACTCCCCTTAAAATAGCTGCTCCACAAAATGGAGTCACTTAGGCTTAGAGCCGCATCAGCTTTGTCACCGTGCCAAAAGAAAAGGAGGCTTTTTGAACAGCTGCGTCATAAGATCAGCTGTCAAGGAGCAGTTTTTCCATGCCACACCCCAATGGACTTGGAAACCCCTGGAAACAGCAGGTGTTCCACCTGATTCCGCTAAGGTCAGATGCAGGCCTGGAGGGTCAGGTACGGGTTGACCTCCTGCCTCATAATGGACATGAAAATGGGACCAAGAGGGACTTCAGAGAGACACTCCGCGTGCTGCACGTTTCCGCTCAGACACCGCGCTGCGGAAGTGAACTAGCACCCGCCCAGGTGAGCCACAGCGCACAATCAGCAAATGGCGCTCATCCCCCAGGGAGCAAGTGGACCAGAGCAGAATCCCGGACGGCTCCACCCACCGGTGATGCGTGTGCACCCCTCTTTCCCGTCTAACCCTATTTACTCTGCGTCTCAGCCCGTGTGTACATAAGCAGTACACCGCTTGAGTTCGAAAAGAAAAGGAATTGCAATTGGCCTATTTGAGGTACAGGGAGTACTCTCCTCTGTGTCACTCCGGTAAATAAATCACACAGAGACAGAACCACCCGTACAGGGCGGCCGTGGCAGAGTTACCCTACCTTCAAGCCCAGGAACATACTTTCCGACTCTTCTTTATCTCATGGTTAAGTAATTACTCATAGACAAAGAGTTGTATGCCACTTTTATAGCATCTGAAGGAGATAATGAGACTGTTATCAATGGAAGATCATTTTCTGCTATTTGAGAATGCAAAAGGCAAACTGGGAGAGGGAGTTTGGGTGCTAAAAGATTGACATTTCCCAGGGAGTCTAGAGGCCAATGGAGATAAAAAAAAAAAAAAAAAAAATTGCAATCAGCATTGTCCTGATTTTTCCAGACCATATGGTGATGTCACTTCTCATACCCATTGAACAGGCTCTGGAAGGATTTTTGTAATAGAAAAATAATTTAAATTTGCATATGCAGAGAAGAAATCTTGAAAGGCCCAGTACAGGGGCTCCTGGGTGGCTCAGTGGGTTGAAGCCTTTGCCTTCAGCTCAGGTCATGATCCCAGGGTCCTGGGATTGAGCCCCACATTGGGCTCTCTGCTCAGGCAGGAAGCCTGCTTCCTCCTCTCTCTCTGCCTGCCTCTCTGCCTACTTGTGATCTCTGTCTGTCAAATAAATAAATAAAATCTTTAAAAAAAAAGAAAAAAAGAAAGGCACAGTACTCTGAGGATTGTGATTCTCCTGGGGATAGTAGTAGAGATGGAGCTGATTGGAGATGGGGGAATTTATAGGCTTCTATTGTTTAAATATGGTTTGGACACATGTATTGTAACAATAGTGTCCACCTGGGAATAGCAACAACAACAACAAAACAAAAACAAAAAGCAGTGGTTTCTACCTTCAATTGCCAAGCGATCTTGAAAAAGAAAGAACTAGAGGTATCACAATTCCAGACTGCCGGTTATATTACAAAATGGTAGTAATTAAAGCAGTATGGTTGGCATAAAAATAGACACATAGGGACACCTGGGTGACTCAGTTGGTTAAGCATCTGACTTGATTTTTGGTTCAGATCATGATCTCAGGGGCTTGAGCTCCATGGCAAGTTCCTAGCTCAGCAGGGAGTCTGCCTGTCTCCTTCTCCCTCTATCCCTCCCCCCAACCCCGCTCTCTCGTTCTCTCAAATACATAAAGAAATCTTTTCTTTTTCTTTTTTTTTTTTTTTTTTAATAGGCACATAGCTTACACGGCTCAGTTGGTTAAGCAATTGCCTTTGGCTCCGGTCATGATCCTGGAGTCCCTGGGATCAAGTTCCACATCGGGCTCCTTGCTCAGCCAGGGGCCTGTTGCTTCTCTCTCAGCCTGCCACTCCCCCTGATTGTGCACTCACTCTTTCTTTCTCCCTAGCAAATAAATAAAATCTTTTTAAAAATTAAATTAAAATAAAATAAAATACGTACATAGTTCAATGGTATAAAACATAAAACCCAGAAATAAACCCACAACTATATATGATCAATTAATCTTCAACAAGGACTGAAAATACAATGGGGAAAACTTAAACTTAAAGCCTCCACAGGTGATTCTAATGGGCAGTTGAGTTTGAAATCCAGGCTACTGGTTTAAAGAAATAAAGGCTTTTCTTCCACAGAACACAAAATCTAGACTTGGGCAGACCAGAACCAGTATAGTTGCTAAAGGATGTCATTAAGGAATCAGGTTCCTTCTATCTGTACTCCAAACTTCTTAGCTTACTGCTCATTCTCTTGGTAATAAGATGGCTGTTGCTTCTAGCCATTGGATCTAAGTTCCATGCTGGAAGAAGGCAGAAGAGCAAAAAGGCTTCATGTCACAAATATTTGCCTTTCTTTCTTCCTCTCTTTCTTTCTTTTTAAAGATTCTATTTATGTATTTGACAGAGAGAGACACAGCGAGAGAGGGAACACAAGCAAGTGGAGTGGGAGAGGGAGAAGCAGGCCTCCCGCTGAGCAGGGAGTCTGATGTGGGGCTCCATCCCACGACACTGAGTTCATGACCTGAGCCCAAGGCAGATGCTTAACAACTGAGCCATCAAGGCACCCCAAATCTTTGTCTTTCTATTCAGAAATGACAGCCTACCTCAGGGACTTCTCATTAACCCAAACTATATTTCATGGTCATCTCAGATTGTGATGAGGTCTTGGAATTTGTGGGTATTGCTTTCCAGACTCTGTGGTAGAAGACAAGGTAGAAGGTGATTAAAATGATTATTAAGTGAGCCAACCTACAGTGTCTGCAAAACATGAATGTACTACTTTTATATTTTTTAAATGCAAATATTGTAGTATAAAGACTATGAGGAAATGTCATACCTGGGATAAATTTCTTGATAACCTGGCCAGTCCATTACACTCTTTTACACTCATGTAAGTCCAAAATTCTCTGCTGGTTTTTTTTTTTTTTTTCCCTGAGGCTATATTAATTAGCTAATACAGCAGCCTTTTCAAACCCAAAGTTTTATTCCAGTAGAAAAGAAGCAATCATTAGCCTAAGCCTGGTGAGTGGAATGACCACAAAATCCTCCCAAAAGTCCTGGCCTCCTTTTGCCTGATAGTCTCCAAAATAAAGTTAATTTCTCTAGTGACCTGATGTTCACATTAAACTATTTGCTGCCAAGGGTTTGAATTACTGCAAATATGTCCCTTGGGTTTATCCCAGTTGAATTAATAATCATAGCCCCCACCACAATCTCTTGTTTGGCAGTAATTCTTATTCCAACCTCCCTCCTGAATTTAAAACTCGTGACTTCCAACTGCCTGCTGGATAAGAACATCTCAATGTCCCACAAGCAAACCAAACTTGGTGTGTCATCATGATCTCATGATGTTCCCCCCCACCTCCTGCTTTCCCCATCTCAGCAATTAGTTAAGTCCAGTGATCAAGTTGTTCAAACTACAGATCTCAGAACTGTGCTCACATCTTCTCATTTCTTTATCTCATACTCCAATCAGTAGGATTCTGTTAATTCTACCATTTACATGCTTTCCAATCTGCCTTTTCTCCTCCAATTTATGCCCAACAATTCTTCTACCTGGATTATAAAGCAAAAATCATTCAAATCATTCCCATGTCCCAAGGGTAGCAAATATTGTGCCTTCAAGAAACGGAAACAGGGGGCGCCTGGGTGGCTCAGTGGATTAAGCCGCTGCCTTCGGCTCAGGTCATGATCTCGGTGTCCTGGGATCGAGCCCCGCATCGGGCTCTTTGCTCAGCGGGAGCCTGCTTCTCTCTCTCTCTGCCTGACTCTCTGCCTACTTGTGATTTCTCTCTCTGTCAAATAAATAAATAAAATCTTTAAAAAAAAAAAAAAAAAAAAAAAAGAAGAAACGGAAACAGAAGCCAATGGGGCTGAAGTATAAAGAGCAAGGAGAGTGTCAGGAGATGAGGTCAGAAAAGCAGGGTAGGTCCAGATCCCATAAGGCTGTAAAAGTCATATTTAAGAGTAAGACATGCCAATATATATATAATCGTGATGGTAGCCATTGTAAGGCTTGCTAATGAAAGTGTACCAACTCCTTGTCACTCACCTTTTATGCTGGCTTCAAATCACTTTTGTAAAACATACATCAAATTAAACTGAAAATCCATTGTACCCATAATCCCAGTCTATCTTGAGAAAAATATCGGACAAATTCCAATAAAAGGGCATCCTACAATATTCTTGACCAAACTCCTCAAAACTGTCAAGGTTATCAAAGAGAGGAAAATCTGAGAAACTGTCACAGTCAAGAGATGCATAAGGAAATGTCAATTAAATGTAATGTGAGATTCTGACAGAGAAAAGGGGCATTAAGGGGCGCCTGGGTGGCTCAGTGTGTTAAAGCCTCTGCCTTCAGCTCAGGTCATGATCTCAGCGTCCTGGGATCAAGCCCCGCATCAGGCTCTCTGCTCAGCAGGAAGTCTGCTTCCTCCTCTCTCTCTGCCTACTTGTGATCTCTGTCTATCCAATAAATAAATACAATCTTTAAAAAAAAAAAGAAAGAAAAAGAAAGAAAGAAAGAAAAGGGGCATTAAGTAAAAACTAAAGAAATCTGAATAAACCACGAACTTTAGTTAATAATAATATGTCAGTATGGGTTAGTTAATTGTAATAAATATATCACCCTGGGGTGCTTGGCTAACTTAGTCGGTAGAACGTGCAACTCTTGATTTTGGGGTCATGAGTTCAAGCTCCAGGTTGGGCTAGAGCCTACTTGAAAAATACACACACATGCACATATACATATATATCATGCTAATATAAGATGTTAATAATAGGGCAAATACTATGTGGGGCTATGTGGGAACTCTGTACTACCTGCTCAGTTTTGCTGTACATGTACAATGTTCTAAAAAATAAAGTGTATTCATTTAAAAGGAAAAAATTCTACCAATAATTCCTTCATTCCTAAAGGACAAAGGTTAAACTCTGAAACACAACATGTGCTTAGGACATTTTTCCAAGCCAATTTCTATTACCCCACACACACCCAAATTACGCCACAGCTACAGTGAACATTTAACTTATCCACAGACATCCCAGGCCCTTTTGTGCCTCTGAGTCCTTGCATGTGCTGTTCCCTCCGCCTGGAATGCCATAGTCTGCCCATTTCAGCTTAGCTAACTCTTCAATGATTCAACACAAATGCTTCCCCATATTCTTCCAATTCACTTGTCCTGTGACGTTCCATAGTTCTTGAAACAAGACACATTCTCTGCCACGACAAACTCTAGAAGAACAAGCTGTCCAGATCAAGCACCCCCTCCTTCACTACCAATGATTTTGAAAGCACTTAACCCCAGGCTGCCTCCTTCTGCACTTTCCAAAGCAGACACCAGATAAAAGCCCAGTATGAACCCTGCCATGCCCACAAGAGAAGGAGACCCATATGAAGCTGTCAGGTGATTCTGTTGGTTTCCTTTCTTCTCCCTGAAGGGACTCAGTTCTGTTACTTATGGTAGGTGATCAAACTGCACAGCCTTCCCAAAGAAATCCTCTTTATAAGTCCTCTCTTTTCCATGCATTTTATACCATTGATATAAGCGAGCCACCCAGTGAATTCTGTTATCAGTTTCAGGTGTCTACTTTGAACACCTATAGACCAATTTGTCTTGGTAAACTTTCTTTGCTCTGGCATCTAGCATGTGGTGCTGGATATGTCTACAGGCTTCCGCATTCCTTCCCACATCCTTCTCTGTGCCTTCCCATGCTAACAAGTTAAAGGCTAAAAAGTTAAAACAACTCCCCTGCAGCCAGGATACTAAATTCAATTAAGTGTCCTCATATGAAACTAGGAAGGCATAAGTAGGATAGAGAGCATCACCCCACTGCCATTTTCCCTTGACAGTCAAGGTCATGAGCACATGAGTGCAGAAAGCTGGAGGGGCAGCTGATCTCAGCTTTTGACTGTCTGCTCACCACCTTCCTGGATGTTACAAAGCAGCTCTGATGCTCATGGCAGGGTTAAGAAAAGAGGCATCAGCTCTGTGAGCCCCAAAACACAGCCACAGCAGTGCTTGCGACTGCTGTCTTGTCTTGTCAATGTCTTGAAAACATTAGTTCTGGCGGTAGTCCCTAACTTTAGGTACTCCAGCTCCTCCAATGATTTTGAAAGCACTTAACTCCTTATATTAAATCCTTCTATGCTTAAAATATCTACAGTGGTTTCTATATCTGTATTAGGCTGTTCAGGCTATCATAGCCAAATACCAGATTGGGGGACTTAAACAACAGAAATTTTATTTTCTCATAATTCTGGATGCTGGAATTCCAAGATCAAGGTGTTGGCAGAGGTCTCCTGAGACCTCTCTCTTTGGCTTGTAGGTGGCTGATATCTTGCTTCCTCTTCACATGTTCACACCTCTGTGCGTATACACCCTTGGTGTCTCTCTGTGTCCCCTAATTTCCTCTCCTTACAAGGACATCAGTCAGATTTGACTGGGACCCACTCTAACATCTTAATTTTAACTTAATTATCTCTTCAAAGGCCCTCTCTCCAAATGTAGTCACATTCTGAGGTAGTGGGGTTTAGAGCTTCCATATGTGAATTTCGGGGAGCTCCAATGGAGTCTATAACACTTTCCTTCCCTGAAACCTGACTGAGGCATATATCTTGATGTGTCTACCCATCTTCCAATTTAAGAGCCTTTATCAAATGAATGAACGAATAAACACAGCAGGGCTTTACAGAAAAAGTTCACCATTTAGTTATTTTCTTCTCTTCCTTAAGGTTGCTAAGTCTCTTTTCCAACCTCTCTAATCTCTCGCCATTTTTATCCTGCAGTTCTTATGGAAGGCAGAAGAGACCTTGATTAGCTGCCCGTTGCTGCTTAACAATATTACCACAGTGCCCGCCTCGGCAGCACACATACTAAGAAAACAGATTTAGCACACCTTTAAATGCTTAATACAACCCATGCGTATTATCTCACAGCTTCTATGGTTCAAAAGACCAGACGTGACTTGACTGAACCCCCTGCTTAGGGTTTCTGAAGGCTGCAATTAAGCATCAGCCAGGGGGCGCCTGGGTGTCTCCGTCATTAAGCCCATTAAACACATTAAGCGTCTGCCTTCGGCTCAGGTCATGATCCCAGGGTTCTGGGATCGAGCCCCGTGTTGGGTTCCCTGTTCAGCGGGAAGCCTGCTTCTCCCTCTCCCACTCCCCCTGCTTGTGTTCCCTCTTTCGCTGTCTCTCTATCTCTACCAAATAAATAAATAACTAAAATCTTTAAAATAAATCAGTGTCAACGAGGGCTCTGGCCTCATCTGAGGCTAGGCTAGAGAAAAAGTTCCCTCAGAATTCAGTTCCATGTGGCTGCAGGACACTCTTCAGGTGCCTGTTGCCTGTCAGCCAGCGGCCACTCTCAGCCCTTAAAGGCTCCTCACAGATTCTTGGCACATGGAGCTCCTGCCATAGCCATTTGCTTCCTCAAGGACAACAGCGCAGTTCAGCAACATGGCATTAAGATCATATGCATAATCAATGATCATTGTACATTGCATCCCTTTTGAGGTATTCTCTTGATCAGAAAGAAGTCAGAGGCCACACCCACACTTACAGTTCTCAGAGCTCATCTTAAAGGTCAGCCTGAGGCCACTGGCTACTGCTTTCTTGGCTTTTTTTTTTTTCTCTCTGTTAGGATCTCTGTGATCAGGACCCTGGGCCTATCTGATAAACACAGATATAGGGAAGAGACATGGGGCCCTCACTCAGAGCAAGTACCTCTTTTAGTGCCCACTTCCCATGCAGGAGCTGTCCAAAAGCAGAGAGGCCCTTTGTGTCAGCTGTCCCAGGTCTAAGAGTGGCAGGAGAATTCGGGCTCTGATGAGAGCCTCCGCTCGCTGCCTGCTTATCTCCTGGTTGCTACCCCAAACTCCAAGAAGCCCCCACAGAGAGAGAGAATTACAGTCCTCTGTATTTAACCAGGGCCCCAGAATAGGGGGGACACTCCTCTGAAGGAACCCTTAATACAGGGCAGCTGTTCCTCTGAAGGGCCAGAGAGCTTTGCTTATTTTTCTCTTCTCTTTCTTTTTTTTTTTTTTTTTTTTAAATTTATTTGACACAGAGAGAGAGACAGTAAGAGAGGTAACACTAGCAGGGGGAGTGGGAGAGGGAGAAGCAGGCTTGGCAGAGCAGGGAGCCCGAAGTGGGGCTTGATCCCAGGACCCTGAGATGGTGACCTGAGCCAAAGGCAGACACTTAATGACTGAGCCACCCAAGCGCCCCTCATTTTTCTTTTTAAGTCTTCACTGTTCTGATCCAAGGGCCAGCATAAGGTAGGTATTTGGTATACTTTAGGAAGAATGGATTAGCTCTATACTTTAAAGACAATTAACTGTAAAATCAGAACCTAAAGTTCTCAGGGAATGTGTTAAACATTAAAAAAGAATGTAATCCAGGGATGCCTGGGTAGCTCAGTCAGTTGGAGCATCTGCTTTTGGCCCAGGTTGTGATTCCAAGTCCTGGGATAGAACCCTGCATTGGGCTCCTTGCTCAGCAGGGAGTCTGCTTCTCCTTCTGCCTGCTCTGCCTGCTCTGCCTGCTGTTCCTCCTACTTGTGCTCTCTTTGACAAATAAATAAATAATATCTTAAAATAGAAAAAAAAAAAATGCGATCCATATAATAGAACTCTGCTTCATCATAGAAAGGTGGCCAGAACAGGTTAAAGGAAAGATGAAGTTTCCTGTGATTATGTTCTTTTTTTTTTTAATAGTTTGTTTGGTTTTTTAAAAAACATTTTATTTATTTATTTGACTGAAAGAAAGAGATCACAAGTAGGCAGAGAGACAGGCAGAGAAAGAGAGGGAAGCAGACTCCCTGCTGAGCAGAGAGCGTGATGCGGGGCTCGATCCCAGGACCCTAAGATCATGACCTGAGCCAAAGGCAGAGGCTTTAACTCACCCACTGAGCCACCCAGGCCCCCCAAATAAGTAAATAAAATATTTTTTAAAAAAAAAGAAGAAGAAGAAGAAGGGTGCCTGGGTGACTCAATGGGTTAGAACCTCTACCTTCGGCTCAGGTCATGATCCTAGGGTCCTGGGATCGAGCCCCGCATCAGGCTCTCTGCTCAGCAGGGAGCCTGCTTCTCTCTCTTTCTCTGCCTGCCTCTCTGCTTGTGATCTCTGTCTCTCAAATAAATAAATAAAATCTTTTAAAAATATATTTTATTTACTTATTTAACAGAGAGAGACACAGTGAGAGAGGGAAAACAAGCAGAGGGAGTGGGAGAGGGAGAAGCAGGCTTTCTGCCAAGCAGGGAGCACAATGCGGGACTCGATCCCAGGACCCCAGGATCATGACCTAAGCCGAAGGCAGACACTTAACGACTGAGCCACCCAGGTGCCCCTGTGATTATGGTTTTTAAAGAAAAAATATATATACTAATGGGTATTTCTAGTGATAATAATTAGCGTAATGATTATTGTCCAGTGTAGTCTACATTTTAGTTTTCTATCGTGTGTGTGACACTTTTCTCTTTTGATTTAGAACAACGAAAAGGATTACATAGAATACTAGCATGCCAAGTGTCTCATCAATTAACCATACCTCTTTTCCCTGTATTTAAATATATGGTTATAAAGCTGGTAATTTGTGGAATTCCATTTAATTCAACAAACATTTATGGAGAGCTTACCCGGAACAAGGTATTGGGAAAGGCCAGACTGCTAGGGGTCAGTGTAACTTGATTTCAGTAAAGCATTAGACGAAGTGTCTCCTGATCCAGCAATGGATGAGGTCGGGAAGGTGAGTGGTACAACACTGTAGTGACCTGGGTTTGTGGCAGCCTGAACAGCCATATACACAGCTGATAAAGAGCTTCCATCATTGGGATATTTCCCGTGTAAAGTCACAGTCACTCATACCCTGGCATATGTCGACTAGATGACTTCAGTGAAGAAGATAAGCACAAAGTTTGGAGTAATAGCTAATTGATGAAAGAAGCAAGATGCAAAAGAACCTGAACAGCGTGAAATCCAACAAGACTCATTGTTAAGTTTTGTACGGAGTTTCGGATGCGTGGGGATTCTTGCCTTGGCAGTAGTTCGTGTAAAAAATAACTGGTTTTTTTTTTTTTTACTGACCGCGGATTCATTGTGAGGCATTAATGGAATGTGGCTGATAAAAACAAAGGCCATGGCAATTCCTGACCACAGTCATAAATCTAGTGTCCAGATAAGAGGCTGGCGGTTCAACCCTGTTCTAGTCGGATCGCACTGGAGTTCTATTTTCCCTTCTAGGTGTTCTTTTCACTATTGGAACAGGGCCCCCTTAACCCATCTTTGTGAAGAAGTATTTCCTTCCAGTCCTGCTCTGTCCTGTGTCCTCACATACTCAAAAGCAGTGTGCTAAAATGGGCCAGTGAGGTCTCCTCTTGTTACATAGTGAGGTTATAAAGCAGCGAGGTCACATGACCCAGGGTTCTTACACACATGTCAGCCGTGCCAGTTTTGTGTTGACTTATTCTTTTATTGCAGCCTCCTCTCCCCAGGGACTCAGGTCTAAATCTGGGGATGATGAAATGACCAGAAATCTGACTTACAACACCGCTATGTGCACCCCAGATGACTCCTCCCTCCTACTACAGTCACAACACAACCTTTGTCCTTGAAACAGCTGCCCTGCCTAGAGTTCTTATTCTTCATGCAAAGACTTCAAGACACCAGCTCTGCCAAACCCCTATAGGAGTCTAAATCCACCCTTTTGTCTGAAAACGGAGATCCCTGCTACTCTTAAATGCAAAGAAATCATCAGAGTTCAGTATTGGATGATCTCCTTTCCACCTCCTATAAATGCCTTCTTCCCTGCATTACCAGCAATTCCTCCCAACTCTGGCTTCCCTCATTCTCCAGGCCTGAGAATTGGGAACATACCACATGTAAGGAGGTAAGGAGGAAAAGGAGGAGTGAAAGAAGGAAAGAGATTTATCCTGATCCCAAAGATGGGTCCTTTTGCTATGATTCCAGCAAATCATGGTTCTCTCCTTTCTTCTCTCTTTGTCCCAAACCCTCTTCAGGGCACATACATACCCAGGGGCTTGGGGAAATCACAGGTTTACAGGGCCTACACCCACCAAAAGAGTTGATCCTAAAGCTAAAACCAGTCCAGCAGGGCCACCTCCCAGTCCAGGCAAGATGCCCAAGGATCTGCTGAGCCAGAACTTCTTCCTTATCCTCAACAAAGACCAGAGAAACTGTGGTCTGTCCAACTAATGCCCTTGGGCTGGAGGGGTGGAGGTCATATCTCTAAGTCAGGCTCTGTGCTCACACCGCGAATGCTTTATCTCATTTAATATCCACGGTATGGGCACCTGGGTGGCTCAGTGGGTTAAGGCTCTGCCTTCGGCTCAGGTCAGGACCTCTGGGTCCTGGGATCTAGTACCGAGTAGGGCTCTCTGCTCTGTGGGGAGCCTGCTTCCTCCTCTCTCTCTCTTTCTCTCTCTGCCTCTCTGCCTACTTGTGATCTCTCTGTGTCAAATAAATAAATATTTTTTAAAAATAATATCCACAGTAAATCCTGTGCTATGATGTATTGATTAGCACCTTTTCCATCGCAAGAACAGAAAGCTCAACTCAAAAGGGTGTAAAGTGATAGGGATTACTGGTTTACACACCTGAAACAACAGAAGTAGAAGAGGCTTCAGGGTGGGTTGATTTAGGAGTCCAGCAATGTCTTCAGGTACTCCTCCTTTCCACTTTCCAGCCTACCAGCCTCAGTGAGAGCTTCCATCTAGGGCTGGCCCCTGTTGCAGTCTTCAGAGTGGCTCTCTGATGCTACTGGGGCCACGTGTATCCCCCATTCTTATCTAACAGGAGACAGTAACGTTTATTTTTTCCTGGAAGAACCAGGAAACGTCAAGCTCATTGACCTGAATTAGGCCACACCCACTATTACATCTACAGAATGGCCTAGAAATGGAAGTGTACTAGGCCTGAGCCTTCAACAATGGAGTAGTCTGCTGGGCAGAGATGTGAATACCCTAACAAAAGCCATGGTAGTTAGCAAGAGAAAAAAGCAGGTGTTGGGGAGGCAACCCCCGAGGCTGTCCTAGGTATACTCTACCCCAGTTTTGCTGAGGAGAAACTGAAGCTCAAGGAGCCCATGCATCTGTGTAAGTCGGGGAGCCAGGATTCTCAAGCAGGCCTGTCTAGCCCAACACCACCATATCTTGAGGAATGAAACTAAAGAAAATCTGGAGTAGTAATCAGCCTTAAGCGTGTAGGTGGGAAAGGGGAACAGGGACTTCGTGAAACTGGAAAGATCTTGGCCACTGTGTTGGCACCCAGGAGTCACTGAATCAACCCACCCCACAAATCTGAGGCAGCTCTGAATGTGGGGACATCAGCTGGTACCCTGTAGCTCATCAAATGTCTATAAATTGAAAAGAGACTACAAATCTATTACCTATGATGGAGAGTTCTAGAACATTGTTTTCCAAGTCCATTCTGGGTTAAATCAATGCTGTGGTCTAGTCTAGAAACCCCGCTACAACGTATAACTTTGCTCCTCCTGGGAATGTCTTCCAAGTTCCAAAGGACAGATTTGCAAATAGACTTCTGGAGCAAGCCCCATCCTTGCTGGGAAGTGCCTTTCTTTGACTTGTTTATTCGGGAAGGCCGTTCTGGACTTTCACCCAGCCGTTGCCTGGCAGGAGGTGACCTGGCTTTGGCCAACAGGGTGGATCCAGCAGGAGGGTAAAGCTGATAGCTACCGCTCAGTGCTAACTCGGCACCAAGCTCTACCAGGAAGGGAGAAGGACAGAGCATTCAAAGGCCATAGTACAGCTAGTCTCTGATGACGGACTTTAAGGAGCATGCATTTCCCCTTCCTACCCCTCTTCCATTTGGTGGAAGAAGGAAAGACAAGGTTACAGGCACTCCTGTGGCCCAAAAGTCTTTTGCAAGTTTTGAGGGTCACTGAGTATAAACTCTCCTTTAAGCAGCTGCCCTTGCTCCTTCCCATTGAGGTCTCTCATGAGGCAGGGTCAGGTTTAGCGTTGGGGCCCGCAGCGGCTGCACAGCCCTCAAGGAGTTCTGTGGTCTATTTTGAGTGATTTTACGGTTCCTGATCCTGGCAAACATTACCCATTTTTCTGACAATATTTAGAGTCTGATGTAAGTGTGAACTAGATAATGACCTTTCAAGCCATTGCATGATGTTCTGTTTAAAGCTTTAATTTCTTCCTCAGAGCATCTGCAAAGTCCTCTGACCCGTCTGCATGGCCTCTTGGTGATTTCCCCAAGTTTCTGTCCACTTGTTGGGGTGGGGACAGCTGTACGCTGGGCAGAGTGTTCACGTGTCTGGGGCCGTGAGGAGTTTCTGCGCCAGCTGAAACTCTCCCATAGGCTTCGGAAGCTCCTGCAGCCCATTTTGAGATGCAAAATACTGACCAGCTCATGTCAGGCACATCCTTCTGTCTGGATAGTTTAGGACCTTCCCTAAAACACATATGAGAGCATACAACTAGCTCCCCCCATGAGTAGTTACTAGAACTCGGCGAACATTTCAAGCCTGACATGGCTAAAACAATACCATATCTGCAGCTTAACTTTAGGTGACTCACCAGAAAAGCAATTTTAAACAAAATTTGTAGGGACTGAGATTACGTTTGTTCTAGGAAAAATAGACTGAAGGGACAAAAGGCTAATGTAATATTTTGAAATGCTCTTTTTAAGTTCATAGAAGTCCTGTTGTATTTTCTTGACAGCATCCTAGTTACCAAGCACAACAGGAGGGCCAAAACCGGTATCTAAAACACTCAAACAACCACGTCCTGACACCATCCAGCAGGAGCATGTGTTCATCGAACAACAGGTTTGCAGAAATAGCAATGCTCTTGTTCATCTGATCACCAGGGAGCTTCGTAAATGCTCTTGCAAAATAATATTTGTCAAGGGGAGTCTGGGTGGCTCAGTCGCTTTAGCTTTAGCGTCTGCCTTCAGCTCAGGTCGTGATCCTGGTGTCCTGGGATAGAGCCTGGTGTGGAATTCCTTGCTCAGCTGGAAGTCTGCTTCTCCTTCTCCCTTTGCCCCTCCTCCCCCCAGCCCCTGCTCATGCGCATGCTCGCTCGCTCTCCCCTCAAATAAATAAATAAAATCTTAAAAAAAAAAAAAAAATTGTCAGGATAAAGCTCTGGTAGCCACGTGAAGGAAAGAATTTACCAAGCACCTGTCCTACCTTACAGTTGTCTTCAGTTCTCCTGGCAATTACTACGCTCTTTTCCCCACTCCAGAGAGTAGAACCAGACTACGGTTTCCAGCGGACCTTTGGTCTGGGACACAGTTTCTAGGGGGAGCAAGGCACCAAGAGATGCACAAGGCAAGGGGCTCCCATGGTACTCAAATCGAGCACACAGATAAGCACCAAACTCATGACTCTCCTGAGAAGTTGATTCCCTTCCTGGAAAAAATATTCGTGACCTGAACACTACCATGATAATCTCCAGAAGACAAATACTGTGTCCTACTGGATGATCCCACTCATATGTGAAAGCTTAAAGAAAGAAAAAATATGAACTGAACTCATGGAATCAGAGAGCAGAACGGCCGTGGCCAGGGGCTGTGGGAGGGCTAAGAAAATGGTAGATGCTGGTCAAAGGGTATAAACTTCCAATTATAAGATGACTAACTCTGGGGATTGAATGTACAGCCACGAGGACTGTAGTTACCGATACTGTGGTAAATACTGCAAACTCGCCCCAATGGTAAACCTGCTGCACTCTCAGGGCATACACAGACCTGAACAGTGACTATGTGTGAGGTGATGGGTGTGTTCACGAACTGTGGTAATCGTGTCACAGTACACACATAAATTCCATCATCACTCTGTGTTCTTTCAGCATAAGCAATTTTGTCAGTTATACCTCAATAAAGCTCGGGGAAGGGGAGAAGAAAAAAGAAAACCTAAAAAATAGACAATCTCTGGGGCACCTGGGTAGCTCAGTGGGTTAAAGCCTCTGCCTTTGGCTCAGGTCATGGTCCCAGGGTCCTGGGATGGAGCCCCGCATAGGGCTCTCTGCTCAGCAGGGAGCCTGCTTCCTCCTCTCTCTCTCTCTCTCTCTCTCTCTGCCTGCTTCTCTGCCTACTTGTGATCTTGGTCTGCCAAATAAATAAATAAAATCTTTTTTTAAAAAAATAGACAATCTCCAGGAGGAGAGGGGAATTTGAAATCGCTACTTCAATCCCATCCTCTAGAGTTTTACTTTCCACTTTGGGTCTCCACTGCACTTTCCAAGGACCATCAATGAGTACATTAGCCCCCTCTGGGAGTTTCTGCTATTTCTTTAGGAGTACGTAAGCCCCTTCCCTGGACTCTGCTTTACACAGAGAAGACAGGCCAGAGCTTATCCAAAGCCTTTACGAGATCCTAAGAAAGACCAGTGGGGACATAAACAAGAAAATATGTGGAACGTAAACAGACTTATGCAAAACAGGAACAGTGGTAATGTCTGGGAAATGAGACATGGAAGGAGGAATTTCGTACATTACAGCCTCCTTGTTTGGTTTTCTTCCCAAGAATTATATTTAATTTGTAAGTGATACACATATATTTTGAAGCTTATACGGTATTAGTTTTGCTCCTACCATAGCATTCTAGTTGCTATGATTTACTCTTCCTACTGACTTTGCACTTTATTAACTCTAAAAGTCTTCATTCTGCTCCTTGCTACCCCCATTCCTCCCCAGTAGATCTCACAAATGTACGGGCAAGAAAATGGGTGTTGGGTGGTAAGTGTGATCATTCATTCAACAAACGTGCTACCACATGCCAACTATCATGCCAGACACTGAGTAATAGATTATCACGGAGCTTCAATGGCTATTAGTAACACTGAGACGTCTTTTCTCTTTGATAGGAGAAAGATCAAGCGTCATTTCCCTCCATCTAGGTAGTCTCGGATTTTTTTTTTTTTTTTGAACCCAAAGAAGGGTTTGAACTCAGGACCCTGAGCTCAAAACTGAGCTGAGAAGAGGAGTCCATCACTTAACCAACTGAGCCACCCAGACACCCCAGAGCTCACCTTTTTTTTTTCTTTTAAAGAAGAGGAATAGGCACTTAAAATTGTATGAAAAAAAAAACACTTAATAGATTCATTAATCTCTGCCAATAAAAAGATCCCGGTTGAAGGAATTCTTAGAAGACAATGGAAAAGAACTCATTTACATACAAATGGATCTTCCTGGAGAATGCAAAAGGAAAATCCCACTTCCTGATTTGGAACAGAAGCAACTACTAATACAGTCAAGATTAGGACATTTCTGTGCTCTCGGTGCCTCTACTAAGATGACTAAAGGCCCTTCCCAGGCCCATGGAAGCTTATGACTACTAACTCTTCCTATGTTCTTTCCCTGTTCTGGTCACTCTGTTCATCTAACTTGAGCTCAAGAATTCTCCCCGAGAATGAATCAATCTGGACTACCTTCATTTTCCTGGGGTACCCACTTTCTTAATCAGCTTCTGTTTCCTCAAGGAAGACCAAGAAAACATTCTGAGACATCACAAAAGAATCTCATCCCAAGGTTTACAGCCACTTCTGCTGAGGAAAGTACTTCCCAAGGGATACCACCACTGGCACTCCCCTGGGAGAACAGTCTAGGCTTGGGGAATGTGCCTTCAGTTATGACTTCCATAACATTATGGCCCCCTGAGGAAAGGACTTCCACACCTAAGTCTCATTGCTCAGAGCCATGTGTGGACTCCCTTGGAATGTCGTCCGGGGTCAGTCAGGGAATCTGCCCTTCCCTCCTGTCCCCTGCCTAGCTTATCCCAAGAGATGAGACAGATAAGACTTAATGGCCAAAAAGAAGGAAGCCACCTGTGTGGCCCAACAATCCATCCTAGGAAATGACAGGCCAGATGGTATCCAACTACACAAACATATATTCTTGAAATCCCCCAAATTCTTCAAGGTATTTTGCTAAAATAAACCAAAGCGTAACCATCCTAGAGTCATTCAAGAATGTATTCTGAAGAAAACAGCAGGTGGCAGCAAAGTTTCACATTTTTTTATCCTTTGGCCTGGAATGAAAACAAAGTGTCACGGAATAATCCCCCCATCTCGGAATCAAGCCAGCTGGCCCAGAAACTGGCACACTGCCGTCTTGTCCAATGGAGAATATAGAGCTTTCTTGAGTGGACTCTGTGCGTTTTGACAAAAGAATCCAAAAAGCTCTCCCAACCTCAAGCCGGATGCCTGCCTGGGCCTGTAGGTCAGGCAGGACAGTGACTACCGCAGAACTGCCCAATCACAGAGGCAGACTGTGGCCCTGAGTCTCCTGTTCTCTTGCCCAGCCATCGTCAAGGAGCCGCTCACACTCAATGGGGAAGGCTTGATTACGTGACAATATGCCTGAGAATCGTGTATACACCTCACAGCATTTTCACCACCTCTTAGGATATAATCTATGGGGTGAAACGTGCGGGTGGAGAAAGATGGGGGAGACAAGGGGCTTTCAAATCTGGTCTCTGGGGCACCTAGAGGTTTAGGCACCTCACCACCTTACAGCCGCTGTAGCTCTGGGCTCAAGAGCAGATGGTGCCAAAGTCACTATCTCGTTGGGCCTCAAATGTCTTCCTTGCCTTAGTATTGTGCTTGGTTCCCAACTTCAAGCTGTGGCTGGAAAGTTTCCATTGCCACAGCACAGCACTGGAGTCGGGAGCCCGAATTTTTGCTGAACTGTTTTGCAGAGTAAATCCAGTTTTGTCTTTAAGAATTGACTGGCCAGTTTATTTCATCTCCAAATGGTACTTTGTGCTCTCGTAGACCTCCTTTATTTACTTACTTACTTACTTATTTATTTTTAAGATTTTTATTTAAGAGCAAGCACATGCGGGGGCCGGCAGCAGAGAGGGAGGAAGCGGACTCCCCACCCAGCAGGGAGCCTGACAGCCAGTGCCGGGCTGATCCCAGGGCCCTGGGATCATGACCTGAGCTGAAGGCAGACGCTTAACCAACTGAGTCACCCAGGCGCCCCTCTCTCAGACTTACTTTATGAGCTGCCTAATTTCCATCCCGGAGGAAACTCTCTTACTGATCAAAAGAGAGGTGGAGGAGGGTGTACATGGGGCTGGAGGATTTTGTGTAGTCATTATTTTTAAAGTCACAAAATTTGCTACCAAAGAAAAAGACAAAAAGACAAAATTGAAGACCTCGTTCCAAGATCCTAAACAGATTTACAAACAAGATATATTTTTGGGTTTTCTTTTTGGAAGTGGAACTGACAGAAAAGTGAGTAGCTTTGGCCTTTTGTGAGTTACATAATTACATCGGCAGCATTAGCAGCAACTAGTGATCAAAGAGAACACTCCTGAAAGGTGCAGGGGTAGGAGAAGTTCATTTATTTACATAACACAGGGTTTCAGCCCGAGCACATGAATTTTTCTTTCCTGCAGAAAATATGCTCTAGTTCTGAGGACTTAAGGACAAACTTCACAGCTCTCTGCATGGAAAGGGTCCTTTAAAATTATCTACTCAGGAAAACATTCTGTAATTCCTTTGAATGTAATAAACAATATCTTTGGGGGCAACTTGCGGCAAATGTTCCAGAATTCGTATCAACATTTAATTCCCTCTCTGCATGTATGTTTTACACTCCCCTAATATGATGTTAAATCATTTAATGCAGAGAATTGACAGCACCAGGAAAATATTTGGACAACTGTCTGGAGTTGCCATTATTGGCTTTAATTATGACCTACTGGCTCTTGGGTCCTGAAGCAGCCAGAAAATGAGATATGTATGCCAAAATATTCATTAGAATTCCCTTTTCAGTCATTGTTCAGAAAGAAAAAGTTTCCTTCTGGCTCTCCTCTTCAGTGCTTTTAAGTAGAGTCATTAATATGCCAAATTTTTTTAAAGGATTGGTCAGAAAACAAGATTATGTGCATACCTTGTATTCTGCATTAAAAAACATCTTGAAAAGGTCAAACGTCCCTTTGTTCTCATCTTATTACGCTGAAGAAAAAAGTGTTTTCGCAGCCATGAAGCTGACTGGTACTCTCCACCCAGGCCTCCACCTCCTCCAAGCTCTCTTGAAAAGACATAATCCTATAAGCTTCAGAACCGGATGTCCTAGTGAAACACAGCTTGGCCCTCTAGAGCAACTAGTCAGAAAGGATGTTTTAATTCCTTCTGCTCTTCACTGTTCCTTTCCCCCTGAATAGAAGATCTTAGAATGTTGGACCTGTAGGGGAGGATACTTAAGGTTATTGATTTCATCTCCTCATTTTAAAAATGATTAATCCAGGGGCGCCTGGGTGGCTCAGTGGGTTAAGCCTCTGCCTTTGGCTCAGGTCATGATCCCAGGGGCCTGGGATCGAGTCCCACATTGGGCTCTCTGCTCAGCAGGGAGCCTGCTTCTCCTCATCTCTCTCTCTGTCTGTCTCTCTGCCTATTTGTGATCTCTCTCTCTGTCAAATAAATAAATAAAATCTTTAAAAAAAAAAAATGATTAATCCAAAGTGAGGTAGTAAGGGCCACTGTTTCAGCCTGGGGTTCTGGCAACACGGAAAGAGCAGGGTGCTTTTTTTTTTCCCTTCCCCCCCATCAGCACATCCTTGTTACTATTAAAAACAGCTGGCATTTAATGAGCATCTACTACACTGTCAGGCACGGGGCTGATGCTTTCATTCACATTGTCCTCACGACAAGCCTATAAGGGAAATATTATCCCCACTTTATAGCTAATGAAACTGAGACTTGGGTTAAGGGATTTGCCCAAAATTACAGGGTGAGGAGGAGAAAGAATCCATTTGCAAACTCAAGGTGGCCTGACTTCAAAGCTTATGTCCTTTACTTTTCCCCCATGCTGTCTGCTGAATAAAATGAGGCCAGAGTGCAAATCAGTGCGGGCTCTCCCATAACTCTAATTTTTCAAATAATGGGGTGAGTAATGAGTCCTCCACAGTGATAAAGTAGAAAAGGATACCTATATCCAGGCAGTCCCCAGTTACCAGAGTCTGCAAGGGTATCAACAGGGACCCCACAGATGTCACTATTTCCCACTATCTCCTGGTCATGTTTAACAGGACAGTTTATTCTGAAAGTTTTTGAAAGACTTCCTGGCTTTTAATAAAAGCTGGATGATTCAGTGTTGACAATTTTTCTCTCATTTAATAGAAAATTGGTGGGGGAAATTCAGGATGAATGCTTATTTTGGGAAAAAATAATTTGGAGGGTTGTTTTTTCTGTTCCAGGTCATAGAGAGCTGGGAGAGCAGATGTGGTATGAATTAGGGAAGTTTATCTGATGGTTGTCTACAGTGGCACAGATGATGGAGTTATTGCCTGGAAACGCTGGAGTTTTCCACTGAAACATGGGCTGGGAAAGAAACTTTGACGTTTTTGAAAAACTAGTAAAGTTAAGATAAAGTTGGAATGTCGTGTGTTAAATTAAAGAACATGAGATGGAGCCATTCAGGGGAAGTGTCCACATTTGTTGACCTCGGTGCCAGTGAAAACCTTGTGTAAACTGAAACTTTCCTTTCTGCCAAGGAGACAAATTATTTACCTGCATGAGTTAAGTAAGCCACCTGCGCCCCGTTCCCACAATTCCTTCTCCCTGAAAATGAAGTCATTCAAACCCTTATGTAGATAGGTCCCTGCCAGGTCAGGGAGTCTTAAAGGAGTATCATCTCCCTGTTGGGTTGTTTTCGCATCTAATTACCTGATCCATGGCTACCCTCCTCATCCAAGCCAACATCATCTCTCATCTGGACCACCGTAAGAGCTGTATATCTAATGCGTGGAACAGGGTTCATGACAGAGTAGGAGCTTAATAAAAGATTGTGGATGGATGGGTGGATGGATGGATGGATGGATTGAATGGCTGAATGAATGACATCGTGCTAACACTTATAATCAGTGATCCAGTGCTGGTTCCCTCACCCTTGTTGTATGTCTGGGGTGGAGCCCCAGGACACGATACCCTCTGGGACTACCGCCCTGCCCTGTTCTTGCCAATCTGTTTAACAGCAGTTATTCTTAGTCTACTAGGGTTGCCAGAACGAAATGCCATAAATTAGGTGGCTTAAACAATGGATTTTTTTTTTTTCCTCACAGTTCTGGAGGCAGAAAGTCCAACACCAGAGTGCCAACTGGTCTGGTTTCTTCTGAGGTCTTCCTCTTGGCTTGCAAATGGTTGCCTTCTCACCCTGGCCTCACATGATCATTCTATCGTCTGCCCATTATCTATGTGCTAATCTCCTTTTGGCATAAAGACACCAGTCCTGTTGGATTAAGACTCACACACAAGACCTCATTCTAGCTTAATTACCTCTTTAAAGGCCTTATCTCCAAAGATAGCCACATTGTGAGATTCTAAGGGTAAGACTTCAACATATGACATTGAAGGGGAGGGGAGACACAACTCAGCCCTTGACAAAGTGTGACGAGCAGCAGCGTCCCCTCTCTGCCTTCTACAGGTGGACTTCCCTGGGGCCTGCCTATCATTTGCTTCTAGAATGCCCACTGCTGTGTTCTCTGCCATTCTTGATGTCCTGTTACTTCCTGCTATTCCTTCGTGATGCCAATTCCTTACAGCAAAACCATCTGTTTTCTGTTACCTCACCCTGGGCTGGCCTTCTTCCCATCACCTGCAGCTGGTCTTCTCTCCAAACACCTGTCCCTGCTGGCTGCAGTTAACCCTTCTATTCCTGGCTGTGTTACTGGATACAACCCTAAATCTAAAACGAACAACTCAATAACTAACTAAATAAATAAACTAACTTTTGGTCTCAGCCTGTTATGATCAATGGGGTACATTTTTTGAAATGGCTTGAGAGTGATAACTGTTGGGTTCCCCAATAATGGGTCCATGATTAAAGGAGCGAGACTGATACAAAGCGAAGGTCAAGCAAAGCTTTATTTCGCACCAAGCTTGCTCGGGGCCACGCCTGTTACAGAGAGGGCGATCTCTCTCTGCTTCACAGACTAGCTTTTAAGGGCAAAGGCCATGTGGTTGGGCCAGGCCACACAGGTGGCCAATGAACTTGTAACACACAGAGAAAGCTGCATAGTCATATTAGGTCACACATAAATGACCAATTGAATTACAATTCACCCCAGTAGATATTTGAACCAGCCTATCACCTTGGTCAGAATTGGTACCCAAAAGGTGCCCAAAGGGCGGGGCCCATACTCCTTGGTAACTAGGGAGACAGTGTGAGCCTCCCCACTGATTGGATGTCTCCACCTGGCCTGACCCACCCTTGTATTTGGGCTTTGTTACCTGGGACTGGTTTTCAGGACTTGTTTTTTTTTTTTTTTTTTTTTTTATTTGACAGAGATCACAAGTAGGCAGAGAGGCAGGCAGAGAGAGAGAGAGGAGGAAGCAGGCTCCCTGCTTGAGCAGAGAGCCAGATGCGGGGCTCATCCCAGAATCCTGAGATCACAATCTGAGCCAAAGGCAGAGGCTTTAACCCACTGAGCCACCCAGGCGCCCCCCGGGACTTGTTTTTAAGTAAGTCCTCTGGGGTAAGGGAGGCAGGGATAGTTGAAGTTTTAAACAACAAAATTATTGTTTAGCTGGATGGAAGCGCTTTGGCTAAATAGGTCCTAAAAATAACGTCTGGGCCAAATAAAGTTAAGTGGTCTCACACAGATAAAATTTTACCCACGATCACACAATGGCAATATGCCCCATTGAGAATCTAGTTCAGTTGGTTTGGGATGGGGCCTAGTGTTTTATACATATATTAATATATATATATATAATATGTATATAATTTTTTAAAAAATCAAATATAATATATAATAAATATAATAAAAATAAATATATAATATATATTATATTATATTATTATATATATTATATATAATCTATATATTTTAAGCACTCCAAGTGATTTGATTTGATTTGATATATATATATATTTTTTTTAAGCACTCCAAGTGATTTGATTTGATTTTTTAAAAAACAGATTTTTTTTTAAAGATTTATTTATTTATTTGAGAGACAGAGATCACAAGTAGGCAGAGGCAGGCAGAGAGAGGAGGAAGCAGGCACCCCACTGAGCAGAAAGCCCCCTGTGGGGCTGGATCCCAGGACCCTGGGATCATGACCTGAGCCAAAGACAGAGGCTTAACCCACTGAGCCAACCAGGCGCCCCACAGATCTTATTTTTTTTTTTTTTACTTTATTATTTATTTGACAGGCAGAGATCACAAGCAGGCAGAGAGAGGGAAGCAGGCTCCCTGCTGAGCAGAGAGCCCGACACGGGGCTCGATCCCAGGACCCTGGGATCATGACCTGAGCTGAAGGCAGAGGCCTTAACCCACTGAGCCATCAGGCGCCCCTTAAGTAATCTCTGCACCCAACTTGGGGCTCAAACTCACAGCCCAGAGACCAAGAGTCCCATGTTCCACGGACTGAGCCAGCCAGGCGCCCCTCCACGAAGTGATCCTAACAGGAAGAGGCTAAGGATCACTGCTTCGACTGGAGAAAGAAACCCAGCAAGTTGAGACAAAAACTAGAGCAGCAGGAAGTCGACTGGGAGATCCCGTCCCACATGGGACTAGTGAATAGAACGCACTGAGTGTTCCGGTGTCCAGTCCCTCCCAAATACAGAGGTGGGTGGCTCTCCGTTCAGCTCTGAACTGCCCCCTTTCGTGTAAAGTACCCATGTTTTGATCTAAAAACCTGGGGGTGACTTATTAACATCTTCTACTAAACGGAGTAAAGAAAATGGGGCTCAATACTAACCGGACAGAGGTAAGTGTCACTTCTCCTACGCCCCTGAGTATGGCTGCTGCTGCTGCTGAAAGATGCTCCCACCAACAGCAGTGGTAAAAAATAGAAATAAAAATAAATTAAAACCAAACCAAACAAACAAACAAACAAAAACTAACATGGCTCTTTGGCTCAGCAAAGGGGGACTCACTCAAAATGCAGATGAGTTCCCAGCACTGATCAGGCTCCCTCTACAGGACTCCTGGGGCTGATCGGCCAGCTGTCTCTGAAAGGTACTGTCCTGCCCTCTTCTCAGTGGGGCTCTTCTCCAGGCCTCCCTCTAACCTCAAAGGTCCCTGCCCTCCCCCCAATTAGGGAAGGCTTGGGTGAAGTCTGGCTCTCTTTCTAGACTCTTTCCAATGTGTCCTGAGGGCAAAACCCAATCCTTCCTGCTTCCGGGCCTTTCGTTTTGATTCTCAAGGGCTTTTTCTTCTCTCAACAAAACCTGGTTCTCTGCAAATAAAAGGCTTTGGCTTTCAAAACTATTGTTTTTGATGTGGGCTTCAAGAGGCTATTTTAAAAGTCAGAAAACTGAACGTTGACTGTTTCATTCTCTTTGCATTCCTGGTGTACCAATCCTAATTCTCCTCCAGGCAATGCCTCGGATTTACTAGGGGAAAGGTCAAGTGGAAAGACTGTAGCAAAGAAAAGTACAGAGATTAACATTTCAAGATACTCTCTTCCCATAAGAAACACTGCAACATTGACCACTCTAGGGCCCCGCCCCACCCTGACAAGTGAACAGGCCAGGATGTTCTGGCTGAGTTTCCCCAAGCAGAGTGAAGTGGAGAATCAGGATTTATCTTGATAATAAAAGCTCTAAATGACAACTATTAAAACATTGTTTTCTTCAACAAGTCAATAGCGGGAAACAAAAGGGAGGGCGGTTGCTCTAGATTAAAAGAAACTTTAGAGATGGAACAATCTTGTTTGGAGCCTGTTTTGAACAAACCACTGTCAAAAGACATTTTTGAGGCAATAAGGCAAATTTGATTATGGACTGGGTATGCGATGATACCACAAAATTACTGTTAACGTTAAGTGTGACAATAGCATTTGGTTATGTAAGAAAATGTTTTTTTTAAAAAAAACAGATGTATACATAAGTGTGTGTGAGGGTGAAATGATACAATGTCTGAGGAAAAGAGAAGGATGGATGGAAAGAAAAGAAAACCAGATTCTTTGGCAAGATACAAAACAAAAGAGGATAGATGAATTAAGCACCGCAAAATCTTGGTAAGTGTTAGGTTTTTGTTTTTTTTTTTTAATTTAAATTTTATTTTTAAGTAAACTCAATACATAATGTAGGGCAAGAATTTACAGCCCCGAGGTCAAGAGTTGTGTGTTTCGCCAACCAAGCCAGCCAGACAACCCTGGTTAAGTGTCAGTTTTTTTTGTTTTTTGTTTTTTGTTTTTTTAAGGGGAGGAGAGGCAGGGGAAGGGCAGAAAGAGAGATAATCCCAAGCAGGCTCCATGCCCAGGGCAGAGCCCATCTCATGAGATCATGACCTAAACCAAAAATGGATGCTTAACTGGCTGAGCCTCTCAGATGCCCCTAGATTTTAATGATAGGTACATGAGCGCTCATTATTATCTCTATTTTTTTGCATAAATTTAAAAAGTTGAATAATGGGCGCCTGGGTGGCTCAGTGGGTTAAAGCCTCTGCCTTCAACTCAGGTCATGATCTCAGGGTCGTGGGATGGAGCACCGCATCGGGCTCTCTGCTCAGCAGGGAGCGTGCTTCCTCCTCTCTCTGCCTGCCTCTCTGTCTACTTGTGATCTCTGTCTGACAAATAAATAAATAAATAAATCTTTTAAAAAAAAGGTTGAATAATGATTCTCTTAATTGTCAAACTGGTACAGAAAAAGATGGATTGAACAATAGAAGAGGAAAAAAGGACCAGAAATAGATTCGAATATTTACTGTTTAAGAATTTAGGGCTTGTGGGGGATGGGTGAAACAGGTGGTGGGGGATTAAGGAGTACACTTGTCCTGATGAGCATGGGTGTTGTATGGAAGTGTTGAATCACTAAATCCTACACCTGAAACTAATATAACACTGTACGTTAACTACAATCAAAATAGAAACTTAAAATTTTTTGTTGTTATATTACTGATTTGGAAACAGATGAACTCCTTCTTCAAATAAAATCTGAAGTGGAGGAGCACCTGGATGGCCCAGTTGGCTGGGCATCTGCCTTCAGCTCAGGTCATGATCTCGGGGTTCTGGCATTAAGCCCCACAGGGGGTTCCCTGTTCAGCAGAAAGCCTGCTTCTAGCACCTCTGCCTGCCACTCCCCCTGTTTATGCTCCCTCTCTGTCAAATAAAATGTATTTTTTAAAGATTATTTATTTATTTCACAGAGATCACAAGTAGGCAGGCATGCAGAGAGAGAGGGAGGGAGGAGGAAGCAGGCTCCCTGCTGAGCACAGAGCCCGATGCGGGGGCTCAATCCCAGGACCCTAAGATCATGACCAGAGCTGAAGGCAGAGGCTTCAACCCACTGAGCTACCCAGGCACCCCAAATAAAATATTTTTTAAAAATAATAAAAACAAGAGCTTTTAAATAAATAAAAATGAAATATAAAATATGAAATAGAGCCACAATGTATAAAACAACAACAAAAAAAGAGTAGAACAGTTCCTTCTGGAAGCAGCAGCAAGAGTCTGGCTCTTTTGCTTCCTCTTTGTCTCCCCAGGAATCCACACAAATAACTCAGGAAAATCCTGTGGGTCTGTAGAACGCAGCTTGAAAACTTCTCTACTATATGATGAAGAAAGCCTCTCAAATCCTGCAGAAAATGTGTACTACTTGTATGTGTTAGATAACTGGCTAACAAATTGGGAGAAAAGAAATCGTTAAATCTCTACCTCACATTGTATACCAAAATAAATTCCAGTTGCATTAAAATGTTTAAAATACAAAATGAAATTATGAAAGTGTTAGAAGAAAAATAAACGATTATTCTAAAATAGTGAGACAGAGAAGGACTTCCTAAGCTAGCCAACAATGGCAGAAATTGACAACTTTGATGATATAAATATCTGTAAGTTTTATATGGCAAAAAATAAAACACAAAAAGGAAAAAAAGGAATGTATATGACAGACTTTAAAATTCTTAATCATTAGGTAGTGTTTCAAATCAATAGGAAAAAAAAAAAAAAACCCAATGGAATAAAAGGATCAAGAACAGTGGCGCCTGGGTGGCTCAGTGGGTTAAGGCCTCTGCCTTTGGCTCAGGTCATGATCCCAGAGTCCTGGGATCCAGCCCCGCATCAGGCTCTCTGCTCAGCCGGGAGCCTGCTCCCTCCTCTCTCTCTGCCTGCCTCTCTGCCTACTGGTGCCTGTCAAATAAATAAATTTTTTTAAAAAAGGATCAAGAACAGAGAAAGAGAGATAATAATATCACAAAGATATGTTAAAGAGTGTTCCTCTGAAGGAGGTGGAATGGGGTATGGAAATTAAAGGAGGAAAAAATAAATAAATAATTAAAATAAAACAAGAGAGAAGCCCTGCATAGACTGGTAATGACAGTTTGCCTTAAACTGGGGAGTATGTTTAATTCAGCTCTGCGTACTTGAGTTCAGTTTTCAAAAGTATGTGTATAAATGGCTCTATCCTAACATATTAATAGTGGCTATTTCTAAGAGTGGTATGAAAGGTGAATCCTTTTTTCTGCACTGAATAAGTATTGTGTAATAAGTATGCATTTTTTGTGTGTTTTAAAAATTCATCTTAATAATCAGAAGTACTTTCCTGCTGTTGGATAAATGTACAATAACCTACTAAATTCATCTGCCTTTGTGGTCACAGTCATTTTATTGTTTTTCCAGAATGTTCCAAAATAGCTCTGAAACAAGACCAGTGGGATCACCAGAGAGCTATCTAGCCTCACCCTTCTTCCCATGCAAATGGAGACCAAGCCTCCAATCTGGCTTTGGTGGAAACCTCAGTGGGACCCAGGAAAACAAGGCCGTCTCCTTCTTGGCTGGGGAGAAGAGAAGGAAGCAAGCAGTCAACTTACAACAGTCAGTTTACAACAGCCTCTGTAAAGCTGTTTTGGGCAACAATTGCCAAAGACAAAAGGTTCCACCTCAAGGGTAGAAATTCTATTTGTAGCTTTGTAGACACAGGTGTTCTTACAGGCAACTCAAGACCTACAGAGTGGGACTGTGTTTGGCCAGGAATAGCTCAGAAAGCTTTCCCCCTCAGAAGCCAGCTCTTGAGGCCTTCAGTGTATGTTCTAACTATATTTGGCAATGAAAACCAAAGAGGTCAGTGGATTCATTCAGGGGGGAAAAAGCTATTCCTGATTTATAACCCCTGCTTCAAACCCGGACCAAGAATTTTAAAACTCACTTCATTTATTTATTTTGCACTCACTGAGCATACCACCAAAGACATTTTCCTTTCCAGTCCTACCAGCCTCCTGTAAATCTTCCAGAACCACAGGTGTAAATCACCTACCCAAGCCATCCTCATATTAGAGGACATTTGGGGACATCTGGCCTAAGAGTCCAAATGTTAAAATTATCCCACTTACTCTCCATGGCTTTATAGCATTAAAATAGCCCGTCGTGCTTGGGTGCAAAGCCAGACTCCAGTGCTTACTACTCACTGTGTGACCTTGGCTAAGTTGCTTTGTGTCTCTGAGGTTCAATTCTCTTATCTGCAGATAGAGATAACAACACCTACTTGAGAAAGCTGCTACAAGAATTAAATAAGATAACATGTACAAAGTGGCTAAGAGGACGTCTGATACAAAACAAGTGCTAAAAAAAAGAACCAAGCTCCATCCTCTCCATAACCCCCTTCCACCCTTGGCTGTTTAGTCAAGGTGTCGGCTTCTCAAGAAACTGCCCAGTACTCTTTGTCTGATTGCAAATGGATGGTACCCTTCCCACAGCCAGCTACAGTAGCTAAAGATAAAAGCTGTGACTACTCCTCAGCTGAGGACATGTCGAATCAGCTCACAAATGACTCATCGCTGTTGATAAACGATGTGTTCTTGGCGTCAGGAGGCCTTATCCTGACAGGCTTCAACACCTTATGAAAAAAAAAAAAAAATCCAGAAGGTAGGTTGAATGGCTCACAGAGAAGGTCCCAGGGCTTGATGGTGACCTTCAGTCAATTCAGAACTTGTACCGCACTGGTCTTAGGAGGGTCCCTGATCTGTTCAGACAGGTCTCCAATCACAGAATTTTCAGTTGGGAAGGATTCTAGCTGACCAGCTGCCTCTTTCAGAGCTGAACCATCCCCTTCACTTGCCTTGGATTCCCTGAAGGGAGTCATAAGACTCCCTGGGCTAAAGGCTAGATGCCTGTTCCCTGCTCAGAACAGCCTTAAGCTAGTGCCCAACCTGCCTTTGGCAGCTTTGTCTGCAGCCTGAAGTTCTGCCAGGGTGAGGTTTGGCTAGAGGGCTCTGTGGCTGTAGGACAAACCTTGGTGCAAGGAAAAGGATATTTAATCCTGAACCACTGTCTGCGAGGCTGAAGTGTTTGCTCCTCTCTGCAGCTTTGTCACCCCTTCAGACCACCCAGAACCACTCACTGGCATAGAAATTCCAGAACTGGAGTTTTTGGTTGCTCTTTCATTCATACATGCCCTGTATCTTTAACAATGGCCGAAACAGAATTCTGAGTATTTATTAAAAGGCCCTTGAGGACGAGGATGGTCGGTTGCTGCATCCGCAACCTCCTCAATTCTGATGATTCTCACAAAATCGTAGAGATCAAATAGGTCAATGAGCTGTATGAAGATGGACACTATCAAGGGCCAGGTGGGCAAAACTGAGGCTTTGTGTGATCTTGAGGAAATTCCAGGTGCTAGGATCTACTTTCTTCTGTATTGAAACTGCTTCAGAAGGCTGTCTCTGAACCCCAGACCTAAGACCTATCTCCTTTACTGCATATGCATGCAAGCTTTTTTTTTTTTTTTAAGATTTTATTTATTCACTTGACAGAGAGAGATCACAAGTAGGCAGAGAGGCAGAGAGAGAGAGGAGGAAGCAGGCTCCCTGCCGAGCAGAGAGCCCGATGCAGGACTCGATCCCAGGACCCCGAGATCATGACCTGAGCCGAAGGCAGCGGCTTAACCCACCCAGCCACCCAGGCGCCCCTGCAAGCTTTTTCTGAAAGGAGTTATCTCTGGCCGTCAGAAGGCACTTGGTGCAAAAGGTCCTGGAGAAGGTAGGGCTTCCCTGGAAACATTTCCATTCCCCAAACTCAAATTTTCTCAGGCAGGTATCTGAGATCACCTATAAGAACCAACATTTCAGCCATGCTTTGAAGTAGAAAGGCCAGGGAAACTCTCTGAAAAGATCAAGCAGTTGGTCTCCAACCTGGGTCTTCAGGATATTGGATGACACAAATGGGACAGGAAAATCAAAATGGGGGGCGGGGGGAGGCGCTTCCTCTTAGCCCCCCCTTCTGTCCTAACTGTTCCCGTGTCCCCTGACCTTCTAGTCACTCACTGAGGCTTAGTGTCCAGCTTCTATGACCGGACCTGGGGTCACACTTCTAAGATGATAAGGCAGAAAGAAAGCAAGGAGGGGAAGGAAGGAGGGAGCAAAAGGCATGCTGGGGAGAAGTGAAGAAAAAATGCGAAGGCTTGGCGAGGAGGAAGGAAGAGGAGAACGGCAAGGGGAGGCGGAACAATGAAGGTCTCAGGCCGTCAGAGGCGCACGATTCCGGCGGCACGTCCGACCGTCCCCGCCTCCGGCCAGCAGCTGCACGCTGCTCAGCGTGTGGGCGCTGAGTCACGGTCCCAGAGCAGGGAGCCGCCGTGCAGGTCTGGGGGGGCCGGCCTTGGTTGGCATCTGCAAACTGTTTTTTTCTTTCCTCTCTCATTAAGGCTGTGTGCTGACTCCCACGTAGGAGGACTTATTAAACCGCACGTACTGCCTGACGGCCCTCGGGCGGCTCCCAGCCAACCGGCTGGGGGCGCCACAGCCTCGCTGATGAGCCGGCTGGCTCGCTGGGGCACCCGGCAGGCAGAGGACAGGGGTTACTGGCGCCGCTGCCGAATTCCCCGAGCGGTGCGAACGTTTTGCTGGAGTAGCTTCTAACTTTAAGACCGCGGCAACTTGGAACAACTCCTCTCTTAGAAGGCCTCGGAGACCACCCCAACTCTGGGAGGCGCGCTTTTGCGCGGGGTTCCGCAAGCAACTCCGTAAAATCTGGGACTCTGTTGGGCAACCCGTAGAGTCCAGGCTCGCTTCCCCACTAGGGCTCACACCTACCCCGCCCGGCCAGGCCCAGCCGCCACGCAAGGATGCGACCTTAGGGGCCTCCGCAAAGCACCGACCCGCTCGCAGAACAGGCGCGCTGCGTGCGTCTCAAAAGGAGAGCAGCGCTCGGACAGCTCGGCCCGCGGGGGGACCCTCCAGCTAGCGCGCGCGGAGCCGTGCCACCGTCCCACGCGGGGCGGCGGGAGCCGGAGGCTCCCGGACGCACTGGGACCCTCCCAAGACTCATGAGCCCAAAATTAATCAGCATCGAGACACTTTATTGATTTGCTATTTCGCTTATCACCCATTTCATGTAAATAGATTATACAGAGACACGGTGTTTCCTTCTTCCAAAAGAGGTAATCAGTCTCTCACGCACACCCTCACACATTTCACGCAGCAAACGTTACACCTCGCTGAGACATTCACGTATTAAAATAAGTGGGGAGAGGGGAAATGCAATTGCTTTAAAATGCCCTTAATACAATATATAACGTACAAAAATATCTCTATATTTGAAGTTACAAAAAAAAATCTTGACAGCAACGAACTTAAATATTGATAGTTAACCTCTGTATATACAACACACATTGCACTTTTCCTCTCTAGGTTTTGGAAAGTTCAAGTAATAGTGGGGCTTGTGCCCCGATGGGATGACACCCCGTGAGAAATCAGTTTGTGGGAAGGCACGGCAGCGACTCCGACCCCTGTCCCTAGGGGTCTCACAAGCATTTAATTCTCAGTTTTTCCCTTCCGTGAGCCTGGCAGACACTCCCTCGCATTCCTCTGCCCCCACCGGGCACCCGGGGCGGAAGGGGCTCCGGCAAAGCCAGGGCTCGCCGCTGGACCTGGACCGTGCCTCCCGGACTCCTGGTGTCTGCCGGGCTGTCTCAACCCGGTTTCCATCCGCTGAGGGGCTCGACCCTGGGAAGCCCTCCGCCCCGGGCGGGGGGTCGGGGGAAGCCGGCGAGATGCATACGCGCACCAGTTCGCTGCTGCCACAGGCGCTTATATCTTAATGAGGTTGGCGAGCACCTGATGCGCCCGGGAGGCCGGAGCCCTGCGCGCCAGTGGCTCTGGGAGCAACGGAGTCCAGCTCGGGCCGGTCACAGGCAGCGAGCGCCGGCGCCGGCGGCCGTACCCCTGGGGGCTAATCTTGCTCCTGGGGGCGACGCCGTCCTTGTCCTTGTCCGTGAACTGGTAGATCTGGTGCGCCAGTTTCTGCACGGTGCATGTGCCGAAACGGCAACCGAAGCTCCGCAGGCCCTGGAAATTGTTCATACTCTGGCGGTAGCGTTTGACTCGGATGCGGGCAGCGTCCGGACTGCTGGGGAAGGGAAGGAAGGTAACATGAGACCCCTATCAAACAGCGCTTTGGCCCCAGCCACCAAGAATCCGAGCCATTCAAGGACCAGAGGAGACTGGAAACTGCTACCGCCGTCTGAACCGCCAGACAGCCCTGACGATCCCCTAGGGCCAGGGTAGTGGAGGAGATCTCCCCGTGTCCACCCAGCTTCAGTGCAGGGCATAGTTACCTGGCCTGGGGGTTGCGAGAGGCTCCCTTCATGTCCTGGGGCCGAATGAGATTCTGGGCAGGCCCGGCCTTCACGTCCGTGAACCCGGTAACATAGTTGCTGGACACCCGAAGTTCCCTCTTCCCGCGACTGAGAGCCCACTTATTCCACCTAGAAAACACAGACAGACTCGATTCGCATGCATCCAGGCGAGGTCCCGGTCCCGACCGACTCCTATCTACTTCCAACTCCTCGGGGCAAATAGCCAGTTTCCCTCATCTCCCAGGTGCAAGGACTGGAGACGGAGCTATCTGCGACTCACTTCTTTCGGAACTCTGACGCCACGTCGAGCCGTGCGGTGTCCGCGCCCAAGAAGGCGAGGGAGCCCAGGTACATGAGGGCGACGGGAACCAGCTTCATGCTGGCGGCGATGCGCAGACCCTGGAAGGAGAGACAGGGACCGAGCGTGAGCACCCCACCAGCAGGAGGGCCCGGGCGGGGCACAGAGGGCGGGGGTGGGGGGCGCTGGCCGACTCAGCTTGCGCTCCGCCTGGCTCAGACGCTTATCTCGCCCGGGCGCAGAGAGGCGCCAGCGGCATTTGCACCCGCCAGGCGGGTGACGGGCCCGCAGGGGAGGCCTCTGCTCAGAGCCAGGCTCCCTCCCAGAGGTTTCCTGCTCGACTTCTGGGAATTTGGGTGACACAGTAGAAAGGACTGGGTCTCTGCAGTTCCAGTGGTGTGCACGGCTGGGCCCAGTGTATGGGACGCAATCCACAGAGGACCTTACAAAATGGGTTGTAACCCTCACCCACTACACTCCTCGTTTCCAGTACTCTATAAAGTCCGTCCTCCCCGCGTCCCCCGCCCCGCCACACAGCGTATCCGCCCAGCCTGCGGCGCCTACCTGCTGATGGGGTGATCTGCCAAGATCTGGGGAATATAAAGTCTGAGACGT
The DNA here is from genome assembly GCF_964662115.1 of Mustela nivalis. NCBI lineage: Eukaryota > Metazoa > Chordata > Mammalia > Carnivora > Mustelidae > Mustela > Mustela nivalis. The sequence continues at coordinate 71,868,515 of NC_139028.1, read as the reverse complement.
CGCTCTGGCACTGGCAAAACCCTAGCGTCCAAGCTGCGATGAGAAACCAGAGGTGGCAAGGCTCGAGTTGTTCCGCCTAGTGTCACCAAGAAACCACTGAGTGGCCGGCTCTGGTTCCTCGGCTTTATAGGCGCACAGGGGGCGGGGCCTGAGCTGCTCTTGCACCCTCCCATTCTTCGGGCGCGCGCGGGCTTCTGCACTGTAGCGCGCGCATTGCTTGTCCCAAGGTTTGGCTGTGGAGGGGTGGGGGTCCCTCGTGCCAGAAGACTCAGACAGGAGCTCCAAAGGTTGTTGTAGGAACTGTCACAACCCTAACTCCCAGGGCACAAACTTCAGAATATAAACCAGGGCGAAGTAGAGCCGGTACCACCTGTTGGGGTCCTTACTCAGGACCTATGCAACCCAGAGTGCGAGGCCTACTGGCACCGAACTGCGAGAGTCAGCGGGGGGTACCACGGGGATATCCGGAGCCCGGGCCCTCGGGAGCGGTGGCCTCGAGTGGACCGCGCCCCCTGCCGGCTTGGCTCCTGACCTGGACGCGACCCCAGACTCCCCCGGAGCCGCAGGGGCAGGACACCCAGCAGAGACTAGAGGAGTGGGGCTCGCCAGCACCCCCAGAGAGGCTGAGACTCCAAGGTTCTGGGATGGGCTAGTAAGATTTCGCAATAGGGGCAAGTCTCGGAAAGGCTGATTTGAGAATTGGGATTTGGAGGGGAGAATTATCTGAAGTTTCAGAATTTAATTGCCTATTTGGAAATAAAGGAATAACCAAAATTAGAACGGACAATGCTGTTTCGTTCCCCACCCTCCCCCCACTTGTAATCCAGTTATTCCTTACAAGGTTACAACCTGAGAGTTTGCCTTGATGCCCTCGGAGATTTCATTCACCCATTGTTTGTTGTTGTTTTTAAAGATTTTATTTATTTATTTCACACAGCGATCACAAGTAGGCAGAGAGGCTGGCAGAAAGAGAGGGGGAAGCAGGCTCCCCGCTGAGCAAAGAGCCTGATTGATGCCAGGCTCCATCCCAGGACACGGAGATCATGACCTGAACTTAAGGCAGAGGCTTTAACCCCCTGAGCCACCCAGGCACCCCTTTTGTTGTTTTTTAAAAGTTTTTATTTATTTGACAGAGAAAGCCATAGGGATAGAGGGAACATAAGCAGGGGGAGTGAGAGAGGGAGAGGGAGAAGCAGGCTTCCCATCCAGCAGGGAGCCCAATGTGGAGCTGGATCCCAGGACCTTAAGATCATAACCAGAGCCAAAGGCAGACACCCAATGACTGAGCCACCGAGGAGCCCCTTCATTCACCCATTGTAAATGTGAGGATTTACTGCCCAGGAGCACACTAATGCTTCACGTATGTTAATCGCTGTAGGGCTTACAAAACACAGCTACCTCCTGATCTTTGACCCTAACGCCTACCCTTGAGTTAGGGTCGGAAGGTTGATAGTACTGATCTTATTTCACCAAGTAGGAAATTTAAGTTCAGAGAGGGAGGAATTTGACCAAAGTCACACCAAAGTAGGAAGCAGTAAAGTCCTAACTCGGCCTGGCAAGCAAGCACCACAGATTTGGGCGAGGCATGGATATTTCTAGGCTGGGGTCATCATTCTGTCAAGGGGGAAAGGGGAGTCCTAGCCCTCGCCCAGGGATTTATGCCTGTTCATGATGAATCACCCCAACCAAGCACGTTTGTCACCCGTTTGGGTTCTTCCATCACTGCCTTTTTTTTTTTTTTTTTTTAATATTTTATTTATTTATTTGCCAGAGAGAGAGACGGGGAACCCACAAACAGCAGGGGCAGCAGGTTTCCCGCTGAGCAAGGAAGCTTGAGGTGGGACTCCATTCAAGGATTCTGGGATCATGACCTAAGCTGAAGGCAGATATTTAACCGACTGAGCCACCCAGGTGGTCCTCCATCACCCCTTCCTGACTTTACTTTCTTACTTCCCTTCTGAGGGCCAAACTGGGAGGGAATTCAGCCCCACCAAGCTCCCTAGTTCTTGTATTCAGGCCTCTGGTATCCTATCACCCCCTACCCTACTCTCAAGTCCTGAAGACTGGTGCCTAGACTCAGAGGCTGGTGGGGGGTGGCCCACAGGGCCACTGGGACTCTGTGGACTGGCTTCTAGTACCCACCCTGGGGCTATGTGAAGGTGGGTACAGCACGTTTCCCCTCTAGTTTCCCCATCTGTCATGTGACCCCTGCAGACCTCTATGCTTCCTACCTGCCTTGCCAAATTTTTTCTGAGACCCAGTGCAAAGGAGGCTGGGCGCTGGTTGGCAGGGACCTTGCCTGGTCGGACCACACAGTGCTCGTTCAGTGGCTTTTCATTCTCAGGACTGAACTGTGGATACTGCACCCTGGGAAGGAATGGCCCAAGCTGAAGTTATTTATTCTGGGGACTTTTCCCTAAGGGAGTCACCTGAAGGGATCTGAGTTCCAACTGAGGGTGGGGGACAGATTTCTGGCCCTGGTGCTGAGTCTGATTCTGGTAAGAGCTCAGAGTCATAGGGGTGCTCAGCAGTGTAGTGTCTGGGTTCCCGCCGCCTGGCTGTCCCCAAAGCTGTCACTGCAGCAGACCAGATCGGGTGGCTAGTCTCTTGCCACCTCCGATAGTAGGTAATACTGTGCGCCTGCTCTGTTTCCAGGAGCCGCCCTCAGCCAAACTAGTCTGCTTTTCTCCCACTTTCCATCTCTTCGTTTGTTCCCTGAGAGTCAGGCTCTTCGCACCGACCCGGTCCAAGACATTCTCTGAGGATGCGAGTTGTCGTCGCCAGCTTCCAGTTGGATCCATGCCAAGACAGGTTTTACTTTCATTTCCCTGGCGCGCACGCCTCAATTGCTGTAGAGGTCAAGGACAGCTGGGCACTCGCCCACAGCCGGGGCAGGTCCCGTGGTCTGGACTCGTTCCTTCCAGTTCCCATCAGCCCTGGGGGGGGGGGGGACGGTGCAGGGGGCGGACTGAGGAGGTACTGTGGCTGTACCTCGTTTCCTCCTCTCTGTGTCTTTTGGAAAGCCCACGATTCCGTGGGAGCGGGTGGGGAGTACGGAGAATTCGCTCTAGCTCCCCTGCAGGATCGCAAAGCGTGATCCAGACGCAAATTTCGCTTTGAGCTTGGGGCTGCTTCAACTAGCACAGCAAACCCAGGAGTGGACTCGGCTCCACTCCTCCTGGCTCCCGTGCCTGCTCCAGCGACATAGCAGCGACCCCAGGAATTCCCACCTGACAGCCTTGGCACACTTCTTATCAGCTCAGGTGCGCCGTGTCGCTCTAGCACTTAGAGGTCTGACGCTTGAAAACCCCGCCAATTTAATTTTATTTATTTATTTATTTATTTATTTATTTATTTATTTAAAGCAAAGTACTGGAATGGCAGCTCGGGATTTTGCTAGAACCCGCGTTGTCTTCGAAAGTGTGTGTGCGTGCGCGCGCGCGCGCTCTCGCGTGTGTCTGCGTGTGCGTAGGTGGCCGACTGGAACCAGAGTGTTTCCCTTGGGGATCGTGGGGTATAAATTGGAAAAGTATATAAAATTTGCCAAATGTTGGCATGTGTTTTTCCCGCGTGTAACATAGTGTTCGCTCACTTATCGCTAAAGACACACGCACACACAGACATACACAGGACTGAGTTTTCAGTTAAACGGTCGGATCTAGAAGGAAACACCGCAGCGCGAGTTCTGCTTCTGGTGATTTGTTAACGTGGAGTTTCATCCAAGTTGCAGTGATTGTAGATTCACACTGAGTAGAAGAAGGAAGGAAGAGAAGGAAGGAGGGAGGGAAGAAACATCTTTAAAATCTCACTGTCAAGAGAAAGACAAAAATAAAGAAAGAAATGCTGGTTAGTGAAGATCCACTTTTTTCTTTTTGTGCCCAAGAATTCTTAAAGGGTCAGATTGTAAATAAACCCCAAAGCAGGGTAATAAATGTATGTATCCCGAAATCATATATAAAGACACACAAATATGCTAAATATTTGTTGTATTGGTGTCTCATTTCTTCTTCACATTCCAGCTGCATTATTTTTAGGCCCTCAACCCAAGCCTTATTCTTAGTAATGTTTGGAGTTAAAAAAAAAAAGAAATTAGTGGCGGTGGTTTCTCAGCTAAAGCCAGTGTGACCACACTCAGGTCATGAAGAAAAATAATGAGAAGCAATATATAATATTAATGATATAAGAATAAAAGCGAGTAGCTAAGTGCATTGCATAATTATCTCAGATGCCTCTTTTTTCAAACAAGTTTTATAATGCATTTATTATTCATATGTTTCAAAACTGCTGAGCTGAGGGATTGTTTACAAAGTCCATTTGAAAACAAGGTTTTGGGGGTTTTTTTTTTAAAGATTTTATTTATTCACTTGACAGACAGAGATCACAAGTAGGCAGAGAGGCAGACAGAGGAGGAAGCAGGCTCCCCACCGAGCAGAGAGCCCCATGCCGGCTTGATCCCAGCACCCTGGGATCATGACATGAGCCGAAAGCAGGTTTAAGAAACTTCCTGGAGTCATAACACAAAATAGTTTTTACGGAAAGGACCAATCAGCTTTGCAGATTTGGTCACTCACAGGGAGAGGTAAACCAGGATTCAAAACTTGGCGCTGTTTTGGGGATCTCTCACTTCTCCAAAGAGCTAATAAAATATAGATCTTTTACAGAAAAATTCTTGTACATAATTCATGTACATAAACCAAACTGAGTGTAAAATATGCATATAATTTGCTGCCTCATTTTTGTGCTTTTACACAAAATAGATGGACAGAAGCAATCAGTTCTGGAGCACCTGGCTGAGTCTATAAAGCATGCGACTCTTGATCTCAGGGTGGTCAATTTGAACCACTGGAAGTAGAGTTTACTTAAAAAAAAATTATATATGTATTTTAAAAGAGAAAAAAGAAAAAAATCAGTCCTTGTGTGTGATAAAACCAGAAAACAAACCTCCCTGAAGCTTAACAGAATATAAATTGCTATAGGATAAATGAAAGAGAATATGGAGAAAAAGGTAAACATATGAAAGTTTGTTATACTATCAGCTATAACAGAATAAGATAAGATGACTTCAAGAGAAATTTACTACTGATGACACAATGTGTATCATTAATTAATGGATTATAGGGACTCCTGGGTGGCTCAGTTGGTTAAGCAGCTGCCTTCAGCTCAGGTCATGATCCCGGCATCCTGGGATCGAGTCCCACATCCGACTCCTTGCTGAGCAGGGAGCCTGCTTCTCCCTCTGCCTCTGCCTGCCATTCTGTCTGCCTGTGCTTGCTCTCTCCCCCTCTCTCTCTAATAAATAAATAAAAAATAAAAAATAAAATAAAATAAAATAAATGGATTATAAAAGTGATGATTAAATCATTTGGGTTTCAGCTATAGCCAACGGTGTTAACAAGATCAACAATTATGCTACCTGCCTCCAGGTGGGATCCTATCCTAACAGATTAGAACCACCATACATGGTAATGAAGCAGTTTTTTTTTTTTTTTAAAGATTTTATTTATTTATTTGACAGAGAGAGACCAAGCAGGCAGAGAGGCTGGCAGAGAGAGAGAGAGGAGGAAGCAGGCTCCCCGCCAAGCAGAGAGTCCGACGCGGAATTTGATCCCAGGACCCTGAGATCATGACCTGAGACGAAGGCAGAGGCTTAACCCACTGAGCCACCCAGGCACCCTGAAGCAGTTCTTATATATGGGCTTGCATAATTTGAAAGTGCATTTATTCCTTTAACAAATATTTACTGAACATGTATTACATGCCTAGCTCTGTACATACAGAAATCATCAGTGCAAACATCATTCTTATCTTCAGTGAGCTTACAGCATAATGGGGTAGACTGATATAAATAAATCTTCAAAAGAATAAATACATGATTATAAACTATGGTAAGTGTTCTGAAGGAAAAGCAAAACTAGGGGGACCTGGTGTTCCAAATGGAGGAAACAGGACAAACAAAGTCTTAGGGCTAAGAAAGTGCTTGGTACATTAGGGAGAGGCCAGTATAATTGAAAAGTATTCAGTGAGGAGGAAGAGGGGCATGAAATGAGATTAACAAGGTCATCAGGATTAGAGCAAATAGGACCCTTTGGGACATGATGAAGATTTTGCACTTTATTCATGATGACATGGGAATCCATTGATAGGTTTAAAGTTGGGAGAGACGTGATCTGACATACACTTACTTAAAGGAACATTTTGGCTATTTACTTTTTTTTTTTTTTTTAAAGATTTCTGTTTATTTACTTGACAGGGATCACAAGTAGGCAGAGAGGCAGGCAGAGAGAGGAGGAAGCACGTTCCCCGATAAGCAGAGAGCCCGATGTGGGGCTCAACGCCAGGACTCTGGGACCATGACCCGAGCTGGAGGCAGAGGCTTTAACACACTGAGCCACTCTGGCACCCCACTGGTTATTTACTTTTTTAAAGTAATCTATATTGCCAAGGTGGGGCTTGAAATGACCATGAGATCAAGAGTCACTCACTTTACCTCCTGAGCCACCCAGAGCCCCTTTTTGGCTATTTAATGTGTTGAATGGATTAAAGAAGAACAAGAAGGTCAACAGTTGCAATGGTGGCACCCTGGAGAGACAGGTGAGGGCCTATTCCCCTTAAAATCTCTATTAATATACCCCTATACACACATACACACTCACACTCTGCCCTAAGTTTCACCAAGAGGCAGCTTCATGAACATGTACCATGTTCTGTCACACAGGGTCCTACACTCTGTTTAATGCTCTGTTTGTCACTGTTTTGACTTTTTTTTTTTTAAGATTTTGTTTATTTGACAGGGAGAGAGAGCACGCACAAGCAGGCAGCGTGACACACAGAGGGAGAGGGAGAAGCAGGAGCCCACTGAACAGAGAGCCCAACATAGGGCTGGATCCCAGGACCCTAGGGACCATGACGTGAGCTGAAGGCAGATGCTTAATCAACTGAGCTGCCTAGGGGCCCTGTTTTGAATTTTTTTTTTTTGAAGATTTTATTTATTTATTATTTGACACAGAGATAGAAAGCACAAGTAGGCAGAGCAGCAGGCCGAGGGAGAGGGAGAAGCAGGCTCTCTGCTGAGCAGGAAGCCTGATGCGGGTGGGGCTCAATCCTTAATCAACTGAACCACCCAGGTGCCCCTTGTTTTGAAATTCTTTTTTTTTTTTTTTTTAAGATTTTATTCATTTACTTGACAGAGATCACAAGTAGGCAGAGAGGCAGGCAGAGAGAGAGGAGGAAGCAGGCTCCCCACGGAGCAGAGAGCCCAACGTGGGACTCGATCCCAGGACCCTGAGATCATGACCCAAGCCGAAGGCAGAGGCTTCAACCCACTGAGCCATCCAGGCGCCCCTTGTTTTGAAATTCTTAATAATTTTTGAACAGAGGGTCCTACATTTTCATTTTGCATTGGGTTCTACAAATTATATAGCCAGTCCTGCTCACCAAATAAATAAGCAAGCTAAGTAAAAGCAGCCTGCAAACTCTCACAGCACTTACATACACTTATATACTTACACTATAGCTGCTAATGTCAGGGGTACTTAATATGTGTGACAGGATTCAACTATTTATATAATCACACGTATGAAAAGCAAATGGTTGATTTCCATCAACCATTTCTGAAGACTCCTTCCTGTACTCCAAACATACACCCCACATAGAAACAGTGTGTTTGCTATACAAATTTAATTTGAAGACAAGGTTCATAGCTCACTTATTGTCCTTAAGTTTTACCTACATGTTAACTCTGGAACCACCCCTTAAACAGGGACATCAGTTAGGAAGTTACTGCAATAGTTAAGGTGGAAAGTAATAGTGGCTCACATAGTGGGGTGGCAATGGGGGTACAGAGCAGTATACACATTTAGGAAGTAAGATCAGTAGGGCTGAGTGATCAATGTAGGGCTGAGAGAGGTGTTATGTCAAGGGTAAAGATTATTAAGTTTATTACTAGGCAGCTGAGTGGATGGAGATATGGGAATGGATCAGGCAATTTTCTAAGTGGTCTCCTTTGTTATTGGTTGTAGAGACCATTTGAAGAGGCCCCAGCCCCACCCATGGACATTTGGTTAAGTCTAACTCTCATACTGCCTCTCTGAACTATAGTGGCTAACCACAGGAAGCACTTGAAATGACTGCAGAGATCAACCACTCACTCCGCAACAGCCAACTGTAGGAGGAGAGGACTGATAATTCTTGCTTACTAGTAATTGGCCCTTTTTTCTTCTAAAGCATGAATGAAAGGCATCTGCTGTGTATGTATCATCGTGTTGCATATTCTTCTTCCCTTCCTGCTCCTGCCAGACATCAGTAAAACAAATCTGGGATTGCTTTACTCCCACACTCTTTGGAGAAAGGTGATGGTGGTTATCTCAAGGGGATGGTCTGGCCTTCAGCCAACCTCAGTAATTAGTGGCCTCATCAGGGTTTATCAGTTTCAGCAGACTGGCAGCTGTTGGCCAAGAAACAAAGCACAGCTCCAGTGTATGCTAAATATGTTCACATGTGTATATAAACATATGGTCCTTTATACATACAACTAGGATATGTCAAAATCCTTTTGCTACAGAACATGCATTGGAAATGGAATGGCAGCCCACCCAGCAGAATGGAATATGCCTTACAGCACACAGCATTTAATTCTAGGCTTTGAAAACAACGAAGCTTTGATTAAAAAAAAAAAAAAAAAAGAGTTTAAATAACTCGAGCCAACACTTATTAATAAAATAAAACTCAACACATTTAGAAAGTAAAATAGGACTCCTATATCATGTGCAAAAAACTCAAAATGTCCTAAATACAAGAGCTTAAACTATGAAACTCTTAGAAAACGGGAGCAAATTTTTATGACCTTGGATTTGTCAATGGCATTAGATATGAAACCGAAAGCACAGAAAACAAAAAAAAATTTAGATACATTATATTTCATATGGTATATACACAAAATGGAATATTATTCAGCCACTAAAAAGTATGAAATACTGATACATGCTGCAACATGGATGAAATCTGAAAACATTATACTAAATGAAAGAACCTACAAAGGTCACATATTATATGATTCTGTTTTTTTATTAATATTTTATTTATTTATTTGACAGAGATCACATGTAGGCAGAGAGGCAGGCAGAGAGAGAGAGGGGGAAGCAGGCTCCCCACTGAACAGAGAGCCCCATGTGGGGTTCGATCCCAGGATGCTGGGATCATGATCTGAGCTCAAGGCAGAGGCTTTAACCCACTGAGCCACCCAGGTGCCCCTGTATGATTCCATTTATATAAAATATCCATCATAGTCAAATCCACAGAGAAAAAAAATTGGTAGTTACAAGGAGCTGGGGGAGGGGAAATGGGAGTGACTGCTTACTGGGTATGATCAAAATTGTTTTGGAGCTAGATGGAAGTGGTAGTTATACAACATTTTGAATCTGCTAAATACCACCCAATTGTACACCTTAATGGGGTTAATTTTATGATATGTAAATTTCACATTAAAAAAAAAAAGATTTTATTTATTTATTTGACAGAGATCGCAAGTAGGCAGAGAGGCCTGCAGAGAGAGAGATGGTGGTGGGGGAGGGGGGAGCAGGCTCCTGGCTGAGCAGAGAGCCTAATGCGGGGCTGGATCCGAAGATCCTGGGATCCTGATGCTGGGATCCTGACCTGAGCTTAAGGCCAAGGCTTTAATCCACTGAGCCACCCAGGTGCCCCATAACATTATTTTTATAAAAGTTTTTTTTTTATTTAGGTAATCTTTATACCCAACATGTGGTCGGAACTCAAGACCTTGAGACCAAGAGTCACATACTCTTCCAACTGAGTCTGCCAGGTACCCCTTTGCCTTAATTTAAAGAAAAGTAAAATGGGGAAGGAACATGACAGCTGCCTTAAAAATGTGGAACTCTATCTGAAAGATAGATTGTTGTTTTGTTTTTTTTTTCCCCTGGGTAGTTCCAGAGAGCAAAATTAGGGGAAGTTACAGGACAACTCTAACATAAATGAGGAAGACCTAACAATAAGTCTTTTAAACAGTGGAATGGGGGCTCCTGGTGGCTCAGTCAGTTAAGTGTCTGCTTTCAGCTCAGGTCATGATCTCAGGGTCCTTGGATTGAGTCCTGCATCAGTCTCCCTGCTCAGTGGGGAGTCTGCTTCTCTACCCTTCCTCCCAGCTTGTGATCTCTCTTTCTCAAATAAATAAAATCTTAAAATAATAATAATAATAAACATAAACATAAATAATAAAAATAAAAATAAACTTCCTTGTCTTCCAAGGAAGTTAGGTTACTCCTTACTGAAAGTGAACAAGCTGGATGATGAGCTTTTCAGGGAAGTTATAGAGAGGATTCTTAACATGATGTGTGACTGAGGCTTTTTTTTTGGTTTAATTATTTTCAAGAGTAATCTGTTATCTTCCCTCCACCCCTGTAACTAGGCTGATTCAGTTTGACCGCAGGCAATTTGCAAACAAATTCCTAGAGTTAAGGTATTCCTTCCCGGGAATTTCAGTTCTAGCCTAGCCCAGCCCTCTCAATTTATAGATGAAGAAAGTATAGCACAGAAAGAGGAAATGATCAATTGAACTTTCAGAAGTTGAAACTCCAACCCTCTGGACTTCGAGTTCAGAATTCAAGCTATTGCAACTTCCTGTTGGTAGTTGGGGTAAATCGTACCATCACCCATTAAAAATAGTTGAGCACCTACTGTATACCAGACACTGGTCAGAGTTCTTAGATATGAATGGTAAGGGTCAAGTCCTCAATTAATGAGTAGTGATAAGTAACCACGAAGATGATTATATTTGCAAATCATGGAGAGCCCAAAACTTCAGTCTACCACCTGTAACTTATCCAACTACTAAAACTTCAATTGACAAAACAAAGTCATCTGGGTGACTCACCAGTCAAATTCGAAATGATCAATACGAACAGCAAACAAGAAAATGACCTAGATAATTCCTAGATTGGATGATGAGACCCACTAATTCATTTTATTGCGTTCTTGAAGATTTATTTATTTATTTGACAGACAGAGATCACAAGTAGGCAGAGAGGCAGAGAGAGAGAGAGAGAGGAGGAAGTAGGCTTCCTGCAGAGCAGAGAGCCCGATGTGGGGCTCGATCCCAGGACCCTGGGATCATGACCTGAGCCGAAAGCAGAGGATTTAACCCACTGAGCCACTCAGGCGCCCCTATTGCGTTCTTGAGTAGGGGAGTTGAAGTCACCACCTGCTCTGGCTTCGAAAGCCCAGGGAACGCTGCAAGCAGAGAAAATGCAGAAGGGAGGGTCTCCCTTGAGAGAGAGACAAAGCCTCTTCCCTTGTACTCCGTTGGATCCCGCCAGTTTAGGAGGATCCCGGTGATGCCCTGTTCTTTGGCGGAATCCAGCTCCCCCTCCTTCGCCCCCAACCCCTGCCCTCTCCCACTTCGGGCATTCCCGGGGAAGCCCAGACCAACCTCCCCCAGCCCACTCAGCACTAAAGCAAGAGGCGCCTCAAGATTGCGCAAAAGCCTCTCCCTCCCCCCCCTCCCCGCCTGCTCGGTGGCATGTTCCTAAAATTCCCATCTGCACAACATAAACAGGAAACGTGCAGCAAAAGCCCTGGCAGTGCAAATTCCACGGTCGAGTCGAAGGCGGGAGAATCTCGTCTTTGGGAGGGGAGTAGAGCGGGGGAGGGGAGAAACCAAACTTTCCAGGAGACCACTCAACCATCCATGTCTTTTTTAACCAGATCCAGAAAGAAAGAATAGAGAAGGCGGAAGGAAGGACGCCTGCTTTTGAAAAAATAGGGGAGGGGGAGGCGGAGGTGGGCCGCGAAGGGATAGCCAGGCTTCAAATGAACCGCCCGGAGTGGCTGAGGTGGCGGGAATACCCCGGGCCGCCTACTCCGCAAACCAGCTGTCCGCGCGGCCCTGGATGCAGCGGAGTCGGCTCACCGCCCGCAAGGGGTTCCCAAGTCAGCGGGGGTGGGGGCGGGGGAGGAGCGGGCGCTCCGCGCGGCGCAGGCGCAGACCGCGCCTCGGTTGTCAAACATGGCTGAAGTGCCGCCGCTGCCGCTACTGCCGCTGCAGGGAAAATGCTGAGCCCTCCCGGGCCCGGTGGGCGGCGGCGGCGAGGGCGGCTACGGGCACCTGCTTCTCCGGCGCGGCGGCGGCGGCCATGGCTCGGCTGGCTGACTACTTCATCGTAGTAGGCTACGACCACGAGAAGCCAGGTAAGGGTGTGGGGCGGGCGCCGCCCCCAGGCCTCCCCGCCCCCGTCCCCCCTAACCCCCACCTCCTGGCTGCTATCCTGTGGGCTCTGCGGGGCAGGGCGTCGCAGTCGGGAGGCGGGGAGGGCCGGGCCGGGCAACGGCGGAGCTGCGGGTGGCTGTCCGGCCTTCTTGGCGGCGCTGAGCCTCGCGGTGGGCGTGAGGGACCGGCACGGGGGGGGGGGGGAGGGGAGAATAGGGAGAGGAGGCCGCGTACGAGGGGGCTCAGGGAGGCCCAGCCGGGCGAGCCCGAGGCTAGTCTGCGTGTCGCGATCCTCGCGCTGGAGGAGGCGGGGTACCAGGGGCAGCGCCCTGGTGCTGGCGAGATTGGGCAGGACTGCGGGGTTGGGAGGGCGGGAGCCAACTGTGTTAAGTTCGTCGGGGATAAACTTCTGCCCTGCATCCTGAGTGAGTAACGAGTGACGCAGGGGGCTGTCCTCTCCAAAAGGAAATGCTGAGAGAGTCCAGTGCTCCTTTTACCCCTGCGTCGTTGGGGGCCTGTCTAGTCACCGCGCCAGTGAACGCGTGGTACCGGGGAGGGGGAGAGGATCCTTGCACTTTTAAACATTTCTAGGAAATGCTTCCTGTTCTTTCAGGACAGATATGACGGTCATTTCAGAGTGTCTGGACACTATCTTTTGCCAACCGCTGAAAGTCTTGCTTCACGTTGATTTGCGGCTTAAAAATTTTTTTGGATTAAAAAGTTTCTTCTTTTTTTTTTTTTAGTGTAGTTGACATGCAGTGTTTAATGTGTGTTTTAATTATTTTTATGATTCATCACAAAACTTTCTTCATAAGGAGCAATTTGGCAAATGCTTTTTGTATTTCAGTTTCATGATGGACTTGTGCAACTTAAAGTTCAGGGTTCATGCACGTTTATTTTGTATTTGCATTTCATTGTATTACTGTATAGCTAAGCGTAATGTAATAAACTGAACTGGGAAGCACAGCTATTTCAGGGTATTTCCAGTTGCACCTTTGCAAGGAATTTTAGATAGCGGCAGACAAGGCCCTTCATCTTTTGGAGGAGATGCTGAGATAGTGCTTTGCTGATAGTTACAGCCATTTGTAGTGGCAGAATGTCATTGTTCTACCCACTCTTGGTCAACTGCCCCTTTCACTATTACTCTTCTAATAACTTCCTTTAGTGGGGTTTTATATTTTTAAAGCTTTCACTATTCACAACCTGATTGAGGTCAATTGTTAAGAGAAGGGGTTGGGCTGTATTTAAAGTGTCCTCTGGCTCCAACATTTGATTTCCTAGTAATTTTGCATAGTCTGGTGTCTAACCAAGATTAACAATATGAAGAATCACAGTTTATTTTTTTTTAATTTTTTTTTTTAAAGATTTTATTTATTTATTTGACAGACAGAGATCATGAGTAGGCAGAGAGGCAGGCGGAGAGAGAGGGGGAAGCAGGCTCCCTACTGAGCAGAGAGCCCGATGCGGGGCTCGATCCCAGGACCCTGAGATCATGACCCGAGCCGAAGGCAGAGGCTTAACCCACTGAGCCACCCGGGTGCCCCGAATCACAGTTTATTTTTAATACTATTTCATTTTTATCAACATTGTTTTTTTGCCTCACTTTAAACTGAAACAATCAGGGGTGTCTGGGTGGCTCCCTGGGTTAAGCCTCTGCCTTTGGCTCCAGTCATGGTCTCTCGGTCATGGTCTCTCGGTCATGGTCTCGGAGTCCTAGGATGGAGCCCCACATTGGGCTCTCTGCTCAGCGGGGAGCCTGCTTCTCTGCCTACTTGTGATCTCTCTCTGTCAAATAAATAAATAAAATCTTAAAAAAAAAACAACAACCAAAAACCTGAAACAATCACGTACTTGAAGAAAACTTGCAAGTAAGGTACAAAGAACTTTTTCTTTGAACCATTTGAGAGGAAGCTGCTGACCTAATGCCCTATCACCACAGAATGCTTTAGTGTGCATTTTTTTTTTTTTTACAAACAAGAATATTCTCCTGTATAATCACAATGCAGTTATCAGAATCAGAAAATTTGTACTGATACAGTACTCCATTTAGTTTTCAGACTGGTTCAAGCTTTGTTGATTTTGCCATTAATCTTTCTACTGGCAAAAAGATCCCATTCAGAATTATATGTTGCTTTTACTTATTATATCTCTTTCGTCTTCATTCTGGAACAGTTCTTCCATCTTCTCTTGACTTTCATAACCTTGACATTTATGAAGATTACAGGGCAGTTATTTTGTAGAATGCCCCTCAATTTGGGATTATCTGTTCTCTTATTAGATACATGCAGGTTATATACTTGGGTAGAAAAATCACAAAAGTGATGCTCATTGCAGTCTATCAGGTGGTACACATTTTCAGTTTATCCCATTACTGGTGATTTTTTACGTTGGTTACTTACTTGATATAAGCAATGCCTGCTGGGCTTCCTCACTAAAAAGTTAATATGTAATTGTTAATATATAGTTTTGTGTGGAGTACTTTGAAACTATGTAAATATGTTGTTCCTCATCTAACTTTTAAGAGCTTTTTAAAAAAAATATTTTATTTATTTGATAGAGATCACAAGTAGCCAGAGAGGCAGGCAGAGAGACAGGAGGAAGCAGGCTCCCTGCTGAGCAGAGCTGGATATGGGATATGGGGTTCGATCCCAGGACCCTGGGATCATGACCTGAGCTGAAGGCACGGGCTTTAACCCACTGAGCCACCCAGGCACCCCTCCTCATCTAACTTTTAATGTATTCCTGTATCCCTATCTGTATGAATATTTTTCAGTGGATTATATTCTATTACTATGTATATATATATTTTAAAGATTTTATTTATTTATTTAACAGAGAGAGACACAGTGAGATAGGGAACACAAGCAGGGGCAGTGGGAAAAGGAGAAGCAGGCTTCCCGCTGAGCAGGGAGCGGGATGTGGATGCCGGGCTTGATACCAGGACCCTGCGATCATGACCTGAGCCGAAGGCAGAGACTTTAACCCACTGAGCCACCCAGGTGTCCCAGCCTTTTCATCTTCTTAACAATGTCTTTTGGGGGCACCTGTGTGGCTCAGTGGTTAAGCCTCTGCCTTCGGCTCGGGTCATAGTCTCAGGATCCTGGGACTGAGTCCTGCATTGGGCTCTCTGCTCAGCGGGGAGCCTGCTTCTCCCTTTCTCTGCCTGCCTCTCTGCCTACTTATGATCTCTGTCTGTCAAATAAATAAATAAAATCTTTAAAAAAAATGTCTTTTGAAGAGCACATTTTTTTTAAGTTGGTTGTTTCTTTCTTTCTTTCTTTCTTTTTTTTTTTTTTTTTAAAGATTTTATATATTTGACAGAGAGAGATCAGAAGTAGGCAGAGGCAGGCAGAGAGAGGGGGAAGCAGGCTCCCTGCTGAGCAGAGAGCCTGATTCGGGGCTCGATCCCAGGACCCTGAGATCATGACCAGAGCCAAAGGCAGAGCCTTTAACCCACTGAGCCACTCAGGTGTCCCAAAGAACAGGTGTTTTAATTTGGGATAACTTTTTAGACATTTGAATACTTTTATATCTTGAATTGTATCCTTTGAGTTGTCCTTTTTATGTAAAGCTTGCTGTAAAAACTTATTGGAAGAAAATCCGCTAAATTTGTGTTCTTTGAATTGTAAATGAAGAAAGAATAAACCCAATTGATCCTGTAAATATTTATTATAAAGATTTCTTTCTTTGGAAGTTAGTATGATTTTATTACCCAAATCTCTCTAAAGCTAATCAGATTATGATAATATACTGAAATTTTGTGTGCTTATTACCACATTATTCCTGGAATTATTCAATCAATGCAGTCTATATTTGTTCCTAAAATGTCTTTTCCATTAGTATACTTCTCAGTTGAATTTTTCCATATATCTACAAACCTTGTTTTTTTTTTTTTTGAAAAATTGCATTTACGAACTGGAAAAAATAATCCATGCTATTTGAAGTGTATACAAAGAAGAGTGCTTGGCATATAGTAGTTATTTAATAAAGATGTTTGAATGAATACACAATGGCTGAAAATATAAAAAGCTATAAGGAAGGAGTGTGGTTATGAAAGGGTAACAAGAGGGATTTTTGTGGTGATAGAACTATTTTGTATCTTTACTAGGTGGCAGATACATGAGCCTTCATTTGTGATAAATTGCATAGAAGTAAATACACACAACAAATGTGAATAAATAAAGTAAAACTGGGGGGCTCTGAATAAGGAAGTAGATTGTATTAAGTCAATATCTTGATGTTGATTATGTAGTATGATTTTACAAGATACTGCTTTTGGGAGAAACTGGGTAAAGAGAAATGGCATTTCTATGTTAGTTTTCACAGTGATCTCAAAAAAAAAAAAAAAAAAAAGTTGTAAGAGGGGCACCTGGTGGGCTCAGTGGGTAGGGCATGTGACTTGATATCAGAGTCATGAGTTCAAGCCCCATGTTGGGTGTGGAACCTACTTAAAATAAGTAAAATAGAAAAGCTATAAGATAAAGCTATAAGGGGCTCCTGGGTGGTTCAGTGGATTAAGCCTCTGCCTTAGGCTCAGGTCATGGTCTCAGGGTCTTATGACTGAGCCCTGCATTGGACTCTCTGCTCAGCAGGGAGTCAGTACTCCTGACTCCCCTTCTCCCATTGCCTGCCTCTTTGCCTGCTTGTGATCTCTCTCTCTATCAGTGTCATATAAATAAATATTTTAAAAAAAAGATAAAGCTTTAAGATAAAAAGATATTAGTAGTATTCTTACTTTTCCCCTAAATGTTGATGACATAAGGAAAGGTTATTCTGTAAAATTCCAGGGAAATTCCACATCATCTTCAGTGGCTGAATTATTACATCTTAGGGGTATATTAATTTAACTTTATCATTTGTTATTGGGTATTTAATGTATGTACAGTTTTGTATTCTTATAATATACTGTCATGCTGAGGAGAACATACCTTCAAAACCACTGATTTTGGGAGCCTGGGTAACTCAGTTGTAAGCATCTGCCTTCAGCTCAGGTCATGATCCCAGGGTCCTGGGATCGGGCCCCACATGGGCTCCCTGATCAGCGGGAAGCCTCCTTCTCCCTTTCCCCCTGCTTGTGTTCCCTATCTCACTGTGTCTCTTTCTGTCAAATAAATAAAATTTTAAAAAGAAACCCCAAACACTATTTTATGACAGTTTGATTTTGATAATTTGAAATTAAGACTTTATTTTACTGACTTTGCAAAAGACTATGCACAGTACTTAGGAAGTTAGGAAATATCATTTGTTTCTTTTTTTTTAAATTTTATAGATTTTTTTTTATTAGAGAGATGAAGAGAGAACACAAGTAGCCAGAGCAGCAGGCAGAGGGAGAGGGAGAAGCAGGCTCTCTGCTGAGGAGGGAGCCTGATTTAGGGCCCCATCCCAGGACCCTGGAACCATGACTCGAGCCCAAAGGCAACCGCTTAACCTACTGAGCCACCCAGGTACCCCTATCATTTGTTTCTAAGAGGTGAAGTTATTTGGTGGAACTCTCTCTCTCTCTCTCTTTTTTTAAGATTTTATTTATTTATTTGAGAAAGAGTGAGAGAGCATGAGCGGGAGGAGGGAGAGAGAGAAGCATGCTCCCTGATGCAGGGGCTTGATTCCATGACCTGAGCTGAGGGCAGATGCTTAACCAGCTGAGCCACCCACGTGCACCATGACCCCCAACTCCAATGATTTTTATTTTTCTTTACCTTTTTTAAAGGTTTGTTTTGTTTTGTTGTTTGTTTATTTGTCAGAGAGAGAGAGAAAGACTACAGGCAGGGGGAGTGGCAGCCAGAGGGAGAAGCAGGCTCCATGCTGAGCAGGGAGCCTGATGTGGGACTTAATCCCAGGACCCTGGGATCATGACCAGAGCCAAAGGCAGATGCTTAACCAGCTGAGCTACTCAGGCATTCCTATCTTTATTTTTCTTTTTGTTCTTACTTTCTTTTACTTTTACTGTGATTTGCCCAAGAAAAATTGATAATGACCACATGGGTTAAATCCTTTATATGGTTTTACTTTTTTCTTTTTCTTTTACTTTTTTTTTTAACTTAAATGTCTTTTTTAATTTTTATTTTTTAAAAACTAGACTCTAGCAAATGCGGAGCTTGAACTCATGACCCTGAGATCAAGAATTTTGTGTTCTACTGATTGAACCAGCCAGGCACCACTCTTTTCGTTTATTTTTGCTGTCCATTAATACATTTAGAATTAAATCCATTTATCTATATTGTATTTAACCTGGAGTCAAGTATCTTAATCATTTGACATTCTTGTATTCTTTCATATCAACCCACTTAAGTATACTAGAGAGAGGTTTGAAGTACTTCTTATATATTTCATTAGTTTTATTTAGGGAGTATGAGTGAGTTAAGCTAAGAGATAAACTTTTGCACAATATTTGAAATATAGTTTGAGATATTTTAAAGATCGATAATTGGTTATTATTAAACCATTGTAATTCATAGTCAGCCTGGGTGTCTTCCCCTTCCCCATTCTGTACTGAAGTACAGTGGTTGGGATTTCTTGGTTGGTTGTTGCCAGCTGTCAAGCACCATTTGGGATTCATTGACTTGACAAGTATTTATTGCTTTTCCAGGCATTGTGCTAAGTCCTAGAACAAAAACAAAGAATAAGTGTAAGATGCTATCCCTACCTTAGTTATTAATGGGGACGGTCTTGAAATAATGATATGGATCCACTTTACTGAGAGAAAGATAAAGCTTCTTATGAGAGGTGGTGTTTAAGCCAAGTTTTATAGGACGAATAAGCTCTGCCATGTGGAAAGGATAGTAAAGGAGATTAAAGGCAGAGAGAAAAACATGTAAATGTGTGAATGTCTTGTTCTAGGAATGGAGAGAAATGTAGTGTAAATGGGAATTGAAGTGGGATGCCTGGGTGGCTCAGTTGGTTAAGCAGCTGCCTTCAGCTCAGGTCATGATCCCAGCGTCCTGGGATCGAGTCCCACATTGGGCTCTTTGCTCTGCAGGGAGCTTGCTTCTCCCTCTGACTCTGCCTTCCACTCTGTCTGCCTATGCTCGCTCTTGCTCGCTCTCTCTCTGACAAATAAATAAATAAAATCTTTTAAAAAAATGGGAATTGAAGTGAAATTTGATAGAGTGGGTTCAGGTAAGATTATGAAAAGTTCTGGGTCAGGAGATAAGAGAAGTGAAAACTAGAGATTTAATTTGGCAATTACCAATATCCAAGTGGTTGTCGGATATAAAGAAAAAAATGAGATTTTTGAAGAATGTGTATAGAAGAAAAAGAGGAGTGGCCTAAGAATTGAACCCAGAGAAAACTCAATATTTAAGGGGTAGATAGAGCAGTAATAGTCAGGAATTGTCAGAGGTATTGCAAGAGAAGTGGGATAATGCGATATGGAAACCTTGGGTGTAGAGAATTTTGAGGAGGAGGAAATGATGAATGTCAAAGGTCTCAAGATGTCATGTATAATGAGGACTAACAATAGTGTCTTAGTCCATTTGTGTTGCTATAACAAACTGCCATAAACTGAGTAGTTTAAACAACAAACATGTATTTCTTACAGTTCTGGAGGCTGTGAAGTCCAAGATCAAGGCCCAGGCTGATTCAGGGTCTTGTGAGGACTGGCTTCCTGGCTCAGTGATAGCATTCTCCCTATCATATCCTCACATGGTGGAGGTTGCAAGGGAAGTCTCTGGGGCCTATTTTATAAGGGCACTAATCTTACTCATGAAGGCAGAGCTTGTGTGACCTAATCACCTCCAGATACTATCATTTTGGCTCTACCTCCAAATGCTAGGACACTGGAGGTTAGGTTTCAATATATGAATTTTGGGGGGGACACAGTCTATGGCAAATAGGCTTATGGACTTGAAAATAAGGATAGTGACTTTAGAACATTACAGTAGAATTGTGGGCGGGGCCATAGCCATTTTGAGAAATTGCATCCTAAGTCATAGGTTGTATAAGCTTCACAGAATCTAATTTATTATCTTTTTAGAAGCTCACGATGACCTGCCTCCCATGGCTTGTGGGAAGTGGAAAGAGGAGTCAGAGATGATATCAAAATTCTGAACATGAAAGTCTGGGATATTTGTGATACCATGACTTAAATAGATTGAAAATCTTTTTCCCTTGACATTTCTTTCTTTCTTTTTTTAAGATTTTATTTATTCATTTGACAGACAGAGATCGCAAGTAGGCGCCTAGAGAGGCAGGCAGAGAGAGAGGAGGAAGCAGGCTCCCCGCTGAGCAGAGAACCCAATGCGGCTTGATCCCAGGACTCTGGGACTGTGACCTGAGCTGAAGGCAGAGGCTTTAACCCGCTGAGCCACCCAGTTGCCCCTCTCTTGACATTTTTTATTTGTCTTTGTGGGCTTGGAAGATGATGGGGTTTTACTTTATAGCCATCCAAATGGAGACTTCAGAAAAGGGGACAGGTAGGGGCTGGACACAGACTTGAGAGTCATTAGGATAGAGCTGTGACACCGTGAATGCCCACAGAAAGTTGGTGTAGAGTGGAAGAATAGAGGACCAAAGACTGAGTTTTGGGTAATCTATTGCAAGGAAGTTTGAAAGTAAAAGGAGCCATAGCAGGAGGATTGTAAAGTTTGGGAGAGACATTTGGAGGGTGATAGAACCTCAGATTTCTGGTTGGTCATGTGGCCATGCAGGGACAGATTTCAAGTTTTGTTTCTTTTTGTTTCCCCACCGTTGTTTTTCCTGCTCACATTTTCATGTTTCTAAGAAATATAAATGTGAATAAGTTCTGGCCAGTTTGATATAAGTGGAAATGAGCTCAATATCCCAAAAATAGCCTTAAAGGGTATACCTTCCTAGTTTTTCTCCTTCCTGAGACTGGCCTGCTGATATAAAGACTGGAGCTCCAGTAGGCATCTTGGCCGTGTAGAGGAGGGCCCATACCCTAGAAAGAACCTGGGCTTTAATGATATGTAGTGGGATTGTCATAACTGCCTTCTGAAATTTTTTAAAAGATTTTATTCATTTATTAGAGATAGAGAGCACAGGTAGAGGGAGAGGGAGAAGTAGGCTTCCCGTTGAGCAAGGAGTCCGAGGTGGAGCTCCATTCCAGATCCTGGGATCATGACCTGAGCTGAAGGCAGATCCTTAACCGACTGAGCCACCCAGGCATCCTGAGGGTTGTTTGTTTGTTTGTTTGTTTGTTTTACATGAAAGATTATAACCTTATATGGTTAAACTACTATAAATTAGAGTTTTCTGTGTTGGAAGTCCAGAGTCATAGAAAGTGAAGGAACATTTTTCAGTGTCAGGTGTAGCAGAGAGATCACGGACATGTGGAGTTAATCAAGATCTTTGCATTTCGTAAAATCAGAGAGAGAGAGAGAGAGACCACAAGCAGGGGAAGAGGCAGAGGGAGAGGGAGAAGCAGACTCCCTGCTGAGCTGGGAGCCTGACATGGGGCTTGATCCCAGGATCTTGAGATTATGACCTGAGCGAAAGGCAGACACTTAACCATCTGAGCCACCAGGCACCCCTAGAGGTGTTTTGTTTTTGTTTTTTTTTTATATTATTTACTGAAAAAAAAAAAAAAAGAATGAAAAAGTAATTTTGCCTATGTAAATATTTCATACAACTACTACCTAAGTTTAGATGAATTTCAGATAGGCTAGATTAAAAAAAAAATGTTATGTGTATGGTTTTACAGGCAATTGATTATTTTGGAATTAGGAACAAAAAGATTAAGAAAGTAAATACTTGTATTTTAAGGGAGCCTTGACACTTTTATAGGAAATATCAGAGAAGTAATCTTCACTTTTTAAAATATTTTAACAAGGGGCATCTGGGTGGCTCAGTCCTGAAGCATCTCCCTTTGGCTCAGGTCATGGTCCTAGGGTCCTGGGATCGAGCCCCACGTTGGGGTCCCTATTCTGCAGGAGGCCTGCTTTCTTTCTCCCAGTCCCCTGCTTGTGTTCCTGCTCTCTCTCTCTCTGTCAAATAAATAAGTGAAATCTTTAAAAAAATAAATGGGGCGCCTGGGGTAAGCCACTGCCTTCGGCTCAGGTCATGATCTCGGAGTTCTGGGATCGAGTCCCGCATTGGGCTCTCTGCTCAGCAGGGAGCCTGCTCCCCTCTCTCTCTGCCTGCCTCTCCATCTACTTGTGATCTCTCTCTGTCAAATAAATAAATAAAATCTTTAAAAAAAAAATAAATGTTTTAACAACATTTAACTGTAATAGTTACAGTTCATTTATTTATTTTTCAAAGATTTTATTTATTTATTTGACAGACAGAGATCACAAGTAGGCAGAGGCAGGCAGAGAGAAAGGAGGGAGCAGGCTCCCTGCCAAGCAGAGCCCCTGATGCAGGGCTCAATCCCAGGACCCTAGGATCATGACTTGAGCCAAAGGCAGAGGCTTTAACCCACCGAGCCACCCAGGCACCCCTATAATAGCTACAGTTTATATCTCCAGCATTATGAGTTTCCTAAGGCTGCCATAACACATCTTGCAAATTTGGTGGCTTAAAACAACACTTACTCTTTCACAGTTCTGGAGACTGTAAGTCTGAAATCAAGGTGCTGGGAAGACAGTGCTCCCTCTGAAGACTCTAGGGAAGAATCCTTCCTTGTGTCTTCCAGGTTCTGGTGTCTCTAGACTTTCTTGATTTATGACAGCATCACTCTGCTCTCTGCCTCACCTTTAGATGGTCAGGTCTCCTTTGTAATTTGTCCATCTTGTTTTACTCATCTGGACTTTTCCTACTTGGAGACCTATTTCTGACTGAGAAACAGAGTCAGTTTCTGATTGATCTTTTTCTGTTTGGCTCTTCAATTTTTTTTTTTTTTTTTTTTTTTAAGATTTTATTTATTTATTTGACAGACAGAGACCACAAGTAGGCAGAGAGGCAGGCAGAGAGGGGAGGAAACAGGCTCCCTGACGAGCAGAGAGCCCGATGTGGGGCTCCATCCCAGAACTCTGGGATCATGACCCAAGCCGAAGGCAGAGGCCTTAACCCACAGAGCCACCCAGGCACCCCTGGCTCTTCAATTCTTTTGTCGAGATGATTAGAAACTCTCCTCATCTATTTTTCTACTCGGGTTTTAACTCATACTGTCATGGTTCTAATACTCAGCACTTTCATGCTTTTACTTACTTCTCTGTTGCTAAATTGTTTTATATTTGATTTACTGCAGTAATACATACTTATTATAAATATTTTAAACATTATAGAAGGGTGCTGAATCTTGACCGTAGTACCTGTCTCTTCAGACTTGTTACAGTTAATTTTATTCTAGGTATTTGTATAGAAGTTTTCCAATTCTAGAGGGAATTATGCTGAGTGAAATAAGTCAATCAGAGAAAGACAATTATCATATGACCTCCCTGATACAACGAATTTGAGAGACAGAGGTTTGGGGGTTAGGGAAGGAAAAAGTGAAACAAGATGGGATTGGGAGGAGACAAACCATAAGAGACTTAATCTCACAAAAAAACTGAGGGTTGCTGCGGGGAGAGGGGTATGGAGAGGGTGGTTGGGTTGTGGACATTGGGGAGGGTATGTGATATGGTGAGTGCTGTGAAGTGTGTAAGCCTGATGATTCACAGACCTGTACCCCTGGGGCTAATAATATATTATATGTTAATAAAAATAATTTTAAAGGGCGCCTGGGTGGCTCAGTGGTTTAGGCTGCTGCCTTCGGCTCAGGTCATGATCTCAGGGTCCTGGGATCGAGTCCCGCATCGGGCTCTCTGCTCAGCAGGGAGCCTGCTTCCCTCTCTCTCTCTCTCTGTCTGCCTCTCCATCTACTTGTGATTTCTCTCTGTCAAATAAATGAATAAAATCTTTAAAAAAAAATTTTTTTAAAAAGGTAAAAAAAATAAACATAGAATTACCATATAAAATTTTTTTCTAGTTCTTTTTCATGTACTATTTTCTTACTGAAGTACAATTAACCAACAGTGTCATATCAGTTTCAGATGTACAGTATAATGATTGAGCAATTCTGTACCTTAGTGCTTATCATGGTAAGTGTACTCTTAATCTTCCTGGTCAGCAGTCTGTGCCCCTTCCAAGTGGCAACTACCGCTTTGTTCTTTTCATTTAGAAGTCTCTTTGTCTCTCTCTCTCTCTCTCTTTTTTTTTTTTTTTATTAAAGATCTTATTTATTTATGTGAGAGAGAGCATGAGCGAGGAGAAGGTCAGAGGGAGAAGCAGACTCCCCATGGAGCTGGGAGCCCGATGCGGGACTCCATCCTGGGACTCCGGGATCATGACCTGAGCCGAAGGCAGTTGTCCAACCAACTGAGCCACCCAGGTGTCCCTTTTTTTCTTTTTTCATTTGTTTCTTAAATTCTACATATGAGTGAAATCATATTCGTCTTTCTCTGATTGACTTACTTTACCTTTATACCCTCTACGTCCATCCATGTTGTTGCAAATGTCAGGATCTCATTCCTTTTTTATGGCTGAGTATATTCCATTTTATTTGTATATATATTTCTTGTAATACAATAAACTCCAGTCCTCTAAGATTGGCAATGGAAGGAAAGCTACCACATGGTTGTTTCTTTAGTGTTCTTGTGGAATATCACTTTTTCTTAACATTCTGGACCTCTCCATATAGTCATTTTTGTTTGCTCAGCCAGACACCTCTGAAATGAGAGTTTCCTAAAGGCTACAAACAAAACAGTAATAATGAAGTCAGAGAGTAACTTTCAAGTCGGTCTTCTGGTCTGCAAGGTATAGTTTAATTCTGTTTGGTCTCCAAAAGAGATACTGTCCTAGCTGGTTTCTGGCCTGCCATCAGTTAATAGAGGTTGTTTTTTCTTTTAATATGTTTCCTTAAGGGGCACCTGGTTGGCTCAGTTGGTTAAGCAACTGCCTTCGGTTCGGGTCATGATCCCAGGGTCCTGGGATTGAGTCCCATATTGGGTTCCCTGCTCAGCAGGAAGTCTGCTTCTCCCACTGACCTCTCTACTCTTATGCTCTCTTTCATTGTCTCTCTCTACCTCTCAAATAAATAAATAAAATATTAAAAAAATATATGTTTCCTTAGGTCTAGACCTTAGATGGGGGTCAAATAGTCTATTTCTGTCAGATCTGTTTAAGGTACACTCTCCTGGTTCTAGTTTCCTGTCCAAGGATCTGTCTCTTCTAGATGATTATGTCAGGACTGTGTTTTAGGAGACATTTCATTCTTTAACCACAGGCCTTAAACTACAGCACCAGCTGGTCTGCTGTATTAGAATTCAGCATAGGAAAAGAATAATATAGCGTATACAGAACTGTGGGAAGAAGGCATCTTTGTATTTGTACCTGTTTTCCACCCATGTTCTCAGCATTGACAAAACTTTGATGTTACCTAGAAACATGGTCATAACATTCACCCACAACTCAAAGTGCAGCTAAACAAGCGTCACATTTTCTGTTACCTTTAAAAGAAAAATAAGTTTTGTAGAACTATGTGTTCATATTTAATTAATGCTTTGTAATCTTTCCTGTTTGATTTTAATCTGAACAAATAATGATACCATTTTTATTACTCAGTAAGCATGAATGTTTGTTGAAGCAGTTTTTAAAAAACAGTAGTTCAAATCCCCAAACATCTAAATCTTGGACTGGTTTAATTTGTACAGTTAAACTGAAATAATGTTTTCTAAAAGCTCTCCTATCACTTTTTTTTAAGATTTTATTTATTTATTTCACAGAGAGAGATCACAAGTAGGCAGAGAGGCAAGCAGAGAGAGGAGAGGAAGCAGGCTCCCTGCCAAGCAGAGAGCCTGATGTGGGGCTCGATCCCAGGACCCTGAGATCATGACCTGAGCTGAAGGCAGAGGCTTAACCCACTGAGCCACCCAGGCGCCCTCACTTTTTTTTTAATAAAAAAATTTTTTTGTACAGTTACCCACCACTGGATTTTAGTTAGGCCTGACAGAGTGTATCTCTGCCTTCCTGATTTTTCAGGTTATCATTGTAGATTAACAGAACGGCTCCCAGGAAGGTGACATATTCTTGGAAGTTTACCAGTTGGTCCTTGTTCTGGTCCAGGTCCTTTATCACCTTTGCAGTGTCCACATTCTGCAGCTTCTGGCCAGTGGTGAGCTCTTTCTGGAGTAGCTCCTTTGGCTCCTTCTTGGTCAGAGTGTTCTTGTCCCTTCACTGCCTGAGTACTTGTGGAAGATGGCCACAAGGAGGTCAATGGCTTGATCCAGCAACAAGCCGTGGCTGGGTGCTGGGCTCAACAGGCAGCTAGGAGAACATTGGGGTGCTACACAGCAAGAGAGGGAACACAAGCAGGGAGAGTGGGAGAGGGAGAAGCAGGCTTCCTGCGGAGCAGGGAGCCTGATATGGGGCTTGATCCCAGGACCCCGGGATTGTAACCTGAGCTGAAAGCATATGTGTAACAACTGAGCCATCCAGGTGCCCCTAAATAAAATCTTAAAAAACCAAAAAACAAGAAACCAAAGTTGTAATCGTCAACACAATATAGTACTGGCACAAACACAGACAAGTAGATCAAGGGACAGAACAGAGAACCCAGGGGCCTGGGTCGGGGGCTCCGGCCGCCGGAAGGACCTGCCGCGGCCAGCGGGGTCCCGGGGAGGGGTAAAAAAAAAAAAAAAAAAAAAGAACAGAGAACCCAGAGGTAGATAGACCCTGAACGCTATGGTCAAGAAATCTTCAACAGAGCAGGAAAGAATATCCAATGGAAAAAAGACAGTCTCTACAACAATGGTGTTGGGAAACTTGGACAGCCACATGCAGAAGAATGTAAGTAGATTATTTCCTTACATCAAACACAAAAATGGACTAAAAATGGATGAAAGACCTAAATGGGAGAAAGAAATCCATCAAAATCCTAGAGAACACAGGCAGCAACCTCTTTGACCTCAGCTATAGCAACTTCTTGCTAGACACATCTCCGAAGGCAAGGGGAACAAAGGCAAAAATGAACTATTGGAACTTCATCAAGATGAAAAATTTTTGCACAACAAAGGAAGCAACAGTCAACAAAACCAAAAGACAACCGACAGGATGGGAGAAGAAATTTGCAAATGACATATTAGGCAAAAGGTTAGTAGTATCCAAAATTTGTAAAAAAAACTTACCAAATTCAACACCCAAAGAACAAATAATTCAATCAATCAATGACAGAAGGCATGTATAGGCACTTCTCCAAAGAAGACGTACAGATGGATAACAGACATATGAGAAAATTGTAGATGCATCAGAATTTTGAGCACCGGTTTTGGTTTTCTTTTCTTTTCTTTTTTTTTTTTTATTTATTTATTCGACAGAGAGAGATTACAAGTAGGCAGAGAGGCAGGCAGAGAGAGAGGAGGAAGCAGGCTCCCTGCTGAGCAGAGAGCCCGATGCGGGACTCTATCCCAGGACCCTGAGATCATGACCTGAGCCGAAGGCAGCAGCTTAACCCACTGAGCCACCCAGGCGCCCCTGGTTTTCTTTTTCAACATTCCTTTGACTATTCAAAGCCTTTTCTGGATCCATACCAATTTTAGGATTATTTGTTCCAGCTGTGAAAAAAGTTGATGGCATTTTGATAGGGATTGCATTGAATGTGTGGATTGCTATAGGGAGCATAGACATTTGAACAATATTTGTTCTTCTAATCCATGAGCATGGAACGTTTTTCTATTTCTTTGTGTCTTCCTCAATTTTTCTAAATGAGTGTTCTGTAGTTTTCTGAGTACAGATCCTTTGCCTGTTTGGTTAGGTTTATTCCTAGGTCTCTTATGGCTTTGGAGACATGGGACAGATGAAATAGAGGAAGGGAGGGGAAAATAAAATAAAATGAAATCAGAGAGGGAGACAAATTATAAGAGACTCTTAAGTATAGGAAATAAACTGAGGGTTGCTGAAGGGAAAGTGAGGGTGGTGGGGTAAATGAGTGACTGGCATTAAGGAGGGCATTTGATGTAATGAGCACTGGGTGGTATATGCAATTGATAAATCATTGAACTGTCTCTGAAACTAGTAATACACCATGTTAATTTATTTTATCTTATTATAATTTTTAAAAAGGTTTAATTTATTTGACAGAGGGAGAAAGAGCACAAGTAAGCAGAGAGGCAGGCAGTGGGGGGGAAGCAGGCTCCCCACTGGGCAGGGAGCCCGACATGGGATTCAATCCTAGGACCCTGGGATCGAGACCTGAGCTGAAGGCAGTTGCTTAACCAACTGAGCCACCCAGGTGCCCCATGTTAATTGATTTTAAATAAAATAAAATAAAAAATAATAAAAATTGTAACACAATAATAGTGCAAGTTTTAATTTCTAGAAGTGGGATTGCTGGATCAAAGGATATGTTTATTTATATGGACATGTGCTAATTTTTTCTCCAACATCCTTTTCTTTGGGAGGCATGTCTTCTCTTTCTTTTAGTCCCAGGGAAAATGCTAGTCCTAGTTACTCCCACCCCCTATTTTAAACTGGGCTAATAAGAGCCATCTCTGGATCTTTTCTTTTGGAAGGAACAAGACATTCTCTTTCTACAAGGGTGACTAAGGTTGGAGATTGTGACTTAGTTGGGGTTTCTGGTGTGTATTTTTTCTACTGTGTTTAGAGAGTCTGGCTGAATATTGAATAAAGTCAGAGATAGCCAAAGCATGAGAGAGAGAGACAGCTTGGAAACATCACTCAAATTTCTGGTTCCAGCCATTCTTGAATGCCAAAAGAACATTAAAAAAAAAAAAAAATAGTTGTGAGGTATATTGCTCAGTTCTCTTCCAGAAAGACTGTGTTACTTCATACTTCCATTTTCTTCAGAGGGATTTTAATTAGAAAAACAATCGCTTAATAAGATTTATGGCTTAAGCAGCAACAGAGTAAACTGAATAGCTTCATGTGGGTGAAAATGCTAAGGAACTGGAGCAGAGATATCAGATATATGCCTAACTCAAATTATGTCTCTGAAAGTTAGAGATTGCTACTTGTCTTTGGCCTTTATATGTCCTAGGCCTTTATATGTCCCAAACATATTTAAAACCAGTAATTTGAGTTCTGAAAATTATATGCTCTTCCCTTTTGTATTTGTCTGATTTATCTAGACTGAGAGTTCCTTGAGGGCATGGCCCAAATAAATCCCAATATTCTTTGAATAGACAAATTTTTGAAACTGGAGAAAAAATCCTTTCAGCAAAGATACTTATATTGTTTTGTTTTTTCTTTTTAGAGATTTTTTTAAAATAGGTGTACTTTTTTTTTTTTTTAAAGATTTTTATTTATTTATTTGACAGAGAGAGATCACAAGCAGGCAGAGAGAGAGAGAGAGGAGGAAGCAGGCTCCCTGCTGAGCAGAGAGCCCGATGCGGGACTCGATCCCAGGACCCTGAGATCATGACCTGAGCCGAAGGCAGCGGCTTAACCCACTGAGCCACCTAGGTGCCCCAGATAGTTACGTTGTTTTAGCAGACTACTTTACCTAATCAGAGGTGACTAATTATTTAGTTGGCATTTATCAAATAGATAGATTTATAGAACTTTCTTTTTAGTGATTTCCCTAATAGACTGAGTTAGGAGTAAGAATTTGTATCTTCCCATTTTCCATTGATAAGACCGTCAGAAGTAGATTACTTCTTTTCCCTTGATCCATTGTTTGTAGCTCTTTGTATATTTTATTAATTTACAAGGTCAGCACTATGATTTGAAAAAACAATGTGTTTGGGAACTTGGAACTTGACATCTCAATTTATTTTCTCCTTTAAGCCAATATGCTATCAATTCACTTTATTTAAAATATAGGCTTGAAAACTTGAAATTGAAGATTTTGGTTAAGAGAAAATAGTTGTTTTTTTTTTTTTTTTTTTTTTTAAGGAAATAACTAGTTTTGGGGTTCCTGGGTGGCTCAGTGGATTAAGCCTTTGCCTTAGGCTCAGGTTATGATCTCAGGGTCCTGGGATTGAGCCCTTCATGTGGCTCTCTGCTCAGCTTGGAGCCTGCCCCCTCCCCACCGACCCACCTGCCTCTGCCTACTTGTGATCTCTGTCAAATAAATAAATAAAATCTTTTTTTAA
The DNA here is from genome assembly GCF_964662115.1 of Mustela nivalis. Classification (NCBI taxonomy): domain Eukaryota; kingdom Metazoa; phylum Chordata; class Mammalia; order Carnivora; family Mustelidae; genus Mustela; species Mustela nivalis. The sequence continues at coordinate 71,838,311 of NC_139028.1, read as the reverse complement.
AAAAGAAAATAACTAGTTTTGAGGCAAGTTTTTTTAAAGATTTTATTTATTTATTTATTTTTAAGATCTTATTTATTTATTTGACAGGCAGAGATCACAAGCAGGCTGAGAGGCAGGCAGAGAGAGAGAGAGGAGGAAGCAGGCTCCCCGCTGAGCAGAGAGCCTGACTCGGAGCTCGATCCCAGTACCCTGGGATCATGACCTGAGCCGAAGGCAGAGGCTTTAACGCACTGAGCCACCCAGGCGCTCAAGATTTTATTTATTTATTCGACAGACAGAGATCACAAGTAGGCGGAGAGGCAGGAAGAGAGAGAGGAGGAAGCAGGCTCTCTGCTGAGCAGAGAGTCCAATGTGGGGCTCTGGGACCCTGGGATCACGACTTGAGCCAAAGGCAGAGGCTTAATCCACTGAGCCACCCAGGCACCCCGAGGCAAGTTTTTAAGTGAAAAAAATCTGTTTATACTTATTGACATCTGCTTGTAGGTAAAAATATGTGCTTCGTTTTTTCCAGCTTAAGCTAAGTCCAGCTACATTTAGAGAAAGAAATCAAGTGTCAGAACAAGCTTGGAAAATAATAGTATGAACATTAATTTGCAATGGAAAGTAGCAGTTGGGACTGGAGTGAATTTTACAAATGCTTTATAATTGTCCCACGCGGTTGAATGGAATTTGAAGAGAATGCTACTTGTTTTTCTTTTGAGACAGATATTTTACCAAATAATTGTAGCCTGCGTAAATCAGGATCCACACAGGACTAGATTAACAAAACTCATTTTTTAAAAAAAGAGTTTATTTATTTATTTGACAGAGATCACAAGTAGGCAGAGAGGTAGGGAGAGAGAGGAGGAAGCAGGCTCCCCGATGAGCAGAGAGCCTGATGTGGGGCTCGATCCCAGGACCCTGAGATCATGATCTGAGCCAAAGGCAGAGGCTTTAACCCACTGAGCCACCCAGGCGCCCCAAAACTCATTTTTTTTTTAAAGGAGGAACAAATTGAGAGGGAACAACAATAAAGATTGATTTTTTTTTTTTAAGATTTTTTTATTTATTTGTCAGAGAGAGAGGGAGAGAGAGCGAACACAGGCAGACAGAATGGCAGACAGAGGCAGAGGGAGAAGCAGACTCCCTGCTGAGCAAGGAGCCCGATGTGGGACTCGATCCCAGGACGCTGGGATCATGACCTGAGCCGAAGGCAGCTGCTTAACCAACTGAGCCACCCAGGCGTCCCTAAAGATTGATTTAGATTGGTGAAAAACTGAAGGCTTTTAAAAACGCAAGTTAACTGTATTACTCTTCTTTGTCCCCCAAATTTTCTTTCACTGCTATTGTTCAGATTGTGTGTTTGAGAAATATGGTTGTAGAAGCATGAAGGATATTTGAAAACACTGTAGCATTTCATAAAGTTACCACAATATAGTTCAGGAGATTATATGATAACATTATCTGGCCTTTTTAAATTGAAGGATGGGATAGATAGTTTCCATTAACATGGCTGTCATTTATCAAATACCATATGCCAAACTTTATTTATCATTAATTTCTCTCAACAAATACATAAGATAGGTGAAGTTACTGAGACTTGGAGACCTTAAGTAATTTGTTCAGGGTTATGTAGCTGGGACTGGTGGCATCAGGTTCTGAATCCTGGTTTGTTTGTTTGTTTGTTTGTTTGTTTTTAAAGTCCATGGCTCATGTTCTTACATTGTGTGCAGTCCCCTGTTGAAGTTGGGGAATTCTCAGGTAAATATACTGTTTAGTTATTTGTTTATTTGAGGCTTTTATGGGCCAGGCATCATGCTACAGCAAAAAACAAGCCAGATACTGAAAGTTCTTTTTTACAGGTTCTTCCTTTTTTTTCCTTTCTTTCTTTCTTTTTTTTTTTTTCTTCAAGAATTATGAGAAAGAGCACACAGGGAGGTGGAGAGGGAGAACCACACTCTCCACTGAGCAGATAGCCCAATGCAAGTCTTGATTGCAGGACTCTGGGATCATGACCTGAGCCAAAGACAGACACTTAACCCGCTGAGCCACTCAGGCACCCTCTTTTACAGGTTCTATTAATAGGAGTAGAGCATTTAGAAAAAAAATTAGACCCTTCACCTTCAGAGAAAGATCAGCAGACTTTCATAAGTGAATTGTCAAATGGCTTCCTTTAAGCCAGTCAGTCAAATGTCTATTGAGTGAGTGGTCGGGTTGGGGTGTAGATGTTGGCCTTGTTCTTGAGGAATTTGTAATTTTGTTATGCTTGATCAGTCTCACTAGCAGAGAAATGGAAAAATTACTTAAAAGACTCACATCTTTGGCATCTGGGTGGCTTAGTTGGTTAAGCATCTGCTTTTGGCTCAACTCATGATCCAAAGGTCCTGGGATTGATTGAGCCCCATGTTGGGTTCCCTGCTCATCCGGGGAGTGTGTTTCTCCCTCTGCTCCTCCCCCTGTACCTTCTCTCACTCTCTCTCTCTCTCAAATAAATAAATAAAATCTAAAAAAAAAAAAAAAAAGGCTCACATCCTTATCAGTATGAAACCTACTAAATTTGTAATCATTAGGATTTTTGGACAGCCTTCAGACATCAAGAGGATACTAGCAAGGGTATGTAGGTGGGGACTAGGACGTGGAACTGCCTACAGAAAAAAAAACATCCACCTAAGTCTTAGAGGAGTTGGAAATTCAGCATTGCTGAGTAAATATCCTTTGCTCTTCCAAACCTTTTCACCTTGGTCATTCATTCATATCAGAAGCTTGCCACATTTTTCCTTTTCTCCTTCATTTTCACTTAAAAGTATTTTATTTTTCTTAAGTTTTTCTCACATTCCTCTTTTTCTTTCTGTTTCTACTGTCACTGCCATGGTTCGGGTCCTTTTCCATTGCTATAAAGAGGGCTCTGTTTTGATAGACATTTGATTGCCTTTAGTAGAGATCTAACATAAATGTTCTCAACAATATAGAAATTTGGGACTCCTGGGTTGCTCAGTCATTAAGTGTCCATCTTCGGCTCAGGTCATGATCCCAGAGTCCTGGGATCAAGCTGGCATTGGGCTTTTTGTAGGCAGGAAGCCTATTTCTCCTTCTGCCACTCCCCCTGCTTGTGTTCCTGCTCTCAGCTCTCTCTCTCTCTCTCTCTCTCTGTCAAATAAAAAAATCTTAAAACAATAAAAAAACCCCAATATGGAAATTTATTTCTCTTTCACGTAAAGTCCTGGGTCTAGACTGTTTTGGGTTTGTATAGGCTGCTTCCAGCTTTATATTTAACATCTTAACCCTGTCACATCTGTGTGCTGAGTAAGAGGATGGACGAAGTGGAGAAGAGGGATGACTCCTTCCCTTTAGGCCCACATCACCTTGTTTGGTTGAAAGTTAGCTGACAGGATACTGAGAAATGTGATCCGTATCCCTACTTAAAACTGGGGCTTCTGTCAACCGCCACCATCACCACCACCACCATTATCATTGTAGCTATTAGGAGGCAGCTAGTGATCTGCTATAGGAATATACTTATTTCTTTTTTTTTGGTTAAATTCTTCTCTGTCTAGTTCCATACGGCTACCAGAGTAATTTTTATTTTTTTTTTTTGGGGGGTGCAAAAGGTGCTTTTATTATAGCACGGGACACAAGACCCATGGGCAAAAATTGCCAAACTGTGATTACGAGGAGAGATTGATTATATACTTTTAAATTGTTTATAGGGGTAGGGTAGAGATAAAGGAAGTTTCTAAAGGGATTTTCATATGTTAAAGAAGACTTAAAATCCTGGAGATAAAACAAGAGTAATTTTTTTTCTTCAATAAGATGGTCGTGTCACTGTGTTTAATTTTTCAGTAGTTTGGCTTCAAATTCATACCTAGGATGCCTTATGGTATTTGAAGTGTCATTGGCAGAGGACATCTGAAATCTGCTTTACCTGTATCCTGCAGTCATGGTGTCCTGCATGACAGGGCCATACTCTCTACCAATGATTGGCATCTCCTGGTCCTCTAAGGCCTCAGTGCTTTGTCATTGACTGAGACATCCTAGTTACCACTATCCCAGGCTTACAGAAGATAAATTGATTTGTATAGTCACACTTCAGTAGGTGGTTAAAAAATTCAAACTCAGGTTGTCTGACTCGAGAATTTATGCTCAGGTGTGACCAGCCAGTTACATTACCTCATGCATATCCTCACTGAAAAAGTACAAAATAGAAGAGGACACAATTTGAGAAATTAGAGATGAAATAACGGTAACAATAATAGTAATGGTAGTCTCTGCTTCCTAAGATTGTTGAAGATTAAATGAACTCATAAATAGGGTCTTCTGCCTAGCAGAAAAAGTACCTTAAAGTGGCATTTGTTATTTTTATATTGATGTGTTTTACCTAGATGTACGTAATATTTAGGCGCATTTCACAAAATTTCAGTTGGATATGGTTTTTATTGAGTTCCCTGGATCTTCTCATATTAATTGTCCTGGGATACGGGTAGTTTAACATTTAAAAAACAGATACTTGGGGTGCCTGCGTGGCTCCATTGTTAAGCGTCTGCTTAGGTCATGATCCCAGGGTCCTGGGAAGGAGCCCTGCATCCGCTCCCTGCTCAGCCAGAAGCCTACTTCTCCCTCTCCCCCTCCCCCTGCTTGTGTTCCCTCTCTTGCTGTGTCTCTCTCTGTCAAATAAATAAATAAAATCTTAAAAAAAAAGATGCTTTTTGTGCTGATTATTTTGCTGACTTTTGTACTTGACTATAATGCTCTTCTAGAAAGGAACTATATCCTACTCATTTTTCTTTTTCTTCCTTCCTTCCTTCCTTCCTTTTTTTTTTTTTTTTTTAAAGATTTTATTTATTTATTTGACAGAGAGAGTTCACAGTAGACAGAGAGGCAGGCAGAGAGAGAGAGAGAGGGAAGTAGGCTCCCTGCTGAGCAGAGATCCCGATGCGGGACTCGGGGATCCCAGAATCCTGAGATCATGACCTGAGCCGAAGGCAGCAGCTTAACCCACTGAGCCACCCAGGCACCCCTCCTTCCTTTCTTTTTAAAAATTCCTGGTCCCTAGTAAAATACCTGGCACATAAAAAACACCCTATTAAATATTTGTGAAGTGCATTTTGAATGAACAATTTACTTATGTCAGATGGTAGCCAGGATGCCATCCTTTTCCTCCCCCCACCCCCCGCAACAGATACTTTCCCTAAAATGAGAACTCCTAGTATAAAGATCAGATCTTTAAACACTAAATCATTTATTCTTGGGGCACTTGGATGGCTCAGTGAGTCAAGCCTCTGCCTTCAGCTTGGGTCATGGTCTCGGGGTCCTGGGTTGGAGCTCCATATCAGGCTCTCTGCTCAGTGGGGAGCCTGCTCCCCCCCTCCCCCCGCCTGCCTCTCTGCCTACTTGTGATCTCTCTCTCTGTCAAATAAATAAATAAAATCTTTAAAAGAAAATAAAAAAAATCATTTATTCTCATTTTTTTTTCCTGATAAGCTTAGTTTTCCTGAAGTACTTTGATTATTAGGGTTAGAGATGAGGAAGACTGAGTCACTATATAAATTATTGATGGGAGTAGGGGGGAAGATCATGGCTGCTGGCTATTCCTTTCTCATTATAAGTACCCTGGAGCCATGAAGAGGTTAGTATGGCTGTAGAACCATCTTTGAATTTAACTATGTTAATTGTTAAAGTCTCCAAGCTTTCTGCTATTTCCTAATGTCCCATAGTAGACTTTACCTAAGGTGGAAGCACAGTCATATAAACATCTTGAATTATCTTACAGTGTTATTTTTTAATATTAACTTTATAAATCATGAATTTTGGGGTAGTTATCAGGTTGTTGTTTAAGACTTAATTGGGTAATTTTTCTGAAGTAGTGGTTGAGTTGTATTATTTTTGAATGTTAAATACTTCCTTGGTTTTTAGGGATAATAGATGTTCAAGTATTCCCTTACTTTTCCCATGAGGATTTTTTAATATGTTGAATGTGTTCCAGATATTTTAATTTCAGCCAGGATAAATTTTCCATTTGATATGTCATATTCTTCTTTTTAATATCGTCAATATAGTTTAACAAAATTAAAGCTAAAAATGATACATCAATAGGTGCAAAAAAAAAAAAGCATTTGACAAAACTCAACATCCGTTTATGATAAAAACTCTCAACAAAGTGGGTATAGAGAAATTGTACTTCAGTATACTGAAGGCCGTATATGACAAACCCAGAGCTAACATGCTCAATGGTGAAACCTTGGGGTGTCTGTCTGGCTCAGTTGGTAGAGCATGTGACTCTTGATCTTGGGGTTGGGAGTTAAAGCCCCATGTTGGGAGTAGAGCTTATATTAGAAAACAAAACAAAGCTGAAAGCTTTTCCTCTAAGATCAGGAACAAGACAAGGATGCCACTTTTTTTTTTTTTTTTTTTTTTTTAAGGATGCCACTCTTATTCAGCATAATATTAGAAGCCCTAGACACAGCAATAAGGCAAACAAAAGAAATAAAAGACATTGAAATGAGAAAGTAAGGGGTAAAACTTTCAGTATTTGTAGATAACATGATACTATTCATAGAAAATCCTAAAGTCTCTGTCAGAAATCTGTTAGAACTAATAAATGAATTTAGTAAAGTTGCAGGATGCAAAATCAATATACAGAAGTTTATTGCATTTCCATACACTAATGAACTATCAGAAAGGAAAAAATAAGAAAGCAGTCCCATTTACAATTGCATCAAAAAGAATAAAATACCTAGGAATAAATTTAACCAAGGAGGTTAAAACACCTGTACACTGTAAGCTGTAATACATTCATGAAAGAAAATGAAGACACAAATAAATGGAAAGATATTTTGTACTCAGAGTTAATATTGTTAAAACTGTCCATACTACCTAAAACCATCTATAGATTCAGTACAATTTTTAAAAAAGATTTTATTTATTGGACAGAGAGAGAGAGAGCACGCGCGTGATCCAGCACATAAGCAGGGGGAGCAGCAGGCAGAGGGAGAGGGAGAAGCAGGCCCCCATCAGGGTGGGGAGGTTTGATCCCAGGGCTTGATCCCAGGACCCCAGGATCATGACCTGAGTCGAAGATAGAGACTTAACTGACTGAGCCACCCAGGGGCCCCTCAATGACTTTTTATCAATATTTCAGTGGCATTTTTCACAGAACTAGAACAAATAATTCTAAAATTTGTACAGAACCATAAAAGATGCCAAATAGCCAACACAGTCTTGAGAAAGAACAAAACCAGATGTATCACATTCCTTGATTTCAAACTCTGCTACAAAGCTGTAGTAATCAAACAGTATGGTATTGGCATTGTAAATAGACATGTAGATTATTGGAACAGAACTGAGAGCCCAGAAATGAAACTCACACATAATTGATTTATAACAAGGGAACCAAGAATGTACACACACTCTTGCCTGTTTTCCCTCTCTTGCTGTGTCTCTCTCTCTGTCAAATAAATAAATAAAATCCTTAAAAAGAAAGAAAGAAAGAAGTGCTTGAGAGGATATGGAAAAAAGGGAAGCTTTGTACACTGTTGGTGGGAAACAGTATGGAAATTCCTCAGAAAATTAAGAACAGTCTACCATATAATTCACCTATTACACTTCTGGCTATTTAAGGAATATGAAAACACTAATTCAGAAAGACAAATGCACCCCAGTGTTCATTGCAGCCTTATCTACAGTAGCCAAGATGTGGAAACAACCTAAGTGTCTATCAGTGGATGAATGGATAAAGAAAATGTGGAGTACATAGAATGGAATATTATTCAGCCATAAAAAGGGAAATCTTGCCATTGTGACAAAATGGATGAACCTAAATGAATTAAGTTAGATAGAGAAAGACAAACATAATATGATCTCATTAGTATGTAGAATCTTAGAAAACAGAATGGACAAACAAAGCAATATAGAACCTCCTAGATACAGAGAATAGACTGATGGTTACTAGAGAATAGACTGAGGGAGTTGGGAGGTGCACAAAATAGATGAAGAGGTCAGTTTTGTGGTGGTGGTTGGTAATTAGATTTTTGGTGGTGATCACTTTGTAGTATATATAGATGTAAAACTGTAGTAAAGTTAGGGTGCCTGGATGGCTTACTTGGTTAGGCATCCAACTCTTGACTTTGGCAGGGATTGTAAACTCAGGGTGTTGAGATTGAGCCCTGTGCTGGGTGTGGAGCTTGCTTGGGATTCCTACTCTCTTTGTCTGCTTCTACCCCACCCTGCCCCTCCCTCTCTGTCTGTCTGCCTGCCTGCTTGCCAGCCTGCCTTCCTCAGAGAGAAAGAATGCAAGCAAGGGGAATGGCAGGCAGAGGGAGAAGCAGGCTCCCAACTGAGCAAGGAGCCTGATATGGGACTTGATCCCAGGACTCTAGGATCATGGCTCAAGCTGAAGGCAGATGCTTAACCAACTGAGCCACTTAGGTGTCCCTCCCCTCCTTCTCTTAAAAAAAAAAAATTTGTGTGTGTGTTATTTTGTATCCCTGAAACGTACATAGTGTTATATACTAGTGTTACTTCAATTAAAAAAAAAAAAAAAACTTTTATGAGAAAGAACATGCAGTGTTCTTTGGCCTAACTAATTTCTAGAGATAAGCTAATTTTTAAATTGTGTACTTTAGAAAACCTGAATTCTGTAGAAATTAAATGAATGAATAAAATGAACATTTTTTGTTATTTATATAGAGCATGTAACCTGATAAACAGAGGCAGAGATATGTATGCTAAACTTTGCACACATGCCTGCATGTATGTATATGTACTCTATTAAAGTATGAATCTGTGACATATGTATAAACAAAGTTCATAATTTACTCCATTAGAAGTTATTGCATTTCTTAATAGTAATTGACATTTTAGTAGTTTGAATTAATCATAGTTACCATTAATGTTTCAAGAGTGTAAGAATCAATGGATAAAGAAGACGTGATACACACACACACACACACACACACATATACAATGGAATATTATGCAGCCATCAGAAAATGAAATCTTGCCATTTGCAATGGTGTGGATAGAACTAGAGGGTATTATGCTAAGCAAAATAAATCAACCAGAGAAAGGCAATTATCATATGGTCTCACAAATATGAGAGATTTGAGGAATAAGACAGAGGCTTATAGGGGAAGGGAGCGAAAAACGAAACAAGATGAAACCAGACAAACCATAAGAGACTCTTAATCTCAGGAAACAAACTGAGGGTTGCTGGAGGGAAGGAGAGTGGAAGAAACGGAGTGGCTGGGTGATGGACATTAGGGAGGGTATGTGCTATGGTGAGTGCTATGAATTGTGTAAGACTGATGAATCCCCCTGAAACAAATAATACATTTTTATGTATTTATTTATTTGACAAGATCACAAATAGGCAGAGAGGCAGGTGGGTGGGTGGGTGGGGGGAGCAGGCTCCCTGCTAAGCAGAGAGACTGATACAGGGCTTGATCCCAGAACACTGAGATAATGACCTGAGCTGAAGGCAGAGGCTTAATCCACTGAACCACCCAGGTGCTCCTGAAACAAATAATAATTTATATGTTAATAAGAAAAAAGAGTATAAAGATCATTCTTTTATTCATTCATGCAGGACAGTGGGGGCAGCCCCTCTAAATAGAAGAAGTAAGTAATAGTTTCTTTCAGAGTTATGTGATGATAGGTCAGATAAATTAAAAAAAAACTTGTTTGAGTATTTATTTGCTATATCTGATATTTCTAGCTTCATGTCTTTTGGGGATAAAAATGTGGAGGGGTACCTTGGTGGCTTAGTTAAGTATCTGACTCTTTTTTTTTTTTTAAGGTTTTATTTATTTATTTGACAGAGAGAAATCACAAGTAGATGGAGAGGCAGGCAGAGAGAGAGAGAGAGAGAGAGAGAAGCAGGCTCCCTGCTGAGCAGGACCCTGAGATCATGACCTGAGCCGAAGGCAGTGGCTTAACCCACTGAGCCACCCAGGCGCCCCTAAGTATCTGACTCTTAATTTTGGCTCGTCATGATCTCAAGGTTGTGAGATTGAGCCTCATGTGGGGCTCAGTGCTGGGCATGGAGCCTGCTTAAGATTCTTTCTCCCAAGGGGAACCCTCCTACACTGTTGGTGGGAATGCAGGCAGTCTAGAACACAGTATGGAGGTTCCTTAAAAGTTGAAAATAGAGCTACCCTATGACCCAGCAATTGCATTCCTGGGTATTTACCCCAAAGATACAAATGTAGTGATCCGAAGGAACACTTGCATCCCAGTGTTTATAGCAGCAGTGTCCACAATAGCCAAGCTATGGGAAAAGCCCAGATATCCATCAACAGATATATGGATAAAGATGTGGTATAGATCTACAATGGAGTATTACACAGCCATCAAAAATTTAAAATCTTGCAGTGTGGATGGAGCTAGAAGGTATTATGCTAAGCAAAATAAGTCATTCAGAGAAAGGCAGTTATCATATGATCTCAGTGATATGCAGAATTTAGGAAACAAGGCAGAGGATCATAGGGGAAGAGAGGAAATAATGAAGCAAGATGAAACCATAGAGGGAGACAAAACTCTTAATCATAGGAAACAGGGTTGCTGGGGGTGGGAAGGGGGATGTGGTGGCTGGGTAATGGACATTGGGGAGGGTATATGTGGTGGTGAGTGCTGGGTGTTGTGTAAGACTGATGAATCACAGACCCGTACCCCTGAAACAAATAATACATTATATGTTAATTAAAAAAACAAAATATTACTGTTCAGTGTTACCAAGAAAAAGATTTTCTCCCTCTGTCCCTTCCGCCACCTTCCCCCCTCTGAAAAAAAATCTAGAATCATTAAAATCACTATAAAATATGAATGATATATGTGCTTATTTCCTTTTGTCCCTATCTAAATGTTGATTTTTTAAAAAAGATTTTATGTATTTATTTGACAGAGATCACAAGTAGGCAGAGAGGCAGGCAGAGAGAGGGAGGGGGGAAGCAGGCTCCCTGCTGAGCAGAGAGCCTGGTGTGGGGGCGGGGGTGTGTGGGATGTGGGGTGTGGGGGGGCTCCATCCCAGGAGCCAGAGATCAGGACCTGAGCTGAAGGCAGAGGCTTAACGCACTGAGCCACCCAGGTGCTCCTGAAACAAATAATACATTTATATGTTAATAAGAAAAAAGAGTATAAAAATCATTCTTTTATTCATTCATGCAGGACAGTGAGGGCAGTCCCTCTAAATAGAAATAAATAATAATTTCTTTCAGAGTTATGTGATGATTTCTTTCAGAGTTATGTGATGATAGGTCAGATAAATTAAAAAAAACATTCTTTTGACCTTTTTTCTTTTGATGTAAAATTTATGTATAATGAGATATACATCTTAAAGTTTACATTTTTAGAAATTTTATACACTGTATAACCCAATTCCTTATCAAGATACAGTATAGTACCATTTTCTTAAAGTTTTCCTTTATGCCTGTTTCCAGTCCATTCTTGCCTCTGTCCTCCCAGGGGCTGTCACTGTCACTCTTTTTTCCCCCTGAATAATCAATTTATTAATAAGTTATTATTATTAAATAATAATATCTATTATATTATTATAATAAATTATAATATAATAAATTAACATAATAACATAGTAATATATAATATATTATAACATATAATAATATTATATAATAATATAATAAATTAATATAATAAATTATATCAATAATATTTATTATTATTTAATAATAATTATTATTATTTACACCCACCAGGATGCCTGGGTGGCTCAGGCGTTAAGCCGCTGCCTTTGACTCAGGTAATGATCCTAGCGTCCTGGGATCGAGTCCTGCCGCAGGCTCCTTGCTCAGCAGGGAGCAAGCGCTTCTCCCTCTGCCTCTGCCTTCCACTCCGTCTGCCTATGCTCACTCTCTCTAACAAATAAATAAATAAAATCTTTAAAAACAAAAAAACAGGGCGCCTGGGTGGCTCATTGGGTTAAGCCGCTGCCTTTGGCTCAGGTCATGATCTCAGGGTCCTGGGATCGAGTCCCGCATCGGGCTCTCTGCTCAGCAGGGAGCCTGCTTCCCTCTCTCTCTCTCTCTGCCTGCCTCTCCAACTACTTGTGATTTCTCTCTGTCAAATAAATAAATAAAATCTTTAAAAAAATAAAATAAAATAAAAACAAAAAAACAAATGTATTTACCATTCTCGGAAATTTTAGTTCCTTATTTTAACCAAGTGTTTTTGTTCTATATACAGTTCATCAGTGTTGGTGGTTAGCTTTATTTTTCTCAAGTCTTTCAAAGGATGTGGTAAAATAAACTTAACCAGTATAACTTTATTTTTTGCTCACTATAGCTATTACTTCCTTATGTAGTTGGTCTCCAGGAGTATTATTATTATTTTTTTTTAAAGATTTATTTACTAATTTGACAGACAGAGATCACAAGTAGGCAGAGAGGCAGGCAGAGAGAGAGGAGGAAGCAGGCTTCCTGCTGAGCAGAGAGCCCGATGCGGGACTCGATCCCAGGACCCTGGGATCATGACCTGAGCCGAAAGCAGAGGCTTTAACCCACTGAGCCACCCAGGTGCCCTCCAGGAGTATTATTTTTAAAAAATCCATTACATTTGGTTAAAAATCATGACAGGTTTGACTTTTATGTTACCTAGGTTAATACATTGGGAAAAATATTAAACAGTTATGCTAAAATTATTTTGATCCCTTACTGTCACTCTTTTTATTTTTTTTCCATCATGGATTAATTTTGTCCATTCCAGAACTTCATATAAGTGGAATCATATAACATATACTCTTTTATGTAATTCTTTCACTCAGTATGTTTTTGAGATGTATCCAACTTGTTATTTCTATAATAAGTTTCTTCTATTTTTTTTTTAAAGATTTTTTATTTATTTGACAGAGAGAGATCACAAGTAGGCAGAGAGGCAGGCAGAGAGAGAGAGAGGAGGAAGCAGGCTCCCGGCTGAGCAGAGAGCCCGATGCAGGACTCGATCCCAGGACCCCAAGATCACGACCCGAGCCGAAGGCAGTGGCTCAACCCACTGAGCCACCCAGGCACCCCAGTTTCTTCTATTTTTTGCCGTAATATACAACAGTTTAATCCTTTTGTTGATGGATACTTGTACTATTTCCAGTTCTTGGTTATAATGAATAAAACTGCTATGAATATTCTTGAGTCCTTTGTGAAAATACATTTTCGTTTCTCTTTGGTAGTAAGTATTTAGCAGTTGAATTCCAAGTCATAGGTGGGTATATGCTTAATCTTATAAAAAACTGCCACATCTTTTCCCAAAAGAATTGTAGCATTTTACTCCCCTACCAACACTGTATGAGAATTGCAGTGATTCTGCAATCTCATTAGTATTTGTAAAGTGATCTAACTAATTTCTTTGCTAAAACGCCTGGGTGGCTCAGTGGGTTAATTGTAATTTGTAATTTTTAGTTTTGCCATTCTGTGATATGTGTTTTTTCTTTTTTTGAAGTTTTATTTACTTGTCAGAGGGAGAGCCCAAGGAGGGAGAGGGGCAGACAGAGGGAGAAGCAGGCTCTCTGCTGAGTAGGGAGCCTGATGTGGGGCTTGATCTTGTGACCCTGGGATCAGAACTGGAGCTGAAGGCAAGACACTTAACTGACTGAGCCACCCAGGTGTCCCTGTAATATGTGTTCTAATATATCACTGTGGTTTTAATTTCTAGATTTCTCCAGTGATAGGATAACATTGGTTATTCTTGTGCTTATTGGTAAAGTGTTTGTTCAAATCATTTACCCATGTGAACATTGGATTGTCATTTTGTTATTGACTTGTTACTTTATATGTGGTGGTACTCTAATATTAGTTTTTTCTTCCCGTACCAGAGTGTGCCCTTAGTGGACACAGATTCAATTACCTGTAAAAGATCATTAGTCTTATTAAAATAAAAATAATGTAGACTTTTAATGTTATTAACATATTGTGGGTAGTGAGGGTAAATTATGAAAGAAATTGAAATATTTTGATTTGATTATTATTTTAAAAAGATTATTTATGGGGCGCCTGGGTGGCTCAGTGGGTTAAGCCTCTGCCTTTGGCTCGGGTCATGATCTCAGGGTCCTGGGATCGAGCCCCTCATCTGGCTCTCTGCTCAGCGGGGAGACTGCTTCCCCTCCCCCTCTGCCTGCTTGTGATCTCTCTCTCTCTGTCAAATAAATAAAATCTTAAAAAAAAAAAAAAGATTATTTATTTATTTATTTTTAAAGTGTTTTTTAAAAATGTATTTGACAGAGAGAGACACAGCGAGAGAGGGAACACAACCAAGGGGAGTGGGAGAGGGAGAAGCCTAAGGCTTCCTGCTGACCAGGGAGCCTGAAGCAGGGCTCACTCCCAGGGCTCTGCGATCACAACCAGAGCCAAAGGCAGATGCTTAAAGACTGAGGCACCCAGGTGCCCCTTGATGTGATTTTTAAAGTGATCTAACTAATTTCTTTGCTATGGAACTTGAGAACCCAAAGTATCCAAATCAGAGGAGAATGATACAGATATATCTAAAATAAGTATGAACTGGGGTGCCTAGGTGGCACAGTGAAGTGTCTGCCTTTTGGTTTCTGCTTAGGTTTTGATCTCAGGGTTGTGAGATTTCGTATCACATCGGGCCCCTGTGCTCAGTGCAGAGTCTGCTTAAGATTTTCTCTCTTTTTCAGATGAATAACAATTTATTTAAATCTTTAAAAAAACAACAACTATGAGTTATTCTTAGGAAGTAAATAACTATTTGAATATATGAAGTTTATCTAATATGGTCCAGGCATTATTGGGGTTAAAAACACAGTGAATGGTAATGAGATCACTTGTTTTTGGATTTGAAGTTGCTTGTTATTAAAAGTCCTCAGTAGAAGCTACTATGTATTTGTTCTCTTTGTGTTTCTTGTTGTTTTAGTAGGTCTACAAATTGATTCCAGTTATAATAATCTTAGAATAAAAAAAACTATTTTATAAAATGGATTTATTTTGTTGTCCTTTAAAAGTTGTTATGTTTTGGACTCTTAAAATGTTGATGGTTTAGATAAGGTATATCTGGTATTGATAAAACATTTTTACCCTGTTGTGGAAAAATCATTTCATTAGGATCAGAGATATTTTCTGAGTATTTGATATTATTATTTCTGCAAATTGTATAAAGGGTGAGAGATTCTCTGCAGTTAAGGCATTGTGGCTACAGTGTACTTGTAAATTTTTTTTAAAATTTATTTTAGTTATTTATTTTCGTACTAGTAATTTTCTATAAAACAATATTTATCAGATTTTTACATCCAGAAGTAAGATTTTCTTTTCTTCTTTCTCAGTTATGGTCTAAAGATAAGATTTTTTTTCCCTTTTTTAAAAAAATTTTAAGTAATCTCTACACCCAGTGTGTGGCTTGAACTCACAACCAGATGAAGAGCTGCACTTTCTTCTCACTGAGCCAGCCAGGCACCCTTAAGGACAGCATATTTTGAGTGAGAGGAAAAGAAGTACATGCAAATTAATTGTAATAGCTAACATTTATTCAGTGCTTGCTAGATATACAAATACATTACAAACATATCATTTAATCATAGTTTACTGATGTGGAGATACTCCAATTATTTCCATTTTACAGATGGAAATTAGAGGCTTTAGGTAACTTGTCTAGAGTTTTGCATCTTATAGTACAGGACCTGGGATTCAATCCCAAGCATTTTTTTTTTTTAAAGATTTTACTTATTTATTGACAGAGAGAAATCATAAGTAGGCAGAGCAGCAGGCAGAGAGAGAGGAGGAAGCAGGTTCCCTGCTGAGCAGAGAGCCTGATGTGGGGTTCGATCCCACACCACAGGACTCTGGGATCATGACCTGAGCGGAAGGCAGATGCTTAACGACTGAGCCACCCAGGTGCCCCTGTATTCTTTTTTTTTTTTTTTTTTAGATTTTATTTGTTTATTTGACAGACAGAGATCACAAATAGGCAGAGAGGCAGGCAGAGAGAGAGGAGGAAGTAGGCCTCTGGCTGAGCAGAGAGCCCAATGCGGGGCTCCATCCCAGGACCTGGGATCATGACCCGAGCCGAAGGCAGAGGCTTTAACCCACTGAGCCACTCAGGTGCCCCGCCCCTGTATTCTTTTAACATCTGAGCTGTGTAGCTTCATTTTAGTGAAATGAATTATCTTTTCCTTTTTTGAAATTAAATGAGTTTGGTCCCAAGGAAAAGAGGGACGTTATTATAAGAGGTACAGAAAAGATGGAGAAATCCAAGGACTTGGTTCATAGGAGCTAGCACTAGCTCCCAAATGCAGGTGCATAGCCTGTCTGTTGCTTATCTCTGCAGGTCTTCTCTGTTCAACTCCCCCCCCCCCCACTTTTTTTTCCTGAAGATTTTATTTATTTATTTGACAGAGAGAGCACAAGTAGGCAGAGTGATAGGCAGAGGGAAAGAGAGAAGCAGGCTCTCCACTGAGCAGGGAGCCCATGGGGAACTCGATCCCAGGAGCCTGGGATCATGACCTGAGCCGAAGGCAGTTCCTTAACCCACTGAGCCACGTAGGTGCCCCCAAGTACCCTTTTTTTCCTGTTCGCCGATTTCTTTGTTCTCTAGGGTTTCCTGTTACTTTTTTTTTTTTTTAAGATTTTATTTATTTATTTGACAGACAGATTACAAGTAGGCAGAGAAGTAGGCAGAGAAGCAGGCAGAGAGGGAGGAAGGGAAGCAGGCCCCCTGCTGAGCAGAGAGCCGATGTGGGACTCGATCCCAGGACCCTGAGATCATGACCTGAGCCGAAGTCAGCGACTTAACCCACTGAGCCACCCTGGCGCCCTAGGGTTTCCTGTTTCATTGTGACATCCACTAGCTGTTCCACTGTCCCTGTATGGCTCTGCTGGCCCCTCTGCTCTCTTCCATTTCTTGGGATAAATCATCTTGCCTTTTCTCACCTTTTTGAGGTAGACCACATAAGTGAATGGATTGCCCTTTGAGTACTTTTTGAACAGCGGGAAAGTGACTTTATCCAAAACATGGCCATTGGCCCTCAGTGTGGCCATGACATTTTCACCAGAAGTGGGGTATGAGTCAGCAGGTGTCATAAAACTTACTGATTGACTAGTTTAGGTGAGTTATCAAAAAAAAAAAAAAAAAGGTCATGTGAATTTTTTACCAGACAAATATTTTCTAAGGTGTGCTCCACAAAATAGTTCTAGGCAATGGCCTGTGAAGAGTAGTAACTTCGGTGAAATATGTATGGAAAATTCTGTCTAATGTGTTTACTTCTTGGAGATTTATAGTGTGGTTGTGAGAATCCCTGCAATATGAAAGTTTGATGAGCTCTTTTTAGAATAACATTTCCCACACTTATTTGATTACAGAACTTCTAATATATAATAGATAATATCTCACTGAGCAGTGTTTTGGGAAGTATTGCCTTAGAGTAAGGTAGGAATTTTCTTTCTTTCTTTTTTTGGTTAGTGTTACAGAATGCTCTTGGTAATTCTATTTAGCGGTCATTGACAGAAGACCAATGATTGTTGAAAATACGGGCTTTGGCCTACATAGATAGGATTTTAATTTCAGCACTACTATTTATCATATGTGATTTTACATAAGAACTTAATCTTGGGACACCTGGGTGATACTTATGTAGGTCAGTGGATTAGTTGGTTAAGTCTCTGACTGGCTCAAGTTATGATCTCAGGGTCTTGGGATCACCGCCCCATGTCAGGCTCCACGTTCACCTGGGAATCTGCTTCTCCCTTTCTTTCTGCCCCTCCCCCTGCTCATGCTCTCTCTGTCTCTCAAATAAATAAATACAATCTTAAAAAAAAACAACAAAACTTAATCTTTATAGGTCCTAGTTTGCTAATCTGTGATATTTCCTTTTGGGTGCTTAGTCCAGTATCTGACACAGTAACTACTAAGTAAGTTGCAACCTGTAAAACTACTTATGTTTCTATTAGAAGATGTTTGGGTATACCAGTTAGGGCAATCATTTTTCTTTTTTTTTTTTTTAAAGATTTTATTTATTTGACAGAGATCACAAGTAGACAGAGAGGCAGGCAGAGAGAGAGAGAGGGAAGCAGGCTCCCCGCTGAGCAGAGAGCCCGATGCGGGCCTCGATCCCAGGACCCTGAGATCATGACCTGAGCCAAAGGCAGCGGCTCAACCCACTGAGCCACCCAGGCGGCCGAGGGCTATCATTTTTCTATAATAGGAAATTATCTTATACATGAATAATTTTATCTAGCATAATTCATGTGTTAGACTTAATATTAGTACAAATATGGAATTAATGTGGGTTCAAAGGAGAATCTCAATTCAGAGAAAAGGAATCAATATTTTGATTATTATCAAAATAATATATATTACATTGTTATACAAATAATATACATATATATGTATATAATATACATATCACACATATACATATGTGCATGTACATACATGTATGTACATGCACATATACATATACATATAATAATATACATATTACAGCCTGTTTCTGAAAACAACAAGAACAACAAAAAAGGGCTTGCATCAGTTGTTACATTTTGTATCATAAGTCCTTTCTACTCTGCCACAATTAATCAGACCACGGATTGGCATCAGAGATATATATATGTAGGCCATTAGCTTATAAATGAGGCTGACCTAAGAACTGTACAGTAGTTCTGTCTTACAGAATGGTGAATTCCCTCAATGTAATCCTTTCCCTTCGGAAATTTGAATATGAACCAGAGAAAACAGCAGAAGCTCAGGACAATAGAAACCATGCAGTAGAAAGAGTAGTCCTAGTGGAGAATAAAACATAGCCACTGTATAGTAGAGGCAGAATCAGGAAACAATTATGACAATATTTAGAGTTCTTACTGGATACCAGTGGTTTCTTTTCTTACTTACTTACTTTTTTTTTTTTTTAAGATTTTATTTATTTGAGAGGGAGCAAGCAAAGAGCACAAGCAGGGGGAGTAGCAGAGGGAGTGGGAGAATCAGGCTCCCTGCTAAGCAGGGAGCCTGACCCAGGACCCTGAGATCATGACCCAAGCAGAAGGTAGACACTTAACTGACTGAGCCACCCAGGTACCCCTGGATACCAGTTTTATTTTATTCTGATTAGTGTTCCAGTTTTCAGTGAGGCCTAATTGTGGAGTCTTTTGAGCTTCTATACTATCCCACATATTCTTGCACTAAACTATGGTTGTGAAGTAATTTAAATGAATCTGCATATAGTTCTAGCAATTGGAAAGAGCCCGAGTAGCTTAATACTACCACCTCTATCTACATCCTTTAAGTAAAGCTTAATAATTCACTTAGTTGATGTAAATGGGATTAATTGATTAGCTGGGTGGGAAGAACAGGGACTTTGCTTGTGGCATTATTCACCAGAGAATTTAATAGAGGTTGTGCATCCCTTTTTAATTTTTTTTATTTTAATTTTTTTTTTTTTGAGAGAGAGAGAGCAAGAGCAAGTGAGCAGGGGGAGGGGCAGAGAGAAAGGGAGAGAGAATCTTTTTTTTTTTTTTTTTAAAGATTTTATTTATGTATTTGACAGACAGAGATCACAAGTAGGCAGAGAGGCAGGCAGAGAGAGAGAGAAAGGGAAGCAGGCTCCCTGTGGAGCAGAGAGCCCGATGCAAGGCTCAATCCCAGGACCCTGAGATCATGACCTGAACCGAAGGCAGCGGCTTAACCCACTGAGCCACCGAGGCGCCCCGAGGTTGTGCATCCCTTATTTGACATAGTTTCCCCAGTATTAAAGTGAAGAGACCCAGGTGTATGGCTCTGTTACCTATTAGTTATGTATGATCTTAGATAATTCTCTTAATTTCATGGGCCAGTTTTCTTTCTGTAATTTGAATTAGTCAAACTGGTTCTCCCCCACCCCAGGAAAAGCAGCTTTTTTTCTTTTCTTTTTTTTTTTTTAAAGATTTTATTTATTTATTTGACAGAGAGAGACACAGCAAGAGAGGGAACACAGCAGGGGAGTGGGAGAGGAGAAACAGGCTTTCTGCTGAGCAAGGAGCCTGATGTGGGCCTCGATCCTAGGACCCTGGGATCATGACCTGAGCTGAAGGCAAATGTTTAACTACTGAGCCACCCAGCTGCCCAAAAAAGCAGCTTTTTAACAAAATTGTTCATTGTTCACAGCATTTAGAAATGGTTACAGATAGCAATAAACTTGGAAAATGAGAGGAAATAATAACAATCTAACTAAACATTAAAATATTGATGCAGCTTAACTAGGAAAGTCTAATATTATTCAGCATTATTCTCTTTTGTTTATGAAAAAGGGATAATATATTTTCATAGATGTGACATTAACTTGTCTGCTTTTGCTACAGTGTGTTTGTTTTTTCTCTCTTTTATTTATATTTCAAATATTTATAACCATTTCCTCTAAAGAATTTGACAAACAAGTAGATTTGTATTTTTATGCAGTGCTTTTCTAGACTTTTCATCCAGAGTCAACCTGATAAGGGGGCAAAAGACCAAATGTGCTTTTTTGGTAGTTATTGGAGAATCTTGATCTATGAATTATCTTAAAAGTATTGATAAACTCCTCTCGGGGCTCAGACCTGGTTTGAGTTGACATGGCTAAATGCACCAAGAAGGTCGGAATCGTGGGCAAATATGGGACCCGTTATGGTGCCTCCCTCAGGAAGATGGTGAAGAAGATTGAGATACGCCAGCACGCCAAGTACACTTGCTCCTTCTGTGGCAAAACCAAGATGAAAAGACGAGCTGTGGGGATCTGGCATTGTGGCTCCTGCATGAAAACCGTCACTGGTGGCGCCTGGACCTACAACACCACTTCTGCTGTCACAGTAAAGTCTGCATTCAGAAGACTGAAGGAGTTGAAAGACCAGTAGAAGCGCCGCCGTTTGAAACATTGCTAGCCTATAATAAATGGGTTAATTTATGTAACAACAACAAAAAAGTATTGATAAACTAAATTATACTATGATTCACTATTAGTAATATCTTAGGTCAGTAGTAATTCTTACCTCTTGTGAGAAAAGTGCTCTTTAGCAAAATCAATTGCAGACTGTCCCCAAAGTAATCACTGTGCTCTTAATATTGATAGATTAATATTTAAGTATTGGTAGATTCTGTGATTTAGAGATTTGTTATAACTTTTTGTTTCTCAATAGAATCAGGAACACGGGGTGCCTGGGTGGCTCAGTGGGTTAAGCCTCTGCCTTTGGCCCCAGGTCATGATCTCAGGGTCCTGGGATCAAGGCCCGCATCAGGCTCTGCACAGCAGGGAGTCTGCTTCCTCCTCTCTGCCTGTCTCTCTGCCTGCTTGTGATCTCTGTTTGTCAAATAAATAAATAAAATCTTTAAAAAAAAAAAAGAATCAGGAACACAGTCAGAAACAAAAAGAAACTTTTTTTTTTAAGTTTTTTTTAAAAAAATATTTATTGATTTGACAGAGAAAGAGAGAGAGAGTGCAGGGACACAAGCAGGGGGAGTGGGAGAGGGAAAGCAGGCTTCCTGCTGAGCAGGGAGCCTGATGTGGGGCACCATCCCAGGACCCTGGGATCATGACCTGAGCCGAAGGCAGATTCTTGATGACTGAGCCACTGAGGCGCCCCCAAACAGAAGCTTTAAAAAAAGAAAAAAAAATTTTTTTTTGGCAATTTACCTTCTTTATTCCTCTGTGTATAATTACTTTGTAGAATCAGAAAATATCTATTGCTAAGGTGTGTATAATCCAGTCTATATGGCAGGTCTCCATACCTAAATGTAAAGGTATAGTCTGGATTCCTGTTAAAAAGTGAGAAGTTGGGACACCTGGGTGGTTCAGTTGGTTAAGTGGCTCCCTTGGGCTCAGGTCATGATCCCAAGGTCCTGGGATCAAGTCCCACATTGGGCTCCCATCTCAGCGGGGATCCTGCTTCTACCTCTGCCTGCTGCTCCCTCTGCTTGTGCTTGCTGGCTCTTTCTCTCTCTGATAAATAAATAAATAAAATCTTTTAAAAAAGTGAGAAATTTGGGGTGCCTGAGTGGCTCGGTAAGTTAAGCATCTGCCTCCAGCTCAGGTCATGATCCTGGCATGCTGGGATGGAGTTCCCTGCTCAGCGAGGAGCCTGCTTCTCCCTCTGTCTGCTACTCCCCCTGCTTGTGCACACTCTCTCTTTCTCTCTCTCTGTGTCAAATAAATAATTACAATCTTAAAAAAAAAAGAAAGAAAGAAACGGGAAGTTCTTAGGCATGGCAAGGATCTGAGAAATCACTGACTTACCCCAAGACAAAATGGAATTGAGACCTGTTTGGAATCATCAACTGTGGTCTGACATAGATGTCTCTTAACATCATGTCAGTTTAATTCATTTCAGTTTCAAAGGTTTCTGCCAAGGAAATTCTGGAATCTGGAGTTTTCTTTGAGGTTTCCAGTAGTGCAAACCCCGTTTCCTCCACAATCTATTTTCCTACTACAAATTTTCTGAAATCCTTTGGAAGTGAAGTAGCTTTTTTTGGTCTTTTCAGTGATGCACATCAAATTCACAACATTTTATTTTACTTTTTAAAGATTTTATTTATTTATTTGACAGAGAGAGATCACAAATAGGCAGAGAGGCAGGCAGAGAGAGAGAGGAGGAAGCAAGCTCCCTGCTGAGCAGAGAGCCCGATGTGGGACTCTATCCCAGGACCCTGAGATCATGACCCGAGCCGAAGGCAGCGGCTCAACCCACTGAGCCACCCAGGCGCCCCATAACATTTTAATTTGTCTTTAATGTCTGCTCCAGTGTAAGCTTCAGAATCACCAATGTACATTTCAGTGTAATAACCAAGCACTGCAACAGAAAATATTGTTTGAAACTAAGGGCTTTGTGGTTATAACATCATTTTCAAATTTGCCCGTCAGACTGTGGATATACCCCATCACAGAGTAAGTGGATGAGTTCTGAAGAATTAACACCAGTGCCTGATGGTGATAATCCAGTGCCTTGGCATAATTTTTAAAAAAATTTTATTTATTTATTTGACACAGGGAGACACAGCGAGAGAGGGAACATAAGCAGGGGGAGCAGGAGAGGGAGAAGCAGACTCCCTGCTGAGCAGGGAGCCCAATGTGGGGCTCGATCCCAGGACCCCAGGATCATGACCCGAGCTGAAGGCAGACGCTTAATGACTGAGCCACCCAGGCGCCCCCTTGGCATACTTTTTAAAACTTCTTGTGGACATGTCCCAAGTTGTTCAACAAAGGTTTCCATTTGTCATCTGTTACCTTGCTCCCAGTTGCTTTAATTTTTTCTAGAGCATCAAGAAACCTTTGTTCTGTTTTCCATTCTCCATTCTGAAATGCAAGCATACCAACCTTGTGCATAACAAAAGGATGTTCTAGTGCAATGCTTAGTTTGTGCAAAATTTAGCACTTGGCCAAAGAATCTTTCAGCCAATTTTGAGTTGTTGGTCAGTCCCATATTATAATCCAGTGTAGAGCATTGGCAAATGACCCTTTCATCACCTCCACTCCTATGAAGTAAGCAACCATGGCCTGGTCATGCTCACCCTCAGCTGCACACAAGTGCCTGTATGCTACCCACACTGGCCTGTACATCTTCTCAACTGTTGTTATTTCGCTGAGATACCTTCTGGCAAGTTCATATTTATGATCAAGCATGAGATAATAGCATCCCACTGCAAAACAAGACACAGGATTGAACACCAATTAATGAGAAAGACAAAAGTTCATTTGCTTTATTCAGTTCTACAAGTGTCCCTTGCAAGTTCAGGTAAATAGTTTGCATGGAAAGAATCTTTCACCATTACTACAGAAGTAAGCTTGTAGCACTATTCATTCATTCATTCATTTATTCATCCATCCATCCAACCATTGAGCATGCTGACCATGTGGTGGGTGGGGGAGGGGGGAGAGGGAGAGATACAATCTTAAACAGGTTCCTTGTCATGGGGGAGCCCTGCGTGGGGCTCCATCTCACAACACTGAGATCATGACCTAAATGGAAATCAAGTCAGATGTTTAACCGACTAAGCCACCCAGGTGTCCAGTTTGTAGCACATTAAAAATAATTTTTTTTTTTAAGATTTTATTTGTTTAGGGCACCTGGGTGGCTCAGTGGGTTAATCCACTGCCTTCGGCTCAGGTCATGATCCCAGGGTGCTGGGCTCGAGTCCAGCATCGGGCTCTCTGCTTCGGCGGGGAGCCTGCTTCCCCCCCACCCTGCCTGCCTCTCTGCCTACTGGTGCTCTCTGTCTGTCAAATAAATAAATAAATTGTAAAAAAAGATTATATTTGTTTATTTGACAGAGATCACAAGCAGGCAGAGAGTTAGGTGGGGGGTGGGGAGGGGAAGCAGACTCCCCGCCAAGCAGAGAGCCCAATGTGGGGCTCGATCCCAGGACCCTGGGATCATGACCCGAGCCGAAGGCAGAGGCTTTAACCCACTGAGCCACCGAGGTGCCCCTATAGCACATTTAAAAAAATCACAATTATAATAATGTCTTTTAGCTAAAGACACTATCACATCCACATTCTCTTGCAAACCATCTACATAACCAGGGAGTACAGTTTCACTAGGATTATTATACTTAAAATGTGTTCTCAAATAGGAAGCATAGTAATTCTTGTTCTTCAGTTCAGAGCAATGTTAAGAGGTAGTGACTCAGGCAGTTAATTTTTTCCTGAGGCTGTCAACATGTAGTGTGACAATAGAAGAACAAATGCTTCAAAACAGTAGGCATGGAGTTTCAAAATGTCTTTGTAAGTATAGGTTGCTAGGGCAGGGTTATCCAGGGCATCTGAGATTTTCCCTGTTAGAGACAAATGGAGCTTATTCGAGGACTATGGCATTTTCCAGTCATTGGAGGGGTCTTTACAGCCACTTTTATCAGGTATTTCTCAGATAACCTTTAGTTGATTGGCTTCTCCTTATCAAGAATATCAAGAGCCTGCTGATACGGTTTGTCTGGTTTTGTGACAGAAGTATATGAGCTGCTCTGTGATACTGCGCTGTCAGATAAAGACATAGACAACCAATATATGTCTTGGAGTTCCTTGTGAGGGAGTGAAGCCTCTTTTCTGCACAGAATAGAGCACCTTGATACTGTGGCTGGTCCACCTACTGGCCAGTACACTTCCGCAGCCGCTACAGATTCATGGCTGCACAGCTGTGGCGTCCAGCTAAGCACATTCCAACTTGCCTTCCTTTCTGCTGCCCACCAGGCCTGCCCTGAGCTTGTGTTGCCTAAAAAAAAATATTCTAAGCAGTTAAAATCACTGCCTTAAAGACTGGGCACTACTGTACTGATACGGCTTACTTTTTTTTTTTTTTTTTGTAAAGATTTTATTTATTTATTTGACAGAGAGAAATCACAAGTAGACTGAGAGGCAGGCAGAGAGAGAGAGAGAGAGAGGGAAGCAGGCTCCCCGCTGAGCAGAGAGCCCGATGCGGGCCTCGATCCCAGGACCCTGAGATCATGACCTGAGCCGAAGACAGCGGCTTAACCCACTGAGCCACCCAGGCGCCCCCGGCTTACTTTTGATTTTATACAGTTCTTACCTCTATCTTTTGCATCCCCCCAAAAGAAAAAAAAAAAGACGTTTTCAGAAACAGAAGTTGTGGCTCTGTTCCTACTTACTTTTCCCATGATTCTTTTCTTTCCTTTTCTTTTTTTTAAGATTTTATTTGTTTATTTGACAGAGATCACAAGTAGACAGAGAGGCAGGCAGAGAGAGAGAGGAAAGCAGGCTCCCTGCTGAGCAGAGAGCCCGATGCAGGACTCGATTCCAGGACTCTGGGATCATGACCTGAGCTGAAGGCAGCGGCTTAACCCACTGAGCCACCCAGGCGCCCCCGCCCATGATTCTTTAAACATTTTTAAAAATCAAGTTATATATTCTTATAGCTTAAAATCGAATAGTTCTCCGAAGCATATTAAAAACCCAGTATTGTACTCCACTACTCTGTCATCACCCCCTTTTGATTTTCTCATCCCCAGAGGCAACTCTGGAAACTTTTAAAGCTGATTCTTTTGATATTTACTGCTCGTAGCAGAGGCTACTGGCTGTCCCCCTTCCTCAGAAATAGAACCTCTGGTTTTTAGCAGGGTAATTGCTACCTGGAATGTAGACATGCTGCAGTCTTCTTGTAGCTAGTTGTGGCGGTATGACTAAGTACTGAACAGTTAGTCACCTATGAGTTCTGGGAGGTGTTTTTTAAGAGTAAGGAGCAGAGCCTTCATTAACCTTCTTTCCTGCTGGTTAAAAGGTGGATGTTAGGGATACCTGGGTAGCTCAGTCAGTTAAAACAACTGCCTTCAGCTCAGGTCATGATCCCAGGGTCCTGGAATCGAGTCCTCTGTCCACCTCCTTCTTAGGGGGAGCCTGCTTCACCTTCTGCCTGCCACAGCCCCTGGTTGTACTTTCTGTCTCTCTCTGAGACAAATAAATGAATGAAATCTTTTAACAAAAAATGGTGGATGTTTGGGGCACCTGGATGGCTCAGTGGGTTGGGCCTCTGCCTTTGGCTTAGGTCGTGGTCTCAGGGTCCTGGGATCAAGCCCCACATTGGGCTCTCTGCTCAACAGGGAGCCTGCTCCCCCCCCCCCCCCACCTCTCTGCCTACTTCTGATCTCTCTCTCTGGCAAATAAATAAATGAAACTAAAAAAAAAAAAGTGGATGTTATAGTTGGAATTTGAGCTGCTATCTTAGACTGGGAAGTACAAACTATTATGTTAAAGATTGAGAATGAAAGGATAATCATGGATTCGCCATACCAGTCCTAAAATTACTTCATTTATGTGGAAGAGAAAAAAAAATTCCATTAAAGCTCTTGAGGTTTCTGGTCTCCTGCAGCCCAACCTAGCCCTAAGGAATATGCCTTCATGTCTGTAAAGAAATCCTACTACTACTTTTTTTTCAAAGATTTTATTTATTTATTTATTTGACAGAGAGAGAGAGAGAGATCACAAGTAGGCAGAGAGGCAGGAAGAGAGAGAGAAAGGAAGAAGTAGGCTCCCTATTGAGCAGAAAGCCCAATGCGGGACTCGATCCCAGGACCCGAGCCGAAAGCAGAGGCTTTAACCCACTGAGCCACCCAGGAGCCCCTACTACTATTTTTTTTGATTAAAATATTTGACTATATTTCTTGATTTCTTGTTATGAAAATGGGGATTGACCTAATCTATTACATTTGCCTGCCGGCTCAGACACACTTCCCACTCACCTGGCATCTTCCTGTTATCTTGTTACATTGTAGTTTTGGTGAAGTCAGTATTCAGTGCTTTCATTTTGACTGTGTAAATGAACTTAATAATATTTTAATAATAATCTTTTGTTGTTCATTTCAAACTCAACTATTCTGCCAGTTATCTAAAATCTCTCTCCTTGGGCCTTTTGAGATGCTTTAATCTGTATTGATTGCTTTGTATGATGCACCACAGATGTCCTGGAATTTATCTTCCTCCATCATTTTGAGGATTGCCTTTTTTTCTCTTCTTTGTGTTAGATCTCTTTATTCTTGGATCTCACCTCTTTTTTTTTTCCCCTTAATTTTGTTGAAGTATATCTTCTAGGGGCATCTTCACTAAGGGAGGGTACAAAGGAAGTAATATTACTGAGGGCTTGCATGCCTGAAATGTTTTTATTCGTGATTGATAATTTGGATTAACTATAAATAATTTTTCCTCAGAAGTTTGAAGTTATTGATCCATTGTTTTTTTTTATATTTCAAGATTGCAGAGGATCTAGTGCTACTTGGATTCGCAGTCTTTTATGTGGTGTTGTTTTCCCTCCCACAGAACTTTTGGGATCTTACATGTGTTCCTGTTCTTGAAACTTTGTGGCTTTTAGTGGGTCTTTTTGTATTCATTATTCTAGACCTACAGTAGGCTCTTCCAAACTGGTAGCTTGTGATTGTAAGTCCTTCCATTCCCACCATTTCTCTTCTTTTTCTGGAAGCCTTGTTTTAAACTCTTTGGTTTTTGTTTTTTAAGATTTTATTTATTTACTTGACAGAGAGAGAGGACAAGCAAGATAGAGAATACGAGCAGGGGGAGGGCAGAGGGAGACAGAGAAGCAGACTCCCGGCTAAGTAGGAAGCCCCATGCAGAACTTGATCCCAGAACACACACACCCCCATCATGACTTGATCCAAAGGCAGATGCTTCACCAATTGAGCCATCCAGGTGTCCCTGGTTTATTGTTGTTGTTTTTTTGCTGTTCTTATTCTTTTTACTATTCTTTTAGTTTCTTCTCTTTTTCTTCCATTTCCTATTCATTTCTACTGTCATTAAAACTATTTCAACAGCTCTTTTGTCTCTTAATATTCCTTTTCATAGCATTTGGTTCTTTTTATAATGGTTGCAGTATTTTCTCTTATGTCTAAAGATATTACTGATGTTAAAAAATGTTTTTGTTTCCTTGAATAAGTCTTTTTTTTTTCTAGCTTCTCCCCCCACTTTTGTTTTAATCTTTCATGTTAGAAGCCTTCTTTAGCTTTCTCTTAATATTGTAGTTAATTGTGAGGTTTTGGACTGTTGGGTTCACCATTGGTTAAAAATGGGTGATCATGCTGGGATTGGGTTTGATAACTTCCTTTGTTTTTAATATTTTTACCTTTGGTTTGTCAGAGTTACTGGAGAAAGATTTTTTTTTTTTTTTAAGATTTTACTTATTTGACAGAGAGAGACACAGAGAGAGAGGGAACACAAGCAGGGGGTATGGGAGAGGGAGAAGCAGGGAGCCCGACCCAAGCCTTGATCCCAGGACCTCAGGATCATGACTGGAGCTGAAGGAAGACAAGCAATGACCGAGCCACCCAGGCGCCGCCGGAGAAAGATCTTTTTATTTCCTGCTGGGAGATACAGATTTAGTTGCCAGAATTTGGGGAGTGGGGTAGAGGAAGATTTGAGTTTGCAGAATTCACTATGTAAACTTTTACATAACTCCCTCTCTTTTCAGTTTTGATATCCCTGCTCTCAAATGCTAAGTATTCCCATAGGAATACTTAGGAGAATACTCTTTTAAATTTTTTCCTGATAGTAAATCTCAACTCTTCTGGTGGGTTGGAGCAAGTACAGTCACTTAGGTATATAGAGAGGGGAGAGTATCTGGGGATCTAAATGCTTCTTAACTAGGCTTTTAAACAGTTCTCACCTTTAGTTTCTAGAAATATCTGGTACTGCCAACTGCAGAACTTCTTGAGAGTTCTGAAGTGTAAATCAGGTAGCTTCCTGTCATCCCTCATGATAGTTTAGGATTTAGTGTTCTGAGGTGAGCTGATTCAGCTAAATTTAAACAGCAGCCTTTCAACTTTGTGATTGCATTGCCAATCATTGTTTCTTTGCTAGCAACTCTCCTTTATTTTAAAACTTTTTTTTTTTAAAGATTTTATTTATTTATTTGACAGAGAGAAATTACAAGTACACTGAGAGGCAGGCAGAGAGAGAGAGAGAAGGAAGCAGGCTCCCTGCTGAGCAGAGAGCCCGATGTGGGACTCGATCCCAGGACCCTGAGATCACGACCTGAGCCGAAGGCAGCGGCTTAACCCACTGAGCCACCCAGGCGCCCCTAAAACTTTTGAAACAGAAAGAAATTCTAGTAATTTTGCTAGTAATTTTGCTTATTGACCATAACACCCAGTCAGGTTTTTGCAAAATCATTTTAAAATTTCAGGATTTCCTGGGTATTACTTATTTTGCAAGGTTTGTTTGCTTTGTTAAAATGAAATGTCAGGGGCACCTGGGTGGCTGAGTCGGTTAAGCATCTGCCTTTGGCTTAGGTCATGATCTCAGGGTCCTGGGATCCAGTCTTGCGTGGGGCTCTCTGCTAAGCAGGGAATCTGTTTCTTCCTCTCCCTCTGCCTGCTGCTTCTCCTGCTTGTGCTCTCTCTTTCTGTCAAATAAATAAATAAAATCTTAAAAAATAAATAAAATGAGACATCAACTCTGAAAAAGGTGCTTTTTTTTTTCTTTGTCTACAGTGTGAACTGCGATGGGGAGAGAGACACAGGGAGAAGGAGGGAGAGAATCCAGAGCAAGCCCCATGGCCAGCTCAGAGCCTGACTTGGGACTTGATCTCATGATCTGAGATCATGACTTGAGCTGAAATCAGTAGTCAGATGCCCACCTGAATAAGCCACCCAGGTGTCCCTTAAAAAGGTGTTTTTAAAAATTAAGATAGTCTTTCTTGCAATAAGAAAACAACTGAAAAATGTGTACGTGTGTCTACTTTGCTTTATTGGCTAGGGCTGATACTATTTTTCTTCCTTTTCCATTATAGTCATAACAAAATGATGCTATGAATCTTTTCTCTGTAAGCTCTCAGCTCTACCTTTTGGTTAAGATAGGTAGATATTAAGCCAGAATAGAAAGGGGTTCTGGTAAAAATAAAATATTTAGTAATAATTGTAAGGAAATGTGAGCCATTTTTTCCTTTCATCTGGCAAATATTTATTGATATTATTTACTGGCCTCTGTTATGTGCCAGTAATGCACAAAATGAACATGGCCCCTGCTCTTAAGTGTGGAGTTTATAGTCAGTTTGAGAGACATTAAAAAAAAGCTTTCGGGGGGGGGGAGCTTTCAGGGGTACCGGGGGTGATTCAGTAGGTACAGCATTCAATTCTTGATTGTGTCTCAGGTTGTGATCTCAGGGTCGTGAGATGAAGCCCAGTGTTGGGCATGGATCCTGCTTAACTCTCTCTCTCCCTCTTCATCTGCAAGCTCCTCCCTCTCCTCAGCTCCCTCTCTTTCTTTAAAAAAAAAAAAAAAAAGGACTTGAGTTACGGTTGCCTACAATGTCAAACTATGTTAATATTTACAAATACTATAAAACATTGTGCATCTCGGGTTGGCTGGGTTGCTCAGTCGTTTAAGTGTCTGCCTTTCGTTCGGGATCCCAGAGTCCTGAGTTGGAGTCCGGCATGGGGCCCCCTGCTGGTTGGGAAGCCTGCTTCTTCCTCTCCTACTCCCTCTGCTTGTGTTCTCTCTCTCACTGTGTCTCTCTCTATTAAATAAATAAAATCTGTTGAGTTATGGACAGTGGGGATGGTATGTGCTATGGTGAGTGCTGTGAAATGTGTAAAGCTGGCGATTCACAGACATATACCCCTGGGGCTAAAATACATTATATGTTAATTAAAAATAAATAAATAAATAAAATCTTAAAAAAAAAAAACAACCAAACAAAAAAAACTGCATCTCAAATTTTAATGTGGATATGAACTGACTGGAGATTTGTTACAAATGTAGATTATGATTCAGTAAGTGAGAGGTGAGACCTGATATTCTCCATTTCTTTCTTTAAAAAAAGTTATCTTTTGAGGTATAATTTACATATGAAAAAATTCACATATTTTAGGTATATAAGTCAACTTTCAACATGTTTGTATGTATCTACATCTATCCAATTGTTATAACCCCTGCAAAAACAGCATTTTTAACAAGTTCCAGGTAATGCTAATGCTGCTTGGTTTGAGGACCACATTTCTGAATGTCAAGGATATAATTATCAGTTCAGACTTTAATCACTCAAACTGAGGTAGTTTAATGTTAACAGGACTTTTGGGTTGATTTTTACTTTAAAAGTGGTCATGACTATATATATACATTTTTAAATTGTTTTGAATGGAAAAGGAAACCTCATGAATTAAAAAGATACCAAAGTTCAGATGAAAATTGTCCTATTCTTGCCTCCTAGCTACACAGTTTCCCTTGAAGAGCCATTTATTACATATTGGTTCCTTAGATATTCTGTCCTGAGTAAAGTAATTATGTATTTAAATTCTCCACTTACCTTCTCCGTATTTACACACATGGTTGCAGTTCTAAAGACCGTTTTCTTTGATGCTTTTTTATTTTTAAAATCAGATTTTATCTTTTATTTTGTAACTTTAAAAAAATGAAGTAAAATTTGTATAAAAAATTCATAGATCATATATGTACTATTTAAGTTTTAACACACAAATGCACTCTTGTAATGTAAATCTGAAGACTTTGATGCTTAACTTGGACGGCTTCTGGCATTCTTGTTTTGATGTTTCTCTCTCTGTGATCACACTAGGATTTGATAATGCATTAAATGAAAAAAAACCAAAGCATCGATGAACCATTGTTTTATTGCATATAGAACTCATAGGTGCTTTTGAGATATCATCAACTACTTCAAAAGTAATAGACTTTACTTTTTAGAGCAGTTTGAGTTTCATAGCAAAATTGAAGGGAAAGTACAGAGTTCCCACGTACCCTATACTCTCATATGCACAGTCTTCCCTATTACCAACATCTTGTACCAGAGCAGGACATCTGTTACAGCTGATGAACCTAAATTAACATATAATCATCCAAAGTCCAAACAAAATACAGAACAGTTTCACTACCGTAAAAATCCTCTGCATTCTGCCTGTTCATCTCTCCCTCTTTCTTAACCTCTGGCAACCACTGTTCTTTTTTATTGTCTCCATAGTTCTGCTTTTTCCATAATGACATATAAT
This sequence comes from Mustela nivalis, assembly GCF_964662115.1. Taxonomy (NCBI): domain Eukaryota; kingdom Metazoa; phylum Chordata; class Mammalia; order Carnivora; family Mustelidae; genus Mustela; species Mustela nivalis. Next base: position 71,805,935 of record NC_139028.1, on the reverse strand, counting down.
TGATATTATGGTATATGTAGTATGTAGCCTTCTCAGATTGGTGTCTTTCACTTAGTAATATGTATTTAAGGTCCCTGTATGTCTCTTCATGGCTTGATAGCTCATTTCTTTTTAGCTGTGAATAGTATTTCATTGTCTGTATGTGCCATAGTAGTTTAATCCGTTTATCTACTGAAGGACATCTTAATGGCTTCCAAATTTTAGCAATTATGAATCAAGCTACTTTAAACATCTGATGCAGGTTTTTGTGTGGACATATATTTTCAACTCTTTTGAGTAAGTACCAAGGAGAACAGTTACTGGATTGTATAGGAAGAGTGCCTTTAGCTTTGTGAGAAACTGTCTAAGTGTCTTTCAAAGTGGCTGTACCATTTTGCATTCCTACCACCAACGAGTGAGAGTTCTTGTTGCTTCATATTCTTGTCAGCATTTGATGTCAGTGTTTAGATTTTGGCCATTCTAATAGATGTGTCATGGTATTTCATTGTTTTAATTTGCAGTGCCCTAATAAAATAACATGCTGAGCATTTTTTTATATGCTTATTTGCCCTTTCGGCATATAATCTTTGGTGAAGTGTCTCCTCAGATTTTTTGCTGATTTAAAAATTATTGGGTTGTCCATTTTCTCAGTTTTGAGTTTTAAGAATTCTTTGTATATTTTGGGTAAATCCTTTATCAGTCCTTTATCAGATATGTTGCTTAAAGATATTTTTTCCCCCAGTCTATGACTTGTCTTTTCATTCTCTTGAATTTGGCTCACTTTTTAGAAGGGGATTCTGAAAAGATTGGAAGTTAAAAGTTCTGATATAGAGGATATTTTATAATCTTACAGTTTAAGATAGGTCTCCATATAAAAATATGTCCCAAGTACTATTTACACATTCAGAGCCCCTTAAGATTTTTATTAGTTTTATGAAATAGCTATCAGTTACATTAACCTGTGCATTATTCAGATTAGAAAAACACTTCATATGCCCTCCATTGTCTCCTTTTTTTTTTAACCTCAAAAGATTTTATTTATTTACTTACTTGTTTATTTAAAGTAGGCTTTATACGCAGTGAAGAGCCCAGTGTGGGGGCCGAACTCACAACCCTGAGATCAAGACCTGAGTTGAGATCAAGAGTTGGACTTTTAATTGACTGAGCCACCAAGGCACCACTCAAGGATTTCATTTCATTTCATTTATTTATTTATAAGATTTTATTTATTTGAGAGAGAGTGAAAGCTAGAGAGATCACAGAGGGAGAGGGAGAAGCGGACTCCAGGCTGAGCAGAGAGCCCAATGCAGAGCCTGAAGTGAGGCTTGATCCCAGGACCCTGGCACCATGACCTGAGCCGAAGGCAGATGCTTAACCAACTTGGCCACCCAGGCATCCCTCAGGGATTTTATTTTTAAGTAATCTATACTCATTGCGGGGCTTGAACTTCCAACCATGAGATGAAGAGTTACATGCTCTACCAACTGAGCCAGCCAGGTGTCCCCTGGCTACTTAATAAAATTCCTTCATTATCTTGTTGCAACCCATTTCCAATTTTTATTCTTACTCTTTTCATTTATGGAGATATATCGTTTTTAATTTTCCACAGAGCTCAAATTCAGGGTCTTGCATGTTCTTTCTCCTCTCTATTCAGAATCTTCTGTACTGGGGTGCCTGGATAGCTCAGATGGTTAAGCAAGCATCTGACTTTGGTTAGGTTGTGATCCTGGGATGGAGCCCTGTGTTGGGCTCCCCTGCTTAGCAGGGAGCCTGTTTCTCCCTCTCCCTCTGTAGCCCCCCTCCCCCGCCCGCTTGCATGCTCTCTCTTTCTCTGAAATAAATAAATAAAATCTTTAAAAAAAAAAGAAACAAAACACCAAAGATTGATGTTGAATGCCTCCTACCAGCAGCTAGGAAGAGGCAAGGAGAAATCAACAGCTTGGTTCCAGACTTTTAGTGTCCAGAATTGTGAGAGAATAAATTTCTGTTGTTTAATTTTTTTAAAAAAATTTATTTGACAGAGATCACAAGAGGGGCAGGCAGAGAGAGAGGAAGGAAAGCAGGCTCCCTGCTGAGCAGAGAGCCCCATGCAGGGCTTGATCCCAGAACCCTGGGATCATGACCCGAGCCGAAAGCAGAGGCTTTAACCCACTGAGCCACCGAGGTGCCCCTAAATTTCTGTTGTTTTTTAAAAAAAACAAAAAACCAGAAAACTAAAAACCAAAAATACACTTCAAGTTCCACCTTTTTCGTGATACTGTAGGGAAGACTGTGAATCTAACCTGAGAATATAATATAAAATATGCAAAACTTACTCTGTGATGATGTTTATTACAGCATTATTTATAATGAAATATCGAAGACAACCATAATCTTAAACAACAGTGGAATCATTATAATGATCATTATAATGAAATCATTGATCATATCATATCATATAATGATCATTATAAAAAATGTTATGTTGGAACATATAGACACATGGAAAGGTGATTATGATATATTTGGGAAAAAAAGCCAAATACCAAAATCATACATGCAAAGTAATTATAGTTCTGAAATAAAAGGAAATGAAAATAGATAAAGGGAGGAAGTATACCAAAATTAGTTGTGTTAGTGTGGTAGAATCACATGTGTTTTTTTCTCTCAATGTATAAATTTTATATAATACAAGTAAAATTAAATAATTATAAATTGTTATGGTAAATATTTGTGCATTTTATTTTACTGTTTAAAGGTTTGGTCAAAACAGTGTTGGGAAAACCCCAAAATGAAGCACATAAAATGTTGAATATTGGGTAACTGCATTGAAAGGCTTTGCAGTGTTTTATAGTTAACTATAAAAGAGTTATGTACTTTTAGTGAAAAAAAGAGCTGAGAGACATCTGAATGTGATGTTTTGATATGGTAGAATTGGTGAAATTTTAATCTTCTAGTGTCTCGCTCTTTGAAGGAACGAAACCATTTAAAAAAAATCATGAGGGGGGCACCTGGGTGGCTCAGTGGGTTAAGCCTCTACCTTCGGCTCAGGTCATGATCCCAGGGGCCTGGGATCCAGTCCCGCATGGGGCTCCCTGCTCAGCAGGGAGCCTGCTTCTCCTCATCTCTCTCTCTCTGTCTCTCTGCCTATTTGTGATCTCTCTCTCTGTCAAATAAATAAATAAAATCTTTTAAAAAAAAATCACGAGGTATTTTCTGTGAGAAGAAGAGAAGGTAACATAAGGTGGGAGTGCTGATGAATGCAGATATTCAAAGGACATAGAAAAGGGAAGGACAGGCGTGCCTGGGTGGCTCAGGGAGTTTAGTGTCTGCCTTCAGCTCTCAGGTCCTGATCCGAGTCCTGGGATTGAGCCCCATGTTGGGCTCCCTGCTCAGTAGGGAGTCTGCTTCTCCCTTTCCTCCCTGCTCATGCTCTCTCTCAAATAAATAAATAAAATCTTCAGGGGCAGGAGGAAAGGGGGAGAAGGACAGCCATATAAACAGAGATAACTATAAAAGCAAGACACCAGAGTGTAAAAATAGTGTGGAGAAGGTCAAAGCTTGGAATGAAGCTTATGACGGATGTTTAAGTACATAAAAAGCTTTTAAAATTGTTTTAGTAGCAGTAACAACAAAGAAAAAGAATAGTCCTGCTGTTTGGACTGTGGTGTTGTATTAGTAAATTGTCAGAGTGAAAATAGAACTTTTCTATTCCCATTTGGCTTTGATCTTTTATTTCAAGGACAATTATCTCTTATTTTTTATTTTTATTTGAGTGTAGTTGACATGTAGTGTTACATTAGTTTCAGGTATACAACATAGTGATTCAGCAAGTTTGTAGGATATACTATGCTCACCACAAGTGTAGCTACCATCTGTTACCATGTAATACAATCACAATTGAGTATATTACTTAAGCTATACTTTTATTCCAGTGATTTACTAATTCCATAACTAGATGCCTCTACCTTCCTCTCCCATTCACTCATTTTGTCCATAACCCTACCCCACCTTTCCTTTGGCAGCCATCACTTTGAAGGAGAATTATTTTCAGAATAGAGAGGATAAAAGGGCTATTGTTCTTCCACAATTACTTATCAAATATATTTATTATGTGAGATCTCCATGTTTGTTGTAAATTTAAAAAACAGACCTGTATGGGGAGAAAAATGCCACCCATATTTATGCCAGTCAGATATAATAATATTGTTATTATTTTTAAAAAAAGATTTTATTTATTTATTTGACATAGAGATAGTGAGAGCAAGAACACAAGCAGGGGCATGGGAGAGGGAGAAGCAGGCTTCTCCCTGAACAGGGAGCCAGATGAAGAGTAGACCCTGGGATCATGACCTGAGCCTAAGGCAGATGCTCAATGACTGAGCCACCTAGGTGCCCCAGATAGAATTATTATTGATATTTTTGTTGTGTACCCTCTCAGAATCCTGTTGAGCATAATGTATATATGCAAAATATTTTTATAAAAAGGAGATAAAACTGCTGCTGAGTAGTTTCTTTTTCTCAGAAGTTAATTTCCTCAGAAATATATTCTAAAGTTTTCCATGTCAGTAAATGTGGACTAAACTATCTTTTGATGAACTTTTATTAAATTATAGCATGCATACTACCCTCTATCCCTGAGTAGCCACTGATTTGCTTTCTGTTACTGCAGATCACTTGTATGTGTAGAAATTTATATAAATATACTGCATGTGCTTTTTGGGGGGCTTCTTTCACTTAGCATAATTATTTTGAGATTCATCCCTGTGGCTGTATGTATTAAATAGTTTCTTTTTATTGCTGAGTTGTGTTCTTTTTTTTTTTTTTTTAAGATTTTATTTATTTATTTATTTGACAGAGAGAGAGAGAGAGAGATCACAAGTAGGCAGAGAGGCAGGTGAGGGGGTGGTAAGCAGGCTCCCTGCTGAGCAGAGAGCCTGATGCGGGGCTCGATCTCAGGACCCTGAGACCATGACCTGAGCCTAAGGCAGAGGCTTAACCCACTGAGCCACCCAGCCACCTGCTGAATTGTGTTCAAATGCATGGATATAACTCAGGTTGTTGATCCATTGTTCTATTAAAGGACATTTAGGTTGTTTCCAGTTTTGGGTTGTTACAAATAAAGCTGTTAGGAACATTCTTGTATAAGTATATCATGGGCATAAGCCATGGGTATTTCCTTTCTTCCATCTTTTCTCTCTCTCTCTCTTTTTCTTTCTCTCTCTCTCTTTTCTTCTCCTCTCCTCTCCTTTTATTTTATTTTATTTCAGTAGGCTCCATGCCCAGCATGGAGCTCAATGTGGGGCTTGAATTCACAATCTTGAAATCAAGACCCAAGCTGAGATCAAGATTCAGACCTTAACTGAGCTGCCCCGGCATTCCTTGCAGTCTATTTCTGATAACTCTGTTTTCTGGAAAACCGTGGAGGAATGTATGGTTGCTTTAAAAAAAAAAAAAAAAATCCTTCCTCTTACGCCTACTCATATATTTTTTTAAAGATTTGTTTATTTATTTGACAGAGAGATCACAAGTAGGTAGAGAGGCAGGCAGAGAGAGAGGGGGAAGCAGGGTCCCTGTCAAGCAGAGAGCCTGATGTGGCGCTTGATCCCAGGACCCTGAGATCATGAACTGAGCTGAAGGCGGAGGCTTAACCCACTGAGTCATCCAGGTGCCCCTAGCTTAACCCACTGAGTCATCCAGGTGCCCCTATGCCTACTCATATTTAGTTGAGTATTGGATATTATAAGTAGAAAAGTTATAGAAATAGCTTAAGATTTAAGTATAAAGATTTATGCTTGCTTCTGGCAGGTGACGAGGGGCTTTAGTGATTCTGTATCACCATAATCCAGTTTTTTTTTTTTTAATTTTAAAGATTTTATTTATTTGTCAGAGAGATAGAGCACAAGCAGGGGAGGCAGCAAGCAGAGGGAGAAGCAAATGCCCTCCTGAGCAGACAGCCCAGTGTGGGGCTTGATCTCAGGACCCTGGGATCTTGACTTGAGCTGAAGGCAGATGGTTTAACCGACTGAGCAACTCAGGTGCCCCTTAATCCAGTTTTAAGTACTGAGAGGATTTGAAGCTAGGCTGTAATTCTAAAGATAGTTTATTTTAGGCTTTCTTGGGAGGAGCCCTTCAAGGTATGGATTCCAAACACATGGTATTTAACTATAGGCCTTTTCTTAGTGGACTCTGGACTCTAGTTTTTGTTCTTTATGTTAAGTGCTTGTCAAAAACCTTGCTTATTTTCTAACTCTTTCGCTAGATTTGCATAGTTGCACTAGGGAAAGAGTGCCCAAAATACAGCTCATTCTTGGTTTCCTCCTTCTTCTGAATCTGTTTCCAATAATTCTTTTTTTCTGTCTTGGTGGTTCTTTAATGCCTGTAATCAGATGATTTTCATGTTTTGTTCAACTTTTCTAATTGTTTGCATTAGAAAAGTTAGTCTGGAGGGCGCCTGGGTGGCGCAGTGGGTTAAAGCCTCTGCCTTCAGCTCAGGTCATGATCTCAGGGTCCTGGGATCTAGACCCTGCATGGGGCTCTCTGCTCAGCAGGGAACCTGCTCCCCCCTCCCCGCCCCCCGCTGACTCCTCCTCCCCTGAACTCTCTGCCTGCCTTTCTGCCTACTTATGATCTCTGTCAAATAAAATCTTTTTTTTTTTTAAAGATTTTATTTATTTATTTGAGAGAGAGACAGTGAGAGAGAGCATGAGTGAGGAGAAGGTCAGAGAGAGAAGCAGACTCCCCGTGGAGCTGGGAGCCCGATGCGGGACTCGATCTCGGGACTCCGGGGTCATGACCTTAGCTGAAGGCAGTCGTCTAACCAACTGAGCCACCCAGGCGTCCCTCTGTCAAATAAAATCTTAAAAAAAAAAAAAAAAGTTAGTCTGAATTACTGAATTCACATGACTAGGAATAAAAGTCATACTGCTTAATTTGAACATTTTTCAAATGTTCATGGTTATTTTTATTTCTTTTTTTTGTACCTTCCTGGTCATATGAGGACCATACTTCTTGAAAAGGTTATTGATACTCATGTTGGGTGGTGAATATCTAGATGTAGTTATGATTCAAGTTTCCTGTCATGGATTAATGAAATTTTAGGGTGTTGTCAATGATGGTTTTAGAGTGTGGTCAGTGATGGTCACCAAAGAATTGTGAAGAAATGTTAGAAAGATGGTTGATATGTAAGTATTTTCTCAGTTTTCACAAAAGGCAAGAAGTTCATATAATTATATACTTGGTGTTAGTGATGGTCAGGGTTCTCAATGGCTTTTAAAAAATATTTCAGGGGCATCTGGGTGGCTCGTTTGCGGGGCATCTGGGTGGCTCATTTGTTAAGCATCTACCTTTAGCTCAGGTAATGATCCCAGGGTCCTGAGATTGAGTCCTGCGTTGGGCTCCCCACTCAGTGGGAAGCCTCCTTCTCCTCCCTTTCCCATTCCCCCTGCTTGTGTTCTCTCTCTCACTGTGTCGCTCTCTGTCAAATAAATAAATAAAATCTTAAAAAAAATGAAACAAAACAAAATAAAAACATTTAAAGATTACCTGAAAAAGGACAGAATTAGCATATATTCATAAAAAACAACAAAACATAAATTAATTGTAATTTATTGAATACTCACAAATGTTGGCAGTGAGCCAAGAACTTGATACTGTCTCCCTGTAATCTTTGCTTTAAGATAGGTATTTGTAGTAGAAGCCACAAATCTTCACCTGTACATGTTTTGCCATCCTTGGCACGTGAAAATGTTACCTTTGTAGCCTTCTTTGTATACAACAAGGGCCATATGACTAACTTTAGTCAATGAAATATGAGCAGATTGGCGCATCACATCTGAACTGAGGCATTTAAGAGATCCTGTACCACTTACTGTTCTTTACCACACTTCTACAGCCACAATGATTTTCTTTTTGTCCAACCAACCCACCAGACTTGTCCCCAGTGTTGTTTTCTGATTTGAATACTTGCATCCTTTTCATCACAGGGATAAAGGACAATTCATTTGAAAAGATGACATTTGACTTGTGACCTCAATATAAAGAAAAATAGTTTTGAAATATGGGCTTTTGATTACAAAGAATTTTGTTCCAGTCATTTCACAGGGTAGAAGTAACACAAATAAAATCTACCAGCTATAACTGCACATGGAAGATGTTGTTACTGATTAATCTGGTAGTGACAAAATCTTCTTGCCCTAGACTAAATTCAGATCTTTAAATATGACCTGGGAAAAAAAGAATTGGTTAGGGAAAGGAAACTCATTATGGCAGAAATTGAGCCCCCCAAAATTCACAATGATAGATGCTAATATTTCAAAATATGTGATATGAATATTAAGTAAAAATTGTTATTATAGAATGTATATGTTGAGAAGTTGCTCTAGCTATTCATCAAATAAAACAGGTTTTTTTTTTTTTTTTCCAAGAAATGATTTGGGGTACCTGGTAGCTCAGTTGATTTAGTGTTTGACTCTTGACTCTTGTTCTCAGCTCAGATCTTGATCTCAGGGTGGTGAGTTCACGCCCCACATTGTGGTCCACACTGGGCATGGATCCTACTTTAAAAATTTTTTTAGGGGCGCCTGGGTGGCTCAGTGTGTTAAGCCTCTGCCTTTGGCTCATGTCATGATCTCAGGATCCTGGGATTGAGCCCTGCATTGGGCTCTCTGCTTAGCGGGGAGCCTGCTTCTACTCTCTCGCTGTCTGCCTCTCTGCCTACTTCTGATCTCTCTCTCTCTGTCAAATTAAAAAAATTTAAAAAAGGTGTTTAAAATTTTTAAAAAAGTTTACATACAGAAAATTAATCAAGCTAGGACATTGGCTTGGTGGAATTGGCTCAGAAGAAAATACACCAGAATAAAACATATGCAGGATCAAAATGAGGGGTAAAAAGAACTATCAACCAACTTTCCAAATAAAACATTAAAATTCTTCTGTACATCTGTTTTTATAGCTTAATATCAATCTTTTTTCCCCCTGAAGGTCATTCCTTATTTTGATACAAAAATTAAACCCTTTAACTTATAAAGAGTGTCAGTTTTTATATTGTTCTGAAGTATCATTTTCTTTCTTTCTTTTTTTTTTTTTTTTTAAGATTTTATTTATTTATTTGACAGAGAGAGATCACAAGCAGGCAGAGAGGCAGGCAGAGAGAGATGGGGGGAGGGAAGCAGGCTCCCCTCTGAGCAGAGAGCCCGGCGTGGGGCTCGATCCCAGGACCCTGAGATCAGGGCCTGAGCCGAAGGCAGAGGCTTAACCCACTGAGTCACCCAGGCACCCCCTAAGTTCTTTCTTAAAAGAAGACCTGGTTTATCTCCCTGGCTGCAATACTAATTACAGTTCCTTCCTTCCTTCCTTCCTTCCTTCCTTCCTTCCTTCCTTCCTTCCTTCCTTCCTTCCTTCCTTTTTTGGAGAAGTATCATAGGTTGTTTAAAATAATAAAGCAATTATAAATTATATTAAAAAATGTTTTCTTTTGTTGGCTAGGGGTTATACCAACAGGTTAAAGAAAAATAAATGGATCCTTTTTAGTGTAGAGAATCTTAAGTATCAGTGGTATAAATAAGATTGTGAAGTAAAGATTACTCAGAATACGGGGTGCCTGGGTGGCTTAGTAGGTTAAAGCCTCTGTCTTTGGCTCGGGTCATGATCTCAGGGTCCTGGGATCGAGCCCCGCATTGGGCTCTTTACTCAAAAGGGATCCTTCTTCCCCCTTCCCTCTCTGCCTGCCTCTCTGCCTACTTGTGATCTCTGTCAAATAAATAAATAAAAAATCTTAGAAAAAAAATTACTCAGAATGGGGCATCTAGGTGGCTCAGTTGTTTAAACTCTGCCTTCAGCTCAGTCATGATCCCAGGGTCCTGGGATTGAGTTCTGCATTGGGCTCCCTGCTCAGTGGAAGGCTTGTTTCTCCCTCTCACTCTGCCTGTCACACCCCCTGCTTGTGTGAGCTATCTCTCCCTGTCAAATAAATAAGATTAAAAAAAAGAGATTTTATTTATTTATTTGACAAAGAGATCTCTCTCTTTGTCACAAGTAGGCAGAGAGGCAGGGAGAGGGGGGAGCAGGCTCCCCACTGATCAAAGAGCCTGATGTGGGGCTTGATCCCAGGACCCTGAGATCATGGCCTGAGCTGAAGGCAGAGGCTTTAACCCACTGAGCCACCCAGGCACCCCAGATGAAGCTTTTAAAGAGAAGACATAGTAAACAGATATGAAAATCAGTATTAAAAATGAGTCTTATTTACCCCTTTATCTCCTTTAATTGAAAATATTGACTTGGGGCACCTGGGTGGCTCAGGTCATGAGCCCCATATCAGGCTCTCTGCTCAGCAGGGAGCCTGCTTCCCTCTCTCTCTCTCTGCCTGCTGCTCTGCCTACTTGTGATCTCTCTCTGTCAAATAAAAAAATAAAATCTCTGCCTTCAGCTCGGGTTGTGATCCCAGTGTCCTGGGATGGAGCCCCGCATCGGGCTCTCTGCTTGGCGGGGAGCCTGCTTCCTCCTCTCTCTCTGCCTGCCTCTCTGCCTACTTGTGATCTCTCTCTGTCAAATAAAAAAATAAAATCTTTAAAAAAGAAAATACTGTCTTAGGGGGGTGCCTGGGTGACTCAGTGGGTTAAGCCTCTGCCTTCGGCTCAGGTCATGATCTCAGGGTTCAGGGATCGAGTTCCGCATCGGGCTCTCTGCTCAGCAGGGAGCCTTCCTCCTCTCTCTATGCCTGCCTTTCTGCCTACTTGTGATCTCTCTCTCTCTCTGTCAAATAAATAAATAAAATATTTTAAAAAAATTGTCTTAGATTCAACATATGCAAATCAATAAATGTGATGCATCACATTAATAAAATGAAAGATTAAAATCCTGTGATCCTCTCAATAGGTGCAGAAAAGGTTTTTGACAATATATAACATCCTTTCATGATATAAAAGCCTTAAAAGGGCACCTGGCTGGCTCAGTTAGTAGACCATGTGACTCTTGAGCTCAGGGTTATGCATTAAAGCCACACATTGAGCAAAGAGGTTACTTAAAACAACAATAACAACAACAAAAACAAACAAAAAACCCCACGTCTGGGCAGGTCGGGTATAGAAGGAGCATACCCCTAGCTGACATTATACTCAATGGAGAAAAATTAAACGTGCTTCCTCTAAGATCAGGAAAAATACAAGTGTGCCCCTTTCACCACTGGTATTCAACATAATACTGGAAGTCCTAGCTAGAGTAGTCAGGGAAGGCAAAGAAATGAAAGGAACCCAGATTGGAAAGGAAGATAGAAAATATCATTATCTGCAGATGATATGTCCTGTACATTGAAAATATCAAAGAGTCAACTAAAAAACTGTTGGATATAATCAATGAGTTCAGTAAAGTTGTAGGATACAAAGACAGAAATCAGTTACATTTCTATACAGTAACAACTAAAAATTTGAAAAACTATTCCATTCACAACATCATAAAAAATAATGAAATATCTAGGAATAAACCAAGGAATTTGAAGATCTATGCAATGAAAACTACAAGACTTTGTTGGAAGAAATCAAAGAAGACACAAACAAATTGAAGAACATCTTGTTTTCATGGATTGGAAGAATTAATATTGTTAAAATAGTCAGGCTACTCAAAGCTATCTATAGATTCAACATAATTCCTATTAAAATTCCAATGACATTTTTCAAGGAAATAGGAAAACAAAAACCAATCTTGAAAATTATATGGAACCACAAAGACCCCACATAATTAATCATGAGACAGAAAAACAAAAGTGGAGGTATCACACTTCCTTACCTCAAACTATACTACAAAACTATTGTAATGAAATATTATGGTACTGACATAAAAATAGACATATAGATTAATGGAACAGAATAGAGAGCCCAGAATTAAACCTCTGCAAATACAGAGAACTAAAATTTGATAAGGGAGCCAAGAACATTCAGTTGCAAAAGAATAGTCTCTTCAACAAATGGTGCTGGGAAAACTGGATAACCACATGGGGGGAAAAAGAGAAAGAAAAAAGAAAAAAAATGGACCTCTATCTTATACCACTTACAAGAGTTGACTTAAAATGGATAAAGACTTAAATATAAGACCTGATACCATAAAACTCATAGAAGGAAAACCTAGAGAAGAAGCTCCTCAACATTGGTTTTAACAATGAGTTTTTTGGATATGATACCAAAAGCACAAACAAAAAGAAGAAACGCCCCAACAAATTGAGACTATATCCAACTTGAAAGCTTTTGCACATCAAAAGAAACAATAAAATGAAAAGGCAACCTATGAAGTGGGAGAAAATATTTGCAAACCGTGTACTGGATAAGTGGTTACTATCTGCAATTTACAAAGAACTCATACAACAAAACAGTCCAATTAAAAAATGGGCTTAGGAGCCAACCCACCCTCCTTGGCAGGCATCCCTCCAGAGTGACACCTGCCCTGCCGCACCTAACAAGCAGCCATGGCTGGGACTGTAGCTGACCCAAACTGACCCCTGGCAAGGGTTGGTTGGAAATCCTGCACAGCAGCATGTCTATACTAGGCTTAGCTGGCTGGACACAAAGCAAGCCCTTTCCTTCACTGTACTGGCAGCTGTGGCATAGAGGTTAATTGCCTCCAGCCAGGCTGAGTACTAGCCCTGTCCAGCAGTGAGCCCATGGTGGCCACATACATGCCTCTTAACAATGCCAGGAGCAAGCCCTGCCCAGTGCATCTACAGCAGGCAAAGAGCATTACTGTAGCCAGGCTGAAGATAATTGTGACTCAGCCACAATAAGACGGTGCATGCAGCCCACACAGGGGACACTTCTAGAGTTCTTGGTTCTGGTTCAGGTACTGTAGGGCATCATAGGACCTCTTCTACACAAGGCTGCTACTTTCAAGATGAGGAGAGGTAGCTGGCCTACTAATATGTAGAAACAAACAGAGTTAGACAAAATGAGGAGACAGAGGAATATGTACCAAATGAAGAAGCAAGACAAAATCACAGTAAAAGAGCTGAATTACATGGAAATAAGCAATATGCATGGTAAAGAATTTAACTTGATAGTTATAAAGATACTCACTGGACTTGAGGAAGAAGTTGATGAACTCAGTGAGAACTTCAATAAAAAGAGAAAATAGAGAAAATAACCTGTCAGAGCTGAAAAATTCATTAACTGAAATAAAAAGTACACTGGAAGGAGTCAATAGCAATTAGAGGATGTAGAAAAATGGACCAGAAATCTGGAAGAGTGTAATGGAAAACAATTAAGCTGAACAACAAAAGGAAAAAAAATTAAAAATGAGAATCGGTTAAGGGAACTCTGTGACATCAAGTATAACAACATTGAAATTATAGGGATCCCATAAGGAAGAGAGAAAGGAATGAGAGCAGAAAACTTATTTAAGGAAATAATAGCTTTAACCTTCTCTACTCTGGGGCAGGAAACAGGCATTCGGGTCTAGGAAGCATAGAAAGCCCCTATCAAGATGAATTTAAGAAGACCCACACCAAGACACATAAAAATTAAAATGTGAACAAGAAATGATAAAGAGGAAAATTAAAAGAACAACAACAGATCTTTAAAAGCAGCAAGAGAAAATAGTTACATGTAAGGGAACACCATAAGTCTATCAGTTGATTTTTTAGCAGAAACTGAAAGGAGCGGCAGGGAGCGGCAGAAGGGAGCGGCACAATAGTGTCAAAGTGCTGAATGGAAAAAACCTACAATGAAGAACACTCTACCTAGCAAGGTTATCATTCAGTATAGAAAGAGAGATAATGAGTTTCCCAAGTGAACAAAAGTTAAGTTTATCACCGATAAACCAGCCTTACATGCAATGTTAAAGGGAATTCTGTAAATGAAAAGAAAGGGCCATAACTAGAAGTAATAAAATAATGAAAAAATTTTATAGGTCAAAGCAAGCATATATTAAAGGTAGCAGATTAATCACTTATAAAGCCAATATGGTGGTTAAAACACAAAAATAGTAAAATAAATTATGTCTACAAAAATTAGCCAAGGGATACACAAAACAAAAAGATGTAAAATACGATATCATATACATAAAACATGGAGGAGAGACTAATAATTTAGTGCTTTAGATGTGTTCATATATAAGTGACCATCAACTTAATATAGACTGCTGTGCACAAAAGATGTTATATATGAACCAAATGGTAACCCACAAATCAAAAATGTGTAATAGGTACATAAAAAATAAAGAGAATGGAGGGGTGCTTGGCTGGCTTAGTTGGTAGAGCATGTGACTCTTGATCTTAGGGTCATGAATTTGAGCCCCAGGTTGGGGGGTAGAGTTTACTGAAAAAAATAAAATGGAATCCAAACATAACACTTAAAAAAGGCATCAAACCACATGTTGAGAGAACAAGAGAAGAAGGAATAGAGAAGAACTACAAAAACAATCAGAGAACAATTAACTAAATGGCAATAAGTTCATGTCTATAAATACTTACTTTAAATGTAATTGGTTTAATGCTGTAGTCAAAATGACAGGGTGACTGAATGGATAAAAAAAACCAAGATATGTCTATATGCTGCCTACAAGAGACTAATTTCAGAGTGAAAGACAAATACAGACAGAAAGTGAAGGAATGGAAAAACATGTATCGTGCAAATGGAAGTGAAAAAAGAAGCTGGGGCAGCAATACTTATATCAGACAAAATAGATTTTTTAAAAAAAGATTTTATTTATTTATTTGACAGATAGAGAGAGATCACAAGTAGGCAGAGAGGCAGCAGAGAGAGGGGGGAGGCAGGCTCCCTGCTAAGCAGAGAGCCTGATGCGGGGCTCGATCCCAGGACCCCGAGATCATGACCCAAGCTGAAGGCAGAGACGTAACCCGCTGAGCCACCCAGACGCCCCGACAAAATAGATTTTAAAACAAATACTTTTAGCAAAAGACAAAGACAATACATAGTGACAAAGGGATCAGTTGAACAAGAGGATATAGCAGTTGTAAATGTCTATGCACCCAATAAAGGAACATCTAAATTCATAAAGCAGTATTAACAGACATAAAGGAAGAAATTAACGATAATCCAGTGATAGGAGGGGACTTTAACACCCCACTTACATCAATAGATAGGTCATAAAGACAGAAAGCTAAGGAAAAAAGTGCCTTTGAATAACACATTAGATCAGATCAACCTAACAGATATACATAAAACATTCTATTCCAGAACAGTAGAATATACTTTCTTTCAAATGCACATGTAGCATCCTCCAGGATAGACCATGTGTTAGCTACAAAACAAGTCTCAAAAATTTAGGAAGATCAAAATCATGTCAAGCATCCTTTTGACCACAGGAGTGTGGAATTAGAAATCAATTACAAAAAAACAAACTATAAACACACAAACACATGGAGGCTGAATGATATACTATTAAACAGTGACTGGGTCAAGAAAGAAATCAAAGAGGAACAGCAGCCTGTGTGGCTTAGTCAGGTAAGTATCCAGCTCTTGATTTCAGCTTGGGTCATGATCTCACGGTCCTTGGTTTGAGCCCCAGACAAAGCTCTGCACTCAGAGCACTCTGTTTCTCTCCTTTTGCCTCCCCTTCTCTCTCTCTACAATAAATAAATCTTTGAGGCGCCTGGGTGGCTTAGTGGGTTAAGCTTCTGCCTTCGACTCAGGTCATGATCTCAGGGTCCTGGGATCGAGCCCCGCATGGGCTCTTTGCACAGTGGGGAGCCTGTTTCCTTATCTCTCTCTGCCTGCCTCTCTGCCTGCTTGTGATCTCTGTCAAATAAATAATTAATAAACTCTTTTTTAAAAAAATCTTTAAAAAAAAGTCAAAGTGGAAATCAAATACATGGGGACAAATGAAAATGTAAACGAATGCTCCAAAATTTTTGGGATGCAGCCAAAGCAGTTCTAAAAGGAAAGTTTATAGTGATACAGGCCTACCACAAGAATCAAGAAAAGAAATCTGAAACAACTTTAACTTCTACCTAAATGAACTAGAAAAAAGAACAAAAAAGCTAAAAACTAGTGTGGGGAGGTGGTGCCTGGTGACTCAGTGGGTTAAGCCTCTACCTTCACCTCAGGTCATGATCCCAGGGTCCCGGGATCAAGCCCCACATCGGGCTCTCTGCTCAGCAGGGAGCCTGCTCCCCCCGCCCCGCCCCGACCCTCCTGCCTCTCTGTCTACTTGTGATCTCTGTCTGTCAAATAAATAAATAAAATCTTAAAAAAAAAAAAAAAACTAGTAGAGGGAAGTGGAAATCAATGAAATAGAGACCAAAAAGCATTAGAAAAGATCAACGAAACCAGTCTTCTTTTTGAAAGGATAAGGTTGATAAAATTTAGATTCATGAGTATAGATGATCAGTAAAATTAGAAATGAAAGAGGAGAAATAACGACTAACATCACAGAAATACATAGAATTTTAAGAGAATATCATGAAAAATTATGTGCCCAACAAATTGGATATTCTAGAAGAAATGGATAAATCCCTACCATACAGTCTTCTAAAACTGAATTAGGAAGAAGCAGAAAATCTGAACAGATTCATTACTAGTAATGAAATTGAATCAGTAATAAAAGAAATTTGAGAAAGTCTGGGATCAGATTTTTTTTGTTGTTTTTAAGATTTTATTTATTTGACAGACAGAGATCACAGGTAGGCAGAGAAGCAGGCTTCCCGCTGAGCAGAGAGCCTGACTTGGGGCTTGATCCCAGGACTCTGGGACCAGGATCTGAGCCGAAGGCAGAGGCTTTAACCCACTGAACCACCCAGGTGCCCCTAGGATCAGATGGTTTTACAGGTGAACTCTATCCACCATTTAAACACTTAAAAAAAAAAAAAATTTTTTTTTTTTTTTTTTTTTTTTAAAGGAAATCTCTATAGCCAGTATGGGGATCAAACCCATACTGTTTCACTGTATGGTAGGGATTTATCCATTTCTTCTAGGATATCAATATTTGTTCTTTTTTCTAGTTCATTTAGGTAGAAGTTAAAGTTGTTTCAGATTTCTTTTCTTGATTCTTGTGGTAGGCCTGTATCACTATAAACTTTCCTTTTAGAACTGCTTTGGCTGCATCCCAAAAATTTTGGAGCATTCGTTTACATTTTCATTTGTCCCCATGTATTTGATTTCCACTTTGACTTTTTTTTAAAGATTTTTTTAAAAAAGAGTTTATTAATTATTTATTTGACAGAGATCACAAGCAGGCAGAGAGGCAGGCAGAGAGAGATAAGGAAACAGGCTCCCCACTGTGCAAAGAGCCCATGCGGGGCTCGATCCCAGGACCCTGAGATCATGACCTGAGTCGAAGGCAGAAGCTTAACCCACTAAGCCACCCAGGTGCCTCAAAGATTTTATTTATTGTAGAGAGAGAGAAGGGGAGGCAAAAGGAGAGAAACAGAGTGCTCTGAGTGCAGAGCTTTGTCTGGGGCTCAAACCAAGGACCGTGAGATCATGACCCAAGCTGAAATCAAGAGTTGGATACTTACCTGACTAAGCCACACAGGCTGCTGTTCCTCTTTGATTGATAAGGAAGAAGTAAAACTGCCATTATTTGCAGATGACATGATACTCTATGTAGAAAACCCTAAAGACTTCATAAAAAAACTATTAGAACTGGTAAATGAATTCGGTAAAGTTGTGGATACAAAAATAATGCAAGAAATTTGTTGCATTTCTGTACACTAATCATGAAATAATGAGAGACATTTAGAAAACAGCCCCATTTACAGTTTCACTAAAAATGCTAAATACATAGGAATAAATTTAATTAAAGAGCTGAGATGGGGCGCCTGGGTGGCTCGTGGGTTAAAGCCTCTGCCTTCAGCTCAGGTCATGATCCCAGGATCCTGAGATTGAGCCCCGCATGGGGCTCTCTGCTTGGCGGAGAGCCTGCTTCCTCCTCTCTCTCTCTGCCTGCCTCTCTGCCTACTCATGATCTCTGTCTGTCGAATGAATAAATAAAATCTTTAAAAAAAAGAAAAAGAGCTGAGAAACGTATACTCTGAAAACTGAGACACTGGTAAAAGAAACTGAAGATAACACAAACTAATGGAAAGATATAGCATTCTCATGGTTATCCTTAAAATGTTTATACTACCCAAAACCATCTAGAGACTAAGTGCAATTTCTGTAATAATACCAACAGTATTTTTGACAGAATGAGAACAAATAATAGTAAAATTTGCATGGAAGCACCTAAAATATCAGATAGCCAAAGTGATCTTGAGAAAGAACAACAAAGCTACAGGTATCATCCCAAGTTTCAAGTTATAGTGCAAAGCTGTAGTAATCTAAACAGTGTGGTACTGACACAAAAATATATATATAGATCATTAGAATAGGATAGAGAGGTCAGAAGTAAACCCATACCTATTTGATCAATTAATTTATAAAAATGAAGCAAGAATATACAATGGGAAAAAGACAGTATCTTCAATGAATGGCATTAGGAAAACTGGACAGCTACATCCAGAGTATCAAACTGGACTGCTTTCTTAGACCTTATATACAAATAGGGGCACCTGGGTGGCTCAGTCGGTTAAGCATCTGTCTTCGGCTCAGGTTATGATCCCAGGGTCTTGGGATCAAGCCCCACATCGGGCTCCTTACTCAGTAGGGAGCTTGCTTCTCCTTCTCCCTCTCTCTGCTCGTGCGCGCTCTCTCTCTCTCTGAAATAAATAAATACAAATCTTAAAAAAAAAAATGTACCCCAAACCCAAGTGGATTAAAGAAATAAATGTGAGACCTGAGGGATGCCTGGGTGGCTCAGTCAGTTACGCATCTGCCTTCGGCTCATGGTCATGATCTGGGATTCTGGAATCAAGCCCCACATTGGGCTCTCTGCTCAGCGGAGAGCCTGCTTCTCCCTCTCCCTGCTGCTCTGCCTACTTGTGCTCACTCTCTTTAAATAGGTAAATAAATTAAAAATAAATAAATGCCTGCACTTTAAAATTTTATTTTTAATTATTATTTTTAAAAAGATTTTATTTTATTTTTAAAGTAATCTGTATTTCTAGCATGGGGCTTGAACTTAAAACCCTGAGATCCTGAGTCACATACTCAACTAACTGAGCTAGCCAGGTACTCCAAAAGCCTGCATGTTTTTAAAACTTCTGAAACTTTACTAATTGATCTCTAAATTTTGGCAATTTATACTTATACCAGCAAGGTATATGAATGATGTTCTTTGTTTTTGTTTTTGTTTAAATCCTCTTATTAGCTCTGGGTCTTGTCAGTTTAACTTTTGCCAATCTAATAGATAATAAATTGTATCATATTTTAAGTTACTACAAATGCTACAAATGTTTGAGTCTAGAATGATGAAATGTTCCCGGGTACTAGTAAAAATAGTTTCCCTTGGGATAGTTAGAAGTAAACTGCACAGAATGTTTTTTAAGATCTTCCATTGCAGGATAGATGAATTGAAGATTGCTTTTAATAGAGTTAAAAAATGAAAGCAAAAAAGCCAAAAAAACAAAAAAACCCCAGCTCTTTATCTCTCTCTCTCTTTTAAAGATGTTGTAGTCATTGTCATGTGGTTATCCTGTAGAGATAATAAAAGAAATAAAGATAGAACAATTATTAGGAAATAAATTTCTATTTATAATAGCACAAATACAGCCTCTACAACTAGTTTTTAGGGACAGAGAGTACTTCTTGTCTCGAATTTCGATGTTTACTATTTTTTTTGGTAAAGAACATTCTTATACCACTTAGATAACTGCTTTCTTGATAGGAAATTGAGTTTTCAGAATGCTGCCAGAGAGCATGAGTGGGAGTGAGGGGCAGAGGGAGAGGGAGAAGCAGGCTCCTCCTTGAGCAGGGAGACCCATGTGGGGCTGGATCCCAGCACCCTGGGATCATGACCTGAACCAAAGGCAGATGCTTAAGCCACTGAGCCACCCAGACACCCCTATTAATTGAAACTGTTAAATATTATTGTTAATAATCTAAAGTTGTATTTTAAGATATGCTCCTGATGTGAATTAGTTTGGAAGATTGTCAGTGATTTTGTTTTTTTGATTTATATAAGCTTAATAATTTTTTAATCCTCATTCTGTATAATACAGATTCTCAGAGACAGTAAAGGAAATATTTTATATTCTCTTTATTTTTATTTTTTTAAAGATTTATTTATTTGAGAGAAAGAAAGAGATTAAGTAAGCACTGGGAGGGGGAAAGGGTAGAGGGAGAGGAGAGAGAGAATTTTTTTTTTAAAGATTTTATTTATTTATTTGACATACAGAGATCACAAGTAGGCAGAGAGACAGGCAGAGAGAGAGGAGGAAGCAGGCTCCCTGCTGAGCAGAGAGCCCGACACGGGGCTCGATCCCAGCACCCTGAGATCATGACCTGAGCCAAAGGCAGAGGCTTTAACCCACTGAGCCACCCAGGAGCCTGAGAGAGAATTTCAAGCAGATTCCCTGCTGAGTCTGGAGTCCCAACACAGGGCTTAATCTCACAACCCTGAGATCATCACCTGAGCTGAAATCAAGAGCTGGATACTTAATCAGCTGAGCCATTCAGCTGCCCCTGTTCTCTTTATTTTATTTTAGATTTTATTTATTTATTTGAGAGAGAATGAGAGAGAGAATGAGCTGCATGGGGGACACAGCGAGAGGGACAAGCAGACACCGTGCTGAGCCAGGAGTCCAATGTGGGGCTCCATCCCTGGACCTCAAGATCATGACCTCAGCTGAAGTCAGATGCTAAACCGACTGAACCACCCAGGCACCCTTGTTCTCTTTATTTTTATTTTATTTTTTTTTAAGATTTTATTTATTTATTTGACAGAGAGAAATCACAAGTAGGCAGAGAGGCAGGCAGAGAGAGAGAGAGAGGAGGAAGCAGGCTCCCTGCTGAGCAGAGAGCCCGATGCGGGACTCGATCCCAGGACCCTGAGATCATGACCCGAGCCGAAGGCAGCGGCTTAACCACTGAGCCACCCAGGCGCCCTGTTCTCTTTATTTTTAATAAAAGTTTTGTATGAACATTTATTAAGTCAGTCTCCTCAAATCTTCTTTCCCCAGGATTTTAAACAGGGATGTTAAATAAACCTTTAAAATGGAACCCTAAAATGGAACATTAAAATGGTATTTGAGATGTATGACTATTTTAGCCTATTTTTCGCTTTCAGTTAATAAAATAAAAAAATTAGTAAGCACTTTCAATATTCTTGTTGTATTAGCTATTGGACATTCTGGTAAACCACGCAGACATAGTCTCTGTTTTCATAGAGCTATAGTCTTATATGGGTCTCAATAAAAAGCAAAGGAGAGGAAAGCAAAACAAAATAGTACCATAATTAGAATTTGTGACAAGTGTTATAACGGGAAAAATAGTGTAATAGTGCAGTAGAGAGTAATGGGGATTCCTATTTTTGACAAGGTAGTCAGGATAAGCACTCCGAGGAGGTGACACACAAATAAACATATAAAGGATTAGAGGGAGCTAACTGTGTAAAAAACTGGGTGTCTTAGTTCAGCCACTTTAATAAAGTTCCATGAATTGGATGGCTTATAAACAACAGAAATTTGTGTCTCCATTCTGGGGACAATAGTCCGAGACTAGGAAGCCAGCATTATTGGATTCTTATGTGCGGGCCTTCTAAGCAAGGAGCCTGACATCAGGACCCTGGAATCATGAACCCGAGCTGAAGGCAGATGCTTAACCGACTGAGCCACCCTGGTGCTCCTGTCAAAGAATTTTGAATTGTGTCCTGAACATTGTGAATATGATGTTGTGGAGTCTTTGAATTCTGTTATATTCCTTCAAATAGTGTTGTTATGTATTTTTAGTAGGCAAATAGTTACCTGATTGGACTCAAATTCTATGCTCGGCCTCTTGGGTGGTGGTCCTAATTCAGTTCTTTTATCCTTAACTGGGCTTCTTATAGGTGACTCCTTGTGTATGCTTTTCAGAGATCAGCCAAGAAATTACATTTTCTGTTTCTGTTTCTTTGGCTCTCTTCTTCTTCTTCTTCTTTTTTTTTTTTTTGAATTTTAAAAAAAGATTTTATTTATTTATTTGACAGAGGAATCACAAGTAGGCAGAGAGTCAGGCAGAGAGAGAGAGAGAGAGAGAGAGAAGCAGGCTCCCCACTGAGCAGAGAGCCCAACGCGGGGCTCGATCCCAGGACTCTGAGATCATGACCTGAGCCAAAGGCAGCGGCTTAATCCACTGAGCCACCCAGGCACCCCCTTTGGCTCTCTTCTTTCCGAGATTTCTCTTTATGCCATCTGTGGTATCCCTGAACTCTGTTCTCTGGTTCTTCAAGATGGTAAGGTTGTGAGGTTTATATGGAGTTTTAGGTACCCCCATGGTGCTAACTGGACCTACCCTCAGGAAAAAGCTGTAAATGAGAAATTCACCCAATAACACTCCTTTCCAAGTATTGACTCCCCTCTGATGTTTGCCTTCTTTTGGTTACTTTTCATTTTTTTGTTTGTTTCTTTAGGTACTTGATTTTTGAATTTTGTTTTTAATTTATAGTTATCTGTGTGAGGATTGATCTGGAAGGTGCTTATTTAGCTGTACCAGAAGCAGAACTCTACCTTATTCCTTTTTGTGTGGGGAAAGTCCTTTCAATATTAAGTTCCCTACTGTAGATACCAGCTTTTAGACCTATCATGTGCTAATTTAATTAGTTAAGACATTGTCATTTTGAATATTGCTTTTGTAAATTGCCTTACCCAAAGAGAAAAGTCACACTTCCTGATCTTAAACGGTAATATTCTAATGGACAAGATAATCAAGCAAACAGAAACTAATAAATGAAAGGAGAAAAGATAGAGGCATAAACAGAACACTAGGGAAAGCACAAAGAAAGGGAACCTTAACCTGATCTGGTTGTGAGGAGAGGAGACCAAGAAGACTTTCAAGAGGAAGTGATTTCTATATTGTATCTATAAGAAATAAGGGTATTAAAGTTAAAAAAATAGATTAGGGGGCTTCCTAGGAAGAAGAAAGAACATAAATAAATATGTAGGATTTTAAGAATACATAACCTTTTAGAAAAATTGTGGGTAGTTTTTATGTGGCCTGAATTATAGAATATATATGGAGATATGTGAAAATACAAAGCCAGCAAGATTGTGCTGGAGCAAGATCATGTCAAGGACTTTGGACTTTAAATTATAGGTAGTGGGAAGCCATTGACATGTTTTAAATGTGTATGTGACATAACCAGGTTTATATGTTTTATCATGTTTATTTTAGTATTTGTACACAGCAGGGGGAGAAATGGGAGGTATGGATACATTAAGGCAAGAAATTATGAGCCCAAGAGTGTGGTGGTAGAGGAGGGAA
The DNA here is from genome assembly GCF_964662115.1 of Mustela nivalis. Classification (NCBI taxonomy): domain Eukaryota; kingdom Metazoa; phylum Chordata; class Mammalia; order Carnivora; family Mustelidae; genus Mustela; species Mustela nivalis. The sequence goes on along the minus strand of NC_139028.1, from coordinate 71,782,698 downwards.
TGAATTCAAGTGAGAAATTAGGAGAAGCTGTAGGTCTTGGTAATAGTTTTGTTGTATATACTGTGTTAAAGCACAAGAAGTCCAGTAATTGGTAGTTATCTTTCAGAAATTATTATAAAATATGGTAACATCTCTCTAAAGCTTAGAGGTTTTTGCCTTCATAAATATCAAGAAGTAGCTGCATATATTGGCTGGTAGCGGCATCCCTGTCCCTGACTTGTAGCAGTGTGCATTTTGTGGTTTTACAGTGATGATACTTTCAAAGTAATAAATAAAAGAAACTATCTAATAAACTTGTCAGTGGTTGTTTCATTTGCTTTTTTTTCTTGAGTATTTAATAACAACTTTAACTACTTATTTTTTTCATGTTATATGTAATAATAACTTTTATTTTTAATTGGTTGTTTTTGTTTTGTTTTTTAAACAAGACACTTAGTAATTTGAAGAGTTGGTCAATTTAGTAAACCTAATAACCACCTTGTCCCTCTACTTCCTGATAGTTTGTTTGCTATGTTAATGTTGTGAGTCTAGAAGAATATTTAAATTATATTATCTAAACTTCAGTTCCTTGAGTTATCAAGTGCTGATTACTTAGTATGGAAAGTAAGGAAATTAGAATACCTCATGCTTATCTTTAGTTCCTAAATTATGTGCTGTGACTTTTTAGACTGCTTATTTAGACACTAATTTGTTTATAAATTAGATATTTGCTTCTCCCCAGGCTGAATTTTCTTTTTCTTTTCTTGTCTTTATTTATTTGACAGATAGAGATCACAAGTAGGCAGAGAGGCAGGCAGAGAGAGACGGGGAAGCAGGCTCCTTGCTGAGTAGAGAGCCTAATGCAGGGCTCGATCCCAGGACCCTGAGATCATGACATGAGCCAAAGGCAGAGGCTTAACCCACTGAGCCACCCAGGCACCCCAGATGAATTTTCTTTGTCTCTTAGCTTTTTAATTCTTTTAAAAGTTCTTATTTTGATCCCATTTTTTCATATTCCTTAAGTTGTGTAACTCTAATTAGACACATGTAATAAGGATTAGAGCAACTTATAATGAGAAGATTTCTCAGTTCCATTAGAAGAAATGGGAGGGCAGGATGGTAGAATCATGATTATTGTCTTCATACAGCTTTGTATATGTTAAGGAAGGAATAGACATATTCTTTGTAATTACAGGGAATGTCAGCTGGTGAGAAAATTTGGAGAAGATTTTGACTCTGAGTAAAGAGAAAGGAGGTTATAAGATAATTGGATATTTTCAACAATAGAGTGAAATAATCTCTCAGCTCCCTTTTAGTATCATTTTTTCCCTTTCCTGGTTAGAATTCCATAGCTATTTAACTTTGTTCTCATCTACCCTTGCTTCCTTGTTCTCCCAATTTTTTCAATTTAATACTCCCAGCATTGAATGAGCCTAACAATTCATTTATTTCTCTTACGTTTTAAAGCAGGTAAGTCCTTCTGGAGATTACAGAACTTGGACTTTTCCTCCTTAAAGATTTGAAATAAGATATTATGGAAGTACAGAAAAGGAATACTTAGTCTTGAGACAAAGGTGTCAGGAAACATTTCTAAAAAGATATGACACTTGAACTTAATCATGTAAAATGTGTAAGAGTTAACCTGATGATGGGAGAAAAGGAGATGAGATTGACGAGGTGAGTTTCTGGCAGAAGGGACAACATATTTAAAGGCAGATGGATTAATTTGAACTGACTTGTTTGTTTGGGGTGCTCTACAAAGGTTGTTGAAACTAGAGTGTGCATGAGGGTATGGATGAGAGATAACATTCGGATTTTTAGGAAGTTAATCATTATCCTGAATGTGAGGAGAAGTCAGTTAAGTAATTTGGAATGAAGGGGCGCCTGGGTGGCTCAGTGGGTTAAAGCCTCTGCTTTCCGCTCAGGTCATGATCCCAGGGTCCTGGGATCGGGCCCCACATCCGGCTCTCTGCTCAGCAGGGAGCCTGCTTCCCCATCTCTCTCTGCCTCTCTGCCTAGTTGTGATCTCTCTCTCTGTCAAATAAATAAATAAAATCTTAAAAAAAAAAAATTTGGAATGAAGTTAGGAAGAACAGTTAAGAAGTCATTGGTGAGAAATGAGGAGGACCCAAAGCAAAACTCATTGTGGTAGGTATGGGAGAATATTGAATTTCAAAATTGTACAAGATACATGCTTGTTATTGATGAAGAGGATTCTTTTTTATGGAAGGCCAGGTGATCACACAAAGAGGTTCCAGTAAGATGATGTTTACCTTGCTTTGAAATTTCGTTTTCAGTAAGGTAGGCTAAGGAAATCCCATTATTTATTTATTTAATTTTAAAAAAGATTTTATTTATTTATTTGAGAGAGAGAAAGAAAGAGCATGAGAGGGAAGAAGGGCAGAGGGAGAAACAGACTCCCCGTGGAGCTGGAGCCTGATGTGGGACTCGATCCTGGGAGTCTGGGATCATGACCTGAGCCAAAGGCAGTGGCTTAACCAACTCTCCCACCCAGGTGCCCAGAAATTGCATTATTTATAGGTCAAAACTCAATATATCTCTTTGAAAATACATTTTTAAATATAAATGCCAGTGAGAAATGTAACTTTCAGAGTGAGAGTACTTAATAGTGTTCCTGACCAGTACATTCTTTCCTACCAGCTATTTTGTTTCTGGACATGATTTAGGTTCCACCCTCCAGGTATACATTGATTTGGAACTGAATCACAAGGAGAGAGAATTTGAATTTGAATTTTGTTGGTATAGACTGTGAGAGAGAGAGAGAGAGAGAGGTTCTGAGCTAGTAGTTTGTGCAGTAGTTTCCTAATTAAATGGTTGGCTTTCTATTTCTGCAGCAGCTTCCTTATTTGCCAACTTCCTGCAGTGATGGTGACAGTTTTCCTGATTATGGCTGAGGTAGGATGGTTCTATGGGTTAGGAGTTGATTCTGGGAGGTCATTCACTGTATAGATAGAGCCTGCCTCTCCATTTTTACAGTGATTTTGTGAACATCTGATTCTTGTATTAAATCCCTTTTTGCTTAAACTACCTAAAATGGATTCTGACCCTGGACCAATACAGTAATTGGTACCAAAAGTGTTATAGGCAACAGATCCTCAAGAGATATGGGTCATTGGGGCACCTGGGTGGCTCAGTGGGTTAAGCCTCTGCCTTCGACCCAGGTCATGATCCCAGGATGCTGGGATCGAGCCCCGTGTCGGGCTCTCTGCTCAGCAGGGAGCCTGCTTCCCTTCCTCTCTCTCTGCTTGCCTCTCTGCCTACTTGTGATCTCTGTCTGTCAAATAAATAAATAAAATCTTAAAAAAAAAAAATAGAGAGATATGGGTCATTTGTAATCAGTCCAGGGTGCCTTGTGGTAAGAGTTACTTGTTTTCAAAGCAGTCACCTGGAATGGAGTACCTCTTGAAGGCAATGCTTAGGTGGACTGAGTGGTGATGTATTTTAGGAGACAAAGGAATAAAGATTATGGGAGGATTAGCTATTTTTAACTCCAGTACAGAGTTTAAAAAATTTGTTCTCAACCTGGGGTGATTTTGCCCTCTATGGGCTATTTGGCAATGTGTGGAGGTATTTTTGGTTGTCTTTACTGTGGGAGGAAGGTTCTGCTAGTATTTAGTGGGTGGAGAACAGGGATGCTGCTATACAGGGCCACCTAGGCTCCACCATACAACAAAGAGTTACCTGGCCACAGTGTCAGTAATGCTGAGTTGGAGAAACTCTGATTTAAAGCATATGGCAGGGGCATCACATTTAAAATTCTTGGCGAAATGATTTAGAGAACTAAAGGGTTTTGCAATTGACTTTAAATCTTTTACATCTTGTGACTCCAGGGCTGTCAGAACCAAATCAGGTGTAGAGTCTGATCCAACAAGTTGTTAAACCTACAATGTGGGTTGAGTTCACAGCTTAATCAGGTTTCTTTGGTATATGTTAAGGCATTGATTGGAAAAGAGTGAAATTCCAAGAATTGAAATGGTGACACTTGGAGTATTTGGATTGACTCCAGGTATTCTCCCCCACCTTCAGGTATTCTTACTCTGCAATTTTTATTTTTATTTTTAAAATTTTTTAAAGATTTTATTTATTCATTTGACAGACAGAGATCACAGGTAAGCAGAGAGGCAGGCAGGGGGGTGGGGGGAAGCGGGCTCCCTGCTGAGCAGAGAGCCTGACACGGGGCTCGATCCCAGGACCCTGAGATCACAACCTGAGCCGAAGGCAGAGGCTTTAACCCATGGAGCCATCCAGGCATGCTTATTTTAAGATTCTTATGCTAAAACTAAGTACCTGTCACATAGTAACTATGTACCTGAAACTAAGTACCTGTCACATAGTGTCTTCAATAGGAGGGAAACTTAAAAAGCATAGTTAAAGTGATAACAGCAAGTTGTAGTAGAAAGGAATTGTTTCAGGAATTGTTAAGAATTTGCTATTCTCTTTTCATTGTAAAAGGATGGATATATTATACTGCTAACTTATTAGTATTTTTAAACTGTTTCTAAGAAATTTATCTGAAATGTTCATGTGGGAATTTTTTTTTCTGTTGTATTATGAACAGTGGTTAGATACTCTCTGATATAATGGTAATCCATTTCTAAAATGCTTTGAAAGGCACAGTATTATGCTGCAGAAATTTTTTTTTTTAAAGCTGCTTTTTCTCTTCCCTTCTCTTTTTTTGGGGGAGGGTATTTAAATTCAAATTAGTGAGTCACCGGGGTGGCTCAGTGGGTTAAGCCTCTGCCTTCTGCTCAGTCCCGGGGTCCTGGGATCAAGTACCGCATCGGGCTCTCTGCTCAGTGGGGAGCCTGCTTCCTCCTCTCTCTCTCTCTCTCTGCCTGCCTCTCTGCCTACTTGTGATCTCTGTCAAATAAATAAATAAATTCTTTAAAAAAATACAAATTAGTTAACATACAATGTATTATTACAGGGGTAATTATTCAGGGGTTGAATTCAGTGATTCAGCATTTGCATGTAACACCCAGAGCTCATTACAAGTGCTCTCATTAATGCCTATCACCCATTTACCCCTTTCCTCCACCAGTCTCCTCCTTCCTTCTCTTTTCTTTATACCTCCGTTCTTTCTTCTCTTCTTCTACCTCTTCTTTCATTTGCAAGGTTTGCTGTTTTCTCAGTATTACAAAAGTACTGGTTCAAGATAAATTTAACCAGTGCAGAGAGAGGTCTTTTATTCTACATCATGTAAAATAACAATGTTTAGGCAGTAGCCTGGAGTTCTTTGCCAGCAGACAAATTATTGAGGCTTAGTTTAAATTCATATAGTTTAAATAGTATAGTTTTCCTAGCAAGGTAGTCTACTTGGAAGAGGTTTTTGTCAACAATCATAGCTTTATGCCCTCTAGTGGTAAAATGTATACATTTTATATTTTCTGGTATTATATGTAGAGTTTTAGATCCAGAAGGGACCTAAGATCATTTTTCTGTGAGAGACCAAGACCGAGAGGCCTGAGAGCTCTTGATGTAGTGTTTTGTTTTTGTTTTTAACAAGACTTAATGGTGCATGTGTCTATCTGTGAGGAGTTTCTTAAACTAGTTTGAAGGTATTTACTGTGGGAAGATATTTACATTTTCTTTTTTTTTTTTTAAGATTTTATTTATTTTATTTGACAGAGATCAGGCAGAGAGAGAGAGGGAGGAGGAAGCAGGTTCCCTGCTGAGCAGAGAGCCTGATGCGGGACTCTATCCCAGGACCTTGGGCCATCAGGACCTGAGCCAAAGGCAGAGGCTTTAAGCCACTGAGCCACCCAGGCGCCCCCATTTTCATTTTTTTTCTATTCGTAATTACTGTTGTGTCTTTATGATAGTAGTGTTTTGAGAAAAGAAAGTGTTTGGACTTAGGAGAATGAGTGATGTGAGAAGGGTAATGGAAAGCAAATTGAGAAGACACAGTATTGTCTTTAAGTAGTTGATTACTTGTAGGAGATGGTTGAGCTTATTTTTAGCTTGTTTACATTGAGTACAAAGAATGTTAATTACTATATCTCTGGGCTTTCCCTGGAATGGTCTAGTTTCTTTCAGTAGAACAGAAAGAACAGGAGAGAGCCAGACTAGACATATTTACCAGGGTCATATACTGATTAAGTTCTATGTTGAAAGAAGAGTTGATTCTGGCAGCCCCCATTCATCCGCCCTGTACAGCAGCTAAATGTTGCAAGTCAGGCAAGCAATAAGCTTCAAGGACAGAGAAATTTTAAGTGATCCTGAAGCCTATTAGAATAAGGATAGAGAGTGGATGATACTGCACTGGGAAGAGGCGTGGATTCAGTTGGTACTAGGGCACTAGCCATTGGTTGAGAAGCATTTGAATAGTAGATTTAGGATGATGTGAATTCACATTTGTGGTCTGCCACTTATTTATACAGTGAGACTTTGGGAGCATTATCTGATTTATTTATGTGTAAAATGGAGATTAATATTTTTATTTCATAGGTTGTTAGGAGTATATGCTTCATGTATAATAGCTGTACTTATAAATGTTGGTTGGATAGATAAAATCTTAAAAAAAAAAGGGGGGGGTTGGGTTGCCTGGATGGCTCAGTGGGTTAAGTCTCTGCCTTTGGCTCAGGTCCTGGTCTCGGGGTCCTGGGATCAAGCCCTGCATTGGGCTCTCTGCTCAGCGGGAAGCCTGCTTCCCCCCGCGCCCCCTCCCCGTCTGCCTCTCTGCTTACTTGTGATTTCATTCTTTGTCAAATAAATAAATAAAATCTTTAAAAAAGTGTTGGTTGGATCTTGATCTGAGGGTGACTGACCTGAGCAAAAATAAAAATCCCCAGTCCTAGGGAGACTTGGATTCTGAACAGCTATTTCAACAGAAGAAAGAACTTTCTAATAATTTGGGAGGTAATGATTTCATTTCACTTCAGATGTTAAGGCAGAGGATGAACAAGTATTGGGGAATGTTTTAGAAGGTACTCAGACGTTGGATTAAATTGTTATAACTTTGGGGCGCCTGGGTGGCTCAGTAGGTTGGGCCGCTGCCTTTGGCTCAGGTCATGATCTCAGAGTCCTGGAATCGAGTCCCGCATCGGGCTCTCTGCTCAGCAGGGAGCCTGCTTCCTCCTCTCTCTCTCTGCCTGCCTCTCTGCCTACTTGTGATCTCTCTCTGTCGAATAAATAAATAAAATCTTTAAAAAAAAATAAATTGTTATAACTTTTATTTTAATCAAATATGATTGATAAAACTCATAACAATGACAGTTTACTCTATGTACTTAATATTTTTACTTTTTCTGTTGTTCTTTCAGCTTGATGCTTCAGTATTGCTTCTTGTAGCCTTTCCTTTCTGTTTGAACAACTTCCTTTAACTGATCTTTAAGGGTAGGTTTGCTACCTTTTAGTTTTTTTCATCTGAAAACATTCATTTTCCCTTCACTCCTGAAGAATAGTTTTGTTGGAAACACAATTCATAGTTGACCATTATTTGTTTTAACACTTAAAAAGTGTTGTACCACTTTCCTCTGACTTCCATGATTTCTTTTTTTTTTTTAAAGATTTTATCTATCTATTTATTTATTTATTTAGAGAGAGAGAGAGAGAGAGATATCACGGGCAGAGAGGGAGGCAGAGAGAGAGGGGGAAGCAGGCTCCCCACCAAGCAGAGAGCCCGATGCGGGTCTCGATCCCAGGACCCTGAGACCACGACCTAAGCAGAAGGCAGAGGCCTAACCCACTGAGCCACCCAGGCGCCCCATGACTTTCATGATTTCTGATGAGCAGTTTGCTGTCATTTCAGTTGGTGTTATTCTGTTGTTAATGTGTTCTTTCTCTCTGGCTTCTTTCAAAGAGCTTTTTCTTCTTAGTTTCTAGAAATTTAATAATGAGGTGTCTTCGTGTAAATTTCTTTGGAGTTTATTCTGTTTGAAGTTTACTCAACTTCTTGAAGTTTTTGGTTGCTTTGCCACATTTGGGAGTATTTCAGCCATTACTGTCTCTAAATACTCTTTTAGTGCCACCTCTTGTCTTCTAATACTCCAGTGTTATGAACACTAGATGTTTTGTTATGGTCCCTTGAGTTTCCCAAGGCTCTGTGCTTCATATTTCTCTTAGTTCAATATTTTCTCTTCCTTATTTTCTCTTAGTTTAGATTGGGTACATTCTACTGACATGTCCTCAAGTTTGCTAATTCTAACCTATACCATAACTAGTCTACTGTTGAACCTATTCTTTGAGAATTTTATTTTTGTTATTTAATGCTCAAGAATTTTATTAATTTATTTGTTTAGGAGGTTATTTTGTATTTTTTGGCTTTAGAATTTTCTTTTATGACTCTATTTCCTGATATTTTCTGTTTTTCATCATTCAGGAGAATTTGTGATTGATTTTTGATGAATTTTTATGAAAACTGCTTTTTTTTTTTTAGATTTTTATTTATTTATTTATTTATTTTAGAGATAGTCTGTGTGCATGAGCAGAGCGGGGAGCTGCAGTGGGAGAGGGACACGCGGACTCCATGCTGAGCACAAAGCCTGATATAGGGCTAGATCCCACCACCCTAAGATCATGACCTGAGTTGAAATCAGGAGTCAGGTGCCAAACTGACTGAGCCACCCAGGAACCCCTAACAGCTGCTTTAAAATCCTTGTCATATGTTCCAATATCTGATTCATGTCTGTGTTGACATTAGTTGACTGTCTTTTCTCATTCAGGTTTGGTTCCTGGTATGATGGGTGATTTTTTATTATATCCTGGCCATTTTGGCCATTGTATTAGTCATTCTATTTAGATTTAGCACATGGAACATGGTCTTATTTTGTGAGTTGTTGTTCTAGTGGCAGTTTAATTTTCAGAGCTTTTGCAGTGTTATTTTGGTCTTTTTGGTTTATGTGGTTCTCCTGCTGGTTCATGCTGGTGCTGCCTACTGTGGTAAAAGTGCTTCCCAGGCTGAGATGTCTGATGTTTCTTGGTTGGAGAGATTAATCTAAGGCCCATAGGTCACAAAATGTTGATTTGATTTTTTTTTTCTTTCAGTATTTTATTTTTTACTTTCAGTATTTTTTTTTTTTTAATTTTTTATTTATTTGACAGAGAGAGAAATCACAAGTAGGCAGAGAGGCAGGCAGAGTGAGAGAGGGGAGGAAGCAGGCTCCCTTTGGAGCAGAGAGCCCGACGCGGGGCTTTGATCCCAGGACCCTGGGATCATGACCTGAGCTGAAGGCAGAGGCTTTAACCCACTGAGCCACCCAGGCGCCCCATTCTTTAAGTATTTTAAAGATGTGATTCTACTATGTTCCAGCTTGCATTGTTTGTGAGAAGTCTGCTGTCTTTCTTATTTTTGTTACTCTATAGGATGTGCCTTTTTTCTTATGGTTTTCAACATTTTTGCTTTCTGTCTTTTTAAAATAATAATGTGGGAATGCCTGGTGGCTCAGTCAGTTAAGCTGCTGCCTTCAACTCAGCTCATGATCCTAGGGTCCTGGGATCGGGTCCTTAATTGGGCTCATTGCTCAGCGGGGAGCCTACTGCTCTCTCTCTCTCTCTCTGACAATTAACAAAATCTTTAAAACAATATATGATATGCCTTGGTACAGTTTTCTTTATTATTATTATTGTATTTGGAGTTTGTTGTACTGCTTTAATTATGCATGCTAGGCCATTGAAAATTATTCCACAGGTCATTGCTGCTTTGTTCTGTACTTTTTGGGTCTGTTCCTGTGTTTCATTTTAATTTTGTAGTTTCTATTGATATAACTTAAAGTTTATGAATTGTTTTTTTCTGTAGTGTCTAATTTGTTAATTCTATTCAGTATATTTTTCCTGTCGCTATTCCTTTTTTTTTTTTTTTTAAAGATTTTATTTGTTTGAGAGAGAAAGAAAGAGAGTGCATACACATATACAAGCAGGGTGGGTAGCAGAGGGAGAGGGAGAGGCTGGCTCCCTGCTGAGCAGAGCCTGATGTAGTGCTTGTTCCTAGGACCCTGTTATCATGACCTGTGCCAAAAGCAGACGTTAATTGACTGAGCCACCTAGGTGCCCTCATGTCACTATTCCTGGAAATACGCATTATACTCATAATAATTTTGAATGTCCTTATCTACTAATTTCATCACCTGTATTGATTTGAAGTTTATTTTAGTTAGTTGGTTTTCTTTTCATTATGGCTCATATTTTTCTGCTTCTTTTCATGGCCGGTAGTCTTTAGCTAGATATTAGACATTGCGTATTTTACTCTGTTGAGTGCTGAATATTTTTAAGTTCTTGTATATATTCTTGAACTTTGTCCTCAAATGTAATTAAATCACTTGGAAATGGTTTGATATTTTTGAGTCTTGTTTTTCCTTTTTGTTAGGTGGGCCCACAGCAGCATTTAGTGTAAGGGCTGATTTTTCCACACTACTAAGGCAATATACCCTTCTGAAATTTCTTCGTGAGGCCCAAGGAATTAAAATAGTTTTTCCCCCTCCTCCCACTTCCTGGCTGTTGGGAACACAAACTATTCCTGCCTTTTGTGAGCTCTGGAGAGTCATTTTCTCTGTTCCTTTCATGTGGTTTATTCCCTGGCCTCTGAGTTGGTTTTCTCATACTCAAGTACTAATTGGTATTTAGCTGAAGACTCAGGAGACCATCTATGGATCTCTGGTCTCTCTTCCTTTGACTCTCTCTTCTCTTTAGTATTCTGTACTGTGAACTCCAACCTTATTGGCTTTCCTGAACTCCTAACTCTATTGCTTCAGCTCAGGGATACTGTTGGACTCTGCTTGGATTTCCCTTTCCTCCTTCCTGCAGTCTGGAAATGCTCACCAGGGAGTAAGCTGGAGCAATTGTAGGGCCCACTTATTTGTTTACTTTCTCTCACGGTTCACTGTCCTCTACTGCCTGATGTCAGTGTCTGAAAACCATTGTTTCACATATTTTTGCCTGGCTTTTAGTTGTTACAGGTTGGTGGATAAATTCAGTCATTGTTATTTCCATCTTGGGTGATGTGGAAGTTCCTAAAGTAATGACTTTAGACAATTTTATTATGTCGCCACTGGGAGAATCATTTAAGGATTTTGATCAAGAAAGTTAGCATGAGGGTGCCTGGGTGGCTCAGTGGGTTAAGCCGCTGCCTTCAGCTCAGGTCATGATCTCAGGGTCCTGGGATCGAGTCCTGCATCGGGCTCTCTGCTTAGCGGGGAGCCTGCTTCCTCCTCTCTCTCTCTCTCTCTGCCTACTTGTGATCTCTGTCAGATAAATAAATAAAATCTTTAAAAAAAAAAAAAAAGAAAGAAAGTTAGCGTGAGGGGCGCCTGGGTGGCTCACTGGGTTAAGCCACTGCCATCGGCTCAGGTCATGATCTTGGGGTCCTGGGATCGAGCCCCGCATCGGGCTCTGCTCAGCAGGGAGCCTGCTTCCTCCTCTCTCTCTGCCTGCCTCTCTGCCTGCTTGTCATCTCTCTCTGTCAAATCTTTTTAAAGATTTTATTTCTTTGACAGAAAGAGACAATGAGAGAGGGAACACAAGCAGGGGGAGTACGAGAGGGAGGAACAGGCTTCCTGCTAAGTATGGAGCCCCATATGGGACCTTGCTGAGCAGAGAGCCCGATGCGGGACTCGATCCCAGAACCCTGAGATCATGACCTGAGCTGAAGGCAGCGGCTTAACCCACTGAGCCACCCAGGCGCCAGTAAACAACATTTAAACAATTATCTTTTGCTCAAAAGCAGAATTTATAAATTGAGGCTGGGAAGCTTAGGACATGGAAGTTGAATATGATCCTCATTTAAATTTACCTATGAACATGTAAATTAAGTTTCTGTTGGTCAGCTTCTACCCCATTAAGATGAGTAAGTCAATTGTATGTACCTGAAATGTCAGAATTTCTGATTTTTCTAGCCTTGTGCTTTTGTTTTAATCATTTCCCCCCGAGATGACATTCTCAATGAAGTAGAGAAGAGGTACCGGGCATATCACTGAAGTTCCAAGCAGATTGTTTTGATATAGAATGCAATAGGATTGGTACCAACATCAGTAATGTGTTTATTGCATGTTTGGCCAAGACGTTTTCTAAGTAGAAATTTGGCTCTATGACTCTAGTTGGTAAATTAAATTAAAAATTTAATCAGACCTATACCAATATTAATGTAGTGGGTTTTCTTTTTCTTTTCTCTTTCTTTTTCTTTTTTTTGAAAATATTCTCTGGAGGAACTTATTTATTTATTTATTTATTTATTAAGATTTTACTTATTTATTTGACAGACAGAGATCACAAGTAGGCAGAAAGGCAGGCGGGGTTGCGTGGGAAGCAGGCTTCCTGCTGAGCAGGGTGGGGTAGGGGCTTGAACCCAGGATTCTCAGATCATGACCTGAGTCGAAGGCAGAGGCTCATCCCACTGAGCCACTCAGATGCCCCACTGGAGGAACTTCTTGAGCAATTTTTTTTTTTTTTTAAAGATTTTATTTATTTGTTTGACAGAGAGAAATCACAAGTAGGCAGAGAGGCAGGCAGAGAGAGAGAGAGAGAGAGAGGAGGAAGCAGGCTCCCTGCTGAGCAGAGAGCCCGATGCGGGACTCGATCCCAGGACCCTGAGATCATGACCTGAGCCGAAGGCAGCGGCTTAACCACTGAGCCACCCAGGCGCCCCAGTTTTTTTTTTTTTAAAGATTTTATTTATTTATTTATTTATTTATTTGATAGACACCATGAGAGAGGGAACACATACAGGGGGAGTGGGAGAGGGAGAAGGAGTCTCCCCGCTGAGCATGGAGCCCCATGTGGGGCTTGATCCCAGGACACTGGGATCATGATCTGAGCTGAAGACAGACAGGTGCCCCTTGAGCAGTTTTTTTTAGTACAACACAGATCATGGTCATTTTTTCCCCAAATTTTGGTTTTTTTTACTGAAATTGTTTTTACTGAGACTTTGTCAGTATTCATGAAACTGTTAACTTAAAGTGGTCCCATTTTCTGATACATATGTCCTAACTAAAAACCAAAACCAAACCAAAACAAACAACACCCAGTGATATAAATATGGTAGGTAACAGACATAGGATATAAAACATGAATGTGCTGGGGCACCTGGGTGGCTCAGTGGGTTAAGCCTTTGCCTTCAGCTCAGGTCATGATCTCAGGGTCCTGGGATCAAGCCCTGCATCAGGGTCTCTGATCAGCAGGGAGCCTGCTTTGTCCTCTCTCTCTGCCTACTCGTGATCTCCCTGTCAAATAAATAAAGAAATAAAATCTTAAAAAAAAAAAAGTGAATGTGCTGGGCTGACTAAAAAAATTTCACAGAGATATAACTTGAGTCTGAAACCTTTATATAGATACCTGATAGAATCAAAATGTTAAAAAAAAATTTACATACTTCATTCAAAACTAACTTCTGTAGGGACACCTGGGTGGCTCAGTGGGTTAAGCCTCTGCCTTCGGCTCGGGTCCTGATCTCAGAGTCCTGGGATGGAGTCCCGCATCGGCCTCTCTGCTAATCAGGGAGCCTGCTTCCTCCCCCCTCTCTCTGCCTGCCTCTCTGCCTATATATATATATGGATCCATGGGGCAAATTGAAAATATTTAGAGAAGATTGGGGCAGTGAGGAGAGGCATGGGGACAAGATTTTTGTTAGCTGTATTAAAATATTTGAAGGACTGTAAAGTAGAAATGGGACTAAATTTATCCTGTATCCCAAGAAGGTAGACTGTGACCAACAGGTAGATAGTATAGCAAAACAGATTTTTTCTCAAGTTTTTTTCATGTAAACAAAATCAAAATACCTATTAATGTAATGAAGTGGTTATTACCAAATATTTCAGCTTTCTAGGAGTGCTATAACAAAATACTGCAAATTGGTGGTAGCTTCAGACAACAGAAATTTATTCTCACTGTTCTAGAAACCAGAAGACTGAAATGAGGGTGTTTGGCAAGGTTTTTTTTTTTTCTGGAGTATTTTGAAAGTCGATACCATTGCCTCTCTCCTATTTTGGTGGTTGCCTGCAATCTTTGGCATTCTTTGACTTACAGTTACAACTCTACAGTCTTTGCTTTTGTCTTCAAGTGATATTTTCCCTGAGTGTTTATCTTTGTCTCTATTTATTTTATTTTAAATATTTTATTTATTTGGTGGGGGAGAGCTTGAGTGGTAGGGAGGGGTAAAGGAAGAGGAAGAAGCAGACTCCCCAGAGTGGGGAGCCCAACTTGGGGCTCTGGGGCTCTATCTCAGGACCCTGGGATCATGACTTGAGCTGAAGGCAGATGTGTCTCCCAGATTGTCTTCATTTTGGTAACAGAAGTATGTAAGTATCACTGCAATGAAAATAAGGTTTTCATCACTCTAAAAAGGTCTCTTGCACCCTTTAAAATCAACCCTTGATACCCAGTCCTGGCCCTGGGCGAGCACTAATTTCCTTTCTATCAGTATAAATTAGTCTTTTCTGTAATTTCAGAGGAATGGAATCCTGTAGTATGCAGTTTTGCTGGCTTCCTTTGTTCAGCATAATTGAGATTTATCCATGTTATTGCATAGATCAGTGATTTTCTTTCCCATTTAGTGCTGAATACTATTCCATTGTGTGGATACACTGCAATTTGTTTTTTCATTTACCTGTTAATGACCCTAACTATTCATAGATTTTGATGCTATGGCATATGGTATTTTTAAAAAAAGATTTTATTTATTTATTTGACAGAGAGAGATCACAAGTAAGCAAAGAGGTAGGCAGAGAGAGAGGGGATAGCAGGCTCCCCACTGAGCAGAGAGCCTTGATTCAGGACTCGATCCCAGGACCCTGGGATCACAACTGAGCCGAAGGCAAAGGCTTTAACCCACTGAGCCACCCAGGCGTCCCTATTTTATTTATTTATTTATAAAAATATTTATTTATTTATTTATTTGACAGAGATCACAAGTTGGCAGAGAGGCAGGCAGACAGAGAGGGAGGGAAGCAGGCTCCCTGTAGAGAGCGAGATGTGGGGCTCGATCCCAGGACCCTGAGATCTTACAGAGACCTGAGCAGAAGGCAGAGGCTTATCCCACTGAGCTACTCAGGTGCCCCTAAAATGCTTTTTCTGCATTTATTGAGACAGTTCTAAGGTTTTCCTTTTATTGTCTATTAATATAATTTATTTATTGATTTTACTGGCAGTATGACATTTTCTTTATTTCTGTAGCTTTACTATAAAAGACTTTAAGTCAGGTAGTAAAGTCCTTTCGTGCTCAATTTTGATTCCACTCCCTGTAGTTTCTTCAGTATGGGGGCCTTGATTACTCCAGCAATTTTAGTTCTTATTGCAGAAATGTTGTCTTTGCTCTTCCATGTTTAGTTGCTGTTTTTAAGTTGGCCTTTCAGGTTTCCAGTGAATACTTGTTGGGTATTCGGGGTTCTCTTGTTTTCTTATCTGCTGTTCTCAAGCCATTATGTTTGCTTCCTTCTTACTCTTGTACAAAAGATGCTGATACGTTGTAGGCTTTGTGATTGTTAGTTTTTCTCCAGTTGCAGTATTTTGGGGGATACCTTTTTACCAAGTTTTTTTTTTTTTTTCTTTAAAGATTTTATCTATTTATTCATGAGAGGCAGAGAGAGAGAGATTGGCAGTAGGAGAAGTAGGCAGAACAGGGAGGCTGATGTAGGACTCAGTCCCACGATCCTGGCATCATGACCTGAGACAAAGGCAGGCCCTCAACCAACTGAGCAATCTAGGTGCCCACCTTTTCACCTAGTTTTGTTGGAAATGTTGTCCATGAGTTTTTGGTTTTGCCATCTTTTTTCTTTTTTTTTAATTGTGGTAAAAAAACACATATAAAATATACCATCTTAAACATTTTTGAGTATATAATATAGTAGCATTAACTATTATACATATACTATAGCACATCATTTTATAACATATCCCCAGAATTTTCTCATCTTGCAAAACGAAGTCTTTTTACTAACTGAACAACTCACCTTTCCACCCTGCTTGCAGCATCTGGCAACTACCATTTTACTTTTTGTCTAAGAGCTTGACTACTTTACATACTGCATGTAAATGGAATCGGTTTTGTTTGTTTGTTTGTTTGGGTTCTTTTTTGGTAACAGATTTATATTATTTAGTCTAAAGTCCTCAAAACTCATTCGTATGACAAGATTTCCTTTTTTTAAAGGCTGAGTAATATTCCATTGTAGGTATGTGCCACATTTTCTTTATCCATTCATTTGTTTTTGTTTTTGTTTTTTTAATAGATGGTGGAAAAGGGGGGATGGGCAGAGAGATCGAGAGAGAATCTTAAGTGGGCTCCCTACCCAGTGTGAGTGTAATGTGGGGCTGGATCTCAAAACCATGAGATCATCATTTCCACGCAATCAAGAGTCTGAGCCAAGCAGGCACCCCTCTCCATTCATCTTTTAGTGGATGTTTTGGTTACTTCCACCTCTTGGCTAATGTCAGTAATGTTCCAGTGAACACAGATGTGCAAATATCTCTTTGAGATCCTATATTCAATTCATTTGGGTGTATACTCAGGTGTAAAATTGCTGCATCATATGGTGATTCTTTTTTTTGTTGTTGTTGTTGGTTTTTTTTTGTTTTTGTTTTGTTTTTTTTTTTTTTTTTGAGGAGCTTCCATACTGTTTTCCATAATGACTGTAATTATTTTGCATTCTAGACAATAGTGCACAAGGGTTCCAGTTTCTTTGAATTCTTACCTATACTTTTTATTTTCTGGATTTTTGATAGTGGCCATCCTAATCTATGTGAGGTGATATCTCATGGTTCTGATTTGCATTTTCCCAATGATTTAGTGATGTTGAGAATCTTTTATTATTTATTTATTTATTTATTTATTTTCGGAGAATCTTTTATATGGTGTTAGCCGTTTGTATTTCTTCTTTGCAGAAATGTCTTTTCATGTCCTTCCCTATATTTTTATTTGATCACTTGGTTTTTGTTAAGTTGTAGTTCTTTAAAAAACCAAGAAGATTTATTTATTTATTTTAGGGGGAGAGAGCATGAGCTGGCTGCGGGGGTTGGGGAGGACAGAGGGAAATTGAGAGAGAAAATTTTGAGCCAACTCCCTGCTGAGCACAACGCCCAATGCAGGGCTTCATCACACAACCCTGAGATCATGACCAATGCCAATACCATACTATCTTGATTACTATAACTTTGTAGTATAGCTTGAAATCAAGGACTCTGTTGCCTCTAGTTTTGTTCTTTCTAATGATTGCTTTGTCTATCGAGGTCTTTTGTGGTTTTATACAAATTTTAGGATTGCTTGTTCTATTTCTATAAAAAATGCCATGGGAATTTCATCGAATCTATGGATTGCTTTGGGTAGTATGGACATTTTAGCAATATGGAAAAACTCTTCCATTAATGAGCATGGAAAACCTTTCTATTTATTTGTGTCTTTAATTTCTTTCATCAGTATCTTGTAGTTTCCAGTATACAGGTCTTTTATCCCCCTGGTTAAATTCATTCCTAGGTATTTTATTCTTTTTGTTGTAATTGTAAATGGGATTATTTTCATAGTTTCTCTTTCCAATAGTTTTTCTTTTTTTTTTTTTTTTTTTTTTTTTTAAAGATTTTATTTATTTATTTGACAGAGAGAAATCACAAGTAGTCGGAGAGGCAGGCAGAGAGAGAGAGACGGAAGCAGGCTCCCAGGGAGCCCGATGCGGGACTCGATCCCAGGACGCTGAGATCATGACCTGAGCCGAAGGCAGCGGCTTAACCCACTGAGCCACCCAGGCGCCCCTCCAATAGTTTTTCTAATTAGCGTATTGAAATACAAGTTTTATGTATTGGTTTTGTATCCTGCAAGTTTTCTGAATTTGTTGATTAGTTTCAACTTTTTTTTGGTGGAGTCTTTAAGGTTTTCTGTATATGATATCATGTCATTTGCAAATAGTGATAGTTTTACTTCCTCTTTACCAATTTAGATGCCTTTCATTTCTTTTTTTCTTGCCTAATTGCTCTGGCTAGGACTTACAATACTATGTTTTAAAAGTGGCAAGAGTGGGCATCTTCATTTTGTTTGTGATCTTGAAGGAAAAGCTTTCAGCTTTTTATTGCTGAGTATGATGTTAGCTGTGGAATTGTCATATATAGCCTTTATCATATTGAGTTACATTCCCTCTACACCCACTTATTAAGAATTTTTATCATAAACAGACGTTGAAAAGACCTTACTCAACTCATGCTTGAAGGTTTTTACCCTTTTTACTAATCTTTCCCTATTTTCCCCTACCCCCCAGTATAATGCTAAGTGAAAAAGCTACACATAAAAAGACAAATACACTTCATTATTAATAGAACTAAAGCAACTTTTTTTTTTTTTTAAAGATTTTATTTATTTATTTGTCAGAGAGAGAGCGAGTGAGAGTGAGCACAGGCAGACAGAGTGGAAGGCAGAGTCAGAGGGAGAAGTCCCGATGTGGGACTCGATCCCAGGACGCTGGGATCATGACCTGAGCCTAAGGCAGCTGCTTAACCAGCTGAGCCACCCAGGCGTCCCGCAACTTTTGTTTTTGCATGTAAATAATAATAAATTTAGTTTGAAATGTGTTAGTCAGTCAGAAAGTCCATACTTAAATTCCCACAGTTTTCCATGAATATCTTTGCAGTATTAAAGTATAATACTAGACTGTATAAATCATCTAAAAAAACAAAGTCATCGTGAGAAGTCTTCATGTGAGCATTGTACACTTATAGCCATTTTCCATTGCTTTTTAAGCCATGAAAGGATGTCAGCTTTTAAGCTTTTTCTTTCTTTCTTTTTTTTTTTAAAGCTTCTTCTTTTGTATACTCCCTTAGTTATTTTTATTTGGATTCTTGAAAATTTACATTTCTCATCTTTGGGTTAAATGATGCTGCTAGTACATCAAAATGGAAGTAAGAAATAGCTCTGTTCCAAAATGTGGATTTTTTTAGTTTGGAATTTTTTAGTCTGTCTCTGATTTCATTAGATTCATGACCTGATTTCTAAATAATACGGTTTTCTTTCCTAATCTTTACTGTCTTATACTGTGCCTACATCTGCCCTTTTATTTGCATTTCAAAAACCTCTATTCAAGTTCTAAATATTCTCACAGCAAGTTTTATCCTTGTCTTCTCAGCACCTAACACAAACCTGGCATAGGGTTATTGTATAAATAACAATAAATAAAATAAAAGAATTTATGTGATAGTTTGCTTGTCAGCTTTTCTGGATTTGTTCTCTTACCATTCTGTATGGTTTTCTAGACCAGAAAAATTGGTAGCTTGTTCTAAAACTTCAGGTATGATCATTGCTTTCTGTGGCAAATCATTCTTTTTTTTTTTTTTTTTTTTAAATAATTGTCATTCTTAGAAGGTTCTTTATGTTGACTCAAAAATAACTAAAAAATAATCAGAATTAAATCTTTGGCTGTAGTCTGCTTCACTCTCTTCTTTCATGTAATAGCTCTTCAGGTATTTAGAGCAGGATAGTCTCTTAGGCCCTATAACTTTTCTTTTTAAGTTTTCTGACTAAAGCTTTTTATGTAATTGTTTCCAGATCTTTTATCAGTTTGAGGGAGCTGATCTATCAGGGTGCTTGATACAGTGTATTCTAGTTTGGATTCTTTAGTGACAAGTAATATGGACCTGTTCATTCTAACTTGAGGGAAGGATATCATAAAAATACCTCTGGGGTCGCCTGGGTGGCTCAGTGGGTTGGGCCTCTGCCTTCGGCTCAGGCCCTGGTCTCAGGGTTCTGGGTTTGAGCCTCATATTGGGCTGTCTGCTCAGCGGGGAGCCTGCTTCCCCCTCTTTCTCTGCCTGCTTCTCTGCCTGCTTGTGATCTTTCTCACTGTCTCTTAAACAAACAAACAAACAAACAAACACCTCTAAAGTTTGGTGACAGACATTATAGTGCTGCCAGAGTTTACTGGAGGTAGAATTTAGCAGTACAACCTTTCTCCTGTGGCATCTCTGCTTCCTTCTATGTGTGTATACTCTTCACTTGTTTCTGCTAGCAAGTCTGCCTAGAATTTTTGTTGTTCTCTAACTTGGGTTTTATACATGACCATTTGTGGTGCCTGACCTTTTTCTACATCATAACAAGACTTTTTTTTTCCTTTTTCTTTTTTTAAAAGATTTTATTCATTTATTTGACACAGAGAGAGTGAGTGAGCAAGCAAGAACAAGCAGGGGGTAGTGGCAGAGGGAGAGGGAGAAGCAGGCTCCTCACTAAGCAGAGATTCCCATGTGGGGCTCGATCCCAGGACCCTGGGATCATGACCTAAGCTGAAGACAGACCCTTAACTGACTGAACCACCCAGGCACACCTATCATCACAAAATTTGATACATTTGTATGTTTGTTTTTTATTGCTTTCGTCTCACTTTTCCTATTCAGAATTCCCTCGCAGTAGGATTTGATTTGTCTTGAATACCTTTTACAGCCAGGTCATTCTGGTCATAAGTTGCTTGCCAGTTTATAGATGGCCTTACCCACGTACAGTCCCATTTATTTATTCAACAAGTATTTTATTGAGTATCTAATAAATACCAGGAATTATTCTAAGTGCCTAGGATACATCAATAAACAAAGTAGGACAAAACTCATTGTTTTCATTCTAGTGAGATGAGACGGACAAGTAACAATAAATATAAAAACCAAATAAAGGATTTAGTAATTTTTTTCTGGCTGGTGAGAGGAGTGGTAGGATTGTATGTTCTTGAATGTTACTGCCACCCTTTCTTGAACTGTGAGTGATGCCATTTTTGATGGAAAATGATGTGAACAGATGGACATCATATCGCTAGTCTAGTGTGGGTAACCCCTGATCTCATTTTTTTAGATAAACATATCATAGGAAGATTTAGTGAATCATATATTAGAGTAGAAACTCTCAAAGTTCAGAGTCTATATTAAACCAAGAAGTATATATTTTGTACATCTATACTCTAAACACACAGAGAAGGCACTCAAATAACTGATTTTTGTCAATTGGTGCAAACAACAAATTATCAAGCATCCTGTTTTGTGCGGAGCAGAGTATTACATTTCACTGCCTAATCAATCCTTACTCAGTCAGTAGTTCTTCTGCATATATACTTCTTCCTTCTAACTTCTGGCAATGCCATACCTGTAGTATATTAGTTAGCAACCCCAGAGAATGTGCTGGGCTCTTCTGGGGTCATTGGCCAAGTCACTTTGTCAGGGGGGGTGATGGATGGTTGGATCATCCTAGGTTACTTGCTAATCTTTGTGGCTGAGCTGGGTAGCCCGCAACTCTAGCAGGACCCAGGGGATAGTGAGTTACCAAACAAAAAGAAGGGAAAAGTGTGCCTGACCACACCAGTATTTCCTCACCCTTCCTAAATTTGTTTTGGACAGTTTGTCTAGAATATATACTTTTTTCAAAGAAAAGCATTTCCAAATGTGTTGGTATCCTGCTGAACATCCCCTTTTAATATATTAACTACATCAGTCTTCCTATTTCTTAATTTTATGATGGGGTTGGAGACCAGGGACTGGAAAGAAAACATGAAGACACTGATTACTAACTGACCCTTCCTTTTCCAGTTTAGCTACATACAGTGCATTGGACAATCACAATTTTGTCTGCCTAGCACCTCTCCTTTGTGGGAAGTGTCCCCTTTCTTTTAAGGAATTTCTTCCTCCCCAACTCAGTAACTCAGCCCCATTTAATATGTGGTACAAATAAGAGCTGCTTCTGCAGCCACTCTGGTTGGCATGGTGTACTTTGCTTCTGGACATAGGGATCAGTCCACAGTGGACATCTGACTCCAGAACACTCTTCCCTCACTGCAGCTTGCTTCTCAATGTAAAATGCCATTTTCTTAGCATTCTTACATACAAACAGTATTGCCTATAAGAATAAGTGTCAGATAAAATACATAAACCAGGAAAATGAGTTTAAATATTCCGACTAAATGCTTAAAAAAATTAAGAAACAATGTTCATTTACTTTTTGTAAGATATCTTCATAAGTTCCTTAAAAGTTGGTAGCTGCAGCAATTTATATGCATTTTATTTGTGGTGAGATATTATTTTACTGTTTTTGTTATTTTCTAACATAATTTCCATTTTCAGATAACTATCTGATTTCAGATAACATTATCTGATATAACTGAAAGTTATATCACTCATGAATCATATTTCTGTGTGCATTTAGAAATGTTATATCAGTATTTCAAACTGAGCTATAAAATCAGTAAATATGTTACTTCCGGAGAACTTTGGAAAGTTATGCTGCTGCCAAGAAGAACTTTTAATCTCTCAAATTGACAGTAGTTAAAGCAAACAAATGTTTAGAATAGTTGATAAGAATGTGGTGAAAATGCTGACCTTATGCTTAAAGAATTTACAGAATGTAAAAAGACTGTTGAATGTCTTCTGATGGACTCTATGGGATTGTGCTAGTTGTAAAATTTTTCATTCTCTTTCACCCAGTAGTTATATATTGAAGAAATTTTCTGGGGAAAACAGAGGTGAAGATAAAAGATTCATATAGAAAGATACTTTTTGCAGTATTATTTATAATAGTAACTAGAAAATGTGTCTTTAACATCAAAGACTTACTGTGAAATACCAGGTAATAAATGAATAGATATAGCTAGAGTTTGAATAGATATAGGTAGAGTTTAGTATGATCTTAATTCTGTAGAAAAAAATACATGTGTGGGACGCCTGGGTGGCTCAGTTGGTTAAGCAGCTGCCTGCGGCTCAGGTCATGGTCCCAGCGTCCTGGGATCGAGTCCCACATCGGGCTCCTTGTTCCGCAGGGAGCCTGCTTCTCCCTCTGACTCTGCCTGCCACTCTGCCTGTGCTCGCTCTTGCTCTCTGTCTCTCTGACAAATAAATAAATAAAATCTTTTTTTAAAATTTTTTTATTTTTTATAAACATGTATTTTTATCCCCTGGGGTACAGGTCTGTGAATCAGCACTCACCAAAGCACATACCCTCCCCAATGTCCATAACCCCACTCCCCTTCTCCCAACCCCCCTCCCCCCAGCAACCCTCAGTTTGTTTTGTGAGATTAAGAGTCACTTATGGTTTGTCTCCCTCCTAATCCCATCTTGATTCTTTGATTGATTGATTCTTTTCCTACCCACTTCAGCCCCCATGTTGCATCACCACTTCCTCATACCAGGGAGATCATATGATAGTTGTCTTTCTCTGCTTGACTTATTTCGCTAAGCATGATACGCTCTAGTTCCATCCATGTTGTCGCAAATGGCAAGATTTCATTTCTTTTGATGGCTGCATAGTATTCCATTGTGTATATATACCACATCTTCTTGATCCATTCATCTGTTGATGGACATCTAGGTTCTTTCCATAGTTTGGCTATTGTGGACATCGCTGCTATAAACATTCAGGTGCACGTGCCCCTTTGGATCACTATGTTTGTATCTTTAGGGTAAATACCCAGTAGTGCAATTGCTGGGTCATAGGGCAGTTCTATTTTCAACATTTTGAGGAACCTCCAGGCTGTTTTCCAGAGTGGCTGCACCAGCTTGCATTCCCACCAACAGTGTAGGAGGGTTCCCCTTTCTCTGTATCCTCACCAGCATCTGTCATTTCCTGACTTGTTGATAAATAAATAAAATCTTTAAAAAAAAATACATGTGTACAAAAATACATGTGTTCACAAAAAAACTTGGGATATAATAGTCTAAAATAATGACAGTGATTTTCTCTAGCTGTGGAATTATGGGTGATTCCTTCTTTATATTTTTATATATTAAAAAAATTTTCTACAATTAACATTTATAATTTTTATAAATGTGTAAAAATTAATATAAAGTATTTCTTGAGCCTAAAATGTATTACATATTGTCGCTCTAGGCCCGCAAGAACGACACAGAGACACGCGTGGAGGCAAACTTCTTTAATGGCTTCTTTTTATCTTCTTCCCCCTCTGGCGCAGCACAGCACGCAGCTCCCGCCACGCCACCCCGCTCGGGCGCCGCCACCTCTCGGCGGCAGCGGCGGCGCCGCCCCGGCTGTGGTCGGGGCTGCGGCCCCTTCCGGCCGCGGGCCTGCTTGGCGCGGCCTGGCTCCCGGTGGGCCCGCCCCTCTACAAGTACATTCAAGCATATATACACCGGCAGCTTAGCCCGCCTAGCCAATCACCGCAGTGCTCATGCACCTCCTGCGTGAGTGGACCTAAATGAACAGCCAATCATATTCAGTCCCTTACAGCTCTTATAGTAGGCCTCCTGTACTGGCTCCCGACAACATATCACTCTTAGAACTGAATAAGCAATATATGGATACCTTTTTATTTTTTATTTTTTATTATTATTTTTTTTATTTATTTATTTGACAGACAGACAGAGAGTGTGAGTAGGCAGAGAGGCAGGCAGAGAGAGAGGAGGAAGCAGGCCCCCGCTGAGCGGAGAGCCCGACGCGGGGCTCGATCCCAGGACCCTGGGATCATGACCCGAGCCGAAGGCAGCGGCTTAACCACTGAGCCACCCAGGCGCCCCTATGGATACCTTTTTAAACATAAGTAACTTGCATTTATCTCTGTTTGAAAAGACAGGGAGATATGATTTGAAAACAATTTATGTCAGTATTAACAAATTTATTAAAATTAACATTTAACTCTATGAATTAAATGCTAGGTATTTAGGATGCTCTGTGCTTGGAGATACAAAGGTGGTACTAAAAGAAAGTAAAAGCTCGTTGTCATTTTTTCTAGAATGTTTTCCATAGTATTCTCTGCTATGCTGGGTTAAATTCCCTTCTATCCTTGTACTTACCATAATATGCTGAAATTATCAGTTTATTTGTTTCTCCTAATAATTATGAATTTTTTGAGGATAGGGGCCATGTCTTTTTCATTTGTTTATCCCCAGTACTTAGCAATTTACTGACTTAGCTCTGCTTGCCATGTCAGAAGTGGTTATGTTTGAGGTAGATTTTGAAAAAGTAAGTGCCTGTGATAAACCATTTTTAATTTAGGTTTACCTTGAATGAGATCCTTCATTCCCCTATAATGATGGATATACAAGGAGTTACTATACTGCAGAGTTGTTAATTTAATTGAGAATGTTTTTATTTTGCCTTTTCAAATGTGACCTCATTTTTAGAACACAGTACTGAGTTGTTCAGTTAAATGAATTAAACTTTTTTTTTTATTTGTCCCTTAAAGATAAAATTTGTCCGTAAAGTGATTGAACTCTACATGAGGGCCAAGGGGGAAGTTGATTTCACAGGGAGTGGGTAATTTTTTAAATTAGCAAATTGAATCAGGTGTTAAAGGATCCCTTAAGGTAGGTGTACAAATAACCAGAGTGTAGTGCTTTTGCTATGAAGTCAACTGGGACAACACGTAAAATATGCAAGGACCCGACGTTCTTTAAAAGGGATAGCAAGGGACGCCTGGGTGGCGCAGTTGGTTAAGCAGCTGCCTTCGGCTCAGGTCATGATCCTAGCGTCCTGTGATTGAGTCCTGCATCGGGCTCCTTGCTCGGCAGGGAGCCTGCTTCTCCCTCTGCCTCTGCCTGCCGTTCTGTCTGCCTGTGCTCGCTCCCTTCCCCCCCTCTCTGATAAATAAATAAAATCTTAAAAAAATAAATAAATAGGGGCACCTGGGTGGCTCAGTGGGTTAAGCCGCTGCTTTCGGCTCAGGTCATGATCCCAGGGTCCTGGGATCGAGTCCCGCATCGGGCTCTCTGCTCAGCAGGGAGCCTGCTTCCCTCTCTCTCTCTCTGCCTGCCTCTCTGTCTACTTGTGATCTCTGTCTGTCAAATAAACAAATAAAATCTTTTAAAAAAAAAATAAATAAATAAAAAAAGGGATAGCAAAATGTAATTTAGATCTAACATGTACTTTCCATCCCTAATTTACCCACAGATTATATCTCCAGTGTTCAATTATAAGTTGATCTGTTCTTTAGAATCACAGGATAATTAAGACAGTGACACTATAGGCTGGTGGCTTTCAACCTGGGACAGTTTTGCCTCCTTTTCCCAGGACACAGCAATGTCTGGAGATGTTTTTGGTTGTAGTGACTTGGTGGTGATAGTGGGTTGAAGCTAAAGATGCTGCTAAACTAAATATCCTAGACAGGACGAACCCAACCCTGACCCCCAGCACACAACAAAGGATCATCTGGCCCAAATTGCCAGTACTGCTGATGTTGAGAAACACTGCTTACACAATTGTCAGGTTCTCAGACCACTCTAAAAATCCCTACTTTAGGGCGCCTGGGTGGCTCAGTGGGTTAAGCCGCTGCCTTCGGCTCAGGTCATGATCTCGGGGTCCTGGGATCGAGTCCCGTGTCGGGCTCTCTGCTCAGCGGGGAGCCTGCTTCCTCCTCTCTCTCTCTGCCTGTCTCTCTGCCTACTTGTAATCTCTCTCTGTCAAATAAATAAATAATCTTAAAAAAAAATCCTTACTTTACCTGTAATAGTGCCCATGTACCCTATAACTGAAGCATAGTCCTAATAGTCCAGTTTCATTCATCACTTTAAGATTACCTTGTCTCCCTAGAAGAGTTTTCTTTAGGTTTCAACTAGATAGACTGAGAAGATGGCTTTCCTTATTTAGGAATAGGAGTAATTCTCTCATGGTATGGTAGAGGTTCTAGATATTAATGCCTCTGTTTATTTTTCTTAGCTTTTCATATGTGTCACTCTTTTGGGGTCTATAGGGTAGGGATTGCTTGGTATTTCAGTATTATGTTTAGAAGGTAAATACTTTTATTAAGCCTTTTAAAACTTGAGAATATTTAATTAATATATTGATTTCTTCAACAAATACACATTTATGAATAAGTGTTAATATAACAAGTATTAAGACTTTTTTGTGCTGTGTAACTAATTCACTTTGATTTTAATAGGATCAGGAGCAGGTCTGGGGAAAATAATCCAGAGATTTCCACAGAAGGACTGGGATGATACACCTTTTCCACAGGGAATTGAATTGGTAAGTTGGTGTTGCTTCATTGTGCTTTTATAGTGATACTTTTCTTTTTATGCTACATTTATGGTTCTATTTATTTTATAGTTACTGTTAAATAATCTGGTGATTTAACTGTAACATGTTACTAGAAATAATCCTACTGTCCTCAAGTACAGTATCCTTTGAATTTATTGATTCTGGAATGCCTCTTTTGCTATTCTTTTCTCTTTTGAACTTCTTTGTAATATTAAAGAAGAAATTGATGATCTTTATGTAAATGGAAGCTGAAAAATTCCTGACTTGTTAGTTAAAATCTTAGCCTAGTGGCTTCATTGGTAGTGTGTCACTAACAAATACTTAACAAAGGTATTTTGCAATGACTATAAAGTTTTGTTCTCAAACATAGTGGAGTGTGGATATGTGTATATGTGTGTGTCTATATGTATTTATATCGTGTGAGTGTATACACACACACACACACACATACACACATGAGAACTTTTCTCTAAAGCAGTTCTTGTTAAGATAACATTTGGTATGATTTCATAGTGAAGAGTGTAGGCTCTGGAGGTGACTGTCTGGGTGGAAATCCCAGCTGTATGGTATGACTTTAGTCGAGTTACTTAACTTCTTTGAGCAGCAGTGTCCTCATCTATAAAATGAGGATAACGACAGTACCAATCTCATAGGGTCTTATAAAGATAAAATGGGAAAAAATATACAGAATGCTGAGAACAATGGTTTCCATTAAGTAAGTGCTCAGCTAATGAGGTAGCTTGTTGATGATGATGATGATGATTGCTATCATTGTTGCTTGCTCGACATGTTGCAGCATCTCCCCTTTCTCCCCAGCCCCTGCAGCAGAATTGTTCATTCTCTTGTTATCATGGGTCTGAAATGCCCAGTAGGAATAAAACTGATGTTGAAAACTGGGAATTTTCTCATTCTAGCTAATGACTGTACATTTCTGCTTATAGAGGATAAAAGATACATTGTCGAATGCTTAATTTGTTATAACCCAACTGTATAAAGAGAGCTCTGTGTTCTGTAGAAACACAGAGAGGGCAAATCTTGAAGTTTGGTATTAAAAATGGAGAAAGAGAGCACCTGTGTGGCTCAGTTGGTTAAGCGACTGTCTTTGGCTCAGGTCATGATCCTGGAGTCCCACATCGGGCTTCCTGCTTGGCAGGGAGTCTACTTCTCTCACTGATCTCTCTCCTCTCATGCTCTCTCTCTCTCAAATAAATAAATAAAATCTTTTTTTAAAAAATGGGGAAAGAATGTGAGGATCTCAGGAAAAGTAACTTTCTGGAGAGCTCCTTACTGTAGTCCTTTCTCTTCTCCCCCACATGCATACATATACTTGTAATTGGTCTTATGAATAAGCAGGTATTTGCGCTAATAAAGCTTTTAAGCCCTGCTTCAGCATCCTTTCTAGTGATGACTGAAAGGGGAAAATTTTGGTGCTGGGGACCATTGAAAAGTTTTTCGTGAGTTCTCACAGAGTGTGGAGGAATGTAAACTACATCATTTTGACAGTGTGAACAGTAAACCACTGTTGTATGTTTCAAGAACAACAGACATTATTGGGGCTATTTAGCTATGACTGGGAAGGGGTTATTCTTGTGTTTTGAAATGGATACCCTGATGTGTCTGGTGTTTTTCCTATACGGAGGGAGAGACACATACTGATTTCACTACCTAGTAAATGGTATTTTTCCCTTGTGTGACAGACACGCCCATGTTCAGGTGCTCTCAGTGTATCTCCAGTAACAAGTAGAGTCATGTGCCACTGACTGGTGAAGTGGAGGAGCTAAGAGGTTGACAGAACTTTTCCTCATCTAAGATTTTCCTAGATGACCTCTTGACTGATTCTTAGCAAAGCATTTCAAGTTGGGTTTTGTTTTGTGGTTTTTGTTTTTTTTTTTTTTGGTGTTGGGTTAATATTTAAAAAGTATTTGATCTGCTGGATTACGTTGGAAATTGTTTTTCTTTTTAAGTTTTTCATCATTGAATAGCAATTTTGATACTCTTAATATCTGCTGTGCTTTGTCAAATACAAAATAAATCTGTTGATCTAACATGTATTAAAGCCCATTTTAAAAATATAATAGACTCATTAACTTAAATTTTTGTTGTCTTTTTATTATTTATTGTTTGTGCTATGCTTGATGCGTTGGGAGCATGTAACTGTTCTGCACTTGAATAATAATTTGAATAACTGCGAGATACTGTGTAACTTAAAGTAACTCCTGTCGTATCTAGACCAGATATAAGCCTGATAAAATTTTAGTCTAGTTGGAGGTGATCTGGCTCAGTCCGTAAGTGTTTGTTTGTTTGTTTGTTTGTTTATTTATTTAATTTTCACAGAGAGAGGGAGAGAGAGCACAAGCAGGGGGAGCAGCAGGCAGAGGGGTAGGGAGAAGCAGGCTCCTCACTGAGCAGGGAGCCTTTTGCGGGGCTTGATCCGAGATTTCTGGGATCATGACCTGAGTTGAAGGCAGACACATAACTGACTAAGCCACCCAGGCACCCCCCCGAAGTGGTTCGTTGATTCCAGGGTGATTGTGACCCTATGTTTATGGCGGTTTGGGGGGGGGTCATTTTAGCCCTTCCAAAGTAGTGTCACAACTTTTAGCATATAATGTTAATATTAATATCTAACAGTTGCATTGGATTGATAGATTTTGATGAACTCACATAAATTGGTTGAATAGTGGTAGTCTATCTAATTTACAATAGGTAAACTGAGGATTAGGAAGCTAAAACAAATTCACTAAGCTCTAATAGCTAAGAAGTATCAGAGCTAGGTTTTAAACCCACTACCGCATGAAGTAGTGACTCTTAGTCTCAGCCACAGTCTCAGAATATTCTGAGAGTGACACTTTAAACTATATTTATATTTTAGCGTAAGGGCAGGATCTGAAAACAGGGTTCTATAATGTTGAAGACCTGAGGTTCAGAAATGTTAAGAGAATGCTGTGTTGTATAGAAACCAACTTCACATGTTTATTTTGCCTGAGGACAAATATGGATTCAGAGTATAATACTGAAATTATTTTCTATTGTCATCTCTCCTCAATCAGCATATATTTGTTGTATGTAAGTTCTGATACAAGTTATTGTGTTTAGCCTGAAGATTAAACTTTATGACTTGTGGGAAAGGACTTTAGGTATCCATTCACTAATAAGTAAAAACCCAAATTTAATTTAGAGGATGCTGAATTTGTTCCTTCTGTTTTTATGTAAAGAATTTCCTTTTTGGGCACCTGGATGGCTGAGTCAGTTAAGTGTCTGCCTTCGGCTGAGGTCATGATCCCAGAGTCCTGAGTCCCAGGTCAGCTCCCTGCTCGGTGGGGAGTCTGCTTCTCTGCCCCTCCCCTGGCTCCTGCTCTCTCTCTCTCTTTCTCTCTTTCTCTTGCCCTTCCCCCTTCCCACCTCTTGTCTCTCTCTCTCTCAAACAAATAAAATCTTTTGTAAAAAATTGCCCTTTTTTCCCTTTCATCTATTGAGAAATGCTGAACTTAATTTGGATGGATTTTAAAAATAAAAATATGAAAATAAGCTAAACCAAACATAATGACTACTTTTCCAATTCTGGGATATTTTTATCTTTTTCTCGTGCTTTTTAGGCACACATGAAAACCACAGACAGTCATATAAATAAAGTTACAGTTAATTTTAGTAACAATATTTCAAAGAAAATGTAAGAATTGTTTTGCAGAGGAATTCTATGGCTAACAATCTATTTCTGATTATGGGATGAAGTATTTTTATTGGCTAGGGTTTGGACATAAGCAAAATAGTATTGTTCTGGCACTAGCTCTTTTTAAAGATGCCCAGTCTCAGAAGTGAATCCTTATTATTCAGAAAATTTTATTCCATATTCTTCACTGGAATGCCTGCACTGAGGCATTTGTAGAACTATCTGATTTTTTTAGAAGACTAAAGTAGTATGATAAAAAAAAAATGTGGCTTGAGTAAAAGAGTAATAAATGTTTAGATAGAATTTTAAGTTTCATGTTTGTAAAAAAGTAGTTGAGTTATTTATAGACTTAGGGATTTGACCACCATCAGTATGAATCCAGTTTTTTGTAACTGTGAGTATAGGTTGGAAAAAAGAGGAAAAAAATAGTGTATGCAACATTCTGCAGTTTTAACAAAGAAGTAGTCTTAGTGTATGGGCTATTATTTGTGCAGAGAAGTTGGTAGAAGAGCATGTAATGCTCTAATTCTTTAAGCCATTTAGAATGCATCAAGCATAACAAATGGGATAGCAGCTGTCCTTTTGACCAAGATATAAGTCCTGGGTGGTCAGGGAACTGAGTGTAGAAAAGAACGAAGAGAATATTCGCCCTTTTTTTGTAGAGGAGTATATATGAAAGGAGAATGAGAAAGGTAGTGAGCATATTGGATGATAGGATCAAGATTCACAAAGATTTTAAAAGGCTGTAACTTAGGCTGTTAGTTAAGAAGATGAAATATATGGCAATAGGTAAAAATGTGGGTTTCTGCATGTGAGTATAAAAAGCCACCTGTATGAGCAATTATTTAGAATAAAGAAGGCAGGATAATTTGCCAGCCAGAGAGATTTGAGAAATACATGAAGACAGCTAAAAATAAAAAATATATAATCATAAAAGATACTTACAAAAGATATTATAGGTAGTGTCCAAAGCCTTTGTGCTGACATAGGGTACTTGGTGAAGAATTCAGTTTTTATTTTATTTTATTTAAATAAAAGATTTTATTTATTTATTAGATAGTGAAAAAGAGCATGAGAGCGGGTAGGGTCAGAGGGAGAAGCAGATACCATGCTGAGTGGGGAGCCCCACGTGGGACTCAATCCTGTGACTCTGGGATCATGACCTGAGCTGAAGGCAGACACTTAACAGACTGAGCTACCCAGGAGCCCTCAGTTTCTTTCTTTCTGGTTTCTTTCTTTCTCTGTCTTTCTTTCTTCCTTTCTTTCTTTCTTTTTTAAGATTTATGTATCTTAGAGAGCACATGTGCTGTGAGTTGGGGGAAGGGCAGAGGGGGAGAATCTTAAAGCAGATTTCCACTGAGCAAGGAGCCCATCGGGGGCTTGTTCCTCAGATGCACGAGATCAGGACCTGAGCCAAAACCAAGCCTAACTGACTGAGCCACCCAGGTGCTGCTGCTGATCATTTTAAAAGATGATATGAAGGGACGCCTGTGTGGCTCAGTGGGTTAAGCCGCTGCCTTAGGCTCAGGTCATGATCCCAGAGTCCTGGGATTGAGTCCCGCATGGGCTCCTTGCTCAGCAGGGAGCCTGCTTCTCTCTCCGCCTCTGCCTGCCTCTCTGCCTGCTTGTGTGCTCTCTCTCTCTCTCTCCTTCTCTCTGACAAATAAATAAATAAAATATTTAAAAAAAAATAAAAGATGATATGAAGAATTTGTGGAAGGGCTTTCAGTTTTGCATGGCTTTTAAAACATGCTAGGGACTACAAAAAGAACTTTTAAAGTTCTGTTCATGACAAAGCAAGTAGATATAAATGGAGGTTAAGCTGGTAAGTGGTGGTTTGAACTCACATTTTTGTTTTCTACTCCTAGACAGTTGTGCCTTTGAAGTAGTAAAACCACGAGGCAGGTTGGAACCTGATGTAGTCTAGAGCATGCATCTCTCTCAGCATCTCTGAAGTGGAGGATACTCAGTCTTAATGTTATTCTCACATTCCTCTATGCTCATTGAAGAGGCTTATTATCTTATACTAGACTTTCAGTTACTTATAATTCTCTTTATTTTACTGATGCATCGATAATCTCCATTATGCCGTAGAATCTTTCAGCTACCCAATCTCTGTGGTCTGCTACTTCAGTACTGCTTTCAGAGCCACCGTAGGGCAAGGTTCACAGCCCTAGAGAATTTCCTGAGGAAGATGTAGATCTACTTAGGCCTAACCTACTACAAATTCCCATTGTTTGCAAACAGCCTGGCCCTCTTTACTTCAGGGAGTGCTGCTGCTCTTCTGTCCTATAATTGTTGTGGTACTGCTATGGATTCTTCTACTCGTCTTAACTTCCAGTTCCTTTTTTGAGTCTTCTCTTTCCATTGATCCCAAGTATATTGTTAAGACTAGCTAAAAAAATCTTTTCTTGACTTTATCTCTTTTAGCTATTATCCTATTTCTCTGTTATAATATGTTTCAAAAGATTCTCCTTGATTTGCTCTCTCTGAGAGACAAGTGTGGTACAGTGGAAAGAATATGGCATCAAGAATTAAAACTTTGAAAGTTCATTTACCCTTTCTGATAATATTACTTCTTCTAAGGGCTATTATCAGGTGATTGTTAATATTTTAATATGCTGTAGTATTATGATTTCTTGCCATCTACTGTCAGCTCATCACCCATCTTACTCACATCTCAAGGGTTTATTCTGAAGTGTAGTTTATGTCTTTCCCATTCTGAAATTACAAAGTTGAAGTTTTTAATATTTTCTTATTTCATGAAGGTAATAATAGCTGTTATGATAGATAAACCTTGAGATTTTTGTGGCTAGCATGATAAGAAGTGTGGCTAGCCACTTCTTACACTCATGAAGTCTAATTAGTGGCATGGGATAGATGGGTATGGGGTTTACCATCTTCAGAGTGTTATTCTCAAGGTCATCTTGGGTATTGCCACTGACAGAGTGGTAAGAGAAAGCATGGAGGATAGGGTTGACTTTCATGGGATAGGCCTGGGAGGGTGTGTGCGTCACTTCCTTCGATTTATCAGAAGTCAGTAATGTAGCCCCCCACCCTCTTAACTATAATGGGAGTTTAATCGGCAAATAAAGCCTAGATATGTGCCTAGGAGAAAAGTGAAACATTTAGTGAACAGCTAGCTTTTCTCTACCACAGTGTTCTTGCTGAATTTGAATGTCTTTTTCCTTATCGTAATTCTCCTTGACTGTTTTATTTTGTGACATCGCTAATATTTAGTCTTTGTGTCAGTTCCTGGCTCTGAGCTCCTGAAACTCTTGGAATTTACTATTCTGTCTTTTCTATGCTAATGATTGGTTTAGTGGACCCTAGATTGCTTCAGGAACCAACCCTGTGAATAGAAGTTTGGAAATTTCAGCCCTCCCTAGGGAAGGATGAGAAGCTGGAGACCACCAGCAGCCAATGATGTAATCAGTCTTGACTACCTATTAAAATTTACCATAAAAACACCTAAATGAAAGGGTTCAGAGATCTTCTGTATTGGTGATATGGTGGGAAGGTAGTGTCTTTCAAGAAGGTATGGAGGCTCTGAAGGTCCCCCTTCTCCATACTTTGCCTAGTACTTCTATTTGGTTGTTCCCCAGTTGTATTCTTTATAATAGATTGATAAATAAAAATACTATTTTATTGAATTCTCTTTTTCTAACAGATTATTGAACTTGAGGCAGAGGTGGTATTTTGGATTTGTATTCTGCATGCAGAAGTGGATAAGCTTAGGGACCCAGTTTGCAGCTATTATCTAAAGTGAGGGCATTCTTGTGGAACCTGAGTCCTGAGCCCTTGACCTGCAGAGTCTATGCTAACACTGGGAGATAGTGTCAGAATTCTTGAATTGTTGGACACCTAGTTGTTATTGGAAAAAAAAACCCATGCATTTGGTGTCAGACAATGTACAAGACAGTCTTCATCATGCTAATTTGATGAACAAATTTCAGAGGGTTTGTTTCATATATATACATACATATTTGTGGTACATTTTCTTTATTTATCCATTGATGGATACTTAGGTTGCTTCCATATTTTGGCTATGGTAAATAATGCTGCAGTGAACACAAGGGTACATATAACTCGTTGAATTTTTTTTTTTTTTAAGATTTTATTTATTTATGGGGTGCCTGGGCGGCTCAGTGGGTTAAAGCCTTTGCCTTTGGCTCAGGTTGTGATCCCAGGGTCCTAGAATTGAGCCCTGCATTGGACTCTCTGCTCAGCGGGGAGCCTGCTCCCCACCTCCCCATTTGCCTCTCTGCCTACTTGTGATTTCTGTCTGTCAAATAAATAAAAATTAAAAAAAAAAGATTTTATTTATTTATTTGTCAGAGAGAACACAAGCAGTGGAGTGGCAGGCAGAGGGAGAAGAAGGCTTCCTGCTGAGCAGGGAGCCAGATGTGGGACAATCCCAGGACCCTGGGATCATGACCTGAGCTAAAGACAGATGCTTAATTGGCTAAGCCATCCAGGCATCCCTTGAGTTGGTGTTTTTGTTTTCTTTGGATAAAACCTGAAAGTGGAATTACTGGATCGTATGGTAGTTCTAGTTTTAATATTTTGAGGAACCTCCATACTGTTTTCGACAGTGGCTGCACCACTTTGCATTCCCACCAATAGTGACCAAGGGTTCCCATTTCTGTACAGCCTCACCAACACTTATTTTTTTCAGAGTAGCTAATTTGACAGGTGTGAGGTAATATTACCCTGTGGTTTTGCATTTCCCTCATGATTAGTGATGTTGACCATCTTTTCATATGCCTGTTGGAAATCTGTACGTCTTCTTGGAAAAAGAATGTTCAAGTGCTCTGCCATTTTAAACATCAGGTTGGTTGTTTTTGGTATTAAGTTGTATAACTTTTTATGTATTTTGAATATTAATTTCTTATCAGATGTATGATTTGCAAATATCTTCTATTCATTAGGTTGCCTCTGAGTTTCGTTGATGGTTTCTTTTATGTGTAAAAGCTTTTTTATTATTTTTTGTTAACATGTAATGTATTACTTGCTTCAGGGATACAGGTCTGTGAATCATCAGTCTTACACAATTCCCAGCACTCACCACAGCACATACCTTCCCCAGTGTCCATCACCCAGCCATCCCATCCCTCCTCGCCACCAGCAACCCTCAGTTTGTTTCCTGAGATTAAGAGTGGCTTATGGTTTGTCTTCCTCCCTGGTCCCATTGTTTCATTTTTTCCTTCCCTACCCCCACAGCCCCCCACTCTGCCTCTCAAATTCCTCATATCAGAGATATCATATGATAATTGTCTTTCTCTGATTGACTTATTTTGCTTAGCATAATATCCTCTTTTTAGTTTGATGTAATCCCATTTGTTTCAACTTTTGTTGCCCTTCCCTGAGGAGACTGGTCCCTCCAAAATATTGCTAAGACAGTGTCCCACAGCTTATGGCCTGTGTTATCTTATAGGAGTTTTATGGTTTCAGATCCTACCTACAAATCTAATTCATTTTCTTTTTTTTTTCTTTTTTTAAAGATTTTATTTATTAATTTGACAGAGAGAAATCACAAGTAGACGGAGAGGCAGCCAGAGAGAGAGAGAGAGGGAAGCAGGTTCTCCGCTGAGCAGAGAGCCTGATGCGGGACTTGATCCCAGGACTCTGAGATCAAGACCCGAGCCGAAGGCAGCGGCCCAACCCACTGAGCCACCCAGGCACCCTCTAATTCATTTTCAATTTATTTTTGTACATGGTGTAAGAAAATGGTCCAGTTTCATTCTTGTGCATGTGGCTGTCTAGTTTTCCAGCTCCATTTGTTGAAGAGAGTGGGTATTTTTGCCTCCTTTGTTATAGATTAATTGACCTTGTAAGCATGAGTTTATTTCTGAGCTCTCTATTCTGTCCCGTTGATCTATGTGTCAATCCTTGTGTTTTTTCTTGCTAGTACTATACTATTTTGATTACTATGTCAGTTTTCTTCGTGTGTGTGTGTGTGTGCCCATTTTATTTTCTCTGGAAGTGAATTTTAGTCATACCTCACACGACACAGAAAAATTAACCTGAAATAGATTATGGACTAACTGTAAAAGCTGGAACTAAAAGGTTTTAAAAGAGAACTTAAGAGAATGTCTTTGCAGTGTTTACTTAAGGAAAGACTTTAGATAGAACACCGAAAGCATGACTAAATAAAGTTTTTCTGGAGTACCTGGAAACCTTTGAAGTGGAATATATCATTATGCAAAAAAGGTGGATATTCAGATAGCAAGAATTCCCATTTTGTCTCATAGATTCCATGTGGATCTACAGAATTTAGATGCTACTTGAGCCTTCTGTTCTTTTTTTTCTCTTTTCTTTTAGTGAGGAGGAAGACATTGGAAGAAATGAGGGGACATGTAACAGATTACCTAGAAACTCAGGGCAAAGTTTTTTCAGGTGTTCTCTATGATTCTGAGCCAGATTTTATTCTTCAAGTCAGAAATTTGGATTCAAATATGTGGGGTGACTTTGACAATAGAATTTCTTAATTTTAATTGCTGTAGATGGTAGCCAACTTTAGATATGAAAACATTCTTATATGTGAAAGACTTCCATACTTTGTGGTATGGAAGAAAAAATAGTGAAATTTGGATTTTATTTATCTGTCTATATCAGTATCTATATATCTCTGTATAGATAAATAATTTAATTATAAATGACAACAGCTATTGAGAGAGAGAGCATCCATTTCCTAGGTCATATAATCTATTTTCAAAGGTGTACAAGGAATGATGTTTTCATATTATCTATCTCCCCAACCCTTAGCTTTTGGTGTAATCAAGTTCTTCTGTAATTTAGACATCTTATTTATTATATGGAATATGTTCAGATACTTTTGCTTGAGTTGGTATTATCTTTGAGTATTCATGTGGAACTTTGCAAGTTATAGATATTACTGTGCACGGTCATCTCCTTATGTTATAAATGAGCCAGTTTTAAAAAGTGAGGTATTTGGTGGCCTCTAGTGGTACTTATGTGTCTATAAAAAGTCACTAATATCACCAATATACAAAATTTTAGAGAGAAAGAGTTACTAAGGTGACAAAACACATATATGTGG
The DNA here is from genome assembly GCF_964662115.1 of Mustela nivalis. Lineage (NCBI taxonomy): Eukaryota > Metazoa > Chordata > Mammalia > Carnivora > Mustelidae > Mustela > Mustela nivalis. Next base: position 71,745,114 of record NC_139028.1, on the reverse strand, counting down.
ATTTATCAAGGAAGAGTTTTTTTGATCATTGAGAACTAATATTTTATTAATCAGTTATATATTTGTCAATTATGAATCTGTCAGTGATGTGGTTGTCTCTACTAATTTAGAGCAAATTTTATCATCACTAGACTTCCTTTATTTTTCAGAAATGCATTGAGAGCTGCTTGGTGGCTCAGTTGGTTAAACGTCTGCCTTTGGCTCAGATGATGATCCTGAGGTCCTGGCATAAAGGCCTTCAGATCAACTCCCACTGAGCATGTAGCCCACTTCTCCCCTTGCTGCTCTCAGTGCTTGTACTCTCTCTCCCTCTGTCAAATAAATAAATAAAATCTTTAAAAAAAAAAAAAAGAAAGAAATCCCTTGAAATGATATACATGTATCTTTACTGGAAATAATTTCTATGTAGCTTGTACTTAGGAAGCAATAGTGTACTATTGAATTGTTCTGAGATGTGTCCATGCAGGGGGATGGTAAGAATAATTTCTGATGTCTCCTTAAATATAATAAAAGATAAAAATAGGTATCAGTATTTCATAAATTAATAATAAAGATAATAAGTCCTTAAGGTTTATTTATTTAAACAGCGAATTCTGGCTAACTTAAAGATAATTCAAGTTCAGCCAAGAATTGTCTGGAATCTTGGGGTGCCAGGGAGGCTCAGTTGTTAAGCATCTGCCTTTGACTCAGGTCATGATCTCAGGGTGCTGGGATCAAGCCCCACAACGGGCTTCCTGCTGGTTGGGAAGTTTGCGTCTCACTCTGCTACTCCCCTCCCCTGCTTGTGTTCCCTCTCTCTCTGTGTCTCTCTCTGTCAAATAAATAAATAAAATCTAAAAAAAAAAAAAAAAAAAAAAAAAGGAATTCTCCAGAATCTGAAATATATGTAGAAGTTGGGAAAATTTATATAAATTCAAGATTTGGAAAACTAAAGAGAAAACTGACAGTTTTAGGTAAGTTAAAATTTTTTAAGTGCTGAAATTAATCTGCCTTCATACTAAAAACAAGATACTGAAATCTAGAGATTTAATAAGTTGTCCAAGATCGTAAAGCTCCTAACTGTTGGCTGAGATGATAAAACCCTGGTCCTTTGAGTCTTTACTAAGGCCTTTTAGAAATTAAAATATTCTTTGTGTTAGTGGGGACAAACTCATTCTTTTTAAAAAGTTGTTTTTTTCCCTGCTACTTTAAAAAATGATTAAGTTAACAGGATAAGCCTTATTCTAATTAGGCTTAAGTGATATTAGAAAGACTTGAAAAATGTTTCAACATTAAAATCAGGAAAGTTTAATGATACAAATCTGTGGTAACTAAGGAGTTGGTATTTTTTATTTCCTCCAAAAAGAAACTGTTTTTATAAGAAATGCCTATCATACCTGTGAATTTGGGAATAACTTTGATTATGACAACTGTGGTATTCTAATGAAGTTAGATTGCACTATTGGTTTCATAACTGACAGAAAGATTTCATTAAGAGTATAGTAAGATCTTAGGGCACCTGGGTGGCTCAGTGGGTCAAGTCTCTGTCTTTGGCTCAGGTCATGAACTCAGGGTCCTGGGATTGAATCCCGCTTTGGGCTCTGTGCTCAGTGGGGAGCCTGCTTCCTCTGCCAGCCCCTCTGCCTACTTGTGATCTCTCTCTCTCTGTCAAATAAATAAATAAAATCTTTAAAGAAAAGAGAATATAGTAGGATCTTAAGTATTTTTCTCAAATCCAGTAGTATGTACTTTGGAGAGAAATAAACTAATATAAAACTTATATGAGATTGTTAGGTCCCTCCCAAAATGGGTCCGTAATTAAAGGAGCGAGACTGATAGAAAGCGAAGGTCAAGCAAATCTTTATTTCGCACCAGGCATCAAGAATCAAACTGACTGGCCAGGGCCATGCCTCTTTTTTTTTAAAGATTTTATTTATTTATTTGACAGAGAGAGATCACAAGTAGGCAGAGAGGCAGGCAGAGAGGCAGGCCGAGAAAGAGGAGGAAGCAGGCTCCCCGCTGAGCAGAGAGCCCGATACGGGACTCGATCCCAGGACCCCGAGATCATGACCTGCGCCAAAGGCAGCGGCTTAACCCAGGCATCCCAGGGCCATGCCTCTTAAAAGAGAGGGCGACCTTTCTCTGTTTCACAGACTAGCTTTTAAGGGCAAAGACCATGAGGTTGGGCCTGGCCACGCACAGGTGGCCAATGAAACTGTAACACACAGAGAAAGCTGCACAGTCATGCTAGGTGACCAATTGAATTACAGTTTACCCTAGTAGACATTTGAACCAGCCTATCACCTTGGTCAGAATTGGCGCCCAAAAGGTGCCCATACTCCTTGGTAACTAGGGAGACAGTATGCATCCCCCCACTGATCAGATGTCTTCACCTGGCCTGACCCACCCTTGTATTTGAGCTATGTTACCTAGGGCTGGTTTCCAGGACTTGTTTTTAAGTCCCCTGGGGGAAGGGGAACAGGGACAGTTTAAGGGTTAAACAACAAGGTTATTGTTTTAACCCTGATGGAAGCCTCTGCTAAATAGGTCCTTCCAGAGATGTGCCTTCAGTTTGTGAATTAATTGTGATTTACATTGGTCAAGGTACGCAGGCTTCCAGGCGGAAACAGCTTTTCCTGAGACTTCTGAGAGCTAATAAATAAGATGGAGTAGAGACCTGGATTCTTGTTTTAAATGTTTTACTTTCTGAAAGGCCAGAGAAGTAGAGGAAGAAACACTTCCCTGATGCCAAGTGATGCTGATCATCTCTATGTATGTCTGTTGACCATCTGTATGTCTTCTTTGGAAAAATGTTTATTCATGTTTTCTGTTCATTTCTTAACTAGATTATTTGTTTTTTGGGTGTTGAGTGTTATAAGTTTGAATAGATTTTATCAGATATGTCATTTGGAAATTTCTTATCCCATTCTGTAGGTTGCCTTTTCATTTTGTTGATTGTGTCCTTCATTGTGCAGAAGCTTTTTATCGTGATGAAGCCCCAGTAGTTTATTTTTTCTTTTGTTTCCTTTGCCGTGGAATGGTATCTAATAAGAAGTTGCTCTGGCCAGTCTCATAGAGGTTACTGCCTGTGTTCTCCTCTAGGATTTTGAGGGTTTCCTTTTTCACATTTATGTTTTTTCATCCATTTTGAATTTATTTTTGTGTAAGAAAGCAGTTCAGTTTCTGTTTTTTGCATCTTGCTGTTCAGTTTCCCAACAGTATTTGTTGAAGAGACTTTCTTTTTTCCCTTGGATAGTCTTTCCTGCTTTGTCAAAGATTGGTTGACCATAGAGTTGTGGGTTCATTTTTGGGTTCTCTATTCTGTTCCACTGGTCTATGTGTCTGTTTTTGTATCAGTACCATACATCTTGATCAGTACAGCTTTGTAATATAATTACAAAGCGCAGAATTGTGATACCTGTATTTCTGCTTTTCAAGATTGCTTTGGTTATTCAGGGTATTTTGTGGTTCCATACATATTTTAGGACTGTTGTTCTAGCTCTGTGAAAAATGCTGTTGGTATTTTGAAAGGCATTGTGTTAAATGTGTTGATTGCTTTGGGTAATATAGACATTTTAACAACATTTGTTTTTTTAATCAATGAACATGGAATGTTTTCCTATTTCTTTGTGTCATCTTCAGTTTCTTTTGTAAGTGTTTTATCATTTTCAGAGTATAAATCTTTAACCTCTTTGGTTAGGTTTATTCCTAGTTTTTTTTTATTGTTTGTTTTTTTTTTTGTAAATGGGATTGGTTTTTTATTTTTCCTTCTGATGCTTCATTACTGGTGTATAGAAATACAACAGATTTCTGTACACTGATTTTGTATCCTGTGACTTTACTGAATTTATGTATCAGTTCTTATAACATGATTTTAAGAATCTTTTTTTTTTTTAAAGATTTTATTTATTTATTTGACAGAGAGAGATCACAAGTAGGCATAGAGGCAGGCAGAGAGAGAGAGAGGAGGAAGCAGGCTCCCTGCTGAGCAGAGAGCCCGATGTGGGACTCGATCCCAGGACCCTGAGATCATGACCTGAGCCGAAGGCAGCGGCTTAACCCACTGAGCCACCCAGGTGCCCTTATAACGTGATTTTAAAGAGAAGATCATTAAAGTACAAGCTTGTGAGTAGTTACAAAAAACACAATTTCTTTTTTGGTAGTTTACTCATTTGTCCAGAATTTTGCTTTAAAATTTATGGCAATTTTGAAATTTAGCTATGATTTAATGCCATTTTGTTTATTTAACAGTTGTTTATTGAGCACTTACTATATATCAGGCATAGTGTTGAAGATACAGCAGTGAACCAGATAAAATCCTGTCTTCTTAGAATTTAAGTATCTAGTGGAAAGAGACTGGGACTAACCATAATAAGTAAATTCTAAAATATGTGAGAAGTGATAAGCACTACTAAAAAATAATAAAGCAATTAAAAAAAAAAGAAGTGACACAAACATTGGTGGCCCCTTCGTGTGTAAATAACCATGGCAGCCTATTGCTGCTTGCCAAATAGTCTAAGGAAAGCAAATGAGCAGGGTTAAATAGCTTTTAGAATATTGAATATTTCTGATATTACCAAGCAAAATTGTAACTATATGCCCTGTAGTTTATATATCTAAATATATATGTGTAGTTTATATATACCAAATTATTATTATTTTTAAAGATTTTATTTATTTTAGAGAGAAAGAGAGACAAAGAGCAAGTTATGGGGGGAGCAGAGGGAGAGGAATAAGTGGACTCCATGCAGAGTGCAGTGCCTGACATGGGGCTTGATCTCACAACCCTGAAATCATGACTCTAACCAAAATCAAGAGTTGAATGCTTAACTGACTGAGCCACCCAGGCACCCTAGCCTTACTAAATTATTAACAAAAATATTTTTAATATGAAATTGTAATGGACGTTAGTTTGTTCACTTAAAGTAGCCAAGAATTATTCAGACACATGAGTGTACATGATCAGGATTATAATTTTCTGTGATCAAATAGTTTATGCATTTAATGTGTAACCTATTTGTATATGATGCAATATTTTCTAAAATATTTGTGTTTCATACAAGTACAGGGGAAAGGGTAGAGAGATGAAGAGTCAAATTTATAGTTTATCATTAAAGCAAGGTAAGTACAAATATAAAAATCCTATGTTTTTCTGAATTAATCCTGCAACTAAGCAGTTGTTTAATTAAGCAGTTGTTACAGGACTTTTCAGTTTGGGGCTTGTATGGAGGAAAGATGTTTCTATGTACTTTTGATACCAGGGACATATCCTCCATTAATTATTTGTTAATATATAGAATATAGCACATAAAGATTTCTTCTTTTTTTTTTTTCTTAATTATTCATTTATTTGAGGGGGGTTGTCGGGGAGGTGCAGAGGGAGAGTCTTAGGTGGACTCTGAACTAAGCATGGAGCCTGAGTCTGGGCTCCATCTCAGGACCTTGAGATCAGGACCTGATCTGAAACCAAGAATCAGGCACTTAACCTGCACCACCCAGCTGCCTAAAGGATCAATTCTTTTAATACGATTCATAGGCTTGGTCATTTTTTTAGATTAATATGATTATTTAGTTTCTAAATATAGAAGTGTGTGTGTGTGTGTGTGTGTGTAGAGAGAGAGAGATAGGTAGATAGATATAGTTTGTCCTCTGAGACCACTAATGTTTAGTAATTCACTTTCCCTTCTTTCTTTTTTCTCCCACTTGACAAAGATTTGTATAAAGAGACTGACTGGTAGATTATAATGTAGCCTCTAGTTATTGGCATTTCTCTAAAAGTTCTTCCTTTTAGAGTGTGACCCCCATTTAAAATCTGGGATGATGATGAAAATGTTACAGAATCCTTAAAGTTTTCCTGATCTAATTCCAACTTCTGTTTTGATGGTTAAATCAGTTTATTTCTCTTGCCACGTGATCATGTGGCTTTTGTCTATATACTTTTGTCTATATATACTTTGTCTAATACTTCCAGTGATTTGAGTATTTTCTTAGTGCCTGTTATGTGCAGACAGTTTGTTTGGTGTTGGGAGTGCAATGGTAAATAAGACAGATGTGTCCTATGCCTTCATATTCAGTCTTGTAGCATTTTTATAGTGATGTTGAACTTCCCCATATATATATATATATATATATATATATGAGGATCTATCCTCATATATAACTATCACCTTCATAGTTTTATATGTATCATCTTGCTCTTTTCCATAAATTTATAGCATTAACCTGACCTATTAGGGTTAATAGTCCATTTTTTCCCCCTGTACTTGGAAATACTATGTTTTTTCCTTATCAAATCCTGTTTACTAAATTTCTGTTAGGATAGTTACATATTCATATTCCTTTTTTGAAATTTGGACATTCTAAAATGTTTGGAAGCATTATTAAATTACAAATACTATAGGACTCAGGACAGCCTGGCTGGCTCAGTTGGTGGAATGTGCAACTCTTAAGCTTAGAGTCATAGGTTCAGGCCCCACATTGGGTATAGAGATTATTTTAAAACAAACAAACAAACAAACAAAAAAACAAAGAACAAATGTAGTTAATGTAATAAAATTGGATTTTCTAGTACACACGCAGGGCAGAATGTTGAATCTTATCATCCTATTTAATTATATTATACTGAGAGTGGGATTTCAGACACAATCTAGTTGAGATGACAAAAATGGGGATCTTGTTCCACATAGTGCTGGATGTTATACTGTGTCAGTGAATGTTTAGGATCTTAAGTTACCTTCTGCTTTTCAATAAGAAATTCCAACTCTGGCATATCTTTGGACATTATTTTTAGCTAGCTTTGCAATAGATCATATTGAGACTACAGACTGGTATTAGCTACTGCTAGTAGAATTGTGAGCTCTTGTTACTGTGGGTGTCACTTTAGAGGTGTTAGCTGCAGTGCTGCAAGGATATGAAGACCTTACAAGGCCACAGAAAATGTGAAGTTAATCTGATCCATATCACACTGGATTAATATCTGTGGCAAGTTTCAGATGCCAATATTGATGTATTCTATAATCTCAGATCACCTCAGCTTTTTGGTTCAGATCAGCTACTCTTTGTATATGAAGGTAAAAGATTACCATTTGACAATAGTCATTTAATGTGTCAGTTACGAAGCAACTAGATGAGGCATTTCTTCCAGATTTAAAACAAGTGAAATAGGAGGATCCAAGGTATAGGCCAGGATTATGTATTATTTCATTCTGCCTCTCAAGAGGAAGAGCAGAAGATAGCATTTCCCACATACTGCCATGAAGGGAACTGGGAAACAAGGAATTCATATGAGGGACCTTCAAAGTTGTTTTAGGGCTTTGGATGATCCTTTGGCTTTGGAGTAGATTACATTTAAGAATGCTAAGAGCAAACAAGGTGTGGTAGCTGGGTGTGGAAATTGCTAAGTGAAGCCTTGTATCACTTGGCTGGGTCATCTTTGTGTTGAGATATTGAGATTAGGGACTATGAACAGTTTTGTGACTAAAGGAACTGAAAAAGGTTAGAAACATTATGATTTATTATATGCTGTGGACTGTTTTTAAACTTGTAAGCCTCTATTTCTATTTGTTTCTATTTGGTGATGTCTTTTAACCTCTCCAAACGGTCTCATTAATACCGATTGGAATCAAAAAGGTTTAAAGGAAGCGCTGTGCTTTCTTGAGGGTCATATCAATTATGATTATGGTAATTAAAGTGAGAACACGAGAAGTTAAAAGGTCACTATCCTACTGTCAGTACTGTCCTTTCCTATAGATTTTATTTCTAGTGCTGAAGTCTTTTTTCTCCCCCCTAGTGCTCAAGTTTTAAAGTCTCTGTGTGTTAATAGAATAGGAAATAAGATTGATACATTCTTATTTTACAGTTTTGCTTTTCTAATGTTTGGTATATTTTTTTAAAAGATTTATTTATTTATTTATTTTATTTGTCAGAGAGAGAGCGAGCACAGGCAGACAGAGTGGAAGGCAGAGTCAGAGGGAGAAGCAGGCTCCCCGCGGAGTAAGGAGCCTGATGTGTGGTATATATCTGGAAGGGAAAGTTAAGATATAGGCTAGAATGACAAACTAATGTAAGAGATAGTAGTTCATGTGAAAAAGATGTTTTATCAGTAAGCTTGGCATGAGCTGTTGGCTTCTTGAAAAGTCGATGCAGTTTTTGGCTATGGAATCACCAGGACGATGGCAGTAGGAGTAGAAATGGAGTGGTATTCAACTGACAGGATTTTGTTATGTGACTGACTGTGGAATGCACCGAAAGACCAAAAGTCACCACACAGATTCAAATTTGGGTGCTTGGAGAATAGCAGTATCTTGACAAAATAGTACAACAGAAGAAATAATTTCAGGGGTACCTGGGTGTCTCAGTCACTTAAGCGTCTGCCTTTGGCTTAGGTCATGATTGAGCCCCACATCAGGCTCCCTGCTGGGAGCCCACTTCTCCCTCTCCTTGTGCTGCTTCCTCTTCTTGTGCTCTCTCTGTCTCTGTCAAATATATAGATAAAATCTTAAAAAAGAAAAGAAATAACTTCATATCTGTCCATTTTGACTGCAAACGAATTTAGGTGTTACAACACCTAGAAAGACAATTTGGTAGAATAATTAAGAGCATGGATTCTAGAACTGGAGTTTTTTTTTTTTTTTTTTTTAAGATTTTATTTATTTATTTATTTGACAGACAGAGATCACAAGTAGGCAGAGAGGCAGGCAGAGAGGGAGGAAGGGAAGCAGGCTCCCTGCCGAGCAGAGAGCCCGACTGGAGCTGCAGGCAGAGGCTTTAACCCACTGAGCCACCCAGGCGCTCCTAGAGCTTGAGTTTTAATTTCAGCTTAATGTCGTGACTTGAGCTGAGGGCAGTTGCTTAATCAGCTGAGCCACCCAGGCATCCAATTGTGCAGTTTTAATTATTAAATCATGTTAGTCTTACTGTGTATTTTAAGGAAATCTGAGATGGAAAAGGTGTTTGGAAATATTTTATAATTGTAATTATAATTCTTTTTGATTCTTTTAAAATGCCATATTGAAGATGTTTATTTCCTACTTTTGTCACCCTCGTCTGGACACTGTCTTATCTCAATTAAATCCACAGCTTGGATGTCAGATTTCATTTTTTCCTGCTAGACCTCACTGCATAGCATTAGCTTTGTTCTTCAATGAATTTATCTAGTATTTTAGATTATCCTGCATAGTTTTTGCTTACTTCTACCTTCATATACTTCCTAGTGTTCTCATGGAACCTACAGGAAGCAAATTGCTTTCTCACAGGAACTTTAACTTAAAGATTTATCTGGAAAAGCCATTTTTCAGAAATTACAGATGAAAGGGACAGTCTAAGGAAAGCTGTCAGACTAGAGGAAGCCCCACAAGTAAACAGGATTGTCCTTAGATATTCGTAGGCCTGTAGAATTCATACAGTTTTTATTTCCCTCTACTTTAAATAAGCTATGCTATACACACTGTTTTCTGTCCATTTCTTATAAATGTTTAATGAACCTGTTTAACTGCTTGCAGATAAATGTTTGAATATGGAATGTGCATAGCAGTTTGATTCATCTATCAAAACCTGTGACTGTTCTATTTAATTTTTTTAAAGAGCATATTTAAGATCATTTAAAAAATAATGTTGTTCCCAGCTGCATTCTAATATCCTTGCCCAGAAGAGAAAGCAGTGCCATTGTTGTTAATGCTCTGTCTAGCTGCAAGGAAGAAACCTGCTCAGATAGCTTTGTACCCTGAGTTCTTATTTCAGGCAACTCTGCTCTGAGTGTGCAGCATGAGGGTGTGTCTTTCCACTCTTGGATGTCTATATTTTTGGGAATTATATTCTTCCATTGCTCCCTAGGACAGAGGTTTAATTTAGTTCCATTATTTATCATCAGCGCTTATTAGGCTTAGATTCAACTACAAATAACAGAAAACCCACAAGAGGAGCTTCAGTGAGTTGGGCATGTATTTTTCTTCCCTGTAAAGTGTGGAGGTATGTGGTTTGATGCTGGTGTAGCAAGTTTGTGATTTCATTAAAGGCTCAGCTCTAACTTTCTTTTCTTCCCTTTATGGGATGTTACCCTTATTTTTATTTTCTTATTCTAGGCAGAAAGAAGGGAAAAAGGGGAGAGGATTAGAAATGTGGCTGAGTCTTCCTCCTTCTTTAGAAGAGCTTTCTCAGAAGTGTACCCAGGGACTTCTACTTACATCTCCTTGGCCAGAACTAGTATGTAACTATGCCTACTACAAGAAGGGCAGAAAAATTTGGTGTTTTTTTTTTTTGTTGTTGGTTTTAAAGCTGAGAGTATTGCCAGCCCCAGCAAAATCTCTTAATGTGGTTAAAAGGGAAAAATTGGAATTGAGTTGGCAGCTGGTTGTCTCTGTCATGTTTCTAGTACCTTCAGATATATTCTGTGATGGTAGTGTCCTCCAGTATAGAGTCCTTGTAAGGCATACTTCGCCAGACACTCCTGGACTAATTGTTTGTGGCAGGAAATTAAGATTGGTTTCTCTTGAAGTCTTGAACTCTTGAAGTTTGCAAGTCATAAAGAACTGCTTTTTGTTGTTATTGTTGTTGTTGTTGTTTTTTAAAGATTATTTATTTATTTATTTGACAGACAGAGATCACAAGTAGGCAGAGAGGCAGGCAGAGAGAGAGGAGGAAGCAGGCTCCCTGCTGAGCAGAGAGACCGATGTGGGGCCTGATCCCAGGACTCTGGGATCATGACCTGAGCCGAAGGCAGAGGCTTTAACCCACTGAGCCACCCAGGCGCCCTTGTTTTTGTTTTTTAAGTAAACTCAGTCCCAAACATGGGGCTCAAACTCACAATCTTAAGATCAGGAGTTTCATGCTCTACCAACAAAGCCAGCTAGGCACCCCTGTTTTGGTTTTTCTTTTAAAAAAGGGATGGTATAACTGGTAAGCACTATTGGGCTTCATGCCTTGTTTATTAGGAGTGTAGTTACTTAGTACGTTGTAGAAAGAATGCATAACTCTGGGTGTATTCATGTATGTGACAGTCCAAAAAAAAAAGGAAGAAAAATTAAAATTATTGTCTTCAGGTAACCAAATCTCATTTCGAATTCAGAATCTATGCTCTTTCCAAATATGGTGATGTTCTTCATTATATGTTCTATTAGAAATGTACTTCTCAATTTTAGGGATAGTTCACTAGTGTTTATTTAGTAGCTTTTCGTGTTTAGCCATTATTTGTCTTCTCCTTTCCTCACCTCTAAGCATTATAAGAAAACTCATTTTAAATTATCCTTATGTCCCCAATATTCAGGTATATATGGGGTAGTAAATAAATATTTGGTGAATCATTACCTGATTGAAAGAACAAGAATGGTAGCATTCTGGGGGCGCCTGGGTGGCTCAGTGGGTTAAGCTGCTGCCTTCGGCTCAGGTCATGATCTCAGGGTCCTGGGATCGAGTCCCGCATCGGGCTCTCTGCTCAGCAGGGGGCCTGCTTCCCCCTCTCTCTCTCTGCCTGTCTCTCCATCTACTTGTGATTTCTCTCTGTCAAATAAATAAATAAAATCTTAAAAAAAAAAAAAAAAAGAATGGTAGCATTCTGTTTCACTTTGAGTACTCCCAGACTGGGAATCTGTTATTTTAGGAATTCACCTTTTCAACTTTTATACAGCTCTAGAGAGACAACGTCATAAGATAGAAATAATATGACTTTGGAGTCATTAGCACAACAAACTTTTTGGTCCGTTACTGTGTCAGGTACTGCTTTAGATGTTGGAGTAGGAAAAGAAGTACGTGTGTTCCTTTATCTCAAGGAAAGAGGGAGACAAGCTTATAAAGAGTACTTATTAAACTTACTGAGATGTGTGCTCTATGTATGTACTAGGATTTTTTTTTTTAAGATTTTATTTGACAGAGATCACAAGTAGGCAGAGAGGCAGGCGGGGGGGCGGCGGGGAAGTAGGCTTAAGGTAAAGAAAGGAGCAAAGTTCTGTCTTAGATTTTCTGAAATAAATGTTATAAAAGAGGCATAATTTGGGGGGATGAGAGTTTGAATTTGTTTATTAGGTATGTTTTAAAATTTTTTCATAAACAACTATAGCAGTTAGTATGTGTCCAGTTCTATTTTAAGAGCTTTCAAAAATTATGGATTTAAATCTCAGGGACAACCTTATATACTGTTAACTATTCCCATGTTATATATGAGGAAGTTGAGGCATAAAGAGGTCACACAGTTTGTTCAAGGTCTGCGTTAGCTGTAACTGTCAGACACCCTGGAAACCATGTTCTGGATTTTAAGTCATGGCAGTCTGCCTCCAGTGTTCATGCTCTTTACACTGTACTGTCAGGTTGAGGCTGAAATGTGAGTGAAACAGTCAAGTAAATATATTCAGCAGCTATGTGGTTATGCATTTGAAACCTGGGGCAGGTCAGGATATAATTTGGAAGTCATCACACAGGAGGATATTAAAGTTAATGTTTCTAGTACTTCAGATATATTCTGTGCTGATAGTGAGTGTTCCTTGTTTTCTGGTTGCTTTTCTCTCAGAATCTCAACTTTGGCACTATTACTTTTAAAACTGTGCTGTACATAACTAGATGTAGAAGTTGTAATGCAGAGAAAATGAGTATATTTTCTGTTAATGCTTTGGTTGTATTATTGCTTCCCCCTCCCTTTCTTTATAATAACTATACTATATTGGTCAAACATATTGACCTTGTGGTCACAGTCGAACACCTGGTACTCCCCTTACTTAGGTTTTGTTTACACAAGAGCTTAGCAAGATAATCTTCCCCATAATATACTCATGCAGTTGATTTTTTTAAAAACCAAAATGAAAACCTTATTTAGTACCTATGATTTATTTGAAGTTCGTAATTTTGTTCTACCCATCCATTTTACTTTTCCTTGTCATTAGGGAAGGAGTCAGAGAGCAAAGGAAATTTCCAGAAAAAACAAAAATATATATAGCCTTTCCCTAGTGTTCCTGCTTCTGAATGTTCTTGGACATTGGATATGTATCACATAATTGACTTATATATCTTGAAGGATGCCATGTATGGAAAAGGGAAAGTCAAAACAGGGGATGTGAGGTCATTTAAATCAGTTTTGCTTATAAGCAGCAGTTGATCGGATCAGATAAAAGATTTTTTTTTTTGGCTTTTTAAAAAAATTATCTTTAGAATAGTAGTATGGGGTATAGTTGTGGATGGTTGGTGCTTTGCAGTCACACCTCAACAACTTGCTTTTATATTTGATAAAATTTAGATATTCTATGTCTAAAAATATTTAGAGTAATATAAATAAATACTGATTTTTGTTTGTTTTGTGGGAAGCAGTTTTTTAACATTAAAAGAGCCTAGTTTTCAATCATTTAGGTTTGGCTTTTTTTTTTTTTTTTAATATCTTTAGTGAATTGAAAGGTGAACACTGTATAGAAATGGGTTTTATCTAGCCACTTGTGATATTCAGTTACTTTCAGTAAAGTAAATGACCTGATAGCATGTCAGGTGAATTTTTTTTCTTTAACATATATACTGTATTATTTGCTTCAAGGGTACAGGTCTGTGCATCATCAATCTTACACAATTCACAGTACTCACCATAGCACATATCCTCCCCATGTTCATAACCCAGCCATCCTGTCCCTCCCCCACAACACCTCAGCAACCCTCAGTTTGTTTCCTGAGATTAAGAGTCTCTTATGGTTTGTCTCCCTCCCCAGTCCTCTCTTGTTTCATTCCCCCCCACCCCCCACAACCCCCCACCTCTCAAATTCCTCATACCAGAGAGACCATATTGTAATTATCTTTCTCTGATTGACTTATTTCCCTTAGCATAATACCCTCTAGTTCCATCCATGTTGTTGCAAATGGCAAGATTTCAGTGTTTTGTTTTGTTTTTGGATGGCTGCATAGTATTCCTGTGTGTGTGTGTGTGTGTGTTGTGTACCATATCTTCTTTATCCATTCATTTGTTGATGGACATCTAGATTTTTTCCATAGTTGGGCTATTGTGGGCATTGCTGCTATAAACATTTGGGGGCATGTGCCCTGTCAGATCAATATATTTGTATCTTTAGGGTAAATACCCAATAGTAGTGCGATTGCTGGGTTGTAGGGTAGCTCTATTTTCAACTTTTTGAGGGTCCTCCATACTGTTTTCCAGAGTGGCTATCCCAGCTTGCATTCCCTTTCTCCACATCCTCGCCAACAGCTGTCGTTTCCTGACTTGTTAATTTTAGCCATTCTGACTGGTGTGAGGTGGTTTTGATTTGTATTTCCCTGATGCTGAGTGATGTTGGGCACTTTTTCATATGTCTGTTGGCCATTTGGATATCTTCTTTGCAGAAATGTCTGTTCATGTCTTCTGCTCATCTTTTTAAAGATATAAACAATTTTTTAAAAAAATATTTTATTTATTTGACAAAGACACACACACGAGAGAGGGAACACAGCAGGGAGAGTGGGAGAGGGAGAAATGGGGAGCCCGATGCTGATGCCGGACCCTAGGATCATGACCTGATGCTTAATGACTAATCTACCCAGGTGCCTCAGATATAAACACTTTAAAGTGCTTGGCAGTTTTCCCCATTTCTAAGTGTTCTTGTAATGTGAAAACACTGGTAGGACTAGAAAAATAAAATTAAGAAGACATTTTAAAAGATACTATATTTTAAGAGAAGAAAGGGGTGAAAATTGTCAGAAATATGAAGGGTATTTAGCAGTTTAACTCTGTACGTATATATACATATGTGTGTGTGTATATATATACACACACACACATATACACATGAGCTTTTAAAATATATATCACCATTATTCTGAAGTAGAAATAAAATAAAATTTTAACAAAAGAACATACAGAATTTTTAGATTATGAAGATGTATATATATATTTTTTGTCACTGCCCCAGAGTCTCAATTTTAGATCTCCCTTTGAAAAATTCAAATATATGGGGAGTATATCTTTTAGCATGATATTGCCCCTTTTCTTGAACCAAGAACACTTTATGCACTTTTAGACTAAGTTTATTTCACCTTTTTAAAATATCTGTCAGCAGAACATGCAATGGTGTTATAAAATTTAATGTCTATTAATGGCTTTTATATTTTCTAACAGTTGAATATTCTGTTTTTATTTTGAGGGAGATAAAATTGTGGATTAAGTGTGACCAAGGTATAAGACAATTTTTTTCTGAGTGATAGTGAAACATTTACTAAATTGTAACTGTTAGCAAAAATAAAGTTGACTAGCATTTATTTTCCATGTGAACAGCAGTGTAGCTTACTGCTGTGTATTACAGTTAAAAAGTAAGTTTGGTTAGTTAAAGTTTAACACCAAATCTGGCTTTAGAGAGAAAGAGTATTCAGTTTTTCAGAGAGCTTTCAATAATAAAATAGGTAGTAAGAATTTTGTGATTTTGTTGGAGTCAAAAGGTGGGTAAATTCCGTTTTTGTTTTTTTTTTTAACTTAAATCAGTTTTTGGGTTTATAAGTGTTATAATAGACTACATTGTAGATCTATGGGTGAATTAGAAAGAGATCAGCCCTCATAGAGGCTGCAACCGAGCTTTGAATTACTTGAACTCCTGATTGGGTTAAGGTTATCTGCTATTTCTAGAGCCTTTCAGCTACTTGCCTGCTAAAAGAAAACATAAATTCGTGTTGGAGGAAGATAAGATCATGCAGAATCTCAAATTATTTCAACCTTTTTTTTTTTTTTTAAAACATAAAATACACAGCATCCAGTTGAAAGTAATCAGACATCCAAGGAGACAAAACAACATCACAAAAAACTAAGATACAAAAAACAGACAGACTTACAAGGGATTTAGATAGTGGCACTCAGACAAACCTGTGCTTGATATGTTTAAAGAAAATAGAAGATTAGCATTTTGTCAGAGTGTTGGTAATGAATGAAAAAACTAAATTGAATTCAAGAACTGAAAAAATACAGTAAGTGAAGTAAGTAACCAGAAGATTGACTTAATAGCATATTAGGCATTGCTGCAGAGAGAATTAGTATACTAAAAGATAGGTCAGAAACTGCCTTACAAACTATCATTGTAAAGGAGTGGGAAAAAAAGGATAAAAAGTATAGAAATGAGTAGATGAAATGAATTAATCTGTAAAATATTGTAAGGAATCACCAAACAATAGTAGAACTAATAAATGAATTCAGGGAGGTTGTAAAAGATAATATAGATCAATATACAAAAATTGCTTTTGAATATTAACAATGAACTATTGGAATTCAAATACATATGGAAATGTGAAAGAACTAGAATAGGAAAACAACTTTCACAAAATTGGAGGACTTAAACTAATTGACTCGAAGGCATATCATTAAGCTGCAGTGATCAAAATAGTTTAATACTGGAGTCAAGATAGATAATGGAACAATATTAATTCATCAGTAGAACAGAAGAAAGAATCTAAACAAAGGTACAGACACAAATACGCATACATACACAACTGATTTTTTTTAAAAAAAGCTTTATTTATTTATTTGACAGAAATCACAGGTAAGCAGAGAGGCAGGCAGAGAGAGAGAGAGAGAGAGAGAGAGGAAGAAGCAGGCTCCCTGCTAAGCAAAGAGCCCAATGAGGGTCTCGATCCCAGGACCCTGGTATCATGACCTGAGCTGAAGGCAGAGGCTTTAACCCACTGAGTGACCCAGGAGCCCCACAACTGATTTTTCAACAAAATTAGAAAGATGGTTTAGTGGAAAAATAAAATCAACAAATGATGCCAAAACAATTGCATAATTATTAACAAATGAACTTCCATTCACATCTTAGGAACTCCAAATAGATCATTAATATAAAAGTAAAATCTAAAACCAGAACTTTTCTTCCTTGATTAGTCTACTAAACTTAATAATTTTGTTGAACTTTTCTTCTTTTTTTTTCTTTGCTTTTCTATTATTAATTTCATTGATTGCATTCTTTATTATTTTCATTCTTCTGATTACTTTGGGCTTAATTTGCTCTTCTGATCCCCCCCCCCCCATTTTCCAGACTTCTGTTTCAATTTCTTATGGTGGAAGCTGAAGTCATTGATTTGAGACTTTAATTCTCTTCTAATAAAAGGTGCTTAGTACTTTAAATTAATCTCCAAGTATTGCCTTAACTGCATCTCACAAACTTTAATAAATTGTGTTTTCATTTTCATTTAGTTCAAACTATTTTTTAACTTCCCTTTAAATTATTCTTTGACCCATAAGTTATTTAGAGTTGTGTTTCTTACTATTTGGGGATTTTGTAGATAATCTCTCTTTTATTAGTTTTTAATTTAATTCCATTGTGGTCAGAGAATTTGGTTTGTGTGATTCAAATAATTTCCAGTTTAGTGAATGACTTTTTCATGGCCCAGAATATGGTCTATCTTGACTTCTACTACTTATGTTTGAGGTTCTTAAATCTTTCTTCTTGGTAATTGTCACAATTTCCCATCCAGTTTTGCTTCATTATCACTATTTATATTTCACTATTTCTAGAGTTATTATTCCTAAATACTAATCTCATTCTGACACTCTTTCCTATTTCCAAAAGCTCTGGTAGTAGCCCCATTATCTACAGAATGAAATTCATTTTCTTTATTGCAGGAGACAAGGTCTTTCATTGTTTGGCTACAAGTTATTTTAAGAAAGCCTCATCTAGTATTACCATCCTTTTCTGCCTCTTTTCATACATTCTGTATTCCAGCCATGTTAAACTGATTTTCTTTTCCAAAAATGCTTAATGGAGTACATTTCTTACATCGACATACCTTTGATCAAGCTGTTCTTTTCTCCTGGAATTATCTTTCTCTTCCCTTCTTACTTTATATTTAACATTCATGCCAGTTTTGCTCATCTGTGGAAATTTTCTTTGCTTTCTTCAGCCAGAGTCTACTATGTCTTTGGTTCATTGTTTATACATATCTTACAGTATACTTTGATGTGGGATGCCATATTTATGTAGGCACTCAGTGTTTCTTTAGATCTCAATAGTAAGGAAATTAAGACAATAATAAGTTTTTTTTTTAAACTAATAAAACTAATATCCTTAATTCTGCACATGGATCAAGAAATCCACTAAAAGTGAAAATTTTTAAGTTGTGTTTTGGAATAGAATACATGGTGCTGGCTTTCTGCATCATCTATAAGTTAATGTTAAAGATAGTGTTTACAAATGGAACAAAATCCCAGCTCAGTTTTCACTAAATATTAGATATGACCAGTGAGTGAGTTTGTCAATGCTATAGAAATGAATGAATTGCAAAAAGAAAATGAAAATACTTTACCATTTATAAAATTGTATGTTCCTAAGGTTTAGTAAAGGTGATATATAGTAATTAATATTGATGATTAGTTGGAAAATGAGATTATGAATGATGTTGATATCATATACATTACAACACAGATAGATGGATCAAAATATGAACAGGAAGAGGAGGTGAAATGACCTCCAAAGGTAGAACTTCCTTCTGTGGTAGCCAGAGTTATTCAATCTATAATTTCATATTATACTCAAAATTTGGGGGCACCTGGATGGCTCAGTGGGTTAAGCCTCTGCCTTCGGCTCAGGTCATGATCTCAGGGTCCTGGGATTGAGCCCCACATCGGGGTCTCTGCTCAGCACGGAGCCTGCTTCCCTCTCTCTCTGCCTGCCTCTCTGCCTACTTGTGATCTCTCTCTGTCAAATAAATAAATAAAATCTTTAAAAAAATTTTGGTTTAGGGGCGCCTGGGTGGCTCAGTGGGTTAAGCAGCTGCCTTCGGCTCAGGTCACGATCTCAGAGTCCTGGGATCGAGTCCCGCATCGGGCTCTCTGCTCAGCGGAGAGCCTGCTTCCCTCTCTCTCTCTCTGCCTGCCTCTCCATCTACTTGTGATTTCTCTCTGTCAAATAAATAAATAAAATCTTAAAAAAAAAAAAGAATAAAAAAAAATTTTGGTTTAAGTTATGATAAAGCAACAGAAATAATATTTCTTCTAAACAACCTAAAAATTTCTCATATGATAAAATGATGTACATTTATGTTTTAAGTTAAAATAAAAATTCAGAGATGTTTTTCATTTTTTTGTGATTCCCTTCTTTCACTGATTTCTTCAATCAGCTAATTGCCTGCTGTATACTTAGTGATCTATAAAGAATTCTGTGAATGGGAGTTGTTCTTATAGCCAAGAAAATAAGCTCTGTGCAGTAATAACATTTGAGTAGCTCTTTACTATTTTCAAAGTTGGTGTGCTGTTTCTTGGGAGGAAAGGAATCCTAGTGAAAGGTGTCATTGGATGTATGGAATCTGTGGTTTTTCTTTCTAGTCAGTGGAAGGATGCAGAGGAAAGAGATCCAGGTGAGCAAAGTTATGCTAAGGATTTTCTTGTCATCATTACAGAACCTCTTTAAAACTGGATTACTTGGACTGTATCATAGACATTTTTAGTGGTATTAAGTATGGTGTGTGTATGTATAATTGAATATAGACATTTTCAAATGTTATTTAGTCTTTAGAAGGTGAGATCATGTATAGCAGAATCTAAGATTTGGTGATATATAAATGCATTCTCCTCCAAGGAAGATGCATGGCAACCTTTAGTATAGAAAATTGGGAGGAACCCTTTAGTTATCTAGGAGTCTTGCAAGAAATGCTGACTAGTGTTTCTATAATGATTTCATCCCAATTCCAGAAGGTATAAGTCATGTGTGATTATGAATTTAATACATTAGGTAATTGCTCCAGTTCTGCCTTTATCCTTATTTGGCTATTTAACCTCCCATTCATGCCTATTCTTGTTTTCACTTAGCAGTTGACCTTTTTACACAGACTTGGGGAAGAAACCCAGCAAGAACTAAATGCCTCCGTTTTGTACCTGCTATGGAGTGTTAAGTCTGAACTGTTTTATCCAGAAACAAAATGTGGGAGATATGTTTTAAAATAGAATTAAAACATGATCAATTATTTTCAAGTTGAAGCATTTCCAGTTACATTGCTTAAAAGATTAGCTTTTGTAGTCTCATTAGTTTTATTCAGTAAAATATATTCACTTATTAACAAAACAGATCAATGTAGCTGAAACTTAAATTTATTTTTGAAACATTTTAAACCATTTCAGTCAACTTAAAATAAATTTAAATGTTAAATTGTTAAATTAACATTTAATACCCCTTCTTTCATCACTAATGCTCTTCTCCAGAAATAACTAATCATATTCTGTTGATTTTAATCCTCTATGCTGATATTTATTTAGAGAATGAGAATAGTGCTCTGCCCTTGCACTGTCTGAATTTGTGATCTCTAGATTCCATGAGCATAATAGAAGTCCAATGCGCTATCCATTGCGCAACGGAGTCCATGAGCATAATAAAATGGTGCTTAATTTAAGCTACTGTGTTTTGGGATAGCTTATTATGCAGCAAGAGTAATTGAAAGATAAATGGAATTTGAACATGCTAGAGAAAAGGCTCCTTACTGCTTTAGTAAAAGTCCTGAGATAGGATGTCAAATTGCCTGAACCTTAGTATTTATTTTGGGTTTGGAGGGATGTTAGTTCCTAACAGAAGAGAAAGCTGCAAAGTTAGTACAGGCCAGTTGTTTGTGGCTTTTAACGCTTCATTAGTGGGTTTAAATTTTTTCTGTGTGCAAAGGGAACATAAAGATTTTCTGAATATAGAAGATCATAGAAGGGACACCTGGGTGGCTCAGTTGTTAAGTGTCCGCCTTCTGCTCAGGTCATGATTCCAGGGTCCTGGGATGGACCCCTGCATTGGCCTCCTTGCTCAGCAGGAAGCCTGCTTCTCCTTCTTCCACTCCTCCTGCTCGTATTCCTTCTCTTGCTGTTTCTTTTTATGTCAAATAAATAAATAAAATCTTTAAACAAACAAAAAGATCATAGAAAAAGACAGTGGTCCAGCATCTTGGAATGTGTCTCAGGTTTGTTTATCCTTATATGTGTTTACTCAGCAAACATTTGTCACACTTATACTTTTGACCAGGGGCATAGTTTTGATTTCAGTATGAAGGCTTGTTTACTTATTTTTATGAAATTATATACAGTCAGAATAAGGGTCTAGTAAGAAAGCTAGCCATGTCTTTTTTTATGTCTCTGAGTAGGGGACTAAAAATTATCCTGGCTATTTGTATATATTAGTTATAATGATAATGGAGACCATGACTATGGTAGAAAAGAGTTGAAGTTGTTAAGTTCAGAAAATATTTAGTGGGCATACACATTTCTGTGAATTTGTTAACTCTCACTTACTGATATTTATGAAAAACCATGCTGGCAATTTGATTGGAACTGCATTGAATCTATGGTTCAGTTTCGGGGAGAATTGACCTCTTAACAATATCAATCTACTAATCCATGAACCCAGAATTACTTTCCATTTACTTAGGTCTTCTGTAATTTCCTTCATCGGTGATTTATAGTTATCTTATAAACCTGCTAAGATCATTTATTAGTTCTGTGAGTTTATGTTAAACTTTTTGAGTGCTTTTATTTTGTATTATTTTTATTTAGAAAGTAATCTTGAACTTTCACATCATGGTAACTTATTTGTGACTGTGTTATCTCAGTCAGTATGACCTTTTTAAAATTTTTTATCATAGTATTTTATTCACAAACTAAGAAAATGTTTTGTTTCTAAGCCTTTGTTTCTATCTATCTTTTATTTGTTTATTACTTATTATTTTCTACCAGTTTGGGTTCCAAAAGATTTTGTCAGGACCTTTCATTGCATATTGTTTCACATAGGACTGTATCATGGGAGTCAGCAAATTTCTACCTGTTATGCCTTTCTTTGATCTCTTTTTATTTTTATTTATTTATTTATTTATTTTTTAAAGATTTTATTTATTTATTTGTCAGAGAGAGAGCGAGCGAGAGCGAGCATAGGCAGACAGAGTCAGAGGGAGAAGCAGGCTCCCTGCGGAGCAAGGAGCCCGATGTGGGACTCGATCCCAGGACGCTGGGACCATGACCTGAGCCGAAGGCAGCTGCTTAACCAACTGAGCCACCCAGGCATCCCTGATCTCTTTTTATAGGCAAAAATTCATATACAGTTGACCCTTTAACAACATGGGGTTTAGGGACACCCACATTTCCCCTTTCCCATTCAGTCAAAAATCTGTGTATGACTTGGTTCCCCTAAAACTTAACCACTAATAGCCTGTTGTTGACCTGAATCCTTACCAATAACAAACAGCCAATTAACACATATTTTGTATGTTCTGTGTATTATATACTGTATTCTTACAATAAAAAAGAGAAAAATGTTATTAAGAAAATCATAAGGAAGGGGAGTGTACTTATTGTGCTGTACTGTATTTATTGAATAAAAAATCCACATATAAGCAGACTTGTGGGGTTCAAACTCCTGTTGTTCAAGGGTCAACTGTAATTTAATTTCTTAGTTTTCTCAATGCTTAAGCACAGTGCATGGCTTTTGTGTTTAATAAATAGCTATTGATTGTTATGAGGAGAAGAGAGAAGTTTCATGTAGGTAACATAAAACCACTTTTATCAAGGCTTATTACTACCAAGGAAATAATAGCAAAGTAGCAAGAAATAGTATTCCATGGGAAACATGACTCTCAGCTTGTTGTCAGCTTGTTTGAATATTACCTGCATTGGTCTAGATGAAGAGAAATTCCTGTGTTGATAGCTGAATTAAACTAGATAAGAAAAAAAAAGAATACACTTACATAAAATAATTAGGAAATACAGTTTGAAAGAGAACGCAGCTATTTCCCCTACCTGTTTTAAACTGATGAAAGACTTAAAATCCTATAAATTCACTATTTTTTATTTTGTTGAACATTTTTCCTCTAAATTGAGTTTATAAATAAAACTGACAAAAAATGTACTTATTTCTCATTTTCAGTCCAAACAACAATAGTTTTTTTTTTTTTTTGAAGAATTGAAGCTCAGTAACTATACTTTCATCTAATTCCAAAGTTATCAAAGTCTTTAACCAATGTACCACTACAGATTCTTTACCTGGCCATCTGTTCTTGGTATTAGAACATAGGTTGGTTCTTCTGTGGTGATCCTTTTCCAAAATATAACCTTTGCTTGCTTTTATTTTTCAGGAAGTAAGAATCAATTTTTTTTTGAATGGAAGAGAAATTGTTGTTAATGATATAAATATCTGTGTAAATTCTTTGGACTTTTAAAAATATTAGCCATTTCATTAATCAGTATTAATCAGCGTTAATCATTGAATGCCAAATTTGTGTACAGTATGCTTCTTCCATATTATTATAGATGCTTCAATGAAGTAATAAATTAGAAACTCTATTACATGTTTATTCTAAAAAATTAAGTAATCCTTTGGTGGGCTTATTAAAACCATGCTCCGGTATGACAATGAAAAGATATGCTATATATTTTCTTTTCATTTCCAAGTTTTGGATATATTTTTTTAGCACTGGATACCGTGGTAGACATTGTAAAATGAGTTAAAAGACAAAGAGTGTTGCTATTCTTAATCGATGAGCACCTAGAAATGAATAATAAAACCCAATAGAAAAAAATAGGAAGAATACAAACTGTCTTTTCAATGAAGAAGAAATTCACTTTGCTAGTAACCATGAGAAATTACCTCTAATCTCAGTTATAATTTTAAAAGGCAAATTAAAATAACAGTGAGTGAATAGTTTGGCAGTCAGACTGGCCAAATTATAAAGGCCTGTAAGTAAGTGTTGGTAACTGTATAGGTATATTCACACACTGATGATGAGGTTTTAATTTGTTACAACAAGCATGTTCTTTGGTATTTCTTGTAACAGAACAGTACAGAAAAATTTCTCAGTAGGTTTGTAGTTAGGTAAAGAGACCAGGTTTCAGATTTACAGAAAAGAATTAGGTAGGTTTGCCTGGAAAGCTCTTCATACCATTAAGTGAGAAAAAGAAGATGTGGACGGATAAGAAATTTTTACTTGTAAAACTAATTTTTAAAAGATTTTGTTTATTTGAGAGAGGGAGCACAAGTAGGGAGGAGTTGTGGAGGGAGAGAGAGAAGCAGACTTTCCACTCGAAGAGCAGGGAGCCCGATGAGGAACTCCATCTTAGGACCCTGGGATCATTACCTGAGCCAAAGGCAAATGCCTAAGCAACTGAGCCACCAGGTGCCCGAAAAACTGTTAGGTGTGTGTATTTATAGGTAGGTCTGAAGAAATGGAGGAATATTTGTTTATTATAGTGGCATAAGGAGATATTTTACTTTATTTTTTCAAGTAGAAGTAGGTGATTTTAATAGTATTTTAAAAATAATAAAAAACTGGGGGCACCTGGGTGGCTCAGTGGGTTAAGCCACTGCCTTCGGCTCAGGTCATGATCTCAGGGTCCTGGGATCGAGTCCCACATTGGGTTCTCTGCTCAGCAGGGGGCCTGCTTCCCTTCCTCTCTCTCTGTGATCTCTTCCCTTCCTCTCTCCTACTGTGATCTCTCTCTGTCAAATAAATAAATAAACTCTTAAAAATAATAATAATAATAATAATAAACTGAAATAATAGCATTCTTTGGAAGATTTCCTATTGTGTGGGATTTTGTAAAATTATGCAGTTACTAGGGAAAGCCTTTGGTTCTTCTTACTGATATTAAAGAGGACGAAAGCTATAAAATAAGTATTAATAGTATGTAATACCCCAAAGTGTCTGTTAAAAATTAAAAAAAGAAGAGTGGAGGAATGGATATTTTTATTCAAATAAATTACAATTATTTGTGAGCTGGGCCTCATGTTTTACTTGTTATATCTATTTCTTTTCCTCAGTACTCTTTCTCCTTGCCTTTCTCTTTCAAAGGGTAACATTCTTTGATTCAGTTTTGTAGTATTTTGAGACCTTCTAATCCCAATGAATTCTTCACTTTCAGTATGTAAGCTAGAGGGAGGGTTTCCTCCAGTTGAGTCAAGTGGTTGGAATGGTGAGACTAGGCAGGGAGGGATAAACCAAAGTCATGAGTTACTTAAGTGGTGACTCATGAAGAAATCAAGGTTTGAGTAGCTCTTGGCCAAAGGAGAAGAAAGGAGTATGAGTGTGTGTTCATACACGTGCGTGCCTGCACATGTGTACACCACAGCTGCAGAGGTATATACCTTACAGCTGTGCATCTAAGCTTTTGTAATTAACTTAATCTGTAATGCATAAGACTACTCAGTATGAGTATCAGTTCTCGTAATATGCTCTAATAAGTGATGCTTGTAAGTAGAATGCCATATGTAAATAAGGGCCACCTAAATGAGTGTGTTTGTTCAGATTTCCATGTTTCCATCTTCATCCCCAGTGTAAATGCATTAGTTACTGATTGGAAAATAATATACATTACTAAAGTTATGTGTAAACTGATAGTGTCCAGTAACTCTGAGTCAAAGGACCCTTCTTATAAGGAAATCAAGTGCCTTTTAGCAAGGATTTTTGATGTCTAATTTTACTCTTTAACTATTTGGTTGTTCAGCCTATTTTTAGGATCTTGGTCCTATTCTGCATGATTGAGGGTGTTGAATAAATGAGATCTTGGAAAATTCTTATGATTCAAATTTCAAGCACATTTTCAGTACCTGCTTTGAGTTTCTGCTCCACATGCTAAGATACATAAGAAATATACAGTTTATTCTACAGTGTTCAAATAAATGCTTGATGTATACCACTATATATTCTTATATTGACAGTGGTTGTTTTTTATTCTAAAAATCATTAGGGATGTCTGGCTGGCTCAGTTAGTGGAGCTGACTCTTGATCTCGGGGTTGTGAATTTGAGCCCCATGTTGGACATTGAGATTACGTTAAAAAAAAAAAAGTACTATTGGAGCACCTGGCTAGCTCAGCTGGTGGAGCATGTGGCTCTTGATCTTGGGTTCATGAGAACATAGAGTTTACTTAAAAAAAAAAAAAAATCAGCCTTAGGAAAAAATAGATGACCAACTACCGGAGAGTCATCTTTAAAACTGGCTTGTGAGAGTACCAACTCTGAGTTACTTCTGTTTTGAAGTTGTGGCTTAAAGCTTCTTTTTGCCATGCGGGGAAAAAAAAAAATCTTTCCCTATCTAAACAATGTTAAGTTTTATATAAATTCTCTGGGGAGAAATGAGAAACATTCCCAAATTCATATTAAATTCTTCCTTAGAAACAGAATTAGATTAAAAGAGAGAATATGCTACAGGAAAAGGAGAGATGGGGAGAGGTTCAAGGAAGGAAGCAGGCTGAGAGGGATGGAAGAATTAAACCAGTCTTACCGAAGTTTTATCTATTATCTAAGTGTATTTCAACGATTATCTCTCTGTGCATGATTATTTTCTCTTCTGAATGTCAATTCCATTTCTTTGACTGGAGAATAACCTTCATTTATTGAATGTTGGCAATCATCACTAACAGGGAAATGGAAATAGAAACCACAGTGATATACCTCCTTACACTGACGAGGATGAGTACTGTTGAAAAAGCCCAGAAAATAGCAAGTGTTAGCAAGGATGTGTATGTGCACTGTTGATGGGAATGTAAAACGGTACACCTGCCGTATAGTGGTTCTTCAAAAAACTAAAAATAGAATTATCATATGATCCAGCAGATCCACTTCTAGATATGTATTCAGAAGCATTGAAAGTAGTCTCAAAGAGATATTTGTACATCCATGTTGAAAGCAGCATCATTCATAATAGCTCAAATGTGGAAGCAACCCAAGTGTTAAATGACTTATGAATGGATAAAGAAAATGTGGCATATGTATACAATGGATTATTGGCCTTGAAAGAGAAGGAAATCCTATCCCATGATATAACATGGATGAACCTTGAGGTTCACTTAAATGAAATCTTTAAAGTAGTCAAACTCTTAGAAACAAAGAGTTGAATGGCATTTGCCAGGAACTGTCGGGTAGGTTAAATGTTGAGATGTTGTTCAGTGTGCATAGAGTTTTGGCCCTGCACGATGATAAAGTTCTAGAGTCTATTGTACATCAATGTGAATATAGTTAACACTTTTGAACTGCACAATTAAAAATGGTTATGATGGTAAGTTTTATGTGTTTTTACCATGATCAAAATTTTTAAAAAATATTGCTACTGAGGTCGAACTGCCAAGATATTCCAATTTTTATGGTTTGGGATGGAGTCCTGGCACTAAAAAATTTTAAAAGCCTCCTGGGTGATTCCACAGCATACTCAGGTTTAAGAATCACTGAAATAAGCATGAAAACATAAGGAATTAGGGACACATGAGTGGCTCAGCCAGTTAAGTGTCTGCCTTTGGTTCACGTCATGATCTCAGGGTCCTGGGATTGAGCCCCAAATCGGGTTTGCTGTTCAATGGGAAGTTTGCTTATCCCTCTCTTTCTGTCCCTCACCCTGTTTGTGCATGCACTCTCCCTCCTTTGAATAAATAAACAAAATCTTTAAAACAAAAACAAAAACAAAAATACCCCCAAACACATAAGGAAGTGTAAGACAAGCTACTAGGTAGATGATATCATGTGTTGTAAATAATTTCATTCCAGGAAATTAGATATTCTTTCGTTCACATACTGTTAAATTTTGATTTACTAAGCAATTGTTTATTAATTCAGCCATCGGAGTTGAAATCAGAGAACCCTTTTAATAATAATTTGAAGATATTTGTAAAAACAAATGAATCAAGTTCTCTCATGAACGATTTTCACCTATAATAGCACATCATTTGGTTAAGAATATTTAAATCTACTTAAAAAAAAAAAAGACTTTATTTGACAGAGAGAGACAGCAAGAGAGGGAACACAAACAGGGAGTGGGAGAGGGAGAAGCAGGCTTCCTGCTGAGCAGGGAGTGTGATGCGGCTGGATCCCAGAACCCTGGGATCACAACCAGAGCCTAAGGACTGAGCTACCCAGGCGCCCCTTTTAACTTTGCAGTGGCATACATACAGTTAAATAACATTTAACCTAAACCTTTGCTGTATTTGAAAGATTTAGTGCAGTTCAGCTAGAATTATGCTTGTTGTTTATACCTTCAACATTTTTTTCTGTACATATGTCCAAATCCTCACTTTTTGGGTTTTTATTTTATTTTTATTTTATTTTATTTTTTGAGGGCAGGGGAGAGATGAGGGAAAGGGAGAGAGAGAATCTCAAGCAGGTTCCATACCCAGTCTAGCGCCCGATGCAAGGCCCCATCCCGTGACTCTGAGATCACAACCTGAGCCAAAGTTAAGAGTCTGGAGGCTTGAGTGATTGAGCCATGCAGAAGTGCCTTCTTCTTCTTCTTCTTCTTTTTTTTTTTTTTAAGATTTTATTTATTTATTAGAGAGAGAGAGGGAGAGAGAGGGAGAGAGAGCGAGCACAGGCAGACAGAATGGCAGGCAGGGCAGAGGGAGAAGCAGGCTCCCTGCCGAGCAAGGAGCCCGATATGGTACTCCATCCCAGGACACTGGGATCATGATCTGAGCCGAAGGCAGCTGCTTAACCAACTGAGGCGTCCCTTCTTTTGGTTTTTTATCTGATTCATCATAAAAGCTTCGTATAATTATCAATAAGTCCAACTGCTGGGCTCTTTTGGTTTTTTAAAAAGGGAATTTGTTTCTTGTTTGTTGCCGATAATAGTATTTACACATGAATTAAAAGTGGTAAATATATTTGATGCAAAAGACAAAGGGGAACAGGGAATAAGACAATTTTTGTTCTTTAGAGTTTTAAAGAAAACTGTGGAGACTCAGACAAAAGTGACAGACTTATTTAGTAAAATATAATAATGAATAATACAAC
This sequence comes from Mustela nivalis, assembly GCF_964662115.1. Taxonomy (NCBI): domain Eukaryota; kingdom Metazoa; phylum Chordata; class Mammalia; order Carnivora; family Mustelidae; genus Mustela; species Mustela nivalis. The sequence continues at coordinate 71,716,472 of NC_139028.1, read as the reverse complement.
TACCATTTTAATTTTCTAATTCTAGAATTTCTACCTTAAGTATATGAGAATATGAAATTATTTCTTTGAAAACCTTTTCCAGCCTTGAACATTGCAAAATATCTACTGGCAGGATATTAACTTGGAACAGCAGACAGTTCTTTTTTTAGTAGCCTTTTTCCTGCAGATGTGACTTTAACAGAGGAAGATGTGTTGTTTTGTGTGTGTGTGTGTGTGTGTGTGTGTGTGTGTTTTTTGTTTTTTGTTTTTTGTTTTTTTTTTTTTTTTTTTTTGGTGCTCTAGCAGGTAATCAGCAGTACAAGTAAAGACAGTAGTCATTTGCTAAAAGAACTCTGGTCAGTTTATGTATATTGTGTGTACAACTGTTTAAATGTTGACGATTTCTAGTATTCTTATAAAATTGTTTTTTTGAAACTCCTCTAGGTAAATTTTAACTACTTTATTACTATGATCTGTAATTTTGGATGTGGGGGAAGAGCAGATTTATTTAATTTCAATTCTAAAGTGGAAGATGAAAAATTGGTGGTAACAGTTCTTAAATTCGATTATCACGTGGCATTAGAAAAACAGGATGCATGGTGCAGTCAAATATTTATTACAAACTTTTAAAAATGCTTTGTTAATACTTTGTTTTGTTAATACTTTCCCCTTAACTATGTTAGAATACTTCGTTATACTTTGTTAATACTTTCCTCTTAACTATGTTAGAATACTCACTCTCTGGTCACATTTTAAATTTGATAGGCGGAATTCTCTTTAGGCTAAATTAGGTAATATTTCTTTAAAATCTTTTATAAAGATTAATCTCCTACTGAATAGGAATTTGACCCAGACTTACCTACATATGTGTATATGCTTCTAATTCTGGTCCTGACACTTGACTTTTTGCATTTTTCCTTTGTTGTTCTTCAGTCCCTTTCGTAATCTGGAATGTAAAAAGAACTTCCGGGAAGGACATAGTATTACTTTAAAAATGTGCAAATAGGAATAGAGTCATTAGTCAGTGACTAAGGATAGCTGAATTCAATTTCGCTGATGTTTTAAGTGTCTAATGTCCTGTCTTTCAGTGAGACCAATATTTGGCATTCAATATCTGGGATTGTGGGTGAGGTGAAAGGAAAGGTGAATTCTCATAATGAATCAAGGCAGGAACTGAAGGGGGCTTTGTTTGTTTCTTTAACTTGTTTTGTAATAAGATCAGTTGTTTCAGTGAATAACCAAATTGTAGTGACATGAGGAATTGCACGTTGCTTGTGAGATGTAGAATGACATAGGAACTGCCAAAATTCTTTTCATTTATCATGAATTCCAGAAACAGAACTTTTGACCAGAAGTATCACATTCCTTTTTTTTTTTTTTTTTTTAACCAAACACTTTTCGTTCTTTAGGGAATAAAGCATTCCAGCTTTACTCGAAATCCCAAATGGAATCATATTGCATGATTGTAATCAGAAAAAAATAATTGTAAATAGCTCCCAAGAGAGACTCTTAAGGCTGCTTTACCAAGTTTAAATACAGCTTTGTGTCTCTGAGCAAGTCTATAACTAATCCTTTCTCTCTCTCCTCCCCTCTGAATAATCAACTTAATTTGTATTGGAACTTTACTGAAAATCCATAAACTTTCAGTCTACTTGGGAAAGAGGAATGTCACTGGGTTAACATGGACGAAACCGAAGTATATAATGGGCCTGGTTTGTGATTTTTTTAAAAAAATGTGTTAAGCTGAAAAGCAAAATAAGACCTCGGTATGAATGAATGAATAAATGAATGTATGTATGTATGTATGTATGTATGTATGTATTCATTTGGGGGAGTGGAATGGGTGATCTGGAAGAGAGGGAGAGAATCTCCCAGCATGGAGCTCCACATGGGGCTCAGATCTTGACCTGAGCCAAAATCAAGAGTTGGTCACTTAACCAGCTGAGTCACCCATGTGCCACAGGACTTAGATTTAATACATATCTTTTGTTTTGCCCCTTACATCACATACATCAATCCTGTGTTGCAGGGAAAGAACACTAAACTGGCCTTTTGACTTGGTTGAACTATTCAGCCTCTTGGTTATGGGCACTTTTTCTCTGAGGTTTAGTTCCCTAAGTCTTAATTTTCTTTCTTTCTTTCTTTCTTTCTTTCTTTCTTTCTTTCTTTCTTTCTTTCTTCCCTCCCTTCCTTGCTTGCTTGCTTTCTTCCTTTTCTTTCTTAATTTGACAAATCTGTATGTTATGAGTTCCATTTCTTTCTAATAGAATTTCTCTCCTCTAATGAAGAAGAGAAGGGATAAATGATATTTTTCCATATTCCCAAACCTCTTAAAATCTAAGTTAGGAAAAAGGCATAGTTAAGAAACAAATAAATAGATAAATGTCATTGGTGACTTATATAATAGTGTCTCTAGCTGCAACAGATGCTTAGAATTAAGTAGATTAAGACTTGAAATGTGATAAAATGGTGAGTATGGTTTTAGTCACTACGAAGAAGAGGATGGTGGGAGGGGAGGGGAGGAGATAGTGAACAGATCAAGGCAGAGTTGTTTTTTTTTTTTTAAGATTTTATTTATTTATCTGACAGACAGAGACCACAAGTAGGCAGAGAGACAGAGAGAGAGAGGAGGGGAAGCACGATCCTCGCCAAGCAGAGAGCCTGATGCAGGGCTCGATCCCAGAACCCCGGGACCATGACCTGAGCCGAAGGCAGAGGCTTTAACCCACTGAGCCACCCAGGTGCCCCTCAAGGCAGAGTTTTAAGACAGGTGGAGATTTCCTGTAACAGACTGACCTGACTGAAACAGAGACTCAGGGAGATAGAAATGGGAAAAAATGGAAATTAAAATGGCATAAATGTGTGAAGCCAAATAATCGAGGAAAGTTGTATAGAAATGTGTATTTGAATTAGAAGAGGCAGTAAGAAGCTGATGTGGATTCTTGAACAGGAAAGTAACATGATAAAAGAATGTATTAAAAAATTACTCTATCAGGGGCGCCTGGGTGGCTCAGTGGGTTAAAGCCTCGGCCTTCGGCTCAGGTCATGATCCCAGGGTCCTGGGATCGAGGCCTGCATTGGGCTCTCTGCTCAGCAGGGAGCCTACCTCCTCCTCTCTCTCCCAGCCTCTCTGCCTACTTGTAATCTCTGTCTGTCAAATAAAATAAATAAATAAAATCTTAAAAAAAAAATCACTCTATCAGCAGTGTTTTATTGGAATGTTTGGAAGAGAATACCTCAGTTTTCCCTGATACAAGTATTCTGTCCTGGCATTGGAATTTGGCAATCAATTATTTTTTTTTTTTCTTTTTAAGATTTTATTTATTTATTTGAGAGAAAGAGACGGAAGTAAGAGAGAGAGCACAAAGAGGGAGGAAAGGGAGAAGCAGGCTCCCTGAGGGGTCTATCCCAGGACGTTGGGATCATGACCCAAGCTCAAGGCAGACATGCAACTAACTGAGCCACCCATCTGCTCCTGACAATTAATTCTTTTTTTTTTTTTTTTAAAGATTTTATTTATTTATTTGACAGACAGAGATCACAAGTAGGCAGAGAGGCAGGTCGAGAGAGAGAGAGGTGGAAGCAGGCTCTCTACTAAGCAGAGAGCCCAATGCCAGGCTCAATCCCAGGACTCTGGGATCATGACCTGAGCCTAAGGCAGAGGCTTTAACCCACTGAGCCACCCAGGTGCCCCATAATTCTTAAACACTTAACAGTTTTCTTCTGTACTGAATTATCTTGGTAACTGAAATTTGGCATATGAAAATCAACTTTCTATGTATTTTTACATTCAGAGAAGCATCTCAGTATAATCTTGGGGAAAACAAAACAAAACAAAACAAAACACAAAACTTAACAGAGTAGCAGCTGGCTGGCTCACTAGGACTGGACTCTTGATCTTGGAGTTGTGAGTTCAAGCCCCACGTTGGGTATAGAGATTTTAAAAAACTTAGCAGACACCCTGGGATTCAAATTTGATTAAAAATTCAACCACGTTTGGGGCTGCAAATCCAAATACCTCAACCAGTGTGATGTTGAGATAAACAAATAGATATTTTATGTGCACAGTTGTGTTTGTAATGTGCACCTTGAGGGTCATAACTTGCTTTTCTGCATAATTACTAGCAGGTTTCTTTTGATATTAATTGGAAGTTTTGTCCTGACTGTAGAAACATTTAAGTGTGAAAGATATGTCTTAGAATTGAGATTATATGATGTTTTCATAATGCTCATAGCAGATATATATCTCTAGTAGATTTGGAGTCTCAATTAATATTATGTGCTAATAATTGAAGCAATAAAATAGGTGGGGAATGTTGTAGGATTTAATATCCAGAATTAGCAGGAAACAAAAAGAATAGTTGCCAGTAATAGGAAATCAGATATGTGTACAGTGAATGAATGGTAAGTGAGAATACAGTATATTTCTGTGTTTATACATGAACCAACAACTTTGGACTTCTGATTTTAATTTCTTAAATGGAGGGTAGTAAATCCTGCCCTGTCTTGCTGGGTTGGTTCTGAGGAACAAATGAAAGACACTGTGTTTTAAATGTGCTTAAAGGATTATGTAAACTCTTAACATACTGCCCAAATGTTTTTTCCCCTTTAAGATTTTATTTATTTAATAAAATAGAGACAGCGAGAGAGGGAATACAAGCAGAGGGACTGGGAGAGGGTGAGGTAGAAGCAGATTCGGTACTGTGCAGGAAGCCTGATGCAGGACTTGATCCCAGCACCCTGGGATCATGACCTGAGCTGAAGGCAGACGCTTAACAACTGAGCCACCCAGGCATCCCTGCCCAAATGGTTTTATTATTGTAAGGTTTTATAGGAGAGATAAACAGGACATCAGGCGAGGTAGGCGCAAGGCAAGATTTATTAAAGGCACTCTATGGCGTCTATGGCGAAGTTTCAAGGCTCAGGAGAAGGGGAGCCAAGAAAGTTGCACTGGGAGGAGGCGGGCACCCTCAGGCGAGGTTCCGCAACTCTGGAAAGTAGAGTAGGGGAAGTCGCGCCAGAGGCAGGGAGAAGGGGGCTTTTAAGGGGTCTCGAGGGGAGTTCAGAGGTCTTTTGGCAAGTTTCCCTTATTTGGATATTTCGCCTACTCATCAGGGTCCCATTGGTCCACTGGAGCCCAAAGTGGTCTCAGATTCCCACTTGTCAGGGTCCCATTGGTCCACGGGAGCCCGGAGCGGGGGGTTGGGGGGTGGTGTTTCAAATTCCTGCTTGGGTCTTTGTTCTCTTGTCTGAGCTCAGGTTTTGTGGCGGGAACTTGCGCCATCTTAAGTAGCCCTTTCTTTCTGCCAGCCCAACAATTATCATTATTATTTCTAAAAAGACACAGCTGTGTAATACAGTTCTTTATTAAAAAGATGATTTATAGAAAAGATTAGAACTTCTAGTACTTGGGATAGGAATATACATTTCTGATATGATTTGAATGTATTATTATTTCAGAAAAAATATTCTAAGAGAATATTTTACTTATTTGCTCATTGAAGTCAGGAATTTCTGTGACAGTGATGAAATCATCCATGTCATAATTAAAAGAATAATCTAAAATACACAAAAGGATATGCATATATAAATAATTCATACAAACTCAAGTGTGCAGATGAACTTCTTTACCATCTCCCTTGTCAGGGACCAGTGAAATTTCTTGGGGCTTGGCAAAAACAAATGAAGAAATGTACCTGTCCTTTGGGTATGTTTTCACAGCTCAGGGCAAACCAGGTCCCATAGAATAATGCAACCTCTGCTGAACGGTTGTAGACATTGTTTCCATAGGAGGAAACAAACTACCAGGCAGAGAGTAAGTAGATACAACAAACCAGAATAAATACAAGAACTGGAGATAATAGAAAAACCTTAAAGAGACTATAAAGCAAGTTTGTTTTAAATGATTAGAGATTAAAAGAAGGAATAGGAACTATAACATTAAACTTGAGCAATATGCAAGAGGAAAAAGGAAGATTTGAAAGAGACCAAATAATACTTAGAAATGAAAAAAATCTAGTACTTGAAATTAAAATGTCAGTGATTTTCAGTTAACAAACTTTTATGTTTTATGTGTTATAATGTGTTTCTTACTATAGTGTAATACTTAGAAAAGAATTAGTTAATTTGAAGAGGACTTTGAGGATATCACTAGAAAATGGCATAGACATACAAAGAGAAAAAATATATATATTAGAAATGTTAAGAACATTGAAGACAGATTGTGTCCAACTTAAGTGTAATAGAAGTTTCAGAACCAGAGAATAGAGAAAATGAGTAAGAGATAATGTCTAAAAGGAAGAGAAAGGCCATATGTTTTCCAAAATTAAAGAAAATCATGAGATTTTAGATCAAAGAAGTGTCTTATATCCTGAACAAGATGCATAAAAAATAAATCCACACTTAGGGACACCTGGGTGGCTCAGTCAGTTAAGCGTCTGCCTTCAGCTCAGGTCATAATCCTAGGGTCTTCGGATAGAGTCCTTGCATCAGTCTCCTTGCTTATCAGGGAGCCAGCTTCTCTCTTTGCCTGTCCTCCCCCTGCTTATGCTCTCTCTCTCTCTCTGACTAATAAATAAGATCTTGAAAATAAAAATCCACACGTAGTATTTATTGAATACTTAATATTTGCCAAGCATCTTCTAATTACTTTACATATATTATTTTACTTAATTTCTTCAATAATCCTTTAGGAAAATTACTATTTTTATTCCTATTTAAATTTTGAGGAAACTGGGGCGCCTGGGTAGCTGAGTTGGTTAAGTGTCCAACTCTTAACTTTGGCTCAGGTCATAATCTCAGTTGGTGAGATCAAACCCTGTTTAGGGCTCTGCACTGAGCGTGGAGCCTCCTTAAGATTCTCCCTACCACCCCACACACTTGTGCACAATTGCATACTCTTTCCCTCAAATAAGATAATAAAGTAAAGTAACATAACATAACATAGCATAACATAAAATTTGAGGAAACTGAGCCCAGGGAAGTTAAAAGTAACATAACTTATAAATGATGAAGTCGTATTTGAACAGGTTGAATCACCCTTGACAGGAATGATGGATAAATAATAGAAGTAACCACTAATAATGTTAATAATATAGAGGTTATATATTGAGATTTTAAAATTAAAATAACAACTTTAAGCAGGCTTGTAACTAAAAATACAAAAAATTTGAATAAAATTTAGAATTTCTAGTTTTTGAGAAAAATGTAAATTATCTAAGTTGACTAAAGGAAATAGAAAACCTAAAAACTCTAATCATTAAAGAAATTGATTTAGTTCTTAAAAGCTGCATGTATAAGAAATACCAATCTCAGTTATTTCACTTGTGACTTTTACCAAAATTTACATTAGTAGGTATCCTTTGTCTTAAATGTTCCAAAAATGAAAAATTTAATAATTTTCCTGACTAGTGTTTATCACATCTCTAACTTATGTCTTACTGCCCTACAAGAGGATAACCTTTATGAGGGCAGGGATCATGCCTTGTTTATTTGTTTACTGCACTTTTTGCATTTAGTAAACTACCTGTCATTTGGTAGACTCTCAGTCAATTCTTGACTGAAAATTATAGTAATATTGTAATGATTATTTTAAAAATATTTAGCAATCTGTATGTTCTCCTTATTTGAACTATCATAATTCCTATAGAGAAATAGTTTATGAAACAAATTTTTGTATTTTGATATTTTAGGATTTATTCTTTACAAAATGTATTTTTTGAGGTTTTAATAAAAATACATAAGAATTTTAAAGTACCATTTTAGAGTCATTAAATAATTTAATAGGGGAGTTTTTTCATGATGTATGCATATATCACATCACCGTGTTGTACCCTTAAGTACCTTACAGTTTTATTTGTCAGTTATATCTCAATAAAGCTGGGGAGGAGTACCCCCCAAAAAGGATATAATTTTAAACATGTTTATTATTAGAGAATGACGTATATGAGATATAACAATTCTTCGATACTTTAAAAAATAATTTAGTGGAAGATATAAAAAAAATCCTCTTTCCTGTTCTCTGTCCTAAGTACACAGTTTTATGCATTTTTCCTTGTTTATTCTTTATGCTGTTTTCAACATACTTAGTACATTTTTGTCTTAACAGGAACATTTTCTTATATTCTTTTCTTTAATTCACTTTACTATTTAAAGAGGTATGTCAGATTTAAATGATTTTGCTTTCCTTCCTCTTAGCTCTTCTCTTTATTAATTTTGCTTGTATATTCTGTTTCTTGTGCTCTACAAATTTTATCCTCTCCCAAGATGTGTTAGCGGCCTTTTAAAGATTAATAAATCTTGGGACGCCTGGGTGGCTCAGTTGGTTGGGCAGCTGCCTTCGGCTCAGGTCATGATCCCAGCGTCCTGGGATCGAGTCCCACATCGGACTCCTTGCTCAGCAGGGAGCCTGCTTCTCCCTCTGCCTCTGCCTGCCATTCTGTCTGCCTGTGCTTGCTCTCTCCGTCTCTCTCTCTGATAAATAAATAAAATCTTAAAAAAAAAGAGATTAATAAATCTTATTAAAGGTTTATCTGATGATAAATGCCAGACTTACTCAGGTTTTTTGTTTTTTCTTTCATGAGTTATTTATTTATTTTTAACAATTTTACTTTTTTGAGAGAGAGAGAAAGAGAACATGAGAGGGGAGAAGGTCAGAGGGAGAAGCAGACTCCCCATGGAGCTGGGAACCCAATGTGGGACTTGATCCTGGAACTCCGGGGTCATGACCTGAGCCAAAGGCAGTGGCTTAACCAACTGAGTCACCCAGGCACCCCATTTCATGAATTTAAATAAAGGAAAAGCCAGATATATTTTAGAAATCAAGGGTTCATTCTTGCCATGTATGGAATGTGACATTTTATTCATGGCTAGTGTTGTTCTTTGAAATCAGTTTTTTCATCTTTCTGTGATTCAGACTAACTTCTGATATCATTTAAATTCAAATGTGAAAAAAATTTTTTTTAAAAGATTTTATTTATTTATTTGACAGAGAGAGATCACAAGTAGGTAGAGAGGCAGGCAGAGAGAGAGAGAGGGAAGCAGGCTCCCTGCTGAGCAGAGAGCCCGATATGGAACTCCATCCCAGGACCCTGAGATTATGACCTGAGCTGAAGGCAGCGGCTTACCCCACTGAGCCACCCAAGTGCCCCTCAAATGTGAAAATTAAATAAAACTTGTAACTGGTTTCTTCTTAAATGAATGAGTTTTTGTGCTTGACAGATTTTTTTTTTAATAGAAGGAAACATCTGTAACAGAGCACTTAAGTTAAATTTTTGTTCTTAATTTATTTGTATTTAAAATCCAACCACAGTTACTTACTTCCAAAGAGGATATCTTAGTGAAGCTAAGAGTTATTGGCAAAACACCAAAATTTTGTGTTAAATAAATATGTGTGGGTGTAAAAGGATTATTTCTGGTATTTTACAGTTTTGGAAAAGTAACATTGTTTCTCAGATTGATTTATTGCAGTTTTACTGACGTCCATAACATATATTCTTTTTCTGGTTATTAAATAGATTTAAAGTCTTTATTTTCTCTTTTATATTCTCCAAAATTCACTGGAAAGTGGTTTATTCTGAAAAGTGTCTGTGATTAAGTATTTCTTTTTTTGTTTTGCTTTGAAACTTTTTGAGTATAATTGACACACAGTGTCAGGTATATAACATAGGGATTAAGTTTCTCTCTACCTTACCATAGTGCCTTTTCTTGTCTATTACTTCCCACTTTTTTTTTTTTTTAAGTTTTGTTTATTTATTTGAGAGAGAAGGAGTGTGTATGCCCATGAGCAGTGGGGAGGGGCACAGGGAGAGGGAGAAACAGACTCCCTGCTGATTGGGGAGCCTGGCACAGGGTCCTGTGATCGTCACCTGAGCCGAAGGCAGATGCTTAACTGACTGAGCCACCCAGGCACTCTGCTTTGCACTTCTTTCTTTCTTTTCTTTTCCTTTTTTAAAGATTTTATTTATTTATTTGACAGACAGAGATCACAAGTAGGCAGAGAAGAGGCAGAGGGGTGGGGGGAAGCAGGCTCCCCACTGAGCAGAGAGCCCGACTCAGGGCTCAATCCCAGGACCCTGAGACCACGACCCGAGCCAAAAGCAGAGGTTTCAACCCACCTGAGTCACCCAGGTACTCCTTGCACTTATTTCTGATGCATATGGGAAATCATTCCCCTCCCTTAGGTTAAAACCTATTTATTTGTATAATATTTCCTACCTGGAAAAGTTTCTTCTTTTGGATTAGAATTTAAATTCTTGGAATAACCACAGAGTATTTCTGTGAAATCATGTAAAATTATATTATAGTATGTTAAAAATGGGTTACCACATTTAAAGTAGTCATTTTATGCCAGGGTAACATAACTTTAGCTTTCTTATTAAATCATTGAAAACACAAGGTGGACAGAAATTAAGTAAGTTTAAAGTGCTTTGTGTGTTTATGTATGTATACTTCTTTAACATGAATTTATGCATGGTTAGCTACTATTAGTGCATTAAATAATTTTCATATAAAAGAAGTCTTAAAGTTATACCCATTCACAACTATTGTAACAAATTTAGTACATGTACACATTCTTTGCTGGATAAAATTAAACATTCAATAAGATGACCCATTTTCCTGATTAGACATTTTTTTGGGGTAAGTATTTAAATAGAAGCTGTTAAGTACTTCAAGGATGTCTGGTAGAAGAAATGTATGTGTTAGAAGATCCATTCGTGTATGTGTTTCTGGTTAGCCAAGATCTTAATAGGATAGATGTTGGTTTTTGTGATATTAAATTTCTTTATTTTGGGATTTGTGTTTATTGGTATTCTAAAATGGTTTAAAACTTTGAGACCATGCAATTAGATTCAGGTATATTATTAATTTTATTAAATTTTGCGGTGATTCATTTTTTTTTTAATGTGTAGAAATTTATCTCAGATGTTGAAGTCATGACATTTTAGTTAAAGCTGTAGGTATATTTTTCTCTTAAGTTCCATATATTTTCAAAACAATTGTTTAAAACAGTTTATGTTAAAACTAGTATGGCTACTTAACACATAAAAATAGAGGTCTGTAAATGTTAAATTTATTCTGTGTTACAAGTTTATGTTCATTGATGATATAGTAACTATACCTGTAGTTTGGTAATTTCATAATAATTCAATTACTGCTTTAGAGTAGGGGAAGACTCAGGAGTTGTAGGATTTTCTTTTTTGCTGTCTCTACCTTGGTGTAGTTTTGTATGCTCAGAAAAGACAGTGAAGAAATGTTTTGTTTTTCCTCAAACATATAAAATACATCTGGAAAAATAAATTCACATCTGGTTCATGGATTTCCTCCATGGAGATGATCCAAATTCAGTGTCAAGATTAGAGTTTGTACTCATGGGTTTGCAGAATCTTCTGTGGAATTTGAAATATTTTGTTTGGAAGAAGTTGGGGAAACAATTGATTCAGATGTTTGTGTTAAGTTCTAATTTTAGATATATTTCTCCCTTATTAAAAATAAAAATGTTTTGTGCTTCATAATATCAAGGTACTTGTAAACACTTACATTTAAAGAGATGTTTTGTGGGACCATTCTCAAACAATGTTTTATGAAAGAGAGATCAATTAAATTGTTAAACCTACCAGGTCATGATCATCAGTGACCCTAACTGTTTGTTGTAATGTACTTTCTTGTATATAGTATAGTGTAGCCTCAATTATACTGTCACACTTCATTGACTCTGTTTAAAATAGAAGCAATAAGAATCACTTTTTAACTTCTAATCACTTCTAAATATCTGCCTAAATGCAGTCTATAAGTTTGGAAATATAATGGTGTTATGTACTCAGTTCTTCCCTCAGTGTCACAATGGCTAATGAATGTATTTGTGTCTGAATGGAATCCCTGGAGTAGCATAAAGTAGAAGCATTTGTGAGCTCAATCAGTCCAAGAAGCATATGAACTAAAAATAACATTGTCAAACATTTATGAATTATTTGTATTATGCATTGAGGCTGCCAAACCAGGCTGCTAGTCATGTGAATTAAACTTGATAACACTAGAACAAATGGATGTTGTTCATTAAAGAGGATGTTTGATTTTTTTTAAGAATTCTTTTTTCACCCTTTAACATGTGATACATTTTCTATATAATAACATAATAAATTTTATTTGTACATAAATCTATAGCTATTGGCTTATCTATATTTCTGTGGAACAGAAAAATGCGTTTTGCATATGTGTCTAATTTAGTGATTCCTAAACAATAGGATAAGAATTTTTGTGTTTCAGCAGATTTTCCACTGCATCATCAAATGGTAGGTATTATAAGTGTCTTATAAGGAGCCAGGCCTTAAGGGCTTCTACTTCTTTCCCCTTTAACTCCTACTTTTAGCCTTTCTTCCCACTTTAGTCATTGGCACATAAAATTTTGTTCTTGGCAAATGAGAATTAAGATGGAACATTATTTTTTTTTATCATATTTATACTGTTGTTACTGTTAGAAAATCTGGTTTGCTGTATTGTTACATGCAGTCACCTTAAAAAGTTATCTATTAAAAAAAGGGGGGTCGCCTGGGTGACTCAGTAGATTAAAGCCTCTGCCTTTGGCTCAGGTCATGATCCTGGGTTCCTGGGATCGAGCCCCATGTTGGGTTTTCTGCTCAGCGGGGAGCCTGCTTCCCCCCACCCCTCTGCCTCTTCTCTGCCTACTTGTGATCTCTGCCTGTCAAATAAATAAATAAAATCTTAAAAAAAAAAAGTTATCTATTATCCTTTCCTTTTGTAACCTTCTTTGATGTTCTGTGCTCCTTATTTTTTGCTCTATGGTTCTATGAATATTATCTTACCATCACCCCAGAGTACTCTGAACAAATGCTTCATTGATACATTGACTCTTTCTGTGTGTGCGTGCGTGTGTGTGTGTGTGTGTAAGTTTTAAAAGTATTTCTTGAGGGTCTAGATAGTAGGCAATTTACAGAGTACTAATTTTAAGCTGTCCGATTTGCCTTTCTTTGCTTTCAGGAACTGGAACTCTTTCCTTAGCCTCTGTTGTTCATAATTTGTAGCTCAGTTTATTCTACTCATCTTTCTCAATTCCATATCCTTTCCAAATCATCTTCTCTTTTTGTACCGTTGATGGTTGTATGTTTAGGCTCAGAAATGAGAAATAATGGTGTTATTATATAGGGTTCACTTTAATAACTTTTAACAAATGCGTATATCCATAAAGCCACTACCCCAGTCAAGGTAATGAACATATCCATTACCTTAAAAGCTTTTTCATGCTCCTTAGTAATCCTTCCTTCTCATCTCTAGACAACCACTTATTTGCTGTTAGGTCCTGTACATTTGTGGTGGGTTGAATTGTGGCCTCCTAAAAGATGTGTCCACTTGGAACCTGTGAATGTGACCTTATTTGGAAGGTGTAATTAAGGATCTGGAGATGATCTCATCCTGGATTAGGGTGGGCCCTAAATCCAATGACAACTGTCCTTATAAAAGGACGAAGATGGAAACAGGAGAAGGTGATGTAATGGAGGTAGAAACTGTGCAGTGATGCATCTACAGGCCAAGGACTGCCAAGTATTGCTGGCAGCCCCCGAAGCTAGGGAAGAGGCATAGGATACATAAGTCCTCAGAAATTACTGAAGGAACTAACCCTACCAACACCTTGACTTTTGGATTTCTGGCCTTTAGAACTGTGACAGAGTAAGTTTTTGTTGTCTTAAGCCACCAAGTTTATGTCAATTTGTTTTTATTTTCTAGAATTTTACATAGAGTTACAACAGCATGTAGTCTTTCTTATCTGGATTCTTCTATTCAGCATATTTATTTTGAGATCCATTTTTGTTATTGCATGTAAAGAAACTTTATATTGCTGAGTAATATTCCATGGTGTGTGTGTGTATGTATCACATTTTGCTTAACCTTTCACTAGTTGATGAACATTTGGTTATTTCCAGTTTTTGCTATTATAAATGAAGTTGCTATGAACGTTTGTGTCAAGTTGTTGTGTGGACATATGATTTCATTTTCCTTGGATAAATTCCTAGAAGTTGAATGTCCGAGTATATTTAACTTTGTCAAGAAACTGCCAAATGGTTTTTTGAAAACACTGTGCTTTTTTACAGTCCTTAGAGTAGCATCTGAGAGTTTCACTTCCCCATATGTTGGCCAATTCTTCCTATAGTCAGTCTTTTTAATTTTAGCTCTAGGACTGGTATACAGTGGCATCTCATTATAGTTGTAATTTTCATTTTCCTAATGAACTATAATATTGAAGTTTTTCATGTGCTCATTTGCCATGTGCAGATCTTATTTGTGAGGTATGTTTTCAAGTCCTCATCCTATTAAAAAGGATTTTTTTCTTATTGAAATTAGAGATTAAAAAATTCTTTCTAGATAGAAGTTCTTCACCAGGTATGTGATTTATAAATTTTTTTCTCCCTCTGTGTTGTGTCTTTTAGTTCTGTTATAAGTACCTTTCAAAGAACAGAAATTTTTTTTATTGTGTTATGTTAGTCATCATACAGTACATCATTAGTTTTTGATGTAGTGTTCCAAGATTCATTGTTTATGTATAACACTTAGAGCTCCATGTAATACGTGGCCTCCTTAATACCCACCTTCAAGCTCCCCCAGCTCCCTTCCCTCTAAAACTCTTTGTTTCTCAGAATCCACAGTCTCTCTTAGTTCATCTTCCCCTCCAATTTCCACGTATACTTTTCCTTTCCTTCTCCTAATGTCCTCCATGTTATTCCTTATGTTCCACAAGTAAGTGAAACCTTATGATAGTTGCCTTTCTCTGCTTGACTTATTTCACTCAGCATAATCTCCTCCAGTCTCATCCATGTTGATGCAAAAGTTGGGTATTCATCCTTTCTGATGGCTGAGTAATATTCCATTGTATATATAGACCACATCTTCTTTATCCATTTGTCAGTGGAAGGACATCTTGCCTCTTTTCACAGTTTGGCTATTGTGCACATTGCTGCTGTGAACATTTGGGTACATTGCCCTTCTCTTCACTACATCTGTATCTTTGGGGTAAATACCTAGTAATGCAATTTCCAGGTCATAGGGTAGCTCTATTTTTAATTTTTTGAGGAATCTCCACACTGTTTTCCAAAGTGGCTGCACCAGCTTGCATTCCCACCAACAGAGTAAGAGGGTTCCCCTTTCTCTACAACATTTGTTGTTTCCTGCCTTGTTAGTTTTTGCCATTCTAACTGGTGTAAGGTTGTATCTCAGTGTGGTTTTGATTTGATTTTTCCTGATGGCTAATGATGATGAACATTTTTTCATGTGTCTGCTAGCCATTTTTATGTCTTTACTGGAGAAGTATCTATTTATGTCTTCTCTCCATTTTTTTTGACTTCATCATCTGTTTCTTGGGTGCTGAGTTTGAGAAGTTCTTTAGAGATCTTGGATATCAGCTCTTTATCTGTCATGTCATTTGCAAATATTGTCTCCCATTCCGTGGGTTACCTCTTTGTTTTGTTGACTGTTTTTTGCTGTGCAGAAACTTTTGATCTTGTTAAAGTTCTAAAAGTTAATTTTTGCTTTTGTTTCCCTTGCCTTTGGAGACGTGTCTTGAAAGAAGTTGCTGTGGCTGGTGTCAAAGAGGTTACTGCCTATGTTCTCCTCTAGGATTTTGATGGATTCCTATCTCACATTGAGGTCTTTCATCCATTTTGAGTTTATCTTTGTGTATGATGTAAGAGAATGGTCGAGGTTCATTCTTCTGTACATAACTGTTCAATTTTCCCAGCACCATATATTGAAGAGGCTGTCTTTTTCCCACTGGATATTTTTTCCTGCTTTGTTGAAGATTATTTTGACCATAGAGTTGAGGGTCCATATCTGGGCTTTCTACTCTAAAGAACAGAAATTTTTTAAAAAGATTACTTATTTATTTGTCAGGGAGAGAGAGAGGGAATAAGTGCACACATATGCACATGTGTGGGATGGGAGGGGTAGAGAGTGTCCCAGGCAGTCTCCATGCTGAATACAGAGCCGGGCGTGGGGCTTGATATTGTGACCCTGGGATCATGACCAGAGCAGAAACCAAGAATCAGATATTCAACCCACTGCGCCACCCAGGTGCTCCAAAGAACAGAAATTCTTTAATTAGATCTAATTTTGTCAGTGTTTAAATCTTTTTTTTTTTTTGCATGTTGTATCTCAGAGATTATTGTCTAGACAGTGTACACAATATGTTTTGTTGTCTTAAATTTTTTCATTTCAACAGGTTTACTATGTTGTTTACATAGACTAAACTATACGTATTAAAAGCAAATATACTTGAAAATATTGACATGTATTAACACCCAGAAAGATAATGAATGTATTCATCATCTGTAATAATTCCTATTGCTTCTTTATAATCTCTCCCTTGAATTTTTCCCCATCCGCCTCCCTCGGCCAGACATTCGCTGTGCTTTCTGTCACCGTGGATTAAATTGCAATTTCTAGAGTTTTATATAAATTGGAATCCTATTATGTACTGTTTTCCATCTGGCTTATTTCAGTCAGCATAATGTTTTGGCATTCAACCATGTTTTATCATGTATCAGAAGATCTTTTCCCCCCATTTTTCTTCTGAGTAATAGTCCATTGTATAGATATACCATGGTTTGTTTAGCTATTTACCTGTTGCTGGATCTTTGGATTATTTCCAGTTTTGGCTATTACCAATAAAGCTGCTATGGACATTAATGTTATATATTCTCTGGACATATACTATTTTTACTCTTGGATAAAAATTGAGTAATGGAATGGCTGGATCAGATAGTAGGTGTATGTCTAACTTAGGGATGAAATGTTTAAACCTTTTTTCAAAGTGGTTATATCATTTTACATTTTCACCATCAGTGTACGTGAACTCTAGTTCCAGTTCTAGATCCTTCACATTCTCTCATTCTAGCCATCCTAACAGATATGTAGAAGTATCAAATGATTTTCCTGTGTATTTCTTTAATGACTAATGATGTTGAACATATTTTCATGCTGTTTACCATCTAGATGTTTTCTTTGGTGAAGTGTCTATTCACACATTTTGTAGTTTTCTAATTGTTTTCCTCTTTTTGAGTTTTGAGTCGTCTTTTTTTTTTTTTTTTTTTTAAAGATTTTATTTATTTGTTTGACAGAGAGAAATCACAAGTAGGCAGAGAGGCAGGCAGAGAGAGAGAGAGAGAGGAGGAAGCAGGCTCCCTGCTGAGCAGAGAGCCCGATGCGGGACTCGATCCCAGGACCCTGAGATCATGACCTGAGCCGAAGGCAGCAGCTTAACCACTGAGCCACCCAGGCGCCCCTTGAGTCGTCTTTTATATAATGGATGTAAGTCCTTTATCTTATGCTTTGCAAAAATAAATTTTAGGGATTGGCTTATATTTTCATTTTGTTTTGTTTTTGATGAGTAGAATTTTTAAGTTTTAATAATGTCCATTTCATGAAACATTTTTCTTTTATGGATTATGGTTTTTTTTGTTTACATCTAAGAATCATTGCCTAATCCAAAGTGGTGATCAAGATTCTTCCAAGACTTTTTTATTTTTAGAATTTAAATGAAGTCTATGACCTATTTTTTTTTTTAAGATTTTATTTATTTATTTGACAGACAGAGATCACAAGTAGGCAGAGAGACAGGCAGAGAGAGAGGAGGAAGCGGGCTCCCTGCACAGCAGAGAGGCCGATGCGGGGCTCTATCCCAGGACCCTGGGACCATGACCTGAGTTGAAGGCAGAGGCCTTAACCCACTGAGCCACCCAGGTACCCCGTCTATGACATGTTTTTAGTTGTTTTCTGCATATAGTGCAAGCTGTAACTTGAAGTTCAGTTTTTGTCTATGGAAATCCAGTTATTCCAGACATTGAAAAGACTATTTTTGTTTTAGTGAATTTGCTGTTGCACTTTTATTAGAAATCAGTTGTCTATATATGAGTGAATCTGTGTCTGCATTCTCTATTCTGTTCCAGATCTGTTTGTCTTGATATCAATAGTACACTATTTTGAATATTATGTCTTTCTTTCTTTTTTTTTTTTTTTAAAGATTTTATTTATTTATCAAAGAGAGAGAGGGGGAGAGAGCGAGCACAGGCAGACAGAATGGCAGGCAGAGGCAGAGGGAGAAGCAGGCTCCCTGCTGAGCAAGGAGCCCGATGTGGGACTCGATCCCAGGACGCTGGGATCATGACCTGAGCCGAAGGCAGCCGCCCAACCAACTGAGCCACCCAGGCGTCCCGAATATTATGTCTTTCTAATGGGTCTTGAAATCTGGACTTTGCCCCTTCCCCCCTTTTTTCCCAGAGTTGTTTTGGCTGGTCTAAGTCCTCTGCATTTCCGTATGTAATCTGCTATTCAGTTTTTAAAAATAAAATCCTGCTGGAATTATTTTTTAATTTTTAATTGATATATAATTAACATACAGTGTTATATTAGTTTCCTATAATAATAGGAAATATATAAAATAATATGTATTATTACATATATTCCTATAGTAATAGGAATAGTATGATTCAACAATTCTATACATTACTGAGTGCTGGTCAGTATAGATGTACTCTTTTTTTTAGGAGTGTGTGTGCTCATGGGAAAAGGGGAGGGGCAGAGAAGGAGAGAGAGAGTCCCAAGCAGCCTCTACACCCAGCACAGAGCCTGCCCTAGGGCATGATCTCATCGCCCTGAGATCATGATCTTAGCTGAAATCAAGAGTCTGAATGCTTAACCAGCTGAGCCACCCAGGAGCCCCGGGATTTATTATTTTAATTTTTATTACTTAAAATTACTAACTTTGCTTTTGCTCTCTTTTTCTATGTCATTTGAAAAGTTACATTCTTTAGATATTTTCTTCATATCATGTTTGACGTGGTTTTTCAGTATAATTGAGTAGTCTTGAACTTTTAAATTTCTTTAAATTAGTTTAGGGTAACTAAGTTTTATAGTACAAATAAACAGAATTAAACTTTTCACTTTAGTATTTCAAATTAGGCTAATATTCTCTGGACCTCTTTCAAGAGAAACATGGAAGCAAAACCCAAAAACTCCCTAGAAACCTGCAACTGAACCTCTATCATAATTGACAGTTTTCTTGGTTATAGGTCATTTCATTCTTCATTTAATATATCTCTTACAACAAACCACAAAATAGGCACCGGGTCACCTACAAAGTATAAAATTATCCTGAAATAAAAGCAGGTGTTGAACTTTTCCATATCCATACTGCTAATACTTTTTGAAGGGAGGAGGGATAAAATATAGGCCCTCTTCCCAGCCCATCCCCAAAGTTGCCTGTGTGGCAGACATTAAATAATAATTAATTTTTTGTATTTATTTTATATAATGGGCAGTATTCCTAACTGCTTAAATCTTCATTGTAGTTCAAGCCTTTTTTTAAATTTTCTTTTTTTTTTTTTTTTAAGATTTTATTTATTTATTTGACAGAGAGAAATCACAAGTAGATGGAGAGGCAGGCAGAGAGAGAGAGAGAGAGGGAAGCAGGCTCCCTGCTGAGCAGAGAGCCCGATGTGGGACTCGATCCCAGGACCCTGAGATCATGACCTGAGCCGAAGGCAGCGGCTTAACCCACTGAGCCACCCAGGCGCCCAAGCCTTTTTAATGTATAGAATTATGCTAAGCAATATGAATTGACACATAACTCTTGGTGTGGCAAAGCTGCTTATAAGAAATTGAATACAGAATATGGCATATAAACATAGTAAATGTTACAGAAAGGTTAAAATAATTAGGGAAGACTTCATCTAGACAAGGGTAGTAACCACGTAGAGAACTGGCACTTCTTGAAAACCATGGACAAGTATATATGAGAATATTATGTTTGGTCTGGAGATTTCTTCATTGCTCCTTCAGGATCTTTTGTTTGTGCCACTCACTGTGTTTACCTTTTAATACTTACCTATCTACTCCCAAACTAGTTATATTATTTTATTTCTGAAAAGTGAAGATACTGCTGTACTTCCTTATATGTAGTTGTAGCATAATATCTTACATATAGTAGGTACTCAGTGCTGTTCCATACTTGCATCATCTCTAGAAGGTATGCTGACGAATTTCCAGTAATTATTTCTCAGATACCACTTTCTTGCATTTTCCTGCAGGAGAACTGCAGTACCATAGAAGTTAGGTTTCTTTAATAGTAGCTCCTTTTTCGTAGCTTCCAGAGCTGGAAATTCAGGAAGTGGGGAGAAAAAAGGAGGTGAGTGATTTAGGATGTCTGCCTAAAATTTGGGACTTAGGAAGTAGGAAATTTTCTTTGCATTATTTAATTATATCAGATTCTGATTGTGTGTGTTTATTTTTCGTAGTAAATTTGTATCTATTAGATGGATGTCTCTTCTGCTTGAGTCAGTATTTGAATGATACCTGTCAGTTCTTCTTCCACCCAATTTTTATATATGTAATTGAGGCAAAATATGTATAACATAAAATTTACCATTCTATCCATTTGTAAGTATACAGTTCTGTGGCCCTTAAATATATTCACATTGCTGTGCAGCTATTGCTACCATCCATTTCTGCAACTTTGTCATCATCCCTTACAGAAACTCTGTACCTGTTCAATAATAACTCTTCCTTTTCCCCTTCCCCCAGCCCCTGGTAACCACTTTTTTACTTTCTCTCTATGAATTTAATTTTTTTTTTGATATCTCATACAAGTAGATCATGAAGTCTTTGTCCTTTTTTGTCTTTCTTGTTTCACTTAACATAATGTCTTCAAAGTTCATCCATGTTATAGCATGTATCGGATTTTTGTCCTTTTTGAAAGCTGAACAATGTTCCATTGTATGTATATACTATATTTTGTTTATCCATTTGTCTGTTGATAGACATTTTGATTGTTTCTATTTTTTGGCTGTTGTGAATAATACTTCTATGAACATTGGTATAGTAACTAAGTTTTAATTTAGTATTCATGTGTTTCACGTTTTTCCCTACCTCCTTTCTAGTTAATACAATTCTTATGAGATTATGTTTTTAAATAACTCAAAATGCCATTAGTTGGATCGTGGCCTGTCCTGTGGGCTAGAATCTCTTTAAAAGATGACTTTATTATATTAAAATGTATTGATTCTTTTTTTTTTTTAAGGTTTTATTTATTTATTTGATATACAGAGATGACAAGTAGGCAGAGAGGCAGGCAGAGAGACAGGCAGAGAGACAGGAGGAAGCAGGCTCTCCATGGAGCAGAGAGCCCGATGCGGGGCTCGATCCCAGAACCCTCGGATCATGACCTGAGCTGAAGGCAGAGACTTTAACCCACTGAGCCACCCAGGTGCCCCAAATGTATTGATTCTTTAAAATTTAACTTAGAAAACAATTTTATTTCTCTTACTTACAGATGTTTTGGGTACCTGACTGCCCTCTGTTTACATAATATTTGCTTATAAGACATAAAGATAAATTACTCTGGTCATCCATAGAGACAATAGAGTTAATTTAATTAAAGTAAACCAGGGATGTGTTTACAGAGGAAGTGAGAGTGAGCTAAGGTTTGAAAGATTTGTAATATTTTGATGAACAGTTGGAGGATGAGATAGGCATTCAAAGAAGGAACATTTGAAAGATAGTCAAGGAAGTCCCAGGTATGTTTGAAAACAGTGGAAGTTTATTAGCACATGGGTTGTTTAGGAATAAGGAAGGAATAAGGAACAAGCAAAGAATAAGGAAGTCTGAGTATGGGGCAACGCAGTTTGGTTTCTTCTACTCAGTGACCTTGTTCCTTTGGGATTTAGGACGACTAGCAGTTTTATGAGACGAAGAAGTATTATGAATTGGTTTTTAGAGTTTTGGGGAATGTAATGGATTATGAGAAGATGAGAATGTGGGGACTGGGAAAAAGAAAAGGTTCAAGTTTGAGGTTTTAGCAGTGGAATAATTACATATTATAATAAGGTTTTTTTTGGAGGGGGGTGTTTCTCAACATCATTTTATTGTTTATACTAACATACAGTAAACCTAAAATAGTTTCAGAAACATAGTAACCAATAAAACTGCCAGCAGTAAACCTAGTAAGTTAAGTTCAAAATATGTTTCTACTTCTTTTAAGATATGTTCTATTAAGAATATATAATCTTAGTATTTAAAAATTATTTGAATTAATATTAGCATGACCATGTTATCTATGAGTGTATAGTAAGATTCATTTCTTTCTGTTTATAATGAGCCTTAACATTAGACCTTGCCAGTGAGTTATTGAGAAGGAACAGGGGCAAAAAGTGATTTGAGCATATTAATTCATTAACTGAGTAAATAATTTACTCTGTTCTAGCTAGTGTCCTAGGCGCTGCTTATTAATGGATGAGTAAATTACAGTTTTGCTTTTAAAGGCCTTAGTCTTGCAAGTAGATTCTCTTTCCTATAAATTTTTTGAAGCTTGATTTCTTAAAAGATTTATGTGTAAAACTTTTGGATGAACAGAAAATAGATCAGCTAGTTCATTATTTTTCAAAATAAGCTATTTTAATGATTTTGATAGAGTTTGGATTAAAGTTTAATAAAGGAAGCTATTAAAAATTGGTTAGGTATTTAATATTTACAAAATCATGTGGCTATTTCATTTCACTCTTTAAGAGGATCAGATATTTTAAGTTCTCAGGGTTCTGGAGTTTTTATTTACACGTGTTTTTCAATTAGCAATAATCGCGCCTCGGATAAACCTCATTGGCTACGATACTGCCACTGCGCAAAGCTTACACATGTTTTTCATTGAGATATAATAATGTATATATATATAGAAAATATACAGTTTGGGTGACGTGTGTACTTCCTTAAAATCTTTAACACAGTCAAGAAAATGAATGTATGGGGCGCCTGGGTGGCTCAGTGGGTTAAAGCCTCTGCCTTCGGCTCAGGTCATGATCCCAGGGTCCTGGGATCGAGCCCCGCATCGGGCTCTCTGCTCAGCAGGGAGCCTGCTTCCTCCTCTCTTTGACTCCCTCTCTGCCTACTTGTAATCTCTGTCTGTCAAATAAATAAATAAAATTAAAAAAAAAAAAGAAAATGAATGTATATGTATAATTTACCAAGTTTGCTTTTTCCCCCGTCTTATATTCTGACTTCTGTCACTATAGATTAGTTTGTGTTTTCTAGAATATTTAATACAAAGAGAATCATGCAGCATTTTTTGATTTAGCTCCTTTCACTTAGCATTATTATTTTGAGATAAGTGTTTGTTGTTGCATGTTTCAATAAATTGTCTTTTCTTTTTTAAAGATTTTATTTATTTATTTGACAGAGAGAAATCACAAGTAGTCGGAGAGACAGGCAGAAAGAGAGAGAGAGGAGGAAACAGGCTCCCTGCTGAGCAGAGAGCCCCATGCGGGACTCGATCCCAGGACCCTGAGATCATGACCTGAGCCGAAGGCAGCAGCTTAACCCACTGAGCCACCCAGGCACCCCAATAAATTGTCTTGTTATTGCTGAGTCATAGTATTTCATATATATGTACCACAGTTTTATCCATTCACGTGTTAATGGACATTTGGTTATTTCGAGTTATTTATTATTATAAATAAAGTTGCTAAGAACATTCATACAAACTCTCTATGTTTATATATAATTTCATTTCTCTTGGGTTAATTCCTAAAAGTTAAATGAGTGGATCATATGTTAGGTATATGCTTAACTTTTAAAGAAAACTACTAGATTGTTTTCCAAACACATTTTACCAATTTACATTCTTACAAGCAGGGCATAAGACTTCTAGCTCGTCTTCGTCTTAGACAATACTTGGTAGATTAAATCTTTTTAATGTTAGCCTTTCTATAGGTGTGTACTGGTTTCTTATTGTGGTTGTCATCTGAAATATGTTCTTTGTAAAAGGTCTATATGTTCACTCATTTTTCAGATTGAGTTGTTGCCTTATTATTGAAATATAAGAAAAAATTTTCATATATTCTCTACACATATATGTTTTATGACTATGTTATATATATATGTATTTAAAGATTTTATTTATTTGAGAGGGAGTGTGAGAGAGAGAACACAAGCAATAGTAGGGGTGAGGGAGTTGCAGACTCCCTGCTGAGCTGGGAGCCCAATGTGGAGCTTGATACCAGGATCCTATAATCATGACCCGAGCTGAAGGCAGACATTTAACTAAGCCACCTAGGCACCCCTGTTTTGTATTTATGCTTTTCGCATTCTGTAGTTCATGTCTTCTTTTTACGACAGCGTCTTTTGTTTTGTTTTTTTAAATTTATTATTATTATTATTATTTTTTAAAGATTTTATTTATTCATTTGACAGAGAGGGATCACAAGTAGGCAGAGAGGAAGACAGAGAGGGAAGCAGGTTCCCCGCTGAGCAGAGAGCCCGACGTGGGGCTGGATCCCAGGACCCTGGGATCATGACCTGAGCCGAAGACAGAGGCCCCAACCCACTGAGCCACCCAGGCACCCCTGTTTTGTTTTTTTAAAGATTTTGTTTATTTATTTGACAGACAGAGATCACAAGTAGGCAGAGAGGGGGAAGCAGGCTCCCTGCTGAGCAGAGATCCCGATGCGGGTCTCCATCCCAGTACCCTGAGATCATGACCTGAGCTGAAGGCAGAGGCTTAACCCACTGAACCACCCAGGTGCCCTGGGACAGCGTCTTTTGAAGTGCAGAAATTTTTTGTTTTGGTGAAGTCTACTTTATAACTTTTTCTTTTTGGCAACATTTCTAAGCTTTGCCTAACCTGAGGTCGACAAAGATTTTCTTCTGTGTTTTCTTCTAGTAGTTTTGTAGTGTCCTTTCCATTTAGTTCCGTGATCCATTTTTTTTTTTTTTTTAACTTTTTATTTTTTATAAACATATATTTTTATCCCCAGGGGTACAGGTCTGTGAATCACCAGGTTTACACACTTCACAGCACTCACCAAAGCACATACCCTCCCCAATGTCCATAATCCCACCCCCTTCTCCCAAACCCCCTCCCCCCAGCAACCCTCAGTTTGTTTTGTGAGATTAAGAGTCACTTATGGTTAGTCTCCCTCCCAATCCCATCTTGTTTCATTTATTCTTCTTCTACCCACTTAAGCCTCCATGTTGCATCACCACTTCCTCATATCAGGGAGATCATATGATAGTTGTCTTTCTCTGCTTGACTTATTTCGCTAAGCATGATACGCTCTAGTTCCATCCATGTTGTTGCAAATGGCAAGATTTCATTTCTTTTGATGGCTGCATAGTATTCCATTGTGTATATATACCACATCTTCTTGATCCATTCATCTGTGGATGGACATCTAGGTTCTTTCCATAGTTTGGCTATTGTGGACATTGCTGTTATAAACATTCGGGTGCATGTGCCCCTTTGGATCACTACATTTGTATCTTTAGGGTAAATACCCAATAGTGCAATTGCTGGGTCATAGGGCAGTTCTATTTTCAACATTCTGAGGAACCTCCACGCTGTTTTCCAGAGTGGCTGCACCAGCTTGCATTCCCACCAACAGTGTAGGAGGGTTCCCCTTTCTCCACATCCTCGCCAGCATCTGTCATTTCCTGACTTGTTGATTTTAGCCATTCTGACTGGCGTGAGGTGATATCTCATTGTGGTTTTGATTTGTATTTCCCTGATGCCGAGTGATGTGGAGCACTTTTTCATGTGTCTGTTGGCCATCTGGATGTCTTCTTTGCAGAAATGTCTGTTCATGTCCTCTGCCCATTTCTTGATTGGATTATTTGTTCTTTGGGCGTTGAGTTTGCTAACTTCTTTATAGATTCTGGACACTAGTCCTTTATCTGATATGTCGTTTGCAAATATCTTCTCCCATTCTGTCAGTTGTCTTTTGATTTTGTTAACTGTTTCCTTTGCTGTGCAAAAGCTTTTGATCTTGATGAAATCCCAGTAGTTCATTTTTTCCCTTGCTTCCCTTGCCTTTTGCGTTGTTCCTAGGAAGATGTTGCTGCGGCAGAGGTCGAAGAGGTTGCTGCCTGTGTTCTCAAGGATTTTGATGGATTCCTTTCGCACATTGAGGTCCTTCATCCATTTTGAGTCTATTTTTGTGTGTGGTGTAAGGAAATGGTCCAATTTCATTTTTCTGCATGTGGCTGTCCAATTTTCCCAGCACCATTTATTGAAGAGGCTGTCTTTTTTCCATTGGACATTCTTTCCTGCTTTGTCGAAGATGAGTTGACCATAGATTTGAGGGTCTATTTCTGGGCTCTCTATTCTGTTCCATTGATCTATGTGTCTGTTTTTGTGCCAGTGCCATGCTGTCTTGATGACGACAGCTTTGTAATAGAGCTTGAAGTCCGGAATTGTGATGCCACCAACGTTGGCTTTCTTTTTCAATATCCCTTTGGCTATTCGAGGTCTTTTCTGGTTCCATATAAATTTTAGGATTATTTGTTCCATTTCTTTGAAAAAGATGGATGGTACTTTGATAGGAATTGCATTAAATGTGTAGATTGCTTTAGGTAGCATAGACATTTTCACAATATTTATTCTTCCAATCCAGGAGCATGGAACATTTTTCCATTTCTTTGTGTCTTCCTCAATTTCTTTCATGAGTACTTTATAGTTTTCTGAGTATAGATTCTGTGTCTCTTTGGTTAGGTTTATTCCTAGGTATCTTATGGTTTTGGATGCAATTGTAAATGGGATTGACTCCTTAATATCTCTTTCTTCTGTCTTGCTGTTGGTGTAGAGAAATTCAACTGATTTCTGTGCATTGATTTTATATCCTGACACTTTACTGAATTCCTGTATAAGTTCTAGCAGTTTTGGAGTGGAGTCTTTTGGGTTTTCCATATATAGTATCATATCATCTGCGAAGAGTGATAATTTGACTTCTTCTTTGCCGATTTGGATGCCTTTAATTTCCTTTTGTTGTCTGATTGCTGAGGCTAGGACCTCTAGTACTATGTTGAATAGCAGTGGTGATAATGGACATCCCTGCCGTGTTCCTGACCTTAGTGGAAAAGCTTTCAGTTTTTCTCCATTGAGAATGATATTTGCGGTGGGTTTTTCATAGATGGCTTTGATGATATTGAAGTATGTGCCCTCTATCCCTACACTTTGAAGAGTTTTGATCAGGAAGGGATGCTGTACTTTGTCAAATGCTTTTTCAGCATCTATTGAAAGTATCATATGGTTCTTGTTCTTTCTTTTATTGATGTGTTGTATCACATTGACTGATTTGCGGATGTTGAACCAACCTTGCAGCCCTGGAATAAATCCCACTTGGTCGTGGTGAATAATCTTTTTAATGTACTGTTGAATCCTATTGGCTAGTATTTTGTTGAGTATTTTTGCATCTGTGTTCATCAAGGATATCGGTCTATAGCTCTCTTTTTTGGTGGGATCCTTGTCTGGTTTTGGGATCAAGGTGATGCTGGCCTCATAAAATGAGTTTGGAAGTTTTCCTTCCATTTCTATTTTTTGGAACAGTTTCAGGAGAATAGGAATTAGTTCTTCTTTAAATGTTTGGTAGAATTCCCCCGGGAAGCCATCTGGCCCTGGGCTTTTGTTTGTTTGGAGATTTTTAATGACTGTTTCAATCTCCTTACTGGTTATGGGTCTGTTCAGGCTTTCTATTTCTTCCTGGTTCAGTTGTGGTAGTTTATATGTTTCTAGGAATGCATCCATTTCTTCCAGATTGTCAAATTTATTGCCGTAGAGTTGCTCATAGTATGTTCTTATAATAGTTTGTATTTCTTTGGTGTTAGTTGTGATCTCTCCTCTTTCATTCATGATTTTATTTATTTGGGTCCTTTCTCTTTTCTTTTTGATAAGTCGGGCCAGGGGTTTATCAATTTTATTAATTCTTTCAAAGAACCAGCTCCTAGTTTCGTTGATTTGTTCTATTGTTTTTTTGGTTTCTATTTCATTGATTTCTGCTCTGATCTTTATGATTTCTCTTCTCCTGCTGGGCTTAGGGTTTCTTTCTTGTTCTTTCTCCAGCTCCTTTAGGTGTAGGGTTAGGTTGTGTACCTGGGACCTTTCTTGTTTCTTGAGAAAGGCTTGTACCGCTATATATTTTCCTCTCAGGACTGCCTTTATTGTGTCCCACAGATTTTGAACCGTTGTATTTTCATTATCATTTGTTTCCATGATTTTTTTCAATTCTTCTTTAATTTCCCGGTTGACCCATTCATTCTTTAGAAGGATACTGTTTAGTCTCCATGTATTTGGGTTCTTTCCAAACTTCCTTTTGTGGTTGACTTCTAGCTTTAGAGCATTGTGGTCTGAAAATATGCAGGGAATGATCCCAATCTTTTGATACCGGTTGAGTCCTGACTTAGGACCGAGGATGTGATCTATTCTGGAGAATGTTCCATGTGCACTAGAGAAGAATGTGTATTTTGTTGCTTTGGGATGAAATGTTCTGAATATATCTGTGATGTCCATCTGGTCCAGTGTGTCGTTTAAGGCCTTTATTTCCTTGCTGATCTTTTGCTTGGATGACCTGTCCATTTCAGTGAGGGGAGTGTTAAAGTCCCCTACTATTATTGTATTGTTGTTGATGTGTTTCTTTGATTTTGTTATTAATTGGTTTATATAGTTGGCTCCTCCCACGTTGGGGGCATAGATATTTAAAATTGTTAAATCTTCTTGTTGGACAGACCCTTTGAGTATGATATAGTGTCCTTCCTCATCTCTTATTATAGTCTTTGGCTTAAAATCTAATTGGTCTGATATAAGGATTGCCACTCCTGCTTTCTTCTGATGTCCATTAGCATGGTAAATTCTTTTCCACCCCCTCACTTTAAGTCTGGAGGTGTCTTCGGGCTTAAAATGAGTTTCTTGGAGGCAACATATAGATGGGTTTTGTTTTTTTATCCATTCTGATATCCTGTGTCTTTTGACAGGGGCATTTAGCCCATTCACATTCAGGGTAACTATTGAGAGATATGAATTTAGGGCCATTGTATTGTCTGTAAGGTGACTGTTATTGTATAAGGTCTCTGTTCCTTTCTGATCTACCACTTGTAGGCTCTCTCTTTGCTTAGAGGACCCCTTTCAATATTTCCTGTAGAGCTGGTTTGGTATTTGCAAATTCTTTCAGTTGTTGTTTGTCCTGGAAGCTTTTAATCTCTCCTTCTATTTTCAATGTTAGCCTAGCTGGATATAGTATTCTGGGCTGCATGTTTTTCTCGTTTAGTGCTCTAAAAATATCATGCCAGCTCTTTCTGGCCTGCCAGGTCTCTGTGGATAAGTCAGCTGCCAATCTAATATTTTTACCATTGTATGTTACAGACTTCTTTTCCCGGGCTGCTTTCAGGATTTTCTCTTTGTCACTGAGACTTGTAAGTTTTACTATTAGGTGACGGGGTGTGGGCCTATTCTTATTGATTTTGAGGGGCGTTCTCTGAACCTCCTGAATTTTGATGCTCGTTCCCTTTGCCATATTGGGGAAATTCTCCCCAATAATTCTCTCCAGTATACCTTCTGCTCCCCTCTCTCTTTCTTCTTCTTCTGGAATCCCAATTATTCTAATGTTGTTTCGTCTTATGGTGTCACTTAATTCTCGAATTCTCCCCTCGTGGTCCAGTAGCTGTTTGTCCCTCTTTTGCTCAGCTTCTTTATTCTCTGTCATTTGGTCTTCTATATCACTAATTCTTTCTTCTGCCTCATTTATCCTAGCAGTTAGAGCCTCCATTTTTGATTGCACCTCATTAATAGCTTTTTGGATTTCAACTTGGTTAGATTTTAGTTCTTTTATTTCTCCAGAAAGGGCTTTTATATCTCTCGAGAGGGTTTCTCTAATATCTTCCATGCCTTTTTCGAGCCCGGCTAGAACCTTGAGAATTGTCATTCTGAACTCTAGATCTGACATATTACCGATGTCTGTATTGATTAGGTCCCTAGCCTTTGGTACTGCCTCTTGTTCTTTTTTTTGCGTTGAGTTTTTACGTCTTGTCATTTTGGCCAGATAAGAGTAAATGAAGGGGCAAGTAAAATACTAAAAGGGTGGCAACAACCCCAGGAAAATATGCTTTAACCAAATTAGAAGAGATCCAAAATCGTGAGTGGGGAGAAAGGGGATAAAAAGAGGTTCAATAAGAAAGAAAGAAAAAAAAAGAAAAAAGAAAAAAAAAAAAAAGAAAAGAAAAAAAAATTTTTTTTTAAAAAAGAAAACACCTGGGAAAAATGTAAAAAAGAAAAAATATATATATTAGATAAACTAGTAAAAAATCGTTAAAAAAGAAAAAGGTAACAGTTAAAAAAAAAAAAAAAGTTTTACCCAAAGGCGAGAAGAAAAAAGAAAAAAAAAAAAATGAAAAAGAAAAAATTAAATTAACTGCAAGACTAAAAAAAATCACAGGAAAAAAGCCATGAGTTCCGTGCTTGGCTTTCTCCTCCTCTGGAATTCTGCTGCTCTCCTTGGTATTGAAACCGCACTCCTTGGTAGGTGAACTTGGTCTCGGCTGAATTTCTTGTTGATCTTCTGGGGGAGGGGCCTGTTGTAGTGATTCTCAAGTGTCTTTGCCCCAGGTGGAATTACACCTCCCTTACCCGGGGCCGGGGTGAGTAATCCGCTCGGGTTTGCTTTCAGGAGCTTTTGTTCCCTGAGCGCTTTCCGTAGAGTTCCGGAGGACGGGAACACAAATGGCGGCCTCCTGGTCTCCGGCCCGGAGGAGCCGAGAGCCCGGGGCCCCACTCCTCAGTGCGCCCTCAGAGAACAGCGCCCAGTTACTCCCGTCTGCCTGACCTCCGGCCGCGCTCCGAGCTCACCGAGCCTGCGATCGGTTCAAGGTAACACCGAGCTGCGAGCTTACTGTCGGCTCTGTTTCTGTAGCCGGCTTTCCCGTTCCAATACCCGCAAGCTCTGCGACACTCAGACACCCCCGATCCTTCTGTGACCCTGCGGGACCTGAGGCCACGCTGACCCCGTGTGGGCTTTGCCCCGGGTAGCCTCTGGAGCGATGTCCCTCAGCGGAACAGACTTTTAAAAGTCCTGATTTTGTGCGCGGTTGCTCCGCCGCTTGCCGGGAGTCGGCCCCTCCCCCCGGGGTCTATCTTCCCGTCGCTTTGGATTCACTTCTCCGCCGGTCCTACCTTTCAGAAAGTGGTTGTTTTTCTGTTTCCAGAATTGCTGTTCTTCTTCTCTTCGATCTGCCGATGGATTTTCAGGTGTTTGCAATCTTTAGATAAGCTATCTAGCTGATCTCCGGCTAGCTGAAGCAGTCTCAGCTTGCTACTTCTCCGCCATCTTCCCGTGATCCATTTTTTAAAAAAATATTTATTTATTTGAGAGAGAGAGAGAGTGGGAGAGGGGAAAAGGTGAGAGGGAGAAGCAGACCCCCTGCCCAGAAGGGAACTTGATGCAGGGCTTAATCCCAGGACCGTGGGATCATGATCTGAGTTGAAGGCAGAGGCTTTAACCTACTCAGCCACTCAGGAGCCCCCCTATATGCCACATCTTTGTCCATTCATCTATTGATGGATACTTGGGCTGCTTCTATAATTTGGCTGTTGTAAATAATGTTTTAGTAAACATAGGAGTGCATCTATCCCTTTGAATTAGGGTTTGAGAGATTTTTTTTTTTGTTTCCTTCATTATTGTTTTGTAGTTTTTTACATATAAATCCTATACATATTTTGTTATTTTCTAAATAATTCATGTTTTCTGATGCACTTGTAAATGATACTTTAATAAAAAATATTGTCTTTGTGTTTCGTTCCTTGCTAATCTCACTTACTAGTTCTAGTAGCTTTTGTAGATTCTTTGAAATTTTTTATGTAGATAGTTGTGTCACTTACAAATCGAGGTGACAGTTTTGTTTTTCCCCTTCTAATCTTTAGGCCTCTTTTCCTTTTCTTGTCTTGTCACACTTACTGTACATCCACCACAGTGTTAAGTAGGAGTGGTGATGACAGGTATCCTTACGTGTTCCATGTTTACAGGCAAAAACATGGAGTGTTGCTCCATTATATATGATACTAGCTTTAAGTTTCAGGTTGATAAACTTTTTCAGGTTGGAAAAGTTTGTTCTATTCCTCCTTTGCTAGCTTTAAATTATAAATGGGTGTGCTTCTTCTCTGTTAAGTTGATCATATGGAAGTTTTCTTCAGTTCTTGGTCTGGTGAATTATAGCAGTCAATTTGCAAATACTGAATTAGCCTTGAATTCCCAGGATCAACTTCATGTAGTCAGATATAGCCTCTTTACACATCACTGGTTACAATTTGCTAATATTTTGTTGGGGGTTTTTCATTTGCATTCACAAGGGATGTTGTTCTGTGTTTTTCTTGTTATGTTCTTGTCTGGTTTGGGTCTCAGTATAATGCTTACCTTTGTCAAAAATAGGTTTGGAAATCCTTTTCTATATTTAGTAAGTTATTATGGAGAATTAATATTGTACCTTGCTGAAATGTTCAATTGAATTTGCTCATGAACCTGTAAGGCCTAGAACTTTTTTTTATTGGAAGGTCTTAAACTAGAATTTAGAGACATAAGAGTATTCAGGACATCTGTTTCTTTTGTGTCTTTTTTTTTCCCCTTTGTGTCTTTTTAAAAATTAACCAATTTCATATGAATTGTTCAATTTATGAGCATGAAGTTATTTGAAAGTCTCCTTTATTATAATTCTAACATTTATTGAATCTGTGGTAATTTTTAAAAAAAATTCCTGATATAATTTATGTCTTCGTTTTTTCCTCTTGTCAATCTGGCTAGAGTTTTATAAATTTTTTTGAACTTTTCAGAGAAACTGCTTTTGGTTTCATTGATTTTCTCTGTTGTCTTTCTATTTCCTTTTATAGGAAAGATCCCTCTGATCTTTATTATCTTCTTCTGCTTCTGATCCATACTCTTGGATATTTGAGAGGAATTATCTGCAAATATCTGGAGTTTCCTTTTTGAGCATTTCTCTCTCCTGTGGTGCTCTGCTCTGCAAACTCTAGGTCCTTGATTCTTCTGGGTTATCTGCCATGCCTTCTCAATTTAGGGAGTCTCTTGGATTCTCTGCCTCTCTGTGCTGTAATATGGAAGCTTAGTGTGGGAAGGTGAGACAATCATAAAAGTCTGCTCACCTCTCATAGATCACGCATTTTATTAACTGATGTCTAGTGTTTAGAAAACTGTTACTCATATATATATATTGTCCATTAAAAAAAAGATTTTATTTATTTATTTGAGAGAGAATATGAGAGAGAGAGAGAATGAGAGGGGAGAGGTCAGAGGGAGAAGCAGACTCCCTGTTGAGCAGGGAGCCACATGTGGGACTCGTTCCCAGGACTCCAGGATCATGACATGAGCAGAAGTAGTTGCTTAACCAGCTGAGCCACCCAGGTGCCCCTTGTCCAGTTTTTGTTGTTGTTGTTTTAATTTGTTTCCTCAGGACATTAAATATACTTCCCTGTTATTTCATCTTGGCCCATCTTTTACTTTTCAATTTTTTATCTTATCTAAATGGCAAACTCTTGAAGACAGCTTTTGTGCCCTTCATAGTATGTAGTACAGGGCCTTGTACTCAGTAAGTGCTTATTGTAAATTTGACTTATTCCTTGAGTTTACTTGAGCTGGATGAAAGAAGGAGATAAGAAGCAGAAGAGTAAAGCCACTATCTTACTGCATTTCCCTTGCTTGTCAAATGAACTCTCTCTGGAGCCCTGATAACAGAATTTTTATATTCCACTCCCATCTGACAACTCTACCTCTTATAGCTAGGTGAGTGAAACTATGCCCAAAACTCCACCAGACATCATCTGACCCAACTGGTCCACTTAACCTTAATTTCCATAAAAATGTGTAATTTGATAGACTGGTAGGATGTTGAGTGGGGAGAAATCTATGGGAAAATCGTAGGTTAAATAATCTCAAAAAGTCTTTTCTGGATATTGACTCCAAATGTCCAATGTCATTATTAATCTGAAGATTGATTTTTTTCTTTTGTCCTCAAGAATGTTCAACAGTTGTCATTTCTTTTATTAAATTTAAAAAAATTTAAAGAAGATTTTATTTATTTATTTGACAGAGAGAGAGAGAGATCACAAGTAGGCAGAGCGGCAGGCAGAGGAGGGGGGAGTAGGCTCCCTGCTGAGCAGAGAGCATGATGCAGGACTCAATCCCAGGACCCTGAGATCATGACCTGAGCTGAAGGCAGAGGCTTAACCTACCCACTGAGCCACCCAGGTGTACCAGCAGTTATTGTTTCTTTTCTTTTCTTTTTTTTTTTAAAGATTTTTTATTTTTTATTTGACAGACAGAGATCACAAGTAGGCAGAGAGGCAGGCAGAGAGAGAGCGGAGGAAGCAGGTTCCCTGCTGAGCAGAGAGCCCGATGCAGGACTCGATCCGAGGACCCTGGGATCGTGACCTGAGCCAAAGGCAGAAGCTTTTAGCCCACTCAGCCATCCACACGCCCCATTTATTGTTTCTTGACCAGTTCTTTCCCCCTGCTGTTTGTTATTTATTTATTTAATTTTATATTTTTCAGTGAGCCATAATTCATTGTTTATGCACCATACCCAGTACTTCACCAGTTCTTTCAGTCCCTTTTTCTTAAACTCATTACATTAATAGTGGATTCTCTCAATGCACCTTATATGTCTTTTAGCTGTGTTTTCAATAATTTTTTTTTTTCCTGACTCTGTGCTGAGTGCTCAGTGAATGCATCAGGACTATCTTCTAATTCAAGAATTCTGCCTTCAGGGGTGCCTGGGTGGCTCAGTGGGTTAAGCCTCTGCCTTCAGCTCAGTCATGATCTTGGTTGGGGGTCCTGCGATTGAGTCCTGCATCGGGCTCACTGCTCGGTGGGAAGCCTGCTTCCCCCTCTCTCTCTGCCTGCCTCTCTGCCTACTTGTGATCTCTTTCTCTGTCAAATAAATAAATAAAATCTTTTTAAAAAAGAATTCTACCTTCAGTCTATCTAGAGAAAAGTCTATTTCATCTATTGATTTTTTATATCAATGACTATATTTTTTACTTTCAAATTTTCTTTTTTAAGATTTTATGTATTTATTTGATAGAGAGAGAGTGGGGAGGAGAGGGAAAAGCAGGCTCCCTCCCTGGGATCATGACCCAAGCTGAAGACAGATGCTTAACCAACTGACCCACTCAGGCACCCCTATTTTCAATTTTTTTTTAATTTAATTTTTTTAAAAGATTTTATTTATTTATTTGACAGAGATCACAAGTAGGCAGAGAGGCAGGCAGAGAGAGAGAGAGGGAAGCAGGCTCCCTGCGGAGCAGAGAGCCCGATGCGGGGCTCCATCCCAGGATCCTGAGATCATGACCCGAGCCCAAGGCAGCAGCCCAAACCACTGAGCCACCCAGGCGCCCCTCAAATTTTCTAATTGGGTTCTTTTCTTACCTACATTTACCCCCTTATTTTTGTTTTCATTATTTCTTATTTATTTTCAGTTGAAGTTTTGCCCTCATGTATGTCTATGAACATTCTGTATGAACTTATTTTTAAGGTTTTAAAAATTTATTCCCTTAAAATTATTTTCATATTGAATAAAGTCATGTTCTGATTATTGATTTTTCTGGCTTTAATTTTTAGCATTAGATTTCTCCATGTGATTTCTGAATATTGGTTTAATGGCTGATTTTGAGCAGGAGTTATGTTTTGCTGTTGTTTTTCTCTCTCTTTCCTTCTGTCTACTCATACCTATCTGTCTCTAGGAATTCAGTTAACTTTCACCTTAACCCTCCTTGTCCCCAATCCAGACCCAAGTCTTATTCCAGAATTTCAGTGATTCTGTCATAAGTTACATACTGAAGATATTATAGAAACACTTTGGTACTTTGCTTCAGTTTCTGATATTTGGTTTACAGGTTATGCCAACACCCTCTCCCTTAGGCTAGCATTTTTCTAGAAGCTCTAGGTGAAGATTGAGTGTGTGTATGTTCGTGCTTTCTAGCCTTCTTTCTTGAACTAGCTCCTTTTGGGGGGGAGGTGGCTAGGGCTGGCATGGTACTGAATTCTCATTCCTTTTTAAGGTCTTATAATCAACAGTTCTGAGCTTTTAGCCAACTTTACTTTTTTATTAACCATTTCTGTATTATTAGTGGCTGCTAGAAATCTTCATTTTGTTTTTGAACTTGACTCTATCTTTTGTGTTATCTTTTCATGTATTTTATATGTCCTGGCCATGTTTTTGGTATGCATTTAGTGATTAGAGATTTACCATTATGTTATTCTGATTTGAAGTCACATTCCCAGGTTAGTAGATTTCAGAATAAATATACCTGGCCTTGTTCCTCCTGATTGTTAATTGTTAAGAGAAGGCAAAGAAAACTTAGAATTATAAATCAAATGTTATTCTTTTATTGGTCCTCTGCAATAGATAATATGTAAGTGGCTTCTTTATTGAGTATTGCTCACTTGTGATTGCTTAGTTTAATACTAAATTCTACAGTTATTTTCTCATGAATTTCTGCGATCAATTCTTCTGAACACCATCATACAAAGAGATATTGTTAGCCTAGAAGTCTGAGGTCTTAGAGCTTATCTGGATTATTCTGGGAACATTATTTAATCTTTTGTATTTGTTTCCTCCTTTATAAAACAGGTATAATATCTGCTTTCACTGTCTGATGGGATATTTGTGAACATCATAGAAGATACTAGAGTTCAGTTCAGCAAAGTTTTACTTAAGCACCTGTTTGGAGAAAGACATATCGCTAGGTTCTAGGGAAATTGAATAAAACACAGTTCTGTGGTTATTTATAATACAGGGGACAACCAGCCTGTTTTTGTTTTTGTTCTTTAAGGTTTATTTATTTATTTTGGAGGGGATGGAGAAGGAGAGAGAGAATCTTAAGCAGACTCCTTACTGAGTGGAGAGCCAATGTGGGGTGGATATCACAACCCCAAGATCGTGACCTTAGCTGAAATCAAGAGTTGGACCCTTAACTGACTGAGCCATTAAGACATCCCTATATAGCCTGTTTTATAATCAGTTATAATACAGAGTAGTCTGTGATGAATACTTAAATGTAGATATTAAACAACAAATTAAGACAACCTAAAAAAGAAGCAGTTTAGGCTTCAGGAATAAGCAGAAATTTCATGGAGGAGCTGATCTTTGATTTAAAACCCTAGAGTTTTAAAAATGCCAAGGTGCTATGTAAATATATGATATGCTATTATTTTATATATTATATAATATACATATATTATTTTATATGCCATATATTTTCCCATGAGCTGACCTGATTGGAGAACACTTAGCCATTTCTTCTTCTTTTTGTTTATTTATTTTTAAAAGATTTTATTTTATTTTATTTTATTTATTTATTTGAGAGAGAGTGAGCACAGGGAGAGGGAGGAGCAGGCTCCCCTTTGAGCAGGAAGCCTGATGTGGGGCTGAATCCCAAGACCCTGACATCATGACCTGAGCCAAAGGCAGACACGTAACGAACAGAGCCACCCAGTGTCCCCCTTCTTATTCTTCTTCTTCTTCTCCTTCTTTTTTTTTTTTTTAAGATTTAATTTATTTGAGAGAGAGCGAGTGCGAGAGCACCAGTGGGGTTGGGGGAGAGGCAGAGGAAGAGGGAGAAGCAGACTCCTGCTAAGCCGGGAGCTCAATCCCAGGACTCTGAGATAGAGATCTGAGCAAGACCTGGAGTGGAAGGCAGTTGCTTAACTGATTGAGATACTCAGGTGCCCCTAGCCATTTCTTCTTTACCTTTTTTGTTTGTTGCGTAAGTCTGTCCTTGCTATTAAATCTTCGTTTTTATTGGTCATGGTGGTTTGGACTAGGCGTATTCTTGTGGTGTTGTGGTCAGTCTTTCTCTCTTCTGTGAATACTGATTTAGATGTTGCTTTTTCAAGAGAAAAATGTTCTCCTGTGTGTTGTATTTTTTTGATAATGTAATAATTGAAAAGTAGATTTTCCCCTCCAGGCTACTATTCAGAGATTGTTACCTCTGAAGTTCTGAAGAAACACTATTTGCTATTATCCAGATACATTTAGACCAAATTTTTGCAGCAGAACATTTTGTTCTATTTGCTGTAATTTTTTTTCTTTAAAGGACAAAGATAAACAGCTTAAACAGATAACCATCTCTGGTTGCTGCTTCTAACAATAATATTTAGCAGCCAGTGAATATTCTGCAAGGCCTTTCTCAGAAAGGCTGCATTAAGTAAACAAGCAGTAAATACAGTTGGTGACTGATAGATGATAGAATTTAAAGCTAGCCAACTGCCCATATCAGGCTAAAACATTGCTTTTCTGTTTTGGTAAATAATACTCATCTTGTTTATACAGGTCTTATCAAAAACAGTGTTAGCATTTCATACCAAACATATTTTCATTAAGCTCATGAGAACTAAAACTAACAAATTTTGAATTGCTTGAATCCTATTTCATCAGTTTCTTTAGATGTATGTTTTGGTTTATTTCCAAATCACAAGTTATACTGTATCCTGTGTTTTGAAGAATGATAGCTTTTGTGCAGTGTTCCAGCAGTCACCATTTACAGTAGTTTGGTTTGTTTTTGTCATGGAAATCTCAGCCATGGATTGAATTGAGACTTGGGGAAATACTTTTATTTGATCCTTGGCTGCCAAAGGATTTCATTACAGGTGTTTTGTGAGGTTTATTTACTTGGTGGCTTCTATATCAGATATTGCTATAATTTGAAGTATCGTTCCTTTGCACACTTTATAGAACCAGTCTTGAAGGGCTATCACTGTTTCTAGCCCTCTTGACTGGGTCTACTTAGGAGATAGCTACTATATACATATACAGTAGGTTCAGATATTTTCTTGAGTTACTTTATGTTTAAGTAATACCTTATCATCAGAATCACCAAAAACACTAGAAAGTAAACTCCCACATGGATTTTATCTTTTTTATTGTAATTTTAGTGCTTGGCAGAAAGTAGTTGTTCAGTAAATGAATTGAATTAATTACCCAGAGTAATTACTCAGAGTTACCATTACTGCTTCTATTGCTTATAGAAATTACTGACATAGAGGATCTGGATCCTATCCCCCAACACTGGCCTTCTCTTTCCTCTTTTATCCTACCATTAAGGTGGAAGGTTTACTCTGTTCCAGTCATGAGTCACGTATACTATTCATCCCCCCGCTTTTTTTCAAAGTTTTGTTTTGTTTTGTTTTCTTTTTTGACAGAAAAAGAGACAGTGAGAGCAGGAACACATACAGAGGGTGAGAGGGAGAAAGCAGGCTTTCCTCTGAACAGGGAGCCTGATGTTGGGCTTGATCCGAGGACCCTGGGAGCATGACCTGAGCCGAAGGCAGATATTTACTGACTGAGCCACCCAGATGCCCCTGTTCTTTTTTATAATTATAGCAATAGCAATAATAATGAAAATTCTATCGATTGCTAGTATATCTGAGTATCAGCTTGTGACAGGCCGCAGATTCTATAATAGGGTTTATTAATCATTTGCTATGGCGTAGATACTATTCTAAGTAATTAACAATGCATTGTATCACTTAATCTTATCAGCAAAATATGAGGTATTTTAGGTTCAAGAAAAACTGGGGTTCAGAGAAATTCACCAAAATCATGCCCTAAATTAGGCCCAGACTCAGGATTCAATTCCTTTCTAGCTGGTGACAAAGGCTATGAGATTATCAAGTTAGCCTTCTTTATGAATCTGTTTTTCAGTATATCTTTTTTTTTTTTTAAGATTTTATTTATTTGCTTGAGAGAGAGAGACAGTGAGAGAGAGCATGAACGAGGGGAAGGTCAGAGGGAGAGGCAGAC
Source organism: Mustela nivalis (assembly GCF_964662115.1). NCBI lineage: Eukaryota > Metazoa > Chordata > Mammalia > Carnivora > Mustelidae > Mustela > Mustela nivalis. The sequence continues at coordinate 71,676,878 of NC_139028.1, read as the reverse complement.
TCCCCGTGGAGCTGGGAGCCTGATGTGGAACTGGATCCCTGGACTCCGGGATCATGACCTGAGCCAAAGGCAGTCGTCCAACCAACTGAGCCACTGAGGCATCCCTGTTTTTCAGTATATCTAATAAATTTCCATCAAGCTTCTGGTTTAATATGTCTGATAAGGGGCTCTTTTCTCTAGAAGATAATTTCATTGTTTAACAGCCATAATTCTTAAAAGGTTTTTCATAATATTAAAGAAACATTAATACATGTTTTTATAACTTTTAAACTTATAATGCCATTAAACTTTTCCAGAGATATCTAAGGTGGAATGAGTCTATTCTTACTCAAACTGTGTTTGGGGCACCTGGCTGGGTCAGTTGGTAGAGCATATAACTCTTGAACTCCGGGTCATGAGTCTGAGCCCCCACTGGGTGTAGGGATTACTTAAATAAAAACTTAAAAAAATAAAAAATAAACTACTTGCACTGAAATTCTTATTTCAGGGTCTGCTTTTAGAGAAACTATAATCAGAGACCCCCTTGGAAAAAGAATCCTGTTTATTTGGCTTTAAACACTCCTAATTTGGCCAAGGTTTTTTTTTTGTTTGTTTGTTTGTTTGTTTGTTTTACTTCTTATAGGAAGCTGCTGGGATTAATAGAATTTTGTCTATTATTCTTTGAAAATTTTTTATTTTTTAAGTTATTACATTGTTAAATTGACCTTTTTATTTGTTTAGTATAGAGCCCTATTTTACTGCATATTTAGAGCTGAGTAACCACCACTACCATCAGGATACAGGACAGTTCTATCACTCAGCAAACTTCTTAATGCTGTCCCTTTGTTGTCACATTCCTATCAGTTATATCCCTTGACAACCACTGATACGTTTTTCATTATTGTGACTTTATCTTTTCAGGAATGCCTTATAAGTGGAATCATACAGTATATAACCTTCAGGTCCTGGGTTCTTTCAATTAGTATAATATATTCAAGATTCATCCAAGTTGTTGCCATTATCAGTAGTTTGTTCCTTTTTTTACTTAGTATTCCATTATGTGGATATACCATATATTTATCTATTCACTTACTGAAGGGCATTCGGGTTTTTTCCAGTTTGGGGCTTTTATGAATAATGTGCTGTGAACCTTCATGTACAAATTTTTGTGTGGACACGCATTTCCATTTCTCCTGAGTATGTACCTAGTACTGGAATTACTGGGTCATACAGCAGCTCTGTGTTTAACCTTGTCCTGAGCTGCCAGACTGCTTTACAAAGAGACTGCTTTATTTATTTATTTATTTTTAATTTTTTGTTTATTTGACAGACAGAGATCACAAGTAGACAGAGAGGCAGGCAGAGAGAGAGGGGGGAAGCAGGCTCCCTGCTGAGCAGAGAGCCTGATGCGGGACTCGATTCCAGGACCCTGAGATCACGACCCGAGCTGAAGGCAGCGGCTTAACCCACTGAGCCACCCAGGCGCCCCGAGACTGCTTTATTTTACATTCCCACCAGCAAGTGTATGAGGGTTCCAATTTCTCCACATCAACACTTTTATCAGTCTTTTTGACTATACTCACTCTAATGTGTGTGAAGTGCTATCTTATGTATTTTATTTGCCTTTCCCTAATGACTAATGATGTTGAGCATCTTGTGTGTTCTGGCCATTCTTCTTTGGAGAAATATCTACTAAAATCTTTGCACATTTTCTAATGGGGTTGTTTTTTTATTACTGTGTTTTCAGAGTTCTTTATATGTTCTTGAGACTTGACTTTTCATTTTAACAGTATTTTTCTTAGACACAAAGTTTTAAAGTTTGATGTACTCTGATTAGTTTTTTTGATGGATCTTGCTTTTGATGTTAAGAACTTTTTTACCTAACACCCGGTGATTTTCTCTTATATTTTCTTCTAAAAGGTTTATGGTTTCTTGTTTTATATTCAGCCCTGTGATTCATTTGGAGTTAATCTTTGTATAAGATAAGAGGTTTAGTTTGAGGTTAATTTTTCTTTTTAAATATTTTTATTTATTTATTTATTTATTTGACAGAGAGAAATCACAAGTAGGCAGAGAAGCAGGCAGAGAGAGAGAGAGAGAGAGAGAAGGAAGCAGGCTCCCCGCTGAGCAGAGAGCCCAATGCGGGACTCAATCCCAGGACCCTGAGATCATGACCTGAGCCGAAGGCAGCAGCCTAACCCACTGAGCCACCCAGGCGCCCTAATTTTTCTTTTTGCATGCAGATGGATGACCCGTTTTGCCAACATCACTTGTTGAAAAAAGACTACTCTTTTTTAGTTGAACTGTTTTTGCACCTTTGTCAAAAATCAGATGGCCATATTTGTATGAGTCTATTTCTGGACTATCTATTCTGTTCCATTGCTCTCTTTAGTATTTTTATTTATATTTCTTAGCTGGTATGATACTGTCTTTATTAGTGTAGCCTTATATTGTCATGGAATTCAGTAGTATGATTCCTTTAACTTAATTTTCTTTTGCAAAAATTCTTTTAGCTATTCTGGTACTTTTGTCCTACCACATAATATTTAAGAATGAACTTACCTATGTCATTACCTATGTCTCAAAAAAAAAGAAAAAAAAAAAAGCCCTGCTTGGATTTTGATAGATACTGCATTAAACCTATAGATCATTTTAGTGAAAATTGACACCTTTAATATGTTGAGGTATTCTTTGATTTCTTTCATCTCTGCCATGCTTTGTTAGATTTATGCCTAAGTAATTCCATTTTATTGGAGCTATTATAAATGGCGCAATTTTTTTTTGTTTTATATTGTTTATTGCTGGTATATAAAAATTTAAGTGATTTTTGTGTGTTGACCTTATAACCTGCAATTTTACTCATATTAGTTCTAAAAGTGTTTTTTGTAAATTCCCTGGGATTTTTTTATATAGACATTCTTGTTATCTGCAAATTGGGGCAGTTTTACTCCTTTCTGTATATATCTTTTCTTGTCAGAATGGTGAATATAGATATCCTTGTGTTCCTGCACATAAGTGGAAATTATCCCATCTTTTACCATTTACTATGATAGTTATAGGTTTATCACACATATCCTTCATCTGGTTGAAGAAGTGCCCTTCTGTTTATCCTTCTATTACTGGGTTGCTGAAAATTTTTATCCTGATGGGTATTGAAATTTTAGTAAATGCTTTTAATGTTCTATGGATGGTGTCCTATGATTTTTCTTACATGAGGTAATATTGATTTGTTTTTGAATATTGAACTAGCCTTAAGTTGCCTGGATAAACTCCACCGTTCTGGGTTAGTATTCTAATATTCTGCAGGAATCCATTTGTTAATGTTTTATTGAGACTTTTTTTTTTTTTGCATGTACTTTATTTAGAAGCCAGTTTTTAGTATACTGAGCTTAATATACAGTATGCAATTTTACTTTTTTTTTTTTTTTTAAGATTTTTTATTTATTTATTTGACAGAGAGAGAGAGATCACAAGCAGGCAGAGAGGCAGGCAGAGAGAGAGAGAGAGAGGAGGAAGCAGGCTCCCCGCTGAGCAGAGAGCCCTATGGGGGACTCTATTCCAGGACCCTGAGATCATGACCTAAGCCAAAGGCAGCGGCTCAACCCACTGAGCCACCCAGGTGCCCTGCAATTTTACTTTTATAAAAGGTTTCACTTTGGGCAATTTTTCCCTGTTCAGACCTGCTAATAAGTAAATAATTTTTCGTTGGGTAGGTAGTGTCTGCTTTTTCCTTTTGTTTTGCTAAACTTTCCCTTAAAGATGTGTCTGACACCTTGCATTCTTTCTGTTCTTTAGATGAGGCTATGTTAGGGGATTACAGGCCTTTGAATTATTTTCTTGAAGAAGGCGGCCAGTAATTCTCAAGTTTATGTTCCTTGGGTTGTTATGAAGCACTTGAAAGGATAAGAATGCAAATTAATGTTTCACACGTGGTGTAATTTTATGTATGTTTAAATTTCAGTAATATCAGCCATGTTATGTATAAGTCTTTTGAAGGAGTCAGTTGAAATCAAGATTCCAGTGGGTATTTGTGTTTTGAGATCATGATAATGGAATTATAAGTGGAAAAGCCCCAAATGAGAACATTCCTTCCATTTGTTATCCAGGAAATTAGTAAAATTCCAATGTTTATAAACAATGTTTATAAGCCGGAATGGAAGAAGAATTGAAACAGAACTCACCTTATTTCCTCTATTTAAGCACTGCATTTTGAATTTATTCTAAAGAACCAAGGAATTCTCATTTGTTACCTTTGTTTTTCAATGAAAAATATATCTACTACTGTTTCCCTGGACCATTATATCTGAGTATTTCTGACTTGTAAAGGGCAATGAGGGGGCACCTGGGTGGCTAAACCCTTAAGTGTCTGCCTTCCATTTGAGTCATGATCCCAGAGTCCTGGAATTGAGCCCCACAACTAGCTCCCTACTCAGCGGGAAGACTGCTTCTTCCTCTTCCACTCCCCGCCCCTGCTTGTGTTCCCTCTTTCTCTCTCGGTAAAATAAATAAATAAAATCTTTAACAAAAATAAAATAAAGGGTAATGAGTTTCTGTAAGTGAGCAAGCAGATTTGTTGGGCCTAAAGGGTTTTGAAATGTCAGCTTTCATTACTGACTAGAATCTTATTTTCCATAAAATTTGTACAAAGTCTTGATGATATGATTCATCTTTTCTTAGAAGTGGTTTATAAAATTTCAACTTTAGTAACTATGGTCTTAATAAGTTCTACCTTGGAGGCTAAGATAAATGCCTATGTTAAAAAGTAAAAGTAAATATATGTGGTGTAGGGGCGCCTGGGTGGCTCAGTGGGTTAAGCCTCTGCCTTCGGCTCAGGTCATGATCTCAGGGTCCTGGGATCGAGTCCCGCATCGGGCTCTCTGCTCAGTGGGGAGTCTGCTTCCTCCTCTCTCTCTCTGCCTGCCTCTCTGCCTACTTGTAATCTCTCTCTGTCAAATAAATAAATAAAATCTTAAAAAATATATATATATATATGTGGTGTAATATTAACAGGGAATCTAGATAGGGATGGATGAGTTTGATAGCACTATTTGAATTAAAACTGAATATTTGTATATTCGCATAAATGTGTATATAAGTGGTTCAACAATATTGGGAAGGAAGCACATAGAACCGTAGTAGTGTGTCCTTGCTTTTTCTGTGGGATTGGGTTCACAATCTCAGTTACCTGTTCTCCATTGTGTTCTGAAAGCATAGGATCCTCCTTCTGACAGATAATCAGGTCATTAGTAGCCTAAGGCTAGATCACAGTGCCTTTGCATTCTTCTTTTTATCATACAGGCATTTTATCATCTCACATCATCACTAGAAGAAGAGTCCCTGCAGTGCAATACAGATAGACAGCAAGCACAAGGGGGTGGAGGAAGGGCAGAGGACAAGTAGACTCCCGGCTGAGTGTGCAGCACAGAGCCTGACAACGGGACTCTCCCAGGACCCTGAGATCATGAACTGAGCCAAAGTTAGATGCTTAACCAAATGAACCACCAAGGCGTCCCTGCTGGCATTTGGATTGCAATTGCATTGACTTTATAGATTTATTCACATAAAGATTAATTTAGAGAACTGACATCTTAATAATACTGAATAGACCAAAAGTTGAATAAGGTATATCTTTCTATTAATTTTGGTCTTCTTTAGCTTTTCACCAATATTTTGTAGTTAAGTATACAGGTTTTTCCTATCTTTTGACATTTATCCCTATTTCTTATTCTTGATGCTATTGTAAATGATATTTTTATTTTTGATTTTTCACTACCAGTATGTAGAAATGCAGTTGATTTTTGTAGGTTGATCACATATCCTACAATCTTATTACTAAACTCACTTACTAGTTCTAGACATTTTTTGTAGATTCCATTAGTCTTTCTACCTCGACAGTCGTATTAGTGATAGGGACAATTTTATCTCTTTTCTGGGTGATACATCTACCTTTTCTTCCCCTCTCCCTTTACCTGATTGCTCAGGCTAGAACCTATAGTACAAAGTAGAGTAGAAATTGTGATTGTAGACATATCTGTCTTATTCTTGATCTTAGCAATAAAGCATTCAGTTTTTCAGCATTAAGAATGATACAGATTTTGCATAGATGTTTTTATCATGTTAAGGAAATTCACTTTTACTCCCAGCATACTCAACGATTTTTAACACAAATGATGCTGAAATTTGTCACATGCTTTTTCTGCTTCTATTAAAATATCATTTTTCTTTTTTTAGTTTGTTATATTTTCTTATGTAAAGGTTTTTAAATGATGAATTATAGCAGTTGCTTTTCAAATGTAAACACACCCTGTATTCCTGGGATAAAGCCCTCTTGGTCATGATGTATTATTAGCCTTTTATTATACTTTTGGATTCAGGTTGCTAAAAAACATTTTATAAAAGAATTTTTACAGCTGTGTTCATGTGTATAATATCTTTGCCAGGTTTTGGTATCAGGGAAATATTAGCCTCATAGGATGAAGTTGGGAAGTATTTTGTCCTTTTCAATTTTTGGAAGCTTTTTTTGTAGAATTGTTATTATTGATTCTGTAAGTGTTTAGTAGAATTCACTGGTGAAGTTATTTGGGACTGTGTTTTTCTTCACAGAAGGTTTTTAACTACAATTGCAATTTCTTTGATAATACAGTTATTTAGGTATTCTGTTTCTTCATGAGTGAGCTCAGGTAGTTTGCATTATTCAGAGAATTTGTCTATTTCATCTCATTATCAAGTTTATTTGTAAAAAGTTATTCATAATATTCTCTTATAATCCTTTTAATATCTGTAGTCTCTGATGATGTCATATCTCATTCCTGATATTGGCAATTTCTATCTTCTATTTTTTGATAAATCTGGCTAGATGTTTATCAAGTTTTTTTAATTTTTATTTTTTAAAAATTAACATACGATGTATTATTTGTTTCAGGGGTCCAAGTCTGTGGTTTATCAGTCTTAAACAACACCCAGTGCTCACCACAACACATACCCTCCCCAATGTCCATCACCTAGCCACACGATGCCCCTACCCACTCCCCTCTAGTAACCCTCAGTTTGTTTTCTAAGATCAAAAATCTTTTATGGTTTGTCTCCCTCTCTGGTTTCGTATTGTTTTATTTTGTTTATCCAGCTTTCTGATCATTATCTTTTTCTATTGTTTCTGTTCTCTATATTGTTGATTTTTGTTTTGATCCCTGTTATTTCCTTTATTGTTTACTTTGAGTTAAACTTTCTTTTTTTTTTTTTATCTAATTCTTAAATAGATGCTAAGATCATTGAGACCTTTCTTATTTTCTATTTTAAGTGTTTAGTGCTATAACTTTCTCCTTAACTCCTACTTTAGTAGCATCCTACAAATTCTGAAAGGTGGTCTTTTCGTTCTCATTTATTCCACATACCTTATAATTTCCTTTTGATTTCTCCTTCGACCCTTGAGTTGTTTAGAATTGTTAGTTTCCAAGTATTGTAGAATTTCCAAAGATCTGTTTTTGATTTCTAATTTAATTCCTTTGTGGTATAGGAACATACTTTTTATGATTTGAATCCTTTTGAATTTATTATAACTTGTTTTATGGCCCAGGATATGCTCTATCTTGGTAAATGTTCCAAGTATGCTTGAAAAGAATGTATATTCTGCTGTTGTTTTATGAAGGATTTTTTTTTAAGATTTTATTTATTTATTTGACAGAGAGAGAGATCACAAGTAGGCAGAGAGACAGGCAGAGGGAGCAGGGGAAGTAGGCTTCCCGCTGAGCAGAGAGCTTAATGTGGGGCTCCATCCCAGCACCCTGAGATCATGACTTAAGCTGAAGGCAAGGCTCAACCCACTGAGCCACCCAGTCACCCCATGAAGGGTTTGTATACACATCAATTAGGTCAGGTCTGTTGATAGTGTTACTCCAATCCACATCCTTAGTTTTTGTTTTGTTGTGTTTTGATCCACTTGTTCTATCAATTATCAAGAGAGGGATTTTGAAATCTTTGACTAAAGTAGAGGAAATCCATTTATTGATTAAATGATTGCAGTTCTGTTAGATTTATGTATTTTGAAGGTATTTATTAGGAACACAGATATTTAAGATTTTATGTCCCCTTTGTGAATTGGCCATTTGTCATAAAATGCCATTTTTGTTTGTGTTAATATTCTTTGCTCTGCAATCTACATTGATACCCATGTAGCTATGTCAGCCCTGTTTTCATAAATGTTAGCATTAGATATGTTTTCTCAGTCCTTTTTCTTTTAACTTCTTTAGAACTTTGTAATTAAAGTCTTTTTAGAGTTAGCACATAGTTGAGTCATTGATTCATTCATTTATGAGAGTGGAAGAGAGAGAGTAGGGAGGAGGAGCAGCGGGGCAGAGAGAGGAAGAGGGAGAGACTCTCTGGCAGGCTGTACCCTGAACATGGAGCCTAATACAGAGCTTGATCTCATGACCCTGAGATTATGACCAAGTTGAAATCAAGGGTTGGACACCCAACTGACTGAGTCCATCCAGGTGCCCTGAGTCTTGTTTTTTTATCCAAGAACACTATCTCTGCCATTTAATGTAATTATTAGTATATTTAGTCATGAGTATTTTTCTTTTTGTGTTATATTCATTTCATTGGTCGTTTCATCCCCTTTATTTTCTTCTTTCTTTTAGATTAATGATTTTTCTTGGTTATTCCGTTTTATTTATTTTGTTGAATTATTATCATTTTTAACTCTTTGTTTTGTCATTTTGGGGGCTTATGCATCTCTAACTTACAGTGTATTTAACTTAATGCACTCTACCTTCAAGTGATACTATGTCATTTTTACTTGATATATGAACCCATATAGTACCACTGTACTGTTCCATTTTCCCTTCCTGACTTGTGCAGTTGTTGATATCATCTTATGATTTTTAAGAAGATTTTTTTGACATTTAAGATAATTTTTATTTTTGCATTTCTTTAATTTACATTTTATAAAAACACTTAAATTGCATTTATTTTAAATACAATTACATTTTGTATTTTATTTTTTAATATTTTATTTTTAAGTAATCTCTATATCTATATCTTACTGGGGGTTTTATTTTTAAGTAATCTCTAATCTGTAAGTGGGGCTCAGACTTATGATCCCAAGATCAAGAGTCACTTGCTCCACCAACCGAGCCAGCTAGATGCCCCCATTTTTTTAAAAAAAGATTTTATTTATTTATTTGACAGAGAGAGAGATCACAAGTAGGCAGAGAGTCAGGCGGAAAGAGGGGGAAGCAGGCTCCCTGCTGAGCATTGAGCGCAGTGCAGGGCTCGATCCCAGGACCCTGAGATCATGACCTGAGCTGAAGGCAGAGGCTTAACCCACTGAGCCACCCAAGCGCCCCGATGCCCCCATTTTAATTTTAAACCCCATGCTGCAGTGTTACTTTGTTAATAAGAGATTTAAATAATACAAAAAAATCTTTTTTATTTATTTACCCATATAGTTACCACTGCTGGAGCTTTTCATTGTTTTGTATAGATCCATAGTTTTATCTGGTATTATTATCTGCTATTATTAATTCAAATGAAGTTTTTTCTGTTCCTCCTCTTCATTGCCTTGATTTTTATTATTTGTATATTAGGCTGCTTGAAGTTGTCCCAGAGCTCACTGATGTTCATTTCATTTTGAAGAATTCTTTTTTCTCCTTCCTTTCCTTCCTCCCTTCTTCCCTCTGTCCCTCCCTACCTCTCTTTCTTTCTTTCTTTTTTCTTTCTTTCTTTCTCTCATCTATCTATCTATCTATTCCCACCATGGGGCTAAAACTCATGACCTTGAGATCAAGAGTTTCATGCTCTTCCAACTGAACCAGCCAGGAGTCTCTCTATATTTCACTTAAGATTTTTTTTATTAATGTCAAATCACGTTTACTGTTCTTTCCTTCTGTGACATTTAATATGTTATGAATCCTACTCTGTGTTTTTTTCTCAAAAAATTGTAGTTTTCCTCTTTAGAAGTTTGATTCTTTTAGATTTTCCATGTCTCCATTTAACTTTTTTAACATATGAGAATCAGTTACAATAACTCTGTGTCTTTTCTGCTTATTCTAGTGTCTCTGTCAGTTCCAGGCCAGTTTTGCTTGATTATTCTCCTTACGGGGTTTTGTTCCCTATCTCTTTGCATACTTCTTAATGTTTAATAGGATATGGGACATCATGACTTTTATCTTGTTGGATGGTGGATATTTTGTATTCCTTTAAATCCTCTTGAGCTCCTGAGATGCAGTTAAGTTACTTATAAACAGTTTGATCTTTTTAGGTCCTGCTTTTATGATTTGTTATGTGAGTTCTAAGCAGATCCAGTTTAGAACTAATTATTTCCACTACTGGGGCAAGACTTTTCTGTGTACTCTCTCCAAGCTCATGAGAATTATGCATTTTTCCAGTCTGGATAATGGGAATGGGCACTTCTCCCAGCCATGCTTAAGCAATGGCCACTGTTTTTCCTAAACTTTGTAGATGGCTCTCCTGCCAGCCTCAGGTGATTTCTTTACACACATGCACTGATCAGTGTCCTGCTGACTTCTCAGGAGTAACTCTGCAGATCACCTACCTTTTTTCTCTGTGTGGCTCTCTCCTCTATGGTGTTTGATCTCTGAAGATTCTCTGCTCTGTCTCCTTATCTAGAGAGTCCTGTCAGCTCTACTTTCATTTCCTCCTCCCTACACCATTGACTCTAAACTCTCTCAAGACATAGAACAGGGCCAGTAGTAGGGCTCATGTTGTTTCCTCCTTTCAAGGATCTTTGTCCTTCATTGCCTTATATTCAGAGTCTCGCAAACCATTATTTCATATATTTTGTCCAACTTTTTAAGGTATTTCAGTCTGCATGGTAAATCTTGTCCGACAATGAGAGTCCTCTGTCTCTATTAATTTTATATTCAATTACCTTATTGAATTGTTATTGTTATAGTGGTTTTTTAGATGGCCCTCTTCATTTTTCCAGGTTATACAGTCTTGTCATTGGGAAATAATAATTTTACCTTCCATTGTTTTTTAATTTCTTTCTTCTGTATACTGCTTCAGCTAATGTGTCTAGTAAATGATATCAATGATAATGGAACTCATTATATAATTTATTTAAGAATGGATGTTATTGGGTGCCTGGGTGGCTCAGTGGGTTAAGCAGCCGCCTTCAGCTCAGGTCATGATCTCAGGGTCCTGGGATCGAGTCCCAGAGAGAGAGTGAGAGAACACAAGCAAGGGGGAGTGGGAGAAGCAGGCTTCCCGCTGAGCCAGGAATGCAGGACTCCATCCCAGGACCCTGGGATCATGACCTGAGCCAAAGGCAGACACTTAACGACTAAGCCACCCAGGCTCCCTATAACTAAACTCTTAATTCCAGCAATGTTAAATCAGTTTGTTTGGATTCTGCAAGCAGACAATCTTATTTTATACAGACTGAAAGTTTTATTACACTGTTGAGGACAACGTAATGTTGTGTAGTAGTAATAAAACATCTGAATGTAATTTTTTTTTAAAGATTTTATTTATTTGACACAGAGAGAGAGCACAAGTAGGCAGACAGGCAGTCAGAGAGAGAGGGGGAAGGCTCCCCACCAAGCAGAGAGCCCGATGAGGGACTCGATCCCAGGACCCCGAGATCATGACCCGAGCCGAAGGCAGAGACGCCAACCCACTGAGCCACCTCGGCACCCCTGAATGTAAATTTTTACTAGAAGCAGTAGAAGTGACCTATTTTATTTATTTTTATTTTTTTTTTTAAGATTTTATTTATTTATTTGACAGAGAGAGATCGCAAGTAGGTAGAGAGGCAGGCAGAGAGAGAGAGGGAAGCAGGCTCCCTGCTGAGCAGAGAGCCCGATATGGGACTCGATCCCAGGACCCTGAGATCATGACCCGAGCCGAAGGCAGCGGCTTAACCCACTGAGCCACCCAGGTGCCCCGGAAGTGACCTATTTTAAATTAAGCTTCATTTGAAGCAAATTGCTTTGGATCATCTTTCTCAAAGTATATATCATAAAAAGTTGCCCAGTAAAATTAGGCACATATATGTGATAACCATTATTTTATGGCAACAAAACATTTAGAGAGTTTCCCAGCTCTTAAGTTACTTTCTCATCCAAAGTCTTACGACTATGGTGTTTTCTCTGAACTCTCAAAATATAATCCATCCAAAGGATTGAATATACACCTGATGCTTCCGTGTGTTGGCTTGGTAGCAGAGGTCAGTTTCCTAAAGTTTCTGTTATTTTATTTCTCAAACAGTCCTTCTTTGGTCAGGATATAGTTCATTATAACATTTCTTTGTTATCACTTCTTTTCTACCCTCTTTATAAAAGAAATCAGTACAACAAAATAACTCTGGGGTTGCTTAACCTTTAAAAAGTAATTCAAGGATAATTAAACATTTTTGTGCCATTTTGGTTATGATTTACAAAATCAATTCTCCTTCCCTAAAAAAACAATAAAACATGCCTAGAAAAATTTATATAATACCATGCATATCCTAACATTAGTTATTAAGAAAAAATTGCCAACACCTGAAGCAACCAACAGTAGAGGATTAGCTAAGTTATGGTACTAGTATATATGTATATGATGGTGTCTACATGCTCCAGAAGATAAAAACAGGACTCATAATTTATTTAAAAAAAAATCGAGAGGTAAATGGTTGCAAGCAAAAGTTTGCATATCAAAGAACTTAGTTCATTTTCATTATTTTCCTCAATTTTCTACTGTGAATTTATATAAACATAAAATAATACCGATTAGGTGGTTTTTAATGATAATTCAGCAGTGAGAAGACACAGTTCCTAAAGGTACCGAAACTTGAATTCTAATCCTGCCTTTGTTGCATTCTAGCTATATATGACCTTAACATTAATAGCTTTGGTTTCATCATTCATAAGATGAGTCTTATGGGATACAATTATGTATAGTGTTTAACAAATATGAGGAATTATTGGCACTTACCTTTTGTTTGCAGATAGATGGGCTATTTCCACACATTTGGGCAATTAGATAAGCAAGTAAGCAAAGTTTGCATTAATGTGTGGAATCCAGCAATGCCTGTCTGACCTTGCAGCGTTGGGGTATGATTTGTTTCCAGAGTATGCTAAAGTCTTAAAGGAAATTGGAGCTGAACAAAGATAAACATCCCAAAAAGGAATCCCGATATTGACTATTCCCAGATATGTTGTAAAATTTGTATGAGCACGATCTCTGTGTAATGATGAGGGTCAGGTGAAAGGGAATAGTCAAAAACGTAAGCCGTTGCAAATATGCTCATTTATGTGTGAAAACAATATTGTCAACTTATATAGTATTTTCATTGATGATATCACTCTAAATAGATGTGTTTCCTCAGTGACTTAATAAAGAAGGGCAAAATGATGGCCAGTTATGACAGTCAATTCTAAACAGTTTGGGATTTGCACCTGTGATAGCATTTTTTTTTTCTTGTTTGTCAGTAAAGACACTGGGGAGAGCAAAATCCTGATTTTATCCTGTTTGTTTAATGCTTATCATTTTGCTTACTATCTTGTAGTGACTATTCTGTTTCCAGCTGTCTAAACATTTTCTCACATTCCTATCAGAAATGTGACTTGAGCTCAGGTTCAAGAATTGTAGTGTCCACTCCCTCATTGTTTATGACTTCCTTAGCACACTTTCAGTTAGGATTTGAAGTGTGTGAACCAGTTAGCATTATTATATTTTAACCCAAATCCTATGAGGAATACTTTTTTTTTTTTTTTTTTTTTTTAGATTTTTAAGATTTATTTGGCAGAGACACAGCAAGAGAGGAAATGTAAGCAGAGGGAGTGGGCGAGGGAGAATCAGGCTTTCTGTTGAGCAGTAAGCCTGATACAGGGCTCAATTCCAGGACCCTGGGAACAGAACCTGAGCTGATGGCAGATGCTTAACGACTGAGCCACCCAGGTGCCCCAAGGAATACTTCTTATTAAAAGTGGGATCAGGGGGGCGCCTGGGTGGCTCAGTGGGTTAAAGCCTCTGCTTTCGGCTCAGGTCATGATCCCAGGGTCCTGGGATGGAGCCCCACATCGGGCTCTCTGCTCTGCGAGAAGCCTGCTTCCTCCTCTCTCTGCCTGCCTCTCTGCTTACCTGTGATTTCTCTCTGTCAAATAAATAAGTAAAATCTTTAAAAAAAAAAAGTGGGGTCAGGGGCGCCTGGGTGGCTCAGTGGGTTAAGCCTCTGCCTTCGGCTCAGGTCATGATCCCAAGGTGCTGGGATCGAGCCCCGCATCGGGCTCTCTGCTCAGCGGGGAGTCTGTTTCCACCTCTCTCTCTGCCTGCCTCTCTGCCTACTTGTGATCTCTCTGTCCAATAAATAAATAAAATCTTAAAAACAAAAAGTGGGATCATCTTTGATACCCCCAATTCTGTTATTACTTAATTGTATGATACAGTGAATTTGGAAAGTAGACATTTTAACTGGAGCATCTGGGTGGTTCAGTGGATTAAAGCCTCTGCCTTTGGCTCAGGTCATGATCCCAGCCAGGGTCCTGGGATCAAGCTGCGAGTCGGGCTCTCTGCTCAGTGGGGAGCCTGCTTCCCCTTCTCTCTGCCTGCCTCTCTGCCTACTGGTGATCTCTCTCTCTGTCAAATGAATAAATAAAGTCTTAAAAAAAAAAAAGGAAAATTGAAACCTTGAAAATCCTTTAAAATTCATAAAATGAATATAAATATATGAATATAATGAATTCATTATATATTCAATATATATATTCATATATAAATATATGAATATAAAATGAAATGTAATTTCATTTTTGAAATATATCATATGATATAGTGAATTTGGAAAGTAGACATTTTAACTGGAAGTTTAGATTTTCCTTTGAAAATTGAAACCTTGAAAATCCTTTAAAATTCTTGAAATTTGATATCCTTTGAAAAAACATTTTTCTAAACTCAATTGTGTGAGCTACTGTTTATTTTCTGACTGTTTGCATATTTATTTCATTTGAATATTTAATTCAGTTGAAATTTCCTGTGAACTATAAGGAATTTTTTTCAAGGGGGGAGAGGACAGCGGGAGAGGGAGAGAGAGAATCGTAAAAGCAGGCTCCATGCCCAGCTTAGAGCCCAAAACAGGGCTCCATCTTAAAGCCCTGAGATAATGACCTGAGCTGAAATCAGGAATCTGACGCTTAACTGACTGAGCCATCCAGGTGCCCCTATTTAAATGCATAATGTAAAATAATTCCCTTATTGCTGTAATTTAATGTGTAATATAAGAGATCTCATGTATAACCAGTACGTAGTTGACTATCTTGACTGCATCCTGCAAAATTTCGTAAAATATATCTGACAGGCCTGCCGTGACTCATCATTACTATCCTAACTGTGGTCACATTAAGCTTAGTTTTGAAGTACTTATTAAACCTGAAAAGCGATCTTTGGAATTTCCCAGAAGTTTTATTTCTAATACTTTTTTTCTTATCAGAATTTAACAGAATTCCCTTTATAATGTAAACAGTGAGGCCATTTAAATAACTAAGGAGATCTTAACTATCCAAACTTGCATATTTTCCTTTTGGATGTTTTATATTTATTATTTTCTGTTAGAAGAATAAATCTTCCTACAGGCTTCATTTTTTAAAAAGAGACACTTTTTATTTTTATTTTTTAAAAGATTTTATTTATTTATTTATTTGTCAGAGAGAGAGAGAGAGAGAACACAAGCAGGCAGGGCAGTAGGCAGAGGCAGAGAGACAAGGCAGGCTCCCGGCTGAGCAAGAAGCCCGATGCAGGACTTGATCCCAGGACCCCTGGGATCATGACCTGAGCCGAAGGCAGCGGCTTAACCAACTGAGCCACCCAGGCGTCCCAAAAGAGACACTTTTTAAAAGAGACATTTAAGAAATTTTTTTAAAAAGATTTTATTTATTTATTTGTCAGAATGAGAGAGAGAGAGAGAGAGAGACAGCTAGAGACGAAGTACAAGGTGGGGCAGTAGAAGAGGGAGAAGCTGGTTTCCCACTGAGTAGGGAGCCGATGGGGTGCTCAGTCAGGACCCTAGATTCATGATCTGAGCCAAAGGAACACACTTAATGATTGAGCCACCCAGGCGTCCCCATTAATTTTTTAAATTAAAGTTCACAGTAAAATATGTCTCAGTGAGTTGTAAATTTTTAGATGTGGATGAAGGTCTTGGAAATATTCAGGGTGACTCTTCTCCAAAGAATCTTTTATAATATTTCACTTTTGCGTGATTATTCAAATTAATCACAATAATAGCTTGGACAATTTTGGTTATTCTATAATATTTTTATTTGGTGTATATATAAAATATTTGAGACAAGGCATAATAAGAGTTGCTTTTTCTGGTTTAAGCAGCAAAGTATTTGTTTATTTAAGTGATTGGTTATAAAAGTTATTTGTGAACTCTGCTCTGTGGCAGGTACTGTGGAATTGAGAAGTCAGTATATTTGATAAAATTAGAAATAACATAAAGAGATTTAGCTTAATACTCATTGGAAACCTATTGTTTCATTTAAGTTTTGTGAAAATATGTAGTATTCTGTAGTGAATAGCTAAGCCATTACATATTAAATAACATATTTTTTATAAAGAAATAACTATACTTTCCAAAGTAGAAAATAGGGAAAAGAGTGCTATTGTTTTATATTTTTGTAAATATCATTGATATTGAATTACTAAAAGGCAGCTGCATTCTCATACCTGCTTCTGCATTCAAACTCTTGCAATATGGTGTTTTGATTAAAGTATACTAAGAAAGTCCAGGTCTCACAAATACGTAGTTGGAAAAAAGGAGGAGTACTTTAATAGCTTTTTAAGATAATTATGGAAACTCTTATTTGAATGATATACCAAAACTCAACAAGTAGTAATTTCTTAAAAATTAGATGCGGTGTGACATCTGTAAACACATCAATGAACTTTTCATACTGTTACATTAAAATCTCAGATGCCTGGGTGGCTCACTCATTAGGGGTCTGCCTTCGACTCAGGTCATGATCCCAGGGTCCTGGGATGGAGTCCCATGTCAGACTCCCTGTTGAGGGGGAAGCTTGCTTCTCCCTCTCCCTCTCCCCGTGCTTGTGTTCCCTCTCTCACTGTGTCTCTCTCTGTCAAATAAATAAATAAAAATCTTAAAAAAAAAAAATCTCTTGGTATACTAGCACTTTGAATGGGTCTTTTATCCATCCATGATTTTGTAACATCATACATTGGTCATTTTGCAAATATGGAATCAATGAGTTATACAGATCTTTCCTATATCGACATATATTAATATATAATACTTTAAGTACTACATTAATTAATGTTACTGTCACATTCATCAGAAATATAAAAGCTATGAGATTCATGATTGTGTTTGAAAGCTCATTTATCATTGGTAATGCATATCTCAGATCCTTATCTTTTTTTTTTTTTTTTTTTTAAAGATTTATTTATTTATTTGACAGAGAGAGATTACAAGCAGGCAGAGAGGCAGGCAGAGAGAGAGGAGGAAGCAGGCTCCCTGCTGAGCAGAGAGCCCGATGCGGGACTCGATCCCAGGACCCTGAGATCATGACCTGAGCCGAAGGCAGCGGCTTAACCCACTGAGCCACCCAGGCTCCCTCTCAGATCCTTATCTTAAAATGACAGGCCCACTTCATTATTTTGAGAAAATGTCTGCCAAATACATAAATCTGTATAAGCATATTGTCTGTCATTTATTCTTTCCAGTAAAAAATGGTAGGAAAAAAAAAAGAAATGCAGCTAGTTCAGCTTACAACTTAAACAATTACAGAGTAGTATTTCTCTGAACAACTATCCTACTTCTATATGAAGTAAAAGTGCTTTATATCTACTTACTATTTGAAACACAGAATATTTAAAAAGTTGTATACTTAGGGGTTGAGTAATAATGAAATTAAACTATTGCTTCATCAAGGACATTTTAAACTGAAATTGACTTTTTTTTTTTAAACAGCACATGTGCAGCTATGAAGAATACAGTGACTACAAGTATAATTTGGGGATTGCTGCCTTCATTTCTGTTAAGGTGGTGGCAATTTTACTTGCCATTACATTAGCACCATCAATGTAAATGTCAACAAAGTGAAAGAAACTACTAATTTTTATTATTATTATGAAAATAGTTTTTACCACTGGGATGCCTTTGAATCTCTGTACCCATTTTGATTCTGTTCAATGAATCAGAATAAAACATTCTTTTATTCTGTTTAGAATAAAAAATCCTTATCATGGCCACAAGAACTTGGATAGGTGGAGTGTTGAGAAATATACGCATAAAGAAAATGACAGGTCAACTTTTCTGTACCAAATTAGTAGAATAGACAATAAGTTCTAGGGAGATACATAAGAAAAGGTTGTTGTTATTAAGATTACTTACTGTAATAAAAAGGTACAAAAATAGTGTTGGAACACAGGAGAGGAACTTGATTGTTGGGTCTGGAGGGTGCTGGAGATAACTGGGAATTACAGAGAAGTGTTCTCAGAACAATTGATACTCAAGTACTCAATATATATTTGTTAATAGTTATTTCAAAATAGGGGCACCTGGGTGGCTCAGTGGGTTAAAGCCTCTGCCTTCGTCTCATGTCATGGTCCTGGGGTCCTGGGATTGAGCCCCGTGTCAGGCTCTCTGTTCAGTGGGGAGCCTGCTTCCTCCTCTCTATCTGCCTATCTCTCTGCTTACTTGTGATCTCTGCCTGTCAAATAAATAAATAAAATCTTTTAAAAAAATAGTTATTTGGGGGCACCTGGGTGGCTCAGTGGGTTAAAGCCTCTGCCTTCAGCTCAGGTCCTGATCCCAGGGTCCTGGGATCGAGCCCGGCATCGGGCTCTCTGCTCAGCAGGGATCCTGCTTCCTCCTCTCTCTCTGCCTGCTTCTCTGTGATCTCCGTCTGTCAAATAAATAAATCTTTAAAAAAAATAGTCATTTGAAAATAAGAATATAAAAAATGTTTTCACTTATTTACTAATTAGTGATATTTTTAAGCTTTTCATGCTATTTCTTTATTCTTATGACATTTGCTTATAGAAATTGGCCTGATAGAATTTTTCTGCTGGTAGAAAAGTTCTGAACATGATTAATATCTCTCTCCAAATGTAGGAAATTATCCAGATCTCCCTTTTCGATGTCTCATTAGACTCAGTCAAGGAGGCAATGAGGCAATGAAAGGAGGGGCAGGTTTTGGAAGAAACTGATACAGAAGGAGAAAGAAAGTGTTATATATATGATGACAGAAACTAAAGTTGGATTCAAGGGAGTAGTGTTTATATCACTGGATTTTATCCCAGGGGCTATTCTTAGCACTTTCCATGTATTAACTCATGTAGACTTCCCAAGAGTACTAGTAGGTATGTACTCAGAGACTACCTTTTACAGATGAGGAAATTGAGACACTGAGAGGTTAAATAAAATGCTCAAGATAGCACAGTTATTGAGCAGTGACAGAAGGTAATCTGGCACAGAGAGCTACTGTATTGGTCAGTTCATTTCTGTTTTTGTTCCATCTCTTGAACAATACTGCTAATCAAGATATCTTGTTTTATTCAGGTTTTTGAAAATTGACTTTACTCCCCCCCCCCTCATATTTCTGGAGACTAGGAAAAGCAGTTTTAGATTCATAGCAAAATGGAACAGAAAGAAGTAAGAGTTCCTATATACTCTCTGTTCTCAAAGCACACAGCCTCCCACATTATCAATCTCCCCAACTACAGTGGTATATTTATTACAGTTGATGAACCTACATTGATTGACATCATTATCACCCAAAGTCCATAATGTACATTAGCATTCACTCTTGGTGTTACACAATTCTGTAGGTTTTGACAAAAATATAATAACATGTATCTACCATTATAGTATTATGCAGTTTTATGTATATGGTATTATACAGTATTATGGTATTATACTATATTGTGCATATAGTATTATACAAGTTCCATACCCTGAAAATCCTCTGTATTCTGCCTATTCATGTCCCTGCAATGTCCTCAATTTCAGATAACCCTTAATATTATTTTGCTGTCTCCATAGTTTTGCATTTTTCAGAATGTCATGTAATTGGAATCATAATGTATGTAGCCCTTTTGGATTGAGGTCTTTCATTTATTAAAATGCATATAAAGATCCTCCATGCCTTTTCATGGCTTCTTTTTAGCACTAAATAATATTCCATTGTCTCAAATGTGCCACAATTTATTTATCCATTCATCTACTGAAGGACATCTTGGTTGCTTCCATGTTTTGGCAGTTATGAATAAAGCAGCTATAAACATCCATGTGCAAGTTTTCTTTTGTGAACATGTTTTTGGGTAAATACCAAGGAACACAATTTCTGGATTGTCTATTGAGAATATGCTTAGTTTTATAAGAAACTGTCATACTATCTTCTATAGTAGTTTTCCATTTTGCCTTCCTACCAGCAATTCATTAGAGTTCCTGTTGTTCTACATCCTATCAGTATTTGGCATTGCCAGTATTTTAGATTTTGGCCATTCTAATAGATATGTAATGATAACTCATTGTTATTTTAATTTATAATTCTGTAATGACATAGGATGTTGAATATCTTATCGTATGCTTTTTTTTTCTCCTGTGTATCTTCTTTAGTGAGTTATCTGTTCAGATCTTTTGCCTATTTCTTAATTGAGTTGTTCATTTTCTTATTGTTGACTTTTAAGAATTCTTTATATATTTTGGATGACTATACATTATTTAGTATGTCTTTTGCAGACCTTTTCCCAGTCTCTTCTTGGGTGGTTTTCTTTTTCATTTTTTTTTTTTAATGTTCAGGCTGCTGTTCAGCCAAGATTGCTTTTTTTTTTTTTTTTTTAATATATTTTATTTATTCATTAGAGAGAGGGGGAGAGCACAAAGGGGTTGAGTAAGAGGGAAAAACAAACTCCCTGCTGAGCAGAGAGCCCAACATGACCCCGGGACCCTGGGGTCATGACCTGAGCTGAAGGCAGACACTTAATCAACTGAGCCACCCAGGTGCCCCGACTGTCTTCTCATTTGTTGATGGTATCTTTCACACAGCAAAAAAATTTTAATTGTAATGAAGTCTAGCTTATCAATTATTTCTTATATTATTAATAATTTAGTGTTTTATCTAAACGGTTATTGCCAAAACCAAAGGTCATCTAAATTTTTTCCTATATTCTGGGAGCTTTAGAGTTTTGTGCTTTTAACATTTAGGTATGTGATCCACTTTGAGCTAATTTTTATGAAGAGTGCAAGGTCTATCTGTGTCTAGATTCATTTTCTTCTATATGAATATCAGGTTATTTCAGCATCATTTTTTGAAAAGACTATCTTTTTTTCCACTGCATTGCCTTTACTTCTTTGTCAAAGTTGACTATGTTTGGGTGTACTATTTCTGGTCTCTGTTCTATTTGATTAATCTGTATGTCTCTTCTTTTACCAATACTACACTGTCTTGATTACTCTAGCTTAATATTAGTCTTTAAGTCAAATAATGACTTTATTCTTTGACATTCTTCTTCTTCTTCAGTATTATGTTTGCTGTTCTGGATCTTTTACCTCTCTGTAAACTTTAAAAATGGGTCTAAAATCTGATTTTAGATTTTAAAAGATTTAAAAGATTTTAAAAGATTTTAAACTTTAATTTAAAACTTTGATTTTAAAAGATTTAAAACTTTAAAATCAGTTTGTCATTATCCACAAAATAACTTGCTGGGATGTTGATTGGGATTGCATTGAACTATAGATCAAGTTTAGAAGAACTGATACTTGACAGTATTGAGTCTTCCTATCCATGAGCATGGAATATCTTTCTTTTTATATAGTACTTCTTTGATTACTTTCTTTAAAGTTTTGTAGTTTTCCTCATGTAAATCTTGTATATATTTTGTCAACTTTAACCTAATTATTTAATTGGGGGAGGTTCTAATGTAAATGGTACTGTATTTTTAATTTCAAACAACACTTGTTCATTTCTTGGTATATAGGAAGGCAGTTAACTTTTGTATATGAGCCTTGATATTTTGTATATGAACCTCTGATATTAGTAATTCATATCTTTTTTTTTCTTAGTTAACTGGCTAGAGGCTTGTTGATTTTAATTATCTTTTTCAAGAACCAGCTATGTTTTGTTGATTTTCTCTGTTGATTTTTTGTTTTCAATTTTATTGATTTCTGCTCTGATTTTAAAAATTTTTTTTACCTGCTTACTTTGGGTTTAATTTACTCTCCTTTTTCTAGCTTTCTAAGATAGAAGCTTAGATTATTGATTTTAGATCTTTCTTCTTTTCTAATATATGCATTCAATGCTATAAATTTTCTTTAAGCGCTGCTTTTGCTGAATCCCAAAAATGTTCAGATATTTTTCAAATTTCTTTTGAGATTTTGTCTTTGACCCATGTATTATTTAGAAGTGTGTTGTTTAATGTCCAAGTAATTTGGGACTTTTTCAACTACTTTTCTGTTACTAGTCCAGTTCTGTTGGGGCATCTTAGAGCAGTTCACTGCCATGTTCCCATGCTTCCCTAAGAGCATACATTGTATATTTTCTATTCCTTACAATACATTGATATACATTACATAGCGTATAACATGGTCGGTTTTAATGAACAAGATATCTTTTTCATTGTATTGAATTGAAGACTTAGATTAATGAAGCAATTTTTAAATAATTCTCCTTTCCATCAGTGATAGATACTTAGCACTTTGTCTTCAACTCATTTCATGATCTGTTCTAAAGAGGGGAAAGTTTTTCATTTATGGTGATTTGTATCTATATATGCCAATCTGTGTCTAAGAATGAGTGGCATCTGTGGAAAATCTAGGCTGTTTTCTTAAAATGTTTATGTGCATTGGAGAAAGTGTTCTATGTTGTAAATATGTACTTAATATATATAAAGTAGATATATATATTGGCTATTGTACACACACATATATATATTGACTTAGGTAACATACCATATGAGCTGGATTTTTTTTTTTTTTTTACAATGGAGGGATATTTAACATTTCACAAAAATTTATAAGTAATAAATTTTCATTATACCTTTAAAATGTGACAGTTTTTTTCTATCCCATTTAGTTTTGTCAGCCTGGCGGGTGGCAGCTGTCCAGAGAAAGGAAGCAGCCAACATTTTTTGTGGTGGTCCTGACAGATATTGACTCAGATCGACATTACTGCTCGTGCCTGACCTTCTATGAGGCAGAAATCAATCTTCAGGTACAACAACTTTTCTAGCCAAAAGAACAATATTTAGGAATCTTTTTTTAAATGCCATTTTTGTTGTTGTTGTTGTTGTTGTTAGAACTATAAGTTTAAGTTCTTTGGGTTACTTTAGAAAGACTGAGGTACTATGCTGTTGGAGAAGAGAGGAAGAAGTAAAATTTAATTGTTTTCTTTTAAAATACTGATCATAATCTGAGTATTTCCAAGAATAGCATATTCATGAATTGGTTTATTCCCTGTCAGTCCTGTTCTTGAAAGATCTTTTATAGAATATAGAGTATAATCAGAATGTTTATAAATCACCAATCACAATGCTCGATATTATTTTTTAAGTACCCAACTAAATGTCAAGTCATTATTATTAGTAGTGGGAGTATCAATATGACAAGACTGAGATTCATAGGCTAGAACCATAGAAATGAAAAATACTGGTTTCTCAGAGTATTTGTTGGGGCTCTTAGTTTCAGACAGATGAATCTACTTTTTTCTAATTTATGCATAAAAGGATTTATGACAATGTATTGGGCAGCTTACTTAATTTCATGGATTATGGGTGAGCTGGGAACCAATTTTGGGTACTAGGAATTGCCTAGCTTGGGTCTGTTTTAGTAACTTTTTCTGCCTTTGACCACTTGGCACTTATGATGTTGCATACTAGACAATGTAACCTTTACATGTTGCCCTAAAAAATCTAACCTCTCATGTGCAGCCTGTTTATTAATCTTACACTGGTGACTTTTGCTTTAAATCTCACATGGTTTGTTTCCTTGTGGATGTCAGAGTCCATGCAGATCCCACCCCCCTGGAAAGGAATCAGAAACATTTTTTGTTGTTATGCATCTGTTTATTTGTTTTGCTTTCAAAGCTCTATGGTGCAAAAAAGAAACTATGAAAGAGTTTGGAGGATATTGAGTAAGCTGATCTGCATTATCTGCAGTACTTTCTGCTACACACAGGTGAATGAGTATCACCGCCAGAATAAAGGATTGGCTTGCTTTCTAAAATGGCCTCACAAAGAAGCATTTGTTGTTTGGGTTGTTCTAATTAAAACTCCAATATCTGAATGTTACCAGAGGCAGAAATCTGAATTTGTAGTACAAGAGAAGATGTCACCTTTCTTGACACAGACTTATATTATTCACATTCATTAGACTGATGTATTAAAACCAGCATGCTAGTTTATTAATTTACTGCGGTAAATTAAAAGTTAACATAGAACAAAATATGCATCATCTGTATTATCAATAAATTCTCTCTCTGTTGTCAGATCTTTGTGGGAAGCCATTTCAAAATCTGAAGCATTTTGGTTGTGGAATCAAACTAAGGAATATTTTATGTCTAATATTAATGCCTATTAGACTAACATAGCCCACTGTTTCTATTTGAGATTAGAGATTGTGTTGTTAGTGGGGACAAAAACTTAGAAGTCAGTGACAATAGCCATTTCTATTGTGGATAGTGTTTGAGTGTATGTTGCCAACAAATAATAATCAAATTCCCATTTTTTATCTATTTAGTCTAAAAGTGTTCTCTAGCCAAAGGCCTATCTCTTTTAGGTGACCTTTCATTTCTATGTTGATCTTCAGAATTTAAGTTAGTTCTGAAAATGCAATATTTTATTTTTCTATTCTTTTTTTTTTTTTTTTTAAAGATTTTATTTATTTATTTGACAGAGAGTGCAAGTAGGCAGAGTAGTAGGGAGAAGGAGAGGGAGAAGCAGGCCCTCCGCTGAGCAGGGAGCCTGAAGTGAGGCTCGATCCTAGGACCCCGGGATCATGACCAGAGTCGAAAGCAGACACTTAACCAACTGAGTCACCCAGGGGCCCCTTATTTCTCTATTGCTGATGGTATCTCTTCACAATTCCCTAGAATTGCCCAATGAAACCGTGATTTTTCATGTTCTTTTTTCTTTCTCCCTCACAGCCAACCCCTCTTGCCCCAAAATAACTGACAGAAAAGTAATACATTAAGATGATGTAGGGGGTTCCTCCATTGTCATTGGTGATATAGCAAACTCCTGAACTCAGTTCTTCCCACAGACACACCAGATCTGCTGCTGCCATTGAATGATTCCTTCTGAAAGAAATCGGAAACTAGCTGAGCAACTCACACTGTGCAAAAATACCCACACTGAAATGAGTAGGGAAGGCTAAGACAGACTCTTATCATAAATCTTACCCCTTGCACAGTGATTTTGGGAAGGAATTTATAACTTCCAGCTTTTCCCTGATGCGTAAGGCATTTGGACCCAACATCTAGCCTCAACTGGATAATGTTTAAGACTTGCACCTGAGAGATGGGCATCCAAAACACCTAACTTTGAAAGCCAGTGTCCATGAGACAAGTGGGTCTCATGGACACATGCACATTATATTTGCATACATGAGACAAGTGGGTCTCATGGACACATGGCTCTATCCATGAGACCCACCAGTCTATAGCAAACTACTAGAGTTCTTAATAGGTTTACAAAAATTCTCTGTGGCTATCCCCCTAGGGCTCAGGATGAAGAGAACAGAACTCTCCATCTCCCAGTCTTTCCCTGAAAGAGTCCCATTTGCATACTTTTTTTTTAATTAAAAAAAATTTTTTTTTAAGATTTTATTTATTTACTTGACAAAGAGAGATCACAAGCAGGCAGAGAGGCAGGCAGAGAGAGAGGAAGGGAAGCAGGCTCCCTGCTGAGCAGAGAGCCCGATGCGGGACTCAATCCCAGGACCCTGAGATCATGACCTGAGCCGAAGGCAGCAGCTTAACCCACTGAGCCACCCAGGCACCCAAATTTAAAAATTTTTTAAAAAGATTTTATTTATTTGTCAGAGAGAGAACACAAGCAGAGGGAGCAGCAGGCAGAGCAGGCAGAGGGAGAAGCAGGCTTCCTGCTGAGCAGGGAGCCCAGGGTGGGACTTGATCGCAGGACACTGGGATAATAACCTGAGCTGTACCAACTGAGCCACCCAGTTGTCCCTATTTGTATACTTTAAAAGTTCCTGCCTTAGGGTCAGGTTTCTAATTTAGCATATCTCTGGGGACCTCAGGGGAGACCAGGGAGGCTAACAGGTGCACTCTGGCCCACTTCACTTCACCAGTTTTCCCCTGAAAAGATCTGTGCCCATGTCTGGCACTTCAGATTTGCAGTTGCTGCCTAAGGAATGCACCCTTTTAATATATTGGCTCTGGTAGCTAGAAAGGCTTAAATTGTAAGGTTCCACAGGACTTAAGCAAAAAAAAAAAAGAAAGTTCTTACCTGGCCATCCCCCCCCCCAGGACTCAGTGCAGAAGCAGCAGACAGAAATACCCATCTCCAAGTCTTTCACTGAAAGACGTATATTTACATACATTAAAAACTGCTTCCTCAGGACCTGGCTTTTAGTCAGTCAGAATGTGGTTGCTGAGATCCTTTTCTTTAGCACACTGACAAGTCTTGATACACCCTCAACTACAGGAAGCACTAAGAATAAGGTAGTCTGCTTGACAATCACAGAGGTTTGAGAGATAGCGAAGAACTATGGAAGATTGAATTGATAAGGTTCGTCCTCCTAGGAGAGCCCACTCCTTCAAGATTAGGAATGCATAGAAACTAACAAAGAAAGTCAAGGAAAATGAAGAAACAGGAATATGTTCCAAATGAAAGGACAGAATAAAACCTCAGAAAAAGGAGAAATGGAGGTAAGAAATTTACCTGACAAAAGGTTCAAAGTAATGATTATAAAGATGGTCCCTTAGCACAGGAGAAGAATGAATAAGGTCAGAAGTTTAACACAAAACATAAAAAAGTACCAAATACAAGTCACAGAGCCAAAGCATAGAATAACCACACTGAAAAATACCAAAAGGGATTTAACAGCAGACAAGATGAAGGAGAAGAAAGAAGATGAAGACAGGACAGTGGAAATCACCCAGTCAAAAGAACAAAAAGAAAAAAGAATGAAAAAGAGTGAAGATAGCTTTAAGGACTTATATGACAGCATCCAGTAGACCAACATCCACAATTTAGGTATTCTAGAAGGAGAAAAGAGAAAAGGGCAGAAAACTTATTTGAAGAAGTAATGACTGAAATCTAACATGGGGAAGAAAACAGATATCAAAGTCCACAAAGCCTGTGGAGTTCCAATAAAGGTGAACCCAAAGAGACCAACACCAAGACACATTAAAACTGAAGTGTCAAGAGTTAAGGACAAGGAGAGAATCTTGAAAGTAGAAGTGAAAAATAGTTTGTTCATACAGGGCTCCCCCATGCCTATGAGCAGATTTCTTAGCAGAAACTTTGTGGGCTAGTAGGGAGTGGCAAGGTGCATTCAGCCAAGAATATTCTACCTGGCAAAGTTGTTCTTCAGAATTGAAGAAGACATAAACATGTTTCCAGACAAGCAAAAGCTAAAGAAGTTCATCACCACTAGACTGGCCTTATAAGAAATGTTAAAGGGAGTTCTTTAAGCTGAAATGAAAGGGTACTAATTAATAACAGGAAAACATATTAAAGTGTAAATCCTAGTTGTAAAAATCTAATGTTATAAAGATGGTGATTTAATCACTTATAAAGCCTAGTATGAAGGGATTAAAAGACAAAAGTAGAGGACTACCTGGGTGGCTGGGTTGAGTGTCTATTGATTTCAGTTCAGATCATGAACTCAGGGTCATGAGATAGAGCCTCGGGTCAGGCTCCATGCTCAGTATAGATCCTGCTTGAACCTCTCCTGCTCTTCTTTCTCTCTCTCTCTTAAGTAAATAAATAAATAAAATCTTAAAGAAAAGGTAGTAAAATAACTATATAAAAACATGTTAATGGATACATAAGATTAAAAAAAGATGTAAATTATAGCCTCAAAAAACATAAATTAGGTGATGGGGGATTAAAAATGTAGTGCTTAGAATATGGTTTTTTTTTTTTTTAAAGATTTTATTTATTTATTTGACAGAGAGAGAGATCACAAGTAGGCAGAGTGGTAGGCAGAGAGAGAGAGAGAGGAAGGAAAGCAGGCTCCCTGCTGAGCAGAGAGACCGATGTGGGACTTGATCCCAGGACCCTGGGATCATGACCTGAGCCGAAGGCAGTGGCGTAACCCACTGAGCCACCCAGGCGCCCCTTAGAATATGTTTTAATGTAAGTTGTTATCAACTTAAATAGACTGTTAAAAATTGTTTTATGCTGGGGCACCTAGGTGGCTCAGTGGGATAATGCCTCTGCTTTCGGCTCAGGTCATGATCTCAGGTCCTGGGATCAAGCCCTGCATTGGGCTCTCTGCTCAGCAGGGAGCCTGCTTCTCCCTCTCTCTGCCTGCTTCTCTGCCTACTTGTGATCTCTGTCTGTCAAATAAATAAATTAATAATCTTTAAAAAAATGTTTTATGCAAACTTTGGTAACCACAAGTAAAAACCTCTAGTAGTTACAGAAAAGATAAAGAGAATGGAATCCAAGCATAACACTAAAGTAAAACATCAAGTAACAAAGGAAGAAAGCCAGAGAGGAAGGAAGGAACAATGGAATTACAGAATATCCAGAAAACAAGGAATAAAATGGCATTAGTAAGTATAAACTGATCAGTAATTACTTTAATTGTAGACAGATTAAGTTCTCTAATCCAAAGACTTAGAATGGCTGAATGGATTAAAAAGAATAAGACCCAACTAAATGCTACCTACCAGAGACTCACTTAAGCTTTAAAGATAGATACAGACTGAAAGTGAAGATAGAAGAAAATACGGCATGCAAATGAAAACCAGAAGAAAGCTATAGTAGCTATACTTGTCAGACAAAATAGGCTTTTTAAAAAAGATTTACTTATTTGGGGCATCTGGGTGGCTCAGTGAGTTAAGCCTCTGCCTTCAGCTCGGGTCCTGGGATCGAGTCCCACATTGGGCTCTCTCTGCTCCGCAGGGAGCCTGCTTCCTCCTCTCTCTCTCTCTCTGCTTGCCTCTCTGTCCACTTGTGATCTCTCTCTCTTAAATAAATAAAATCTTTAAAAAAAAAAAAGATTTACTTATTAAAAAAAAGGTGGGGGGCGCCTGGGTGGCTCAGTGGGTTAAGCCCCTGCCTTCGGCTCAGGTCATGATCTCAGGGTCCTGGGATCGAGTCCCGCATCGGGCTCTCTGCTCAGCGGTGAGCCTGCTTCCCTCTCTCTCTCTCTGCTTGCCTCTCCATCTACTTGTGATTTCTCTCTGTCAAATAAATAAATAAAATCTTAAAAAAAAAAAAAAAAAGGTTGGGGGGCGCCTGGGTGGCTTAGTGGGTTAAGCCTCCTGCCTTTGGCTCAGGTCACAATCCCAGGGTCCTGGGATCGAGCCCTGCATCTGGCTCTCTGCTCAGCAGGGAGTCAGTTTTCCCCTCTCTCTCTGCCTGCCTCTCTGCCTACTTCTGATCTCTGTCTGTCAAATAAATAAATAAAATCTTAAAAAAAAAAAGTTTAAAAGAAATTTACTTATTATATATAGAGAGAGATGGCTGCTTGCAAATGAGGGGAGGGTTAGAGAGAGAGAATCTCAAGCTGACTCCTCACTGAATGCAGAACCCAGTGTGGGCTTGATCTCACAACCCTGAGATCATGACCTGAGTAAAAAAAAAAAAAAAAACTAAAAGTGGGATGCTTAACCAACTGAGCCACCTGGGCACCCCCAAAATAGACTTAATCTAAAAGTTGTAATAATTGACAAAGAAGGTCATTTTATAATGATAAAGTAGTCAACCCATCAAGAGGATTTAAGAATTGTAAATATTCATATTCCCACCTCCAAACATCTTCTACCTTTACTGGTCAGTAGTTGACATTTTACTATAAGCAGGGAAGACCTTTTCCTGTCTTGTCTGTCTGAGCTATAGACTCATTTTTTCCACTTTGTGTTTTCTTTAATAGTATTTAATTAATGGTTTTCATGCACAAATTGTCCTAGACTTGTATCCTTCAAGTTGGTTCCTATTTTCTTGTGAAAAGGCCTCATCATTTTGTAAAGCATTTTTAAAATTTTGTGTCATAATAAGCTGATCCAGGATCATCTTATTCCTTCCTTGCCCTCGGCCTTGAAATCAGCCATTTTTCCAAGGATCCTTGGCTCATTTGATTGGACAATAATACTAGAAACAAGATGTAGGTTCTTGTGTATTTGGAATAAATATTTAAAAACCTTTTTTTCTCTTTAAGCTTAGATATTTGCCCATTTTCCATTTTATGTGGACCCAAAATTATAATTTACTTAGTTTTTATAATCACCTTACAGAAGCTTATATTCTGCTTCTTAAGAGTTTTCCCAAGTTTCTGAAAATGAAAATAAGCTGTGAGAATTCTGGCTCCTAGGGAATTGCAGTTAGGTAGTAAGGTACTCACTGGAATTGTATTATATGATAGCTTTTCTGTGCTCATAACAGAAAGTTAATGTTGCTTGGAATTGGTCCCCCAAAATGGCACAAACAATGAGGCAGAATTTCAGTAAATAGTATTAAAACTCTGATGATGTTCCTTTCCAGGTCATCATTAATGTTTTCCCCATTTTTGGTGTGAGTTAACTCTGTTCTGTTTTAAAAATGTGTTTTTCTTTTATTTCTGGAACATATCATCAGTTCAAAAATAGATCTTTTAATTCTCATTTGGTGTGAATTACTTCATACCAAATATACTATGACACATTATTTGGAAGCCTGAAGAGGAGGAACTTAGGGACACACACCATCCAAAGTATAATTGTGCAACTTTAAGAATGTTGGCTCTTATCTTTCCAGGATACAGTAACACTGTCAATAATGACAAGCAAAATCTTTGTATTAAACTTTTGAAAGCGTGTTCCCCAAATTATTCAACTAGACAATATGATTGTAATTCTTTAATGTAATCACTAGAAGAAGATAAATATAAGGTTGCTTTTTATGGGCTTATCTAAAAGATAGACCTCTCTAAATTTTTTATTTAGTTGTATCTTTTTAAAGTCTTTTTACTGTGTTTATAATTATGTTTATGAACCAATAGTAATGATGCAATTCACAGTAAAGACATTTGGTGTGTCAGCAAATAAATTGTCAAAGGATGGGGGGTGATGATTGAAGGTACATTGGAGATCTAAGATGAAGAATAAAGAGGTACATAGAAGGAATAGGATATGTTTCTTTATCTGAGTTGGCTTAAAATCTGGTGTGTAAGGCAAAATCAAAATTTAAGTATGAAGATTCTCCTAAGTACCTATGCTAAGTACCAGTTCAGTGATGGAGTTAATAATTAAAGACATGCAGCTGAAATAAATATTACAGGTTTTAAAGGACCCAGTGGCCATTTAAAAAACAAGAGCTAATAAAAGCTTAGAGTAGAGGAAATAGAAAGGGCAGTCCAGGCAAAAAGCTATGGATAGAAAAAAAAAAAAAAGATTATCATGTTTATGATACGTTGAAGGTCTATCATGTTCCAGGCACTGTGCTGAAAGTTTTACAGAACCTTTATTCCATATTATTTAACTCACAGGTAATTTATTTTATTTTACTCTCTCAAGAACAGCACTTGGGGCAAGGCGTGCCTGGGTAGTTTAGCCAGTTAAGCATCTGCCTTTGGCTCAGGTGGGATTGACTGCTCCCTGCTCAGCGGGGAGCCTGCTTTTCCTTCACCCTCTGCCCCACCCCCAGCTTGTTTTCCCTCTCTCAAATAAATAAAATCTAAAAACAAACAAACAAACAAAAAGAACAGCACTTGGTAAGTTTTAACCATCCATTTTATGGATGAGGCTAAAAGACTTACAGGGAGTTCTGGTAACTAAACTAAAAAGCTTGAATTTGTCTGTCTCCAGAGACCAAATATCAATATCAAATACTAAAACATATATTACAAGGCTGCAAAATTATATCATTGTATATTATTTCAAGAAAAATTGTCAAGAATATACCATAATTGGTCTTACTTATTAGTTATCAGTATCTGACAGTGGAAACATTACAAATCAATGGAATCTGTACATTTTAACAAGTGTTATTTAAATAGTTATTGAACTTTGTGAGAAAAAAAAAATGCTCATAGTAAAATACAGCAATTCCAAATGATTGAGCAATTTATCTGGAAAAATGAAGTAATAAAAATGGATTTCTAAACTAATCTCTTGTTGGGAAAACTTGGAGCAGTGTAGGAAATCACATAAAACATTTGATTTATCTGAAGAATAACCTAATCATTATTTCTTTATTTCTTTTTCCCTCACTTGGTTATCAAACACTTAAATTGTGCTCATTGTAGAAAATTTAGAATGTATTGGGGAAAAAAGAAAGAGAACAGAAAAAAAACAGTAATTAAATGTATTTTGTTTTAATAAGAATTTTTTTAAAAAACTAAAACTCTTTATAGATATAATTAATGTCTACACATTCATTGACCTTGGATACAATATACTTAAACCATCTCCTAATGGGCATCTCCTCTCTTATCAATATTATGAATGACACAGTTATGAATATCTCTTTGGAATAATCTTGATTCTATTAAGGAGGGTTTTGTCAATGATTATGTATCTCACTAAATTAGAAATTAGAGAAGACCGGGGTGCCTGGGTGGCTGAGTGTGTTAATCCTTTGTCTTCCGCTCAGGTCATGATCTCAGGGTCCTGGGTTCAAGCCCTGCATCAGGATCTCTGCTCAGTAGGGAGCCTGCTTTCCCCCCTCTCTGCCTGCCTCTCTGCCTGCTTATGATCGCTCTATGTCAAATAAATAAATAAAATCTTTAAAAAAATTAGAGAAGACTAACATTATACTTTTTTTTTTTTTTTAAAGATTTTATTTTTAAAGTAATCTCTATGCCCCCTTTGGGGCTTGAACTCACAACCCCAAGATCAAAAGTCACACACTACTGAGCCAGCCAGGTACCCCTAGTCAGCATTATACTTGATGGTATCCTAGAGACTAAACCTCAGACCTCATTCAATGAGGAGAATCAAGTGAAAACTAGCATAAGTAACATAATTCAGACAGACATAAGAATTGGGGGGACATATATCTTGAGTTTATTCTGTCGTTTGATAATTTGCAACATATACAAATATCCACATAGGATTCTCTTTGTAGTAGGAATGGAAGATTATGCTTTTTGTGCAAGGGTTCTTTCTCCATCCTCTTCCTTTTCAAACTGAGAACTTCTTACTGCACAGAATGCTGTGTTTTAGCACTCCTCTTGACATCATCACAGATGCATTCTGTAGGGAAAACATTTCATTGAATTAGTTATGACTAGTATTATATGCTTAAAATGTATGAGACATTAAAACAAGAGGACAAACTTTTGAGAACAAGTTCCCAAAATCCTTCAATATTAAATCCCTTTGCTTAAATTTGGACAATTTTACAATAAGAAGGGCTGCAGCAAGAACTGTGTTTTGTTGTTGCTATTTAATTTAAATACAAGAAGGATTATTACATGCAGCTATACTTAATGGAATAAAGTGTGGACATCTTCCCAGATTTATAGCTCGACTTTTTTCGTATGTCATGTCTTCTAAACAGTTCTTTGAACTAATACCTATTTCTTTTAAATGTTGTATATGAATACAAGATAGCTGAAAGAGAACTAACCCACGAGTTAGAAGACTTGACTTATTAATCCCCATTCTACACTGAATGAGCTATATGATCATAGCAAGTGATTTCATGTCTCTAGGCATGAGATTCCTTGTTTGTAAAATGAAGTGGTTACCTTCTAGTACTATATTGTTTTATTATTCTATCATGTTAACTACCTCTGATTTTATGTTTTAAAAAAAAAAAAAAGATTTATTGGGACGCCTGGGTGGCTCAGTCGTTTAAGCATTTGCCTTCAGCTCAGGTCATGATCCCAGGGTCCTGGGATTGAGTCCCGAGTGGGACTTCTTGCACAGCGGGGAGCCTGCTTCTCCCTCTGCCTCTCCCTCTGCCTGCTGCTCCCTGCTGTTTGTGCTGTCTCTCTCTCTGACAAATAAGTAAATAAAATCTTAAAAAAAAAAAAAGATTTATTTATTCATCTTAGAGAGAGAGAGAGGGACAACACTTGAGCAAGAGTGGGGTGAGGGGCAGAGGGAAAGAATCTCAGGACAAAGTTCCCTGCCAAGGAGGGAGCCATTGGGCTCAGTCTCACAACCCTAAAATCTTGACCTGAGCTGAAATCAAGAGTTGGACACTTAACTGACTGAGCCACCCAGGCACCCCTAATTAAGTTTTATTTGTTTAATTTATACCCAATGCGGGGCTCAAACTCATTACCCTGAGGTCACAATGTTCTTCTGACTGAGCCAGTCAGGCACCCCTAACTACTTCTGATTTTAGAGATATATATTAATTTTGCTCATAGTAAATATAGAGTTTCTACATAAATTGTGATCCACAGAATATTTCATCATCTGAATAACACCTGCTTTTTAGACCAATATATTTAATATGACCAAATGTCCTGTGTTTTTATGGAATGTTTCACTATGCCATGTTACATAATCAATAAAGTTTCAGCATGTGTTCTTTAAAAAAATAAAGCTGAAATCTTGGATCTTAGTGCCCAACATTATAAACTTCTAAATTAGGGATTCCAGAGTAGTACCTGTTATTTAAATTATGAATTTGTAAACTTAATCCTATGATCTTATAACTCACCAAATAATACAATTTTTCATCTAAAAGCTAATTTAATGTCTTGTCATTTCTAATCTTTTTTACCAATTTTAACACATAATGGAAAAGAACTTTCAAAAGAGCCCATTGACTTTTGTATTTCACAAAATAATATTCTTGAATTTATGAGAACCTAATTTGGAGTTGGTTAACCTTGTTAGAAAGAAACAAGTTTATTTGCAGTTTTCCTACCTCATACAAAAGTTTGTGATAATTATTTCTTTTTCTTCAGAGATAAGGATTAGCTTAATATTATTTGTCATAATGTTGACATTTGAAGTCAGTCCTAGATGCTCTTAATAATCTTAAAAGATATACCAAAGAATTCTTGAATAATAGCTAACAATTGATTTGAATTAATTATGTCTTGGGGATAAAGGATAAGGAACATAGTAACAGTGATCATATTTTTCAGTTAATGATGATTAACTTATTAACTGCTTTATTCAGTGCATATTAACTGGAGGGTAAAGGGTGTTTAAAAAACAGTATGTAGTAAGAATTACTGAAATAAAAGATGTCAAAAATTAAAGCTTCAACAAATTATCATTAAAAAGTATATTACAAATTAATCTATTTTATCCACTAATAATGTGAACATAGGCAACAAACTTTACTTAAACATGCCTAGCATAAAAATTTGGTGTTTAGCTCATATTTTTAAAAGGTAAATAAGGGCTAAAATTGGGAAAATGTAATAAGTAGATTAGATACATATTAAAATTCAAGCTGGTCATGTACGTAGCATACTGCTTTTTTCTAAGTTTGACTCTTTGGATGCTTTGACTTGTCTCATTGGATTTCATTTTCTCCCTTTACCTTTATCTCTGACTTTTCTATTTAATCCTTTAAATTCCAGCTCACTGCTGTGGGTCTCACTGATTTCCCTTCTCAGAGTTTCACAAGCACTTTAAATATGAACTTCAAAATGTTACAGTATTGTTTTGCACTTATTGCTGTTATTTCACCTGTGTTGGTTTTAGCGCTTAAGCTAGAATATAAATTTCCTGACACAGAAAACTACACCTTATCCTTCTGTGACACCTGCTATGTGTGGCCAACCATTCAATAAGTGTTAAATAAACCTACTGATAAACGTTACTGTTTACTTTTTAAAACTCTAAACTTTTTGTTAAAAAGATAGTACAAGAGTAAATATTTTAGCAAATTATTTTTCACTAGATATTTGTATATTTTTATGTGGTATGTGTCAGCCATAATCCCATGACCAAAGACACATGCTAAGAAAAATGCTAATTTTTTGGAGTATAACCTTACAGGCCTTTTCTCCTCCATATTAAAAATGTAAACATAGGGACGCCTGGGTGATTCAGTTGTTAAGCATCTGCCTTTGGCTCAGGTCATGATCTCAGGGTCCTGGGATCAAGCCCCACATTGGGCTCCCTGCTCAGACCGGAAACCTGCTTCTCCCTCTCCCACTCCTCCAGCTTGTGTTCCCTTTCTCGCTGTGTCTCTGTCAAATAAATAAAATCTTTATTAAAAAAGTAAAAATAATTAACCCTATAATACTGTTTACTACTTTTTAAACTTGTTGCATTTAGTATATTCTTATGCATATTTTTAATTACCTTTAAGTTGTTTTTATAGCCATTTTTTGTTTTTTCTTTTAAATTGAGATATAATTGACTTTATAGTCATTATTTCTAAACAGAGCTTTAGCTTCTTGCTGTCCTGTTTTTATAATAATAGAAAAAAAAACTGATTGAAAGAGGAATGGAGCTCACATTTATTGAGCCTTTAAAATATGCAAGGCATATTGCCTCCTGATTACTCCCCATTCCTCTTTCCATCTCCAGCCCCTATCTGTTCTTCTTTAGTTTTCTATTTTTAGTAAATGTCATTACTATCCAGCCATGTGTTCAAACATAAAACTTAGAATTACCACTTACCCTCCCTTTCTCCTGCACATTCTAGCCATTAGAAAATCCTGTCAATTCTACTTCCAGATTGAATCCTTAATCACTACTTTTCTTCTATCTCCTATCTACTGTACATCTTGCCTTATCTAATAGACTTCTTTTTTTTAATTTTTAATTTTTTATTAACATATAATATATTATTAGCCCCAGGGGTACAGGTGTGAATCACCAGGTTTAAACACTTCATAGTACTTACCATATAGCACATACCCTTCCCAACATCCATAACCCAGCCACCCACCTACCAGACTTCTAACAATGCCTTCCTATTTCTACTTTTGCAAGGTATTCTCCATTCAACATTAGAGTGATTTTTTTTCAAAACAGAATTGAGATTACCCTCCTTGCTTAAAACTCTTCAAGAAACAGTTTTAATTAAAAATGCACAGAGGGGGCACCTGGGTTGCTGAGTTCCGTTAAGCGGCTGACTCTTGATTTCAGATCAGGTCATGATTTCTTGGTCCTGGGATCAAGCCCTGCACTGGGCTCTATGCTCAGCAGAGAGTCTGCTTCAGGATTCTCTCTCTCTCTACACCCCCCTCCCCTGCTTGTGCACTCTTTCTCTCTCAAATAAATAAATCTTTTTTAAAAAATTGCACAGAGGACCTAAATAGACTTTTTCACAAAGAAGACTTACAGATGGCCAACAGACATATGAAAAGATGTTCAGTATCACTCATCATCAGGGAAATGCAAATAAAAACCACAATGAGAAGCACCTCTCAAATGGCTAAAATCAGAAACAACTCTCAAATGGCTAAAATCAGAAAGACAAGAAATAATGTGTTGGCAAGGATATGAAATCTGTGTAGTGTTAGTAGGAATGTAAACTGGTATAGCCACTGTGGAAAATAGTATGGAGGTCTCCCAAAAAATAAAAAGGGAAATACCATATGATCCAATCATTCCACTACTGGGTATTTACCCAAAGAAAATGAAAACAGTAATTTGAGAAGATATATGCACCTTTCTTTTTACTGCAGTATTATTTACAATAGCCAAGATGTGGAAGCAACCTAAGTGTACATCAGTAAACAAATAGGGTGCCTGGGTGGCTCAGTGGGTTAAGCCTCTGCCTTTGGCTCAGGTCCTGATACCAGGGTTCTGGGATAGAGCCCCATATCACGCTCCCTGCTCAGCGGGAAGCCTGCTTCTCCCTCTCCAGCTTCCCCTGCTTGTGTTCTCTCTGTGTCTCTCTTTCTTTGCCAAATAAATAAATAAATAAATAAATCTTTTTTTTTTTTTTTTAAAGGCAAATAGATAAGGAAGGTGTGTATAATATTCCAGATATACGGTGGAATATCACAGTCATAACAAAGCATGAGATCATGCCATTTGCAATAACATGGATGGACCTAGAGGGTATTAAGCTAAGTGAAATAAGTCAGTCTAAGACAGATATCAGATGATTTCACTCTTGTGGAATCTGAAAAATAAAACAAATGAACAAACAAACAAAAAACAGAATCAGACCTATAAATACAGAAAACAAAGTGATGGTTGCCAGAGAAAGAGGGTGGGAGGATGGGCAAAAAGGGTGAAGGAGAGTGGAAGACACAGACTTCAAGTTATGGAATAAATAAATCACAGCAATAAATATCACAGCATAGGGAATACAGTCGATGATATTGTAATCGTGTTGTAGGGTGACAGATGGTAGCTACACTTCTGGTGAGCCATAGTTTTCTTTATAATGACTTGGGTTTTATATATTCTTGCTGCTCTTGGGTTTCTTAAAATATACCAAACTCCTTCTTACCTAAGGTCCTTTTCATTTGTCTGTCTCTCTGTCTGAATTGTGCTGCTTGAGATTTTCAAGAAACTAATTGCTAGTCTTGGAAACGTCAGCTCCAACTTCACCTTCTCAGAGAAGCTTTCTCTGATCTCCCTTGCTCCCTTGACCAGTCACTCTCCATTGTTCAACTTTTGAAAAAATCTCCATAGGACCTAACACAAATGAATTATTTTGCTCATTTTTTAAATTCATCTTTTCATTTGGTCTTCCCTCCCAGAATGTGTGCTTCATAAGGGCAGGGGCTTTGTCTCTACCGCAGCCTTAGTGCTTGGCACTTGGCGGACACCTAGTAAAACACGTTAAATGGACAGACAAGTTTACATATCACTAATCATTTTTTATAGTTTATGTGTGAACATTGTAACCTCTCAATCTCAATCTCTATTTGCTTATCCTTTGAGAAGTTTTAATTAGATGTTTTTCTAAGGTCCCTTTTAAAAAATTTCACAGACTAGTCTCTGGATTCAGACCTTAGTTCTCTAAATTTACTACATAAGTGTAACTTCCAGTAAATTACTTTACCTCACGCTATGTAAATTTTTTCATCATGGGTAAGTCATGATAATAGCACCTACTTCAGAGGATTGTTGGAAGGATTTAATGAGATAATATAATTACATCTAGAAAAATATAGATCTATGGAAAGAATATAGATCTTTGTCTCTTTGGTTGACTTCTGAATTCCTATCACATGCAACCATGTCAACACATAGCAGGTCCTCAGTGAAGGCCTTATTTCCTTTAATTTTTATTATGGAAATTTTTTTTAAAGATTTTATTTATTTGGTAGAGATCACAAGTAGACGGAGAGGTAGGCAGAGAGAGAGAGGGGGAAGCAGGCTCCCTGTCGAGCAGAGATCCCAGTGCGGGGCTCGATCCCAGGACCCTGAGATCATGACCTGAGCCAAAGGCAGAGGCCCAAACCACTGAGCTACCCAGGTATCCCTATTATGGAAATTTTTAAACATATAGAAAATTAAAGTCAATAGTATAATGAACTCCATTGCACTGTATCCACCTTTAAAAATTTTTTAAAAATAAGGGCTCCTGGCTGGCTCAGTGGGTTAAGCCTCTACCTTTGGCTCAGGTCATGATCCCATGGTCCTGAGATTGAGCCCCACATTGGGCTCTCTGCTCAGCAGGGAGCCTGCTTACCCCTCTCTCTCTGCCTGCTTCTCTGCCTACTTGTGATCTATATCAAATAAATAAATAAAATCTTAAAAAAAATTTTTAAATAAAGATTACCAGTATTTGTCAGTCTTTTAAAATCAAAATTTTTTTTTTTGAGGGAGAGGCATTTTAATGAAAACTCCGTATTTCCTTTATAGATATTTTAATATGCGTCTCTAACTGTAAGGGTTTTTTTTTTTTACATCTCAATCTACCATTATAATATTTAACAAAATTAATTATAATTTTGAATAGTTCCTTAATATCTGATACCTAACTTATTGTCTCAGAAATGTCTTGGTTTATTTAAGTCAGACTCCAGATAAGTCTTATACATTGTAATGTTGATATTTCTTAAATTTTTTCTGTAACAGTCCCACTCTTGTGTGTGGTGGAGAAACTGGGTCATTTCTCCTATGGAAGGCCCTACATTCTGGATTTGGCTGATTAATTCCCCATATTATTATTTAACTTGTACTTCTATTTGGCATATTTTCCATGAAGTGATAATTAGTCTTAGAGGCTTAATTACATCCACATTCAATTTTTAAAGCAAGACTATTCAAATAGTGTGCTGTACTTCCTATTTTGTCATTATCAAGAGGAACTTAATTTCTGGTTGCTCTAGTTTTAGTAATGTTAAGATTGATTTGTGGGTTTGGTTAGTATTACCCTTCACTAGACCGTTTTAGTATCTATTGATGATCATTGCCTAAATACATTATTTCAATAGGAATTGCAAAAAGGTGATTTCCTCATTCTCTTACCCCTTCTGCACTTATTAACTGAATTTAATTCATCTATAAAATAGAACATTTATCAATTATACCTTGATATGAAAGTTTAGTAAATTTAGTTATTCTTTTTTAAAAAAAGTCAGAATAGTAGATTAGTACCCTAGCAATCGGCACTAGTGACCACTTTAAAAAATTGTTA
Organism: Mustela nivalis; assembly: GCF_964662115.1. Classification (NCBI taxonomy): domain Eukaryota; kingdom Metazoa; phylum Chordata; class Mammalia; order Carnivora; family Mustelidae; genus Mustela; species Mustela nivalis. The sequence goes on along the minus strand of NC_139028.1, from coordinate 71,636,288 downwards.
TTATGGACTCATGCGTTTTGTGTGTTTGAGGAGTTTCAATCAACTGCAGTTTTTATTCATTTTGATTCTTTTAATCCTTGACACAATAAGATGAATAGACTCATTGTATACATTTTTTCTGACCCAGATATAGAATGTCATTTCTCCAAGGAGTTCTGGTTTTCTTTACTGGGAAATAGTATTTAATAAAACTTTATTGTAAAATGAATTAACTAACAGTGATATGATGCTTAGTATAGTTTAGAGTGTATGTTAGTTGTTATTTTCATATTATTTAGTCTTGAGCAGTGATTCTGAAAGTGTGGTCCCTGAACCAGCAGTATCAGCATCACTGGGGAACCTGTTAGAAATGTAAATCCTGGGGCACCTGGGTGGCTCAATGGGTTAAGGCTTCTGCCTTCAGCTCAGGTCATGATCCCAGGGTCCTGGGATCAAGCCCCACATCGGGCTCTCTGCTCGGCGGGGAGCCTGCTTCTCTTCCTCTCTCTCTCTCTGTGTGCCTCTCTGCCTACTTGTGATCTCTGTCTATCAAATAAATAAATAAAGTCTTAAAAAAAAAAAGAAAAGAAATGTAAATCCCCACCTCGGATCTACCGAATCAGAAACACTAAGGATGGGATTTAGAAATCTGTTTTAACAAGCCCTGCATGGTTTGATGCACACTGAAGTTTGAGAACTGTTGATCAAGAGTAGAAGTTCATAACTCATTTAGTGAGAAGAGACCACAGATATGCTAAATATATTCCAGTAGTAGCTGTGCAGTACCCTGGCTCCCAGCAGCATTGTTTTCTCATCTGAGCTTACCTTACTTTATGAAATAAATTAATGAAACAGATACCAACTAGAATAATCTGTTAATCTGTTTATCTAACTTTCTAAGGATATAGAACCTATGAACATCAACACACTTCAGTTTCACATATTTTGTATTTTAAAATAATTTATGATAGCCTTTCCCAGTGTATTCCATAGGGCACTAGATCCTCTAAATGTTCTGTAATAAAGAGGTTTCACTGGTCCAAAAAGTTTGAGAAATATTTTATATCTCCTTTGCTTGGCATTGTACAAACAGTATTTGCATGTCAAAGTCTGAGAAACTGTGCAGTAAAGAAAGCTGTTTTACTTGGCTTTAACTTACTGTTTGCAAAATTATTTGATTTGAAAACCTTTTTGCTAAGTAGTATATATTAGTTTTCAGTAGAAAACACTTTGGAAAATGCTTCCTTAGTATATCTTAAAAAGAAAAATAATTTATGGACTATGTGCCACTTAAAAATAGAAAGCTTTCTGGGTGAAAATATAGTAGCTCTACAAATAAATTTGTTCTACCTTCAGAACACTATAGAACCCAGGAACTGTTGAAGGGGGAAAATATCTGGATATTGTCTTTGCTAAAGGTAAATTTAATTCTGAACTCAAGACTATTGGCCTGATTTGTCTGAAGGCCTGTTATCCTGATATGTGTATTTCTCATGTAGTCATTGTTTTCTAGACTGATGCAAGGAAAAACCAGGTTTTATCATGTGGACGTGTCAACATGATTAACAAGAAACAGAGTAGCTTTTCGGGGAGAATTATAGACCTTACAGAACTTTGCAACTACTTATTCTCTTTTATTTCCAATATTGGAAAATTTTAAAGTCCTTAAACTGCATAACCAAGGCAGTTTTATATAGTAGCGCACTGTAAATAAATGCTTATATTTCAAAAGGGAAAGGTAGAACTGATAATTTTTTATTTCTGTAATTCCTTTTATACTCTTTTTAAAAGACTTTATTTATTTATTTATTTGACAGAGGGAGGGAGAGTCGGAGCTGTGGGAGAGGGGCAGAGGAAGAGGGAGGTGCAGACTCCATCCCAGGACCCTGAGATCATGACCCGAGCGTAAGGTAGAGGCTTAATGACTGAGCCAACCAGGTGCCCTCCTTTTAACCTCCTTTCTAACCGGAATGTTTAAAGAAATATTCTAAGAGGAGGTTTAGTATGAAATAGCATTGTTGAAAGTGAGCTTGGCACAGAGATGATACTGTATTCAGCAAGAAGATAGAAGAGATAGGAATCAAGTATCAAGAATGCAACAAAGTTGAGGTTGATGGATTAAACCTAAGTGATAGGATGAACTTCCTGAATAATATGCCTATGGAGTCAGTCCATAAAATCTGTAATCTAATAATTCTTAGCATTTTTGTTTCAAGATATGTTCAAAGGGCAATAGCATTTTTGAGGCAGATTGATATGGTGAATACTAGCTTATCCCATATTATTGAAGCAAAGAGTCTGTGACCTATATAGAATGTAAACTACTACACAGAAGCTGAGAATTCCACTAGTACGTGTAGTCTATAGTAATAATAGGCAGAAAAAAAAAATCTGTAAATGGGCAAGCTGTGATAGGTACAAAGGATAAGGTGACTTTGTGAGTTAATTCAGTGAAGAGTGTTGAAGATAAACTTATTATCTTAAAAAAAAGATGAATTTGTATCTTTAATCAGACCTACTAGAAATAGGAATAATTTTAGGATAGGAAAAGGGTTACAGATGTTGTTCATGAGATAAAATATGTGAAAATGTTTTCTGCTACAAAGTATTAAATGTTGGGGCTCCTGGGTGGCTCAGCCCATAGGTGTCTGCCTTTGGCTTAGATCATGATCCTGGGGTCCTGGGATCCAGCTCTGCATGGGTTCCCTGCTCAGCAGGGAGCCTGCTTCTCCCTCTGCCGTTTGTGTTCTCTCACTTGCTCACTCCCTCTCTCTCTCTCAAATGAGCAAATAAAATCTTCAAAAAAAAAAAAATCAAGTTTGAAATCATTATTATAAGGTCATAAGATTCATACCCTATGTTTTATTTATTTATTTATTTTTTAAAGATTTTATTTATTTATTTGACAGAGAGAGATCACAAGTAGGCAGAGAGGCAGGCAGAGAGAGAGAGAGGAGGAAACAGGCTCCCCGCTGAGCAGAGAGCCCGATGCGGGACTCGATCCCAGGACCCCGAGATCATGACCTGAGCCGAAGGCAGCAGCTCAACCCACTGAGCCACCCAGGCGCCCTCATATCCTATGTTTTAAATTTACTGCTTATTTTTAAGTTTCCATATCTTTTTGTTAATAACTGTTCGGTTAGTGAATGTTTAGTTAAAGAATAGCTTTAAGAAATGACCAATGCAGGGTGCCTGAATGGCTCAGTTTTGTGCTCTCTCTCAGTCAGATAAATAAATAAAATCTTAAAAAAAAAAGATGACCAATGCACTCTATTTTATGTTTTGGTCAAAGTAGGTTAATAGTCATTTAATTGAAATGGTTATCTCCTTAGTCAAGCTGGCTTCTAATGGTACTCTAGGGGATTTATCACAGTCTCATAAAATGAATAGCTTTATCTCTTTGAGGAATTTTAGTCATTCTTTTGTCATTTCAGATTTGTTAGTAATCCACAAAGAATATGATTCATTATGTGTGGAAATCTTCGGCAATTCATGTTCATCACATTTTTATTATTTCTAAGGATTTCAGAAACCAACCTTTAACAAAGCTTTTGCTTTGCAACAAATGAAAATCATTCAAGAGCATAGGGACCTTATAACACATACAAAAAGTAAACAGATAGTTCCTTTTGGATATGTGCATTCCATAGACATCTAGTACTTGGTTATATTTCACAGTATTAGAAAATATACGGGCTCCAAAGGAGATAGAAAATATAGTTCTTGGCTTCTACGAGTGGGGAAGGATACTTCCCTTAGTAAAATATCCAGAAAACAATTCTAAGAAAATTCATTCCTGCAGTGAAGAAATACTCAGAAATTATGTGCGTATGTGGCCAACTTTTGTTTTAGGAACTGGGAAATTACCAGTAGGCAAGACAGAAATCCTCGTTTTTATGGAGCATATTCTAATGGAAGAGACAGACAAACAAAAAATAAGTGGAATGGGTAGTATGTTGGATGGTAACAAGTGCCATCGGAAAAAATAAAGCAAAGGAAGAAGACAGGGCATGTTAGAGAATTGCAATTTTATTTTATTTTATTTTTAAGCTATTTATTTATTTATTTGAGAGAGAGCAAGCTAGAGAGACAGAGAGCTTACAAGAGCTCAAGCATGAGCAGGGGCTGGGCAGAGGGAGTAGCAGACTCCCACAGAACAGGAACCTGATGGGGGACTTGACTTAACTGACTGAGCCACCCAGGCACCCCAGAACTCCAATTTTAAATAGGGTGCCAGCAAAGGCTTAACAGCAGAAGTCACTTGAATGAAGACCTAATGGAAATGAGGGAATTCATCATTAGAATATCTGTGAAAAGAGTATTCTAGGGAGAGAAAGAAAAACAGTAATAAGATCCTTGGCTGGGAGCATGTCCAGCACGTTTTAGAGCTACAAGGAAGTAGAATGGGGCTAAAGTGGAATGGGAGAGATTGAAGGAGCCTGGTAAAATAATGCAGACAGGCAGTGATGGTGGCTTATAGTATTGTGGTATCAGTGGACATGGTAAGCAGTCAGGATTTGCTGACAGTTTGGATATGAGATACAAAAGAGAGAGGAATCAGCGATTTTGATCTGCCAAATGGAAAGAGGATTTCTATGAACAGAGGCTGAAAATACTGTAGGAGGAATAGAGTTCAGGGAGAAACACTGGAGCTGTGTTTTAGACATGCTTAAGATACCTGTTAGTGGGGGCACCTGGGTGGCTTATTCGTTAAGCATCCTACCTCAGCTCAGGTCATGATCCCACAGTCCTGGGATGGAGCCTTACATTGGGCTCTCTGCTCGGCAGGAAGCCTGCTTCTCTCTCTCCCACTCCCCCTGCTTGTGTTCCCTCTCTCACTGTGTCTCTCTCTGTCAAATAAATGAAATCTTAAAAAAAAAAAAAAAGATACCTGTTAGTCATCTAAGTAGAGCTGTAAAGCAGACAGTTGGATATGGCTTTTTGTGGCATTTTGGGGAGAGGTTTGGTGGGAGAAATGAGATATCAAGAAATTATGATATCTTGGTAAACTGTGCTGAGAAGTAAGACTAGGAGAAAAATGAATAAAGAAGGGTTTCAGGAGGGAGATCAAATTTTGAGCTGGAACTTTGATTAATGGAAAAGAGAAGGAAGAGGATTCTGGTTAGGGAAAATGACCTGGCATCTTAGAATATCATTTAGAAATAAATCTGAATGCTTTACTCTCTTGTCTTTTTTTCTTTGAAATATTGTTTTGAAATATTGCTATGAAAGTTTTATAGTGTATCATAAAGTATTATGGAACAGTAGGTACATAGGAAATATTTGTTGACACATAAATGAGAATAATGTTTTCAAAGCTTATTTTACTAATTAGTACTTTTAGTCATTGAAATGTAGGATATTTTTTATTATAGATGTTTTTATTGTGCTAAAAATACATGACATAAGATTCAGCATTTTAACCATTATTAAAATGTACAGTTCACTGGTAGTAAGTATATTCCAAAACTTAGTTTTGTGTATAAAGATATTGTCTCTTCTCAAAAAATGTTGCTTACTAACAAAAGGAATTTAGAGCCAGTTGGGCTTTACTTCTAAGCACACTGAGCATTCTGTAAGTCTTAGAATCCTAAATGATCATCACTTTTGTTTGAAAGATTGAAACAATTAGAAAAACAAGAATGAAAATTAGTGCCTTACTTCTGAAACAGATCTTTTCTTTCTTAAAAACTGACTTTCCATTTAAGTGAGTGTCATTTTTAGTTGTTTGGGTCACTATTTAAATAATTTGAATGTGTTTTCTTTACCTTTGATTACTGGTACCTCCCTCAGAAACCAAATGCTCCTATAAAGCTGTGGTATGAATCTATAGCATAAGGAGCTTTTCAGAAGTGAAATAAGCGTGCCTTCCTTTATAATTTTTTTGCCTGCTTACTTGCTTCTTAGATTCCTGTCAAAGTCTGTGTCTTTACTTTTGAGTTTTGCAAATTATATTATAAATTATATTTTATAATTAACTTTGGATTTTATAAAATTCATGAAAATGTGTGATATGTCTGTTTTTTGTGTTATAAACCTAGGAAATTCTGTCTCTTGATTACAGTGCATCTTTTTCTAGGGAACAAAGAAGGAAGAGATTGAAGGTGAAGTGGAAGTGTCTGGTTTAATTCAGCCTGCAGAAGTGTTTGCTCCCAAAAGCCTGGTGTTGGTATCCAGATTAGATTATCCAGAAATTTTTAGGGTAAAGAACTCACAGTTGTCATTATTGATTTGTATTATTGTGTGAATCTATTTTGAGTGAACCATGGTAGCATGATTTTTTATTTAAAATGTCTTTAAATTGATTTAGGGATCCATCAATAAAACAAATTTAGTGTGAACTGAAAAATGTGTTTATGTTGGGTAAAATAAATTCCTGAGTTAATGTGACTATTTAAACTTATAAAGATGTAGTGTTTGCTTTAATATAGATCCCATGGCTACTGATTCCAAAATTTATGAATCTAAAAGAAATTATTTGATTGCTTGTAGCAAATTTAAAATGCATTAGCAATAGAACAATTCTGCCTGTTTTTATTTATCTTCTTTTGAGGAATATCAGGCCCAAGTAAGTAGAATGGATATTTGCAATTTCAAAAAGTTCTGATTGCCAGGATGGCTTTAAAATATTCTTTACTTCCAGATATTTTCCTTTTTGAGACACTCAGAATTTTTCCAATGAAAAAATTTTTTTATTTAGTTATAAATACATTTAAGCTATGAAGGAAGAGGGCTATTCTTTTATTTCAGTTGCTACCTTTGGTAATAGTAATGTTGATTATTGTCCAAAATCACAGATCTTTTGAAGGGTATAAAATATACCTTAACATTTCCCAAGGACTTGGAATTTCTGGAAAACTTTGTATATTACTGAGATTATATATTGTATAAAAATTAGCTTCATTTCAAGATTTCAGTGATAATGGGTAACTTCTAACAAATTCTAATGTTTTAAAGTCACAAATTTAAATAAACTGAATCATTTGTAAAGGTTGTATTTTGTCTTCCATTTTACTATCTACCTTCTTCTGAGCTTAAAGTGTTTATAATATCTTATCTCTATTTTACTAACCTCTATTTTGTAATAATTCACAAAATTTTTCTGTAAAGCAGATGTTCTGAATTTGTAAGAATCACAAAAATATAAAATTTCTTAATTTTTATCTTGAAATTGGGAGTTTTGCAAAGTAAGAGAAAAACAGTTTTAAAGCCCTACAAATTTGCTAAAGTGGTTATCTGAGCTCAAGCCCCTGTTTTACAAATTATAGATTTCTGTTTTTTATAAACTTACCTCAAAAGCTCATTTAGAGCTTCTGATTAAGGAAGAAAATTTAATAAACTTAATAACATTTGCTGCTAAAAATTTGTTCTGTGGTCATTGTAGGATATACTTTACTGACTTCAAAGGGAAATTTCCTAGCAGCAGATGTCACAGCAATTTATTTTCAATGCTTACTTTTTCCATGAAAAAACTGAATGCATCTTCTTTTTGCAGGCTTGCCTAGGTTTGATCTACACTGTTTATGTGGATAGTCTGAATGTTTCCTTGGAAAGTCTCATTGCAAACCTGTGTGCATGCCTTGTCCCAGCGGCTGGAGGGTCTCAGGTAAATAGAATGAGAAGGGAAACGAAGAGGACCTATTCCTCTTTTTTTTCTCCTCCAGTTAATTTAATTTATGAAGGAAAGGGGGAAAAAAAAAGTCCTTGAATATTCTCATTTTAAAGAAGATCTTAGTTAACCATTATCCCTATGGTCTGCCTTCTAGAGAGAGACCCAAGATTCCATTCTTTTCTTAGGTCACGAGGTTAATTTTAACTCCGGGTTCACCTTTAACATAGCATAATTAGTAGTCATATTTTGTGTAACTTGAACTCTAGTTTACATTTTCTTGGAAACACACTTTTTAAAATATTTAAACATTTAAAAAATACATTCTTTTTGCCTTTCTTCCTCCTCTATGTAGTTATGGCTCATTTTATTAACTTATATAAAAAATTTATAAGTGATTAAAAATTAGGAGATAACATTAAGAAAACTCTCAAAACATTTTTTTTGTAGCACTTATAACTACTTCTGAATAGGTTTATTTATTTATTCATTTTCCTGGATAACAGCAATTATATATGACCCTAAAACCATTTTTCTGTGTTTGTAATCTTTTTAACAGAATAGCTCACATGTAAGCTTTGAAAGAAGGTGGCTTATTTTTCTTATTTCAGTTTGCTACCTTTAGCAGTAATAATGTTGATGATCATGCGGAATCACAGATCTTTTCTAAAAAGTGTAATCTGTTCCTTAAAATTTCCCAAGGATTTTGTCATATATTTAGCCTTAAGGGAGAACATTAAATTATTTTACTGAAACAAAACTTTGTTAGAGTGGTCATGGGTTTTTCATCTTGTTTGTCCAAGGATTTTTATTTTCGTCTCTGCAGTAGAACCTCAGCTTCTATGTCTCAGTGTTTCTAGAGGACCAAACTTAAAAAAAAAAAAATTCTTCTCCTTAAGCCCTAAAACTGATTAGTTGATTGTGTATTTTGTTTATTCTTGTGTAATACTGTAGAAGAGGACAGCCCTCTAAAACTTCCGTTGTTTATCCTCCTCAGTCTGACAGAGATGATACTTGGCAGTGAAACGGACATCCTTTATCCTTTGCCTTTTAACTGTGTTTTGTCTTACCTGGTATCTTCTGTTTTTCTTTAATTTTTATTCCCTTTTTTTCCTCCTGTTCCCTATTCCCTCAGTCTTCTCCCCCTGCTCCAAGGGAAGAATATAAAATATGAGTTTGGTCACAAATGACCTAAATTTGATAGCAGTGGAATTGCTTCATGGACCTTTATCATGGTGGGATTTCTGCTAACTTTATTTTGTGAATTTATTTTTTAATTAAAAAAAATTTTTTGTGGGGCGCCTGGGTGGCTCAGTGGGTTAAAGCCTCTGCCTTCGGCTCAGGTCATGGTCCCAGGGTCCTGGGATCGAGCCCCGCATCAGGCTCTCTGCTCAGCAGGGAGCCTGCTTCCTCCTCTCTCTCTGCCTACTTGTAATCTCTGTCTGTCAAATAAATAAATAAAAATCTTAAATAAAAAAATTTTTTTTTTGTTGGAGGATACCAGGATGGCTCAGGTGGTTAAGCATTTGCCTTCAGCTCAGGTCATGATCCCAGGGTCCTGGGATCGAGTCCTGTGTCAGGCTCCCTGCTCTATGGGGAACATGCTTCTCCAGATTCTGCTTCCACAACCCCTGCCTTTGTGCTCTTTCTGTCTTTCTCTCCATTTCTCTGACAAATAAGTAAAAAAATAATTAAAAAAGTAAAAAACTTTTTATTGTGGCTACTAAAATTTTAAAATATTGCATATATGGTTCATGTTATATAGTTTTATTTCTTTCTCCAAGTTTTATTGACATAAAATTGGCATAAAAACGTTTTGACTTTAATGTTTTATTATTTTTTAGGTAACTGTGATTGTCAGCGATTTTTATATCTCATCATTTAATAAATTGCAGCTTTCTCCTTACTGAATTTTCTTATACCATGATCATTTGAGCACAGTGTAACTTGAATGTTATCAGTTACATTTTTATTCTTGGCATCTACTAATTGGGTCTTACAGGGTTATCACCAACTCAATATTCAAAAAAATTTTAAAAATTTGAACTTAAAGGGATTTTTTTTTTGTCTTAAGAAAATGTCTGAAAAGAAATCATTTATGTTTCTGTGTGTGTTTTCCCATTCTGCAGAAGCTGTTTTCCTTGGGTGCAGGAGACAGACAGCTGATCCAGACTCCTTTGCATGATAGTCTTCCTGTCACAGGCACTAGTGTCGCTCTTCTGTTTCAGCAGTTGGGTATGTTTTTCCCCCCATTGTCAGTGTCCTCCTGTGGATTAATTTTAAGCACAATACCTGATACATAAAATAGATAATTATGTGGGTCCTAATCTTAAATGATCCTTATTCTTTTTTTTTTTAAATTTTTTATTTTTTATAAACATATATTTTTATCCCCAGGGGTACAGGTCTGTGAATCACCAGGTTTACACACTTCACAGCACTCACCAAAGCACATACCCTCCCCAATGTCCATAATCCCACCCCCTTCTCCCGAACCCCCTCCCCCCAGCAACCCTCAGTTTGTTTTGTGAGATTAAGAATCACTTATGGTTTGTCTCCCTCCCAATTCCATCTTGTTTCATTGATTCTTCTTCTACCCACTTAAGCCCCATGTTGCATCACCACTTCCTCATATCAGGGAGATCATATGATAGTTGTCTTTCTCTGCTTGACTTATTTCGCTAAGCATGATACGCTCTAGTTCCATCCATGTTGTCGCAAATGGCAAGATTTCATTTCTTTTGATGGCTGCATAGTATTCCATTGTGTATATATACCACATCTTCTTGATCCATTCATCTGTTGATGGACATCTAGGTTCTTTCCATAGTTTGGCTATTGTGGACATTGCTGCTATAAACATTTGGGTGCACGTGCCCCTTTGGATCACTACGTTTGTATCTTTAGGGTAAATACCCAGTAGTGCAATTGCTGGGTCATAGGGCAGTTCTATTTTCAACATTTTGAGGAACCTCCATGCTGTTTTCCAGAGTGGCTGCACCAGCTTGCATTCCCACCAACAGTGTAGGAGGGTTCCCCTTTCTCCGAATGATGCTTATTCTTTTAAAAAATTTTTTAACTCTGGCCTCTTTTGCTCTGGAGTCAGTTAGACATACAGAAAATAGGCAGATTTTCCTTATGTTTTAAAAGATGAATAGATGGTATATTTTGCTTTTCCTTTACTGAATTACTTTTGCAGAAACCTTGTCTAATGAAACAGAAAGTCCTGTCCTTCTAATCCATGATCTGGATCGGAACTTTATCACCATATTTTCTAGCAATGAAAAGGCTCAAGAATTGCAGGGAGGATACAATAAAGTGCACTCTGTCTATCGGACAGCTTGTACTTCCTTTAAGGAATCATACAATTTTAAAGTGAAGATGTTTCTGATTGGGGCTGCCAGAGATTCCTATTTACTTTACCTCTTACTTGTCCTTTATATGTGCCTGCGTGTATGAGTGTCCCACTCTCTTTGATTCAGTCTTTGTCATTGTTCTCCATCTGTCTTTGTCTTTTTTAAGTTACATTGAAACCTTCCCTTCCCTAGGGTTCATGTTATTATCCATGGGATTATTATTACCTTACACAAAACTTCCAGCCTCTTGTTTCCCTTCTGTCTCATGCTGAGTTTTGCTTCTAGCTCAGCTTTCTTTCTTTTTTTTTTTTTTTTTAAGATTTTATTTATTTATTTGACAGAGAGAGATCACAAGTAGACAGAGAGGCAGGCTGAGAGAGAGAGGGAAGCAGGCTCCCCGCTGAGCAGAGAGCCCGATGCGGGACTCGATCCCAGGACCCCGAGATCATGACCTGAGCCGAAGGCAGAGGCAGCGCGGCTTAACCCACTGAGCCACCCAGGCGCCCCTAGCTCAGCTTTCTAAATTGTCACTCCTTTTTCATTAATGGCCCCATCCTTATTCTTCTGCTGTGACTTCAGTTGTCAAATTTAGAAAGCCTCAGAAGAAATTAATGTAAATATACAGTTTTATAGTATCTTAGTAAAGATTAATGGTGATACCAATCCCAAAGTAGTAGGGAATCCTACTACTAAAAATCCCTTACATCTGCTTCCCATCAGGAGTTCAAACACTAAAATATTACCTATCTCTTCATCTCTCCCCTCCAAAAATACTCTGCTGCTCACTAAGTCATTTCAACTAAGTCCTAATGTAATTAAAGCTATATTTTTTCTTAATAGGTGAAATAGGTAATTTCCCTGGTGGTACTTCGTTCTCTAAAGAATATCTTGGTTTTGTTTTTGTTTTTGTTTTTTAAAGATGTTATTTATTTATTTGAGAGAGAGAGAGAGAGAGAGAGATCACAAGAGGCAGGCCGAGAGGGGGGAAGCAGGCTCCCTGCGGAGCAGAGAGCCCAATACAGGGCTCAATCCCAGGACTCTGGGATCATAACCTGTGCCAAAGGCAGAGGCTTAACCCACTGAGCCACCCAGTGCCCCAAGAATATCTTGTTGATTAAATACTCTTTCCATAATCTTCTAGAAATATTTTCAGGAGTTCATTGGTTATCTGAACCCTGTCCATGGTCCCTACTAAACATTGACTTGGTTGATTTTTTTTTTTTTTTAGATAAATCAGATTTTTTTTTTAAGATTTTATTTATTTATTTGACAGAGAGAGATTACAAGTAGGCAGAGAGGCAGGCAGAGAGAGAGAGGAGGAAGCAGGCTCCCTGCTGAGCAGAGAGCCTGATGTGGGACTCGATCCCAGGACCCTGAGATCATGACCTGAGCCTAAGGCAGCGGCTTAACCCACTGAGCCACCCAGGCGCCCTGACTTGGTTGATTTTAGCCAAGGGTTATTCACATGACTTTTTTACTTTTAGAAGAGACTGTATACCTCATACAAGGGTTAGTAAAAACAAAGATTTACCATTAAGGGGAACAGAAAAATAGTGACACAAATAAAATAATCTGCCTTTTATCTTAATGAGTGCTTTATAAGCCTGTTATGTTTTTGAGTTTTTACAATGGCTTGACCAGGGGGAGGGGAGGGATGTTACTGGCATTTAGGGCCCAGGACCAGGGATATTAAACATCCCTTATGCATGATGTATGTGTACCAGAAGAATTTTTAACCTCAAAAAGACCGGTAGCACTCCCACTGTGAAAAACTACTGTAGATAAAGTATAATTTATAAAACCTGGACATGTGTTCAAGTAACGGTGGTCTATATAATTTAGACTAACCGTCTTAATAACAACTAGAAAAACTATGTAAATATGAACATCATCTACTTGAAAGCATGAGAGGCAGTAAAGATACTAAAGGAAACCTAGAGAAGTGAGCCATATATTTGGGATCAGTTTTTCCCAGAGCATCTGTTGATTTTGGAAGAAGTAACTGAAAAGCTGATCACAGCAGTATTGATATCCCACAGGGAGCATGAAAACTGAGGTCAGGTTTTATCAAGGGAGATTTCTTTATAAAGCACTCATGCTTTGAGTTGAGACTACAAAGGACCACAACCTAGGAATGAGTAAATCACAAGTAAACAAGGTCCACACAAGGTCCCTTGAGAAAATGAAGTGGAACTTGAAATCATTTTAATTCCTTGAAATGATTATTATGATCTTTGATGCTACTGTCTCTAGCCATATAGTACAAGTAAAAGTAAATTCCTCTCTGGAACAAGGTAATTGCATTCTAGGTCTTCAGTATGTCTACAGAGTTTGCCCAGCACTCAATCAAAAATGACCAGAAATATGAGGACTAATCCTATATGAAAGAAATACAGAAGAAACTATAGATAATATAAAAACCCACAGGGCACCAGAAAAATAGTTACCAAATTCACATATTTAAATAATTGTGCTTAAAATAGTGAAGGAGATAAACAGTCAAGACTTAGAATTTGGGGGGTGACATCAGCAAGATGGCAGCATAAGAAGTCCTTGTCCTTTTTCTTCCATAGGAGCGTTGCTTTGATAGTGATATACTGACCAAAATACCTTTATGAGAATTCCAGAATCTAGCAAAGAATTTCCAATACCCCAGGTGATCACAAAGCTGAGAACAGACACATTAAAATGGGTAAGAAGAACAATTTCACTTTACCCTGTCAGCCTCTCTCCTAAGCCAGCACAGCTCAGCACTGGGATAGGACACCTCAGCTTGCCACCTCTCCTTGCGGGAGGGGGAAGGAGAAGAATGGAGTATGTATGCAATTTTCCAGCTTTATGGAGGGCTGCCCGAGGGTGAGACTGTCTCAACTCATTTGGAGCACTGACAGAATCAGCACTGTTTTGATGCCACTGAGAACAAAGAAGAGTGAAGGGTAGAGCTTGCTGTATCATTGCTGCTTGTGGCAGTTGGCAGAAGGTGCACAACTTGGGGCATATCCCTTGGGAGGGAGGGAAAGGGAAAACAATATTCCAGCTTTTCAGAGTGCTGCCTGAATATTGGCAAAGTTATAGGGGAGTTGTGAATTTAATTCACTGCTGATGAGAATGTGAATTAGAGCACAGTTTAAACCAAATAATCCAGTCATTCCACTCCTAAGGCTTTCACTCCATTTATCTAAAGAAAATGATAGCATTGTCCATAAAATACTTGTATACGAATGTTCATATTCACATTTCTGTAATAGTATATAACTGGGGTTCATCAATGGCAGTGGATAATGGTGATGATAATGGGTAAATAATCTCTGATATATCCATACAGTGGAATGCTACTAAGCAATGCAAAGTAATGAATTATTGATATATGCTACAGCATGGATTAATCAGAAAATAATTATGCTGAATTTAAAAAGCCTTACAAAAAAGAATGCATACTGTATGATTTGGTTTCTATAAAGCTCAAGAAAATACAGTCTAATCTGTAGTAATAGAAACAGGTCACTGGTTGCCCTGGGAGTGGGAAGAGAGGGATGACAAAGAGTTAGTAGGAAACTTTGGGATGTTTGTGTTCATTATCTTGATTGTGTGATGATTTATGGTATATGTGTGTGTGCATATGTTAAAGTATATTAAATTCTACAAATGAATTGAGAACCTATATTCATATAAAAACTTATATATGAATGTTCATAGCAGCATTATTCATAATAGCCAAAAAAATAAAAACAACCCAAGTGTCCATCAACTCATAAATGGATAAACAAATGGTGGTATATCCACATAATGGAATAATATTCAGCCATAAAAAGGAGTGATTGTTGTTACATGCTACAGATGAAACAAATCTTGAAAACATTGTGTGAAAGTGAAAGAAGCAAGACTCAAAGGGCCATAATATTTTGTGATTCCATTTATAGGAAATGTCTACAATAGGGAAGTCCATCAATACAGAGAGATTAGTGGGTGCCAGGAGCTGGTGGGGAGAACAATGGAGTGACTGATGATGAGAATTAGGTTTCTCATCAGGTCATGAAATTGCTTTAGAGTTAGAGACTGGTAATGGTTTTACAACCTATGACTGTGCTAAACCCCACAGAACTGTATGCTATATAAGGGTGAGTTTTATGGTATATGAATTATAACTCAATAAAGAAAAAATTATTAGGGCCTTGTCAAAGGAATTCAGGAGCTATCTTGAAGAGACTTGCATGGATCTACAATGGTATAATTTGAGCTTCATAAATGGTGAAAATTGCAATTTTTTGAAACCCAGCAGATATTTTATCTTTTAAAAAAATTTTTAGTTAAATTTTTTTTTAATTATTTATATATTTCTAAGAGAGAGAGAGAGAGCACATGAATGCCGGAGCAGAGGGAGAGGAAGAGCATCTCAAGCAGACTCCCCACTGAGTGCAGAGCCCAACACAGGGCTCAACCTCACGACCCTGAGATCTTGACCTGAGCTGAAACCAAGCATTGATGCCTAACTAACTGAGCCATCCAGCTGCCCCCAGCAAACGTTTTTATGAATTTGTAATAATATTAAATGAAAAATTATCTTAGAATGTGACAGGGAAATGATTTGTTATCTTGAAAACTTATCAATAAAGGAAAAGAATGCAGCATTTATTCTGTCTTGTCTATATGAATTGTAGTACAGGATAACCCAGTAGTCGATTAGGGAAGTTATCTCTTTTTAAAAGTATTCTATCAATAAATGAAAAAAATACATAGTGCTAGAACTTCATCATTTTACATTCTTTAGTAAATGAAGTTCTCAGCATCAACAAGTATTATGTTAGGAAAGAAAACAGACAGATCTAGCCTTGCCAAACAGTACCTGTAGTTTCGCGGGAGGGATTAAATCTGATTGCAGAAAATATAGAAGATAGGGGAACATAGTGAACTGCACTAGATTGCAGTTGTCAAAATTAGGTTCTTAGATAATGTGGTTTATATATGTGATGAAATATTATTCATCCATGAAATAGAATTAAAATCTTGCTATTTGCAACAACATGGATGGAGTGAGAGGATATAATGCTAAGCAAAATAAGTCAGAGAAAGAGAAATACCATATGATTTCACTTATATGTGGAATTTAAGAAAAAAAAAATAAGCAAAGGAAAAAAGAGAGAGAAACCAAGAAACATATTCTTCACCAAAGAGAACAAACTGATGTTTACTAGCGGGGAGTGGGGTGGGAGGATGGAGGAAATAGGTGAAGGGGATTAACAGTGCACTTCTCATGATGAGCACTGAGTAATGTATAGAATTGTTGAATCACTGTATTACACACCTGAAACTAATACAACACTGTATGTTAACTCTACTGGAATTAGAATTAGAAACTTAAAAAATAATCTGTTTGTAGAAACTCTATTGGTCAAATGTCCCAGGTTCTTTAATAAATAAATTATAAGGAAGGGAAAGGAGGAGTAATCTCTAGATTAAAAGAGTTGTAAAACATCCTATTTGGGGGGCTTCTTGGTGATTCAGTCCGTTGAATGTCTGCCTTCAGCTCAGGTTGTGATCTCAGGTTCCTGGGTTCAAGCCAGACTCTGCTCAGTAGCGAGTCTGCTTCTCCTTCTTCCTCTCCCTCTGTGCTTTCTCTCTCTCTTTCTCAAATAAATAAACAAATAAATATCTTTTTTTAAAAATCCCCTTTTTAATAGAGTGAGATTGAATTATAGTGTCTAGGAATGCACATTTGGGTGATAAAGCTATAGAAAAAAAATCAGGAAAATGGTTAATAGAAAAGTCAAGATAAAGGTTACTCGTGGCACTAGAGAGGTAGCTCTGATTGGTTGCATGTGGAAGGGTTGCTGGCAAAGTTCTCTTTCTTAAGTAGTGTTTGTAAGATAATTCCTTAAGCTATCTTTTTTATTTGCATGATTTTCTATATTTATGTTTAATCTTCCAATGAAAATATTTTTTAAAAAACGTATATAACTACGGGCACATGGGTGGCTCAGTCAGTTAAGCACCGGACTCTTGATTTCAGCTCATTTTGTGATCTCAGGGGTCTTGGGATTAAGCCCTGCCTCAGGCTCTGTACTTAGCATAGAGTCTACTTACTCCTCTCCCTCTGCTTCTCCTCCCTGATTGTGTTTTCTTTCTCTTTCTCTCTCTCTATCTGATAAATTAAATAAATAAACAAACAAATAAATAAATAAAATCTTAAACTTATAAAACTATTTTAACTTTTATTATTTTAAAAAGTACAGTGCTTAAACAAATTAGAGATTTTATCCTCAGATAATAGAAAGTCTAGAAGTAGAAGTATAGAAGCAGTACAGGACAGATGTGTTGATTGCCAGATGTCTTCAGGGATGGTATGGAAATTCTCCTCCATGCTTTTTCCCTGTTTATTAGTAAGGAGTTAATAAGACTGTGAGCTTTAAGAACTTCCTCATCTTAGTATTCTGTGTGTCTTCTATATTTGGTATAGTACCTTGGACTCAGAAGACATTAGTATTTTTTGAATAAATGAGTGAATATATTAGCCATGAAGAAAATGGCAATCATTATTGCATCAGATGTTCTATCTATGGATGAAATGTGCCAGAATGTATGATTATTAGTAATTTGAAGATCACATTTCATTATTTTACTCTCTAGTATGTTTGAGCTGAATTATCTTTTGCTTACTTATTCAAAATTTAATTTTCCAGGGAAAAAATAAGGAAAAGATAAGAAAGGGAAGGAAAAAGAAGGATGCCTCTAAAACAGCACCATGTGCAGAGTTGTAGTTTCCAGAACATGTGGTACTGATAATTCTGACTAAAGGCATGTTCTTATCACCAGTCATTTTGGTTGGACTGTTGTTGAAGGCCAATATTAGACTATTATCAGAGTTCACTACCTGGGTTGGGGTGAGATCGTAGTGGTGGATTTTATAAAACACAGACAGGAAGCAGATAAGTTGTAGCCTTGACCAGTTTTCCTGTGGAAGGTCTAAATGTAATGATACCATTTCCTTGGTTCTTCTCTCCAAGGATTGTTAGGATAATGAATTTGTTTTTCATAGTTTGAGATGTCTCTGTGTTTGCCTGAAATAATTATGTGGACTTTTACCATCAGCCCATAATTAATTTCCTGTCTGTCACCTTTATCTCTTACTTTCCATCTTGTTTATTTGTTTCTTTTAGCCTATGTGAACTATTGTTGTTTACCTGAAGATTTGTGTTTTAAGTGTGGAAAACTAGTTTTGTTTTTGTTTTTTAATGTTAGTAAGATTGTATTCATAGGGCTGGTTTTATAGCCCATCTCATTTTATCATTTAATCCATACTTATTTAACTCAGATGTCCCTCCTTAACCCAAATAATTTTGTGAAATATTCATGACATGTTGTGGGGCGCCTGGGTGGCTCAGTGGGTTAAGCCACTGCCTTTAACTCAGGTCATGATCCCAGTGTCCTGGGATTGAGCCCCGCATCGGGCTCTCTGCTCAGTAGGGAAGCCTGCTTCCCCCTTTCCCTCTGCCTGCCTATTTGCCTACTTGTGCTCTCTCTCTATGTGTCAAATAAATAAATAAAATCTTAAAAAAAAAAAGTAAAAGAAATATTCAGGACATGTTTTATTATATCCGCTTAGCTATAATTTGGATTTTAACAGCAATTACACTAGTTTCAGAATATTCCACAGTTTTTAACAGTATATTATTTATTAGACTTTTTTTATTTTAAAGATTTTATTTAATTATTTGACAGAGGGAGAAGCAGGGGGAACAGGAGGGGGAGAAGCAGGCTCCCCACTGAGCAGGGAGTCTGATGCAGGGATCAGTCCCAGTACCCTGGGATCATGACTTGAGCTGAAGGCAGAGGCTTAACTGACTGAGCCCAAGTTTCCCTTATTAGACATTTTTATTTTATTAGTATTTTAAAACATTTTATTTATTTATTTGACAGATAGAGATCACAAGTAGGCAGAGAGGTGGGCAGAGAGAGAGAGAAGCAGGCTCCCTGCTGAGCAGAGAGCCCGATGCGGGGCTCTATCCCAGGACCTTGAGATCATGACCTGAGCCGAAGGCAGCGGCTTAACCCACTGAGCCACCCAGGTGCCCCTTATTAGACATTTTTAAAGTCTTTAAAGTCACAGACTAAAATGATCTTGGACCTTCAGCTATTATCACTCTATTTTCATAAACAGTAGTCTTGTATCATTTGTACTTAATACTTTTTTCCCCAGCTTTATTGAGGTATTATTGACATATAGCTTATTTAAGTTTAAGGTTTACAACGTGATGACTTGATTCAAATATATATTGTGAAATGTTTACTATAGTAAGGTTAGTTAACACCTCTGTCACCTTACATAATCATCATTTTTATGTGTATGCTGATAATATTTAAGATCTACTCTCTTAACCACTTTTCAGTATATAATACAGTTTTGTTAATGATAATCACCATGCTATACATTAGATCTCCAGAATTTATTCATTTTATATTTAGAATTTCTGCCCTTTGACCAGCATCTCCCATTTCTCACACCCCTGAGTCCCTGTTAACCACCATTCTACTTTCTATTTCTGTGAATTCAGCTTTTTTTTTTTTTAATTCCACACATAAGTGAAAACATAGAGTATTTGTCTTTCTCTGTCTGACTTGTTTCACTTAACATAATGTTTTTAAGGTCTGTCCATGTTGTCCCAAAAAAGGATTTCTTCCTTTTTGTGGTCAATAACATTCCATTGTATTGTATGTATTGTTTTTATTCATTTATCCATTTATACTTAGGTTGTTTCCTTGTTTTAGCTGTTATGAATAATGTTGTAATGAACATGTAATGAGAATGTAGATATCTCTTTGAGATAGGGATTTCATTTCTTTTGGATATATAATCAGAAGTGGGATTTCTGGATCATATGGTAGTTCTATTTTTAATTTCTTCAGATACCTCCATACTATTTTCCGAAATGGCTGCACTAATTTACATTTCTACCAAGAGTGCTTACAGGATGCCTTTTCTCTACTGTCTTGCCAACACTTGTTACCTCTTATCTTTTTGGTAATCATTCTAACAAATGTAAGATGATAACTCACTGTGGTTTTGATTTGCATTTCCCTGAGGATTAGTGATGCTAAGCATCTTTTCATGGCATTTATTATGTCTTTGGGAAAATGTCCGTTCAGTCCTTTGTCCAGTTTTTAATCTGATAGGTGTTTGTTTTGCTATCGAGTTGTATGTGTTCCTAATATATTTTAGTTTTATTCCCTTCTAAGATAGATGGTTTGCATATATTTTCTCCTATTCTGTAGGTTGCCTTTTCATTTTGCTGATTTATTTCTTTAGCTGTGCAGAAACTTTTTTTTTTTAAGATTTTATTTATTTATTTGACAGAGGGAGATCGCAGGTAGGCAGAGAGAGAGAGGAGGAAGCAGGCTCCCTGCGGAGCAAAGAGCCAGATATGGGGCTCGATCCCAGCACCCTGGGATCATGACCTGTGCCGGAAGCAGAGGCTTTAACCCACTGAGCCACCCAGTTGCCCCTGTGCAGAAACTTTTTAATTTGCTATTGTCCCACTTCTTTATTTTTTTCTTTTTGGTGTCTTATTGAAAAAAATCATTGCCAAACCAATATGAAGAAGCTTTTCCTCTAGTAGTTTTATAGTTTGGGTTCTTATGTTTATGTATTTAATCCATTTTGAGTAATTTTTTGTGATAGACCAATTTCATTCTTTCACATGTGAGTATCCAGTTTCCCAGCACCATTTTTTTTTTAAGATTTTATTTATTTACTTGACAGAGATCACAAATAGGCAGAGAGGCTGGCAGAGAGAGAGAGAAGCAGGCACCTTGCTGAGCAGAGAGCCCGATGTGGCACTCGATCCCAGGACCCTGGGATCATGACCTGAGCCGAAGGCAGAGGCTTTAACCCATTGGGCCCCCCAGGCACCCCCCAGCACCATTTATTGAAGAGATTATCTTTCCCATTGAATATTCCTGGCTCAAATATTCATTGACCTTATATGTGTGAATTTATTTCTATGATATAATTTCTCTCCTATTGATCTATGTGTTTGTTTTTATGACAATACCATACTATTTTTATTACTCTAGCTTTGTAATACAATTTTAAATCAAGAATTGTAATGCTTCCAGTTTTGTTGTTTTTCAGAATTGCTTTGGCTATTTTGGGTCTTTCATCATTCCATATAAATTTTAAGATTTTTTTTTCTGTTTCTGTGAAAAATGTCATTAGAATTCTGATAGAGGTTGTATTGAATCTGTAGATGGTTTTGGGTAGTGTGAACATTTTAACAACATTAATTCTTCTGATTCATAAACACAGGCTATTGTTCCATTTATTTGTGTCTTCTTTAGGTTCTTAAAGTCTTCTGGGTTTTAACATACAGATCTTTCATCTCCTTGGTTAAACTTATCCCTAAGGTGTTGTTGTTGTTGTTTTTTAATATTTAATTTAAATTCAATTTAGTTAACATATAGTGTATTATTTTCAAGGGTAGAATTTAGTAATTCATCAGTTGCATATCACACCCAGTGCTCATTACATCAAGTGCCTTAATGCCCATCAGCCAATTACCCCATACCCCAACCTGCCTCCCCTTCACCAACCCTCAGTTTGTTTCCTGTGATTAAGAGGCTCATAGTTTTTATCCCTCTCTGTTTTTTTTTCTTAAAGATTTTATTTATTTATTTAACGGAGAGAGAGGCAGGCAGAGAGAGAGAGAGTATCCCTCTCTGTTTTTATCTTATTTTATTTTTCCTTTCCTTCCCATATGATCTTCTGTTTTGTTTATCAAATTCCATGTATGAGTGAAATCATGGTATTTCTCTTCTCTGACTGACTTATTTTGCTTAGCATAATACCCTCTAGTTCTATTAATGTCACTGCAAATGGCAAGATTTCGTTCTTTTTGATGGCTGAGTAATATTCCATTGTGTATATGTACCACATCTTCTTTTTTCATTCACGTGTCATTGGACATCTGGGCTCTTTTCCATATTTTGTCTGTTGTGGACATTGACGCTATAAACATTGGGGTGCCTGTGCACCTTTGAGTAGCTTTTTTTTTTTTTAAGATTTTTATTTATTTATTTGACAGAGAGATCACAAATAGGTAGAGAGGCAGGCAGAGAGAGAGAGAGAGAGAGAGAGAGAGAGGAGGAAGCAGGCTCCCCACCGAGCAGAGAGCCCGATGCACGGCTCGATCCCAGGACCCTGAGATCATGACCTGAGCCGAAGGCAGAGGCTTTAACCCATGAGCCACCCGGCTGCCCCTGAATCACTATTTTTATATCCTTTCAGTAAATACCTAGTAATGCCATTGCTGGGTCATAGGGTAGTGTTATTTTTAACCTTTTTGAGGAATATCCACACTTTTTCAGAGTAGCTGAACTAGTTTACATTCCCACCAGCAGTGTAAGAGGGTTCCCCTTTTCCCACATCCTCGCCAACATCTCTTGTTTCCCGAGTTGCTAATTTTAGCCATTCTGACTGGTGTGAGTTAGGTATCACATTATAGTTTTGATTTGTATTTCCCTGATGCCTAGTGATGTTGAGCATTTTTTCACATGTCTATTAGACATCTGTCCCACGTTTTTAATTATATTTGATGCTGTTATAAATGGGATTGTTTTATTTCCTTTTCAGATAGTTTTTTGTTAGTGTATAGAAATGCAACTGATTTTTGTATGTTGACTTTGTACCCTGCAACTTACTAAATTAGTTTATTAGTTGTAATAGCTTTTGATCGAGTCTTCAGGATTTTCTCTATATAAGATCGTATCATCTACAGAGACAGTTTTACTTTTTCCTTCCTTATGTGGATGCTTCTTATTTTTTCTTTTGCCTAATTGCTCTAACTAGGATTTCTAGTACTATGTTGAATTGAATGGTTTAAGAGAGGGCACCCTTGGGGTGCCTGAGTGTCTCAGTGGGTTAAAGCCTCTGCCTTCAGCTCAGGTCATGATCCCAAGGTCCTGGGATTGAGCCCTGCCATAGGCTCTCTGCTCAGCAGGGAGCCTGCTTCCTCTCCTCTCTCTCTCTGCGGGCCTCTCTGCCTACTTGTGATCTCTGTCTGCCAAATAAATAAATAAATAAATCTTTAAAAAAAAAAAAAAATGGCACCCTCGTCTTATTCCTGATCTTAGCAGGAAATCTTTCAACCTTTTACCATTGAGTAAGATGTTAGCTGTGGACTTGCCATATATAGCATTTATTATGTTGAGGTAATTCCTTTTATGCCCAATTTGTTGAGAATTTTTACCGTGAAAGGATGTTGAATTTTGTCAAATGCTTTTTCTGCGCTATTGAGATGACCATGTGATTTTAAAATCTTTTATTTTATTAATGTGTTATATCACATTGTTCGATTTGTGTATGTCGAACCATCTTTACATCCCAGATATAAATCCTGCTTGATGATTGTGTATGAGCCTTTTAATGTGATTCTGAATTCAGTTTGCAGATACTTTATTGAGAATTTTTGCCTCTGTTCATCAGGGATATTAACCTTTAGTTTTCTTTTCTTATAGTGTCCTTATCTGGCTTTGTTATCAGGGTAATGCTGGCCTTGTAAAATTAGTTTGGGAGTGTTCACTCCTCTTCACTTTTTTTTTGAAAATATGAGAAGCATTAGTATTAATTCATCTTTAAATGTTTGGTAGGATTTACCAATCCATCCAGTCCTCAACTTTTCTTTGTTGGGAAGTTTTGATTACTGTTTAAATCTTCTTATGTATTATTGGTCTGCTCAAAATTTCTATTTCCTCATGATTCAGTCTAGGTATGAACGTTTTTATATGTATACTTCCTTTTTGCTTACTTAAATTAACTTTAGCCAGTTTTTCATTAACTATTATTAGATCAATATTTCTGTTGATTGTCTCTAATAGTAAATATAAATGCGTTTTAAAAAATTACTAAAACAGCCAAAATTTTTTCTTTAGTTTATCTTATTATCATTATTTTTACTTTTTACATGAACATCCTTAAAATGTTGAATATAGCTGTAACTTTCAATTTGGGAAGTTACTTTTATTCCTGAATATTTTAATGGAAAAAAATTGGTATTCTCTTTAGTCTTTCCCTGGAAAAGTTTTTGTCTATAACACTATATAATTATTCCTGAAGTGACATTAACTTTTACAAGAATATAAAAAATAATTTTGTTCCTGAAATAGAAAGATAAAAAGATGCCAGAGGAAATAATGAAGGCTTAGAGGGTAGAAAATATTATTTTTACCTTAATACCTTTATGAAAAATATATTGATTGGTTAGTTTATGAATCATTTGATTAATGCATCAATTATAGAATAGTTTTTGTCTTTTTACATTAAGTGATTGAAATCTGGTGGCTTGGATCATGTTTCTGTTTTCATTTTTTTCAGCTTATTCATATAACATTCTTACTTGTTTTAGTCTTATTCTCAATTATAATGGGAAAAATTAAGTAGTCATCTTCTTTATATATGTAGTCAAATAGTTGGAGAATTTGAGCATACAGGAGTTTAGATGATTACTATGAATGGTATATTACGCTATTGATGGAAAAAGAGGAAGTGGGAAATTTAATGTTTTACTATAACTGTATATATGATTAATCATTTTTTGATAATTTGAATATCAAGTACTTTCTGTGGAGATTTGAAACAAATTAAACTTTTCACTAATCTGTTCTAGGACACTTTTCTGAAGGAACTGCTTACCATGTGTGTTCTACTCTGGGGACCTAAAGATCTCTTGGGGAAACTGTTCCAATTTAATTTTTTTGTAATAAATAGCACAAAGAATGCAGTTCCTATAATGCCCACCTGTAGGAGTATTTTTAAAAAAAATCAGATGTTTACAAAGCTAATACCATATGCCAGGTCTGTGCTAGTCACTAGTGGTATAAGGATGAGAAAAATCACAGGCCTTAACTAGATATACTTTTAACTGGTAGAGAAACACACATATTTTAAAAATTATATTACAGTATGTAATAAATTCGATACTAGAAATACCAAGAGCTAAGAGAGATACCAGGAGATACATTACTAGCTAGAAAAGAGGACAAAGGGCATCACAGACAGAAGGAAGAACATAAGCAATGATGTAGAGCATAAAAGGTCTTCATAAAATAGTAAGAGTTTTGATGAAGCTTAGTAGGCTGTGATCAGAAATTCATTGCTTTTCTTTTGAAAATTAAAGATTAAGTATTTATGCTAGTTTTGTAAAGGAAGCCATTTTTAAAATACCAAAGACTGACTGAC
This sequence comes from Mustela nivalis, assembly GCF_964662115.1. Lineage (NCBI taxonomy): Eukaryota > Metazoa > Chordata > Mammalia > Carnivora > Mustelidae > Mustela > Mustela nivalis. The sequence goes on along the minus strand of NC_139028.1, from coordinate 71,611,117 downwards.
GGTGACCAATTGAGTGCTTATTGACTAGTGTACTACCCTAGTTGGAATTACACATAAATAAAGCATATGGTTGCTGCATGATATAATTTGAGAACAGTTCAGAAGTATCTTGGTTCAAAACTATCTTCTCCCTTTTGCTTTCCTGGTGCTTAAATGCTATTATTAAATAGTTATCTCTCTCTTTGTATTGAGTTATCTTTTAATGAATTCAAATGCTTTGAGGCAAGATAGCCATAAAGAGTTGTCCTCCATGGGGCGCCTGGTTGGCTCATTTGGGGTTAAGAGTCTGCCTTTGGCTTAGGTCATGATCTCAGGGTCCTGGGATCTAGCTGGCTTCAGGCTCTCTGTTCCATGGGCAATCTGCTTCTGCTGCTCCCTACTGCTTATGCTTTCCTCTCTGTCTCTGCCTCTCTCAAATGAATAAATAAAATCTTAAAAAAAAAAAAAATGCCCCAAGAATTGTCCTTCGTTCTTACAAAATTCTCTTGTCTAAAATTTCGTTTTGCTTTCAGCTCTTAGGGATTAATATTCTTACAAAATATGGCTACTCCATTATTGAAGTATGCAACTTACAAATGATGGCAGGATAAATTACCCTCTTTTTCTGTGCTCTGCAGCAGTTTGTACGTGTCTCTAGTCTGTTGTGTTTAATTATTTACTTATCAACCTGCCATCTTCACTGAACTGTGAACTCCTCTGAGACTGCCTCCCATTTCTTTATATCCATCCCTAGTTTTAGCAATTTCTTGTATATCTCAGCAGCTTGATAAAGGCCTATTAATGGAGGAAAGAGGAGAAGAAAGTGAAGAAGTTTTAACTAAATGTTATTTCTGTCAAGGTACTTCCCTCTTGTTTAATCCTTTAACTTTTCAGTTACTCAATATATTATCCTCCTTTATTTGCTCTTCTATTCCCAAGACCCCTTTTGCTTCCTGCTTAAATGTAGATGTTAAAAGAGATTTAAAAACCTGGTCAGTCAAAATAGGCACAGACTAGGAATCTGGGCCATTTGGGATTGGAATAATCTGATGTAATTACCCCAGACTCAGAATCAATTGTAGAGTTAAACAAGAAAAGAAATGTGTTGTATCTTTTTTTTTTAAGATTTTATTTATTTATTTGACAGAGAGATCACAAATAGGCAGAGAGGCAGGCAGAGAGAGAGGGGGAAGTAGGCTCCCTGCTAAGCAGAGACATTAGGAAGGAAGAACATAAGCAATGATGTAGAGCATAAAAGGCAGAGGCTTAACCCACTGAGCCACCCAGGCGCCCCATGTTGTATCTGTTTTACACAGTTTTGGTTAAGTTGGGCTGTTAATGGATTGTTACTTGAGTTATACACAATTTTAGATTTGAATTATTTGTGGTCATGTTTTTTTTTTTTTAAAGATTTTATTTATTTATTTGTCAGAGAGAGAGAGCAAGAGCGAGCACAGGCAGAGTGGCAGGCAGAGTCAGAGGGAGAAGCAGGCTCCCTGCGGAGCAAGGAGCCCGATGTGGGACTCGATCCCAGGACGCTGGGATCATGACCTGAGCCGAAGGCAGCTGCTTAACCAACTGAGCCACCCAGGCGTCCCTGTGGTCATGTTTTTTTTTTAAAGATTTGATTTTATTTATTTGACAGAGAGAGATCACAAGTAGGCAGAGAGGAGAGGCAGGCCGGGTGGGGGGAGCAGGCTCCCTGCTGAGCAGAAAGCCTGATGCAGGGCTCGATCCCAGGACTCTGGGATCATGACCTGAGCTGAAGGCAGAAGTTTTAACTCACTGAGCCACCCAGGCACCCCGGTTATATGTATTTGTTAATTGACTTCATATATTTAAAGATTACCACACATCACCTATTTATAGGTCCATAAAGTATGTTTAATTCATGTCACACTCAAGGGAATAAGCCCATGTTCATAACCACTAAAATATACATGGTTGCCCAATTCAGTTACTATTTTTTAAACTATTTTTTTACTTGGAAGATTTCCATTTCTAACATATATGGAAATGACATAGTGAATTTGTAACATATTAAACATTGCCTCTCAGTGAAACAGTTATAAAACTAAACTAGGGACGCCTGGGTGGCTCAGTTGGTTAAGCAGCTGCCTTCGGCTCAGGTCATGATCCCGGCGCCCTGGGATCGAGTCCCACATCGGGCTCCTTGCTCCACAGGGAGCCTGCTTCTCCCTCTGCCTCTGCCTTCCACTCTGTCTGCCTGTGCTCGCTCGCTCTCTCTCTCTCTGACAAATAAATAAATAAATAAAATCTTTAAAAAAAAAAATAAAACTAAACTATATAAACCTATAGAAAGCTTTAATTTATGAAGGTAGAGATCTTATTTTTCTTTATTTCTTTATTCCTAGTGCCTGAAACACGATAGATATTTGACAAATATTGATCAAATAAATGAGAAATTTGCTTTTCCTTGACTTGTGTTAAGTCAAGACCATTATTATATTGTTTTCTCTGTTGTGGATTTATGTAAAAGAGGTATAATAAGTTGTTTAAACCTTCCTAACATATATATCCTATCTTGAAACCATGGCCTTCAGTTCCTCAATTTGCCCATTTGAACACTGGGCCATAGTGTTGTATCTGTGCAGCATATCGTTATTATTCAGAGAAGGGGAAAATTCTGGAGAAAATGTTTTGGTGGTGTTTTTTCAAAACAGGAAATAAATACATTTGTTAATGTGTGATGCTATGAATTCTAGAACTTTAACCCCTAAAGAAAAGTTAAGATCAGGAAGTAATTTTTCAGAATGTTTTACTATTTGAATAATCAACAGGATGTGTGTGAACCATTGTGGTGAAATCAGTAGTAATTATCACTGGAATGTTTGTCTTCTCTACTGTTAATGTGCAGCTTTAGATGGACATTGACTACCGAAGACTAGGAAACAATTCAAGATTATGTAGAAAACTGACTATGGCTTGTAGTTCAAAGAAATTGAATTTCTCAATGACTGTATAGCTATAAACACAGAAATAAAAAACAGTAGTTTCTTAAAATACTTGAGATTGTTCATCTGGAAATCAAGAAAGCATGTGATATTTAAGAATATAAAATTTAAGTAATCTTCAGTTAGGCATGGGTAAATTATTTGTATGTATATACTATATTATATTATACTATAATATAGTATAATATAATATAATATATTATATTATATTATATTATGGGTAAATTATTTGTATGTATATACTATATTACATACAATAGTATGTATATACTATATTAACGGGGGAAAAGTCCCCCGTTAAGCATGAGAATATTGTCCCTAACTCATTTCTAATATAAATTCTAACTTAAATCCTATCTTAGTAAGTATAATATAATAATATAAGTAAGTATAATATAATATTTTCCCATTGGTATCATGGACTAATTGTTTTTACTACTGTAAGTAGATAGAGTCCCTTAAAACTTAATGCCTTCCTTCTTCACAATTTATCTAATACTAAATTATACTATGAATTTTATCTTCTGATGGATTATCATAATGGATTCTTTTTTGTGGGAGATTACATAGGGTTCCGATATGAATGGAGAGGAAAAAGTTCTTCACCAGAGTCTTAGGAAAGAAAGTCTGGATTCCTTTTCATGGTATTCAGATTCTTCTTGAACATTCCCTGACAGAACTATTTACAGGTTTTTCAGTGCTTTTTCATCCTAGTCCTCTGTTTCTTTGCACTCAGTTTTCTGTCAGCTCGGAAAGCCTTTCTTCTCTTGTCTGCCTTACTAACTTGTGCTTATTCTTCAAAATCTAACTCAAAGGTCAGTTCTTTGGCGGGCCCAGTGTAAATCACAGGGGCCTTTAAAAGATGAGGGGGGGTGGCGCCTGGGTGGCTCAGTGGGTTAAGCCTCTGCCTTCAGCTTAGGTCATGATCTCAGGGTCCTGGGTTCGAGCCCTGAATCGGGCTCTCTGCTCAGCATGGAGCCTGTTTCCATCTCTTTCTGCCTGGCTCTCTGCCTACTTGTGATCTCTCTCTGTCAAATAAATAAATAAAAATCTTAAAAAAAAAAGATGAGAGAGGGAGACAGAAGAGTCAGTGTCAGAATGATGCCTTCTGACCTCACATAAATGAGAAACACTCAACTGGCTTTTGTCAGCTTTCAAGATAGAAGGGGGGCCGTGAGCTAAGGAATGTCGGTAGTTGCTAGAAGCTAGAAAACCCCAAAATAGGACTTCTGTCCTGCTGAACTTTAAGATAGTGTGTTTTTGGTTCTTTAAGCAAATACTCACTTTAATCAAAATTCTAAATTACTTATTTTCACAGTTACATAGATATTTCCATAAACCAAGAAAAATTGAGCTTCTAAGTATTGTATATTTTTTACTGGTTAACATGTTTTGAAGAGTTTTTATTAAAAAGTGATCAGGAACAGGTTGAAATTCTTCCCATAAAGTATCTGTTACTATTTTTATTCATAACAAATTCAGATCCAAACTTCTAGAAAACCTATATTGCCTAATATCATAATAGGAATGACTAAGGACTTGACATACTCCCTCTTAAGCACTGGCTTAACCTAAAGTAATTATTTTAAGAAGCAGCCTCTCGCTACCCTATCCTCACCACCTATTATAATTATAACACAGGCACTAATTATTTTTTTTGCAGAGCATTCATTTGTTCATGAATTGTAGACAGTCAAAGATAGGTAGATGCAATAGTATCAAAGAAAAGAGCGTATCGGGGCGCCTGGGTGGCTCAGTGGGTTAAAGCCTCTGCTTTCGGCTCAGGTCATGATCCTAGGGTCCTGGGATCGAGCCCCACATCGGGCTCTCTGCTCAGTGGGGAGCCTGCTTCCTCCTCTCTCTCTGCCTGCCTCTCTGCCTACTTGTGATCTCTCTCTGTCGAATAAATAAAATCTTAAAAAAAAAAAAAAGAAAGAAAAGAGCGTATCAAAACCTTCTCACTTTTATTAAATTTTTTGATGAGAACTTCATAAAATGTCATGAAATTCTATTTGCTATACAGTAAACATCTACTGCTCAGTAGGAGACATATGCCATATCATAGCAACCATTTTAATGTGTAAAATAATTCTGAATTCTTTTTTTTAATATATAATATTTGTTTCAGGTATATGGGTCTGTGATTCTTACTGTAAAAATATTTGGCTAAAATATGAAACATCTTTGCAGTAAAACTTACAACATAGCTTAAGTAAGATTTCAGAAGTGTCTCCTGGATAAAATGGGGATGTTTCCTTTCTCCAGATAAACTCTGAATAGTTATAGTTAAGGTGCCATAAACTAGACAAAGCTAGGAAGGAACGAACATCTTGTTACTAGAAAAGAACAGCACGTAATGTGGACTTCCTCCATGTCAAAGTGACAACCACTTAATGACAATGACTTACTATATTTAAAAAATAGAATATAAAAGATAATATATTTGTGTTGTTTTAAGCCATCAAGTTTGTCGTAATTTATTATAGCAACCGTTGGATACTAATACAACCATGGAGTTTTTTTTTTTTAACATAAATTTCTGTTTTTAAATACTTTGGCTCAAAAGAAGTAGCTAAATTGGTGCAGAAAATCCTCAAGTAAATAACAGTATTATAAATCACGTATACAGCAATAATATTTAATGTAATTATAGTACATTATAACAACCAGAAAATTGATTCAACCTGCTTGAACCAGGGCACAGTGCTATTAATTCAAGGAAGAAGTAACACTTCTTTGAGTAGACCATTTTATATAGATTTGACTTCTGAAAGTATGTGTCAAGTTTTACATACTCAGAAATATACTAGATGAGTCATGATGGGAAGAAACTAGAAACAAAAAAAAAAATAATTAAAACTGAAAGCACACAGAAGCAAACTCTACTGTCTTTCAGATGAAAAACCTAACCACACTGAAGAGGAAAAACTACTCACAATAACCTATGTACATAGTATTTGACTAACCTTAGTTTTGGACAGATTTGAGGAGAGAATTTCTTTATTTTTTTCTTTTTTTTAAAGATTTTTTATTTATTTACCAGAGAAAGAGAGAGCAAGCAAGTACACACAAGCAGGCAGAGAGGCAGGCAGAGGCAGAGAGAGAAGCAGGCTCCCCACTGAGCAAGGAGCCTGATGCGGTACTCGATCCCAGGACCCTTGGATCATAACCTGAACTGAAGGCAGTGGCTTAACCCACTGAGCCACCCAGGCATCCCTAGGAGAGAATTTCAAACAAATTGTGAGCTCCTTTTAGTTAGTATGGTGTTTTGAGTTAGAATGGCTGAAGAAATTTTTTAACGATTTTACATGTAATGTAAGATTTAGCAGATGAATAAATATGTTTGTTACTGGTATCCAGGGTTCTCACTGGAAGGGACACACAAATATGTATTAGAGTCAGTGGGGAGATCCTGTAGGAATAGATAGGAATTGTGTGGAGATGTGCCTGGTTGGCTCAGTTGGTTAAGTGGCTGACTCTTGATTTCAGATCAGGTCATGAGCTGATCTCAGGGTTATGAGATCGAGCCCTGTGTCAGGCTCTGTGCTGAGCATGAAGCCTGCTTAAAATCCTCTCTCTCTCTCTTTCTTTCCCTCTTTCTCTTCCCCTCACTTAAAACCACCTCCCCACCCCTCTGGCACGCACTCTCTCTCTCTCTAAAACAAACAAAAAAATTGGGAAAGTAATGGTGTGAACTTAGGATTTCTCATATATGTATGTATGTATACATCTAAACATGTCTGTTTATATGCATGTATATATGTTCATATATTTGTATATGTATGCGTGCGTGTAGTTGTGTGTGCATGCCTATATTTCTTATGTTTATCTACAGAAGTGACCCAGGAACAAAGACTCCCAGTAAAAATGATCTAACATTACCCTAACACTCAGAATTTTGATCCTTTTTTTTAAAGTTCTTTTTTTAATTCTAGTCAGTTAACATACAGTGTAATACTAATTTCAGGTGTACAGTATAGTGACTTAACCCTTCCATACAATACCCATCACAGCAAGTGCCCTCTTTAATCCCCATCACCTTTTTCACCCATCTCCCCCATCCACCTCCCCTCTGGTAACCATCAGTTTGTTCTCTGTAGTTAAGAGTGTTTTTTTTTTGGTTTGCCTTTCTCTCTCTTCCACCCCCCCCCCCCATTTGTTCATTTGTTTTGTTCTTACATTCCACATATGAATGAAACCATATAGTATTTGTCTTTCTCTGAATGACTTATTTTGCTGAACATAATACTTTCTAGCGGAGTGCCTGGGGTGGATCAGTCGTTAAGCATCTGCCTTTGGCTCAGGTCATGATCCCAGGGTCCTAGGATTGAGCCCCACATTGGGCTCCCTGCTTAGCAGGAACCCAGCTTCATCTATGTCATCGCAAATGGCAAGATTTCAGTCTTTTGATGGCTGAGTAATATTCCATGGTATGTATGTATATGTGTGTATATATATATATATATATATATATATATATATATATATATACCACCTCTTCTTTATCCATTCATCAGTTAGTGAACATCTGGGCTCTTTCCATAATTTAGCTATTGTTGATAATGCTGCTATAAACATCAGGGTGCATGTATCCCTTCAAATTAGTATTTTTTTTATCCTTTGTGTAAATACTTAATAGTGAAATTGCTGGGTCATAGGGTAGTTCTATTTTTAACTTTTTAAGTTAAATTTTAAGTTTAATTTTTAACTTTTTGAGGAACTTCCATGCTCTTTTTCCAGAGTGACTCTACCAGTTTGCATCCCCACCAACAGAGCAAGATGTTTCCCCTTCTCTGTATCCTCACCAACACCTGTTATTTCCTGTGTTAATTTTAGCAATTCTGACTGGTGTGAGGTGATCTCATTGTAGGTTTGATTTGTATTTCCCTGATGATGAATGATGTTGAGTGTCTTTTCATGTGTCGGTTAGCCATCTGGACATCTTGTTTTTAAAAATGTCTGTTGCTGTCTTCTGCCCATTTTGTAACTGGGTTATCCATTTTCTGGGTGTTGAGTTTGATAAGTTCTTTGTAGATTTTGGATACTAACCCTTTATCAGACATGTCATTTGCAAATATCTTCTCCTGTTCTGTAGGTTGCTGTTTAGTTTTTTGATTGTTTCTTCACCTGTGCAGAAGCTTTTTATCTTGATGAAGTCCCACTAGTTCATTTTTGCTTTTGTTTCCCTTGCCTCCAGAGACATATCTAGTAAGAAGTTGCTATGACCAATGTCAAAGAGGTTACTGCCTGTGTTCTCCTCTAGGATTTTGATGGTTTCCTGTCTCACAATTAGAACTTTCATCCATTTTGAATTTATTTTTGTGTATGTTGTAAGAAACTGGTCCAGTTTCAGTCTTCTACATGAGGCTATCCTGTTTTCCCAACACCATTTGTTGAAGAGACTTTCTTCTTTCCATTGATATTCTTTCAAAGAATATTCTGTCAAAGATTAGTTGACCATATACTTGTGGGTCCATTTCTGGGTTTTCTGTTTTGTTCTATTGATTTACGTGTCTGTTTTCATGCCAGAACCATTCTGTCTTGATGATTATAGCTTTTTAATATAATTTAAAGTCCAAAATTATTATGTCTCCAGATTTGCTTTTCTTCTACAAGCTTGATTTGGCTATTTAGGGTCATTTGTGGATCCATACATATTTTGGAAGTGTTTATTTTAGGTCTGCAAAAAATGTTGTTGGTATTTTGATAAGGATTGCATTAAATGTGTAGGCTGCTTTCAGTCGCATAGGCATTTTAACAATATTTTTTCTGCCAGTCCATGAGCATGGAATGTCTTTCCATTTCTTTGTCTTCTCTTCAATTTACCTAATCAGTGTTCTATAGTCTTCAGATCGTTTACCTCTTTGGTTAGGTTTATTCCTAGGTATTTTATTGTTTTGGTGTAATTGTAAATGGGATTGATTCCTTAATTTCTCTTTGTGCTGCTTCATTATTGTTTTATAGAAATGCAGCAGACTTCTGTACATTGATTTTTGTATCCTGTGACTTTTTTTAATTCATATATCAGTTCTAGCAAATTTTTTTTGGTAGAGTCTAACATTTTCTACACAGAGTATCATGTCATCTGCAAATAGTGAAAATTTGACTTCTTTTCTGCCAATTTATATGCCTATTATTTCTTTTTATTGTATGATTTATGTGGCTAGGCCTTCTAGTACTGTGTTAAATAGTGTGGTTGGAAGTGGACATCCCTGTGTTGTTCCTAACTATAGAGGAAAAGCTCTCAGTTTTTCACCATTGAGGATGATATTAGCTGTGGGTCTTTGGTATATGGGCTTTATGATGTTGTGGTATGTTCCCTCTATCCCTACTTTGTTGAGTGTTTTTATCAAAAATGGATGCTGTATTTTGTCAAATGCTTTTTCTGTATTTATTGAGAGACTTGTATGGTTCTTACCCTTTCTTTTATTAATGTGGTGTATCACACTGATTGATTTATAAATACTGAACCACCCTCACAGCCCAGGAATAAATCCCATTTGATTGTGGTGAAGAATTGTTTTAATGTACTATTGGATTTGATTTGTTAGTATCTTGTTGAAAATTTTTGCAGCCATGTTCTTCAGGCATATTGGCCTGTAATTCTCCTTTTTATCGGGGCCTTCACCTCAGGTCATGATCTCAGGGTAATGGGATTGAGCCCAGTGTCAGGCTCTGCACAAGTCAGCTTGTCCCTCTCCGGTTCTGCCCTTCCCCCTCCCCCTGCTCTTGGATGTGCATGTTTGTGTGCTCTCTCTCTCTCTCTCAAATAACTAAATAAGTAAAATCTAAAAAAAAAAAAAAACAACCCAAAAAACAAAAAACAACTCATCAACATGCTAAAAGGTTCATACACCATAGTCAAGTGAGATTTATTCCTGGGATGCAGTGATAGTTCAACATAAGTTGTTCTCTTTAACATGGTTAATTGATGGTAGGCAAGTTTTATCTCAGTAAAAAAAATTTTAAGGTTGTAATAATGTTTCATATTGAATGAGATTAATGAAACATAACAACTACGTGGAGTATCTAATCCTAGAACAAATGCTAACCATAGGGGAAAATTTCTAAAGAACAATATTGTGGCCAAAGCAATCTTGAGAAAGAAGAAAGCTGGAGGCATCATGCTTTCTGATTTCAAACTATGCTACAGAGTTATCAAAATATGATACTGGCACAGAAGCATATACATCAGTGGAATAGTCTAGAGTCCAAAAGTAAATCCATCCTTGTTTGGTCAGTTAATCCACAAAAGTGGAGGCAAGAATATACAGCGGGAAAAGATAGTGTTTTCAATAAATGATGTTGGGAAAAGTGGACAGCTTCATGCAAAGGAATGAAACTGGACCACTTTCTTACAGCACATAGAAAAATAAATTCATGTGTATTAAACACTTAAATATAAAACTTGAAACCATAGAGCTCCTAGAAGAAAAATTAGGCAGTAAGCTCTTTCACTTTGGTCTTAGCTGTATTTTTTTTTTCTTTTATTCATTTCCTTAGCCAAGGGCAACATATTTTGGCTGATTATCCTTTTACATTTATTTGTATGTAGTTTCTCTCAGTCTGAGACGTGTCCTTATTTTTTAATGTTATTTTTTTACAGAAATTTTCAATTTAAAATAATGGAATTTATTCATCTTTTGATTTATGATCTGTGTATTTTACACTTTTCCTATCTGAATTTTTAGAGATACTCGGTGACATCATTTTATGAAAGTTTTAATATTTCTTTATAGTGATTCATGTCAGCTTTCAGAGAGCTTTCAGAGAGCTTTTTACTGAAATGTTTTTGAGTGACCACTATATAGTCAGTGCTTAGTGGGGGTATACAACAGTGTATAAGGCCCGGTGTTATCATTGAGGGACTCACATTTTAATGAAGAGGATATCAGGGACAATGAAGAACAGAAGAAGCAGAGTTATCAAAATGAAAGAAGTGTTCTAAGAGCTCAGGTAGTTTACTATTGATCATGCAAGTGTGAGAGGTGGCAACTGGGTTGGAAATATGAATGTAAAACCATAAAGATATTTTGGCATTGTGCTCAGACTTCATCTAGTAGTCTGGTGTCTTCAAACATTTTTAGCATCAGAACCCTGACTTCAAAGGAAATTAATGTTAGCAACTATAATAATTATAATAATAATCATAATATCAGCTAATGTAGTTTGATTATTTACCATGGTACCATGCTGAGAATTTCATGCAATATCTCATTTCTTCTTTATAACAACCATATTAGATAGGTCTTAAAATTATCCTCATTTTGGGGTGCCTGGGTGGCTCAGTTTGTTGAAGCCTCTGCCTTCGGCTCTGGTCATGGTCTCAGGGTCCTGGGATCAAGCCCCGCATCAGGCTTTCTGCTCAGCAGGGAGCCTACTTCCCTTTCTCTCTCTCTACCTGCCTCTTTGCCTACTTGTGATCTCTGTCAAATGAATAAATAAAATCTTAAAAAAAAATTATTCTCATTTTACCAACTGAGGCTCACAACAATTAGTATATAAAACAGGTTGAAGCAAAGGTTCTTTTCATAAATTGCTTCTTTGGAACAGAATACATTTGTAAATACCCAAAAAATGGGAAGATACCAAAGGGTTTGAATCATGAAAGTGGCATAATCAGAATAAGGACTGAATAAGGACTGGATTAGAGAAACCAGTTATGAAACTCTTACATTAATCCATATGAGGTAAAATTAAAAACATGAATTGTGAGTTCAGATGTATCATATGAGATAAGTTGGGAATGATAAAAGAGGAAAGCAGTTAATAATGGGCCAAGAAGAAATTTGCATGCCTCATGTGAAGGGACAAACCATGGTAAAGGGAGTTAAAGGAAGTATTTTACCTTAGAAGACTAATAGTGACTCTTTTCTTTTTTTTAAGATTTTATTTATTTATTTGACAGATAGATCACAAGTAGGCAGAGAGGCAGGCAGAGAGAAAGAGGAGGAAGCAGGTTCCCCACTGAGCGGAGAGCTCAATGCAGGGCTCTATCCCAGGACCCTGGGATCACAACCTGAGCTGAAGGCAGAGGCTTTAACCCACTGAGCCACCCAGGTGCCCCTAATAGTGACTCTTGATGTAGTGGGTCCATGTCATTAAGGTTCAACTGATATTAAAAAGAAAAACGATTCAGTAGTAAATAGGAGAAGATAAGAAACTGTATTTATTTAACTTTATTTTATTTTATTTTTTAAGATTTTATTAATTTATTTGAGAGGCAGTGAGAGAGAGCATGAACAAGGAGAAGGTCAGAGGGAGAAGCAGACTTCCTTTGGAGCCGGGAGCCCAATGCGGGACTCGATCCTGGAACTCCAGGATCATGACCCAAGCCAAAGGCAGTCATCCAACCAACTGAGCCACCCAGGCGTCCCTATTTAACTTTAATTCATTAAGTATGAATGCTGTATTTTCTAGTGTTTCTGCTAGAAAAATAGAAACAGGACTTAAAATTCTGTACTAGGAGAGGGGATAAAAGAAGATCCAGGATAATTATTAATCATTTAGAAAAGGGGGAAAAAGGTAGAACAAATAAAAAGTATTAAATAAGATACTGTATGTATGTATATATATTGAAACAATCACTGTAAGTCAATTAAATGATCTACTTAAAAGACGAAGGTTGTCAGACTGGATTTTTTAAAAATGTCAACTATATTTCCAAGAAGTAGAGAAAGGTTGAAGTGAAAAGATGGGAAAAGACATACCAGGAAAATCTCAACAACAAAATTGGCATGGTTATATTAACATCAGACAAATGGACTTTAAGGGGGAAAAAACTTATTTGAACATTGCCAGTATGTAAAACAGGAATTTAACTACGGTCCATGAACATAAAGTTGAAAGGAAAGTAATAATAGTAATATAGGTTATATGGAATTTATAGTTTAAATAGTTTGCTTTAGAGATTTCAGAAATACTGGCTTTTTCATTCCATGTCATTCTTTGTCTGTCTGTTGACAACACATATAAAATGAAATGCATTTGGTAAGCATTTGCTCTTGTGTTTTCAGGAATTCAAAATGTCCTCAGCCTCTTTTGTGCAGTTCTCACAGAAAATAAGGTTCTCTTCCATTCTGCAAGTTTCCAGAGACTTAGTGATGCTTGCAGAGCCCTGGAATCTTTAATGTTTCCTCTTAAATATAGGTGAGGTTTTTAACTTGATTCTTTAATTTGTTCCCAAATTCTGCATTATTTATTGATGATTAGTTGCAATGTCATAGCACAATAGTTTTGAACCACAAGGGCATATTTTACAAAGTTATTCTATACACATGATTCTGATGGAAATCTAACCTAGAATTTGGAAATTTCCCAAGTTGTTTATTACTGAGTGTTGATTAATTTAGTGAAAAAATAATTTGAATCGTATTGTCAGCAACATTTAATTCTCTTTGAATATAGTTAGTGATAAAGGTCTTAAGTTAGTTTTGTCTGATTATTTGATATTAAAGAGTTATTAATTTTTAGGAGTTATAATGGTACTATGGCTATATTAAAAAAGATCCCTTACCTTTTTTCAGATACCTACTAAAATATTTAAGTATAAATGATATGATGTCAGGGATTTGCTTCAAATAATATAGTAGGGGAGAGAACAAAAATGAGTAGAAACATATATGAGACCTTCCACTGATAATTGTCAAATCTGCTTTGAATATATGAGGCTTACTTTTCCTTTTTCCTCTTTTTTCTGGGGGAGATGATGGATGTTAAAATTTTCCATTGTAAAAAGTAAAAAACAAAACATCTAAACAGTGATGCCCTGATAGTGTTATGAATAAAATATTTTCTAACATCTGTTTTATGAATTTGATAGTCAAACCATTCTGGAAACTTAAGTTCATACAAACTAGAAAAAAATTTAGACTGTTTCCAGATTTTATTTAAAAAATTTTTTGTTTGTTTGTTTTAAACTATGTGCCTTTCTTAACCCCTAGATAAGAGAACATTCTAGGCCTTAAATTTTTGTACTCTGCCTTTTGGAGTGAATTCGAACATCAGGTATAGAAAATGGAATTTGAATGATTGTTTTATTTAGACAAATCATTATCAGTATTGAGGGAAAGGGCCCATCAGGGAATCATTGTTACCTCCTAATATCAGATTTTCATGTAAGGAAAAAATATTTTCAAGCAAGATTGACAAACCTAAGGAGACGTCTTACCTCAGAGGGATAAGGGATAAAGAAGCTGTCCTGGGTTCCATTTCCTTTATTATCTTTTTCTATCTGATCATCTCTTTCACATGAAGGTTTTTTTAACCTTTCTTTTTAAAAATTTAATATGAACAGCCATGAGAACATTATTGATAATTTCTAAATGTAGGTATTCTGAAATTCGTACCACATAAAAATGAAAGAAAATATGATTGTATTATGAGAAAACTAATATATCTCACATATGCTTTTATTATTTCCAGTTATCCTTATATTCCCATTCTCCCGGCTCAGCTACTGGAAGTTCTAAGTTCCCCAACACCTTTCATTATTGGAGTACATTCTATCTTTAAAACTGATATCCATGAACTTGTAAGTATTCATCTTTAAAGTACAGTTATTGAGGCCAAAATCTTATCATATTTTTTGAATCCTATAACATTTCTACTAATTACTATTTTCAGATCTGTTGCATTCCCAATAGGAAAGATTGGCTGAAAGAAAAAACATCATTGAAAAATACAAATATATTAGTTTCTTCTTATAGCAAATATGGAAGATCTACAAAATGAACTTATTAATAGTTTTATATGCTCTTTGGCATATTATTTTTATCTTTCTGTATTCTCCATCTTGTATATGAGAAAGGAAGATGAAGTAATCCGTTAACTTGTATTCTATTTATACTTTTGTTACAAGTGCAATGATATATTCATATTTTGAAATGAGACTCTGTCAGTCCTGAGTGGCTGGTAGCTAAAAAGCCAAAAGCATTTGCAAAAGAGTGAAGGGTTATAGTTGAATATGAACTCTTCGGTATGAGCTCCATCAAATTATTCTTTTCTTAATGCCATATGAATAGAAATACCAAAGAAGAAAAGGAATGTTCTATATTTAAGCCGGTTCTAGAATAATGTGTTTACTTCTCTGTACTGAAATTATTTAAGAGGGACTGTCACAAAAAAATTGTGCTTCAGAGAAGGACATCCAGGATTGTCAAGACTTTAGGCACTATATCCTGTGAGACCCTTAAGGAAATTTTCTCAGGTAATAACCTGATACTGTTTGATAGCTAAAGATAAATACTGAAGTGACTGTTGTAGGAAGGTTCATTTTTTGTAATTCTGAAAAGTTGAAAGAAAATTGGTGGATGTGGTGGCTGTAGAGACAAATTTCTCCTCAGTAGAAAAGCTTCCAACTATTAGAACTGCCCTATGGTGAAGGATGGCTTGCCTTAGGTAAGGAATATAACCTCAAGTACTGTAAGTGGAGTGCAAGGAGCAAATTCCATGACACTTTCAGGGACACTTTTCTTAAAAGTGCTTTACTTAAAGGTTGGGCTATATGACATCTTCGATCCACAGAGTCTTCAGATTCTGAAATCCTACTTTTAGTTTTAGTTGCCAATGGAGGTAGCTCTGTTGGTACTTATACATAATTATAATTGTAATCAAATCATAGGTGTCATTAAAACTGACAGTTCAACATTGTATATATAAACAAGACCCTCATTCATATACTAATTATTTTTCTACCTTTATATGTTGATATCTAGTTCCTATTTAACTTTGATATCACCATATAAAAATATGTGTCAAATCAATAAACATACTTAGTAAAACCCAGTTTGTACTAATTAGAAGCATACCCATCTGGTTGACAGGTAATTTTGTCCCTCTAATATAAAGTTTCTGGAGGTAAGACAAGCAAATGTTTCAAAAAATAAGTTTCTTAATTTTTGATAAATAAATTAGAATGATTTTCAAACCTATTATCAATAAAATAACTTCAGCAGTCTTGGCTAGTTTCTCTGTTTTATTTTTATGTAAGTTATTTTTAAGTAGACTCATAAAATGCTAAAAATCAGTTTCTTTCTCAAGCACCCAAACAGTACCATTTTGATTTATATCAGTTGCTTTGGTTGTTAACTCTTGTAGTAAGTACTATATTATTTAGAATAGAGCTAAACTACTATACCAAAGCTTCCAAAATACAGTGTGGAATTTTATTTAACACTCATGCAGCAGTCCATAGTGCTGTTCCATTATACCAGACCGGCTTACTCCATGAACTCATTCATGGTCCAAGCTTCTTTTTTTCTTGGTTCTGCACCAGAGTTGCCCAAGGCATTGGCATCATCTGAATGTTCAAGGTTGGGTTGTTGGGTACATTATAGTTTCAGCCTTAGGAAAGAAAAAGCATAGGAGAGCCTTCCATCCCCTCTATTTTGAATACCTGAAATTGTACACATCACTTCTGACATTCCATTGACAGAAACTTAGTCATGTGTCACACCTAATTTCAAAGGAAGCTAAGAAATACGTGGTAGCTGGGAAGTCATGAACCCAGTATTCTATTGCTATGGACAGTCAAGAGTCTTTTCCACACCTGATTCTTCCCATTTTGAATTAATGAAGGTCAGATTAATTTTCTTAGCAATAAATACATTCTATTAATTATTGATTAATTTTTATCTCCTTTAGCTAGATGTAATCATAGCAGATTTGGATGGAGGCACTATAAAAATTCCTGAATGTATTCACCTCTCTTCCCTCCCGGAACCACTTCTACATCAGACTCAAGCAGCTCTTTCTTTGGTATGACATTTTTAATAATAATTTTCTTTTGATTTAAGTATAAACTCAGGCAATTTGAATTAGATATCATTGGCAGTAAAATTACTTTAAAAAGAGTTATATGTTCTTAAAACATGAATATATTCTTACAGAATATTTAGAGTAATTCCTTACATATTATCTGAAGAATATACTTTAAATTTTGACTATGTATTTGTTCTATATTCACCGTTTCATTTAGAATATTTATTTAGTAGTTACTATATACTGAATACTGTGTTAGGTATTGAAAATGTACCAACACAGCTGTGAAAATAGACCAGACTGCCTCAAAATCCCTGGTTTCCCTAACATCCCTTATTAGAAGATAGTACCTACTCCTTTTCCTTCAGCCCTCTTGTTGACATCTCATTTCTTTTTGGTAGATGTGCTACTTGCAAACAGTATGATATTGTCTTGCCAATGTTTTCAAATTACTACAGAAATCTGCAACTTACTGATAAATTAAATATCCAGCATTCTTCAAAGTAAAGTTTTAATAAGTCCTGTAGCTTGGCTGTTTCTCACTGACACATTTACTGTTTTTATAGCTATTTTATCTTAGTTGATTTTTTCTTTTTTACAATTTTTTTTTAAGGTAGGCTCAATACCCAGCATGGCATCACATGCCCTACCAACAGAGCCAGCCAGGCGCCTCTTACCTTAGTTGATTTTTAAAATCAGAGCGTTTTATTTTACTGACAAAATTTTAGGTGCCAATTTATTCATTATCAGAAAATTGAAACTTGGGGCGCCTAGGTGGCTCAGTGGGTTAAAGCCTCTGCCTTCGGCTCTGGTCATGATCCCAGGGTCCTGGGATCGAGCCCCGCATCGGGCTCTCTCCTCAGCGGGCAGCCTACTTCCCCTTCTCGCTCTCTCTGCCTGCCTCTCTGCCTACTTGTGATCTCTCTCTGTCAAATAAATAAATAAAATCCTAAAAAGAAAAGAAAAGAAAATGGAAACTTAGAAATTCTGAATTCTTTTTCAAGTTTCTTCTTTCAAGCTAGAACTAAAGCTTCATATTCTTTAAGTTTTGGTGGGTTTTGTTTTTGTTTTTGTTTTTGTTTTGAGGGAAGGGGCAAAGGGAAAGGGAGAGAGAGAATCTTATACAGCCTTCAACATGGAACCTGACATGGTGTTCAATCTTAAAACCCTAAAGGTCATGACGTGAGCCAAACTTAAGAGTTGGATGCTTAACCGACTGAGCCACCCAGACACCCCAGCCTTCATATTCTTGAATAATAGTCCAATCTGAACTGTTTAAAAGAATATTCTTCTTGTGGGGTGCCTGGCTGGCTCAGTTGGAAGAGCATGATCCTTGATCTTTATTTCAGGGTCATGTTTAAGCCTTACATTGGATGTAGAAACTAATAAATAAACCTAAAAAATTTAATAAAAAATTTTCTTCTTAAATAGGAACTCAGAAGTCTAGGATTACCAGGAAGGATTTTATTCTTAGAACATTTTCAAATTTGTATTAGTCTTTATATTGTTAATAGCGGCATCTATGGGATGTGAATATTTAGAGAAGACTGACTTTTCCTAACATAATCTAGAATACAAGATGTGATGGAGTGGAAATACTAATGCAGTACCCAGGAGACCTAAATTCTAGTCTGCTTCTTTCCACTTGATACTATTGAGCAAATCACTTTCTATCTCTAGGCCTCTGTTTCCTGGACTTTATCTATAGGATAAATGTTGAAAGCATAGGATGATGAAAGAACTGTTTACCAAAGTGAAGAGATGATTTGGGGTCACATGTAGAAATCTTTTTTATTGTAGTAATTATGTATTTATTATAATAAAAATAACGTAAAAACCTATGATATCATCTAAGAAAATACTAGATTTAAATAGGTGTGTTGGGGCGCCTGGGTGGCTCAGTGGTTTGGGCTGCTGCCTTTGGCTCGGGTCATGATCTCAGGGTCCTGGGATCGAGCCCCGCATCAGGCTCCCTGCTCCGCAGGAAGCCTGCTTCTCTCTCTCTCTCTCTCTCTCTCTCTCTCTGCCTGCCTCTCTGCCTACTTGTGATCTCTGTCTGTCAAATAAATAAATAAAATCTTTTAAAAAAAAATAGGTGTGTTGATTTAAAGACAATTTAAAGAAAAATACTACTCAATAACTACATTGGTAGTATATAGATATAGTAGAAGTTGAGAAGGTAGTATTTGAATGATTGAGAAAATGTTTAATATTTCTAGAAATTATAAATTTCTTAATCTTATATATGATTACTTAATAATGATGTTTATAGCTATGCAGGGATTAAGTACCAAAATGAAAAAAATATTAAGATTTTAGTTCTTTTTTTTTTTAAGATTTTTTTTTTAATTTGACAGAGGGAGACAGAGATAGCGAGAGAGAGCGGGAACAGGGAGGAGAGGGAGAAGTAGGCTCCCCACTGAGCAGGGAGCCCCACATGGAGCTCTATCCCAGGACCCTGAGATCAGGACCTGAGCTGAGCCACCCAGGTGCCCCTAAGATTTTAGTTCTTTTTTTTTTTTTTTAAAGATTTTATTTATTTATTTGACAGAGAGAAATCACAAGTAGACAAAGAGGCAGGCAGAGAGAGAGAAAGGGAAGCAGGCTCCCTGCTGAGCAGAGAGCCCGATGCAGGACTTGATCCCAGGACCCCGAGATCATGACCCAAGCCGAAGGCAGTGGCTTAACCCACTGAGCCACCCAGGTGCCCCAAGATTTTAGTTCTTAATTCAGTGTCTCCTGGTAAGGATTCTGCTGCACATTGGTATATCTTAACCTGAAGCACCTGTGCCACTAAATTTGGTCAATGAGTTTGGTATGAGTATTCATGTTTTTTGTAGTTGTCAAGCACAATGGTTGATTCTGTGGTACAGTGTAGTTTTGTAAATAAGACATGAAAGCATAGTATATTACCAAACTAGAACCAAAAAGAAATATTCGATGAACTGAGTGGGAGCTTTGACACACAATTATAGGAGCTTCATTTGTTTACTAAATAATTGTGATCAAATGGCAACACAGTACTTGAACTGTATAATAACTGATAATTTTTTAGATATGAATTATACTGTATTATTATATTATAGTAATGATTGGGTAATTGGGTTATAAATACTGTCAGTATTTTAGTGTCGATTTTAAGTATTGTTACGAAGCCATGTAAGTAAGGATTAATGTATAATAAAGTCCCCTTTAAAATTTTGTCCAGTACATTTCCTACAGTTGAGCTTTGTGGCCATTCAGGAGCCTTAACAGAACTGGATACCTTTGATAAGTTATTTAAGCATTCTTGAGCACTCCCTCATCCGGGGTTGACCAAAGTATTTTCATCTATTTTAAGTATACTACTTAAACCTGAGTATTTGAAAATGATTCTGCAAAGATAAAAATTTGCTACTTACTGATGAAATTTCATCTTTTTCTCTGTGTTAAGTCTTGCATAGATCTTCTTTACCTACGTGTTCCCCAGCCTGCTCTTCTTCAAAGCCTAACTCAACTTTTACCGTTTTTTTTTTTCCCCAGCTTTCCCTACATTGACTTACTTGATGTTTCATATATTATTCCTTATATATTTATAGTACTTGCACAT
Source organism: Mustela nivalis (assembly GCF_964662115.1). Taxonomy (NCBI): domain Eukaryota; kingdom Metazoa; phylum Chordata; class Mammalia; order Carnivora; family Mustelidae; genus Mustela; species Mustela nivalis. Next base: position 71,590,813 of record NC_139028.1, on the reverse strand, counting down.
TGTTTTATACTTTTACCCCTCTAGACCCTGAGGCTCATAAGCTTATTCACTTGGTTGTCACATTTCAGTTAATTAATTAATAAATTTTAAATTACACTAATAAACATAAAAACGAATGCTTGGGGATGCCTGGGTGGCTCATTCGGTTAAGCCCTTGCCTTCGGCTCTTGATCCCCGGAGTCCTGGGATCGAATCCCACATCGGGCTTCTTCCTTGGCAGGGAGCCTGCTTCTCTCTTTGCCTCTGCCTGCCACTCTGCCTGCTTGTGTGCTCTCTCTCTGACAAATAAATAAATAAATAAATAAATAAATAAATCAAATCTTTAAAAACAAACAAATGGTTGCTTAACATTCCAGCAATATAAACAAATAACACTGCCCTAGACTGTTCCTGTTCCCTTCCCAGAGGTAACTAATATTTTATAGTTTAGTGTATATTCTTCAGAACACTATATTTTCATTTATATATTTAGTGTGTGTGGAGAGATATAAACATATACATCAATAGACTAAGAGAGCAATTTAAGGTTTGTTTTACTTTTAAACAAATGAAACCATTCTTTTGTGTGTTTTTCTAGAACATGTTCATTATATATTTTATCTTGGAGATCTTTCTACAATAGTACAGAGTTGCCTCAGCTAACTGCATTGTTTCCTGAAAGAAATGTATTGTTGTTTATTTACTGACACTTTCATCTTAGTACTCCAAGTAGGTTAAATAATAGATTTTATTGATACCAAGATTTTGTATGTAACCAAACTTCTTTGCTTTAGATTCTACATCCAGATTTGGAAGTAGCAGATCATGCTTTTCCCCCTCCACGAACAGCTTTATCCCACTCAAAAATGCTGGTAAGAAGTTTAATATTTAAATATGATATTTTAAAATAGAACTGTACTGTCATCTGTAGGGTTGTTAAAGAGGCTGAGTGTAGCGAGAGTCAGATGTACAGCCTAGTAATAAGTGTACCAGATTAGAAATTAGAACTCTCACTCACTGATCTTGTGACCTGCTCTCAGAGGGGCCAAAGAGCAGCACATTGACTGGAATGGGGTACAGCTAAGACTTGCCCTAAGGAGGCAAGAGTAAGTGTGGGTCATAGCCTGGAAAACTATGCCAAGTATCAAATTGAAAGGGCCAAGCAAGGATAAGGGGGAAGCTTACAAAAAATGGAAACAGATATTGTTGACAATGAGAGAGTCGAGTTTGAGGGGTAGATGAAAATAGTTCCAATTAGAAGCCGTAAGTAAGAATTAGTATATAATAAAGACCCATTTAAAGTTTTGCCCAATGCATTTCTCGGAGTTGAGTTTTGTGCCCAATCAGGAGCCTTACAGAACTGGATACCTTTGATAAGTTATTTAAGCTTCCTTGAGCATTTCCTCATCTAAGGGTTGACCAGATAAATCTGTAAGTTTCCTTTAATTTCTAAAACTATGATTTTATTAAAACCTGAATTATCAATAATGAGTCATACCTTATTAATATAGAAATAGATTTTTATAAGTTGGATAAACTTTAGAAGAATTTCATAAGCTTTAACATACAGTTTTCTGAGATTTTTTCTATTTGTGACTTTTATATATTATATATATATGTATATGTGTATATATAAATTTTTTATATTTGATGGATATAAAAATCAAATGGTTTGGGAAAGGTGTTCTTCTCTAACTTGGTGAAGGGGGAGACTCTGACTTTTTCTGAGAGGAAATTGGATATACTAGAGACAAGTTTTCTTTGGTTCACTTGAAAAAAGAACTATTTAACAACTTACCCTGTTCAACAGTGGGATGGGCTAGATGCCCACCACTCAGGGTTGTCATAAGTAAGACTTATGTGTAGGAAGTGCAGACAGATGGATTGAAGAATCTCTCAAGTTCTTTTCAACGTTTTGTCTTTGTGATATTTCATTTTTTTAAAGAAATTCAGTTACCTAACTTGTTTCTTCTTATATTTTCAGGATAAAGAAGTACGTGCAGTTTTTCTTAGGTTATTTGCACAACTTTTCCAAGGGTATAGATCATGCCTACAGCTTATAAGAATTCATGCAGAACCAGTAATACATTTTCACAAGGTAAGATGATACATTACCATCTTGTATGTGTCCAAAACATGGCCTCTAATTTATAAAACAACTTGGTTGTCTTTTTTTCTTAGCCATGTATTTGACCTTAGTTTATCAAATGTGGTTCTTTTTTAAGTCTCTGCTTTTAGATTAGGTGATGATTTTTTTTTTCATGTTTTATCTTCTTTTTTTTAAATTTTTTTAAATTTTTTATTTTTTTATAAACATGTATTTTTATCCCCAGAGGTACAGGTCTGTGAATCGCCAGGTTTACACACACTTCACAGTAGGTGATGATTTTTAATGACACTATGGAACCAACATGTTTTTCTGTAGAGTTTGTTAATTTAATTTTAAGTTGTTTTTTCTCTTCCTTTTTTATGATTTATTTAGTTATTTTGGAGAAAGTTATTAAAAGTACAAAAATTAAAATTCAACTCTAAATTGGTTTTTCTTTTCTTTTCTTTTCTTTTTTTTAAGATTTATTTAGTTATTTTTGAGAGAAAGAAAAGTGCATGGGGGGCGGTACAGTGGGGCCAGAGGGAGAGAGAGAGAATCTCAAGCAGACTTCCCACCGGGTGCGGAGCCCAACTATGATCTTACCACCTTGAGAAAATGACCTGAGCTGAAAGCAAGTCAGCTGCTTAGCCACCTGGGCCTCTCATGCATGCCTAAATTGGTTTTTTTTTTTTTTTAATTGTGTGTTAATTTTTTATTTCTTCTCCCCTCATTTATGGACAAACTCATCTTATTCTTTCTAATACATGTACTATTTCAGATATCAAAAGAGAGAGAATGTATTTTATAACAACACATTTATGCATGAAGATATTTATTCAGGCTTTGATCTTTCTATTTTTGTTTTGACCATTCATCTATTACTAAATGATAAATTATTCATTTCTCTTTTTCTTTCTTTACAGACAGCTTTTTTGGGGCAGCGTGGTTTGGTTGAGAATGATTTCCTCACTAAAGTTCTCAATGGAATGGCATTTGCAGGTTTTGTTTCAGAAAGAGGTCCTCCATTTAGATCCTGTGATCTCTTTGATGAGGTACAGTTTTTATCAAAGGAGTGTATATTTACAGTCAAAATTGGACTAGGGGTTAAAAGTAAAGAAGTAGTTTTTTTAAATTAAATTTAATTAGGCAACTTATAGTATATCATTAATTTCAGAAGTAGTGTTCAAGACCATTAGTTACATTTAACACCCAGTGCTCAAAGTCCTAAATATATTATAAATTGAATATCAAATAATCTAAGTGTTATTTATTATTATGCTTATTAGATCTTGGTATTTATAATGTGGATTTGAAAAATTAGGAAACTATAGGATGTCACAGAAGTACATAAACATCTTGAACAAATGAATTTAAATAGTTCATTAAAATCTTTTTGAAAAAGTGACAGTGATTATATAAATAAAACTCTTATTTTTGAAGGCAGTAATACAGGGATTCCTTTATCATTTTCACAGAGAGAAAGGTATAGGTTTAATATATAGGTATGTTATTTCAAACTGCAGTTACATTTAGTCTGTTAGTGTCATAGAGCCATAGTTTGGCTTAGTGGCATTCTTTTTTTAAAATTGTATTTTATTAAATTCAATTAATTAACACATAATGTATTATTAATTTCAGAGGTAGAGTTCAGTTATTCATCAGTTGCATGTACCAACCAGTGCTCAGTACATCACGTGCCCTCCTTAATGTCTTATCACCCAGTTATCCCTTTCTATCACCCACCTCTCCTCCAGTAATCCTGTTTGTTTCCTGTAGTTAAGAGTCTTTCATGGTTTGTCTCCCTCTCTGATTTCATCTTATTTCCTTTTCTCCTCTACATCCTATGAACCTCGCTCAGTGGCATTCATACTAATCAATAATCAACATTTGCCTGTATCCCTTAGGAGATCTTAAATGTATGGGAGGCAGATTTTGTTTCTGTCTTCAAGGAATTGGCCATATAAAGGGAAAATTTAGGACAAATGTCACTCCAAATAAGGATACTATTTTGTGTTAGTTGTGATTTATTTTAACACATCTTTCCATTTATCATTTAACTGCATTTATAGCAGCTCATTCTGGTGGGTAGAACAATGAATATTATTCCCATTGCAATTTCTGAAAGGGTACTGTATTGGAACCGATAAATGTGAAAGTTCTGTAAAGTGTGTAAAAAGAAAACACTCTTAACACCCAAGATAGTAAAGAATAGTAATAGTGATTATGTTTTCCTGCAGGTGGTTTTATTTTGGTTTTTGTTTGTTTATTTTTATTTATTTATTTGACAGAGAGAGAGACAGCAGGAGAGGAAACACAAACAGGGAGAGTGGGAGTGGGAGACGCAGGCTTCCTTTTGAACAGGGAATCCAATGTGGGGCTAGATCCCAGGATCCCAAGAATCATGAGCTGACCCAAAAAGGCAGATGCTTAACCAACTGAGTGACCCAGGCACTTCTAGGTGGTTTTTATTTTGTATAGAGAAGACAGGAATCAAGGTCTTAAAGATCCTTAGTTCAGAGAAGGATCTTTTTTCTACAAAGATTGTTAAGTAATTACAGATAAGAATGAAAGAATGGGCACATGTTGTAGTTCTGAGTATGGAGACCTGCACCAAAAACTTTAGTTAATAACACCAAGCATATGAAAATGTAGGAGAGATTGCCCCATGGTAAGCAGTTCTTTCTGTTCAATTACTAATCACTGATTCCCTAGTACCAACATTTAATATGATTGATCACTATCTGATGTTAGTATATGTCAGCTTTTATATCCTGAACTAAGTAATTGATACATAATGTTTTATGGAGTTATATGAGATGCTCTCCAAGGACCTTTCTAGCTCTCACATTTTATTAGTCTTTGAAGCATTCTGAAAAGTAAAATTGGTTTATATATCCCCCATTTTTCCTATCTGAATTCTCTTAGTAACTCCTTCTGGCAGCTTCATCACAACTATTAAGTCAGAGTGATTGCTTACAGTAAACTTGTTTGCCATAATCTCTGACTGTTTTTGTAAATCCTTCCCTTGCTTGGAGTGTTGTCCCTCGACCTTTCAGGCTAACCATGGCTTCCTATTTTTCATGCCTGCTCTTACCTCACCATTTCCTCCAAACTTTCCCAGAGTAAATGACTCTGAAAGCCACTTGGTCTGTATAAAGCTTTATGTTAGGTCTCTAGCTTTAGGTGGCAACTTATCATTTATTATCTACATTTATGTCTATAAGATACACATATAACCTCTTGATTGGAAATGACGATAAGGCAAGAGCTAAGTTCTACTAAGTCTCCCCTTAGCATTCATCCAGTTCTGTTTTCTGCCTACAGTTATGATTTTTGGTGTCTATTTGATGTTACTTAAAAGCCAGTGGTTATATGTCTATTTGAGTCAAAAGGCCTAAAAGCAATGAGATGCCAGACCTAAGTAATTTCTCATGGGTCATTTAATTTGCCTGAAATACATTTTTAAAGAAAAATAGCATTTGCTCTTGGGGAAGGGATCCATGTTTTTATCTAATTTAGGGCGGCCTACCACACTGAAGATTTAAGAGCCTTTAAGAGGCAGCCTGCAAAGTGTGTTGTCTTGTCCCCACACTCCCATCACGTAGGCCTGTTAGAAGGAAAGATATATTTGCCTTTGTTTGACAGTCTCTGATTCCTAGCCTAGAATAGGTGATGTCAGAGTTTTATATGTTTGTCTGCTTCAGTGAATCTTTTTCTTGAAGGAAAAGTCCTATATTATACCCTTTATAAAAAAAAAAATCCATCTTTTACTCTTCTTTCCCATACTCATTTTTTTCTGGTCATTATTCTTATCTCTGCTTGAAATGGATACACTCACACAGTTCTTCTAGTAAATTAGTTTAGTAGGGAAATGAATTAGAGTTATATAATTTGAGAACTGGAAGGAGGCCAAGGGTCATTTTGTTTTTCCATCTGATTGTAGAGATGAAGAGACTGAAGCTCAGTAGTTTTAGTGACTTGTTCCAAATCACAGTGTCAACAGAGCTAGGACTAAGTCTGAGTCACCTGATTTAGTCACCTGAACATTTAGTTCATGTTTTGTGAGTTAGGGAAATGTTTGGAGACTTTCTCATCATCTGAAATTCTCCGAGTGAGAGAATTCTGAAAAGCCTCCGAATGAGGCCTTTCAAATGAGAGGTTCTCTCTCAGCTTCAGAAATGACTTTTTCTAAGAAGAAATAGGGCCCCAAATCATCAAGGATAGACCACCAGACCATCCAAGGATTCAACTGATTCTGTAACTCTAGAATAGAGATGAAACCCAGTAAAAATGTAAAATACTTTGTTTTAATAATAGCCTATATTTTAGATGCTTTTTGAGTTGCAAATTGTAAGAAATTATCACATAGTTTTCTCATTTAGCATATTTTGGAGTTGATGTTTTGCCATTTCATTCTTTTTCCAAGTTGGTAGCTTTTGAAGTAGAGCGAATTAAAGTTGAAGAAAATAACCCATTGAAGATAATAAAGCATGTCAGAGAACTTGCCGAGCAACTATTCAAAAATGTAAGTAAGTATATTTTAGACAGTCATTAATTTTGTTTTATTTTACATTTTGAAAAGATTTATTTATTTGAAAGAGAAAGAAAGCAGTGTGTGCGCAAGTTAGGGGAGAGACAGAGGGAGAGAATCTTTCAAGCAGATACCCCGATAAGCAGATTCCCCTACTGGGCGCCCAGTCCCAGGACCCATGGGATCATGAACTGAGCTGAAATCAGGAGCCAAATCCTTAACCAGCTGAGGTACACAAGCACCGCAGACAGTCATTAATTTTAAAAGTATGTAATTATTATGTTTGAAAAACTAAGAAGTTTCATCATTCTAGTAAGGATCTTTTTATTCTGACTTAAAACCTTTCGGATTATAAATTACAAGATATTACAGTTGGTACTGTGCATCAAAACAGAACTCATTTTTCAGAGTGATTTTCCTGTCAATCACCTATGTTATGAAAACATCTTAGTCACAGTTTTCCAGTTTGTTTTGTGCCCTCTTTGTGATTTTCATTTAGGATCCTGTGTTCCTAAGTGCATACTGTTCATTTTTAAGACATAAAGATTAGACTCACTGGAGACCAGAACTAGAACTGACCAATGTGTCCACTTCAGTATGGTGCAGTGACTGTCAGCTGAATCAGGAAAATTGTTTGAGTTTGTATTGTTTTGAGCAGATGGGGTAAAAAGCTGAAAGAAAGAGAGCAGATTGTGAAGTGACCACAGAGATTCAAGGGTGGAAATATTCCGTATATAGAAGAAATGCAATAAGTTATAAAGATTGGGATGTGATAAAGTGTGAAGTAATCTTTTAGATGCCAAGACAGAAGAGAACCTAAGGTGATGGGGAGATTACGTGCATGTAGAAAAATGGATTTTGGCGAATGATTACTAGTCATACTTCTACCTGGAAGCTTTTCAGAGTTGAAACTCCTACTGAGAAAAGGAAAGTAAATAGAAAGTATGATCTTCCAGAGGAAAGTTGAGGGAAGGTGCATTTTTCAGGAAATATATTTAAGAAAGATTCAGGGTCAGTATCACTGTGATGGTTTATCTTAATTATATTCAAATAATTAAAATTATCTATTCAAAGATAGACCTTTTTGGACATTGGGTCATAAGTCAGTGCTTTGTCACATCCATTTGAAATCTGAGACCCAGTAAGATAAAAATAGGAATGCTACATTGTGTTTGTTTCATGTTATTCAATTATTTATGAATTTTATTTCTGAAGTTTTAAAAAAATTTATCCCTTGACTAATAACCTACACTTCACGTATAACTGTGTCCAGTATAATCTATTTCTTGATTAGCATGCTAACACTAAAACAAAAAGAGTTCTGTCAGAAGTAAAATGTGTGTTCTGTGGTGGTTTATGATGACTGTGTAGAACTAATGGAGAGCATGACCACATGAGAAATTTCTGTTGACATATTGTAATAGTAATAATAAATATTGAGTGTTCAGCACAATGTACCAGGCAGAGGATTAAGCACTTTACAGGCATCATCTGTAATCTTCACAACCCCAGTGTTAAGATAGGTGTCGTTATCCCTATTTTACTGAGGATAGTTGGCTCAGGATCATATGCCTATGAAGTGACTAAATCCAAATTTTAAATTCAGAAACTTTCATCTATCCAATTCCTAAGCCTATTTTCTTTCCCTCCATTAGGCTGGCTCATCTCCAACTGGAAAAATAGTGATATTTCCAATGACTGACTTTTATACTTTGTTCTTTTTAAAGCACTTTAACGTACTTTCTCATTTGATCTTCTAAATGACCCTGTGAGATAAACAGGGCAGATGTTGATATGTGAGGAAACTGAAGGTAGAAATTTTTTTTCTTGCCCACTGGGAGTGATTTACTAATGGATTTTTTTTTTAAAGTAGCAAAACATCAAATAGGAATTAGTGTTTGAGATTTTGGGACTGAGCCCTTGAATAACTGAATGTTTATTCTTAAATCTTTTTAGGACTATTCCAAAACCGTAAAATTTTATAGCCATAAGTGACCAGAGCTGTGGTTCTCACACAGGTTTCTCTCTGTTACATCACAGGGTACATAGTGTATGTAAGGAAGTATGCCAAGCCACTTTGATGCAAAAATAATTTCCTTTCTTGCCATCCTAGAACTTAAGTTTTTTTTTTTTTTAAAGATTTTATTTATTTATTTGACAGAGAGAGAGAGATCACAAGTAGGCGGAGAGTCAGGCAGAGAGAGAAGGGGAAGCAGGCTCCCCGCGGAGCAGAGAGCCTGATGCGGGTCTCGATCCCAGGACACTGGGACCATGACCTGAGCCGAAGGCAGTGGCTTAATCCACTGAGCCACCCAGGCACCCCTAGAACTTAAGTTTTATGATAGTTTACACTACATACTCCACGCTATACTACATTACATAGCTTATACTAAGCTGACACAAAACTGAAAACTGCAATAAAATAAGTAATAATTATACATTTTTTTCTCATTAAATAGACACTTAATTATATCCACTGGTGATAAAATCCCAGAGCTACTGTTAGGCACATAAATACAGACCCTGCTAAATATTTAATGTTATTAAGCTTGTGCGATCCCAATATGGTTTGAGGCCAGTGACCTTAGTGTCTATCTTCCTGTTTGCTTGGGTGACAGCCCCGTCTTGCTGCGCATGCAATGACACCATTTCTGTCCTCATATCCAGAAGCTTCCTTTCATTCAACAAATACAATTCTTCCCCTGTGTAGATTGAAGTCTAATTTGCTATTTGTTTGGACTTTGATTACTTCATTCATTTCTTGTTTTAACTGTTGTAGTTCAAGATTTATTTTCTCTTTTTCTGCTCTCAGGGCTGAAAATTCACTCTTCTCCAAAATAATATCATTTTTCACATTAGCAGTCTAAGGCCTTCTTTGCTGAACAGCCATCTCCTGCTGCATCTTGGTTACCATATCCTTGTAGACAATATCCATGCTGATGTCCCTGATCTTGACCAACACACAGATGGTGATTTCTGTTTACTGGGTTGTGAACCCATTTTCTTCGAGTAAATGTACTAAGGTATGGGTCTTAAAGTAGAGCTTCTTGTTTTCTCCACAAGAGGTGAAATCTCTCCTTTTGTGCTCCCGCTGCAGGCTCCCAACGGAAAGGCTTAGTTCTTTTCCGGAGGAAGCAAGGGCAGCCACTTGGCTGTGGCACAGGTGGAGGGTGCCTGTGGCCAAGTCATCTCCCTGCAGGCCCTAGCAGCCTGCCTGGATTTGGAGGGAAGTGTTGGAGGGTCCTGGGCACTAGCAGTCCTGGTGGGCAGGAGGCTGGCACGGGAAAGGCACAAGCAGCTAAAAATGATACTTTCTTAAAGGTAAATGTAAAACATTAACCACACCTATTCTTTAAAAACAAAGTTCTATCTATCTATCTATCTATCTATCATCTATCTATCTATCTTTTGACAGAGAAGTGTCACAAGTAGGCAGAGAGAAAGGAGGAAGCAGACCCCACTGAGCAGAGAACCCGATGCGGGGCTCGATCTCAGGACTCTGGGATCATGACCTGAGCTGAAGGCAGAGGCTTAACACAGAGCCACCCAGGTGCCCCTAAAAACAATGCTTTTAAAGTGATCACCGTGAGAGACTATATTACTAGGTAGGAGACCTAAATCTCTCTTCAAATGTACTCTACATTTTTTAACCCTTATTGGGCTTTTATCCCTCAGTCTAATTCTATTCCATTTAATTTGATCAATTCCATTCTTTCAGTATGTATTTATTAGGTGTCTACTAGTGCGAAACCATTTCTAGGTACATGATTCCCCTAATATCCTCCAAAAGAGGATACATGTACATGATGAGTGAGAATTTCAGAATATCCCCATGGATTGTCATCAGACTTTTTGAGATTCCTTCTAGTTGTAAGATTATAAACTCCACATGGTCCCGACATTTCTGAAGTAAATACATTACAAAGTTAAGAAGCAGAGCATCATGGTAAAGTTACTTTCTTGGGGCATGCGGGAAGTCTAGGGGAGGGAGGGAGGATGTCTCAATGCAAGAAAAATGATCCAAATGATTCTTTTTTTTTTTTTTTAAGATTTTATTTATTTATTTAACAGACAGAGATCACAGGCAGGCAGAGAGAGAGAGAGAGAGAGGGGAGGAAGAAGCAGGCTCCCTGCTGAGCAGAGAGCCTGATGCGGGACTCGATCCCAGGCTCCTGGGATCATGACCTGAGCCGAAGGCAGTGGCTTTAGCCCACTGAGCCACTCAGGCGCCCCCAAATGATTCTATTTTTAACTAGTAAGTTTTGTTTTTTTTTAATCACATTCTAAAATTCCCTAATGGTAGGCAAGAACCAACCATGTAATTTGACTGTAATAATAATCCTTATTATTGGGTTAGAATTGAGACCTGGTGATTCCACTTAGATGTTTGTAAATACTGTTACAGTGAAGTCGGGTATGGTACCTAGTCTCTCTGCTTCACTTATCTTTGAAGTACTCAAAAATGAACCTTAATTTCTCAGTTTCTTCTCAGAGTCAGAATGTGAGGAAACATGAGTAGGATGAATTATAACTGGGTTTAGGTGCTCTTTTAACTTTCTGGAGCTTCCTAAATAACTAAGGAAAGAACTTGGTGACGTAAGTAGAGGAGGGGAATGGTAAGGGGATATGAAGGAGAAGGAAGGGAATAACTCCATTTGAGACAAATTGTGTTCAGTGTTGGTAAGGTTTATACCATGAAGATTACCAGTCATTCATTATACAGCTTTTCTTTTCATTCTCAGTTAATAATACTGGGTCTGAGTCCGCTCACTTTGGCTTTCAGAATCTTTATGTCTTTGTGACAGCACGTTTATTTACTTAGTGGCTTTGTTTCTATGATTCTCATACACATTTATAAAGAACCACTAACTACACACAAAATGATATGTTAAGATAGGCCAAGATAAGAGCTTTATACAACCTTCATTCCAAGGCATCAAGAAATCAGTTGGACATGTGTTTTGCTATTTTACATGGTACAGTTTTTCTAATTTGTTTTGTATATGCAATAGTATGTAAATATTTGCTAGACTGTATAATTTGACAGCTTTCTTAAAACTCGAAGGAAAAATGAGAAGACTTGGCCTTTCTTATAAATTAATGTGAAATTTCTATTTATGCCTAAGAATATTTCATTGCCCAGGATTACAGTGAGTAGATCTTAAAATCCTAATGGGATTTAAAGCCCACATACAGGAAGAGCCTTTGTAAATCGTATACAGTCTATACCCTTTACATTTCTGCATAAAGTTAATTTCACTACCAGGCAAATTTAATCTACACTGATATCTGTACTCTTTGCCAACTGTGAATTAAAGGATTTCATTGTTGTTATAGGAAGAAAGTAAAATATTGTGATAATCTTTAGTCTTAAACCATAAACAACTTACTTAGATTATTGTGATGAAATGAAGCCCCTAACCGAAGCATAAAAGTCACACCTTCTTCCTCTATCTTACCTGATTTATTTGTTCAGTTTTAGGTCAGGTTTACTGTGATACAATTTACGTATAGTAAGATTAACCTTTTTTAAATGTACTCTAGATTTTGACGAATGAAGCTATACAACCATCACCACTGCAATAAGGACATAGAACATTTTTGTCACCCTCCCCCACAGTTCCTTAATTTGTTATAATCACTTCCTGCTACCCCCTCAAACTCTTAGTAACTGATCTGTTTTCTGTCTCTGAAGTTTTTGCCTTTTCTGTAATGTCAGTATTTAGCTTTTGAGTTTGGTTTCTTTCACTTAGTATAATGCATTCCAGATTCTCCTGTGTTGCTGCATGTATCAGTTGTTTATTCCTTTTCGTTGTTAAGTTGTTTTCCATTATATGGATGTATCAAGCTTGTATTTATCTTTTAACTAACTGAAGGGCAATTTTGGCCATTATGAACAAAACCACTGGTTTTGCACTGGTTTTTGTGTGAACATAAATTTTCATTTCTTTTGGATAAATACTCAGAAGTTAAGATGCTGGGATATATGGTAACAAAATACTAACTTTATGAGAAACGGCTGGACTGTTTTCCCAAATATCTATACCATTTTGCATTCCTACCAGCCACATATATGAGTTCAATTTGTCCTACATCTTTTTTTTTTTTTTAAAGATTTTATTTATTTATTTGACAGACAGAGATCACAAGCAGGCAGAGAGGCTGGAAGAGAGAGGGGGGGAGGCAGGCTCCTTGCTGAGCAGAAAGCCCGATATGGGGCTCCATCCTAGGACCCTGGGATCATGACCTGAACCGAAGGCAGAGAGGCTTTAACCCACTGAGCCACCCAGGCGCCCCTGTCCTACATCTTTAACAACGTTTGGTATCCTCGGTTGTTTTTTTGTTTTGTTTTGTTTTAAGCTATTCTCATAGGTGTGTGGTGGTATCTTATGGTTTTAATTTGCATGTCAGCAGGTGAGTGAAAGTATAGGTCTCCTACCTAGTCACTACATGCTCCCTTGGAACTTGTGAAAGGAGTACTTGTCTTAGAATATAAAGCCTCTATCTTGAATCATAAATTAGAGCAATGATTCTCAACAGGGGCAAACCCTCCTCTCTAGAAATTTGGCAATGTCTGGAGACATTTCTGTTTGTCAGCTGGAGAGGGTGTGCTATTGGCATCTAGTACGTGGAAGCCAGGGTTGCTTCTAAACATTTTACGATATACAAGACACCCACTACCCCCCACCCACCCACCTACCCAAACTAGAATTATCTAAATCAAAATGTTAATAGTGCCATGGTACAGAAACCCTGGTTTAGGACAACCAGCCCATTCGATATTAAAGTTATACACCAAATTTATTTGCATTAAGGATGCAACTTTAATGCAGTTGGGTGATCACTGAAAGTCCTGAGGATGAAAATTGAGAATGTTTCCTTCCATCAATATTGTATTCACAGCTAGGCAACCTTAAAAATTACAGTTACATTTTGTCAATGTTTAATGACTTAGTCTAGTGATAGTATTGGTTTCAGCAGTATTTGTAAAGATTTGTATAACTTGCTATCCCATACAGCTCTATGAGTAATTTATACACATTAAATAATTACTAAATAACCTAAATTATCTTGGCAAATTTCGTAGCTGCAAACAAGGTCTCATTGATTTGTCATTGACTGCTGAGACCAACATACAGTAAGAAATTTTTTTCCCCAGTGTTGCCCACTTTGGATTTCCAGAAGGGTTTGGGGCTTTTGTTTTATTTTGTTTGCTTTGCTTTTATTTCAAGTGCATTCTCAGCCTTGTTTTCCATAAGCCCTAGGCATATTCTCATTTGGCTTGCCAAAAAAGAAAAGAAAAGAAAAGAAAATTCCACGTTTCCAGACCAGATGGTACGTGTGTCATTTTTTCAAGTCTGAGAAATTCAGTGTACTTCCCAGTACTGTCATATATTCTCAAAGCAGATGACAGAGCCCATTTCTTGAAAATCATTATCTAATTTTAAAATTCCCTCCAAACAATAGTGTGTTTTGCTGGCTTTTTTAGGGCAGTTTATCTTGGTTACCTTGGACAAAATTGTTACCATGCTCACCTAAGTGTTTAGCTGCCTGAATTCTTGGTTAGTAATTTATAATTGCATTTCTCTGCAGTCAAAGATGAAAATTTGGCAGCGTCTTTATTCTATTGAAAATAATGAATTTCCTTGTTTCCACAAGGATGTTCAACAACAAAATTGGGCCGTGGTTTTAATGAGCTCAGTGATATTCAATGGACTTGCCCAAATGCAGTTGAAATTCCAAGTAAGAGCAGATGTTTCTGAGAATATGCAGAGTTCACTGAGCCTTAAACTTCTTCTCATTTCTTGTCTTTTCAAAAGTCCTTATGTGGACCAAGTTTGGTGTAAGGTAGCAAATATATTTCTTTATATTTACCACACTGCCCGTTAGAGGGCAGCAGTATACAGACACAGTGGCCAGAAAACTCAATACTTGTATTTCAAGGGCATGAGCCCTTTTTGCATCTTCTAAACACAATTGAATATAATTCAGTAACTTTATCCCATAATCTGAATTTTTATGAGGAATATCTATCTATACAGCTCTAGGATAGCTTCATCTTTGAACTTTGTTTTAAAATGATTAAAAAATACTTTTTAGTCTTAATTGTGTATAGATTTGGTTTGTAATATTTCAAATTGCTTATGAGAAGAAAAACACTATTAATGACTAATAGCAATATATTTTCTTTAATAAGTGATTTCTGTTTTAAGCCTTACTATAGTTATTATTGTTTTTGAAATGTAAGTAGCTGGTGATATAATGGAATTCTCAGAGTACAATATGGTTTAAGTTTTAGAGGCATGGTGTGATACCATAGTATGTGCAGTGAATAAATATTTTTTCAAATGAATGTACTCTGAATTTTTAGAAAATAGCTTTCATATTTATTCTGGGGGAGTTTGTGTATGTGAGTGTTCTGAAAGCCTTCCTATAACAACTCATTTTGTCCTCACAAAAACCTTACGAAGTAGGTACTATAGTATTATCTAGATTAGAGATGAGGAAACTAAAACACAAGTGGTGAGTGAATTGACATAGCACCAGGTCACATGACCAGGAAGTGGCAAAGCTGGAATTTGACACAGAGGTTTGACATCAGAGACCAGGCACTAAAAATACTTCATTGTACTACTGTCTCATTGACTTGTCTAATCCTTCCCTCTGAATTGTGCCACCTGTCTCACATTCTTACAGAGTCCTGTTTTGGGGCTCTTTACTCCATTAGGCTTTTTAATCCTTTAACAATATCAAATGCCATACTAAATTAATTATTACAGGTTTATAGAAGTTTTGATATCTGGGAAGTTTGACTTTTCCACTTACTCTTCTTTGGAATTATCTTGACAATTTTGGTATCTTTAGTCTTCCTTATAAAGCTTAGGATGGACTTAACCACACTGCAGGATTTTAACTAGAAATAATATGTATATCCTTATTTTTCTAGATGACCTTAAGTCATTCTTGGAACAAGATAGAAGAATATACAGTAAGAGAGATAGCTAAAATAGAGTTAGAAAAGATACTAGCATCACTATGATTCATTTTCTATTTTTTCCCCAAGTTTTAAAATTTGTTACAGTGAATATTATTTACATCATAGAAAGTAAGTTTGAGGTTTTCGTTTTTATTATAAAGAAAATAAATGTGAATAGAAGCAGAAGTAATAAGAATGTACTTTAAATGATCCTGATTCAGACCTCAAAATCCACATGAATTACCTTTCCAGCCTGAAAAAAAATCACCTGTGAGTTTTAGAAAATTGATATTTGTGACTTTGAGACGGTATCTTAGACATTGTGCCTAAAGAACAGGGAAAAACAAACATACTACTTTTGAAAGGACAGTTTCAGAAACTACAGACAAGTGTGTTAATGTTAATCCAGGCATAATTTTAGAACACTTTTTCAGCATATAGTTTAGAAAGTGGTGATCATGAAGACTTGGAGAGAAATTTATTTATTTATTTTCCCCTGCCTTTGCTAAAGATGAAAAGGGAACATACAAAGTAATGAAGGATACTTTGGCAAGAACAAGTTTTATATCTGACTTCACCCTCTCAGGAACCTTGTAAGAGAAGCATAAGTATATCCTTTAGGCAAAGTTTTTTACCCAGTATCTCATAAT
Source organism: Mustela nivalis (assembly GCF_964662115.1). Taxonomy (NCBI): domain Eukaryota; kingdom Metazoa; phylum Chordata; class Mammalia; order Carnivora; family Mustelidae; genus Mustela; species Mustela nivalis. Next base: position 71,574,587 of record NC_139028.1, on the reverse strand, counting down.
GAGTAGAACAAAAACTTGAAACCAGGCTTTTTTTTACATTTAAAAGAGTATTAGTTCCACTGTGTTGTTGAGATATGCTACCTATATCATCTGCCATGACCCAACTGTTTCTTTATCAGGGTCTGGGCCAAATAACCATAAAGAATTGTGGGGACCAGCTCTAGTAGAGGATGATGATGTCCATTTTAACTGTCTGAAGAGCATATGCAGTAGTATTGAGCTTAGTCTACAACATGAATAACAGGTTCAGAGGCAAAAGGGCATTTTCTGGTTGCAAAAGGTAATGGTGGTAAAAAAGCCTTCTCTGTAGAACATCATTGAAAAATGGATTCCATTCTGCCTGTAGTATTTGAAATATAATCCTGCTTAACTAGGTGACTAGATAAAAATTTAGCACAGCCTTCAAAGCCTTCACAGTCTTAAGGGTCTGTGAAAATACTGACACATTTCATTCAATTATTGCAAGCCTAACATGTGTTCAACATTGTGTCCCACTCATTAGGAAAGAGTAGGAAGTAGTTTAGACTAACTGCTATGTGCCAGGCAGTTTCTGGATGCAACAGGAATACAGCAGAGGACAAAAATATTTTTTTGATTGGCTGAAATGTTGGCCTTCATGTAGTTTCATTTTAGTAAGAGAAAGGTAGACAATAAACAAGTTAAATAAAATTTATTGTATGTGAAAAGATGGTAAGTGTTAAGGAGAAAAGTATAAGAGTAATAGGGAGTGTGTTAGGGAGTATAATTTTAGACAGGGTGGCCAAGAAAGGTGGCACTTGAACAAAGGAATGCAGGAAGGGATAGAGGATGCTGTTCAAATTGTAGGGGGATAGGCAGAAGGAACAGTTAAGTGCAAAGGCCTTGAGGTGAGAACAAGAAGGCCTCTGTGGCTAGAGCAGAATGAAGGAAACAGTAACAGGACACAGTCCTATAGGAAAGCCAGATCTTGTAAATTATTTTAGGAATTTTGGATTTTACTCAGTGAGATGAAGAGCCATTTGAATGAGCAGATTAGCTGTTGGGTGATGGTTTGACATACTCTGTGCAGTGTTAAGAATAAAGTAAGGGAGGGAGTGAGGGCGTAAGCAGAGAGACAGTCAGGAGACTGTTCTTCTGTGGTAATATAGAGATGTTGGCTTCAACCACAGTGTTGATGAAAAGTGGTCAGATTATGGACATGTTTGAAAGGCAAAGTCCAAAAGGTTTGTAGAAGAATGGATAATAGGATGTTAGAGAAAGGCATTAAAGATGACTCCATGCTTTTCACCTGAGTAGAAAAATAAATACGGCATTTACTAAAGTGGGGAGCACTGTAGAAAGCAGATTTGGAAGAGATGAAGAGTAAGTGTTCCATTTTGGACGTATATTTAAGATGTTACTTTAAATCCAAATGGAAATCCTGTGTGTGGACAGTTGAATGTATAGGTATGGCATTTAGAAGAAAGCTCAGTGGGGGATAATAATTTATGAATCATTGGTGTTTTTATGGCTTAAGTATTGAGAATGAAAGCTGTCACCAAGGAAATAAGTATAAATAAAAAGGAGACCCAAACTCTGAGCCCTGGGGTTTTCATATAATTGCGAGATTAGGAAGATGAAAAGTAGCCAAAGATGTAGCAAGAAGACCTAGAAACCTAATAAAGAGAGCCTTCATGGAAAAGGAGTAAGAGTGATCAGCTGTATCAGATGCTGCTGATAGATCACATACGAAGTAAGATTGTGGTACTCTCTTTTATAGCATTTATCTGAGTTCTGTGTAATCATTCATCTAATTTCAGTCTGTGGGCTCTCTGAGCTCCCACTCTGCCTGGCAATCTGCCATTGTTTTTTTAACTTTTGACTAATTTTACCGTTTGATGTTGCAGGAGAATCCCAACCCTCATATGGCATTCCAGAAAGTTCCACGCCCGACAGAAGGATCCCACTTGCGAGTTCATATTCTTCCTTTCCCAAAGATTAATGAAACTCGGGTACAGGAATTAATACAAGAAAATCTTGCTAAGAACCAGAACGCACCTCCTGCTTCACGAGTGGAAAAGAAATGTGTTGTGCCAGCAGGTCCACCTGTTGGTATGTATTTGTTCTTTTGTTTTAAAGTAAACATTTCATCAAGATATAAGACACAGGGGTGCCTGGGTTTTTCAGTGGGTTAAACCTCAGCCTTCTGCTCAGGTCATGATCCCAGGGTCCTGGGATCGGACCCCACATTTTCTCCCTGCTCAGCAGGGGGGCTGCTTTCTCCCCTCTCTCTGCCTGCCTCTCTGTCTGCTTGTGATCTCTCTCTCTCTCTCTCTCTGTCAGATAAATGAAATCTTTAAAAAATAAAAAAGATAGAAGACAGAAAAATGAAAGTGTACCAGTTAACAAACTTGCCCAACCAGAATTGGAGCATCATCAGCACTCAAAACACCATTCCATTCACTGTCTCTCCCTAATGGTAACCATTAACCTATCTGCTACCACTACAGAATCTTTTCTTTTTAAAAAAACAGCTATATTGAGATACAAGTCACACACAATAAGGATCACTCTTTAAAGTGCACAGTTTAGTGATTTTTAACATATCCCAGAGCTGTGCACCCATTTTTACTATCTAATTTCAGGATGTTTTCTTTATGCCAAATAGAAATACTCATACTCAGTAGCAGGACTCCCCATTTTCCCCCCAAACCACTCCTTCCCTAGCATTAGACAATAATCTATTTTCTATCCTCATAGATTTGCCTGTCCTCTAACATTTTTTATACGTAAAGTTTTAATTTATAACTTTGTATACTTTGTAACTGGCCTCTTTCATTTAGCGTATTTTATTTCTTTTCTTTTTTATTACTTATCATTCTTTAAATTCAGTTAACATATAGAAGTGTTATTAGTTTCAGAGGTAGAGGTCAGTGATTAAACCCATTACTCAGTACATCACCTGCCTTCCTTAATGTCTGTCATCCAATTACCCCATCATTCCACCCATCTCCTCTATAGCAACCCTCAGTTTGTTTATGATTCAGAGTCTCCGATGGTTTATCTCCCTCTCTGATTTTGTCTTATTTTTTTCCCTCTCTTCCCTTATGTTCCTCTGTTTTCTTAAGTTGCACATATGAGGGCACCTGGGTGGCTCAGTTGGTTAAGCAACTGCCTTCAGCTCAGGTCATGATCCCGGAGTCCCAGGATTGAGTCCCGAATCAGGCTCTCAGCTCTACAGAGAGTCTGCTTCTTCCTCTGATGTTCTCCCCTCTCGTGCTTGCTCTCAATTTCTCTCTCTCTCAAATAAATAAATAAAATCTTAAAAAAAAATTCCACATATGAGTGAAATCATATAATAATTGTCTTTATCCTACTGAGTTATTTCCCTTGGCATTATACCCTGTAGTTCCATCCACATCAATGTAAATGGCAAGATTTCATTTTTTTGATGGCTAAGTAGTATTCCATTGTGTATATATACCACATATTCTTTTCCCATTTGTGTGTCAATGGATATCTGAACTCTTTCCATGGTTTGGCTGTTGTGGACCTTGCTGCTATAAACATTCAGTGCATGTGCCCCTTTGGATCACTACATTTGTATCTTTGGGGTAAAAACCCAGTAGTGCAATTGCTAAGTCATAGGGTAACTCTATTTTCGACTTTTTGAGAGACTTCCATACTGCTTTCCGTAGTGGCTGCACCAGCTTGTATTCCCACCAACAGTGTAAGATGGTTCCCTTTTGTCCACATCCTCATTAACATCTGTCACTTCCTGACTGGTTAATTTTAACCATTCTGACTGGTATGAGGTGGTATCTCGTTGTTTTGATTTGTATTTCCTTGATGCCGACTGATGCTGAGCATTTTTTTCACGTGTCTTTTGGGTATTTAGATGTCTTCTTTGAAGAAATGTTTGTTCATGTCTTCTGTCCATTTCTTGATTGGATTATTTATTCTTTGGGTGTTGAGTTTGAGAAGTTCTTAATAGGTTTTGATACTAGCCCTTTATCTGATAAGACATTTGCAAATATCTTCTACCATTCTGTCAGTTGTCTTTTGATTTTGTTGACTGTTTCCTTGGCTGTGCAAAAGCTTTTTATCTTGATGGGATCCCAATAGTTCATTTTTGCCTTTGGGGACATTTCTAGAAAGAAGTTGCTGCGGATGAGGTCCAAGAGGTTGCTGCTTATGTTCTCCCCTAGGATTTTTTTTTTTTTAAAGATTTTTTCTTTATTTATCTGACAGAGATCACAAGTAGGCAGAGAGGCAGGCAGAGAGAGAGGAGGAAGCAGGCTCCCTGCAGAGCAGAAAGCCCGATGTGGGGCTCGATCCCAGGACCCTGGGATCATGACCTGAGCTGAAGGCAGAGGCTTAACCCACTGAGCCACCCAGGTGCCCCATCCCCTAGGATTTTGATGGTTTCCTGTCTCACATTGAGGTCTTTCATCCATTTTGAGTCTATTTTTGTATATGATGTAAGGAAACTGTCCAGTTTCATTCTTTTGCATGTGGCTGCCTTTTCCCTACGCCGTTTGTTGAAAGGACTGTCTTTTTTCCACTGGATATTCTTTCTCGCTTTGTCAAAGATTGCTTGACCATAAAGTTGAGAGTCCATTTCTGGATTCTGGGTTCTCTTTTTTGTTCCCTTGATCTGTGTGTCTGGTTGTTCCAGTACCATACTGTCTTGATGGTTACAGCTTTGTAATAATAGAGTGTGAAGTCTGGACTTGTGATGCCTCCAGCTTTGGTTTTATTTCTTGGGTCTTCTCTGGTTCCATACGAATTTTAGGATTATTTTTTCCAGTTCTGTAAAAAAAAAATTGTTTGTATTTTGATAAGGATTGCATTGAATATATAGATAGCTCTTAGTAGCATAGACATTTTCACAATATTTGTTCTTCCATTCCATGAGCATGGAGCGTTTTCCCATTTCTTTTTGTCTTTCTCAATTTCTTTCATGAGTGTTCTATAGTTTTCTGAGTACAGATCCTTTACCTCTTTGGTTAGGTTTATTCCTAGGTATCTTATGCATAGTTTTGGGTACAATTGTAAACAGGATCAGCTCCTCATTTCTCTTTCTTCTGTCTTATTGTTAGTGTATAGAAATGCAGCTGACTTCTGGGCATTGATTTTATATCCTACAACTTTGCTGAATTCCTTTGTGAGTTCTGGCAGTTTTGGGGTGGAATCTTTTGGGTTTTCCACATAGAGTATCATGTCATCTGCAGAGAGTGAGAGTTTAACTTTTTTTCTGCCATTCGGATTCCTTTTATTTCTTTTTGTTGAAAGGAATCTTTGGGTGCCTGGGTGACTCAGTCGTTGAGTGTCTACCTTCAGCTCAGGTCATGGTCCCGAAGTCCTGGGATCGAGCCCTGTATTGGACTCCCTGCTCAGTGGGAGGCCTGCTTCTCCCTCTCCCACTCCCCCTGCTGTGTTCCCTCTCTCGCTGTCTCCGTCAAATAAATAAGTAAAATCTTGAAAAAAAAAAAATTTGAAGCTAGGACTTCTAGCAGTGGTAACAGTGGACATCTCTGACATCCTCCTAATTTTAGGGGAAAAGCTCTCAGTTTTTTCCCCATTGTGAATGATATTCACTGTGGGTTTTTCACGGATGGCTTTTATGATATTGAGGTATGTTCCCTCTATCCCTGTACCTTGAAGAATTTTAATCAAGAAAAGATGCTGTACTTTGTCAAGTGCTTTCTCTGCATCTGTTGAGAGTATCATATGGTTCCTGTCCTTTTATTAATGTAGCGTATTACATTGATTTGCAGATGGTGAACCACCCTTGCAACCCAGGAATAAATCCCATTTGATTGTGATGAATAATCCTTTTAATGTACTGTTGGATCCTATTGGCTAGTATCTTGGTGAGAATTTCTGTATCCATGTTCATCATGGATATAGGTCTGTAATTCTCCTTTTTGATGGGGTCTTTCTCTGGGTCTGGGATCAAGGTAATGCTGGCCTCATAGAGTGAGGAAGTTTTCCTTCCATTTTTATTTTTCAAAATAGCTTCAGAAGAATATGTATTAATTCTTATTTAAAGGTTTGGTAGAATTCCCCTGGGAAGCCATCTGGCCCTGGGCTTTTGTTTGTTGGGAGATTTTTGACTGCTGTTTCAAATTCCTTGCTGCTTATGGGTCTGTTCAGGTTTTCTATTTCTTCTTGTTTCAGTTTTGGTCGTTTTTATGTCTCTAGGAATGCATCCATTTCTTCCAGACTCCCTAATTTGTTGGCATATCGTTGCTCATAATATGTTCTTATACTTGTTTGCATTTTTTCAGTATTGGTTATGATCTCTCCTCTTTCAGTCATGATTTTATTTATTTGGGTCCTTTCTGTATTCTTTTTGAAAGTCTGGCCAGGGATTTATCAATGTTACTAATTCAAGGAACCAATTCCTGGTTTCATGTATCTGTTCTATTCTTTTGGTTTCTATTTCATTGATACCTGCTCTGATCTTTATTATTTCTGTTCTCCTGCTGGGTATAGGCTTTATTTGCTGTTCTTAAGCTCCTTTAGGTGTAAGGTTAGGTTGTATATTTGAGACCTTCCTTGTTTTTTCAGAAAGGCTTGTATTGCTATATAATTGCCTCTTAGGACTGCCTTTGCTGCATCCCAAAGATTTTGAATGGTTGTTTTCATTTTCATTTGTTTCCGTGAATTTTTATATTCCTCTTTAATTTCCTGGTTGACCCATTTGTTCTTTAGTAGGCCTTTTAGTCTCCATGTATGTGAGTTCTTTCCAAATTTCCTCTTTTGATTCAATTCCAGTTTCAAAGCATTATGGTCCAAAAATACACAGGGAATAATCCCAGTCTCTTGGTGCCAGTTGAGATCTGAGTTGTGACCCAGTATATGATCTGTTCTGAAGAATGTTCCATGTGCACTTGAGAAGAATGTGTATTCTGTTGCTTTAGGATGGAATGCTCTGAATATATCTGTGAAATCCATCTAGTCCAATGTGTCATTCAAAGCCCTTGTTTCCCTGTTGATCTTCTACTTAGATGATTTGTTGATTGCATGAATGGGGTGTTAAACTCCCCTGCTTTTGCTGTATTATTATCAGTGTACTTCTTTGATTTTGTTATTCAATTAGTAACAAAGCTTATATAACTGGCTGTTCCTGCATTAGGGACATAAATACTTAGAATTTTTAGATCTTGTTGGATAGACACTTTAATTATAATATAGTGTCCTTCCTCATCTCTTATTACAGTCTTTTGTTTAAAATCTAATATTGCCACCTCAGCTTTCTTTTGATGTCCATTAGCATGAAAAATTATTTTCCACCTCTGTACTTTTGACCTGGAGGTGTTTTTGGACCTAAAATGAGTCCCTTGCAGACAGCATCTCAATGTGTCTTGCTTTTTTATCTAATCTGATACCATGTGTCTTTTGATTAGGGCCTTCAGCCCATTTACATTCATAGTAACTCTTGAAAGATAATGAATTTAGTGCCATTATATTACCTGTAAAGTCACTGTTTTTGTATATTGTATGTATTCCTTTCTGGTCTTTTGTTATTTTGGGGCTCTCTCTTCACTTAAAGGATCCCTTTTAATATTTCTTTCAGGGTTGGTTTAGTAATCAGAAATTCTTTTAGTTTCTGTTTGTTCTGGAATCTTTTTATCTCTACTATTCTGAATGACATCCTAGCTGGATAAAGTATTCATGGCTACATATTTTTCTCATTTAGCACTCTGAATATATCATGCCAGTCATTTCTGATCTACCAGGTCTCTGTGGCTAGGTCTGCTGCCAGTCCAATGTTTCTACTCCTGTAGGTTATGGACCTCTGGTCCTGAGCGTCTTTCAGGATTTTATCTTTGTCTCTGAGATTTACAACTTCCACTATTATATGTGAGGGTGTTGTCCTATTTTTAGTGATTTTGAGGGGGGTTCTTGTACCTCTTGGACTTGAATGCCTGTTTCCTTCCCCAAATTAGGGAAGTTCTCTGCTATAATTTGCTTCAGTATATCTTCTGCCTGCTCCCACCCCTTTCTTTTTCCTCTTCTTCTGGGATCCCAGTTATTCTAATGTTGTTTTACTTCATGGTATCACTTATCTTTTTGAATCCTCCCTTCATGATCCAGTAGTTGTTTACCCCTCTTTTTCTCAGCTTCTTTATTCTCCATCATTTTGTCTTCTATATCCCTAATTCTCTCCTCTGCCTCATTTTTCCTACAGTTAGAGCCTCCATTTTTTATTGTACCTCATTAATAGCTTTTTAAATTTTGACTTTATTAGATTTTAGTTCTTTTATTTCTCCAGAAAGGAATTCTCTTGTGTCTTCTATGCTATTTCAAGCCCAGCTGTATCTTTTTAATTGTTATTTTGAACTATAGTTCTGACATCTTATTTATATCCATACTAATTAGGTCCCTGGCAATCTGTATGTATTGTACTTTAGTTCTTTTTTGAGATGAGTTTTTCTGTCTTGTCATTCTGTCCAGAGGTGAATAGATGGATGAGAGAATAAAATACTAAAATGGCAACGAAATACATTAAACAAATCAGAAGAGACCTGAAACTGGAAAATAATTAAACTGGAAAAAAGAGTTTAAAAAAAATAAAAGAAATACAATCAGGTGAACAGAACAGAGCAATACCTTGGATCCTATGTGTATTTTGGTGTGTTTGTTAGAAAACTAGATGCCAAAATTATAAAGAAAGAAAAACTTATATATGTATAAAAATATAATTAAATACCATTGTAAGGATAGAGTGTAACTGTAAAAATGAAAATTAAAAGACAAAAAACAAAAAGAAGGAATATGAACAGGTGAACAAAACAGAGCAATACATGATATCCTGATTGTATTTTGGTTGGTTTGTTAGAAGAAACTGCATCTCAAAATTGTAAAGAAAGGAAAACATATATATGCAGAAATAAAATTAAATACATTGAAAAGATAAAATGTAATTGTAAAGACAAAAATTAAAAGAAGACTTTCCCCCCCCAAAAAAGAAGAAAAAAAAAGAATATGTGATCCACAGGTGATCAGACAGATTCTGGTGTATTTTGGTCTGCATCCCAAAATTATAAAGAACGGAAAAAAATGTGTGTGTGTGTGTGTGTGTGTGTGTGTGTGTATACACACACACACGTATATATGAAATTAATGTATATGATACATTTGTGTATATATATATGTATGATATATTATATATAACATATATGAAATTAAATACAGTAGAAGGATAGAATGTAATTATAAAAATAAAAATTTAAAATTTAAAAAAATTTGTAATAAAACAAGAAATTGGTTGAAAAAGGAAAGAATAAAAATTAAAATTGAAAGACTAAAGAATCATGGGGGGAAAAAATCCCATGAATTCTTATACTGTTTTCCACTATGCTAGAGTTTTGCAGTTCTCTGTGATTGGTAAACTTAGTCTTAGCTGTATGTTCTTGTGGATCTTCCTGGGGAGAGCCATGTTGTGTTGATTCTCAAGTGTCTTTGTCCCCAGTGGAATTGCACTGCTGTGGCCAGGTAGCCAGTCTAAGTAAGGGGCTCTTGTTGCTCCGTGTGGCTTTTGTTCAATGAAGGCTTTCTGTGCCACTTTAGAGGATGAGAATGAAAATGGTGACCTCCTAATCAGCATCCCTGGAGCCAAAAGCTTGGCGGCCCCACTCCTCAGTGCCCTCAGTGAAAAGCAGCCAGTCACTTCTGTCTCCCCGGCTTTCCTCTGTACTCCATGCTTACCCAGCCTGTAACCATGTGTTTCTAGCTCAGGCATGTGACCCCATTTTGCGCCTCAAAACCCTGTAGACTCCTGCAGCGTGCACCCATGCCACTCCTCCCAGGGAAAGAAATGGGGTCTTCGTGCCATTCTGCCATTCTCTGGGCCCCTTCTCAGAGAGCTGTTACCCAGCCATGCCATGATTCATGATATATGGCAACTCCAACCTGGGAGCCCACTCCTGGGCTCTCTGATTGCTGCCAGTTTACTTGTTCCAATGCCTAGGAACTCCATTGCATTTAGGCATTCCCAGTCTGCCTGTGATCCCGGGGATCCCGAGACCACACTATCCCAGCAAGGATTACATCCCACTTCTGGTTCTGATGCTGTATCACTTTCTGGTGCCGGTTTATAGAGGCTTCTTCCCCCCACAGCTTATCTTCTGATGTATCCCCTCGGATTCACTTCTTTCCTCCTCCTACCTTGCAGAAAGTGGTTGCTTTTCTTTTTGTAGACTTGCACCTATTCTTTTCTTAGATCTCTGGTTGAGTGTTCACAGGGTTCAGAATGATATGATAGCTATCTAGCTGAATTCCTGGGACCAGAGGAAATTAAGGTCTCCTACTCCTCTGCCATCTTGGACTATCTCTAGGATAATATTTTCAGGGTTCATCTGTGTGGCATGAATTAGTCCTCCATTGCTTTTAATGGCTGAATAATATCCTATTGTATGGATGTGTGTGTGTGTGTGTGTGTGTGTGTGTGTGTGTGTGTGTGTATTTACGTTTTGTTACCCATTCACCATTTGGTGGATCGTTGGGTTGTTTCTCCTTTTTGGCTACTATTAAGAATGCTGCTGTGAGCATTCATGTGTAAGTTTTTGTATGGATACATGTTTTTAATTTTCTCAGGTATATACCTTAGGTGGAAATTGCTGGGTCATATGGTAAGACTATGTTTAAGGTTTAGAGGAACTGCCAGACAGTTTTCCAAAATATGTGCACCAGTTTACATTCCCACCAGCAATGTTTGGGCATTCTGATTTCTCCATATGCATCTAATGTTCTAGAACAACTTTTCATGTACTTATTTATAATTTTTATATCTCCTTGGAGAAATGTGTATTTAGATCCTTTGTTCATTTTTAATTGGGCTACTTATCTTTTTATTATTGATTCATAAGAGTTCTGTATATATTTTGTATACAAGTCTCTTATCAGAGAATATAATTTGCAGTTATTTTTTCCCATTTTATGGGTTTTCTTTATTGATTTTTATCTTTTCTTCCTTCTTCAGCTATTGAGGGAGATGTGTTCAAGTCTCCTATGATAATAGTAGAATTGCCTATTTCTCATTTTCATTCAATCCGTATTTTTCTTCATATATTTTGAGGATGATATATTGGATGCAAATATATTTGTAAATATTATAGCATCCCAGTGATTGATCTTTTTGTCATTATGAAATATTCCTCTTTGTTTCTAATAATGCTTCTTGCCTTAAAGTATACTTTGATATTTATATAGCTATACCAGATTTCCTTTGCTTAGTGTTTGTATGGTTTATATTTTTTATCCTTTTATTTTCAAACTTTCTAGGGCCTTATATTTTATGTATACCTCTTATAAACAGCATATAGTATTTTTTTAACCAGTCTATCTTACTATACTTCTTATATTACTTAATAGCATTATGAGTATTTACATAAATATAATTACTGGTATATTAATGGCTTTAATGTTATTTACTGGGTGGGGTTTTTTTTTTCTATTTAATCTTCCTGTTTTATGTTTCCCCCTGCTTTCTTGCTTTCTATTGGATTAATAAACTATTTTTCTTATTCCATAATTTATCTCTGTTAACTTGTTTATACATTTGTTTATTCTTTTAGTGGTTTACCTAGGGGCCATTCACACACATCTACTTTTGCCAGTTCAGCTTTCACCAGACTTTGCAGGTCAGCCTAGCCATCTGCTAGAATCAAGACTGGATTTTCAGCCTTCTGTCTGTACCCAAAATTAGCAAATCTCCTAGGGAAAAAGTAGATGTGTGTGTGTTAACTCATGTCTCTAGCTTCTTTTTCCTTCTCTGAAATTTTAGGTCCTCCAGTCCTTGTGCTTCTGTAGCAATCTAATATATTTAAGTAGATCCTTTTGCATTTTATCTGACTTCTGTAATTATTTTTGGTAGGAATTTTAGTTTGCTACAAACTGCCCCATCAATCATACCTAGAAGTGAGTGTAATTTTATTATCAATGGATAATAGTATAGTCATTATGTATTTACATAGTAATGTTAACTTGCCATTATTTTTCTAAGAATTAATAGCTTTTACTTAAGTGATGATTGGACTTTGACATAGAAAAAAGGATGGATAAGGTAGACATGTTAGGGTAAATAGCTATCTTTTGAAGGAGTTAGGTAATTTTAAAACTCATAAGCTAGTTGAGTACTTTCTTTAAATACCCACGTGAACAGATGAAAAGTTTGTTTAAAATTCAATTTGCTTGAGTTGTCACCTTAATTCTTAATATTATCTTTATATAATCTCTTTACTTTCCTCATTTTCAATCCACATCGAATTTTCTTTATTTTTTTTTCTGAATTCTTTCTTTAGGCACATGTAGATAGAGTATCTCACTGTAATCAGTGAGAGAGGTACACATGACAAAGTATTTAGCCCTGCATGTAAAACTTGAGTGAATGAATGAATGAATGAATGAATGAATGAAGAATACAGGAACCTCTGTCCAACTTTCTGGCTCATTTTGGTTGATCAGAATCAGGATTTTCTTTGTACTAAAATTAAAAGGTATAAATGTTCCATTTTACATTTTATTCATTTAATATGAGTGTAAAATTGCTCTGTCACCTTATGAGGCATTCACATTTTGAGAGGTTACTTAATTTTCACCCGTTCCTCAGAGGAGCCAGAGTAATGATGATTGGGTGGAACTAGCACTGGAAGGCTAAAACCTTAGAAGGGAAGCCCTGGGAAGTCAAGTACTCATAAAACAGAGTTGTCTTCAGATGTTAGAAAGTGAGTATTAGAATGCCACAGCTGGGGATTTGGCCAATCTGAAATATCAGTAACTCCAAGTTGAAGAACTTTCTTCTGGGAGTGAACTAAGTTATACTCTCAAATAACTCTCAAAAGAGTAAACAGACTTATTACCAGAAAAGGTGTTTGTTTATTTTTTTTAATAGCTTGCCCTAAAGAAAATTTAAAATGCTGCTGAAGAGATTTTAGAATTAAAAGTTTATAAACACAGATTAGGGCACCTGGGTGGCTCAGTCATTAGGCATCTGCCTTCAGCTCAGGTCATGATCCCAGGGTCCTGGGATCGAGCCCCATATTGGGCTCTGTGGGAATCCTGCTTCTCCCTCTCACATTCTGCCTGCTTGTGTTCTCTTTCTCATTCTCACTCTATCAAATGAATAAAATCTTTTTTTTAAAAGTTTATAAACACGGGTTAAAGATGTTGCTCAATAAAGTATGTGGTATTATTTGGAGACTCTAAGAAGTTTCCTATTCTAAATATAGATCGATTTCTATTTCAGTCTATTCCACTGACCTACCTGTGAGAAGCCCCAGAGCACACAATTAAAAATGAGCATTTCATATAGAAGGGTCATGTGAAATAATCTATTAACTATCATGGTCATGCAGAATATCTGTGTTGCATGATTAAAAATGATTAATAGAAAACTGATAAAATTGGTATTCTGTTGTCTAGTTAATTATATGGTGCCAATTGATTTCCTGATTCTGATAAAGCACTATAGTTAGGTAAGATGTCACCTTTGGGGGAAGCTAAAGTGATGAGTACATGAATCTTTACTATTTTGTAACTTTTTGTGAGCTTAAAATTGTTCAAAATTAGAAAGTTTTAAAAATGATTTGAAGGATATAAGATTTTGTATTGATGAAGTGAAAAGGATGTTAGTAAGTAAGATATGATACTCTCTCTTCTTAGGTATGAGGGGGAGTGAAGGGATTATGCCTTTAGATTCCAAGAGTAGCCATAAAATTATAAGGAGTCTTAAAAAGCAGAATCAGACCTATAAATATAGAGAACAAACTGATGGTTGCCAGGAGAGGGAGGGGTTTGGGCAAAATGGGCATGGGGAGTGGGAGATACAGGCTTCTAGTTATGGAATGAATAAGTTACAGAAATAAAAGACACAGCATGGGGGTGCCTGGGTGGCTCAGTTGGGTAAGCATCTGCCTTTGGCTCAGATCATGAGCCATGTCCTGCAGTCAAGCCCCATGTCAGGCTCCTGAGCAGGGAGCCTGCTTCTCCCTCTCCCATACTCTTCTCCCTGTTTGTGCTCTCTTTCTCTCTTGCTCTCTCTCATTCTTTTGAATAAATAAATAAAATCTTAAAGAAAAGACAGCATAAGGAATACAGTCAATGATACTGTAATTACTATGTAACAGGACAGATGGTAGCTACACTTGTGGTGAACAAAGCATAATGTATAACTTGTCAAATCACCAAGTTGTACACCTGAAACAAATGTAGTATTGTACGTCAACTACACTCAAGTAGAAAGAAAAAAATATATATATAAAGGGTCTTTCTTTTTGGCTTAAAAATTATTGATATTACATCTTTTGTACCAATGATACAATAAAGGTTTTGGTGAAATTATACTTTTGTTTAACTAATATTACTTTTATTTATATCCTTCTCATATTATTTTAGTAAGGTGAATTTATTTTAAGTAATTTTAGCCTGTGTATTAGACTAGAATTATTCGATTTTATAGTAAATGTGACTGGTACATAGTTCATAGGACTAAAAAAAATTCCCAAGTTTATATAGTAATTCTTGAGCCATAATCATTTCTCTTTTTGTATAGCGCTTTCTCAAACACTATTGAGTACCTGTACTCTAATTTGTAGTATGTGATTTTTTTGTGATATGTGGTTTTTCTTTGGTAATGTTTTAGAAATACCAGTTTCTTTTTTTGTTAGTAGTCTTCTCACATATAAGTATTGGCAACTTTTGTCATGATACTATACCCCAAACATTTATCAGTTTGTTCACAATTAAAGTTAAAAGTGGATGTTTACTCTTGCTTAATACAATTTTACTGTGTGATACGAATTAATTTGCTGAAGAGTTCAGTTTATCTTTGGAATCTATCTGTGCAATTATCCTCAATGAGCCATTGACTAGCCTGACATTTCAAAACCTCAATCTGTAATCAAAAGTAATGAAATGGAATACCTTCAGTGCCATGTAACCAGGGAAAAGAATAAATTCTAAATGTTGGTTATGCAGATAGTTACAACTATATAAACTGTAAACAATAATATTCCTTTTGCTTTTGTAATTGCCAAAGAAGTTTAACTTGTTTGTGTTGTCTTTATATTCCTCTGCTAGTTTCGATAATGGATAAGGTGACAACAGTTTTCAACAGTGCACAGAGATTGGAAGTTGTTAGAAACTGCATCTCATTCATATTTGAAAATAAAACACTGGAGACTGAAAAGGTAATAAAATGCTTTCCTTCCCAAGTAAGCATTCATCATTTCCCTTTCAGATTTACATGTTTAGCTTGCCAAATAACCTCTCCTCTAATTCCATCTCTTTTCCTTATCAAGTGTCTTTTCATTGTTTTGATCATTTTAAATGAATCGTGTCTGAGATTTAAAATCTTTGCCATGCCTAGTTATATGGCTACCAGAGAAATATTGTTAGTGATTTTTTTCCTTAAACTTTTAAACATTGTTCTTTAAATCTATTTAGACATATTTCTTAGAAATTTAACATTTTGAATATAATTTTATTTATTGCTAAGAATCTAGTCAGAATAAGAAATGAATTATAAAAAACAGTGATATTCAACTTAAATATGCCTTATTAAAGCACATTTTCTTGCCTTCTTTAAGAAACTGTGTGAAACAATCAGGGAAATACAAATCAAAACCACAGTGATATACAGCCTCACACCAGTCAGAATGGCTAAAATTAACAAGTCAGGAAAAAACTAGAGTGTATTATGCTAAGCGAAATAAGTCAACCAGAAATTGACAATTATCGTATGATCTCTCTGATAGGAGGAATTTGAGAGGCAGGGTAGGGGGTCGTGGGGAGTACAGAGGGAAAAAATGAAACAAGATGGGACTGGAGAGGGAGACAAACCATAAGCAACTCTTAATCTCAGGAAACAAACTGAGGGTTGCTGGTGGCGAGGAGGGATGGGATGGCTGGGTGATGGACACTGGGGAAGGTATATGCTGTGGTGAGTGCTGGGAATTGTGTAAGACTGATGATGCACAGACCTGTATCCCTGAAGCAAATAATACATTATATGTTAATAAAATTTTTTTAAAAAGAAAGAAATGTATTAAACATAATGTAATCTTAGTGACTCATTATAGCTCTGAACAAGAGGCTAAAGCATGAAAAGAGTAACATTTTTTACCCTTATAGTAAATATAGTAAATGACCCAAGCCTTTTTAGGTTTTGACTTTTTTTTTTTTTGGTTTCCATTTTCTCTTGTGCTTGAAGTGTTGTAATAGATTTCTTTCTGCTTTTCTTGCTTTCAGGTTTTACATCTTGTTTCTTATACCTGCCTTTAACAATATTATGCCCTCCTGCTCTCAGACTTCTTCCCTTCCTTCTTACTTTTTATTCTGTATTTTTTTAGGTTTTCAAAGTTAAATAAGCCTATTATTATTTTAAATAAAGTACATTAACTAAGCGCTAAATGGTGAACTGGGAGAGACATTCTTCTGGGTGATCAAGTGAAAGAATTTTAATGCATAAATCTAGATATTTCTATTTGTTGATCTGAGTCCTTTTCCCTTCTTCACTATGATATTGAAATGAGGAGAGGAGATGGAGAATTTTCTAATCGTAAATTAAAACTGACTAGTGATTAAATAACTTACCAGTTTAAAAGTATAAAATCACCTGTGTTTCTTGTCATTTTAATTTTTCCTTCTATTTTTGCCACAGAGATGTGGCCAGTTATTGAAAGAAAGTATCTAAATGTCATGAGTGTTTTGGTAGCCAAAGTTTTGTTGAGTTTTTTTATTAAGTGAAGTTAATGTTTTTTAACTTATTACATAAATCAGTTCTACTTATTTTTCATACTGACTTACAAATAAAAATAACTATACACCCATCTATTATTTTATAATTGTTCTTAATAGCAAATCAACTCTTTTCTGGAAGTTTAATTCTAATATCTTTGTTACATGGTTTATAGGGTGCACTTGAATTTTTAGTGTGATTAAATGTTGTTTCTTTCCATTGATACCTTTTGTTCACTTCTGCTTCTCTTGTCTTAGACCCTTCCAGCTGCACTGAGAGCCCTTAAAGGAAAGGCAGCAAGACAGTGTCTCACCGATGAGTTGGGTTTACATGTCCAGCAAAACCGGGCTATATTAGACCATCAACAGTTTGACTATATAATAAGGATGATGAACTGTACTCTACAGGTAATTTTCAGTTCTTTCAGATTATTCCTAATATTTGAGAATACTTTTTATTTTTTCAGGAGATTCTGTAGTTACTGATATATCACATCCTTGAGTCTTCCACAGTGAATAGGATGAAGAACTAATAGCAATACCATTTCTGTCAGAAATACTTATTTATTAGTTGATATAAGTATTGAGTTTTTCATACTACCATTGTTTTCTCTTGAAAAATACTAGGGTAGGGAAGCCTGGGTGACTCAGTCAGTTAAGCGTCTGTTTTGGCTCAGGTCATGATCTCAGGGTCCTGGGCTTGAGCCCTGAGTCAGGCTCTCTACTTAACCGGGTGTCTGCTTTTCCCTCTCACTCTCCCTTTGTGCTCTCTCTCTCTCAAATAAAATAAGTAAAATCTTTAAAAAAAAAAAAAGCTGGGTTATTTTGTTCTCTAAGCAAACTTTCTGAAAATGAAAAGTGAAAGGTCATCTTCAAAACATTCAGTTTTATGTTACTTAATGTTAAATTATTTAATAATTATTCATTTCAGTTAGTTTTTATTTGTACTATTAAGATAGAGGATAATGAGTGATGGATAATCCAATTACTTGATTAAGTATTTGGTAAGCACCATGCATAAAAGGTCAAAAAATACTTCTGCTTGGGATACACACACACACACACACACACACACACACACAGTCTTACAGAAATAAACTTCCAACAAAATAGTGAAGGCAGTTTAGGAGAAGCAAATAATCTGATTTCCCCATCCTGTCTCACATGTTAGTTATTTTATGACATTGGCATCATGTTCTTTATAGGTGATACAAATATTATTTCTCAAACTTTTTACACAAGGAGAAGAATGTAATTAAACGTTAAGAATTCAAAGCCTAAGGGTGCCTGGGTGGCTCAGTGGGTTAAAGCCGCTGCCTTCAGCTCAGATCATGATCGCAGGGTCCTGGGATCGAGCCCTGCTTCAGTCTCTCTGCTTGGCAGGGAGCCTGCTTCCCCCTTCCCTCTCTCTGCCTGCCTCTCTGCCTACTTGTGATCTCTGTCTGTCAACTAAATTAAAAAAAAAAAAAAATCAAAGCCTATCTGTGGGACGCTAGAGAAAGTAAGCAAAATACATGTTAAATTCTGTTAGATTAGAAAATGAGAATTACTAGGTATAATTAATAATAAAGTTTATGGGTGAAAAAAGACCTAATTAAATGGAAAGATAAACCATGAAAGATATACCATGTCCACAGGTTGGAAAACTCAATATTGTGAAGTTCTCCCCAAAATAATCAATAGAGGCAATGCAATTTCTATCAAAATCCCAGCTAGAAGAGCAAAAGCCTAAGAATTACCTACCAACACCCTCCTAAAACAACAACAGCACAGTTGGGAATTGGTCCTGTTAGATATAAAAAAATTAGTTTAAAAGAAGACAAATAAATAAATAAGATACAAATGGCCAAAAGGTAACTGAAAATATATTCAGCATCACTAATCATCAGGGAAGTATGAATAAAAATCACCATGAGATACCACCTCACATTTGTTAGAATGACTGTTATCAAAAAGATTTAAGATAAGTGTTGGGAAGGATGTGGAAGAAAGGGAACCCTTCTGCATTGTTGGTAGGAATGTAAATTGATACAACCACTATGAAAAAAACAGAATTAAATCCAGAACAAGCATATGATCCAACAGTCCCACTTATGAGCTTATACAAAGGAAAACAGGATATAGAAAAGGTATCTACACCCTGTGTTCACCACAGCATTTTTAACAATAGCCAACATATGAAAACAACCTAAGTGTTTACCAGCAGATGAATAGGAAAAGAAGATGTGTTATATATAAGCAGTGAAAGTATTCAACCTTGAGAAAGAAGAAAGTGTTGCCATTTGCAATAACATGGAAAGATGCTGAAGGCATCATGATAAGTGAAATAAGCCAGACAGAGAAAACTAAATAAATACTGCGTGATATAACAGATAAGTAGAATCTTTAAAAAAAAAAAAAAAAAAAGTCAAACTCTTAGAAACAGAGAGTAAAGAAATGGTTGCCATGGCTTGAGGGGTGGGGGAAATAAGTAAAAGTTGGTAAAAGGAGCGCACTTTTAGCTATTTGGTGGCTAAGGCCTGAGGATCTAATTTAAAATGTGTGACTGTAGTTGATAAAGCTGTATTATGTACTTGAAATTTGCTAAGAGAGTAGAACTTAAATATTTGCAGCAACCAATAACAACAACAAAACAGATATATATGGGAATCCTTTCACGGGGTATGTGTATATGAAATCACCACCATGTCTACTTGAAATATTTTATCATTTTATTTATCAATTATACCTCAGTAAAACTTAAAACAATTTTTAATTAGTTCAAGGCTTTGGTAATTAAGAGAGTGTGGTTTTGGCACAATCATAAAGAGATTGACCAAAAGAACAGAATATGTGACAGTTTATAAACAGATGATTATAAATAATACACAGAGGTACACATATATGAGAATGTGACTTATGACAGAATTGTCATTTCAGATCAATGACAAGAGGATAAAAAATTCAATAATTAGTGCTGGGACAATGAGGTGACCATGTACTCAGAAAACGTACGGATACCTCACGGGTGTATGTATACCACACTATACACTAAAACACAGTTTCATGTGGACTAAAGACTTAAATATGAAAAGCCAACCTCTACAGTTTTTCAAACAATCTTTATCCTTGACTTTGGGGTAGGGATAAATTTGTTAAACAAATCATAAATAGTGCTTATCTTAAAAGAAAAGAGTGATAAATTTGACTACATTTAAATTAAGAATATATTCAATGACCCAGTGATTCCACTCTTAGATGAGCTCTTACCCATATACCAGGGACATGCACAAAAATGTTCATAGGAGCATTGTTTAAAATAGCAGAAAACAGGGCACCTGGGTGGCTCAGTGGGTTAAGCCGCTGTCTTCGGCTCAGGTCATGATCTCAGGGTCCTGGGATCGAGGCCCGCATCGGGCTCTCTGCTCAGCAGGGAGCCTGCTTCCCTCTCTCTCTCTCTGCCTGCCTCTCCATCTACTTGTGATTTCTCTCTGTCAAATAAATAATAAATAAAATCTTAAAAAAAATAATAAAATAGCAGAAAACAAAACAACTAATATGTCAACCAGCAATAGAATGAATAAATCACGGTATATTTATTTATTTATTTTTTAAGATTTTATTTATTTATTTGACAGAGATCACAAGTAGGCAGAGAGGCAGGCAGAGAGAGAGAGGGAAACAGGCTCCCCGCTGAGCAGAGAGCCTGATGCGGGACTCGATCCCAGGACCCTGGGATCATGACCCGAGCCAAAGGCAGAGGCCTTAACCCACTGAGCCACCCAGGTGCCCCTGTGGTATCTTTTTTTTTTTTAAAAGGTTTTATTTATCTATCTATCTACCTATCTATCTATTTATTTATTTATTTGATAGACAGAGGTGACAAGTAGGCAGAGAGGTAGGCAGAGAGAGAGGAGGAAGCAGGCTCCCTGCTGAGCAGAGAGCCCGATGTGGGGCTCAATTCCAAGACCCTGGGATCACGACACGAGCTAAAGGCAGAGGCTTTAACCCACTGAGCCACCCAGGTGCCCCGCCCTTGTGGTATCTTTTTATATTGGAATATTTTTTAGTAGAGAAAATGAATTGTAGCTATAAGGAACAATGAATCTTAAAGAAGATAGTTTTGAACAAAAATAAAAGAACAATCCAATTACAATATGGCTCCATTGGTATAAAATTTAAAGCATGTAATATATTATTTAGAAATATGTAATTTAGGAATATAATATATATGATTTTACCATAAAGAAAAGTAAGGCAAGGGTGCATGGGTGGCTCAGTTGTTGGGCATGTGCCTTTGACCTGAGTCATGATCCTAGGGTCCTAGAATGGAGCCCAACGTTGGGTTCCCTGCTTGGTAGGAAGCCTGCTTCTCCCTCTCCCACTCCCTCTGCTTACGTTCCCTCTCTCGCTCTGTCAAATAAATAAATAAAATCTTGAAAAAGGAAAAGAAAAGCAAGGCTACATACATATATAAAATCATCACATTATACACTACAATTTTATTTCTCAATTGTACCTCAATAAAACTAGAAAAAAGGAAATTAAGGGAATAATAAAGAAAATATTGAAAAAAATTACCCTCAGTGGAACAGAGAGGAAGGGTCGAGGAACGTAGAGATCTTCAGTGGTAATGCTATTACTCTATTTCTTAAACTAGGTGTATGAGTATTCATTGTGTTTTTGTTCTTTATAACCTTGCAACTTAGAAACCTTCAGGTCTTAGGGTATTGCTATTAGGGTGTTTTGCAGGGTATATTTTTCTCTTCAAATGTATTTTGAAGGATATCTTTCTCCGAAATTCTGACTTAAAATCTAGCATCAAAAATGCAGTCTTGTAACAAGCACTTTGTAGTTTGTTAAAGCATACTTGACAAAATAGAGGATGATTCACCTTTATTGGAAGACATTTTTACTTTAAAGTATAATTTACTAGCTATAATAGTTCATAATAATAGCAACAATTAAAAGCAACCTAAATGTTCACCATTTAGATATTGATTAATTTAATTATGTACAACTATTTGGAATACTGCTCAGCTACAACATAAAAAGTCATAGATCTGTAATATGTGCCCATATGGAAAAACTTACATATTACTAAGTAGGGAAAAAGGAAGTTACATAAAGTAGATATGATATGATTCTGTTGTTTACCTAAAATTACACGTGTGTATTTTAATGTCCTAAAAATTTATAAGGATATTTACAGTAAATCCTCAACAATAGTTACTTCTGGTAGATGGATTAGGCACACACATACACGTAGTTAAATTGTATAAAACACAAGTGTACATTTTATACATTAAAAAAAAGATCTTCTTTTTGTAGGAAGGAAATCATTGAGCACCTTTATAAGAAGAGTAAAACAATGAATTTGTCCTGAATAAAGCCTTGTCTTTTGTTACTTTGCTGCCATTACTTTGATACTATAATTATGGAGAACAAAGGAATTTGATTAACAGATGAAGGTTTCTAGGAGCCCTAAAGTTCGGTAATTTCTTGAAACCCTATGATTGCTGATAAAACTACAAAAATTATTCTAGGAAGCTTTTTTTTCCCACTAATAATTTTTGTGCTATTTATTAATTTAGGAATTAAGTTTTAAGGTTTCTTTAAACTTAGCTTTAGTGTACACCAATTAGTCATTTATAGAAGTGCCAGGTACCCTCAGGCTACAAATATTTTCCTTTTTCATTTGAATGATCATATTTCTGGAGAGCAAAAGGCATGGATTTGTTTCTGCTTTCAAATACACCTTGGCCAGGGCACTTAATAATTTTTCATTCAATATTTCATAAGTACATAAAAATGGATCCTGTCTTTATTCCAGCACACGCTGTTGTTTAATATTATAGAGAGGCTCTTCTCAGTTATAAATGGGCTCACATGTGATATTTTTATTTTAATGGGTTATTTATTACTAACTTGGGATTTGTTAGTATTTACATTCTTGTTGCAACAGTGTTACTTGTGGGGATTTAACATGACATTCTGAACATTTTTTACAAAAGCGTAGAGTTTCAAGACAGGCCAAACATCTGTGTTGGTATTTTAAGAAAGAAACCTTAACTAAATGAACTAATTTTTTGCTAGCGATTCAAAAGCTTTAGCAATTTTTGCTTTTCGTGATCTTAAAGTTATTCTGTCCTTCCCTGTCCTCAAGGGAAAATTAAGTGGAACATGAGTACTGTAGAGGACTATTTTATTTATTAGGTTCTTTCAATGCCAGGGTTATTTTTTAAAGGACTGGTTTGTAGAGGTTATAGAGTATTCCTATATATCATCTCATTTCAAATAATTAATCATAGTTTGGGTGTTTTTATAACAGATTATTATAAATCTCTCCAAAAATATCATGGCCTTAACTCTTTTCATTTTTAGCAGAGACATGATTAAAACTTTATCAGATATATGATGTCAGGATTGTAACTAAAATTTTGTAAAGATTTTTATTTTTTATCAGTCAGAAAGAAAGAGAGAGCACACAAGCAAGGCAACAGCAGGCAGAGGGAGAAGCAGGCTCCCCAGTGAGCAAGGAGCCCATTGCGGGGCTCAATTCCAGCACCCTGAGATCGTGATATGAGCCAAAAGCAGATGCTTAACCCACAGAGCCACCCAGGCATCCCACAGCTAAAAATTTCTTTAACAATAAATTATAATTGTAAAAACTAATGAAGGGGCGCCTGGATGGCTCAGTGGGTTAAGCGACTGCCTTCGGCTCAGGTCATGATCCTGGAGTTCTGGGATCGAGTCCCGCATTGGGCTTCCTGCTCCATGGGGAGTCTGCTTTTCCCTCTGACCTTCCCCATGTTATGCTCTCTGTCTCTCTCTCTCAGTCTCTCTCTCTCAAATCAATAAAATCTTTAAAAAAAAAAAAACCAAAAACTAGTGAAGTCCTCCATTTTCAGCATCATAAACAACTGCATGCTAGAAGAACCTTCTCACTAATGTAGTAGAAATAAATCTAAGAAAAATAGTGATTTTGGCACATTGTTTTTTCTAAGAAGAAAAGGAAATGTCTAATAGGCCCTTCGTCTACTCTCAGGAAAAGGACAAATAGGGAAAACTAAAATTGTGAGCACAATTAAGCATTGTCCTCTATAAAGAGAGCTGTTTGAACCTGAGAGTTTTGCGTTAGGCGAGTTTTGCGTTAGGCTGAAATAATCCCTATGCAATAGTGACATGCCCCTCACCCTTTCCTCTAAAAGAATCAATTGTAAATCCTTTCTGGAAGAATGCAGCTCCAGGTTAGGTAGTCAGGGTTCCCACAGATTAAATTTAATAAAATAAGCACTCACTATTTAAAAATGACCAAATACCAAGGAAGTGAGCCAGTATGAATTAATGTCAACAGAAACAAGCAACAACAGATTTGCACTCTCAAAAATATTTTGGAATTATCCAACTTGAATATATAATTAAAATATTTAAATAAATAAAAGGTGGAGTACAAAATAAGCCAATAACCAGAAACTAACAAAAATGGCCAGCTGAGTTTGTATAATCACTTAAAATAAAAATTCAGAGGATGTGGAAGACAGTATTGTTAAGATGTCTGGTCTCAGCAAATTGATCTGTAGGTTGAATGCAATCCCAATCCGAATTGCAGTAGACTTTTCTATAGAGATTGACAGGTGGATTCTAGGATTTATATGGAAATGCAGAGGATTTAGAATGGTCAAAAATCTTGAAAAAGAATAAAATTGGATGACTTATACTACCTGATTTCAAGATTTATTATCAACCCACAATAATCAAGACAGTGTGGTACTGACATAAGCATCAGGAAATAAATTAGTGGAAAGAGCACCCAGAAATAGACCCACATTTACAGGATTTTTGACAAAAGTGCCAGAAAAACCCAATAGGGAAGGGGGAATTTTTCTAAAAATAGTATTGAAATAACTGAATATCCATATGGAGAAAAATGAATCTGAACCTCTATGTCACATAAAACCCAAGGATAACTTTGAGGTATAGAGTATAAATCTAAACATAAAATATGAAACCATAAAGCTTTTAGGGGAAAATATGAAATAGTTTCATGACTTAAGAATGGGCAACAGTTTCTTAGATCACAGAAAGTGATAACCAAAAGGGAAAAAATGATCATTATACTACATCAAAATTAAAACTTACGATCTTCAAAAGACCCCATTATGAAAATGAATAGGCAAAACTGGGAAAAAAATTTTCCCAAAATATATATGTGGCAAAGAACTGGTATTGTGTTTCTGTAAAGAACTCTACAACTTAAGCTGAACAAACCAATTTTTAAAAATGGAAAACTTCAACAGATACTTCATGAAATAATACGTGAATGCTCAGTAACCACATGAAGATGGTCTCAGGATCATTAGTCGTCAGAGAAATACAAATGAAAATCACTGTGAGATACTACTGTATAACCCATCCATATGCTGAGATTACACTGACAATGCAAAAGGTTGGCAATGTTGTAAAGTAATTGGAAATATACTTTATTGTTGATAATTTAAACTGGTATAGTCACATCAGAAAAAAGTCTGAAAGATTCTTATAAAACTAAGCATGTATCTATCCTATGATCCAATAATTTCACAATAATTGATGTCTGCTATTTACTTTGAAATCCACTAAAAATAATATGGATTAATGGATAGATAAATAATAAAGCAAGCCTAGTAAACTGTTTATGGTACAATACAGGGGGAAATACACAGGTGTTCAGTATAAAATTCTTTCAACTTTGACATATGTTTGAAATGTATTGGTATTAAATAAGTAAAGAAATACATAATTACAAACAACTCAAAGGATAAGTTAAACATCAGTCTACATACAGTGAAAGAGAGAATTCTAGTGAACTGGAATATACACGTGAAGCAGTTACACAGTGGAGCAAAGAGAAACAGGAAGATGGAAAATGTGGAAGAAAAGATACAAGGAGGAGATAGTGAAGTGGTCTAATACAGTACTGTTCAAAGTGCTAGTCTGTGACATGGTAAGGAACTTGTGGTCAAGTACAGATCAGTGACTTTGTTTGCATTGAGAGAGTCTTACTATAAAAAAAAGCAAAAAGCAAGCTACTAAACATTGGGCTAAGTGTGACTTCAGCTCATGGTAGTATCTCAGAAAGTAACCAAGGATCCTGCCTTACTAAAGAGAGCCTTCAAACATCTAATCTCCAGATTTTGTCAAGGCTGAGAATTCCAGACACCAAAAAAATGTTTTCATAATATTTCACTTGTTGCTGGGTAGATTCTTATATTGGGCTTCTCAGGTTGACTCAGAATAATATAGGAAACCACATAGGAGTTGAGAAGTATGAGAAACCCAAATTTCTCCATCAGATTGACTAAATCTAGAATTTTTTTTTTTTTTGAGGTGGTTAACATTTTTATTGCTTTGGAGGTAGAGGGCAGGTGCCCAGGAGCTCTTGGTGGTACGATTCTCCTTCTTCACCATTGTAGGCTTCTGGCTGTGCAGAATGGTGCTGGCTCTGTGAGCGGCATCCGTGTGCAGAACTGGGCAGTACTTGTTCTTGCAGATTACGTGCATGATGCTGCTGAGTGTGGCCCAGGCATTCTTGTTCATGGTGGCCTGCACGTAGGAGGTGGCAGGTTTTCACTGAGATTTCTACTTTATGACTACCATTACACCTTTGCCCTTGGCCATGGGCCCACAGTCTTATAGTGAATCAGCCTGTGTAGCAGGAGTTGCCAGCCTTCAGATTACTGGGCACAGTACTGTAAATCTGTTTGTTTCTCTTGATCTGGAAGCTGGAGCAGTTTCCCATGACCGTACCTTGTAGGTGGGCGGACATGGTGGCAGCTCCACTCACTAGCATGGCTTAAGGTGGAAAAGCAATCTAGAAATTTTTAAGGACATTCATGTACTGTTCATATGTACGAGGTAGCAGATTTGGGGATTTTGTTAAGTGCTGTTGTTTGAATATGTTCTCCCAGATTCATATGTTGGAAACCAAACACCTAAGGTGATGGTATTAGGAGGGGGACTTTGGGGGAGGTGATAAGGTCATGAAGATAGAGCCCTCATGAATGAGATTAATCCCTATATAAAAGAGAGTCAACAGAGCTCCCTTTGTCTCCTCTACCATGTAAGGATATAAAAAGTCTATAACCTAGAAGAGGGCCCTCAGCTGACCATGCTGGCATCCTGATCTTGAACTTCCAACCTCCTAAATTTCCACTGTATAAACCACTCAGTCTGTGGTATTTTGTTACAGCAGCCCCAAACAGACTAATACATTAAGAATACATTAATGAGTAGAATACATCTTACTTAATCAGGGTAAGTTTTTTACTTCTTTCCTCTCTTTTCTTCCTCCATTTACTGATTTCTACTATATAATAGTCTCTACACTAGATATGGAGGTACACTTCATATTGAAGTAATTAAGATATCCTGGTTCTTAAGGAGTTCACAATCCAGAAGGAAAATCTCACAAGTAAATATAATATAGTGAGATATGCACTGATAGAGATTTGTGTAAAACTCTGAATGCTATTACGGGATTACCGGATTTTTGAGTGGGAAGGACATGGTCACCGAAGGCATTTATTGGACAAGAAATGAAAGGGAGAGTGTTCCAGATAGAGAAATTTGTTAGCAGAAAAAAAGTACAGAAAGGGCCTGTGTTTTTGAAAATTAAAAAATATTTCTGTGTTGCCAGATGTAGGGTAGAAAGATGGTGGGAGATGAGAGAAGTAGGTAGAGTGACTTCTGGTTAAAGTGAACAGATTGTATATGGACATTGAACCTCAGCCACTACACAAAACCCCAGTAAAACAAAAGTAAAGGATTTTTTTTTTTTTTTTTAATGTAGAAACCCATAGGCAAAACAGGAGAGGAGACAAGGGCAACGACATTTTGGATACTGGAAAGCTGATGGTGAATGACTTTATTTAGCAGACTCAAGACTGCCTTTTCCTAACTGATGTTGTAAAAGCCTTGAAGCAGCCCAATTTGCGGAACTGCAAAAGACTCAGGGATTGGGGACATCAAGTAATCTCTGAAAACAGGAGATTTGGAGGGGAGAGTGTAAAACAATAAACGAGGATTGGTTGAAAGTCCCCTGAAGATGCAGTTGGATTGCCCTCCTAGATCATTTTTCAGTTCTGTGTAAACAGCCAGCTGCCCCTCCTTTACTCTGGTAGAAGATGAGAGGTTTGTTTGTTTGTTTGTGTATTTATTTTTAAGAGAGGCCATCACTACCCTGGGAGACACTAGGTCTGGCTGAGGGAAATTCTGGTTTCCTGCAAACAAGGGAGTTAAGTGAATGCCAAATATTGAGAATACTAGTAGACTTTCCGCCTTCAGCTCCTAGGACTCTGGCTACTTGTTCTCAGGTCAGGACTTTGGAAAACAGTTCTTTGAGAAATGTCAACAGCCAGAGAGAAAAAGATTTTATTAAATATACTGAGATTCGGAGTTTCTCAACTAAATAGTTCAACGAGATCATGCTAAAATGGAGCTTGCAGTCAACAAGCTTCACCATGTACACATTGTTTTTATTTTGTCATTCTTTGCTTTACTCATGTGGGATATGACCTAAGCAGAAGGGTCCCCAAAACAAAGTTGTTACCATTGTTCCCCAACTCTGATTTCACTCTCCACTCGCCCTCATGAGAGAACCTTCTAGTCATCACCCATAATTGTCCTGCCCTTTTTGGGTACGTATATCACTCTGATGGCCTCAGACAACCTCAGCTTTCTTTTGGCTCTGAAACTGGGTTAGCCACAATCACTACTACCCTCTGGAAATAAGCCCAGATAGTTTTCCCAAATCACAGAGCTCATAAATCAAAGAAGTGAGTTCAAAATCTAGTTTTTGTTTTTTGTTTTTATCCACTCTGTGTCTTTACTCACCAGTGCGGTGTTCTTCAAAACACAATAGGTGGCAATTAGGTGCTCTTTAGCTAAATTTAAATTTAGATCTGAAGCCTGTATTCTGGAAACTTGGGGATTTTTTTTTTTTTCATTTTTAAAAATAACAGTTGCTATTGAAAAGCTCAACCCTAACCGAATTGAAATAGACTTCGTATTGTTCATTATTGTACCCCCAACATCCAGAATGGTACCTGGTACACAGAAAGTATTCAGATATATTTGAATATATAAATGATTATATAATTAATTTTTCCAAGTATAATTTTTTTAAGATTTTATTTATTTATTTGACAGAGAGAAATCACAAGTAGTCAGAGAGGCAGGCAGAGAGAGAGAGAGAGAGGAAAGCAGGCTCCCTGCTGAGCAGAGAGCCCGATGCGGGACTCTATCCCAGGACCCTGAGATCATGACCTGAGCCGAAGGCGGCGGCTTAACCCACTGAGCCACCCAAGCGCCCCTCCAAGTATAATTTTTTAATAAAGATAACTACAAAAGATGGAAAAATTGCTCAGGAAGGCCAAATACTTCTTTAATGAGTTTTTTGATGTAATAATTCACATCAGTTTTAAATACTATCATATAAAGCCCGGTGAGAAAAAGAAATTTTGCTTCATAATTAGAAAGCTCACAATAAAACCTGCCAAGAAAATAAAAACAAAAAAAGCCATTTTGAAAATAAATACAACCCATTGCAAAGTAGTATAAAATGAAGCCAGAAGTCTTCAAAAAGAAAAAAATTTTTCTTCCCAATATTATGGTTCCTGAGGTTGGCGAGGGTTCAAGGCTTAAGATTCAAGGGTTGCTGAGCTCTTCTGAGTTAGCACCTTTGGTATCTATTTTTTCAGCACAACTGTCCTTGGACTTGGAAGCAGTAATTATTGAAATAAGATTCCACTTTTCTAAGTTACTTATTAAGGAACTAACTTGGTTGTTTACAATTTTGAGTTTCAGATTTAGGAGAGAATTCATTAAGAAGTTAATTATTCTAACAGCTGTAAGGTTTAGAACAAATCTTTGGCTAGCACTAATCAACCAAGATCATTGAAGAGAACTTATGATAAATAAAGTGGAAACTTCAATTCTTGTCTTATTTGACACTTGGTAGCATTTCATGATGCTTTTTACAAAACCTTCTTCCATTATCTTTGATCATAATATTTCTCCTGGTTTTCTTCTTCTATAGAATTTCTTTTTCAGTCATTTTGATATGGCTTCTCTTCCCTCAGCCTTGCAAATCGTGATGTTCATTTGCATCTTTAGATCCACTTTTAGATTATCTGCCAGTCTAAGATTCTCCCTGGGCAATCTTAATCATCCCCATTACTATCTTTTACTTATGCCCTCCAAATTTGGGTCTCAAGCTCAAATCTGCCTCTTAAGTTTCAGAGCTGAATATCTTGCCAGTTATTATCCATCTGTGCTTGAATGTCCCAAAGCTATTTAGATGTTATGTTATGTTATGTTCCAAACTGAAATAACAGTCTTTTACCCCACTTCCAGCTACTACCCTCAAACTCTTCCTGTTGAGTTTCCTACTTCAACAAATGGCACCAATAAGTCTAAAACATGGAATTAGGCTTTCTCTTAGCTTTATCCTCCTATGTGGTCAGCCACTGAGTCCTGTATATTCTACTTTCTAAGTATCTCTCAATTCCACCTACTTTCTCTCTCCTTAAATTCCGATATCCTTTTTTTTTTTTTAAAGATTTTATTTATTTGACAGAGATCACAAGTAGGCAGAGGGGCAAGCAGAGAGAGAGAGATTGAGTGGGAGGAGGAAGCAGGCTCCCTGCCTAGCAGAGAGCCCGATGCAAGACTCAATCCCAGGACCTTGAGATCATAACCTGAGCTGAAGGCAGAGGCTTAACCCACTGAGCCACCCAGGTAGCCCAAATTCCGATATCCTGATTTAAGTCACTGACATTGCTTACCTGTTAACTGCACTGACTTAACTGGTTTCCCTACAAGCATCCTGATCCCCTCCCCTACCATATATCTATTTCCTTTCTTTACCAAAGTGATATTTCAATAATTTGACTTGGATTTTGTCACTTCCCAACTTAAAATCCTTCCCCTTTACATTCAGAGTAAATTCTAGGCGTATCTTGGCCTGGGCTTACCTCTATAGCTTCATATTTCACTGCCTTCAGTCTTCTGGCCTTTGTACATCTTTTTGCCTTAGTTTAGAACACTATTTCTTTCTAATTCCCGTTCCCTCATTATCTCTTTCACCTAGCTAACTCCTACTCATCCTTTCATCTCAGTTTAGAAGTCACTTCCTCCTGAAAGCCTTCCTCAGTCCATTAATTATGGATTGGTAGCCACTTCTGTGTGCTTACACTGTATCTTATACTGCCCCCATCCTATCCATCATGACCCTGCAACTGTGCTTATTACAAATAATGAAACTGCCTGCTTTGACTTCTATTCCATTATGTCTGGCATGAGGTAGTTTCTCAATAAAAATTTAATGAATGGGTAAATGAATAAGTGAATGTAATATGAGTAGCGACTTACCTCAGCTAATTTTAGTTTCAGTTTTATACAGTTTCTATCCCTACACAGGTTTGTAGCTTTTACCCCTTCTTGGTTACCCAGGGTTGCCCTTATCCACAGTTTCATTTTCCCCAGTTTCAGTTACAGGTCGGAAGCCCATGGTCCTCCTCCTGGTTATTCATCGATAGGTCAGTAGGTCAACAGCAGCCTAACTCTGTGTCTTAATACCTATGTCATTCACCTCAATTCATCTCATGTAGGCATTTTATCATCTCACATCATCACCAGAAAGAGTGAGTACAGTATAATATTTTGAGAAAGACAACGTTAACATAATTGTTACTACAGTATATTGTTATAGTTCTATTATATTATTATTCTTCTCTTGCTGTGCCTAACTTATAAATTAAACTTTATCATAGGTATGTATGTATAGGAAAAAACAATATATGTAGAGTTTGGTACTATTCAGTTCCAGGCGTTCATTGGGGGCCTTGGAACACATCCCCTGTCGATAAGGGGGGTGACTACTAGTAATCTAATCTCCAACCAAAGCCAGGCTCTGTTCACCTTTTATGCCTTATGCACAGGAATATCTTGGTTAGAGAATGTAGATGGATAGTTTACTATTTCATACCTCTGTTTAAAAGTAAAACTTGAAGTTCACATGCAGGTAGACAGTACTGTCATTAATATATTTAAATCTCAAGTGTTCATACCTGGTTTGTTAGAATCATCAGGGATGAAGCTTAAGATCTGTATTTTTTTTAGAGTTCCACAGGTAAATTTGATAGGTAGCTAGAGTTGAATAATTAATGTCCTATTATTTAGTGTAGTCATTTCTAAAACTTTTCTTAAAATTTTAAAATGTGCGTTTCTGGGCCCCATTATCAGAGATTCTGATCTGGTAAGTTTGGGAGGGGGTAGATTAGAGCTAACATTTAAAACTTAATGGTGATATGGATTGTTTTATAGATCTGTATTCCCCATTGATAGAGCATTGCATCAAAATACTTTTTAGTCATTTTCAGGAAAGCTGACAAAGGATTCCTACACTGTCAGGGGGGGTTGGACTAGATGCTCCCAAGATTCCTCTTACCTCTGCTCTGAATTCCGTGATCTCAGGATCCTTTTTCTTTTTTTTATTACTTAATATTTTCTTAGTAAGTAATAGTTCTATTACTAAGAACAATCCTAGCCGTCCTCAATTCATAACACATTAAACATCTTTGGTCTGTGCAAGATTCCTATCTTGTTTTATTTACTTGTTTGCTTATTTTTATAACCATTATGCTCCCAATCTCCCCCATTTTAATGTGTTTAACATATTATTTATGCAGATGTTCTTTAAAAAATGTATATTAGCGCACATGTGTTTTTAATGTATATAAGTGGTATGTTATATATTTCATTCTGTTTCTTTTGTCAGTCAACATTATGTTTTTAATACCATTTTATTAGCCTAGTGTAAAACTACCAAAAACAAAAAAATACAATAAAAGGAAAGGTAAAATTAGTTCCATTTTTTTCATATCAGTGTAAATGCAGAAAAAATTGGCTAATTGATTCTAGTAGTGCACTAGAAATTAAAATATGATATATTGGAATTGATTACAGGATTCTTTTAGTGTAATTTACCCCAATAGTAGATTAAAGGAGAAAAATTAGGATGGTTTTATTTTATTTTATTTTTTAAAGATTTAATTTATATATTTGACAGAGAGAAAGTAGGTAGAGAGGCAGGCATAGAGAGAGAGGGGGAAGCAGGCTCCCCACGAAGCAGAGAGCCCAATCCCAGGACCCTGTGATCATGACCCAAGCTGAAGGCAGAGGCTCAACCCTCTGAGCCACCCTGCCACCCCAAATTAGGATTATTTTAATCAGTACTGAACAGACTTTTGATAAATCCAGTGTGTGTTTATTTAAAAGTTCTTAGGAGGGGCACCTGGGTGGCTCAGTGAGTTAAGCCTGGGCCTTTGGCTCAGGTCATGATCTCAGGGTCCTGGGATTGAACCCCCACATCAGGCTCTCTGCTCACTGGGGAGCCTGCTTTCTCCCCCCCCCCCCACACCTGCCTCTCTGCCTACTTGTGATCTTTCTCTCTGTGTCAAATAAATAAATAAAATCTTTAAAAAAAGAAAAAGAAACGGTCTTAGGAAACGATATTAGAGAAAAGCTTTCATTTGGTAAAACCTACATAACAAGGACCTACATTAAGCCTTACAGGTAATAAAGAAACTTTGTATGTGTTCCTCTAATGATGGTGGTGGTATTGAGCATCTTTTCATATGCTTATTGACCATTTGTATATGTTCTTTAAAGAAATGTCTCTTTAAGTCCTTTGGCCATTTTTAAATTAGTTTAGCAGGAATTTTTGAGGAACTTAGTAATACTCTAAAATTTATTTGAAAAAACTTTAAGGGCAAAGAGGGAACTTTCTGTCAGATATCAGTACATAGTTTAAAATCATCATAATAAAACTAGTGTTGTATTAGAACACAAGTAGACTAATAAACCAATAAGATAGAGTACGTAGAGACATACTGGTATTTATGGGTATTTATCATATATTTATGATATATCATTCACTTATTCATTTACTCATTTATTATTTATGGTATTTATGGGAACTTAATAGATATCACAAATTAGTGGAGAAAGGAGAACTTATTTAATAAATGGTTTTGGGAGAAACGGATCACTATGTGAAGAGAAATAAAGCATTTCTAGATAGTGACACTTATAAAGTTGTTTTCAGATAGGTTAAACATCTATATGTAATGATGGAACTCCAAATTTAATAGAAATGAAGATGAGTATCTTGGTGACCTAAGCAAGGAGGAAATTCTTAAAATTTAAAACACAAATGCAATAATGCAAAATAAATATAAATACAAGGAATAGAAAACCAGATGGATTTCTTAAGTTATTAAAACCTTTTTTAAAGATTTATATATTTGTGAGAGAGCATGTGTGCATGAGTTGGGGGAGAGACAGAGGGAGAGACTCTCAAGAAGACTCCAGGCTGAGCATGGAGTTCAGTCCACAACCCATGAGATCACAACCTGAGCAAAAATCACATGTTAGACGCTTAACCAACTGAGCTACTCAGGTGCCCATAAAACTTTTTAATCAATGAAGGACAGCATGAATTAAATTAATATACAGATGTTCATAAATCTTATTTTACTATCTAAAATCAACCAGGAAATAATATCTGGAATACACACACAAAAAAATCCTCTAAACCACCAAACGTTAAACAACAACCCCAATGAAAATTGAAAAAGAGTGGGGCACCTGGGGGATTTAGTTGGTTGGATGTCTGCCTTCAGCTCAGGTCATGATCCCAGGGTCCTGGAATCAGGCCCTGCACTGGACATCCCACTGAGTTTCTCCCTCTCCCTCTGCCCTTCCCGGCCCCTCGTGCTTCTCTCCTGCGTACTTTCTGTCTCTCTCACTCAAATAAATGAAATCTTTAAAAAAGAAAAGACAAGAAAACTGAAAAAAAGATATTAGTAGGCTCTTTATAAAAGAGAGAACTGGAAAAGCTATAAGGATATGTAAATTAAAATAACTTTTTTTCAGCTGTAATAAAATAACTTTTATTCTTAAGACTGGCAAAATTTAGAAAGTAGAATAATGCAAAGTGTTGGTAAGGATGTGGCATTATAACAATCCTCATTCCTCATGCATTGCTGGTGAAGAACAGAGATAGGTATAGTTATTTTGGAGAGCAATCGGATGGTACTTAGTCAAAAGGAGACTATGTATATACCCTCTAACACAGCAATAGTCCTGGATAGATGATTAATAGAGAGAGGAGGGGAGAGGGATATTAAAGGCATTAAAGGAGTGAGGGGAAGGATATAGGGCACAGCAGGCAAGTAGACTAGGACCAAGTAGTGGGCTGTTGGTGAGTTGGGGTGAAGAACACGTGTCTCTGGGCCCTACTGCTTCCCTCTGCCTTCGGTATGTCAGGGTAGCTTTCCTGAAGATTCAGGTCAGGAAAACCTGTGCTCCCAATGGAGAGGCCATGGGGTCCTGCTGGTTCTCTAGACAGAAACTTAGAAAGAAACTGGTTTCGGTAGAGTGCTCAGCGCCTGTTTGTGTCAGCCGGAGTGCACCAGAACAGATGAAGCCTATTTTTCCCCCGCCCCGCTCTTCCTAGTACCACCAACTGCACAGCCAAAGTGCAGAGAACCGCAGCCAAAGAACTGCACCCCAGCGGGGCTGCAGCCCTGTGGGGTTTAGAAGTCTACTCCACTCCCCCTACTGGCACACTAGCCACAGCCCAGACCAAGTAGGGCTCAGGCCTGGCCCTCTGGCCTGGGTTCCTCTCTATCCTCAGCCAGCCAGCCCCTCGCTTGAGGGAACTACACTCCCGCTAAGGTTTGTGAGAATCCTTTGTGATAAAGTACAGTGTTTAGATTTGTCCTTGCTTAATACGTGAATTAAAATATAGGGTTTATTATACATCTGTAATTGATTGATGCTTGTAGACTATTTAGCCCATATCTTTATCTTTTTTTTTTTTTTAAGATTTTGTTTATTTATTTAACAGACAGAGATCACAAGTAGGCAGAGAGGCAGGCAGAGAGGGAGGGGAGAAGCAGGCTGCCCGCCAAGTAGAGAGCCCAATGCAGGGCTCCATCCCAGGACCCTGGGATCATGATCCAAGCCGAAGGCAGAGGCTTAACCCACTGAGCCACCCAGGTGCCTGTTTTTGAAGAGAGGGAAAGTAAGGACAAATTGGAGCCACTGCTAATCTGTTACTGCCTAAATTTAAGCCTTCTACTTTGATGATGCAATTGACTTGCAGAAAAAGTTAATTCCATTTACTATAGAGCTGCACATTCTCTAGCTCAGAATGCAAAGAAGCTGAAAGGAAATGCAGCAAGAGCTCAGCAGAGCTGCAAGACCTGACAAGACAAGCTAGAAAATTGGTGACATTACACTGACCCCTAAACATAAACATGAGTGCTGTTCCACTTCTACCTTCAAGTTTCTGGCAACTCTAACTGAGAACCATCTAGAGAAGGGAATTCTAGAAAACACAGTTCCAGTTAATTAAATTGATACAGTACAAGTCACTACTTTGTTCTTCCCAGTCAGTACCCTAATTTAACATGAGATCCTTTGAGTCTGTGAAATTCCAGTCATCCTAATTGCTTTTGTCTGATGTATAGAAATATAGTAAGTTTATTAATGTTGCAGACTTCATTGTATCTAATAATTTGCCTACATATTCTTTTTAGTTCTTATATTGGCATTCATATCATCCAGTATCATCCATGTCATCTAATAGTGCTTTTTACCTTGTTTTCCAAACTGTATTCATTTTATTTCTTTTTCTTACTGTGTAGCAAGAATTTGTAGTGTAACATTAAATAGAAATGATGGCACCTTTCTTTTAAAGTTTAATCATTGAGCTTTATATTTGCTAAAAGTTTTTTTTTAACAGCATTTAATATTCAATCTTATTTTTAACATAGTGTTATATTAGTTTCAGGTGTGCAATATAGTGATCCAACACTTAGATACAACACCTGTTGCTCATCAAGTTTTGTTAAATGTCCTATATCGGGTTAAAAAGTCCTCTTCCAAAACAAAAACAAAAGAAACCTAATTAAATATCATACAGCGTGGGGGAAAAGTCCTCTTTTTAATGATAAAAAGTTTTTATCATTAATATGTGTTGAGTTTCATGAAATGCTCTCTCCAAATATTGGTTGTTTTCGTGAATTATTGAACTTGATAAGTTGGGAATTTTCCCATGATTGTTTCCATTATTTGAGATTATTCTGTTATTTCTCTTAATGTTTGTGACTGGTATTGGAGCAAGCTTATACTTAGTGTCAGAAAATGAAGTAGAGGATCTCCTAGGTGGCTCAGTCTGTTAAGTATCTGACTTTGGCTCAGGTCATGATCCCAGGGTCCTGGGACTGACCTCCTTCTCAGAACAGGGAGTCTGATTCTCTCTTTCCCTCTGCCCCTCCCCTCCCTCATGTACTCTGTCTCTCTCTCTCAAATAAATAAATCTTTTAAAAAAGAAAGAAAGAAAATGTAGTAGAGATTATCCCACTGTATCTCCTATCTGGAAGAGTGAAGGTTAAATTGAAATAGCATGTTCCTTAAAAGTTTGTTAGAACTCAGCAGTAAAGCCATCTAAACCCATGTTCTCTTTGTAGGCATATTTTAAATTTCCAGTTATAGACTATCCAGGTTAGTAATTTTTCCTTGAGTTTATTTGGTAATTTTTTCCTGGGAATTTGTCTGTTGTAGATTTCTTCTTTTTTAAAATTGGTTTTGCCAGTTTTATTACTCTACAAACCCTTTGCTTTTTTAAAATTTTAATTCCAGTATAGTTAACATACGGTTACATTAGTTGGGCGTGTACAATATGATTCAGCAATTCTACACATTACTCAGTATACTTCATGACAAATGTACTCTTAATCTCCATCACCTATTTCACCCTTTCCCCCACTCACGTCCCCTCTGATATGCTTTATTTTTAAAAAGTACCCTCAGTTAGAGTTACTGTTCTTTTCCAACAAGAACATTTTTTTATTGGAAGCATGTTCAGAATACATGGTTATAAGAGATACATATAAAACAATCCATCCAAGAAAAATAGAATACACATTTTTAGTATGCACAGAATCCCCTGATTAAATTACATAAAAAGAGACATGACAAATATTACTAATTTAAGAAGATTGAAATCATACCACGTATATTTACCAACCACAATGGTATAAAACTGAAGATCAACAATAAAACAAAGCTGGAAAATCTAAACATAAATACTAAATATTTGATATGTAAATATTAAAGAACACAACTACTGCATAAGCAATGGGCCATATAAGAAATCAAACAGCAAATCAAAATAATCTCAAATAAAGAAGAAAACACAGACGCCTGCGTGGCTCAGTGGGTTGATCCTCTGCCTTCGGCTCAGGTCATGATCTCAGGGATCAAGCCCTGAGCCCTTGGACTCTCTGCTCAGCAGTGAGCCCACTACCCTCCCTCTCTCTGCCTGTCTCTCTGCCTATTTGTGAACTCTCTCTCTTTGTCAAATGAATAAATAAAATCTTTTTTAAAAAAAGAAGAAGAAGAAGAAAATACAATATTCTAAAACCTGGGATGCAGTGAAAGCAGATGTTAGAGTGAAATTCATTCTATAAATTCTTGTACTAAGAATAAAAGTAAAAATAAAAAGCTTAACGTTACACCACAAAGAACTAGAAAAAGAAGAAATTTAGCCAAAATTGAGTAAAGGAAGAAAATTTTAAAAATCAGAAGTAAAATAGAGATGAGAATAAACAACAACATAACATTGAAAGTAGTGACAATTTTTCCTAAAAACTAAACAAAATTAGTAATGCCTTAACTAAATTAACTAAGAAAAAAGAGGGAGAGGACCCAAAAACCAAAATGAGAAATGGAAGAGTAAATAATACAACAGATAATCACAGAAATACATAGTGTGATAAAAGAGTACTATAAATAATTGTATACCAACAAATCAGATAACTTAGAAAAAACCCTAGATAGTTCCTAAAAAGGCACAAGTTACCAAGATTAAATCATACATCTTGAATCTTCTAGGAAATCTTCTTAGACCAATAACTAGAATGAATGGTGAATTAGGAATCAAAAATCTCATAGCACAGAGAAGCCCAAGACCACATGGTTTCACTGGTAAATTCTACCAAACGTTCAAAAAAATAATGACAATCTTTATCAAAATCTTACAAATAGTAGAATAAAGAACATACACTCAAAGTCATTCCATCAGGCCAGTACTGCCTTGATAATCACAGCAAGATAAAAACAATATAAGAGCAAAAGTCTAGTTTATTTGATGTAAGTATTTCTCCTCTTGCCTCCATTTGACATTCATTTGCATGATAAAAGTTTCTCCACCCCCTCGGTTTCTTTCTTTCTTTTTTCTTAAAAATTTTATTTATTTATTTGACAGAGATCACAAGCAGGCAGAGAGAAAGTGGGGGCAGGCCCCCTGCTGAGCAGAGAGCCTGATGTGGGGCTCAATCCCAGGACCCCGAGATCATGTCCTGAGCCGAAGGCAGAGGCTTTACCCACTGAGCCACCCAGGCGCCCCATCAAAAAAAAAGCTGTTTTGATTCATGTTTCTGCCAGCAGTTATTGAAGCGCATGTTTCTTCCCCACATCTCTGCCAAAAATAGGTATAAGTTTCAGTAGTTCTTTTCAACATTTTCTGTTTTCCAGATGGTAAAGATGATATGGCAGAAAGTACATATAAAGGACTTGGTTTAGTTTACTTCTGAACTAGCACCTAAAACAGTGCTTGGACCATAGAAAGCTTCGATGACTATCTATGGAGTATGTGAATCAGGACTGAATGAATCAACCAGTCAAACTAGCCTCATTGTTTCTTTAATTAGCACGTCTTTGACTGTAAATGAATTTTATCATCAGTTTAGATGTTCATTTGACCTTTCCAGAGTTGTTCTTTGGGGCTCGCTTATGCATACCTCTTGCCCATTTTTCTTTTGTGTTGTTTGGCTTTTTCTAGCCATTTTGTAGAAGCACTTTATTTAATATAGATATTGTTCTTTTCAATTTTTACCCCAAACACATTATTTATTGGCTCTGTATTTTATCTTTTGCCATAGCAAAACTATAATTTTTTGCTCAGATTTTAGCTGTTTTTTTAATAACTTCTGTATATTTATTTTCACTTTGCTTTCTTCATTCTCAAGATATATGTGTTGTCTAAATGTTCTTTTAAGATTTTTATTCCATCTGGAAACTTATAATTGCATAGTGTATTATAAGTGTCCAATTCTATTTTCTTCTTTCTTATTTCTTTCTAGTTTCTAGCACATATAAAATAATTTATAGCTTTCCCTCTGAATTGAACTACCACCTTTATCATATAAGGAATTCTATACATACTATGTTTTACTTCTAGATTTCTTATTCTGCTGCATGGATATTTATGTATATCTAAATTAATATTGATTTTTTAAAAAAAGATTTTATTTATTTTTTGACAAAGAGAGATCACAAGTAGGCAGAGGCAGGCAGAGAGAGAGGGGGAAGCAGGCTCCCCACTCCCCCCGATGTGCGGCTCTATCCCAGGACCCCAAGATAATGACCTGAGCTGAAGGCAGAGGCTTAACCCACTGAGCCACCCAGGTGCCCCTAAACTGATACTGATTTAAGTAAAGGACTTTATCATGTTCTGATACCCAATAAGGCAAATTATCCTACACTGATATTCTTCTTTGCTCTTTGTTAGCCAGTCCTGGCCATTGATTCTTTTGTATAAATATTAAGATGATAATTTTCAGTTTCCAATAAAAATCTATTAGAATTGAGAATGCAAATCAATTAAAATTGCAAGTAACTTGTATGTTAATTTAGGGAGAATTAATATTTTGATATATTAACCCTTTCTGCCCCCAACAACTAGTACATTTTTCAATTTTTGTTTTTCCTTTTCATGAATTTTTAAAGCTTTCTTCTTATAAATACTTTGCTTTGTTAAATGTATTCCATAGTATTTATAGTTCATATTGCTGTGATGAATGAAATGTTTTTCCCATTTCCACTTCTAGTTGCCTTTTCAAAGATATTTGGGTGTCTGGATGGTTAATTCACCTAAGCATCTGACTCTTAATTTTAGCTTAGGTCTTGATCTCAAGGTTTTGATATTGAGCCCAGTGTCAGGCTCTTTGCTGGGCTTGGAGCCTGCTTGAGATTCTCTCTCTGTCTCCCCTTTACCCCTCCCTCCTGCACCCGCTTTTTCGCTCACTCTTTCACAAAAATAAATAAATGAATAAATAGATAAAAATTTAAAAAATAAAGCTATTGATGTAAATTTATCCACTTTACCAACTTCTCTTACTAATTTTAGTATTCTATTAAATCTTGGGTTTTCCAGACATACAGTAGTACCACTCCCCCCAAATTTTATTCATTCTTTGCCTGTGTTTATAACATTTATTTCATTCTCACATCTGATTGTATTTGCCAGAACTTCTAAGACAGTGTTAAATAAAAAATCTTATAGAAGTCATCTCTCATTCCTAATTGAGATGGTTAGTATTTTGTCGTTTAAAATAATATTTATTTGGCTTTATTAAATATTCTTTTATTGTATATAATGAGCTTTTTTATATTCCCATTTTAATTAATTATTATGTGTTTTGGTTGATATTTTGATGGCTTTTCAGCATCTATTATAATACTATGTTTTTCTCTTCCTTTATGTGTTGATAAGATACATTAAATTGATAAATTTCCTTCATTCAACCACACTTGCACTGTTTTACTCTCCAACCAAAACTTGTGTTTTTCTCTGTAGAAATTTTTAGGGAAATTTGTCTCTTTGACTCCTGTCTTTTAAAATTTGACAATCCCTGATGTCATTGAGCTGTTTGCATGCGTTGTGCTGGGTACTTGATAGGTCCTTTCAGTCTGTCTTTAAATGGTGGGTGATTCGTGAATTGTTTTCTTGAATTTCTTTTCCTTCATTTTCTCAATTTAATTCTCTGTGATTACTATTCAGA
This sequence comes from Mustela nivalis, assembly GCF_964662115.1. Lineage (NCBI taxonomy): Eukaryota > Metazoa > Chordata > Mammalia > Carnivora > Mustelidae > Mustela > Mustela nivalis. The sequence goes on along the minus strand of NC_139028.1, from coordinate 71,532,942 downwards.
TGTTGACCTCCCTGGAATAATCCTCTAATTTTATTTTATTTTCACTATTATTTTCAGCCTCTGCTTTGTTGCTTTACCTTTTGGGAGATTATCTCACATTATCTTCTAACCCTTCTATTGAATTTTCATCCCAACTATCATGTTTTCTATGCAGGAGCACTTTCTAGTCTCTGAATATTCCCTTTTTTAATATTCTAATTTTGTTTCATGATTTCACATAATCATTTTGCATATCTCTCTGAAGATATTGATTGTGTGCACATGCACGTGTGTGTGTTTGTGTGTGTGTGTGTGTGTGAGTGTGAGAGAGTCTGTGGGGGAGAGATCACAGTTTTCTTATTCTTGCATGGTTCTGTCTTTCCATAATTCTTTTGGCCATTTTTTTTCTTTTGGTCTTTGTCTTTTATATTAGAAGCTTTGTTCAGATGTCTGGTAATCTTTAGTTGTCTACTTATTTGGGAACCCTCAATATCAATATTTTTAATTTTTTTTTCTTTTTGGGGGGGCATGGAGATAGTGTTAGGGAGCTATTCAGATTTCCCAAAAAATAATCTTCTAGTGTCTTACTGGGAATGTAAAGACCAGGCTGCCAGAATTCTAGAAGCCCAGTAGGTAAGAGGGCTGGGTGTCTAACACTCAGTGTGTATTATTTTACTTAATTTTGCTCATTTTCAGTGTGGTACACCAACCTTCAACTGGGTCTGGTGTGCTTCAGTTCAGTGATGATCTATTGTACCTTGCACAGGCGTCCACTGGGGTAGGAGAGGGGCAGTATCCAGCTGTGTTGGGTAGATGAGACAGTCTGGTGGTCTACCTTCATTTAAAATGTCTATAAATAGCCCTCTTTTAAAGTCTTTCTTCACGCATTTATAGAAGTAGCTAGTTATGCCAGTTCATGAGCCTTTGAAGATTTTCATGTATCAATTGGATTATTCTTGGTTTTCCCCATTCTTAGTTGAGGATTTAGTGTTTCCATTTCTACCATTTATTCATCTGCTTTTCAGCTTTTTTTTTCTACCCATTCTTTTTTTTTTTTTAATTTATTTATTTGACAGAGAGAGAGATCACAAGTAGGCAGAGAGGCAGGCAGAGAGAGAGGAAGGGAAGCAGTCTCCCTGCTGAGCAGAGAGCCCGATGTGGTGCTCGATCCCAGGACCCTGGGATCATGACCTGAGCCGAAGGCAGAGGCTTAATCCACTGAGCCACCCAGGTGCCCCTTTTCTACCCATTCTTATAAGTATATAGTTATACTGCATACCTTCTTAAAGAAATAGTATCTTCATTGTAATTTAAGTGGGATATTAGGAGGAAGCAAATTTGGAAGTGTTTAAAATTTAAAATCTACTCTAAAGTCGAAATAACTTAAAACAACATACAAAACATGCCTTCCTTTCTAGCCTTATATTTATTACTACATCTCATCTTAGTAGTTTAAATTCTACCCAGCCACCTTTTTTACAGTGTAGTAACCAAACCATGTTTTGATTTTGTACCTTTGTTCTTCCAGGATTCTTGCTCTGGAATGCCCATTACCCTCTAATTTCCAGATCTGGCAAAAATATTATTTAAGCCTCAGCTCAACTTTTATCTTTCATGCCATGCTCAGACAGAAATGGCTGCTGTCCTCATCTCCTTTAAACTCTTAACATAGCAGTAAAATTGTCTTTTGTAGCAGGCTTTCTTTGTGATCTCTATCAAATAAATAAATAAATAAAATCTTTAAAAAAAAATTAAAAAAAAAGAAAAAAAGATTTTATTTATTGGGGCGCCTGGGTGGCTCAGTGGGTTAAAGCCTCTGGCTTCAGCTCAGGTCATGATCCCAGGGTCCTGGGATCGAGCTTTCTGCTTGGCGGGGGCCTGCTTCCTCCTCTCTCTCTCTCTGCCTGCCTCTCTGCCTACTTGTGATCTCTCTCTGTCAAATAAATAAATAAATAAATAATCTTTTAAAAAATTTTATTTATTTATTTGACAGAGAGAGGTCACAAGAAGGCAGAGAGGCAGGCAGAGAGAGGGAGAAGCAGGCTCCCCGATGAGCAGAGAGCCCAATGTGGGGCTCAATCCAGGACCCTGGGATCATGACCTGAGCCAAAACCAGAGGCTTTAACCCACTGAGCCACCTAGGCACCCCTTACTGTTATTTTTTTTTAATTTTTTTATTTTTTATAACATATATTTTTATCCCCAGGAGTACAGGTCTGTGAATCGCCAGGTTTACACACTTTGCAGCACTCATGATATCACATGCCCTCTCCAATGTCCATAACCCCACCACCCTCTCCCAAACCCCCTCCCCCAGGTCACCCTCAGTTTGTTTTGTGACAGTAAGAGTTTCTATGATTTGTCTCCCTCCCGATCCCATCTTGTTTCATTTATTCTTTTCCTACTCCGCAAACCCACCACGTTGCATCTCCACTTCCTCATATCAGGGAGATCATATGATAATTGTCTTATTTGCTTCTTATTTCGATTGACTTATTTCGTTAAACATAATACCCTCTAGTTCCATTCACATCATCGCAAATGGCAAGATTTCATTTCTTTTGATGGCTGCATAGTGTATGTGTATATATATATATATATATATATATCACATTTTCTTTATCCATTCGTCTGTTGATGGACATCTAGGTTCTTTCCATAGTTTGGCTATTGTGGACTGAGTTGATTTTTTATAATTACTGTATGTATATTGATCTTGTTATCTTGCAACCCTCCTAAACTCCTTTAGATCTGTAAGATCTATAAGGATTTTTTTTTATAGGTTTAAGTGGATTTTCTACATAGGTAATCATGTCTATGAATAAAAACAATACTGCTTCTTCCTTTCCAATCCAAATGCTTTTTACTTCTTTTTCCTGCCTTATTGCACAGACTATCTCTTCTATTAAAACATTGAATGAAAGTGGTAAAAGCAGATATGCGTTTGTCTTTCCTGATCTTAGGAGGATGGCATTCAGTCTTATGCCATCAAGTGTAGATATAATTGTACATGTTAGATAAAGGCTTTTTATTGATACTCTATCTGTTTTAGGAAATTCTTTGATTGCTACAACGGTAGGTTTTTATCAAGAATGGATGTTGCACTATGTCATGTGTTTTTTAAAATATTTTTTAAGGTGATCATATTTTTTTCTCTTTTAAGTTTTTTTTTCTTTTTTAAAGATTTTATTTATTTATTTGATATCACAAGTAGGCAGAGGGGCAGGCAGGCAGAGAGAGAAGGGGAAGCAGGCTCCCCGCTGAGCAGAGAGCTCCATGCGGGTCTCAATCCCAGGACCCTGGGATCACGACCCGAGTGGAAGGCAGAGGCTTTAACCCACTGAGCCACCCAGGTGCCCCTCTTTTAAGTTGTTTTTTAACATGATGATTTGTATTGGTTTTCTAATGTGGAAACCCAATTATCCATTCTACTTGGTCATGATGTATTAACTTTAAAATACATTGTGAATTTGATTTGCTGAAATTGTGTTTAGAAGTTTTCTATTTATGTTTATGAGGGATATTAATCCAGTTTTCTTTTTATGTCTTTGTCTCATTTTGGAAACAGGGCATTGCCTATCTTATAAAGTGAGTGGGCAAGTGTATCCTTCTATTCAATTTTCTGGTAGAGGTTGTCCAGAATGGGTATTGTTTCTTCCTTAAATATCTAGTAGAATTTACTAATTAATCCTTCTAGCCCTGAATTTTTCTTTATGGGGAGGTTTTTTAAACTACCAGTTTAATTATTTCATAGAGGTAGTACTATCCAGTTTGTTTGATTTTTTTAGAACTTTGGTATCTTTTTTCTTACAAGGAATTTGTCTTTTTCATCCAAGTTGTTGGATTTTTAAACACAAAGTTGCTAATCACATTTTATTTTCTTTCTAATATTTGTAGAATCTATAGTTATGTTATTTCTCCTAGCAATAATATGTTGTCCTTTTTGTCTTTCATGTTTGGTTTGGCCAGAGATTTGTCTATTTTATTGAATTTCTCAAGGAATCAGTTTTGGGATGTAGCAAAAGTTATTCTAAGTGGGAAGTTTATAGCAATACAGGCCTATCTCACAAAGCAAGAAAAATCTTAAATAAACAACCTAACCTTACACCAAACAAGCTGGAAAAAGATAACAAGCAAACTGAAAGCTGGTAGAAGTAAGGAAATAATAAAAGATTAGAGGAGAAATTAATGAAAAAAAGACTATTAAAAAAACAATAGAACAGATCACGAGCTGGTTCTTTGAAAAGATCAAGAAAATTGATAAACCTTTAACCAGATTCACCAAAACAAAAACAAAACAAAAAAATGAAAGAGAAAGAGAACTCAGAAATGACAGAGGAAAAATAATAACCAACAACACAGAAATACAAAAGATTCTAACACAGTATTTTTTAAAACTACATGCCAACAAATTGGACATCCTTAAAGAAATAGATAAAATTCCTAGAAACATACAACCTTCTAAAACTGAATCAGGAATAGAAAATTTGAATAGACTGATTACCAGCAATGAAATTGAATCAGTAATAATAATAGTAATTTTTTTAAAAACCCACAAAAACTCCAAAGAGCAACGCTATGATCAGATGGCTTCAGAGGCAAATTCTACCAAACTTTTAAAGAAGAGTTAGTACATGTTCTTCTCAAACTATTCCAAAAAACGGAAAAGGAAGGAAAACTTCCAAATTCATTCTATGAGCCCAGCATTACCCTGATACTAAAACCAGATAAAGACACCACAAAAAAAGAAAACTACAAGCCAATATCTCTGATGCACATAGATGCAAAAATCCTCAATAAAATATTAGCAAATTTAAAAAATCACTCACCACAACCAAGTGAGATTTATTCTTCGGTTATGAGGGCAGTTGAGTATTTGCAAATCAGTCAATGGTGATTGATAAGTGAAAGGATAAGAACCATATGATCATTTCAGTATATGGAGAAAAAGCATTTGACAAAGTACAGCATCTACTCATGATAAAAACCTTCAGCAAAGTAGGCTTAGAAGGAACATATCTCAACATAATAAAGCCATATATGAAAAACCCACAAGTAGCATCATAGTAAATGGTAAAAAAAAGAACTTTTCCTCTCTGGTTAGGAACGAGACAAGGATGTCCTCTCTCATCACTTTTATTCAACATAGTACTGGAAGTTTTAGCCACAGCAATCAAACAAGGAAAAAGAATAAAAGACATTCAAACTGGTAAGGAAGAAGTAAATCTTTCAGTATTTGCAGATGACATGATACTCTGTGTAGAAAACCTGCAAGAGAAAAATGAAGTTGGACCATTTCCTTACACCACACACGAAAATAGACTCAAAATGGATGAAGGACCTCAATGTGTGAAAGGAATCCATCAAAATCCTTGAGGAGAACACAGGCAGCAACCTCTTCGACCTCAGCTGCAGCAACATCTTCCTAGGAACATCGCCAAAGGCAAGGGAAGCAAGGGCAAAAATGAACTATTGGGATTTCATCAAGATCAAAAGCTTTTGCACAGCAAAGGAAACAGTTAACAAAATCAAAAGACAACTGACAGAATGGGAGAAGATATTTGCAAACGACATATCAGATAAAGGGCTAGTGTCCAAAATCTATAAAAAAAACTCAGCAAACTCAACACCCAAAGAACAAATAATCCAATCAAGAAATGGGCAAAGTACATGAACAGACATTTCTGCAAAGAAGACACCCAGATGGCCAACAGACACATGAAAAAGTGCTCCATATTGACCCGGCATCAGGGAAATACAAATCAAAACCACAATGAGATATTACCTCACACCAGTCAGAATGGCTAAAATCAACAAGTCAGGAAATGACAGATGCTGGCGAGGATGCGGAGAAAGGGGAACCCTCCTACACTGTTGGTGGGAATGCAAGCTGGTGCAACCACTCTGGAAAACAGCATGGAGGTTCCTCAAAATGTTGAAAATAGAACTGCCCTATGACCCAGCAATTGCACTACTGGGTATTTACCCTAAAGATACAAAGGTAGTGATCCAAAGGGGCACGTGCACCCAAATGTTTATAGCAGCAATGTCCACAATAGCCAAACTATGGAAAGAACCTAGATGTCCATCAACAGATGAATGGATCAAGAAGATGTGGTATATATACACAATGGAATACTACGCAGCCATCAAAAGAAATGAAATCTTGCCATTTGCGACAACATGGATGGAACTAGAGCGTATCATGCTTAGCAAAATAAGTCAAGCAGAGAAAGACAACTATCATATGATCTCCCTGATATGAGGAAGTGGTGATGCAACATGGGGGCTTAAGTGGGTAGGAGAAGAATCAATGAAACAAGATGGGATTGGGAGGGAGACAAACCATAAGTGACTCTTAATCTCACAAAACAAACTGAGGGTTGCTGGGGGGAGGGGGGTTGGAGGAAGGGGGGTGGGGTTATGGACATTGGGGAAGGTATGTGCTTTGGTGAGTGCTGTGAAGTGTGTAAACCTGGCGATTCACAGACCTGTACCCCTGGGGATAAAAATATATGTTTATAAAAAAATAAAAAATTTTATAAAAAAAGAAAACCTGCAAGATTCCACCAAAAATCTATTAGAAACTTATAAGTGAATTTAGTAAAGTCACAGCATATAAAAATCAATGTATATAAATCAATTGTATTTCTATACTCTAATAATGAAGCAGTAGAAAGAGAAATTAAGAGAATCCCCTTTACAATTATACAAAAGATAATAAAATGCTTAGAAATACATCTAACCAAAGAGGTGAAAAACCTGTGTTCTGAAAACTATAATACATTGCTGAAAAAAATTGAAGATGGCACAAAGAAATGAAAGCTATTTCATGTTCACAGACTGGAAGAACAAATATTGTTAAAATGTATTTACTACCCAAAGAAATCTATACATTTACAGCAATCCCTATCAAAATGCTAACATAATTTTCCACAACTATAAAAAACAATCTTAAAATTTGTATGGAACCACAAAAGACCTCGAATAACCAAAGCCATCTTAAAAAAGAAAAACAAAGCTGGAGGCATCATAATTCCAGAGTTCAAGTTATGTTACAGAGGTGTAGTAATCAAAACAGTATGGTACTGGCACAAAAGCAGGCACATAGATCAATGGAACAGAAGAATATAGAACCCAGAAATAAACCTGCAATATATGGTCAATTAATCTATAACAAATACATCAAAGGAGGCAAGAATATGCAATGGGGGAAAAAAAGTCTCTCCAACAAATGGTGTTGGGAAGACTGGACAGCTATATGCAAAAGAATGAAACCGGACCAGTGTCTTATACCGTACACAAAATTAAAAATGGATTAAGGACCTAGGGGCACCTGGGTGGCTTAATCAGTTAAGCGTCTGCCTTCAGCCCAGGCCATGATCCTAGGGTTCAGAGATCGAGCTCTGCATCAGGCTCCCTGCTCAGCAGAAAGTCTGCTTCTCCCTCTTTTTTTTTTTTTTTTAAGATTTTATTTATTTATTTGACAGACAGAGATCACAAGTAGGCAGAGATGCAGGCAGAGAGAGAGAGAGGAGGAAGAAGGCTCCCTGCTGAACAGAGAGCCCAATGTGGGGCTCGATCCCAGGACCCGGAGATCATGACCTGAGCTGAAGGCAGAGGCTTTAACCCACTGAGCCAACCACGCAGCCCTGCTTCTCCCCCCTCATGCCCTCTGCACTACTAGTGCTCTCTCTCTCTCTCCCTCTCTAATAAATAAATAAATAAAATCTTTTTAAAAAAATGGATTGTGATATGAGGCCTGAAAATCTAAAAATCCTAGGAGAGAATAGAGGCATTAATTTCTATGTCATTGGCTGTAACAACATTTTTCTAGATATGTCTCCTGGACAAAGGAAACAAAAGTAAACCATTGGGACTGTATCCAAAAAAAAAGCTTTTGAACAGCAGATGAAACAATCCACAAAATTAAAATTCCACCTACTGAAGATAGGAGAAGATATTTTCAATGAAGAAGATATTTTCAAATGACATATCTGATAAAGTGTTAGTACCTAAAATATATAAAGAACACAGCTCAACACCAAAAACCAAATAATTCAATTTAAAAATAGGCAGAAAAAAATGGGCAGAAGATATGAACAGACACTTCTCCAACGAAGACATACAAATGGCTATCAGACACATGAAAAAATGTTCATCATCACTAGCCATTAGGGAGATTCAAATTAAAACCACAATGAGATACCACCTTACACCAGTTAGAATGGCCAAAATTAACAAGACAGGAAACAACATGTGTTGGAGAGGATGTGGAGAAAGGGGAACCCTCCTATACTGTTGGTGGGAATGCAAGTTGGTGCAGCCACTTTGGAGAACAGTGTGGAGATTCCTCAAGAAATTAAAAATAGAGCTTCCCGGGGCACCTGGGTGGCTCAGTGGGTTAAAGCCTCTGCCTTCAGCTCAGGTCATGATCCCAGGATCCTGGGATCGAGCCTCACATCGGGCTCTCTGCTCCTCAGGGAGCCTGCTTCCTCCCCTCTCTCTCTCTGCCTGCCTCTCTGCCTACTTGTGATTTCTTTCTCTCTGTCAAATCAATAAAATCTTAAAAAAAAAAAAATAGAGCCTTCCCTATGACCCTGCAATTGCAATACTGGGTATTTACCCCAAAGATACAGATGTAGTGAAAAGAAGGGCTCTCTGCACCCCAATGTTTATAGCAGCAATGGCCACGGTCGCCAAACTGTGGAAAGAACCAAGATGTCCTTCAATGGACGAATGGATCAGGAAGATGTGGTCCGTATACACTATGGAGTATTATACCTCCATCAGAAAGGATGAATACCCAACTTTTGTAGCAACATGGATGGGACTGGAAGAGATTATGCTGAGTGAAATAAGTGAAGCAGAGAGAGTCAATTATCATATGGTTTCACTTATTTGTGGAGTATAACAAATAGCATGGAGGACAAGGGGAGTTAGAGAGGAGAAGGGAGTTGGGGGAAATTGGAAGGGGAGGTGAACCATGAGAGACTATGGACTCTGAAAAACAATCTGAGGGTTTTAAAGGGGCGGAGGGTGGGAGGTTGGGAGAACCAGGGTGGTGGGTATTAGAGAGGGCATGGATTGCATGGAGCACTGGGTGTGGTGCAAAAACAATGAATACTGTTATGCTGAAAAAAATAAATTTAAAAAAAGAGGCAGAAGACATAAACACACATTTCTTTACAGAAGACATACAGATGACCAACAGACATATGAAAAGGTGCTCAATATCACTCATCAGGAAAGTGCAAATCAAAAACTACTATTATCACCTCACACCTGTCAGAATGGCTAAAATCTAATACACAAGAAACAACAAGTGTTGGTGAGGATGTAGCAGAAATGGAACCCTCTTTGAGTTTCAGACTGATCTCTTGTCTTTTCTCTATGACTCATTTTTTAAAAAAATACTTTATTACCTAGTTCAGAATCTCCTGTTCTTTAGCAATAGCGATTGATACTTTTGGTTGTCTTAGAGGGAGTTTAATGCACTGGCTTAGTATCCCATGCCATAAATTTTCCTTAATTATATTTCAAAAATTGCAATCAAAACTCAGGGATGAAGTTATTGTGGGAAGAAAAAGGAGGGGAAAATCAGTTTCCATAACTTTGGATCTATAATTCCCAGATAGTAAATGTATTGCAGTCTAATGCAACATTACTTCAGATGGTATATAAAACTAGGTACCAAGTACATGAAATGTAGCTAGTCAAAATGGAGATGGGTTGGAACACCTGGGAGGCCCAGCCAGTTAAGCATTTGACTTTGACTCAGGTCATGATCCTGGGGTCTTGGGATTGGGTCCCACATTGAACCTACTTCTCCCTCTCCCTCTGCCTCTCTCTCTCTCAAATAAATAAATAAAATCTTTTTTAAAAATTGAAATGGGCTGTCAGTGTGAAATACACATTGGAATTTGAAAACTTCATTTGAAAAAGCATAAAGTGCCTCATTAATGGTATTTATATTGATTACAAGTTGAAATTATTGTACTTTAGGTATGTTGGGTTAGATAAAATATTACTACATTTAATTTTACCTATTTTTTACTTTTTAAAAATTAGACTACTAGGCAATTTTAAATTATTTGTATGGTTCATATTATATTTCTGTCAGTCATAGCTATAGAATCCCATACTCAGACCTCAGCCTAAGACATTATTCCTGCTTCACTCTACCTATATTCATTTAAAAGACTGGTTTTAAAAAAGAATAATTGAGAAGAACAAAAGTCTTCTGGAGATTTCTCAATGATGCTTTTTAATAATGGAATTAGCACAGAACTCATCCCAAACTATTAAACTTTCTGGTCTGTAACTCTGTGTTGCCTCACACTTCACACTTTAGTGAAATCCATGTAGCTTGGATCTTACTGCAATATTTAGCTGAAGTTTAGGCAGACATTTGGGACCAGGAGTTAGAGATACACTCTTAATAGGGTGAGGAAAATCAAATAGTACAGACACTTGGCCAGTAAGTTGGTACATTCCAAAAGGTCACTTCTACACCCTTCTTCCTACAGTTCATAGCGTGACCTCCATGTGCAAGGAGCCAGAATAAAAAATGCTAAGGATTTACAACCTATTTTATAGTCAGGAAGATATGCCCGTTTTTATAGTAACTTTTCATTCTTAAAGGTTACTGAACCTTTGACAGGTTCAAAATTTCACAACCGTAGTATACAGTTGCTATTATATTCCTGTGCATTAAGAATTATATTTGGTGGGATACCTGGATGGCTTAGTCAGTTCATTGTCTGCATTCAGCTCAGGTGATGATCCCAGGGTCCTGAGATCAAGTTCTGTGTGCAGCTCTTTGCTTAGCCCGGAGCCTGCTTCTCCATCTGCCTGTAGTTCCCCCTGCTTGTGCACTCACTCTCTCTCTCTGTCTGACAAATAAAATCTTTTTAAAAAATTGTATTTGGGGGCGCCTGGGTGGCTCAGTGGTTTGGGCTGCTGCCTTCTGCTCGGGTCATGATCTCAGGGTCCTGGGATCGAGCCCCGCATCGGGCTCTCTGCTCCGCGGGAAGCCTGCTTCCCTCTCTCTCTCTCTCTCTCTCTCTCTGCCTGCCTCTCTGCCTACTTGTGATCTCTTTAAAATCTTTTAAAAAAAAATTGTATTTGGACTGAAATATCATGGCCATATTTTCAGAGTGTCTAATCTCCATCTGTCTCACAGTTGCAAACCTTCTTCCACTTGATTTAAATTTCTCAGGCTCCCCATTGTGGATGCAACTCTGGCATTTTCTGTGTTGTTGTTTTCAGTTAGGGTATGTTTTATTTTATTTTATTTTATTATTTTTTTTAAAGATTTTTATTTATTTATTTGACAGACAGATTACAAGTACGCAGAGGAGATAGGCAGAGAGAGAGAGGAGGAAGCAGGCTCCCCGTCGAGCAGAGAGCCCGATGTGGGGCTTGATCCCAGAACCCTGGGACCATGACCTGAGCTGAAGGCAGAGGCTTTAACCCACTGAGCCACCCTGGCACCCCAGTTAGGGTATGTTTTAAAGCAAGTTTCTCAGTTTGAGGAATGATTCTTCTATCAGTAATGCATCAGAAAGTTGTTCAGCCAAGGTTTTGACCACTGCTTTAGCCTCATGAGGCACTTCTCATTAGAGATGAAGTAATGTAATTTTTTTATTCTCTTTTTTTTTTAATTTAGTTTTATTTTTTCAGTGTTCCAAGATTCATTGTTTATGCACAACATCCAGTGTCCCATGAAATACCTGCCCACCACGAGGTTCACCCAACCCCCCCACCCCCAGAGATGAAGTAATGTAATTTTAAGGATACTCTTTCCTAACGTAGTCTGTCATGAGCACATTTTGAGCCTAACATTGTGTTCTGTAAACTTCATGAGACTAGCTTCGGGAATCTACCCTTGTAGCCAAAGTATTTGCCGAAGATATTTGCCTAGATAGCCGCAAAAAGAGGCATTCCCTTTCTTGATGAATATTTTAATAATTGAACCAGTTGAAATCATAAATGGCACTTAGAAGGGTTTAGGTAAAAAACTAATAAATAAATAAAAGTCCTTAGAAATCAAACTCTTTTCTAGGTGAAGAAAACTAAAGTTCAGAGAGGTAGCATGATCCCCATAAGTCCACAACGAAGATAGTGGCATACTGTGGATAAGAATGTGGTCTAATAATATCTTTAGTGTTGTCTCTGTGTAAATAATAAATGGTCTTATGGGGGGAATAAAAAAGAATGTGGTTTAATAATGTTCATCCCTGTTCTTTTTCTAGTATACTACACATGGTCTTTAAACAATAAAGTAGTGTTTGGTCTATAACCATAATATTTTTTCAAATTTATTTAAGGAAATTTAAAAATTCATTTAAATAAACATAAACTTGCTCAATGTTGGAAATTTCTCTTGAGGCAAAGCATAATACTTTTCATAAAATCAAAATCAGTGGACCTCATTTCATATACACACACACACGCACACACATATATACACACATACATACATACATATCTGTATCCAGCTTTATATTTAAAACACCACAACTAAAACTATATGCAAACTAATAGCCATTAACTAATGGTACATAGAAGGAAACAATTAGAGATGTGAAAGGAGAGAAATGAATCCAAAGAGCCTATTCATCTTCCCATTCAGCTTAAATGCCCTTCATTTATAAATCATTCTCTGATTGCTGTGGCAGAATCACTCCCTATTCTTTGCTCCCATAACACCTTTTTCTACTTCTGGCGTGTTAAACACATTGATTTGCATTAGCTCATGTTAGGCCTACCTGTGTATTAGTTTTATTAGTTTGTAAGCCCCTTGAAGACAGACTAACTCTAATGATAGATACCATATGTAAGTTGTAGGCCCATATTTATTGGTTGAAAAATGAAGACATAAGTATAAACAAAGATAAACTTTTTTAAAAAAACACTTAGATTCTAATTTTTTTTAATTGATTTATTTTAGAGACAGGGGGAAGGGCAGAGGGAGAAGGAGAGAGAGAATCTTAAGCAGACTCTGTGCTGAGTGTGATCCTGATGTAGAGCTCCATCCCAGGACCCTGAGATCATGACCAGACCTGAAATCAAGAGTTGGCCACTTAACCAACTGAGCCACCCAGGCTCCCCTAAAACACTTGGATTTTAGTCTAAGTAATTTGGTGCTGGTTACTTTAAGCAAATGTAGAGTAATTTGAATAACAATATATTTCACACATTCACATAAATCTAAGAATCAAGTCAGATATAGCCCTATTTATCTGGAGTGGTTCAAGGTCATATCAGAAAGGACAATATTGGTTCACTATAAACCAGTGATTCTCAAAGCTTGTAGGGGTGCCTGAGTGGCTCAGTGGGTTAGGCCTCTGCCTTCAGTGTGGTTTGTGATCTCAGGGTTCTGGGATCAAGCCCGGTATCAGGTTCTCTGCTCGGTGGGGGGCCTGCTTCCCCCTCTCTCTCTGCCTGCCTCTCTGCTTACTTGTGATCTCTCTCTCTCTCTCTCTCTGTCAAATAAATAAAATCTTTAAAAAAAAAAAAAAAGAATAACTGGAGAGCTTGTCAAAACACAGGTTGCTGGTCCCCACACCTGGACTTCTGACTTAGTAAATCTGGAATAGAGCCTGAAAATTTTCATATTTAGCAAGTTGTAAGATCATACCTGCACTGCTGGTCCATTGGCCAACATTTTGTGAACTGCTATTACAGACAAATAGACTAAAAAAAGAATAGAGGCAAACTGAAGCAGGGAAAGAGAAAAGTAGGACCAATGTACACATTGAGTGAGAAGGTTAATGGTAGAAGAGTTGTGGAGTCCCAAACCAACACCAAAACATTAAGAAGACATGTCCTCTTTCCACTTCTTACCTCCCTGATTAGGATGCTACTGCCTTGACACCTGGATATTCTCAAAAGTACTAGACATTCTCAAAAGTACTCTTTGCCAGCCAATCAGTTTTGTTTCGGAAAATTGGCCTCTTTCTGTAGCTAGTCTTTTAAAACCAGTATTTTGAATGACTGCTTTGTACCCAGCACCAAAATCTTAAGGAGGAAAAAAATAGAATCATAAAGAGCTTTTAGATAATGTCTCTTTCCTTTCTTGGAAAAGAAAAAAATTTCATTACTCGAGAAGAAAAGATAGTCATCTTCATTCGGTTTACAAAATCTCTGTAGGTTTATGCTGTGAAAGACAGACCAGGCAGGGCTTTTGTTGTCTGTTTTTATTTTTTATTCAGATGTAATTGACATACAATATTTTATTAATTTCAGATATACAACAATTTGTATTATATATTATATTTATATAATAATTAATATTGTATATATTGCAGAATGAGTACCCCAGTAATTCTAGTTAACATCCATCACCGCACACTGTTACAAATTTTATTTCTTGTGATAAAACATCTAACATCTGTTCTCTTAACAACTTTCAATTATATAATACCTTATTAGATCCCATGACTTACTTATTTTATAACTAGAAGTTTATACCTTTCTACCTCCTTCACCCATTTTACCCACCTTCCTATACTTAACTCTGGCAGCCAACAATCTGTCCTCTTTGTCTGTGAGTTTGGTGTTTTGATTTTTTTAAATTCCACCTGTAAGTGAGATCATACAGTATTTACATTTGACTTATTTCACTTAGCATAATACCTTCTAGTTCCATCTGTGTTGTTATAAATGGCAAGACTTTCTTCCTTTTCTGTGGCTAAATAATATTCCATTGTGTATATATTTCACATTTTCTTTAACCATTCATCCATTGATGGATTCTTAGGTTGCTTTCCTATTTTAGCTATTGTAAATAATGCTGCAGTGAACATGGGGGTGCATATATCTTTTTGAGTTAGTGTTTTCATTTCCTTTGGATAAATACCCAGAAGTGACTTGCTGGATCATATAATACTGTTATTTTTAATTTTTTGAGGAACCTTTATACTGTTTTCTATAGTGGCTGCACTATAGTGGCTGCACTTCAGTAGGGAACCCTACCGAAGGGTTCCCTTTTCTTCACATCCTTGCCAATACCTGTTATTCCTTGTCTTTTTGGTAATAGGCTTTCTGACAGGTGTGAGATGATACCTCATTGTTTGAATTTGCATTTCCCTGATGATTAGTGATGTTGAGCATGTTTTCAAGTGGCTATTGGCTTTCTGTGTATATTCTTTGGGAAAATGTCTCTTCCAATCCTCTGCCCATTTTTTAATGAGATTTTTGTTGTTGTTTTGCTACTGAACTGTATGAGTTTTTTATACTTTGGTTAGTAAGCCCTGATAGGATATATGATCTGTAACTACCTTCTCCCATTCAGTAGGTAGCTTTTTTATTTTGTTGATTTTCTTCCCTATATAGAAGCTTTTTAATTTGATATAGTCTCATTTGTTTATTTTGCTTTTGTTTCCTTTGCCTTTGAGTTGTTGTTTTGTTTAATTTTTATGTTTTTATTTAAATTCCAATTAGTGAACTTACAGTGTAATATTAGTTTTTGGTATATAATAAAGCAATTCAAGACTTCTGTACAATACCTGGTACTCATCACAGAAAGTGCACCCTTTACAGTCCATCATCTGTTTAACCCATCCTCCCACCCACCTCCTTTCCAGTAACCATCAGTTTGTTCTCTCTAGTTAAGAGTTTTTTCTTCTTTTTAAGGGTTTGCCTCCCCCTCTCTTTTTTTCTCCCCTTTGTTCATTTGTTTCATTTCTTAAATTCCACGTACGAGTGGAATCATATGGTATTTGTCTTTCTCTGACTTATTTTGCTTAGGACAATGCTCTCAAGTTCCATCCATGTCCTTGCAAATGACAAGGTTTTATTCTTTTTTTTTTTTTAAGATTTTATTTATTTATTTGACAGAGAGAGATCACAAGTAGACAGAGAGGCAGGCAGAGAGAGAGAGGAAGAGAAGCAAGCTCCCTGCTGAGCAGGGAGCCCGATGCGGGACTTGATCCCAGGACCCTGAGATCATGACCTGAGCCGAAGGCAGCGGCTTAACCCACTGAGCCACCTAGGCGCCCGATTTCGTTCTTTTTTATAGCTGAGTAATAACCTGGGGTGTGTGTGTGAACACCACATATTCTTTATCTATTCATCAGTCAACAAACACTGTTGCCTTTACCTTTGGAGTCAGGTCCTAAATGTCATAGAGCATACCACCTATGTTTTCTCTTAGGAGTTTTATGGTTTCAGCTCTTAAATTAAAGTATTTAATCCATTTTGAGTTGATTTTTGCATATGCTATAATGTAATGGTTCAGTTTCATTCTTTTGCATATGGCTGTCCAGTTTTCCTAGCATCATTTATTGAAGGCACTGCTCTTTCCCCATAGTATATTCTTGGCTCCTTTGTCATAAATTAATTGACCCTGTATGTGTAGGGTTATTTCTGGGCTTTCTCCTCTGTTCCATTGATCTCTGTTTATGTTTTTATGCCAGTACCATACTGTTTTGATTACTGTAGTTGTATAATATACTTTGAATTCAGGAAGAGTAATTAGTCCAACTTTATTCTTTCTCAAGATTACTTTGGCTACTTGGGGTCACTTATGGTTCCATACGAAGTTTAAGATTGTTTGTTCTATTTCTATTAAAAATATCTTTGGAATCTTGATAAGAATTTCATTGAATCTAGAGTATTTGGGGTTGTGTGGACATAATAATACTAATTCAGTCAATGAACACAGAGTATCTTTCCATTTAGTTCTGTCTTTAATTTTTTTCATCATTATCTTACAGTTTTCAATGTACAAGTCTTTCACCTCCTTCATTAAGTTCATTTTTAGGTATTTTATTCTTTCTTATATACCTGTAAATGGCATTGTTTTCTTACTTTTTTTTCTGGTAGTTTGTTACTACTGTAGAGAAACAATAGATTTTTCTATATTGATTTTATATCCTGCAACTTTACAGAATTTGTTGATTAGTTCTAACAGTTTGTAGTAGATTCTTAGGATTTTCTATGTGTAATATTATGTTGTCTGTAAACAGCGAGAGATATTCTGATGTCTTTTCCTTATTTTCTTATCTAATTGTTCTGGCTAGGACTTCTAGTACTATGTTAAATAATCATGGCAAGAACGGGCATCCTTGTTTTGTTCCTGCTCTTAGGAGAAAAGCTTTTAGCTTTTCACCTTTGAGTATGATGTTAGCTCTGGGCTTGTCCTATATGACCTTTATTACATTAAGATATGTTCTCTCTATACCCACTTTGGTAAAAGTTTTTATCATGAACCAATGTTAAATTTTGTCAAATGCTTTTCTGTATCTATTGAGATGATAATGTGATTTTTAGCCTTCATTTTATTTATTTTTTAAAGACTTTATTTATTTATTTGACAGGGACCATAAGCAGGGGTAGTGGCAGGCAGAGGGAGAGGGAGAAGCAGGTTCCCTGCTGAGCAGTGAACCCAAAAGGATGTGGGCTTGATCCTAGGGCTTGGGGATCATGACCTGAGCTGAAGGCAGTTGTTGAACCAGCTGAGCCACCCAGGCATGCCTGTCCTTCATTTTATTAATGTGGAGTAACGCAATGATTTGCAAGTGTTGAACCATCCTTTCATCCCTGAAGTAAATCCAACCTGATCATGGTTATTTAGTGTATTATTTAAATACAGTTTGCTAATAATTTGTTCAGGATTTCTCATCTGTGTTCATCAGGGATATTGACCTGTTATTTTCTTTTCTTATGCTTCCTTATCCAGTTTTGTTAATCAGGATAATGCAGGCTTTGTAAAATAAGTTTGGAAATGTTCCTGTCCCTTCTATTTTTGGAATTAGCGTATGTCTGCTAATTGATCATATGTTTTCTTATGCTGGTTCTTATGGTATCCATATTAGGTCTTATAAACTACACTCAGAACTGATAGCTCCCTTATATACAGGAGCTTGGCCTGGCTCTTGCCTTTTCCTTCTATACCTTCAACCACCTACTCCTGTCCAAAGCTTGATGACCTACTTAGAATAAATTCTTTCTCTTCACAATTCTGCCTGTCTTTTCATGGGGAAAAAAAAATCCTGATCTCCCTTCTCCAACAAGGATTCCTCTCTTTTTTCTAGTAAACTTTTGACTCCTTTTCTCATGTCCAGTACCTTTGCAATCCTTATAGTGCTTTTGTCTTTTCTGAAGTAGTTATAAGCTAGCCAAATACTATCTATTTTGTGTTTCTGTGTTATTTAGGAAAATTACACCCAGAAGGATATAATTTTCTGGATGTATTGTATCTGGATGATTGTTAGGTTCAAACTTATATACTTTTGAAAATACCATGACTCTGTGTGTATGTGTGTGTGTGTGTGTGTCTGTGTGTGTCTATGTGTTCATTCCAGAAGTTTTATGGAAGAAACATACATAGTTCTCTAAAATGTTTAATTAAAATCAGAAAAAGAATTTAAGTGGCTGTCATGACAGTCATTTGAAAAACTTTCATGTTCTAAAGTAAAAAACAGTTTACACCTGAGATTTAAGGCCCAAGGTGTATGTCACTAATATTTACACAGTATTGAGCCTAAAGAGTTATCCACGATTGCTACACTCCCCTAATACACTTGCCTCCTTACTGAATATTATTTCTGATTTCCTCAGTGATTATAGGACTATATAAGACACTAATTATTGTTCTAAAAGGAATGAAGAAGAAGCTGTTTTAAATCTTGCTGGAAAACCATGTAGCTAGGAAATGTGAAGGAAAAGATACTAAAATATTCAAACAGTGATGGCCTAGGAAACTTCCAGAAATTGTCAGTTCTACAATGTCCTGATGATGGGCTCCTGGTCACATACCTCCACCCATTTACTTCCACTCCCCTCCTAAAACACAACTAGAAGTAATAGTAGAGGGATTTTGGGGCGCCTGTGTGGCTCAGTGGGTTAAGCCGCTACCTTCGGCTCAGGTCATGATCTCAGGGTCCTGGGATCGAGTCCCACATCGGGCTCTCTGCTCAGCAGGGAGCCTGCTTCCTTCTCTCACTCTCTATCTGCCTGCCTCTCTGCCTACTTGTGATCTCTGTCAAATAAATAAAATCTTTAAAAATATATAGTAGAAAAAAAAATATAGTAGAGGGATTTTTTAAAAGATAAACATAAATCCACAAAGACAATACAGGTAAAGAAATGTTAGCAAAAAAATTCTGGAAGACAGAAAATAAGTGGACAAGTGGTTCAGTGACTTAACAGACATGAGAAAGCTAAATTAGGAGCATGAGAAGAAAGCAGAAAAACATGCTAATTTCTATAGCAGAACTCCCCCCAAAACTCAGAAATTGGTAGGAGTAAAGAAATTATGGCGAAAGAAGTAAAGAAGAGTAAGGAAGTTTTGGTGAAAGACCAAATAAAGGTAGTGACTATGAAGATGAGGGAACATATGACAAATGTGTTCATTTGATTCAGCTTCAAGAGCGCAATGATTATATAACTGTTTAATTCACAACCCCCAGCACAATGCACCTAGTTCAACTAAAGATATGTTGGATGGATAGATGGAAGGAAGTTTGTGTTGGAAGCATCTACTTGGTATCTGATTGAATGTGAGAGTATGATGTCATCAGTTTCTGGCTAGGTGCTGAATAGAGACTGGTCCTTTTTACCAAGACAGTATAGAAGAATATAAGGTTTGAAGGTGAGGGCAAAGGGTAGGAGATAGTTCTGTTTAAGATATGTTGAGTTTGGGACGCCTGGGTGGCTCAGTTGGTTAAGCAGCTGCCTTCGGCTCAGGTCATGATCCCAGGGTCCTGGGATCGAGTCCCACAGTCCCACATCGGGCTCCTTGCTCGGCAGGGAGCCTGCTTCTCCCTCTGCCTCTGCCTGCCTCTCTGTCTGCCTGTGCTCGCGCACTCTCTCTCCCTCTGTCTCTGACAAATAAATAAAATCTTAAAAAAAAAAAAAAAAAAAAAAAAAAGATATGTTGAGTTTGAGGTTTTTATATTGTATTTTGTATTGTATTGTCAGCTGGAGCTGAAGAGGGTTGTCTAGGCTGGAAATAAAAATTTCAGTGGCACCTTATACCTTCAAAATGGTCAAGCCACAGGTCGTGATCTCAGGGCCCTGGGATCCAGCCCCACATCCGGCTCTCTGCTCAGTGGGAAGCCTGCTTTCCCCTTTCTCCCTGCCTGCTGCTCTGCCTACTTGTGATGTCTCTTTCTCTGTCAAATAAATAAAATCTTAAAAAAAAAAAAGAAAAGAAAAGAAAAAGAAATGGTCGAGATAGCCAGTGAAAAGTAGGTACTATAAGAGAGAAGATCCAAGGTTGAAAAAAGAGCTGAGAAATACATTTAGAGGGTTGGCAGAATAATAAAAACCTATAAAGGATATTGAGATGAAAGGATCATAGATATAAGAGAAGAAAAGATGTAAAAGGAAAAAGTAGAGTCATGGAGGCCAAGGAAGGAAATTAGTTTAAGAATAAAATCACTACTTAAAGAAAACTTAAATTGTATGAATAAACATATAATTTGTGATTAGGGAAAATATGAAGTATAGACACCAAATGTTAACATTAGTTGTTTAAGGGTTGTGGGATTTATCACAAAGATGTTTTTCTTTCTTTTTACTTACCTGTATTTCAGACGTCTTTTGTAATGAAACGAAAATCGTGTGTTTTGGTCGTGGTGGTCGTGTTTAAGGGAAATCGTTTAGAAAAAAAAAAAAGCATGTGTTTAATTTTAACAAATGGTATAGAGGTTAAATTAAATGTCTAAACATAATCCATTTGGTTAACAAGTAAGAGGTTATTGTTGGTGACCTTTGCCAGTCAAAGTGGGGGTAGGGGTTCAGAAGGCCAAAACCAATCTGGAGGAGGGTTGATCTTCTAGTCAGAGTCTAGTTTTATGTTGTCATTAAGAAATAAGTGCAGAACATTGTTTTCTTAGGATTCCCAGGGCTGCTTTCATGTTACTGTCCTAACCTTATGTAACACTTCACATTTTACTTTCTGTCTTATCCGTGCTTTGGAAAAAAAATAATAATAACCACAGAGTTGACAATTCTTTGCCTATTTATCTTTAAGTAAGGTTAGATGTGGTTAATTGAGACTCACTTTCATGTATTTCATTCATTGTATGGAATCTGCTTTTGACTTTCAAAAAGATTTTCATACATACCGCTGAGCAATTATAATTGTCTTACACATTTCAGAATATTCTTCTTGAAACTAAGAGCTAAGTAAGGTTTTTCTGATCTTTTTATTTTCACAATGTAGATCATGTAGAAAATTATCTCTATTTTGATAATTAGTTATGCAAGTATTTTATCTTTTGTTAATATTATAAAGGCAGCATAATGGTAACTTACGGATTTAAAATACTAAAATAACTGTTGGTTTTTCTTTATAACCACATTTACATACATACATGAAAGTGTGACAGCTTTATAATTTACTTTTTTTTTTTCCCCTCAAAGGAAATTACTTAAAATATGCTCTTTTGGAGGAAGGAGGGACAAAGGAAAGCAAACAAAAAATACAGTATAAAAGCTACCTTGAAACTATGTAAACTATATAAATTATTAACGTTATCTCTTCATGGAGAAGTCCACCAGCTTTTCCTCACTTTGAAGATACAGGAAGTCGTTTATTACTTAGAATTTCTTTTTGAAGCATTCTCTTTCGTTGGCTTCCATGATAAAACATTTCCTACATATCCTCCTACTTCTCTGGCCATTCCTTTTCCATCTTGGAAAGCTTATTCTTCTCCACTTGGCTTTTAATTTGTAAAGCTTCATATTCCTCTTTTGTTTCATTCTATATCCTCTTAAAAGTTGATCTCTTCCATACCCACAATTTAACTTGCAAACTTGTTTCTCTCCCTCAAACCTTGCCTCTGAGCTCTACACCCAGTTATCCAACTGACTACCTGATATCTCATTTTCATTATCTCAGAGACACCTCAACTTTGGTTACAAACTGAACTTATGATACCTGTTTTCTCTACTCCTCAGTCCTAAAAACCTGATCCCTTTTTATTGTTCCCAGTCTTGGCAAATTTACTGTTGTTGATTCAGTTACACAAACAAAATCCTGTGTCATCCTTGACACCTTCAGCCTCATCCCTGACATCAAGTTATCTTGATTTTTACTTCATAAAAATCTTTTAACTCAATCCACTTCTCTCTGCCAAAATGATGACTCTTTTCGTAATCTGCTGATCCTAGGGCTTATATCAATGGAAAATGCAAATTCTCCAAGTGGGCCCGTACGTGTAATGAGAAGCATTACACGTACATAAGTTAGGGCTTATGATTCCTGGATCTCCTACAGAGCCCTTTATTGCTCTGAACCCCATTCATAGCTGCAGCTTTATGTATCACGTGGTATGAGCTAGAACAGTAGTCCCAGATGTAGAATTTGCTGCCTCCATAATCTGAAGGGGCCTACCAGAAGTTGTGCTTCCTTCCTCATGGTGAGAGATACAAGATGCAACAAATTATCATATACTTTGAATGAAATGTCCCAGAATGCCAGAACCTTCATAAGGCTTATCTCCCATCCTCTGGGTACATATGCCTTACCAGAGTTCCAAATATGATAGCCACTTCTTTCTCATCCAGCCTGATTAGCATGATGTCATCAATGTAGTTCAACAAATGTAATATTCTGTGTGATGTTCAAATGGTCCCAAAATCTTCACATAGAATTTGAATGATAAGGGTTTTAGTTAACATAATCCTGCTTACGATAATCCTGTTTACCATTGTCCCTTTCACATAAATGCGGACTGTTTCAGATTGTCCTCTCTGATGGGGATAGAAAAGAACTTTTTCCAAATCAGTGGTTTCATGTAGCATACTGGAGGCTATGATAATCTGCTTTAGCAAGGACAACACATCTTTGTTACATAACTGCATCTGGTTCCTACAGACACCAGACTGGAGAATTAAACAGAGGTAAGACAGAAACCATTACTCCTGAATCATTTAGATCCATAGAGTGGAACTAAGTTTCATTATCACCCCAGTAAATCCATCTAAAATAGGGACTAAATAAAATAAATAATATTTTATATTTATAAAAAATGTTTTATATTTTATAAATAAAATGGGGTATTAAAAATATATATAAAATTTTATTTTAAAAATATTTAGGTTACAGGGGGCACCTGGGTGGCTCAGTGGGTTAAGCCGCTGCCTTCAGCTCAGGTCATGATCTAAGGGTCCTGGGATCGAGTCCCGCATCGGGCTCTCTGCTCAGCGGGGAGCCTGCTTCCCTCTCTCTCTCTCTGCCTATTTGTTATCTTTCTCTGTCAAATAAATAAATAAATAATCTTTAAAAAAAAATATTTAGGTTACAATTTTTAACATATGTTGATTATTTTAGAACCAAAGTATAAATTTGATTTTTATTTGGGTGAGGGAAAGATATTTAAAATATTTTTTCTAACAAAATTGTATGATGGCTTACTTTGTGTTTGGCTATAAAGCACTTTCCTAAAGATCATTTTGCAAAAATATTTAAAGCCTTTATTATTTTTCCCAAAGGACTCCCTTAATACTTTGACATCAAATTGTTTTCTTTTAATGCACATATAAAATTATCCTAACTCATTATCTTTTTTTAACTTGATCTGACTTTGTTAGATTCTCCTTTGTCAGTATGATTTGATTTAAGCAATTCTTTGACGTCACTATAGTAGATTTCATGACATCCTATATTCTATTGGCACATGTTTACCATAATGCGATTTGATGGGATAAGTAGAGGTAGAAGCCAATGTTAATCAAGAAGGTATATTTCAGGGCGCCTGAGTGGCTCAGTGGGTTAAGCCACTGCCTTCGGCTCAGGTCATGATCTCAGGGTACTGGGATCGAGTCCCACGTCGGGCTCTCTGCTCAGCGGGAAGCCTGCTTCCTCCTCTCTCTCTGCCTGCCTCTCTGCCTACTTGTGATCTCTCTGTCAAATAAATAAATAAAATCTTAAAAAAAAAAAAAAAGAAGAAGGTATATTTCAGAAGTGACTAATTTGATGATGGTAATGATGATAGTGGTGATATATTCTTTTTGTCTTGATTCTTTGGATCAAAACTGTTTGGTAGACTCAACCATGATGTCGGTATACCTATAGTTCATTCATTTTCACTTTCACGTGGTATTTCTTTGTATCATTATACCACATTTTACTCATTTTGCTGAATATTTTTTTTCATCATATTCGACACTCACCAGTGCCATTATTTTCTTTTCATTATTTATTTTACTTTCTCCTACCTACTTTCTCGGTTTTCTATTTGTAGCACTCCTGTTGGGTTTATTTTTGAAACTTAATCCCCTGTTTCTTAATTGTTTCAAATTCCTGAAGATAGAGATGGAATAAAATGATAGCATGAGAAAAAAAATTATCTTCCAGTCCTTCCTTTGTATTTTAATTTTAGCAAGTACATTTTAAATTTTCAATTGCTTTTTTATAGATGTAATATAGTTTCAAACTCTCTTGAGGATATTATTTATAATTACTGGAAGATTTCTACTTTAATCTGAATTATATATTTCCACAGATTCCATTTTTAGATTCCATTATCATACCTTATTGCATTTGAGAGACAAGAGGACAGAGGTTTAAAGTACAAGTCCTGGAGTAAGATTACCTGGGTTTGAATTCTAGCTCTGCCATTTGTAGCCTTCTGACTTCTGAGAGCCTCAGTTCCTTCATCAACAAAATGGACATAATTATAGTCTATCTTGTAGAGATGTGAAAATTAAATGAAATAATTTATGTAAATTCATACTTAATACATGTCTGGTACTTTATAAGCATTCATTACATGTTAGCTATTATTACTATAGCCAAGTGCTGTGTTCTTATTTCCAGGCATATAAAATTGAAGCAGACTTGGAACATTCACTCAAAAACTATAACAAAGATTGATACTATTTGTCTAGCCTAACCTTCTATTGCAGTAGGAGTCATGGTACTTATTAAATAACCATAGTGTTCAAAATTATGATACATTCTCTATGGTTGTGTAAATTAATTTAAAATATAAACTGAGGATGAAACTATAGTAAGAGTCCTTTTGTTTATTTTGTGCTTAGAACTGTATTTGGAAAGTACGGGAACATAAGGGGACATCATATGTAGGTGCCAAGGGGCAAGAGTGTAAATGACAAAGCAAGGCATGGATGGTATTACAAGGCTATTAGATATGGTAGGAATTACTATGATGTGAAATAGGTGATAAATAAAGCAGACTGGCTAGAGCTGTGGCATGTAGTACGAGGGCCAGTTTGGTCAGTTGGTTTTGGAGGTAGGTCCACACCATGGAGGGCTGACAAGACTGACACAAGAGTTTGGTCATTATTCTGTCATGGTCAGGGATTTTTGAACAGGAGAGTAATATGATCTAAAGAATATTTTTGGCTATGGTAGCTTTAATTTGTATCCCTGTGTAGAAAATATAAATAAATTTCTCAGTATTTTGGACAATTCAGTGGGGCGCCTGGGTGGCTCAGTGGGTTGAAGCCTCTGCCTTTGGCTCAGGTCATGAACCCGGGGTCCTCTCTGCTCAGTGGCGAGCTCTCTGCTCAGTGGGGGAACCTGCTTCCTCCTCTTTCTCTGCCTGCCTCTCTGCCTACTTGTGATCTCTGTCAAATAAATAAATGAAATCTTAAAAAAAAAAAAAAAAACTTTTTTCTGAGTTTATATCTGAACTCTAAAGAATAGTTCTATAAGACTTTATGCCTTTTAGGTGCCTGGTGGCTCAGACGTAAAGCATCTCCTTTGGCTGGGGTCATGGTCCCAGAGTTTTGGGATCGAGCCCCGCATCAGGCTCCCTGCTCAGCAGGAAGCCTGCTTCTCCCTCTTCCCTCTGCTGCTCCCCTGCTTGTATTCCCTCTCTCGCTGCGTCTCTGTCAAGAAAATAAATAAAAATCTTTATTTTAAAAAAAACCGACATTATGCCTTTCTTTCTCATTTTTCTTTAATATTTAAATATTTCATTTTTGAGAAATTCCAAAGTTTTGTGAAATAGGAATGCTGAGCCATAACAGTTCAAAGGTATGCTGTTTAAAGTATGAAGTAACTGTGGGTATTGGGAAATTAAGATTGCAGGGCTCACTCTTCAGTTGTAGCAGGAAAATTAAAGGTAAACTACATAGCAAATTTCAGAATAAAACATGTATAAGTATTCAAATCCTTGCAAGTTTATAAATTGCCTGTTACGTCTGCAACTACATTACTATTATGTGGCCAAAGCACAGGGGACTTCAGGATGTGTATTTATGGACTGATCACCCAATAGATAACTGCACTATTCTGGAATGCTATTGCTATGTCAATAGTTTTAGGCTTATTGTTTTAAAATTTTTCCATTTTTCAACCTAATTAACTTAGAATGTCTCTAATGTGATTTGCAAAGAATTTTATATTTATATTTTGCAATCAGCATTTGACTGGCGCTCAGGTTTGAGACATTTACTACAATGTGTAAACATTTTGTACGATAATAAATAGCTCCTAAATGTTTTATGATTGCCTGTTCCCTGCTAATTGGTCATGGATTGAAAATCCCCATTGTTTAATTTTTTTTAATTTGTGGGAAATTTTTATAAATGAGTGTGTGGGGCTTCATATCACAGCTGTTGTCATTTAAAGTTTGGACAGCATCATTACAAATGAAGCCCTGCTGTGAAATCAAAGTCAAAAGGCATCTTGGCATCCCAACCATTTCCTTAGGAGAAGATTACAGCTCAAGTCTGTTGAATTTTATTGCCTTGGGCCTCATGACAGTCTTCACAAACATGCAAGGCATTTCTGTTAAAGAAACTCAGATGTGCTAGGACACAGGGGATGACATTCTTGTGCATAGCGGTGTTCTAAGCAAGGGAGTGAGGATAAAAGAAGAAAAAGATGATTTACACTTTTTACTTGTTCTGGGATTATTTTATAAAATCCATGAAGTGAGAGAGAACATACAGTGGGTGATAACATAAAGGAAAAAGGTGTGATATTTTTATTTATTTATTTATTTGTTTATTTATTTGACAGACAGAGATCACAAGTAGACAGAGAGGCAGGCACAGAGAGAGGAGGAAGCAGGCTCCCCGCCGAGGAGAGTCCGATGTGGGGCTTGATCCCAGGACCCTGAAGGCAGAGGCTTTAACCCACTGAACTACCCGGGCGCCCCTCCTTCTTTTTAAAGCTAAACAATATTCCATTGTAAATGTATACCGCATTTTCTTTACCTAGTCATCCATTGATGGAACTTAGGTTGTTTCCATACCTTGGTTATTGTGAATAATGCTGCAGTGAACATGGAAATACAGATATCGCCACAAGATAAGGATTTCCTTTCCTTTGAATATATACTCAGAAGTAGGATTGCTGGATCATATGGTACTTATATTTTTAATTTCTTGAGGAACCTCCCTTTTGTTTTCCATTGTCACTATACTAGTTTACTTTCCCACCAGCAGTATATTCCACGTACTCACCAGCACCTGTAATTGCTTGTCTTTTGATAATAGCCATTCTAATAGGTATGAAGTGATATTTCATTGTGGCTTTGATAAGCTTCTCCCTGATGATTAATGATGTTGAATACCTTCTCATGTAGCCATTGGCCATTGGTGTGTCTTCTTTAGAAAAATGTCTGTTCTGTTCCTTTACGCATTTTTAAAATTGGGTTATTTAGGGGTTTTTATTGTTTTTGTCCATTTGTTTTGCTATTGCATTTTGTGGATTCCTTAAATAGCTTGGAAAATAACATCTTATCTATATGGGATTTGCATACATTTTCTCCCATTGCATAGGTCACCTTTTCATTTTATTGATGGTCTCCTTTGCTGTGCAGAGCTTTTTATGTAGTCTACTAGTTTGTTTTTGCTTTTGTTATCTTTGCTTTTGATAACAAATCCAAAAAATTATTACCAAGATCAATATCACTTACATTTTCTCCTAGGAGTTTTACAGTTTCAGGTCTTACATTCAAGTCTTTTATCCATTTTGAGTTGATTTTTGTGTGTAGTATAAGTAAGGGGTACAGTTTCATTCTTCCGCATGTAGATACCTAGTTTTCCCAGCTTGACTATATCTTAAAATAAAAACCTAAATGTGACTCCAAGGTAATGGAGTCACTGCCTTCAAAATCATCTCTCAGTTGATTATATCATTGTCTTTGAAGTGAGTTCTAATTGATTCATATTCTTCCTCCTTCCCCTTTCCCTCCCTCCCTTACTCTTTTCTTCCTTCTCCCCTTCTCTCTCCCCCTTTCCCCCTCTCCTCCTTGCTTCTCTCCCCCCCTCCTTTTCTTCCTCTCCTTCTAATACACACCCTTTTCTACTAGTATGACTGAAACACATTACTGAAATAGTTCTATTAGTCACTCTTTTTGTATCTAAAATTCATGTTCCTGAATTTAAAACCAAAGATCACTTGATCTAAGTTAAGATCTGTCCAACCCATAATCTGACTTCAGCAGTCGTTTCCAAAGGCACTTCCTGGATGAATATGGTTGTCCCTCGTATTTCAAGGATGTGTTCCATTCAGCCACAGGTTTATCTTAGTCCTGTAAAATGTGTTCTTATTTGTCATATGTTTTCATTCTTGGGATAGTTGCCTGAGTTCATTAAGATAATACTTGTTGAATGAATGAAAATTGTTTTCAAAGGAATATCCTGCGAACTACTGTCAACACTCATTCTGGAAATCTAAGGCTTAGCAAGATAATTTGTTTCTACAAATATTTCTGCTTTGTAAAAGTCTGGAAAAGGGATAAATCATTCATCAGCTTTCCATAAACATTGATAATGCTTCTTTTTCACTGCTTAAAAGTACCATCAAAGAGCTAATAGTTTAGTAAGGAGACAGAAAAATAAATAGGTAATTGCAATGTAGTATGCTATGCTAAGTATTTCCTAACCTCTGTGATAATAAAAAACACAATACATTGAGTTTTTGCTTTGTGCTAGGTACAATTTTAAGTATCTTACTTACATTAGTGATTATTAACTTTATTGTGTTGTGGTCTGATGACCATATCTATTAATCTTTTGAAATTTCCTGAGACTTACTTGTTGGCCTAGTATAAAGTCAGGTTTTCTGAATGCATCTGAACAGTTACAGGTGCAGGTTTAGAGTATAAATAGATCCAAGTAGGTTTTTGTATATAGTATTCTTTTTTTTAATTAACATATAATGTATTATTTGTTTCAGGGTTGCAGGTCTGTGATTCACCAGTCTTACACAATTCACAGTGCTCACCATAGCACATACCCTCCCCAGTGTCCATCACCCAGCCACCCAACTCCTGCCACCCCTCTCTAGTCCGGCAACCCTGTTTGTTTCCTGAGATTAAGAGTCTCTAATGGGTGCTCGCTTCGGCAGCACATATACTAAAAAAAAAAAAAAGAGTCTCTAATGGTTTGTCTCCCTTTCTGGTTTCATCCTATTTCATTTTTCCCTCCCTTTCCTATGATCCTCTGTCTGACTTCTCAAGTTCCTTGTATCAGTGAGATCATATAATTGCCTTTCTCTGATTGACTTATTTCCCCAGGCATAATACCCTCTAGTTCCATCCACATCATTGCAAATGGCAAGATTTCTAATTTTTTATGGCTGCATAATATTCCACTATATATATATAGACACATACACACACACCACATCTTCTTCATCCCTTTGTCTGTTGATGGATATCTAGGCTCTTTCCATCATTTGGCTATTATGGACATTGCTGCTATAAACATTGGTGTGCATGTGCCCCTTCGGATGACTATGTTTGTATCTTTGGGGTAAATACCCAGTAGAGCAATTGCTGGGTCGTAGGGTAGATCTATTTTCAACTTTTTGAGGAACCTCCATACTGTTTTCCAGAGTGGTTGCACCAGCTTGCATTCCCACCGACAGTGGAGGAGGGTTCCCCTTTCTCCTCATCCTTGCCAACATCTGTCGTTTCCTGACTTGTTAATGATCTGTATTTCCCTGATGCTGAATGATGTTGAGCACTTTCTCATATGTATTTTGACCATTTGGGTATCTGCACAAATTTCTGTTCATGTCTTCTGCCGATTTCTTTCTTTTTTTTTTTTTTTTTTTTTAAGATTTTATTACAAGTAGTCAGAGAGGCGGGCAGGGAGAGAGGAGAAACTAGGCTCCCCGCTGAGCAGAGAGCCCTATGTGGGGCTCAATCCCAGGACCCTGAGACCACAACCTGAGCCTAAGGCAGAGGCTTTAACCCACTGAGCCATCCAGGCGCCCCCTTCTGCCCATTTCTTGATTGGATTATTTATTCTTTGGTTGTTGAGTTTGATAAGTTCCTCATAGATTTTGGATACTAGCCCTTTATCTGATATGTCATTTGCCAGTATTTTCTCCTATTCTCTCAGTTGTCTTTGTAGTTTTATTGACTATTTCCTTTGCTGTGCAAAAGCTTTTTCTCTTAATGAAGTCCCAGTAGTTCATTTTTGCCCTTGCTTCCCTTGCCGTTGGCAATGTGTCTAGGAAGAAGCTGCTATAGCTGAGACTGAAGAGGTTGTTGCCTAGGTTCTCTTCAAGGATTTTGATGGATTCCTTTCTCACATTTAGGTCTTTCATCCATTTTGAGTCTATTTTTGTGTGTGGTGTAAGGAAATGGTCTACTTTCATTCTTCTGCATGTGGCTATCCAATTTTCCCAACATCATTTGTTGAAGAGACTGTCTTTTCCATTGAACATTCCTTCCTGCTTTGTCAAAAATTAGTTGACTATAGAGTTGAGGGTCCATTTCTGGACTCTATTCTGTTCCATTGATCTATGTGTCTGTTTTTGTGCCAGTACCATACTGTCTTGATGATTACAGCTTTGTAATAATAGAGTGTGAAGTTTGGAATTGTGATGCCACCAGCTTTGGTTTTGTTTTTCAACATTCCTTTAGCTATTCAGGGTCTTTTCTAGTTCCATATAAATTTTAGGATTATTTGTTCATTTCTTTGAAAAAAGTTGATGGTATTTTGATAGGGATTGCATTAAATGTGTAGACTGTTCTAGGTAGCATAGACATTTTCACACTATTTGTTTTTCCAATCCGTGAGCATGGAACGTTTTTCCATTTCTTTGTTTCTTCCTCAGTTTCTTTCATGAGTACTTTATAGTTTTCTGAGTACAGATTCTTTGCCTTTTTGGTTAGGTTTATTCCTAGGTATCTTATGGTTTTGGGTGCAGTTGTAAATGGGATTGACTCCTTAATTTTACTTTGTTCTGTTTTGTTCTTGGTATATAGAAATGCAACTGATTTCTGTGCATTAATTTTATATCCTGACACTACTGAATTCCTATATGGGTTATAGCAGTCTTGGGGTGGGGTCTTTGGGTTTTCCACATAAAGTATCGTATCATCTGCTAAAGAGTGAGATTGATGACTTCTTTGCCAACTTGGATGCCTTTTATTTCTTTTTGTTGTCTGATTGCTACATCTAGGAATTCTAGTACTATGTTGAATAGCAGTGGCGATAGTGGATATCCCTGCCTTGTTCCTGACCTCAGGGGAAAGCTCTCAGTTTCTTCCCATGGAAAATGATATTCACTGTGGGTTTTTCATAGATAGCTTTTATGATAGTGAGGTATGTACCCTGTATCCCTACATTATGAAGAGTTTTGATCAAAAAGGATGCTGTACTTTGTCAAATGTTTTTCTGCATCTATTGAGAGTATCATATGGTTCTTGTTCTTTCTTTTATTAACATATTTTATCACATTGATTGATTTGCGAATGTTGAAACACCCCCTGCAACCCAGGAACAAATCCCACTTGGTCGTGAGGAGTAATCCTTTTTAATCAGGTTTTTTTTTTTTTAAAGATTTTATTTATTTATTTGACACAGAGAGATCACAAGTAGGCAGAGAGGCAGGCAGAGAGAGAGAGAGAGGAGGAAGCAGGCTCACTGCTGAGCAGAGAGCCCGATGCGGGACTCAATCCCAAGACCCTGAGATCATGACCTGAGCCGAAGGCAGCGGCTTAACCCACTGAGCCACCCAGGTGCCCGAGGAGTAATCATTTTAATGTACTGTTGGATCCTATTGGATAGTATGTTGGTGAGAATTTTTGCATCCATGTTCATCAAGCATGTTGGTCTGTAATTCTCCTTTTTGATGGGGTCTTTCTCTGGTTCTGGGATCAAGGTACTGCTGGCCTCATAAAATGAGTTTGGAAGTTTACCTTCCATTTCTATTTTTTTGAAAAGTTTCAGGAGAATAGGTATAAATTCTTCTTTAAATGTTGGGTAGGAAAAAGAGTGTTTGGTAGAATTCCTCTGGGAAGCCGTCTGACCTTGAGTTCTTGTTTGTTGGGAGACTTTTGATGACTGCTTCAATCTCCTTACTGGTTATGGGTCTGCTCAGGTTTTCTTTTTCTTCCTGTTTTGGTTTTGGTAGTTTATTTGTCTCTAGGAATGCATCCATTTCTTCCAGATTGTCAAATTTGTTGTGTATAGTTGCTCATAATATGTTCTTATAATTGTTTGTATTTCTTTGGTATTGGTTGTGATCTCTCCTCTTTCATTCACGATTTTATTAATTTGGGTCCTTTCTCTATTCTTTTTGATATGTCTGGCCAGGGGTTGATCAATCTTAATAATTCTTTCAAAGAACCATCTCCTAGTTTTGTTGATCTGTTCTACTATTCTTTTTGTTTCTATTTCATTGATTTCTGCTCTGATCTTTATGATTTCTCTTCTTCTGCTAGGTTTAGGCTTTCTTTGCTATTCTTTCTCCAGCTCCTGTAGGTATAGGGTTAAGTTGTGTATTTCAGACCTTTCTTGTTTCTTAAGACTTGTAGTGCTATATACTTTCCTCTTAGTACTACCTTTGCTGAGTAATTTTGAACAGTTGTGGTTTTTTAAAAATTTGTTTTTCGGTGTTCCAAGATTGTTTATGCACCACAGCCAGTGCTCACTCCATGCAGTACGTCTGGGACTCTGAGGAACAAACTGAAGGTTTTAGAGGGAGGGTGGATGGGGGTGTTAGGTGAACAGTTGTGTATTTATTTTTGTTTCCATGCATTTTTTAAAATTCTTCTTTAATTTCCTGGTTGACCCATTCATTCTTTACTAGGATGCTCTTTAGCCTCCATGTATTTCCTCTTGTGATTGAGTGCTAGTTTGAAAGCATTGTGGTCCAAAAATTTGCAGGGAATGATCCCAGTCTTTTGGTACCAGTTGAGACCCGATTTGTGAACCAGGAGGTGATCTATTCTAGAGAATGTTCCATGTGTACTAGAGAAGAATGTGTACTCTGTTGCTTTGGAATGGAATGTTCTGAATATATCCATAAAGTCCATCTGGTCCGGTGTGTTATTTAAAACCTTTATTTTCTTGTTGATCTTTTGCTTAGATGATCCGTCCATTTCAGTGAGGGGGTTGTTAAAGTCCCCTACTATTATTGTATTACTGTTGATATGTTTTTTTGATTTTGTTTCTAATTGGTTTATATAATTGGCTGCTCCTGTGTTAGGGGCATAGATAATTTAAACTATTAGATCTTCATATTGAATAGACTCTTTAAGTATGAAATAGTATCCTTCCTCATCTCTTATTATAGTCTTTCATTTAAAATCTAATTTGTTTTATATAAGGATTGCCAACCCGGCTTTCTTTTGATTTCCATTAGCATGGCAAATGGTTTTCCACCCCCTCACTTTAAATCTGGATGTGTCTTTGGTTCTAAAATGAGTCTCCTGCACACAGCATATCGATGGGTCTTATTTTTTATCCAGTCTGATACCCTGTGTTTTTTGATTGGGGCATTTAGCCCATTTACATTCAGGGTAACTATTGAAAGATAATAAGCTAGTGCCTTTGTATTGTCTATAAGGTGACTGTTACTGTACATTGTCTCTGTTTCTTTCTGGTCTGTTACTTTTAGGCTCTCTCTTTGCTTAGAGGACAGTATTTCAATATTTCAGATATTCAAATATTCAAATATTTCAATATTTCCTGTAGGGCTGGCTTGGTGTTTGTGAATTCTTTTAGTTTTTGTTTGTCTTGAAAACTTTTTATCTTTCCTTCTATTTTCAACAGCAGCCTAGCTAGCTATATAGTATTCTTGGCTTCATATTTTTCTCATTTAATGCTCTGAATATATCATGGCAGTCCTTTCTGGCCTGCTAGGTCTCTGTATAGATCTGCTGCCAATCTAATGTTTCTACCACTGTAGGTTACAGACCTCTTGTCACAAGCTGCTGTCAGGATTTTCTTTTTGTCTCTGAGGCTTGTGAGTTTTGCTATTAGATGATTGGGTGTTGACCTGTTTTTATTGATTTGGGGGGGTTCCCTGTGCCTCCTGTTTTTTGATGCCTATTTCCTTCCCTAAATTAGGGAACTTCTCTGCTATAATTTGCTCCATTTTACCGTCTGCCCCTCCCTCTCTTTCTTCTTCTGGGATCCCAATTATCCTAATACTGTTTTATCTTATGATATCACTTATCTCTCGAATTCTACCCTCATGATTTTTCTCTCTTTTTCTCAGATTCTTTATTCTCCATTGTTTGGTCTTCTGTATCACTAATTCTCTCTTCTGCCTCATTTATCCTAGCAGTTAGAGCCTCCATTTTTTTATTACACCTCACTAATAGCCTTTTTTATTTTGACTTCGTTAGATTTTAGAAAGGGATTCTCTAGTATCTTCTATGCTTTTATCAAGCTCCCCTAGTATCTTTAAATTCATCATTCTAAACTCTAGTTCTGACATCTTACTAATGTTTGTATTGACTAGGTCACTGACAATTGGTACTGCCTCTTGTTCTTTTTTTTTTTTTTTTTTTGAGGTAAGTTTTTGCATTTTGTCATTTTGTCCAGAGAAGAATAGATGAATGATAGAACCAAATACTAAAAGAGTAACAACGACCCCAGAGAAATATACACTAAACAAATCAGAAGAGACCCAAAACTGGGAAAAAAAATATGACTAGACTGGTGAATAGAACAGAGCCATACACTAAATTTTGGGTGTATTTTGGTCTATTAGAAGAAACTGTCTCCCAAAATTTTAAAGAAACAGAAACATATTTACAAAAATAAGGGTAAATACAATAAAGGGATGGAATAGGACTATAAAGATGAAAATTAAAAATGATTTTAAAAAAGAATTGATAAGAAGTTGGTTGAAAGGTGCCTGGGTGGCTCAGTGGGTTAAGCCACTGCCTTCGGCTCAGGTCATGATCTCAGGGTCCTGGGATCAAGTCCCGCATTGGGCTCTCTGCTCAGCAGGGAGCCTGCTTCCCTTCCTCTCTCTCTGCCTACTTGTGATCTCTCTCTGTCAAATAAATAAATAAAACTTAAAAAAAAAAAAGAAGTTGGTTGAAAAAAGAAAGAAAATAAATGAAAAAAAGAAAAGAAAAGTGAATGTGATCAGGTGGGAAACTAGAACAAAAACATACACTAGATTCAGGGTATATTTTGGTCTGTTAGAAGTAAGTATAAGAAGAAGCCTACTACATCTGATTGTTTAAGTAATGTTATTCAGCAAATGTAATTGCATCACCCACATGTCTTAAATTAAAAATCTTGGTCTAAAAAAAAAAAGAGGTAAGTGTATCCCAAAATTTAAAAAAAGAAAAACTTATATATATACAAAAAAATAAGATTAAATACAATAAAGTGATTGAATATGAGTGTAAAAATGAAAATTAAAAAAGATTTTTAAAAAAGAATTGGGCATATGTGGTGTTGGTTGAAAAAGGAATGAAGAAAAATTCAGAAAAAAATAGAAAAGAAAAAAATTAAGAAAATTTTAAAAATTAACTTAGAAAGACTAACAAATCATGGGGGACAAAAAGCCATGAATTCTATGTGTGTATTCCCCTAGCGCTGGAGTTTTGCATTTCTCATTGATCCTCCCTGGGGGAGGAACCATTGCTGTGATTCTTAAATGTCTTTGCCTGAGTTGGAATTGCACCTCCCTTGCCAGGGGCCAGGCTAAGTAATCCACTCTGGTTTGTTCTCAACTGCTTTTGTTCTATGAAGGCTTTCCACACAGTTTTAGAGGATGAAAATGAAGATGGTGGTCTCCCAACCTCTGGCCCCAGAGAAACCAAGAATTTGGGGCCCCACTCCTCAGTGTGTCCTCAGAGAAAAGCAGTCACTTTTGTCTCCCTGGTCTCTGGCCTCACTCCATGCTCACCCAGCCTATAACCAAGTGTTTCTATCTCTGGCACACAACCTCAGTTGGAGTTTCCAAACCCAGCAGAATCCTGCAGCCTGCACCACTCCTCTCAGTGGAGGAAAGGGGGGCATCTCCCTGGATCAGTGGCTTGTTGGGTCCCTGCTCAAAGAGTAGTAGCCCAACTGTACTGCAGATCACAGTTTATGGCAACCCCAATCTGACAGCCCACTCCTCATCTCTGTCTTTGCAGCCAGCTTCCCCACTCTGATACCTGGGAGCTCCACTAAACTCAGGCACGCCTGGTCTTTCTGTGACCCCGAGGGTCCTGAGACCACACTGTGCCAGCGACAATTCCACCTCATTCCCTCCTCCCCCTTAGCCACTGGAGTGACATCCCTCATAAGAGCAGACTTCTAAAAGTTTTGATCTTGTACTCTGCTGCTCTGTCACTTGCTGGGAGCCAGCTAACAGAGGCTCCCTCCCCACTGTGGTCTATCTTCTGATATATTGCCTCAGATTCACTTCTCCACACATCCTACCTTCCAGAAAGTGGTCATTTTTTTTTAAGACTTTATTTATTTACTTGACAGACATAGATCACAAGCAGGCAGAGGCAGGCAGAGGGTGGAGGTGGGGGGACAGGCTCCCCGCTGAGCAGAGAGCCCGTCGCGGGGCTTTATCCCAGGACCCTGAGATCGTGACCTGAGCTGAAGGCAGAGGCTTAAACCACTGAGCCACCCAGTGCCCAAGTGGTCACTTCTATGTTCATAGAATTGCTGCTATTCTTTTCTTCAATCTCCTGTTGAGTTTGTAGATGTTCAGAATGGTTTGATAACTATCTAGCTAAATTCCTGGGACCAGATTAGGTCTCCTACTCCTCTGCCATCTTGCTCCTCCCCCCTGTATATAGTATTCAGTGTATACCCATTAGCTCTGACTTCTTAAAAAATCTTTGGTACTGATTTTTCTACTTGCTTGAGATGTTAAGTACTGGCAATGGTATATTAAAATCTCTCAATGTAATTGTGAATTTTTATTTTTATATGTCAGTTTTTGTTTTATGTGTTTTTAGATGAAGGCTGTGTTAATTAAGTGTATACACATTTAAAATTGTTACATCTTTCTGATAAGTTGAGCTATTTTACGTAATGCTTCTTTTTATTTCTTGTAATGCCTTTTTCCTAAAGTTTATTTTGTATGATTGTTAATATAGCTATCTCAACTCCTTTTGGTATTTGCTTGGTACATCTTTTTCAAACAACAAATATTTAGACTGTAGCTTTTTATTCAATGACAATCTTTGCTTTTTTAGCCAGAATATTTAGTTTATTTTGGCTATCACAATTTTATTTATTTTTACCATGTTATTTTGTTATTTTCTGATTGTTTCTCCTTGGGAGTTTCTTTTCCTCTTTCTGGCTTTCCTTTGGGTTATAAGTTTTGTGTTTGTTTTCCTCTCCATTTTTTTTTCTCCTTTAGATTAGAAGTTATAACCCATTCTATATTCCTTTGGTAATAATACAGAAAACTTTAAATGCTCACTTAATTTATCAATATCCAGTTCTAGATTACCACCTCACAATTTCTGTGCTACTGTGGTTGTATATGTTACTTGTATTATTAATTTTCTTTAATACCAAAAGACATAATTATCATTGTTTTATATCACTGTGTGTTCAGATTTACCCACATATTTATGAGTTTCCTTGTGTAATTATCTTTTTTATACCCCAGCCTTCTTATCTGGTGTTCTAGGTGGCTGTAGGGGTTCGAGGTTTATGGTAGCTCTCCTAATGGACTTCCTACCTTTAGCAAGCACTGGGCTTTGTTTCCTGTCCCTTGAGTCCTTTGGTTGTTCAAAATTAATATTCAGATTTACTTTGCTCACAAGCTGCTTCTGAGGTAAAATTTTACTTCAGTGCTCTGTTTACCACTCCAGGTTCCACTTAACTTACATTTTGGTCTGAGTATTCATTAGGTCCTTGCCAGTTTATTGCTTTGCATTAAAATTTTTTAAACATTTTATCTAGCATCTTTTAATTGTTCAACAAAAGTGTCTGTCAAATATGAAATTAACAGAAGTCAAGAAAAATGTCTGAGAACAAGTGTTGGTAGGGATATAGAGAAGAGGAAACCCTCTTGTTGTTGGGAAATGCAACCATTATGGAAAACAGTATGGAAGTTCCTAAAAAAATTAAAAGTAGAACTACCATATGAGCCAGGCGTTCTGCTGCTGGGCATTTATCCAAAGAAGGAGAAAACACCAATCTGAAGAGATAAATGCACTCCTCTGTTGATACATTATTTACAATCGCCAGGAGATGGAAGCAGCCTAAGTGTCCTTCTGTAGATGAACAAAGATGTGGTGTGTGTGTGAGAGAGAAAAGACTGAGGTCTTGCCATTTGTGACAGCAAGGATGGACCTAGAGCATATTATGCTAAATGAAATAAATCAGGCAGAGAAAGACAAATTTTGTATGAGTTCACTTATGTGTAGAATCTAAAAAACAATATAAATGAACAAACAAAACAGAAATAGACTCAGATACAAGAAACACATTGTTGCTTACCAGAAGGGAGAGTGGTTGGGTTGTAGGCAAAATAGGTAAAGGAGATTAAGAGGTAGCAACATCCAGTTATAAAATAAGTCATGGGGATATAATATACGGCATGGGGAATTTAGTCAATGTTGTAATAACTTATTTGGTGACACTAACTAGCCTTATCATGGGAACCATTTGGTAATACAGAAAAATATTGAATCACTCTGATTCCCCTGAAAGTGATAGGATATTATACATTAGTTATACTTCAATTAAAAAAAAATAAAAGTAAAAGTCCATAACAAGTTTTAAGGTGATCCTTTGTTTGGAATTCTCTCGGATTTTTGATGATATTGAATCATCGTTTTTCCAAAATATATTTTTAACTACTTTCTTAAAAAATGTTCTTATTCAAATTCAGTTTGGAGATGCTGCCGACCAACTTGTCTCCATACAGTCACAGTTTAAAAACCCTGAAAAGTCCTACAGTTTAAAAAAAAAAAAGAAAAGAAAAAACAAAACAAAACAAGAGGGTACCTGGGTGACTCAGTTGGTTAAGTGTCTGCCTTTGGACCAAGTCATGATCCCAGGTTCCTGGGATCAAGTCCCGCATCAGGCTTCTTGCTCAGTGGGGAACCTGCTCATGCCTTTTCTCTTTTTCTCTCTCAAATAAATAAATAAAGTATTTTTTTAAAAATTAAAAAACAAGCAAGGGCACTTCATTTAATTTTGTTTACCCAGCATTTTCCCAACTCCCAGCTGCCCACAAATAATAGCTATCAATACTCTGTAAAACTAGTGTTTGTGCAAGTTTGAGTACACTCCCCTTGGATTCCTATGGAAACCTTTAGATATGTTTCCTTGGAAAACCAAGGAGTCTTCCTTGCAGAGCTAAGTATTGGGTTACTTTCACCTCTTGCTATTGTGAATAATACCTCTGTGAACATAAATGTACAAATATCTGTTCAATTTACTGTTGTTTTGGATATATACCCAGAAGTAGAACTGTTGGAACATATGGTAATTCTGTTTTTCAATTTTTGAGAAACTGCCATACTGTTTTCCTAGCAGCTGCACCATTTTACATTCCCACTGAGCTCTTCTGACTGTTCCATTCCCCAACATTTCACCCAATGAATTTTGGCATAAATAACATCTCTTTTGCCTGATCAATAACAAAATACCCTTTGTATTCAACACTAAAACAGAAAAAACATTTCCAGTTAGTTACAAGAGAGATTCAAGTCTTGGAGAAGTTAAAGTATGAAAAAAAATGTGTATCTTAGAGGCAGTGAAATATAATAAATATACTGAAATCCCTTCCAAAATTTTTTTAAAATATAAATTACACAGCTTTTAATACAATTTTATAAAACAGGAAAGTAAAGGTAGCTGCTCACCTGATAAGGAAGAAGTAAAACTGTCATGAGTTGCAGATGATATGATACTCTATTTAGAAAACCTAAAAGACTTCACCAAAAACTGCTAGATCTGATACACAAATTCAGTAAAGCCACAGGATACAAAATCAACGTAAAGATATCAGTTGTATTTCTATAAACCAAGGATGAAGCAGCAGAAAAAGAAATTAAGGAATCAGTCTCATTTACAATTGTACCGAAAGCAATAAGATACTTAGAAATAAACCTAACAAAAGAGGTGAAAGATATGTACTCTGAAAACTATAGAGCACAGATGAAACAAATTGAAGAGAACACAAAGAAATGGAAAGACTTTCCATGCTCATGGATTAGAAGAACAAATATTGTTAAAATGTTTATGCTACTCAAAGCAATCTACATACTTAATTGCAGTCCCTGTAAAATACCATCAGCATTTTTCACAGAGCTAGAGTAAACAATCCTAAAATTTGTATGGAACCACAAAAGACCCCAAATAGCCAAAGCAACCTTGAAGAAGAAGAAAAGCAAAGCAAAGCATCATGATTTCTAACTTCAAGCTATATTACAAAGCTGTAGTCATCAAGACAGTATGGCACTGGTACAAAAATAGCCACCTAGATCAATAGAACAGAATAGAAAACCCAGAAATGAGCCCGCAACTATATATGGTCAATCTTCCACAAAACAGGAAAGAATATCCAATGGGGAAAAGATAGTCTCTTCAACAAATAGTGTTGGAACAGCTGGACAGCTACATGCAAAAGAATGAAACTGGACGATTTTCTTATACCATACACAAAAATAAGTTCAAAATGGATTAAAGACCTAAATGTGAGACTTGAAACCATAAAAATCGTAGAGGACAGCAGAGGCAGCTACCTTTTTGATGTCGGTTGTAGCAACTTCTTACTAGTTATGTCTACAGAGGCAAGGGAAACAAAAGCAAACATAAACTATTGGGAGGGACTTCATCAAAATAAAACACTTCTGCAGAGTGAAGGAAACAATCAACAAAACTAAAAGGCAAACTTCAGAATGGGAGAAGATATTTGCAAATGCATATCTGATAAAGGGTAAGTACCCAAAATATACAAAGAACTTGTCAAACTCAACCCCTAAAAAATGAATAAATCAATTTAAAAATGGTCAAAAGACATAAACAGAGATTTCCCCAGAGAAGACATACAAGTGCCCAACAGCCACAAGAACAGATGATCAACATCACTCATCATCAGGGAAATGCAAATCAAAACTACCTCACACCAGTCAGAAGGGCTAACATATAAATCTCAAAACAGGTGTTAGCAAGGATGTGGAGAAAGGAGAACCCACTCGCGCTGTTTGTGGGAATGCAAACTGATGCAGTCACTCCAGAAGAGAGTATGGAGGTTCTTCAGAAAGTTAAAAATAGAGCTACCCTGTGACCTAGCAATTGCACTACTTAGGTATTTATCCAAAGGATATAAAAATACTAATTCAAAGGAATACATGTACCCGATGTTTATTGCAGCATTATTTATAACCAAATTATGGAAGGAACCCAAATGTCCATTGGCTGATAGTGGGGTGTGTGTATCTGTGTCTGTGTCTACATGCATGTGCACATGCATTGGAATATTACTTAGCCATAAAAAGGAAATGAAATCTTGCCATTAGGAATAACATGGATGGGGCAAGACAATATTATGCTAAGTGAAATAAGTCAGAGATAAACAAATACCATGTGATTTCATTCATGGGGAATTGACGAAATAAAACAAGCAACCAAACAAAGGGAAAAGACAAAGAAGGAGGGAAACCAAGAAACAGACTCTTATTTAACTTTAGAGAACAAACGAATGGTTCCCAGAGGGGAGGTGGGTGAGGAGATAGGTGAAATAGGTGATGGGGATTAAGGAGGGCACTTGCTGTGATGAGCACTGGGTATTGTATGGAAGTGGTGAGTCACCATATTGCACATCTGAAATTAATATTGCACTGTATGTTAGCTCATTGGAATTTACATAAAAATTTTAAAAAGTCTATCTCAAATGTATTTTCATCTCTTTTCTAAAATAATGTGCCTCAAGGACAGTTTTGTTTTGTTTTGTTTTTCAAAGTTACTTAAGTAAGACTTGGTGACAATTTGGAATAAAAGTGAAAACCCCGTAAGACAGTAAACAGTATGTCCTAGATTTTTGTGTCCATATATTTGTGATTTCTGGTTAATGTCCTAATTATGCTCATTTCTCTTTGTTTTAAGGATTGTTCAAGTTTAGAAGAATATAACATTGCTGCAGCATTGCTCCCTTTGACCAGTGCTTTCTACAGGGTAAGTTTCATTGGTTTATATTTAAGCTCCGTATGATTTATATAAATATCTGAAGTTTGGTTTATCATGGAACAACATGAATCTTTTCCACTTGTATATCAAAGATATATTTGTGGTTATATTTATTATAATATTTACTGCATGCAGTTGACCATTGAACAACACAGATTCTAACTGTACGGGTCCACTTCTTTGTGGCTTTTTTCTGGTACAGTACTGCAAATGTATTTTCTCGTCCTTATGATTTTCTCAATAGCATTTTCTGTAGTTTATTGTAAAAATACAGTTTATGTACATATAACATATAAAATATGTATTAATCAACTGTTGATGTTATCAGTAAGGCTTCCAGTCAACTCTAAGCCATGAATAGTGAAGTTTTAGGGAAGTAACAGTTATACATTGATTATTAACTGCATAAGGGGTCAGTGCCCCCAACCACACAATGTTCAAGAGCCAAATGTACTGTGTGTAGAAAAATCTAATATATAATACTAAATCATCTCCTAAGATAGAACTCCACCCATTCCATCCCTGCTTTTTTTTTTTTTTTTTTGCTTTATTTTTCTTTTTAAGATTTTATTTATTTGACAGAGGGAGACACACAGCGAGAGAGGGAACACAAGCAGGGGGAGTGGGAGAGGGAGAAACAGGCTTCCCACTGAGCAAGGAGCACAAAGCAGGGCTCCATCCCAGGACCCTGGGATCATGACCTGAGCCAAAGGCAGATTCATAATGACTGAGCCACCCAGGAGCCCCTACTTTATTTTTCTTTATAGCATTTTGTAACACTTGTAATTGTATATTCATTTATTTACGTTTGAGTATTTTCCCCTACCATAGAAAATAAATTCCATGAGTCTAGGATATTTTCTCAGAGATATTAATTGATAAGACCAGTTTGGGATTTTTTTTTTTTAACTTTATTTCAAACAGCCTGTCCA
The DNA here is from genome assembly GCF_964662115.1 of Mustela nivalis. Taxonomy (NCBI): domain Eukaryota; kingdom Metazoa; phylum Chordata; class Mammalia; order Carnivora; family Mustelidae; genus Mustela; species Mustela nivalis. Next base: position 71,489,719 of record NC_139028.1, on the reverse strand, counting down.
CAGTTAAAGATCTTAACCCAAAGGTTCTCCGTAATCAGAAGTTCTTTCTCTAAGTCACTGCATATCCCTCTTTCTTCTTAGTTACCCACCCTCCCTCCCTCCCTCCCTCTTTTAAAACAAAAGTGGAATTCTTGACATTCACACTTCTGAGAACTGGCAAGTCATACTGAACATGCTCAGGAAATAGGACAAATCTCAAAAAAAGTCAAACAAATGAATTTTAGGTTTAGAAGCTAATGACGACTAACTGGAGCTTGTACATCATCTTTTGGCCTTCCCTCCCCGGCTTAGCCCTAGCTCCAGGTCTACTCCATTTTTCCTTCAGTGCACATATACTAACCTTCTGTG